>NC_092074.1:962500-3362500 GCF_039877785.1 Chaetodon trifascialis
GGGGCAGATCTTCACATGGCCTCTAAGAAAGTGGGATGACACAAGACACAAGATGCAAGCTAGGTTTATTCTATGTAGGCTGCCCAGCTCTCTGTGCTGGCTCTCTGGTTCTCTCTAGTATGAATGCCTATTTTGATATGCTGTGTGGGGTAATGGGCCTACATGTCTGGGTCTCAGCATAAGCAAACTTTTCATTTGGTTTTTTGTAGGGTTCAACTTGGTGAAGCAAGCTGCACTGTAGGGTCGTTTGGGCCTCAACCTGGTCAAACATACCAGTTAATGGTTGTGAGATTTCTCAGCTGAGCATAAAAGTGCTTCATGGCAGCAACTCAAACCTGCAATAGAATGTAATAAGCCCTCAGAGCTGTACATTCCAAAGTCACCTGGCTTGCAAAGTAAGGAATCAAAAAATAATGATGAAATTCCAGAGAATATTTTGGCACCAAGTTCACTCTCACTCTAAAACCCCACTGGTATGAAACTGCAGTGGATAAAAACACAAAACCAAACTTTCATTTATTGGTCAACTGAGTCTTTGTGGCCTGTAAGCAAAGGCTGATAAAGTGAATAAATAAAGATTTTTCTTACAGCATGAAGTTGTTTGATGTGATGGCTTGTTTTCTGCCATTATCTTTTTATAGATTTGCAAACTTTAGAAATGAATTTTCTGAGATAAATGTGTGTGTGTGTGTGTGTGTGTGTGTGTGTGTGTGTGTGTGTGTGTGTGTGTGTGTGTGTGTGCGCGCGCGCATTTGGATGTCTTTGTTTCTCCTCAGGGGGTGAAGTGCTGTGACTCAAAGGGGATTTGCTGGTTTATATTGAAGTGTCTAGAAACTGTGCTGCTTTAAGGCCCCAGGAAATTAAAGCACTTTTTTTAAAGGTAGCATTTCTAAGAAGGGCACTGGAGTTCAAAGACTTTGGAATCCAAAGTTTCGCTGCCATTGCCGACATGTTTTGAGTGAAATGAAAACATTGGATTTTAAGGTAATTCCTAATTGGGGGGTCGGGGGTGGGGGGGGGCTGCTCCTTTTTAGGCTTGGACTGCTTGCTGCTGTTGTAACAGGGTAGTGTGTATCGGTGCCTGTGTTCTGCCTGACCTGTGTGTGTGTGGTGTTTGTGTGTGTGTGTGTGTGTGTGTGTGTGTGTGTGTGTGTGTGTGTGTGTGTGTGTGTGTAGGGGCACTGATTGGGTGTGCAGTGGTGTGTGGGTGGAGGGACTTCACTGCTGTGAGCCAATGGCTGTGTTGTAATTGTAATTTAGGACAGGTGTGAATTAGGTGCCTCACTCCCTAAAAGCATTTAAGCTGCAGGCTGCAACCACTGCTTTCTCTATCTCTGTGTGTTCTCAAACCTGCAAGTATGTGTGGCTAGGGAAAGGAACTATATTGGTTGTCTTATTTGTAAATAAGACCCCCCCCCCCCCCCCCCCCCCCCCCCCGCAGGCTGAAGGCAGAGATTGGCTTCTGTAAAGGCTGAAGATCGATGCCAGCCTAGCAACTGCCTGAAACCAGCCATCAAGTAAGGGCTATGTGTGACAACAAACTACAGTCATAGAAGCAACCAGTGTGCGACTAGAGTGGACCTTGGCCTGCTTTCCTCCCCCTGACTCGGCGAGTCAAGGATAGACATTCCCCCTCAAGACCATTAGGCCATCAATCTGTTTTTTAACTTAGGTGTAAATAAATTGTGCTTTTTAACCCATTTTAATGTTGTGATTGCTTTTTCTCTCCACAATTCTGGTGGTCAAGGTGCTAACCTGCAGACCCACTGCAAGTATCGCAGTGGGTTGTTACACTGTAACACCGTCCAATGCTCCTCCATTCTAATGCTCAGCACAGCTATCTCTGCCTATCTTAAAGACCAGTCAACCAAATTGAACTGTATAAATGGTCAATTCCCTGATGCAAGCATCTCTGACTGACCTTGAGTTTAGATTCGCTACTTCTGAATTTACTGTACATTTTCCTTCCTGGATCCTGATAATTTATGCAGGCCCAAGAATTCAGTTTGCCCTGAGGAATTAAAACGTTCCCTTCCATGTCATGGATGAATTATTATACAGGATTGTTAAAAAAGGATTCACTAAAATCACTAGACAATTAAAACAAAAATCACATTTCAGGCTTCATCCAAACACAATCATCAGTTTTAAGGCAACAGGAGGTAACAATGGCAAAGAATATACACAAAGAAATCACATGATCAGCACATGATCTGAAATACAAGTTGCATTAAGTACTGAAATTTCGCTGAAGTGTGAGTGCCAGAGGAGATAGTATTCCCAGCATCTTATGGTCATATTCTTCTCCATAGTCAGGTGGAGCAAGCGGTTTCATCTACAGTTGAAACCAGAAGTTACATACACTGTAAAAATATACACATAAACCTTTTTTCCTCACTGCCTGATATTAAATCCGACTAAACCTCTCCTTTTAGGATTACCAAAATTATTTCTATTTGCTGAATGCTGCAATAATAAGAGAGAGAATATTTCAGTGAAGTTTTTATTACTTTCTTCAAAGTCAGAAGTTTACATACAGTTCCTTAGTATTTGGTAGCATTGCCTTTAAACTGTATGACTTGGGGCAAGTGTTTTCTGTATCCTTCCACTAACTTCTCACAATTGTTTGCTGGAATCCTGGCCCATCCCTCCTGACAGAACTGGTGTAGCTGAGTTAGGTTTGTAGGCCGCCTTGCTTGCACATGTCTTTTCAATTCTGCCTAGTGGAAATGCCCAGATGATGATGACATGGCTTTGGCTCAATGACCCTAAACATACTGCCAAAGTAGTCACAAAGTGGCTTAAGGACAACAGTCAATGTTTTGGAGTGACCATCACAAAGCCCTGATCTAAATCCCCCAGAAAAGTTGTAGGCAGAATTGAAAAGACATGTGCCTCCGACCTGGTGCTGTACGCCGTCATCTACCGATCCCCAAAATATAATAGGGACTTTGTGAATGACTTCTCTGGTCTTCTGGCTGAAATTATGCCTAAGTATGACCATGTTCTCCTTCTGGGGGATTTTATTATTCACGTGTGTTGTCCTGATAAGCCGTTGGTGAAGGACATTTTAGCCTTATTGACTCTTTTAATTTGGTGCAGTGTGTGTCTGGTCCCGCACATTCATCCATCCATCCATTTTCTATGCCGCTTATCCCTTTCGGGGTCGCGGGGGGGGCAGAGAGGCTGTCAACAGGCGAGAGGCGGGGTACACCCTGGACCGGTCGCCAGCCGATCGCAGGGCACATACACACAATCATTCACGCTCACACTCACACCTAGGGGCAATTTAGAGTCGCCAATCAACCTAATGAGCATGTTTTTGGTCTGTGGGAGGAAGCCGGGGTGCCCAGAGAGAACCCACACATGCACGGGAATAACATGCAAACTTCACACAGAAAGACCCGACCCGGGAATCGAACCTGCGACCAGTGAGCCTGGTGAGGCACGCGCACTACCTGCTGCTCCACCGTACAGCCCCACACATTCAATTTAATTCAATTCAATTTTATTTGTATAGCGCCAAATCACAACAGAAGTTGTCTCAGGACACTTTCCATATAGAGCTGGTACAGACCAAGCTCTTTTATCTACAGAGAACCAACAATTCCCCCATGAGCAAGTACTTGGCGACAGTGGCGAGGAAAAACTTCCTTTTAACAGGCAGAAACCTTCGGCAGAACCAGACTCTGGGTGGGCGGCCATCTGCCTCGACCAGTTGGGTGAGAGAGGGAGAGCAAGAGAGGGAGAGTGAGACAGACAGACAGACAGACAGACAGACAGACAGACAGACAGACAGACAGACAGACAGACAGACAGACAGAAATGCAGTCAGAGAGAGAGAGAGAGAGAGAGAGACAGAGACAGAGAGACAGACATGCAGTCACAGTAACAGTGACAGTGTATGTAATAACAGCAGTAGCAGTTGCAGTGGATGTCAGGCAGGGCCAAGGCAGGAGATGCAGCTGAAATCCACAATCCAGATTCAGCCACTGTCCATGGGAACCTGCAAGATGACAAAGCACAGAAACTCCGGGGAAGGAGCTAAGTTAGTAACACGCCGTGGTAGGACATGAAAGCGTGCAGATGGAGAGGGACCAAAGGACAGAGGAGCTCGGTGTATCTTTGGAGGTCCCCCGACAGTCTAATCCTATAGCAACATAACTAGGGGCTGGTCCAGGACAAGCCTGAGCCAGCCCTAACTATAAGCTTTATCAAAAAGGAAAGCTTTAAGCCTACTCTTAAATGTAGAGACAGTGTCTGCCTCCTGGACAAAGACTGGAAGATGATTCCACAGGAGAGGAGCTTAATAGCTAAATGCTCTGACTCCTGTTCTGCTTTAGGAGACTTTAGGAACCATAAGTAGACCTGCATTCTGGGAACGCAGTGTTCGAGTGAGGCAATAAGGTACTATGAGCTCTTTAAGATAAGAAGGTGCCTGGCCATTTATGGCTTTGTAAGTAAGGAGGAGAATTTTAAACTCTATTCTAAACTTTACAGGGAGCCAGAGCAGAGTGGCTAGTATTGGAGAAATATGATCTCTCTTCCTTGTTTTTGTCAGAACACGTGCTGCAGTGTTCTGGAGCAACTGGAGGATATTCAGCAATGAATTTGGGCAGCCTGATAGTAAGGAATTGCAATAATCCAGCCTGGAAGTTACGAATGCATGGACTAGTTTTTCTGCATCGTTTTGAGACAAAATATGCCTGATTTCTGCGATATTACGTAGGTGAAAAAAGGCAGTCCTTGAAATTTGTTTTACATGGGAGTGAAAGGACATGTCTTGGTCAAAGATGACTCCCAGATTCTTTACAATGGTGCTGGAGGCCAGCGCAATGCCATCCATAGCTGCTATGTCATCAGAAAGTGACTTTCTAAGATGTTTAGGGCCTACTACTATAACTTTAGTTTTGTCTGAGTTTAGCATTAGAAAATTGCAGGTCATCCAGGTCTTTATGTCATGAAGACATGCTTGTATCCTAGTTAACTGACTGGTTTATTCCGGCTTCATTGATAAATATAGCTGGGTATCATCTGCATAGCAACGAGAATTTATTGAGTGCTTCCTGATAATCTTACCTAAAGGAAGCATATATAAGGTGAATAGAATTGGTCCAAGCACAGAACCCTGCGGAACTCCATAGCTGACTTTAGTGAGCACAGCGGAGTCGTCATTAACGTGTACAAACTGAGAGCGATCTGACAAGTAGGGTTTAAACCAGCTTAGCGCAGTTCCCTTAATGCCAATGAAGTGTTCCAGTGTCTGCAATAGGATGCCATGGTCAATGGTGTCAAATGCAGCACTTAGATCCAATAAGACTAGTACAGAGACAAATCCTTTATCAGATGCAATTAGAAGGTCATTTGTAACTTTAACCAGTGCTGTCTCTGTGCTATGATGTACTCTAAATCCTGACTGGAAATCCTCAAATAAACTATAATTGTTTAGAAAGTCGCACAGCTGATTGGCAACTGCTTTCTCAAGAGTTTTTGAGAGAAAGGGAAGGTTGGATATCGGTCTATAGTTGGCTAAAACCCCTGGATCAAGAATAGGCTTTTTAAGTAGCGGTTTTATGACAGCTACTTTAAAGGACTGTGGTACGTAGCCTATTGATAAAGACAGATTGATCATGTCTAATACTGAAGAGTCAATTAGAGGTAATATTTCTTTAAACAGCTTAGTCGGGATAGGATCTAAAATACAGGTTGATGATTTTGATGATTAAATTATTGAAGTTGGTGAAGGTCGACAGGAGTAAAACAGTCTAAAACTGCGACAGACTGAGTAACAGTTTCTATGTTTGAAGACAAAACAGTACCTGTTGACGGCAGGAGCCAATGAATTCTGTCTCTAATATTTAGAATTTTATCATTAAAAAAGCTCATGAAGTCATTGCTGTTCAGAGCTAAAGGAATACATGGTTCAACAGAATTATGGCTCTCTGTCAGCCTGGCTACAGTGCTGAAGAGAAACCTGGGATTGTTCTTATTTTCCTCTATTAGTGCAGAGTAATAGGCTGCCCTGGCACTGCGGAGGGCTTTCCTGTATATTTTAAGACTGTCTTGCCAGGCGGACCAAAATTCTTCCAAATTGGTAGAACGCCATTTCCTTGAGATTTGCTTTAATTTGCGGGTTTGAGGAGTATACCATGGAGCTAACCTCCTCTGTTTAATTATCTTCTTTTTTAGGGGAGTAACAGAGTCAAGTGTCATGCGCAATAAACCTGTAGCACGATCAACCAGGTAGTCAATCTGGGAGGGACTAACGTTAGCATAGGAATCCTCTGTTGTATTGAGACATAGCATTGAATTAAATACTGATGGGATCATATCCTTAAATTTAGCTACAGCACTATCAGACAGGAGTCTGGTATAAGAATTTTTGCCTATTGGCTGGTAGTCTGGTAATATGAATTCAAAAGTTATTAAATGATGGTCCGATAAAAGAGGATTCTGTGAGGAGACTATTAAGTCTTCGATTTCAATGCCATATGTCAGAACAAGGTCGAGGTTGTGGTTAAAACAGTGAGTCGGTTCATGTACATTCTGACGGAAGCCAACTGAGTCTAATACTGAGATAAACGCAGTGCTAAGGCTGTCATTATCAACGTTGACATGTACATTAAAGTCACCTACAATAATTACTTTATCTGCTTTAAGAACTAAACCTGATAGAAACTCCGAGAACTCAGCTATAAATTCAGAGTAAGGACCAGGAGAGCGGTATACTATAACAAATAAAACTGGCTGCACTGTTTTCCATTTTTCATGAGAAAGAGTGAGAACAAGGCTTTCAAATGAGTTATAGTCGAGTTTAGGTTTAGGGTTGATCAAAAGGCTTGAGTCAAAAATGGCTGCAACTCCACCTCTTCTGCCGCTGCCTCGAGGAATGTGAGTATTAATATGGCTCGGAGGAGCTTCATTTAGGCTCACATACTCTTCAGGACACAGCCAGGTTTCAGTCAGGCAAAATAAGCGCAGAGAAGCGTGTGGGACTGCAGCTCTGCCTCCTGGTCTCAACTCTGAGTTGTCAGGGGTTAGGTTCATAAATAAAATCAGTCAGATTTCTAGAGATGAAAGCTGCTCCCTCCAAAGTGGGATGGATGCCGTCTCTCATAATCAGACCAGGTCTTCCCCAGAAAGTCTGCCAATTATCAATGAAGCCCACACCGTTTGCTGGACACCACCTCGACAGCCAGTGATTGAATGATGACATGCGGCTAAACATGTCATCACTGGTCAGATTTGGCAGGGGTCCAGAGAAAACTATGGAGTCCACACACCACGCATATGTACACACCGATTCCACATTAATTTTAGTGACCTCCGATTTCGTAACCGGGTGTCATTACCGCCGACGTGAATAACAATCTTACGGTAATTACACTTATCCTTAGCCAGCAGTTTCAAATTTGATTCGACGTCGCCCGCTCTGGCCCCCGGCAGGCATTTGACTATGGTCGCTGGTGTCACTAACTTCACGTTTCTCAAAATGGAGCTGCCAATAATCAGACTTGGTTTCTCAGTGGGTGTGTTGCCAAGTGGTCAGAACCTGTTAGAAACATGAAGCAGTTGGTGGTGCTTCAGCTTGGGACTATGCTTCCTTCGAACAGTCACCCAGCCTCCCTGGTTTCCCGGCTGCTCGGGAGCTGTCGAGGGACGGCTAGCCGGAGCTGCACTTGGTCGGTCCGCACCGGCTACAGGGGCCTGGCTAACTACAGCTAATGGTTTGGTTTCCATGGTGCGGAGCCGAGCTTCCAATTCACTAAGCCTCGCCTCCAACTCACCAAATAAACTACATTTATTACACGTACCAGTATCACTAAAGGAGGCAGAGGAGTAGCTAAACATGTGACACACCAAGCAGGAGAGAGCTGGAGAGGGACAGAGAGAAGCCATCACTAGCTGTTAGGCTAAGCTGGTGTAGCTAGCAGAGCAGACAAGCGCGTAGACAAATAAAATTGACGGTCGCTAAATAAACAGACTTATGAGTGCTTGAGCAGAACTAATGTTACTTTAGAGCGCGGATAAAAGGCCACTGCAACAAAACACAGAGCAAATTACACTCAGAGGAACAAGAGCGACAAACGCACACTACTCCTAAGGCAGTAACCAGAAACAGGAAGTGAGACAATACGCTTACCTCAGCACGTCAGCACGTCAGCATACCTGGTAGAGCAGGAGGTAACTGAAGCTGTCCACATGAACATGGACACACATTAGAGCTTGTCCTCTCTCATGGGTTATCTGTGTCTCACTTGGAGATCTGTGACGATGTGATTTCTGATCATATGCCTGTTTTGTTTGAAGTTGCTTTCTCCGGTGCTGAGGTTAAATCTAGCACTCCTGTTCAGAGACGTCAGATTTTTAACTCTTGTACTGCTGGTCAGTTCTCTGTGGCTTTTGATCAGCTCTGTGTCCGTCCTACCTCTGTTAACACAGAGGAGCTCAGCTCCTGGTTTCACTCCTCCTGCCGTACCATACTGGACTCTGTGGCTCTATTAAAAACTGTGCAGCCCAAAGCTAAATCTGAGCCCTGGTTTAATGAAAGAACCCACGCAGCTAGACGGGAGTGCCGCAAAGCTGAGCGCAAGTGGAAGATGGACAAGCTGCAGGTTTCCTTCCAAATCCTAAAGGATTGTTGCTGCTGCTATCAGAGCACTGTTAAAAAAAGAAAATACCTGTCAAAAATCATTGAGTCCAATGGTCACAACCCACATGTTATTTAAAACCATTGATGTTGTTCTTAATACCCCACAGCCTGTCAGCTTGTAGGCATCTCGAAATGTCTGTCGTTTTTAGAAGATCTGGTTGGCCATATTAAGCTGTCAGGTTCTCCTCAGGGCGCTGTCTCTCCTCATCTTTTTAAAGAGGTTTTCCCCAGTATAGGGCAGTCAGTTTTAGCTATCATTGGCAGCAACCTGGCCTTGATTGCAGTGTGTTGGCCAACTTTAGGTCCATCTCCAAGTTGCCTTTTATTTCTAAAATCTTGGAGAATGTTGTTCATGCTCAGTTGAAATCTTTCCTGGATGAGCATGGTGTCCTGGAGGTCTTTCAATCCGATTTTAAAAATCTGCAATGCACTGAGTCAGCTTTATAAAGAGTTTTTAACGATATCCTCCTGGCTAATGACTCTGGTGACCATGTAATTCTGGTTCTGTTGGACCTAACTGCAGCTTTTGACACTGTGGACCACAACACCCAAGTGCCTTGGTTACGTCAGCAAGTGGGCATCTGTGGTACTGCACTGGAGTGGCACGGTGGAACAAGTCATAACACTCACAGCCACGACACCTCACAGCTAGAAGGTCCTGGTTCAAATCCCGCCGTGGGCACTGGTGGCGTGTCCTCCACCATGCCTTCAGTGCCCGCTCGAGGAAAAAGGGGGCCTTTCTGTGTGGAGTTTGCATGTTCTCCCTGTGTTCACCTGGGGTATCCTCCTTAAGTAACCCACGCTAAAAACATGCAAGAAGATCACCACCTGACCAGTGGTGACGACAGAGAGTTGGGTCCCCGGGGGCTTCTTCTTCTTCGTGGAAGGAGTGTGAGTGGAAGAGAGAGATTGAAAGACCCAAGTTTCTTTCCTTTTTTCTTATTTTCTATCCTTTGCACTTTGGTGTTTATTTATTATTGTATGTGTTAGTTTGTTAAGTTAGTGTTTGTTTTAGTTTGGTGTGTAATTAAGTGTCTTTTGCGGCCAGACGCCGTCTGGTCAGGAGGAGTAGGCCAGGTGAGGCCATCATGGCAGCCTCAGGTTTCTCCTCCCTGTCAAGGGAGCATGGGATTAAACTGGTGGCCGGTTCCCCCTGCAGCGTTGAGGACGTGGCCCTGGCCGTGGGTGAGTGGATCGGCCACAGCTCAGTTAAATCTGCTGCTAGGATGAACCGGGCTGTCGTTTTATTTCTTGAAAAGGTGGAACAGGTGAAACTGCTGGTGGAGACGGGGCTGACGGTGAACGGGCTATTTGAGGCAGTGCAGCCACTGACGCAGCCTGCAGCTCGGATCACCCTGTCCAACGTGCCCCCTTTCATCAGCGATGATTTCCTGCTCCGAGAGCTGTCTCGACATGGGAAGGTGGTGTCCCCCATCAGGAGGCTTCTTGCCGGGTGTAAATCTCTGCTGCTTCGCCATGTGGTGTCGCACCGGCGGCAGGTTTACATGATATTAAACAATCGGGCAGAAGAGTTTAATTATCGTTTCATCGTGAGAGTGGAGGATTTCGATTATACTCTGTTTGCTACATCCTCTCAAGTCAAATGTTTCGGCTGTGGGGAAGAGGGGCACCTAGTCAGGGTTTGGCTGGCTAGGGGCGTGGCGACTGCTGCGACCCCGGCTGGTAGGCCCGTCCCCGCTCCGCAGCGGAGGGACTCCCGGGATGCGGGGCGGACCGCTGGCTCAAACGGAGAGGAGGGAGCAGGGTATGGATCTGGACGACAAAAGCAGGAACAGCAGGTGACTGAGATGGAGGAAGGTGAGTTGAGGGAAACTGGTGAGGAGAAGGAGACAGCTGAGGGGGAGAGAATTGGTGAGGCAAGGGAAACAGGTGAGGAGGGGGAGAAGACAGGTGAGGGGCAGAAGACAGGTGAGGTGAGGGAGACAGGTGAGGTGATGGAGTCAGGTGAGGTGGGGGAGACAGAGGAGACAGAGGTGGTTGAAGCACCGAGTGATGTGTGTGAGAGGACTGGTGGTGGGTCTATTGGTGTGTGTGAGCAGTCTGCTGGTGTGTGTGAGGCTTCAGACTGGAAGCCGGTGCCTCAGAGACGTAATAAGCGTAAACACATAGTGCAGGTGGAGGGTGGGGGTAAAGCTGGACGGCTGGAGGGTGGAGCGGCTGCTGGAGACAGCAGCGACAGTGAAGCCTCCATGTCAGATTGCAGCGAGTTCTCTCTCTCACAGACACACACACACACACACACACACACACACACACACACACACACACACACACACACACACACACACACACACACACACAGTCACGGCTGGTCAAGAGAAAAAGTTGTACATAGCCCAGATGATTAAAAGCTTTCTGCAGATAACGAAAGGTGTTAAAAACCTTAATACTGAACAACACTTTTCCGATAAGTTCACTTTTTTTCTGTCAGCCAAACACGTAATAAAACACAGAGCATCATCTTACTTAACCGAACAAGAGATCTACAGGTTAAGAAAACACATGATCCATGTTAGAAAACAACCCACATGGATGGTTTCAGAGTGGGAACGCTGAATGTTAATGGTGCAAGGGAGGGGAAAAAAAGGGCACTTGTGTTGGACACAGCAAGGAGTAAACGTATTGATGTCTTGTTTTTACAGGAGGTCCGTAACGACCAGTGTAATGAGGGGGATTGGGAGAAAGAGTGGGAGGGGCAGGTAGCTCTGAGCCACAACACAACACAACACTAAGTGGGGGTGTAGGTATCCTCTTCTCCAGGAGTGGTTCACTCCATCCTCTTGAGTGAACAGGAGCAGGTGGTGGAGGGGAGATGCCTGCTCGTTAAAGCCAAATTTGACACTTTCACTCTGGTTTTTATCAATATTTATGCACCTAACAACGGAGGAGAAGGAGGAAGAAGTTCTTAGAAATAGTGAATTCTAAACTTAACTGCTGCGGCTCTGAGGATTATTTAATATTGGGTGGGGATTTTAATTGTACCGAGGCAGTTTTTAGATCGTAACCATGCAGAGCCACATCCAGCTTCCCAGCACGCTCTGAAGCAGTTGGTCTACTCCCACGGCCTGGTGGATGTGTGGAGGAGGATGCATGCAGACTGTCGTAAGTACTTTTTTAAAAATGTTTTGTCAAAGAGTGCATACTGGCATTTTAATTCAGCTTTAATTTTAGATAAAGGTTTTAAGGAGGCTTTAAGCTATTTTTGGTGTGTTTTTAGAGACAGAAAAAATGAATTCGACAGTCTTAGGCAGTGGTGGGACCATGGGAAAGGCCAGATAAAACTTCTATGTCAGCAGTACACTCTCAATGTCACACAGCACATGTGTAGATCTATCAAAGATCTGGAGAGTGAGATAGTGGATTTAGAGACACTTAGCTATTCCACAGGAAATCGAGAACATATTGAAGTTCTCAACTCCAAAAAATGGCCTTAGCCAACCCGCTAGACTCCAGGGTACAAGGGGCGCTGGTCCGGTCCCGGGTCCAAAACATTGCAGAGATGGATGCTCCCTCTAGCTTCTTTTTTGGTCTGGAGAAGAAGCATGGGCAGAGCAAGATGATCCACACACTTCTCTCCGACACAGGGCAAGAACTAACTGAACCAGGCCAGATCCGGAGCAGGGCTGTTCAGAGAGGTGTGGCCAGCTGTATCTTCAGACGGGTGAGTCACCTGGGACTGGATACTGCGCTGTTTTTAACCGATTTTAAATTCCTAAAATTAAATGGGGTGCCTCCGTTTTATCAAAGTGTTTTTAAAGTATGGGCCTTTTTTAAGAGCAGCAGAGAGAAGAGAAGTTCTGACTCTCTGTTCTGGCCTCTGAAAGAACCACTGATCAATGGAGCCAGGCTGGATATCTCCAGTGGAGCCACGCCTGGGCTGACTGCGGCGCTGCTCTGAACTATGACCTTAGACCTGCAACGCCTGGTCCACACAGCAGGGCCAGCCCTAACAGACTTCCAAGCCTTGGGACGTTTGCTGAACCTTCAGTCCAACAGGGTGGTGAAGAAGCTGCTGCAGCTCTGGAAAGAGAAACTGAATCAGAGAGAGAGGAGGCTCCTGATGGAGTTCAGTGAGGGGGTGGAGCCAGATCCCACTGACCCTTTCCCATAAGTCCAGCTCAGCCCACAATTCGACCAGGAGGGTCCTCTACTGAAAAGGACCACTTTCAGCCTGCACACTGTTCACAGAAAAACCCTCTACAGGACATGCGTGCAGGTTTTGAATAAAAAGACTCTGGGGGGCAGAGCACCCTGCGCATGGACAAGAAAAACTGGGTGAGGCTGTTCCGTACTGGAGGGTGATCTACAAGCCTCTCCTGAAAAAAAAAAACAACTGGGGATCTACAATGGAGAGTCCTTCATGGTGCCATTGCATCAAATGCGTTTACCTCCATCATAAACCCTGCTGTGTCCAACCGGTGCCCTTTTTGTAACTTGAAGGAAACAACCTTTCACATTTTTAGTGATTGTGAAAGACCTGACTTGAACAATGAGCTATTTTTTACTGACATATTAAAAGACTAAATGATTTATCTATCTATTTATTTAATTATTTATTTATCTTTTTTCTTTATAATATAGATAAATCTGTATTCTTGTAAAAATAAGCATTGTTTTGACAGTGAATTGTCCCCCAAAAAATTGTAATAAAGTGCAGTTGTAAAAATCAAAATCTTCTTCTTCTTCTTCTTCTTCTTCTTCTTCTTCTTCTTCTTCAAATCTTCAAATCCTCAAATCTTCAAATCTTATCTGGCTGACTGGAGTATGAGTGTAAGCCTTGGAATTTCAGAGTCCAGCTCTGCTCCACTACTGTATGGAGTTCCACAGGGGTCGATTTTGGGCCCTTGGACTTTTCACTTGACCAATTGAACTTTGCACATCCTATTGTATACACTGTTTTCTCAAAATTCAACTTGCACATCCTTTTGTAGGCAAATTTACTTTGCATATCCGTTTGTATTACTATGCACATCCGTTTGTATTACTTTGTGTTAGGATCCTGCCTTCCAATTGCTTAAATGCACCTGAAGGAGACGAGGCGCGAGGAGAGAGGAGGCTTCTGAAGGAGATCAGAGTGAGGATACACCGGTGTAGCCTACGCGGAAGTCTTTTATTATTTAAGGGGCGTGTCGTATGTGGCACACGTTTGAATCATGGCGGGAGCAGGTCTTCACAAATGTAATCTTGATTCTTAATCAAAAACTGTGTCCTTTTTACAATTGTATCTGTCACCAAGAAATTAATGAAAATTCTTGGTATATATTTACGTTTTTTTAAAGCAAGGCTATAAGGCTGTTGGTTTAATCTACCACACACCCGTCCTCTGTTATGCCTCTAACGGCATATAATTGAAACCTCATCAATAGCAATCAGGAGTAGAACAGTCTGACTGCAGATCTGACCATAATATCATGTTTTACAGCTTTTACAGCTGTGCAAACGTCATCAGTAATTGACGTCGCTTCGGACTGACGCTGTGGAGCGAGGATTTTTCATTTCGGAGTTTCGTTTCCTCCGTCCTCACGTCCCTTCCTCGCATCCCTCTTTCATGTCCTCGCTGGGCGGAGCTAAGACGCGAGGAGAGGAAGTGAGTGGAGGAGACGAGGAGACCAATTTATGTAATGAAAAGCACCCTGTGTGTTGTCAGTCTGTTCACCCCTGTTGGCGTGGCTGGGCATCCCCTTACCTCAGCCAGCTCCGCCTCCCGCTGGACTCACCTGTGAGCACACTTCCTGATTTGCCTGATTAAGCAGTGAGCTCTCCTACCTGTTGCCGGATTATTCCTTATCCTCCCATGACGGTGTCTGGTCTATTGGTGGTAAGTACTACGTCTCTTCGTCCTCCTCTCTCGAGAATAGTTGATGTTCCACTATTTTGTTTCAGCCACTGATAGTGTGCTCTTTCTTTTGTTTCAGTGCCTACCCGCCGCTTCCACGCGTGCCTTGATTGTTATACCCGCCTTGTCGGAGCTCCTTTAGTTCATCCACTGCTTTGGAGTGCATCTTTAGTTATTTTTGTCCACTCGTTCGAGTGCGCCTTTGGTTCGCCTTTTTGTTAATAAACTACATTTGTTTTCATAAGTCCTGTCTCCAGGTCTGCATCATTGGGTCTCACTATATAATGGCAGACTGCACTTTGCACACTTTGCACACCCGTTTGTATATACTGTTTATTTTTTCTCAGTATATATATATTGTTTTATATTGTTATATACACATACACACACACACACACATATATATATATATATATATATTTTTTTTTTCTCAATATAAATATTTAGCTTTTTTATTTACTTCTTATATATATATAGTTCTCTCTCTTTTCTTTCTTTATAATTTTATTCTAATTCTATCCCTGTAAGGAGCACTGCAACAAAAACCATTTCCTCTCCGGGATAAATAAAGGATTTCTGAGACTGATTCTGATTCTCTCTCTATTTACCGCCTCTGGGCTCCATCCTGAGAAAGCATAGCATCTCTTTTCATTGTTATGCTGATGACAGTCAGATATATGTGCCATTGAAAAAGAAAAATGCCTACCGAGATCAAGACGGAAGATCAGAGGGGACAGAGCTCTCACTATGACAGCTCCTAAATTATGGAACAAGCTACCGTTGCACATTAGACAAGTCCCGTCACTGTCCATTTTTTAAAACTTGTCTTAAAACTCACTTTTATTCCTTGGCTTTCAACCCCGCATGAGACTCTGCTCTTGTTTTAGTGTTATATGGTTTGCTTTTACTTATTGTTTAATTGCTTTTAATTGTTTTTTAAAAACAATACAACAATTATTTTAGTGTTTATTCCTGTTTTATTTTATTTATTTTATTGTTTTTATATTGTTTTGTGTATTTATGTACAGCACTTTGTTTCAGCTGTGGTTGTTTTTAAAGTGCAGTATAAAACAGTATATGTTTCCCCCCTCGTATAACTAGAGAAAGAGCTGTTTCCATGTTCTCAGCACACAGTCAAAATACATTTTCAGTGGGTGTTTGACTCTGGTAGGATTGTCCCGAATCTCAATTCTGTTTGTGATACTCAAGGATAGAATCTCAACGCACATCCCAAGGAGGAGATTATCCAGTTTGGGAACCTCAGAATTGCTGCTCTTTGCAGATGATGTGGTTTTGCTGGCTTCATCAGACTATGACCTTCTAAACACACTGTATAGTCGTGTGAAGTACTTGGGATGAACAATTCAAATCAAATCAAATCAAATCAACTTTATTTATATGGCACTTTTCATATTTTATAGTAATAAGTGTAAGTGCCTCACAGGGGTTAAAAACAACAACATTACAAAACAGTGTGACCCCAAACCTCCCACCCCCCCAAATATACACAGAGATACACAATTACATACAGTCACGCACATACATGGACAGACATACATACCCACACACACAAACTTACACACACCCACATACATACACTAACTGTCGCTGAGGAGACATGGCTGGGCACCAAGAACCGAGGTGAGGAAGAAGCTACCATTTGGGGGCCACGCACACCGAGAGGAATCATGGTCCATGACTGCGGGGGCGCTGACACAGGGACCACCCCAGCCCAGGCAGGCAGGAGGCTCCACACCAAGGCGTAAAGCTCTCTAGCTACCTGGGCCAGGGCCATCCATGGAACAGCACCCCCATCAGTGAACCAGAATCAAATCCCGGTGTGGTAGGCCCCCAGGAGGAAACACTGGAAAATGAGGGGCTGGAACACTAAAATAAGATAAAAGGTATAGAAGCTAAAACTGAGAATAAAACAATAGAATGTATAAAATAGACCATAAGTAATGACTAAAACAATTGAAATAAAACATTGAGGTAACCCAATAAAAAATAAAAATATATATAACATTAGAAAATGTAAGAATAAAGGTCAGCTTAAGAAATTATAAATAGCTAAATGAGTCAGTTAAAAGCCTGATTAAAAAGATGGGTCTTGAGCCTCTTTTTAAAAACATCAACATTCTCTGCGGCCCTTAGGCTCTCCGGCAGGCTGTTCCACAATCGGGGGCCATAATAACTGAATGCCGCCTCCCCGTGTGTTCTAGTTCTAATTTGTGGTATCGTTAAAAGGCCAGCACCAGAGGACCTCAGGGTCCGCGAGGGTTGATACGGTAAAAGTAATGCAGATAAATAAGAAGGCCCAAGATCGTTAAGACACTTAAAACTAGTAAAAGAACCTTAAAATCGATCCTGAAGCGCACGGGGAGCCAATGCAGCAATTTTAAAACAGGTGTTATATGCTCCCGCCCTCTGGTCCTCGTCAGCACTCATGCGGCTGAGTTTTGTAATAATTGTAAGTTATACATGCTCTTTTTGGGAAGACCAGAGAGCAGGGCATTACAGTAATCTAAACGACAAGAGATAAAAGCATGCATCAGCACCTCCGTACTGGCCTGAGAGAGGAACGGGCGGGCTCTGGCTATATTCTTAAGATGGTAAAAACCTATCTTTGTTATGTTTTTGATGTGTGGAATAAAAGTGAGCTCAGAGTCAAAAATCACGCCCAGATTTTTTACTGATTTTGAGGGTTTAAAATCCTGTAACTTTGGTAAAAGTTTCTCTCTCTGGCCTTCAGGACCAATGACTAAAACCTCAGTTTTGTCCTGGTTGAGCTGTAGGAAGTTTGCTGCCATCCATGACTTGATTTCTAAAATACAGTTAAAAAGGGCATCAATTGGCCCTGTGTCATCAGGAGACACGGCGATGTACAGTTGCGTATCATCAGCATAACTATGGAAGTTGATGCCATGCCTCCTGATGACGTCCCCAAGAGGCAGCATGTAAACATTAAAAAGAGTTGGACCTAAAATTGAACCTTGGGGAACCCCACACTTTATCTTATGGGTTCCTGAGGAACATGTATCCATACTTACAAAGAAACTTCGATCAGTGAGGTAGGACGTGAACCAGTTAAAAACAGTACCAGAGAGGCCGACCAGGTTCCTTAGTCTATTTAATAAAATGTGATGGTCTACTGTATCGAAGGCGGCAGTTAGATCCAGTAGAACCAAGACTGTGAGTTTATGATTATCTAAATTACACCTGATGTCGTTTAAAATCTTTAAAATTGCTGTCTCTGTACTGTGGTTCATCCTAAAACCAGACTGATGAGTCTCTAAAATATGTTTCGAGTGTAAAAATTCATTTACTTGATGAAAAACAAGTTTTTCTAAAATTTTACTTAAAAATGGTAGGTTGGATACAGGCCGGTAGTTATTTAAAACATTGGGGTCTAAATCACTCTTCTTCAGAAGGGGCCTCACCACCGCCGATTTAAAGGAGGTGGGGAAGACACCCGTCTGGAGAGAGCAATTGACCAAATACAGCAGCTGTTCCTCAAAGAATCCATAGAGTGTTTTAAAAAACGGTGTGGGAATTGGGTCTAAAAGGCAGGTTGTGGGCTTTACCTGGGAGAAAACTCGACTCAGTGTCCTTGCATCAACCAGGGCAAAACTCTCCAGTGTTTCCACAGGTCCAAGCAATGATCCAGGTGTTAAAAGCTGTTTAAATAAAAGACTGGATCTTATGTCATTGATTTTTCTTCTGAAATGGTCTGCAAAATCCTTGCAAAGGGCGTTATCTGGTGTCTTGGAGGATCTTTTAGAATTTTTGTTTGTTAAAAGATCAATTGTGGAGAATAAGAATTTGGGATTATTTTTATGGTCATGGATTAGGTTTTGGAAGTGAGAGATTCTTGCTTGTTTGACTGTGTTATTGTAGATTTTGAGGTGTTGACGTAGTATTTCATAGTGAACTGTCAACTTTGATTTCCTCCATCTCCTTTCAGCACTCCTGCATTCCCTTTTGAGTTTTTTAATTTCCTCAGTTCTCACATGGAGATGTGGGTCTTGTTTTGATTACAAGTGGAGCCACTGAGTCCAATGTTGACTTTATTTTATTGTTAAAGTTGTCAGTGATAAAATTGCAGGGTGCTGGTAAAATTTCGGCAGGAGTGCTCTGTAAGGTCTGGATAAAATTTGCAGCCACTTCAGAAGTTAGGTAGCACTTCCTCACTGTTCTCACAGGGGCCTCCCGCTGATTAAAACTGGTGATTGTAAAAAACACACAGAAGTGATCAGACACAGCCAGGTCCACAACAGAGGGCGCACCAACCGACAGACCATAAGATATAACGAGGTCCAAGGTGCGCCCCCTGATGTGGGTCGGCTGCATCACGTGTTGCTTAAAATCAAGGCAGTGTAAAAGGTTTAAAAATTCTCTGGACATTGAGTCTGAGGGAAAGTCCATGTGTAGATTAAAATCACCGGATATTAAAATTCTGTTAAAAGAGGTATGAATAATTGATAAGAGCTCAGAAAACTCACTAATAAAAGAAGTAGAATACTGGGGTGGTCGGTACACAGTTATACAGAGGATCGGTGGCCTGCTAAAAACGAAGGCATGGTATTCAAATGATGAGTAGCTGTTAAAATTGACTTTGTTCATGTGCATGTTGGTTTTTGTGATTGAGGCAGTACCACCCCCTCTTTTGCATCCCCTGGTTGAAAATAAAAAGTTAAAATTGGGTGGGGAAGCCTCGGTGAGAACAACAGGTGCGTCTCCGTAAGGAGAATGCTGTCCAGGTTATTATCTAAAATTATGTCATTTACAATAAAAGATTTGTTTAAAAGAGAGCGCATGTTCAGCACAGCCATTTTAACATCTGTGCTGAACTTGCGCTCATCACATTTTTCCAGTGGAATATTAAGAACACATTTTGATCTAAAAGTAGTCCTGGGTCTCCTATGTCTGTGTGAAATTATGGTTTTGATTGTGTAAAGTGAGGGAGGGGCGTGTATGATGTAGGTGGGGGTGGGTGAAGGTGAGTGTGAGTGTGGGTGAGGTGCAGAGGGCGTGTGTATGGGTGTAGTGAGTCAGGAGGTGATTGTGGTGCAGGACCAGACTGTCAAGTCAATGTTTACTGTTAAAAGCCGTGACCCCTCCTGGTTTGGGTGTAGGCCGTCTGTTTTAAAAAGGTGGGGTCTGTTTAAAAATGTGATAAAATTGTCCACATATGGAATACTTTTTCCCAGGCAGAATCCCTTTAGCCACAGGTGCAGCTGGCGGAGGCGACTGGTGGTGACGTCACCATAGCACGGCGGGGGAAGCAGGCCGGTAATAACCAGTCGCTTCCCCGTGTCCAGCATGTGGTCCATCATGGACCTGAAATCCCGCTTGAGGATCTCGGATTTCTGGTCTCTGAGATCATTGATGCCGGCCTCCAGGACCAGCGTGGAGGCTGAGCTGTGCTGAGCACACAACTGGAGGGCGGAGGACTCAACCTCCTTGACGCGGGCTCCGGGGCGGCAGAAGGTCCGACCATCACGTACCGACACGTGTCTGACCATCGAGGTCCGGACGACCAGCACAGAGGGGGTGCGCTGCTCCATGGGCTGCCTGGAGGTGCGCCGATGGCGGGGCGAGACCCAGGGTTGGTGGCGCCGGCCCGCGGTTGCTCCTGGCCGAGATGGAGAGGAGGGGCCAGGCTGGACACGCGCATCCCGGTTGCTGTGCTGGCGAGAGCCACGACCAGCTGGGTGGACAGGTCGCGGAGGCGAGCTGGAGCACGCTCCCATGGGAGGGAAATCCTGCAGGCTCAGGATGTCGTACCTGTTCTCCAGCGGTAGATCCGGAGGCGGAGGAGGGAGAGATGGACGGGCCCCGGCGCCCCTGGTCACCGCTGACCAGGATTCCCTCGCCTTGAGTGGCGTTGAGCTCACCGGTGCTGGAGCCGCCGCTCCATCCTCCCTGATGGAGCACTGCCACTCCGGGGGGCGAAGACAGGAGGTGGAGGGTGCTGATGGCTTGGGCTTGGCGCCCTGGTAGAGCCAGCGGAGCTCGGCGAGTGCTGGTGCCGGAGATCTGGTGGTAATGGAGCCGGTCCACGGCAGGGTGGTGTTGTCCGCGGCCATCATGCTCCGGTTACCAGCGCCGGATGCCCTCATGTGAGCGATGACTTTTGACTGGGTCGAGGCGACGGTGGAGAAGTCCATAAGGATTTTGTCCCTCTCCTTGAGGTCAGCCTTCAGGCTAGAGACGTTGTCCCTCAGTTTTGAGAGGGTGGGGAGACAGGACTCACAGACCGCCATCATGCTGCCGGCTGTGCCGAGGATCCGTCACCCCGGAACGCAGAACCACCACAGGGAGGAGGTGAGTTAAATCCCACTAAGTTAAAAGGTTTTATAAAAAACTTAAATTTACTATTACCTAAAATTACTGTGGGTTTAATAAACACCAGAGTCAACGCAGGAAACGAGCGTTGCGTCCTGCTGCGGCGGAGTAGCGTTTAACTGACTGACGAATTAGCACCTCCCACGTCTTAGGCCATGGTTCTCTGCCACTAAATTGTGGGTTGCTCTGTGGGGGTTGGGAGTGAGTTGCTGCTCCATGCAAAGGAGTATAGCTAACTTGTTCACATGTGGATGTAACATGGTTAGATATACAGGTTATTTGCAGGGGCGGGGCGTGCGGACAGGCAAGCCAGGCAGTTGCTTGGAGCCCCCGGCCACTAGGGGGGCCCCGGCCACTTATTTACAACAACAATTATTAATAGGCCTGGGCTTTCAGGGACCTCTGTTGGTCCCTGGAGCCACTTTGGGAACCACTAATCTATTTTTTCAGTATTCATCTCAAATGTTCTGGAAATTGTGCATTTATGTGTGCAAAAACCAAATCTTTGCAGCATGCACGGGTAGGTTGGGCGCCCCAGGGATTTCTTGCTTGGAGCCCCAAGAGACCCTAGAAACACCACCGGTTATTTGCGAGTGACATGTCAACTTTAGGTTTAACCCAGTGGTGGGGAACTGTTTCCTATCAAAAGCTATTTTAAATTTTAAAACATCCTTTGAGGGGCATACTACTGAACACATTACATTAACCTCTAGTGCAAAAGCTGTAACTGCTTCTCTTTGGTGAGGCATCTGATGTCAGATGGTAATGATGATGATAATACTGTTTAACACGGTCTCCATCAGAACGCAGTCTTGTGTGCCCCTGTGCGAAGCAATGTTGTCTTTCAAGACTTAGTGAAGATTCTTTTTTAAATCGGGAGGAAGGGCATCCTTCAACACCAGGAGGGTGGGGTCTTGATGGGTTTGTTTTACCTAAGCTTTGGGATGTCACCTAACGGAAAGGTTGAGGTTTCCCTCATCTATCTATACACACTCTGTCTTATTAATACAGGGAGTGGCCTAAATGTAAAATAACATTCTCAGCCTTCTTCTTAATGGAACTAAAATGAATGCCTAAAGGTCCCTAGCTTCTTGTATTTCAAATTTAAAGCTAAATGGGAATGAACCTTTAGCCACCACAGGGAGGGGGCCTTACCTGAAAGCAGTGAGGAAGATGAAGCCTGGCTGATCAAAGAAGCAAAGTTACAACATACAGACAATGCCCAAAATAAGTCAAAAACAGAGTTGCTTGAAGCACCCAGAGTAGAGATCCCAAAAAGGAGAGCGCCACATCAAGTCTGTGTGGCCTTTTTATACTCTTTACACATCCCATGTACATGACATCCTGCCTAACTGTTCTGGAAAATACCGAACGTACGCATGAAGAATCGGAGGGACAGTCCCCTTTATTAGTCACACAACAACTACATACATGCATCACACGCCATGCAGATTTGGTTATCCCATCCTGGTCACCTTCCTCCACGGCAGACCAGGAGCGGTCCGACAGCTGCCCCAGGGGACCCAATCTCTTTCGTCAACACTGGTCAGGTGGTGATCTTCTTGCATATATTTAGTGGGGGTATTTTAAGGAGGATACCCAGATGAACACAGGGAGAACATGCAAACTCCACACAGAAAAGCCCCTTTCCTCAAGCAGCAGGCACTGAAAGCATGGTGGAGGACACGCCCCCGGCGCCCACAGCAAGATTCAAACCTTCTAGCTGTGAGGCGACAGCATTACCACCGTGCCGCCGTACATATTCCTAACACTTCCTGTGGAAGTTACCCAGACACAGACTCTCTAAGAGAGTGATAAAAATCAAGATACAAGTAAAACAATGAGTCCATGCAAAAATAATAGAATGTAAAAGTGTAATAAATGTAGAAATATGCAAGATGTGTAAAATAAAATGAGTAGCATGAATAAAATAATTAATACAATGTACAGCGGAATATTATTATTATTATATATTAGTATCAGTATCAATCCATGTAAAATATGACTATAGGAGTATAATAATAACATCAAGATAAACTAAAACCAGGAGTATGTGGAAAACATAGTAAAACATAGTAAAAACATAGTAAAACATAGTAGTACATAGTAAAAACTCAACCAGCAAATTTAAGGATTACCTGAGAAAAAAATCAATCACCAGCTTATTTAACACTGACCTCAAGATATTTATCTTTACACCATCTTATAATAGATGAAGTTTTCTCTGTCAAGACTTAAGTTCACTGAGAAGCATGATCATTAAAAGGTTTTTGAGAATTTTGCTGGCTGTGGTCTGTTATTAAGAAATTAATTGTCAATTTCATAGTAAAAAACTTGTTGCTAGCTGTTAGTTTTGTATGACAAGGCTGTACTTAGGAGGAACAAAGAGGGTAAGTGTTGGTAATATATTCATGACGTAATGAGGGACTACATAGTAACTATTAATATGTATCACTACATGACGGTGGAAAAAGACTAATACCACAGTAATAAGTAATTAATGGGTAGTTACTAGTTTTGTGCTGCTTAACTAATTACAACCTTGTGATTCATTAAAAAATTTTTAATGTATCTTCCACTGGAGTCACAAAAAACATTTAACACTATGATGAAACACGCTGTTATGAGGACCTCCCCCAGAAAGGTGGACCAAGAGTACTGCAGGGGCTAAGCTTATTAGTTTCAAACCTCAGAAATCGCCAATTAACAGTACCACATGTTAAAGCCCATGTAAATGCATCACAGAGTTCAAGTAACACATCTCAACATCAACTAGTGGGAGGAGACTGCATGAATTGCTGCAAAGAAACCACTACTACCAATAAGAAGAGGGTAGTTGCTGGGGCCATTAAACATAAGGACCAGACATTAGACCTACATTTTGGTGTGATGAGTCAAATTTTGAGATGCTTGGTTCCAACCGCTATGTCTTTGTGAGATGCAGAGAAGGTGAATGGAGGGTAGTACCATGTGTGGTTCCCAGGGTGAAGCATAGAGGAAGGGGTGTGATTGTCTGGGATTGTTTTGCTGGTGACATTGTTAGCAATTTAGTCAAAATTCAAGGCACATTTAGCCAGTATGGACACCACAGTATTCTGCAGCAGCAAGCCATTCCATCTGGTTTAAGCTTTGTGGGACCATCATTTGTTTTTCAACAGGACAATGACCTAAAACACAACAGCAAGTGCTAAACATATATATCACGAAGCATGTTGCGAGAATTCCTGTAGTGTGCAAAATTGTCATCAAAGCAAAAGGTGGCTGCTTTGAAGACTGTAAAATATAAAACACATGCTTGCTTGTATGCTTTATTTACACATTTTGTTTACTACATAATTCCATATGTGGTGTGACTGGTACTACATGTGTACTCTATCTATCTATCTATCTATCTATCTATCTATCTATCTATCTATCTATCTATCTATCTATCTATCTATCTATCTATCTATACACACACACACATATACATATATACATATACATACACACTATATGTGTGTGTGTGTGTGTGTGTGTGTGTGTGTGTGTGTGTGTGTGTGTGTGTGTGTGTGTGTATACACACGCACACACACACACACATATATATATAAAACAATAATTAAGGAATTAAGGAAAAAGCAAGAAGCAATAGGTCAGCAGGAAACTTGTAAATTCGGGCTACTCACTTGGCTTTACTGTGTGTGTCTGTGTGTGTGGTGTGTTGGTGCACTGCCTTGACATGTGCTTAGTAACTCCCTATGTTAAAGACGTTAAAAGAAGGCCCTCTGCTGGACTCTGTTTTTATCAAACCCTGGTTCTGTGAGACTACACACATACACAGAAACATGCACAAACATTCACATAGGCACATGACATGAGGGAGAAGAGTAGTTAGAAGGAAAGGGTTAGCTTCTCAAAACATGCAGCTGCGGAAGTTTTATATTGTTGCTCATAAAATACCGTGACTATATTTGGATGGCAAATTAAGTTAATCCTCAGTTTTAAAAGACAATTTTCATTTATTAGAACCTGGTTCTTGTCTTATTTTTGTGTCACAGTCTTACCTGCTGCCATTGTTTCCTCATCTGCTCACCAGTGTCCTCTGTACTTTTCCACTCTCAGCCACACCCACCTGCCTGCTCAGCTGATCACACACCAGAGACTCTTTGCAATCAGTGCAGTATATAAGCATTCAATGGTTGCCAGACTGTCATTGTTCTAATGCAAGACTCTGCTGGATGTTTTATTCCCTGCACAATACCAGAGACTATACTTGTTGCTGCTAATCTGGTCCTGCCTATTCAAGATTAAAAAGTTGTTGTGGTGGTTCTGCACTTGGTCCCAAACCCACTTCATGACAGTACAGTCTGGCCAGTCATGGACCCAGCAGATTCCACCTCATCATCAGACCACATCGAAAGGGTTGAGGGCATCCTCCAGCGCCATGAGGCCTTGATGATGTTGACAGTTTCTGCCATTGAAGGACAATATGCAGTATTAATAGCATCAATCCAGAAGCTAGTTGACACCAAGACCCAGCAGGTGGCTCCGGGGCCACCTCCAGTCCAGCCTCTGCCATCTTTGACCCCAGAGTGGGCTAGCCATTGGCCTGCTAGCTCCCTACCAGTTGTAGTCCATGAGTCAGTTAGCCACCAGCCTGCTAGCTCCCTGCCAGTTCCAGACCCTAAGTGGGCTAGCCACCTGCCTGTTAGCTCCCTGCCAGTTCCAGTCCATGAATTGGCTAGCCTCCAGCCTGCTAGCTCCCTGATGCCCTGTCCCAGGCTCCCAGCCCAGCGGTCCTCTCAACTGCCTCCAGTCCGGGAGGGGCCCGCCTTCGACACGGCCTCCGGAAGGGTTCTGCCCTCGCCAATGGCCTCCAGAGGGGTATCTCCTTTGCTTTCGCTGACGGCCTCCAGATGGGTACTGCCTTTGCCGATGTCTCCCAGAGGGGTATTGCCTTGCTGATGTCTCCTGGAGGGGTATCGCCTTTGCCGACGTCTCCCAGGGGGGTATCACCTTGCCGACGTCTCCCAGAGGGGTATCGCCTTGCCGACATCTCCCGGAGGGTTATTGCCTTTGCTGATGTCTCCCAGAGGGGTATCGTAAATCGAGATTTACATGTTGAGGTGGTTCTGGCCTTGGGCCCGAAACCCACTTCATGACATTTTTGTAGTTTTGACCATCATTCCCTTCATTAAAAATGTCATTATCCTTATAAAGTCAATAGCTGAGATATGGGTGCATCACAACTAAGATGGACCCAGAAACACAACCAGTCAGATTATGAGACAAATCAGAATCAATCCCCAAGATTACAGCTACATATTTGGAGGAGACAATAAAGATAAAGAGTAAAATTACCAAACTGACAGATTCCAGTATGGCGGCCAACCATCCCAAAGAAAGTTTATCACACAGCACAAAAAGCTTTGTTACTTCCTGGTTGTCTTTGTTGTGTAGCCTACTACACGTGAATGATGCAGCATTCACCCAATGTGGGCAGACAAGATGTAGTATGCACAAGTTCAGTTCAACTATACCCCAGCCTCTACATGTAGCTAGATAGCAATGTACACATTGGCTATGTGTGTGGAGTTAGTGTTCATGTCGTAGTTCAGACTCTGTTTTGTGAATTCACCAGGATCTCCACTTATTTCTGTTATATTCTTCTGTTCTGTCCTTTTTCTTCATGAGTCTGTACATTTTTGAAAAAACATAACGTTTTGGGATGAAAGTTAATTTTTCACTCAACTTGAAACATATTCAACTCTTGCAGACATGTTTGCTTTATCTCTGAACTTCTAAACCTCACTCTCAATGTTGCATCATGGGGTGTAATAAACACTGCAACCTCTGGGAGTCACAATCATGGTTAAATACTTTTACATTAGGTATTCAGAATATCAATACAGTTCAGTAAATGCATTGTGTGTTACTGAAATTGGTCTGGCTTCTATCCAAGCTTTATTTGAAATTCAATTTATCACTCTTTGTTAAAATGTTGCTGCTATTATTCAGCCTGTGAATGCTCAACAGATCAATATGCAGTCCACACTGATGGAGGCATAAAGGCTTGGTTTGCTTTTAACAAATTTTAGTTGAATTTGCAGCTTTACACATGTGAGCTGCATGAGGTTTCCCTGTCCACAGAGCACAAAAATGCCCAAGTGAATCTGTTTGGTTCTGTGAGAGCCTTAATTAACATTCCCTGAGTGTTTACAGTCAATTATTCAACACAGTGACTTTCTGTGGGAGCTACTCATTACTCCAACGCTGTCACAGGGAGAACAAATCCTCTCTTTAAGGGAAAGGAATCCTCAGGGAATGGGACATTGCTCAAAAGAGACAGGGTTATTTTAAAAGCCTTTAAGTTAAGTACTCTTCTGTATGATATCTACTCATGGAACAATCATCTGAGTAGTAGACAACAAAAGTGAACCTGTTTAGTGTCCTGGTTCAGTGCATCAGTGTGCCAAGCCAAGTTCTTTATTAAAGCACACGCAAATATAAAGATCTATTCAAGCACTATGTACTGCACTGCACTGCTGAGGACATAGAACCATCCCTTGCCAAGGTTTACAGTTTATAAGTGCATGCATGTTACATGGTCATTGTGCATTTGCACTGGTTTGATATAAAAAGAAAAAAACAATCACTTCCCTGCATGCATTCATAAACAACATACAGACACAAGGACAGGGTACATACAGTATAGAGACACAGAGATCCTCACACATTCAAATTCTTGCACCACTTAAACAAGTATGTAGCTGTGCTGCCAAACATGTAATTACACCTCGTTCTCAGATGTTCCTTCTCCCTTTTTTACTCACTCTTTTTTTTTTCCCTTCATGTCGGTTCTTCTGTGTGACCGCAGGTTGTGTCACGTGGCTGAGGAGATGCCATAAGGGAGGATATACATCAGGACATTAACATTCCTGATGCGTTTGCTGTGGTTAATGTGATGAAGCTGCTTACAACTTAGTTAAAGTCTGGGATGAAGAATTACAAGCAGAAGAAGGCTCTTACAAGCAAGTTAATAACTCAGACAGGAACAATACAACATATTGAAGGCAAAGCCAGGATTACATCCATTCTAAAACAATGTCTACACAGGTTGTGCAGTGAAAGAAGTATGTCAGTAGCACAGCAGCAGCAAATTCAACCTTCAATCAATGTCTACAAAGGATGCATTGAGTGGTTCAGCAACTCTCGATGTCAAACCTTGACACAGGGGACAAGAAGTCAAAAACACTGACGTTAAATACAGCTCAGTAAATGGTTAAAACTATAAACCAGCACCAAAATGACAATTACTAACATTTGCATTTTGGAATATAAAATTTAAACTTAAAAAGTGTCTGATAAAGCTTGCCAGCAAAATCCCTGTCAAAACCAGTAGTGAGAAAAGCTACCATTGCCTTAGAGACCATTTAATGCGTGGCTATAGAAATGATAGTGTTATTATTACAGCATCATAATGCAGTTATATTACAAACCATAATATAAGTGTAATATATAGTCAAATATAATGCTAGTCATACTTCTACAGCTATTTGGCACAGTGGTACAGTGGCAAAACTGTCTCCTCACAGCTAGAAGGTCCTGGGTTCGACTCCACCATGCTTTCCCGTATCTTGAGGAAAGGGGCCTTTCTGTGTGGAGTTTGCATGTTCTCCCCGTGTTCACCTGGGGTCTCCTCCACCTGATCACCACCTGACCAATGGTGACGAAAAGAACGGGGTCCCCGGGCACTGCTGTCGGCTGGCTTTCTCTGCACAGTGATAAGTGACTCATTACTTTCAAATGAAAGTAATTACTAATATGTAATATATTACATTTTGAAAGTAACTTCCCCAACACTTGTGACTAGTGTGAAAATTGCATTGCACAGAGACCATGTGCATGTGAAGCTTAGAAAGTTAGGGAGGGACACAGTGAATTTGAACTGTATACATCATGCATTTTGTGTCACAGTTGCATAAAGTTCAAGTAAAACACACAGTCTGTGTATAGAGCTGCTATTGATTGAAACAGGGACTCTTCTGTGGAACATTCATCACTCAAGATGGCGCCACAAGAGTGGCAGCTATTTACAACAGCTCCAATTGTATTTCTTTGTTTCAGTGTGTTTTTGTGTTCTTCTAATGTTTCTTCTGTCACTAGTGTTGGTCAATCGTACATTCACATGAATGTACACTGACAGCACTGTGCAACACAAATGTACTCCCAGTGGAAAGACTGAAGATCTCCATGGAAAGTGCTGCGAGTACAAAAGACTATAATCCATCCATACATATCATATTATTGGGAACGTGAGATCCCTCCTAATGCGATGGAAGAGCCAACGGCACTCATAAAGTTTGACAGGGACTTCAGCAGGGCCAACCTGATATGTTTCACAGAGACATGGCTGAACAAGGATGTTAACAATATCAATTTGAATGGATATTCGCTAGTTTGCTACGACCAGGATGCAACACAGACAGCAAAGCGTATAGGAGGCGGACTGTGTATGTTTGGAACAATATGTTACATGCCTGACTAGACTGAACAGAGCTCTAGATTTATGTTATGGGAATGTGGAGGGTGCATACACTTCCTGGTCTCGCCCACCTCTGTATGACAGTTGTTTATTATTCATGCAGATGTTGTCTCAACAGCTGAAAGCATCTGCCAGAAGATGCAGAGGTGGCCAATTGTGGTAAATAACCATTGTGTGGTACAATGTGTTGTTCCAGATAAATAATGTGGGCGAAACAGTGAGGGAAGAAATAAGGGCAGTGATGCAATTTCTTCAGGATCATGGTTCAATTCTGCCTAAACAGATAAGCTTGAGGTAGCAATGAGCTGGCCAGAAGTGTGTCAGAAAACTATTTTGAGTGTCAAGCAAGAGAGCCAACTCAGTCAAGTCCAGAAGATCTCTTCAAATAACATTTTATACATAGATATAGCCCTTGTTACATTAGAGATGAGATTTTCACACCTGGAAACCTGTGAGCTGTATGGATCTCTTTACTCCGCTGACATAATGAAAAGAGAGGGGAGAGAAGATGGATGAATGCTGCTACAGATTTTACAGAAACAGAGAGAATTGTTGATATTGATGCAGAGGATCTGAAGCTTGGGATAAGGGGTGTAGTTACTCTTGATCCTTGCCCACACACTTCTCACCACCATCTGAGATGAAGGTTATATATAAGGAGAATATGACTAATATCTATCAAATTGAGTATAGCTCTCAATATAGCTCTCATGGTGGCACAAGTGGTCTCCCCATGCTCACCTGGGGTATCCTCCATAAAATACCCCCACTAAAAACATGCAAGAAGATCACCACCTGACCAATGGTGACGAAAGAGAACTGGGTCCCCAGGCGGCGGTCGGATGGCAGCCCACCGCTCCTGGTCTGCCGCAGAGGAAGGACGACCAGGATGGGTTAAAGGCGAAGGAAAAATTTCACCAGTGCATGGCGTGTGTGTGCATGTGGATGTGTTGTGTGACCAATAAAGGGGATTGTCCCTCAGATTCTTCTTCTTGAAACTTCTTATTTCTCCCTGTGACAATAGCTTTAAGTTAAAGAAGTTTCTCATAGTGAAACTCATTAAAAAACACCTCAGGTAAGCTGTGTCATCAGACACAGGGTCTCTGTATTTACTGTTCTCTCCATTGAGCATGGAATCAGAAAGTCAATGGGTATCTGGATATGGCATAATTGATTGCAAGACTGCTAAGACCAAGGCTGTTAGACTGTGCTTTACACTGAAAAAAATGATACTTTGGATTAACTTAAAATTACTGTAATTTGTTACGCTTAAATTTATTCGTTTTTCACAAATTAAAATTATGATTTGGTTGAAAATGTAAATTTTGATTAAATGTAAATAAATTTTGTATTTTAAGACAGTCAAAAAATTTGCTTTATACAAAGTAAAAACATTATTCATTACAAAGACCATAAACTTTTTTTCTCTTCTTTTTTTAACAACTTTTTTTTTTCATTTGGGAAAACCTAATATTTACTACTACATCTAATTATAAATTTTACTTTGGAATAAACTAATTGAATTGTTGTAATTCTGTTAGATGCAATTTTTTAAAACTTTTCTCAACTTGAATTTCTGATTCAGTACAAAGTATTTTTTTTAATTATACCATAATCAATATATTCTCTTTAGTGACAAGTCAAAGTATTACTTATATAATTATATTTTTTGCCCTTTTAAAAACTGAGATATCGCCATAAACAAAATTTCATTCCCTATAATATAAGACTAGAATTCACGGAACTGATTCATTCACAGGAAAATTCTCTTCAAAAAACCATTTATTTTTTGATGACTCACCTTACAAAACTGTAAACACATCAATTTACATCCACATCTTAACATCTATGACTGGTTGTACTCTTCTCTAAAACTCGAGATGCAAGGGAAAAACCATTAAGTATCAAAAAATAAGTATTTACTATCCTTTGACAAAATGATCAAAATGTATGAATATCATTATTTCGAACTATTATACATACAAGGAAGTCAAAAAAATAAACCAAGAATAAAGACAGTCGCTATGGACGCAATTATGAACAATGGCAGTTAATATCAGCGCCACAATATTTGTACAACAGAATGAATTCCGTTAACAGAGAATATCAGAAATTAAAGCCTGCTTTAAATCAAAGCTGTTTTTGCTTTCATTTATAATGACCCCTAACATTATCCTGGAATGTATTTGAACACAAGCGATTAAAACAGAACAACATGCTGTATCCAAATGTCTTTCTTTGAGCAACCCCATATTTAGAGCCTGACACCCAGACTGCACACTCTGCGTGTCATTTTCTTTGGCTCTATCTCCATGAATATTTTCTGCAGTGGACTGAAAGTGTGTTTGAGCCAGGGCCGGAGTGGGACTCATTTTCAGCCCTGGAGTTTCATGCCTCAGACCGTCTACAATAGCGCACTGTTATGTAAAGCCTTGTAATTCAGTGTATTTTTCTGAAATATTTATACATTATATAAGTGATCATTTGGGCATAGAAAGTGGTTACATTGGAACTAATAAGTTACAACAGCTCACCTGTTCCTTCCATACTGACAGGAGCAATCCCCTCATCACTACTGGCTCCTGGCTCTGCTTCCGACACTAAATCACATTTTAAAAATGGTCATAATTCTCAGCGCAAATCTCTCCTTTTTACAAAGCCTTCTGATCAATTCAGGTCAGTTTCATTAATGTAGTGCTGAATCATCTGGCATCTCAGGGCACTTTTCATATAGAGCAGGTCCACACTATACTCTTCATTCTACTAATTATAATAATATTCACTCAACAAGCAATCCTACCTGCCCACTCTGGACTAGTGCTGAATCATCTAGCATCTCAGGGCACTTTTCATATAGAGCAGGTCTACACTATACTCTTCATTCTATTAATTATAATAATATTCACTCAACAAGTAATCCTACCTGCCCACTCTGGACTTGTGGGCTCATGGCTGGTGCTTGGTGCTGGATCTTGCTTCTGACTCTGAGGGGCTACAAGACAAAGTTTCCCATTTATGTGGCGTCGCATCATACTACAGTATAATTTAAATAACGTTATGTTATATGCCACAACGATACACAATTCATTGTGCAGGCAAAGTTTAACATCTTGCCGTGCCCGTTTCATCGTCCTCATTTGTCGTTTCCAACCGCGAGCTCGTTTTACTGAAAAAGTTACCAATTTTAGCACATTTGGCTGAGTCTGTTTCCAAAGCTTTCATCTTTTTAATTCTTGCCTTCTCCGCAGCACTCTTGCTCTTCCTATTTTCCATCTTTCAAACACCACTGGCAGAGTGCACAGACGTGTTACGTCAGGGTGCATCTGTAAAAAAAAAAAAAAAAAAAGAAAGAAAGAAAAAGAAAAGAATAAAAGCGCTGCTAATGGAGGCAAAGGCGGCCAGGGACAGCGGTAGCAGAATACATGATCAACCCAGTGCCATGACTGAACACCGGCCAAAAAAAAAAAAAAAAAAGTGAACACCGGCCCTTGCGGGCCAAACATCAGACCGGCCCACTGGGAATTGTCCCGGTCCTCCCGATTGGCCACTCCGGGCCTGGTTTGAGCTCACCTGGATAGCTCAGGTTTAGAGCATAGATGAGGCCAAATAAGAGGGCACATCCATGTGCAATTGATGGCAGTTCCTTAAGCACCTCCGCACCTTAAATAATGATGCCTATGTCACATGGTGGCTTTAATGGTAGCATGGTGGCTTGTCCTCTCTGATGACAAACACTACCATTGTGCACTGCTGAAGCTCTCTTTTGGCATCATCCTTCTCACCAACCTGACAAAAGACACATTTATTGTATAAAAGGCTACTCTGTATGTATGCACACAAGTCCATCTCTCCTTTGTGTAGCAGGAAGTGATGTAATCATACAGCAGAAGACCGGAAGACTTCTCTCAGATGTAGTAAACTTGTAGTGGACAGTTACTCATAGTTTCTGCCTGTGGTTTTAGTCATTTTCCTTTGGAAGGGTGCTCTTGTGATACCCTGAGTGTCAAGTGAATAAAGAAAAGTAAGTACCATTTCTGTTGCACTTACATTGTGTTTGTGTCACATCTCATTAAATTCCATACTTGTATTTCTTCAGTGACAGATAACAGATATTTGTTATCATTGCATAGTTTTATGATTATGAGGTTATGATGATGGGTGACATATGTTTAGTGAGGATGGATAGTCAGTATCTCAGGTGTTAATTGCTCCATGGGGAGCTGATGTGCATATTGAGAGCACTTGTTTGCTGTGTTTGACCAGCAGATGGCGCTTTTGGCCATATAACTCACGTTTTTCACTAATATTTGTTGATATTGGGTTGTTAACCTGGTTACTATTTCTGTATTTGCACATATTAGAATTGTGCATGTATGTTATATGATTATGTTATCAGGATCATAATGTTGAATAATGTGATAATTATTGAATCTAGCAGCAGCTATCCTCCAAAAGGTTATAACAACTGCTGTGACATAAAGAAAATTTAATATTAAAGTCACACACATATTTCATTTAGGATTGTCTATAGCAGAAGTTATTATCTGCAAAACTTCTTACCAGAAACTCCCTGATGGGTTTTTGTGCATCTTCCCCAAGGTATAGGATGAGGCACTTCAACAGACACTCTCTCCTTAGGCTCACATCAAGGCTCTAGGTAAGAATGCAAACATAAACAATGAAAAATCATGCTGTCGATCTGTGGAACTTGACTGAAGATGCAAACACGAAAATGTGTCAATGGGAACTTAGACTTACGGTAATTGTATAGTAGTCAAACAAATGGTTTAAGCAAACCAGTCAAAAAAGTCTGTCAGACTCAGAAGATATACATTATATTTCTTCCAACATGTAATCTAACTCCACAATCAAATGTGATCACAATATGACACATGAACACTATTGCTTCTATTTACAATGTTACTATTTATGTGATGTAAGGCGGGTTTTGCAGTATTAAGTACATACCTGATTGTACAGTTTTATTAAACTAACTGGGTTAATCTAATAACCCCCACCGCACGGGGTGTATCTTGACTGATGAAACAGTGTCATACTCAGCTCCGACACAATCTCTGTCCTTTTCCAGGGGTTTATTTTCTTCATGAGCAACTCCACACATGCCATGAACTCGTACTGTATAAACATTGAACGTGCCGTCGGTAGCAGTAGTAGGCTACAGAAGCAGGTAATCAACTGAAAAACACAAATGTAAACAAAATCACTACATTAATGCTACAGATACATTATCCATTTCGTAATCATCATACACAAACATTTTATACATATGAACTCACCAGCTCGGCTTCACCGGTCAAAACGTGGCACAAGTTATAATATTAATCACCAACTGAAACAATACACAGTGGACTGCCGTCGCTAGGTGGTGCTACAAACTCGCACCAGTATAAAACCGTGTTAACCATCCAACATGTTTGTAATAAAGAGAAATCCACACACTGATCAAGAACTTTCAGCACATCCTGGGTCTTCTCCCTGACAACTCCTCCCTTGTTCCTGATGATCTCGATCAGCTTGCTGTGATGCTTGTCCAAGGAAGCCAGGAATTGTGGTTGAAGTGGAACAGTAGTAATCCTCATAATTTCAGCACTGATCTTTATAAAACAAAATATCACATATGTAAGTTATTACATTACATATTGCATTAAACCTCTGTGGTGTAAGATCTATTTGTGACATTTTTGTGACTGCTTTGGCTGTTTTTTTTTTTCACAGGTTTCATATAATAGGATATTAATATAATTTAATTTACAGGCCACCACTGACCTATTGGTATTGATTGAAAAAAATTAATTACCTCATCCACTGTAAACAATGCAGGCCATCTCTCTTTTTCCTCTTCCACTCCTGATTCCTTTGTCACAATTTCCTGTCTTCTCAGTGAAAAGGTCTTGTCCATTTTGTTCTTTATCACTGCACGATTGTTTCACGTCCTCACTTCAGTAAGAAGTGACAGTCTCTCATCTTCCAAATTATCTGAGGTCTCTCTAGTTGGAATGTCAGGTATGTGGTTGGCTTCTTCTCCTAGGTCTCTTGACTTTTTTTTGCAGGCAATGCATCCTCTGGAGCTTTGGATTTAAGTGAATTTGCAAGTAATTCAGCACATCCAATGCCCATCAGCTGAATACCAAAGGACACAAGGACAACTCAAATATCCAACTCAATCAACTTTATTTTTCTTCCAACTTTTGTTCTGTGATTGGTTGGCTTCGTCAGTTGATTGTCAGTACAGTAAATTAGGTTGTAACCCTTTAAAGACAGAGAAAACAAAGTTACCATTTTTAATTAAACATTTATAAATTAATCTTAAATTAAATGTTAATATTTTAATTCACCATCATGATTACATGAATTGCCCTGCGATCGAGTGGCGACCGGCACTGATCTCAGTGCAGTAAGTGAGGAGCTAGGACTTCAGCCCAGCGAGGAGGTAAAGTCGTCATGTCGGCTACTGAGAAAGCTGATCCTGGGTTACCTGGAGATTGAAGAAGTCACCTGTTTAGAGGATACGGGGCTATCAGTGCTTTTAGCCACAAATGACTTTATCGACAGTTTAAAAAAAGAGACTTATGATGCGGGAGGAGATAATGTGTCAGCTCGTACAAGTGAGACAGACGGGCACCCAGAGATGGTCATGGAGCGCCCCTGTCAACGGAAGATGGCACTACACCTCAACCAGCTTTGCCACCACAGAGGCCAAACAGCTTAACAGGCTCAGAAAGAGACTCCACACAAACCAGAGGCCAGGTGAATCTGCATCCCATGTACGGAAAGGATTTCAGGATTATTGGTCAAATTGGTGAAGTGGGACAAAAAGACAAACTGAACTTCGACTACAAAAAGGCTATGATGAAGGTGAGATTGTAGAAGCAGTAATCCTGTCTATTGCACCTGAAGTTAAGTTAAAGAGCTACTTGGAGAGCAGACAAAAATTATCACTGAGCTCTTAAAGACAAGTCCTCACTTTGTAGAAAAAGATGCCACAGAACTTTATCATTCACTGACTCGTGCGGTTCAAGAACCAAAAGAAACCCCTGTGCAGTTTCTAGTCCACACTATGGACCTCAGGCAGAAAGTCTTGTTTGCACCAGAGAGAGCCAAGGTAGGACTAAAGTACAACCCTGAACTCGTATAGACCCAGTTCCTGCAAACATTGTTGACAGGGCTACAAGATGATGCTGTACGTGCAGATATCAAGCCTTACCTTCAGGACCCAGCTGTACAGGACGAAATGTTACTTGAGAAAATGAGTGCCGCCTATAGTGTGGAACAGGAGAGAAAAAGTAAACTGTCATCTGTCACCAAACAAAAAGGTGTGAAAGTAGCCATGGTTCAGGAAGAGGAGAGCAGTGAAACTGAGCAGCTTAGTGGTGTAAAGAAAAATAAAAGTCACTCAACTAAGCCCAACCCTATACTTGAGAAGCTTGATGCTGGTAACAAAGTAATCTGTGAAGCACTCCAAAACCTCACTGCACATGTTGCTAGTCTCAGTCAAGCAAACACAAAACGAGAAGAGGACAAACCAGCTAAAACTAAGCAGAATAACTCTGATAGTGCCAAACGAAACCCAAGAAAGTGTTCTCAGTGTGAAAAATCAAATCCAGAGGGAAGATGTACACACTGTTACAAGTGTGGCAGCAGTGAACATTGGGCTGTTGGTTGTCGCAAAAGAAAAGATACCACTGCCAGCACATGCAAACTAGAAGTTGCCACTGACAAGTTGAACCATGCTGCTACTTTAACTAGTCAGGCCCCATTGACAAGAAAACAGGAAAGAACAGCTAAGCTAGTGGGACGCAAAAGTCTTGTTCAGTGCAACCTGGGAGGGGTTCCAACCACAATGTTATGGGATACAGGATCCCAAGTGTCTATTGTTGATATGGACTCGAAAAATACACACTTGCCAGATACTGAGATTCGACCAGTGCAAGAGCTCCTTGATGGGGGTATGTTGGATCTTATGGTGGCAAATGGGATAGAGATACCCTATGAAGGCTGGATCGGAGTGGTGTTCAGCTTATCAGCAAATAAGGACAGTGAACTGATAGTGCCCTTACTGGTGACACCAGACCCACTTGCAAAACCAATAATAGGTTTTAATGTCATCGAAGAGTTAGCACAGAGAAATGTGTCTCCTGACAGATCAATTGCAAGCAAATTTGTGCACAGTCTTGGATCAGCCCTTGATGTTGGCCACAAAAAGGCAAGAGCAGTATATTCAGTACTGAAAAAGCAGAAGGGTTCCTCAGAGAGCCAAATTGCAAGACTGGGAAGACAGAATGTCATTGTCCCAAAGCACAAGATAGTAAAAGTAGTCTGTGGCAAACTCAATAAAGCTATATTTTAATATAGTATATACTGCTATAATAGAGCAGTACGCAATACTGGAACCAAATGAGGACGCACCATGGCCTACTGGACTGGATGTAAAGCAGCCGTTAGTCCAGTTACCCAGTGCAGATAAAGCAACCATTTCTGTTGTGGTTGAAAACAACACAGATAATGACATCAGGCTACAGAACAGAACTGTACTTGGCTGGTTGTATGCTGCAGACACTGTAAAGGACATTGAAGAAGCTACATCTGAGGCACCAAATGAAAATGGAGATTTGAGCAAAAATGACAAAGTGAAATCACATCAGAAGTCAACAGTGGGAGAATGTAACAACAGTGAACCTGAAAAACAACTTTGGGACCCACCTGTTGATCTTGCTCACTTAACATCAGAGCAGCAACACAAAGTGAAACAGATGCTGAGGGAAGAGAGTGAGGTTTTTGCTAAGGATGATTGGGACACTGGATGCATTCCTGACCTGCAGATGAAAATCCATCTGAAGGATGACATCCCAGTGACAAAGACATACAATGCCATCCCACGTCATCTGTATGAGGAAGTGAAAAAGCATATACAAGACCTACTCAGCCGTGGATGGATCCAGAAGTCAACCTCTTCCTACTCATCGCTGATCATGATAGCGAGGAAAAAGGACTCTTCCATTAGACTGTGAAGACTATCGACAGCTAAATGAAAAGACACACCCCGATCAACATCCCATCCCAAGAATCCAAGAAATCCTGGAGAATCTTGGTGTAAACTCATGGTTCACAGTGCTCAATCAAGGTAAAGCCTACCATCAGGGCTTTGTCAGTGAAGACAGCCATGCATGCACCACCTTCATCACGCCCTGGGGATTGTATGAGTGGCTCAGGATCCCCTTTGGACTGACAAATGCTCTGGCTGCTTTCCAACGGTACATGGAAGGATGTCTTGGAGACCTGAGAGATGAGGTATGCGTGCCGTACCTTGACGACGTCTTGGTGTTTAGCAAGGACTTTGACCTCCATGTAGAGAGTGTGAGGAAGGTGCTGCAAAGGCAAAAGAGCTGTGGAATCAAACTCAGACCAAAGAAATGTGACTTCTTTAAGAGAGAAGTTTGCTATGTGGGACGGGTCATTTCAAAGGAGGGATATCGGATGAACCCGACAGAAGTGGAGGCTGTCCAAGCTCTTAAAAAAAAGAACGCCAAAAACAGTCAGAGAGGTGAGATCTCTGGTTAGCTTCCTGGGCTACTACAGGTCATTCATTGCTGATTTCTCCAGAATTGCTAAGCCCCTTTATGAGTTGCTATCCCACCCAGACAGAGAAAACTAAAGCAAAGAAAGGTAGAGGCAGTCGTTCTCCCCAGCTGACCCCATCACAACCAGTGGAGTGGACAGCGCTACATCAGCAAATGTTGGACAGACTGGTCGACACACTGTCAGATCCTCCAGTAATGGCATATCCTGATCTCGAGAAGCCATTTGTGCTCCATGTTGATGCATCTGAGGAGGGTCTTGGGGCTGTCTTGTATCAGCGTCAAGGGGGAACATTGAGAGTGATAGGATATGGATCGCGAACTCTCACACCCAAAGAGAGGAACTACAGGCTCCATTCAGGAAATCTGGAATTCTTAGCTTTCAAATGGGCTGTAACAGAGCGATTTCGTGACTATCTCTTCCATGCCCCTCACTTCACAGTATACAGCGATAATAACCCTCTAACATATGTGATGAAGACAGCAAAACTAAATGCTGTGGGGCATCGCTGGGTGTCAGAGTTAGCTGATTTCTGCTTCACTCTGAAATACAGGCCTGGAACTGTCAACCGTGATGCAGACTTTCTGTCCCATCAACCAGCAGAAATGGACAAGATAATGGAGGAATGCACAGAGGAGTATGATCCAAGTGACATTACAGCAGTTAGAGATGGACTGCAAGCTCAGACCGAAGGTAACACTGACTGGATTTCAGCCATCACGTGTAATGTAGATGTGCTACCTGAACTGACCACTTCATGTACAACTACAGTACAGCCTATACCAGTTGAAGAGATTCAGGCAGCTCAAAGAGAGGATGAAGTGATCAACAGAGTCATCACTCTAAAACAACAGAACGAACGCCTGAGATACAAAGATAAGATCAAAGAGTCCACAGCAGTGAGACACCTCCTGAGGGAGTGGCCTCGACTTCATTTGGATGAAGATGGAGTCCTGCGATGAAAGACAAACTCCCGAACCCAGCTTGTAGTTCCTGAGAAGCTTAAGTCAGTAATCTATCAGCAACTACATGAGGAAATGGGCCATTTAGGAGCCGACAGGATGATATCTTCAGCCAGAGAGAGATTCTTTTGGACAAAAATGAGAGAGGAAATTGAACATTATGTGACAAAAGTGTGCCGTTGCTTGAAACAGAAAAAGCCAAACAGGAAAACAAAAACACCTCTGCAAAGCATAACAACATCAGCACCCCTTGAGATGATCTCCATTGATTACTTGCATTTGGAGAGAAGCAAAGGTGGAGTGGAATACATTCTGGTAATAGTTGACCACTTTACAACACAGGCTTATGCAACACCAAACAAGTCCGGCAAAACAGCTGCATGCAAGATCTTTGATGACTTCATTTTGAGATTCGGATTCCCAGCCAAAATCCACCATGACCAAGGAAAGGAGTTTGAAAATGAGTTGCTTAAGAAACTGCAAAGCTACAGTGGTATACAGCACTCAAGGACAACTCCATATCACCCCCAGTCCAATCCAGCTGAGCGATTTAACAGAACATTGTTAAGTATGCTGCGGACACTGGAGGAGACACAAAAACCTAATTGGAAAGACTATTTGAACAAGGTGGTTCATGCATATAACTCCACAGTCAATGAATCAACAGGATTTTCTCCCTTTTCCCTTCTGTTTGGGAGAGAGCCTACTCTGCACATTGACCTGATGTTTCCCAGAGAAGGAGTGAGTCCACAGTCTCATGCTGGCTATGCTGAGAAATGGCGAGGATCAATGCAAGAAGCCTATAACATTGCACAAGAAAACATGAGGAAAGCTGGCGAAAGAGGACAAAAGTATTACAGTCAGAGGGCATGGACTTGGGAGGCCCACCAATGTACCAATGGATTAAGACAATACAACCAGACAGGAAAAGAAATAGTTAACAGATTAGCTATCCTGTAGTCGTGCTGTGGTAGTCACCGGATGTGTAGTTATTGATATTTGCCTGATCATGGAACTGTCTACTAGTCAGTACTCATCTGGAGGTGTTCAAAAGTGTATACTAGTGTTAAACTTATGTATATATCTCTATACCTAAGGGAAAATGTTTTGCCAACATTTTATTCTTTTAGTGGGGGAGGGTGTAGCATCCTGAAACATATTATTTCAATTATTTCATCACTTTCTTGCTGATTTTATATCAGTGTGTCCAGTTAAAAGCATTACATTTAAATAAGTATCTTGGTTAATTCATATTTTTATTAGTAAAAATGTTAAAAATATTACTCACCTGTATACTTACCTCCTGTGAAGATAGAAAAGTTGTTGTACTTACCCTTTAGAGGAAAGCACTGTCACTTTAAGAGGGAGAGTCACCAAGACGTGCTGTATGCAGGCTAGAGTGGAAATGTGCTTGTACTGAACTGAGGGATTTTCGTTAATAAATGTTGCACAAAAAGAACATGGATGTGGTTTTTACATTTTAAGGGTGCAACAAATGGAAATAAAGAAAAACCTTAAGAAAACTCGCTGATCTACAAGCTTGTAGATTGGCATTTAATTTCATGAAATTCCCACATTTTTAGTAGAGTTTTAACATTTAACAGCATTTTAACATTTTAACCTTGTATAATAAATTTTATACTTTTCATTTTCCAAACTCCAAATGAAATATCAGTGCAAACTCATTCGTCAAAAGTCAATGCTGCAATGTGTTCCTTAACCAACCAACACTGTAAACCCTAATAAGTTCACAGAACTCAAAATTTTTTTTGTTAGATTACACAAAAATATTTTAGTGATGTTTTTAAATGTCTTGAGTTTACATAGAATAAAAAATTACATTTGCAGTTGCCTTAAATTATCTCAATGCTATCTTATAAATATTGATATTCCACAACTTATAATTACGGAGCAATTCACTAAAAAATTTCAATATTTTTCAACTCATACAATGTGGGAAACACACTCAAAATTTTTAATATTCTTCAACTCAAAATCTGGGGGAAATACACTCAAAATTCATCCATCCATCCATCCATTTTCTATGCCGCTTATCCCTTTCGGGGTCGTGGGGGGGCCGGAGCCTATCTCGGCTGTCAACGGGCGGGAGGCGGGGTACACCCTGGACAGGTCGCCAGCCAATCGCAGGGCACATACACACAACCATTCACACTCACACTCACACCTAGGGGCAATTTAGAGTCACCAATCAGCCTAATGAGCATGTTTTTGGTCTGTGGGAGGCAGCCGGAGTGCCTGGAGAGAACCCACGCATGCAAGAACGGGAAGAACATGCAAACTTCACATAGAAAGGCCCGACCCGGGAATCGAACCTTCTTGCTTCTTGCTGTGAGGCACGCGCACTACCTGCTGCGCCACCACGCCTCAAAATTCATTCTAAACTGAAATACTGATGCCGTCCCACTGCGCAATTACAATGAGCTGATAATGTTAGAAAACACGAAAGCGACACGAAACCCCTTTTTTTATTCAAGACAATGTGCTTTTTAAAAGGCACGAATTACAGGAGCTCAGTCAAAACAATGTGCTTGTGGTGAATTAAAACAAAAGGAAAAGGAAATGCGAAACAAGATGTGTTACAGTGAGTGCAGTACTGCAGTACAGTAAGTGTTAATAATTCCATATGCTGACAGTGGTCATTGCTTCAGAGGGTACATTCAGTATTTTGGGTCTACATTTCACATTATTCAGTAAACACTATGATAAAAACTCAGAAAAGGATTCAGGATAGAATTCAATAAGATTTTAAGTATAATCCATTCTCTACAGCAATGACAACTATTAGAATGTGGAGCCATTTAACACTGCTTAAAAACATTTTGGCACTCATTGTACATTGAAGGCTGCAACTCACTTTTTAAGAATAAAACATTCAAATAAAGCACTGGCTTCTGGTGTGCCCTACTTCAACTGGCAACATCAACGTAGTGCATCAAGGTATGCATTAGAACAGAACATTAAACATGTATAGTGCATGAATTGAACAATTAGGCAACAGAACATTAAACATGTATAGTGCATGAATTGAACAGTAATTTTCCACAAGTTTATTCAGTGCATAAACTTTGGCTCGGCAATATGTCAATGTTGTGATATTTATGTATTAACAATCAGTGTATTAAATCTGAGGTAGAAGAGGCAAATACTGCCACATTCAGTTTTGTCATTTAGGCTTTGTACTGAGTAGAAATCTGAGGTAGGAGAGGCAAATGATTACATTTGTAAAGAGGGGGAAAACAACAAAAAACTTCCTAAATACTCAGCTCAACAAATAGTCCATTCTGAGAGATTTACTCATTGAACAAATCATTCTTCAACGCCAGTAGACGCCCTTTCAGTGGTTTGTTGTCCTCAAGACACATTACAACTTTTTGGATAAATGTGAATGTAAGCTCGAGTTTCTTTGGTTACTGTAGGTCTAGTGCATAGACGTACCCAAAGAGCAGGAGAAATGAGTCAGCTAGATTTGTGGGACCACTCACAAGTATTTCATCCTCCACGACAATACAGATGCTCTCAGGGCTGAAGAGGGCTGCATCAGGAGTGTCATCCGAGATGACTGTCAGGAGAACCACCGGAGTGTCTGTGAGGTCTGGACCATCTGCTGACTAAAAAACACAAATAATGCAAAGACGAGTTCAGTCCCTCAAGGATGCAAATCCTACTAATGATGTCTAGAAGTGACATTACTGTCACATATCATTTTGCACTTGGACTGCAACTAAGCTACATGTTTAAACCATTTTATTTACATATGTTAATATCTTATGTTAGTTTCACACCTACCTGTTAGCATACTTTTTGTTTAGTGTAATGCTTTATACTTACCTTTTCACTTATGAATTTTCTATATGTCAGTTTGCAGAATAACAACTCAAGTAAACTTCATAAACAGGTCCTGGTTCTCCTTGAGTTATTTGAGTGATGTCTTATATTTAGGTTGAATGAATAGGCAAAGGGATTGATAGTGAGGCCAGCACACTTACCACACTTACATTACAGGTCTTGAAGAACTTGGAGGCATCTTCACGCAGGTACATAGGAAGCACAAGAAGGACGAGGGCCTGTCTCATATTTACATCACGTTGTTCCTAGATGGACAAAAAGTAATTACACAAATGCAGAGCACACACTTCAAATATCTTTTTAAGGTACCTCTTTCTGATAGAATACATCTTTTCAAGATGTGTATCTCTGATGAGATGACAATATTGTGTTCATGGCATAATCACTTAACTCAGGTCACGGTCCCAAGATATGACACTTTTTTTTTTACTACATACAAGGCAATTCACACTATGGCTTCCTACAGTTGTCTGCAAATAATCTGTTAATTATCTGTTTCTGAATCATGCAAAGTTAAAAATTCACCTGAAGGTCATAAATCCTCATGAGCTTGGCTAGCTCCTCCGCTATCTTGCCAGTCTTGGTAGACTTGTCTCTGAACAAGGTGATGAGTTTAGGTGTATGTCTATCCAGCTCCTTGTAGAATTGATTGCGTAGGTTGACGTTGTTGATTCGGTGAAACTCTGCTAGGTGTTCAATGTAGTGTGACGTGTGCTCTTGGCAAAGAAAGACAACACTACTGTTAACCAGGAGAACCTGTTCAAGTCTACAGTAATTAGGCAGTCCTCCCTTTTGTCCCACAGACAAAAACATTCCTACAACATAATCAGTTCCATCAATGCAGACCTTTGGTGTGCTGTAAATAACATTGCTTGCTGTCATTTGTTCAATGTATGTCTTGGCAACATTTGGAAGCATTGACACCAGTACAGAAGAGACATTTGATGTCTGCTGGTGAGGTTTGAAGAATTCTGAGGCACTGAGATGGTATGCTACCATGTATTGATGCTTGTCTGCAAGTGTTTTTAACACATTCTTAAAGTTTTGTGTGTCATGCACAACTCTCTTCAAAAAACGTTTACCCTCAAACCTCATCGTCCACAAGTGTACAAGGGGCCCAAAATGGCGTACAAGGTCAGGGTAATGTTCAATGAAGTGATGCTCATGACGTAGTTTGAAATCTGGAAAGGCTTCTTTCAGCATCTCTCTATGATCCTGTATCTTGGACTGTAAATACTGTATGGACTCCTCTGTGAATTCTGAGCACAGAGAAAACTCTACTACCTCTTTTAATTCCATTAGCACAGTCCATGCTCCATCGTCTTCAGGAACTGCATTCCCAATAATCAAAGGGAGCAGTCTAAGCAATGTGGCGTTTTCATGGCCATTACCACCAATACTTTTCTTTGCAGTGAAGGTCCCTTGCATTACAGCATGCCATCACTGTCTTTTGTGCTAAGACTGAACTCCCCACTTGCAACTTCATGAGTCTGAAGATTAGCTTGAGTTGCTGTGCAAAATCTGCAAAAATGTTCTGCTCTAAAAGACTTTGAAAAGCCTGCCAAATCATGGGCTGCAAGATTGTCAGACACCACACACATAACTGTTCCTTGAACTACGTTACCAATAGACTCAACAAAGACGCCATCTTGTTCAAGGGTACAGAGGTCTCTCAACAAAGGACCAAATGCTTTTTCATAGCCAAATGCCTGTATGTCAGCCACTTTACATAAAGCCACAAGCTGAATCACATGCAAGGTTGATTGGTATTTACTGGGTAGATCAGTAAGCATCCAGTATACTGAACAGATTTTGTGTATATTTCATGATGTGCCAAGTGGATTGGCTATTTCCAAATCATCAATGTACAAAATGAGTGCTATTGTTAACTCATCTGAAGACAAGAATGTGTTCTCTTTGAAGTACAAACCATCTTGGTGGCTTACATAATGACCGTTTTCTGCCACTTTTGTTTCTTTCATTTTGTCCAGAATATCTGTATGATTGAAGATTTTTTTGTATCATCTCAAGAATAGGAACATGCACTGCTGTGTGTCCCGGCTCTAGCGGATACTGTACAGGCTTTACCACAAGGTAATTATTTTCAATGAAGGTTTTCCTTCTCTTGGTTGAGGATAACTGCTCCCCCTTAGCTGTGGCACTGACAATAACATTACTGTTCATAACAGTACTGACAACCTCATTTAGAAGTGTTTTACCGACAGTGATGTCATGACTCTGTAAGACCTCTCTAATGTCATGTTTGAGCATCGGTTGGGACAAGGAAATATCTGAGTCAAATGTTCCACTATTTCCTGAGATGCCATGTCAGATACATGAAGAATAGATTGCATCTTAAGGAATAATAATGCCAAGTTATGGTTCAGCTGGGCTCTTAAAGTCCCACTGACTGTTTACCTCATCGAGATCAAATGTGTCTGCAGACCCTGCACTGTGACATTCAGCAGGTTCCCCAAGACTTTATGCTGCAACTACAACAGGGGCACTATCATTGCCCGCCAATACAACACATTCACCAAAGTCTGAATCACCACCGTGTTTTCTACTTTTGTGTGCATTAAACACTGAGTACACTCAAAGAAATGAAGTGTCCAATTTACTTAACTCAGTTATGTCAACCTGTTCCACATAATAAAGTTGAATAAATGAGATAAAACATAAAGAACTGATTGTTACTAAATACTGTTAAGAAAATCTCACACAACTGTATTAATTAAATGTTATCTCATTCAGTTATGAGGAATTAACTTAATACACGCATTTTGAAATTACTCAAGACATGTCTGATTAACTAAATGCAGTTATGTCTGATTTACTAAATGCAGTTAAGTCTGATTAACTGAATGCAGCTTTGTTTGATTTACTAAATGCAGTTATGTCTGATTAACTAAATGCAGCTTTGTTTGATTTATTCAACTTCATTGTGTGGAACCGGTTGACACAACTGAATTAAGTAAATCTGACAAAACACAGCTGAGTTGTATTAACGTAGGATTTTGCTGCTTGTAATTTACGTGACTAAAAACTACATGCTTCATCAATGCAAGTGAAAAACAACTAACTTTACTTCAACTGTTTTATCAAGCGTGCCCTTGTATACTGTTTGCGCATAATGTCATGTTCTACTTCACATAAACATGAAAAAGAAAAAATACAAATAAATACATCAGCCAATGCTCAAATGACAAATTTTTCTTCTGATATAAAGAACTCAAAAATGAAATCAAAATGCTTAGTTTACTGATATTATAGGGATGAGATGTAAATAATCAGAATCTTTTATATGTTTATGTTGAGCAAGCAGTCTAAAATCCAATGGTTCAGTTTACAGCAGGAGTGTCAAACATGTGGCCCAAAATGGAGTGACTATAAAGTCTAAAAAGTGCACCGAGAAGTTCTTCATTCCAATCTTTGGAGTGTTTACTTAAGCTACTGAAGAGACATCAAAAGCTGTTTCTTCGCAGTGAAAAGACCAACCAATTATTAAAAAGACTGTTTTCAAAATGTACCTGTACTTTTTTTTAACACTAAAAGCAACTACAAAATTTAGATTATTGTTATAGATTATTATGCAATGCAATTCTCTTTGTCGGGCCAACTCAATCAAATCGATTTTCAATGTGGCTTGTGAACTAAATTGAGTTTGACACCCCTGGTTTACCATATGAAAACAAAGAACAGCAATAAGTGACAAACAAGTCAATGATAAATCTAAAATATTTTGCAGTTTGTTGATGGTTGACAAAAAACAAAATGAGTGATGAAATGTATAATACACAGTGTTTGGAGAACGTCAGAAATATCGGCATATGCCAACAAATTTTTGTCTAAAAAACCGACCAAACTACCAAAATGTTCAGTTTACAATGATAATAAAACATGCAATAGCAACTTGTAACAAACTACAATTAAACTTGCGGACAGAGTTGAATGTGCCCTCACACTTACGCACATCAAAATGTGCAGGAGCCATGGCGGCAGCACTGCACACCAACAGGTAAGCTCTGAATGAATCTCAGTTTGTAGTGACATAACAGAAATAATACCAAATTCTAAAAAGTTAGAAACTTGTGAGAAACTGCTGTAAAACCAGTCCAAAATGCCAAAATGTTCAAAATATTTACAGTGATATAACAGGCAGCAGCAAATGTTGCCAGTTTTCATTGACTGATCAAAAATTTTGAAAAGCAAAAACAAAACGTGTCTTTAGAGATCCTTCATCTACAGCACCGTTCAAAATTCAAAACAAAATGTTCAAGTTTGCAAAAAATGCAAAGTTTGCAGTGACATAACAAATATCAGCAAATGTTGATAAATGAGATACACTATTATCTTTGAATAGCTTTTTTTCTTTCCAAAATGCTTTGTTAGCAGGGATAGGAAAACAGGCATCATCAAACACGAACAAATTACAAACAGAAAACATTGGACAGTTTTGGTTTAAGGATGACATGACCGAAATTCTTTAATATACTGTCTTTAGACATCCTTTTTGTTTAGAAAGCACTTCAGTATGTCCTTAGACATCTTTTTTTTTCTCAAAAGCACTTGAATATCTGTCTTTAGACATCATGTGAATACAGAAACAGCAGCAGCTGCTGAGAGAGCATTCCAAAATATGAAGTTTGTTGGAACTTTGCATCAGCAAATGCTTAGACCTGGGAAAAAAATGTCACAACTGTTAGATCGCTTCTTTGGTCCAACAAACAGTCCAAAGTCCAGTGAACCTAATTCCACGTCACAGTCACCGATTGGATGTGAGGTTACTCATGTAGTTTGTTTTTGAGGACCTGCACCTTGTTGGAAAGCTTGTTGCTATCCAACTGCATCAACACTTTTTGAATAAATTCAAATGTATATCTCAGATCTTTGGGGTAGCTCAAGTTCAGGCTGTAGATCAGGCCAAGCAGGACTGCACACCCACTTGCCACATCTCCAAGATCACCAAGTACCTCCACTCCCTCAATGGTGATGCCAATATCCTCTGGGGGATCTGTCACCTCTGCTCCTTCATTATGGATGACGTAGATTCCAAGGACCATTTCCTCCATTTCTCTCTTAGCACCAGGATCAACATCCTCAAAATGGAAAGAAAAAGTTTTGAATTAGAATGCAGTTGTTAATTTCAATTATGTCTATAAATAGGGAGGCTATAGTAAAAAAGTACTGTACTTAAGTACATTTTTTGATTATCTGTACTTTACTTTAGTATTGTTTTTTTTTTTTTTTTAGAAACTTCTGACTTTCACTCCACTACATTTCAAAGACAAATAATGTACTTTTGACTCCCCTACATTTCTAGGAAGGTTGTCATTACTCTTTAATTTTAGGCTAAACAGAGCTTTGAAGTCAGCTGTTGCTGCTTTTTTCTTTTCTAAAATGCAAGTGGCCACACGCTGTGTTCCTCGCAGAAGGATACCAATCACAGTAGCTGCTTTCTCTCAACATGGATTGACGTAGAAGCAGAAATACGTCAGGCTTTGTGTAGAATAGTGTTTCTACAAGCAAGTCAGTGCTTTCATTAGGTGCTTACACAGAGTTACAAGATTCTGTAAATGACTTGTCAAAACAAGTGCACCTTTGACCAGTATGTCCAAAATTTCCACTGTTGGGAGCAGAAATTTAGGAAATAAATCCTCTGGTGTTGCTCCCCTGATGTTCATGAGCTCTTCTCTGGTGAAGGAGCTCCGGGTAACTTCACAAAAAACAGGTTTAAAGCACAAAACAAAACGTGCACCAACACACCGAGGCAGCTGTCCGTGGCGCCATCTTGATCGATTTACATCAAGTTCATTTCTACATTGTAAACTGTCCCATTCAGTACATTTCTGTGACTTCCACCATGATTCTCTTGGGGGCCATGATTCATACTCAAGAATGCAACTCACTAAGAACTCCTTTATGAGGCTTTCAGGTTTCTCATTCAGGTAGCAGCAGAGCCCTTTTAGGAGACATTCTCGACGAGTTTCAATGCTGGGATTCTGTAAAGATAAACAAACATTCACAATGTACACTACACATGGGTAAAATTAGCCCACGGACCATCACAGCCAGTGAAGCAACAGTAAAGGGCAGCATTATGTTAACTACAAATGTATACTCAGTAGTGTGCACATCTGCACCAGGTTCAGCTGCACTCCTCCCAGCCAGGGGAGTCAGCAGTTAGTGCAATCGCAGCAGGAAACAGTCAATGACGTGGGGTAATAAATAACTGTGAATGCCTGCAACTGGGAGAGGTTGTTGCGAGTAGGTATCTACATGTGCACAGAAAATATTAGGCCTGTTTTTTTTATTAGGACTGTTGCAGTAGTTTTTAATTATATATACAGTAAGTATTTTCTTTCAATTCCAAGGACAGGTTCATTTGGTTTTCCAGTTATGAAGGTCAGTATTGTAGCACATTATTTAAATTTAGCAGATTACCTGTCACATGCACAAATCTTTTCAAGGTCACCATTCGCATGGATCCAACTTTGTAGTCAGCCAAGGGGTACTGGTCAGCAAGCTCCTTCACATTAACCAATGCCAGCTCTCTTGTTGGATGCAATTCATAGGCTCTGTAGTGCTCTCTATACCATGAAGATAGTTTTCTGATGATTAAACTCAAATCATCTTTTACAATACATAGTTGAATTATTTCAGAGAATTTTGGGAGACCCCCACATGATCCATGCACAACTATCATGCTTTTTTTGTAGGTATTACCATTATTGGTCACACTATGAGCAAGGTTTACAGCAGTGACTTCAGGATACTTCTGAGCAAGGGTATTCACAACATCCTCATTGAGGACATCAGTGGGGACTTTTGAGATATTTGCAACCTCCAAGGATAATGTTTCACGATCAGGTATGAGCATATTATAGCCCACCATCAACTGATGTTTGGTCGCCAATGTCAGAGCTATGTTCCTAAAGTTATTTGTATGCCTAACCACCTGCTTAAAAAAACTGTGCTTGGCCTCGAAGCGCATTGTCCACAGTGTCACAAGGGGACCAAAACATTTTATGAGCTCTGGATAATGTTCCAGAAAATGATGTTTTGGCAACAACTTTTGATCAGGAAATAGTTCCTGATATCGTTGTCGGTGCTCTGAGATTTTGCACTCCAAATATGCAATAGACTCCGCAGTATGAATGGGGACAACAACCAATTCCACAATATCTTTTAAATCCAAAATAATATGCCATGCAGATTCATCACTGGGAACAAGTCTTCCAACTATCAAAGGAAGTAATCGAAGGAGACACCAATTTTCATGGGTGGTGCCACCTATTGTGTTTTTCTTTTGCAAATTTTGTGGTAACAAATGAGGGCGGTTAGTTTTATCCCCCCACTTATATGGAAATGAATGAATGAGACTGTTGAGGTGATCAAGAGTGAACAAGTTCTTAGACAGAAGCACTGTGATACACTGTGCCAATTCAACTGGCACTATGCCCTCAAAAAGATCGTGAACGATGTCCGGGGGGTAACCACTTGTAACATCAAAATGAGACAACCTGTCAGTCAAAGCACACGCTTTTTTTACACCAAAGCAGCTGACACCTTCTTTCTGAGCTGTTGTGACATGCTGCTGATGGCCTTCTCTGGTTCTGGCTTCAAATGTGCCTGATTTTACTTCCTGTGTATGAATGAGGCAACTCTGAGCTGTACAATATCTGCAAAAATAGATCCCTGAGAAACTCTCGACAAACCCAGCTAGACCATGAGCCCCAAGGTTATCAGCTACCACGCACTGTACTGTACCCTTTATGAATGTCCCCAGCTGTGGAATGAATAACCCTTGTTGCTCTAAAGTCACAATATCATGCAAGAGAGGCTCAAAGATTTTCTTGTAACCATACTCTTTAACATACTCACTTTTGCACAACAATGCTAGGTAAATAGAAGAGAGAGTTGAGCTACTACCAGGAGGTAAATTACCTAGTATCCAGTAAACAGCAGAGAGTTTGTGCTTCTTCCGAGACGTCCCCAAGGGATTGCACACCTCAAAGTCGTCGATATATAAGCACAGGGAAATTTTTAATTCCAGCTGAAAAGAACGGGTTGTTCTTATAATATTCACCATCCTGAAAAGATACATACACCTGATGACTTAAAGAACAGGTGGTATGTGTGTCAACAACCCTATCAACAACATCATTACGCCCAAGCAGTTGTTGTAGAGATTTCAGTAAAGGAACATATTGGTAGGTTTTGTTGGACCTTGCCTCAAGTACATATTCAACAGGTTCAACTACCTTAAAATGCTCCTTGTAGTATTGTTTACGCTTAAAAGCTGAAGCTATCGGACCGTCTTTAGCTATAGCTTTTACCAAAGGATTATGGGTAGATATAGCAAAGGTCAGCTCATCAATTACTAACTTATCAACATGAATGTCATGCTTTTTGAAAACATCAATTGCTGTACTGTTTGATATGGGGACCACAGCTGAGGTGAAAATGAAGTGCAGTTCTTCTAAAAACTCATCAATTGCTGAGCTTGGAACATGTGACAAAATTTCCAATTTCAAAATAACAGATGCAAATTTTTAAATTATTTTGTCTTCTAGCCTCTCGTTGTCTGTGTCTGTTTCAATCAAATCATGAGCATCTACATCAAACCCAGTTTCTGCAATATCAGAGGGAAGTTCTTCAGATGGGTGATCCTCATGATTTACATCAATACCTTTCACCAGCTCAATTTTAAAGTCTTTTACTGTGCAAGAGCCATGCTTCCTGCTTTTATGAATTTTGAAAGTAGTATATATATTTGTTTGAAAAGAACAATTCTTTCATAGCGCTTCAAGTGGGTATTGATATGGGAAAAGTACTCTACTAGATAATATGACACTTCCTGGGCACAAAATACATATAAATGTGACAAGCTCTGCATTTGTTGCAGCTGAAACTTCAACATGACATCTACTTAAATGAGTCTTCAGAGCATTCCATGACTTGAATGAACATGGGCAATCATAGTATGTGCATGGAATTGAAAGTCTCCTGCCAAAATGGCTGTGCTCTAGCTTATAATGCTTCAGTAACTGGTACCTTGTAGATACTGTTTCAGCACACTGTTTGCATTTCCACCTTCATAACCTACAAGGAAAAAAAAAGTGCAAGTGATCAGTCATCAAATTCATTCTTAGTTCTCAACTGTATCTCTTGTTATGCTTTTGTATGATTCTGAAGCAATTAAGCCTGTGTCCCAATATCTACAACAAACACAATTAATTCACTTTAATCAAAGAGGTGAAATATTCTCACCACTGCTGTTGAGCCGCTGGCTTTGCATCCATCCAAGTCACTTCCTGACACAACTCACGAATCTGAAATTCACAATTAGAACACAATGAACATAATATCAAAATATTTTTCCTGGATCATGAGCCTTGATTTGGGAACTTGCAGCATTTAATTATAGTTGTTAAAATGCCATTATAAAACCATTACATTTCTGTTAAAATAACAAATATACAAAGTCAACTTGCAAAACACTAGTTCAAGTTCTTTTTTTTTTACATCCATCTCAATACACAACTTCAAGGTGGCCTGCTGTTTAAAGAGCTGTAAACTGCAGTGTAACTGCATACTAAATCATGAATTTTTTGCTGTATTCAGTTACATTTGCTTATGTTTGTATATGATATTAAGATGTCACATGACATTTGTAAAACTGCTTTTTCTGATGAAAATTATTTGGCTTAGAAACTCCTAAGAGTTTCTATGCCAGTCTGTACCATTGAACAATTTTGATGCAGTAAACCTGACTGTGTCAAAATAATACAAATTTTACAGTGGACAACAATTTCTGAATGCTTAGATTTGAAAATTCAGTTCTGTCAAATTTTCTAATGGTGTCATATTAGACAAGACTCCAAGGTATATTTCATATCAGCTGCTACAAAGTATGGCCTAAACACTGCTAGCTGTAGCCTCAGTTTGTGGCAGTTAGTGCCAATAAAAAAACATAAACGGCACTGCGTGTCTAAATTCAACACTTTTTTTTTTTTGCATAGGCAACATCTCAATCAATCAATGAGTCATTGCTGTTGCTCTGATGCTTGTGGCTCTGACCGAACAACTGTCATACTGAAGAAAGCCTGCTTTTCTAAAACTCTTTTCCTTGAATTAACCAACTATAATCTTGCATTGTGGAGGTCAGGCAAGATGCCTTTGTAATTTGTTTACATTACTTTTTTGCTACACTGTACTTTCATGCATTTGCTGTGTTGTTCTTTTTGGTTGTGGCTGTACATTTATTAGTTGGCAGTGTGTGTATGTACGTGTGTGTTAAGAGTGAGAGACAGACAGGCAGAGACAGAACTGACACTGTGGGTCACTGTATGGCAATAACATTAGGCTTAATATGATATTACAAAGTATTATAAAGTATTATTTGTAGTATACTGTATTTGTAGTAGTAGCTAATACAAATGCCAATACTACTACAACTATATAATATTATATTATGCACATTGTAATTGCCATACAATGATCCACAGTCAATTCTCTTTCTATCTGTCTCTCTGTAACTCACATGCAAGCATGCACACACGCGCACTCACTCTCTCTCTCTTTCCCTCTCACACACGCGCGCACACACACGGTATCCCAGCTTGAGGGTTTCAAAATCATCACCATTAACCAATATAGTACTATTACAATACAATTCAAACACCCTGGTTTAACGTTTCATGATTTGGTGCCTCTCTGATTTTAAGATAAGTTTGCGATAAGTTACATTAGCTATGTCAATGCTTGACTCCACGCCAGCAACCATCCGCAAAAGTGTGTTTGTGTGGGGTGGGGGGCGGGGGGCGATTAAAACTTTAACGCCACCTCTTATTTTATTATATTCTGGTCTTAACAGTATAGAGATGAGAGGGAAGCGCAGATATTGAATGGAAACAACAGAACAACATTTGAAAGGACTGGAGGACAAACACCCAGGGAATATTTTGGGCAAAGGAAAGAGGAAAATTCCCGTTTTCAAATCACCCTTCTAACATTAATGTTACGTGTATAACGCCAGAGACCTCGCGTTGTTAGCTGGCTCAACATACAGCTAAATTAATGTAGAAAGGATAAGTACAATAAGCGGCCGAACTTGCAAGCAGCGAAAAATCGATTTGCTTTCTTACTGAACAGACCAACACAAGCAGAGTTAAGCTAACATTAGCAACAGGCTTTTTGAAATCATACATCAAAGTAACTGTTACACGACCAAATGCATATTAAAAGTTAAAAAAAATACTTAGCGCCTGTTGTTGCTAATGCAGCGGTAAATTCCACTGTTTAAATAATTAACGTACTTACCAAAAAATTGATGGATATCTGATTGGAAAGCAAACTTTCGACCAACCGTTGGCATACGTAGCTGCAGGTGCGGTCCCGCGAGGTCCAGAGAGGTCAAACGGTCACTTCCTTGTGCACTACTGCGCATGTGCAGAGAGGAACGGTAATCGCGCCTGGACACGCTATTAAGTTTTAATGCCTTGAATTAGTAGTTACAACGCAACACACTTATATATTACTGACTTCTTACACTATTGTTTAAATGCAATGAAACTTTATTGTGTTAATGGTCAAAAATGCAATTGTTATGTAGTTTCACCATAAAACAATGATCTAATTCGAACAACATCCAAGTTTCATTTTTTTGAGTGTAGCTATTTGTTCTGTAATTACAGTTCTTGAATGGGCATGCTACCATGCCCTTAACGTTATTATTGACGTTACCTGTGCAGGGCTCTCAAGTTTTAAACTGAGTTCAGAGTGAGATTTGGCAGCGGCAGTGTGGGGTGGGGACAGGGACACGTGCGCTGTGTCTGTAACCCCAGCCCTCCCCCTTCCTGCTCAGTGCGTAAAAAAAAACAAAGCGGCTCCGGCTCCCAGGCAGGAGACCGCTCTGATCGTTCACTTCAAAGAGCGGCTCTAAGAGCCGTTTCGTTCGCGACTGACACATCACCAATTCCTCTACCTGTTCCACTGTTTTGAAAAATAGTGGCGCAACTTGGTGGGCATTATCCTGGAAATGTCTCTGTGTGAGAAATACAAGATATGGTATGTGAGCATGTGAATGGGTTGAAATGCGTGTGTCTCATGCCCAATGGGTGAGACTTGAGAGCTTTGCCAGTGAAGTCTCTTCGGGGCTGGTGGCGTTGCCCTGCATGTTTGCGTCTGGGGCATACGCAGTTGGAGGCATCGCCGATTGATTACTTTCTCCTGCAACAACTTCCGGGCACTGAGCTGTCACTCAAAAACTCACTAGCCAATGGCGACGCACCCCTGAAAAAGCCTGCCCATGTGAGAGGTTTGTGTCAGAATCGCAAACAAAAACTCAGGGAGCGCAAACAAGAGAGCTGGCAGCGTGACTGCAAAGATGACGGTGAGAGCAAAAGTCTGAGCAGTGAGAAAGAAACAGAGGATATGGCAAAAAAGTAAAAGACCAATAGTTTACTCAATTGCACAAATAATTTGTTTGCAAGTTACAAGTTTTACTTTTGAGACGACATGTTTTTTGCTTCAGTGAGTTTTATTCTCTCTCAAATTTTTACCCAAGACTGTTGAAGGAAGGAGTAATGTTTTGCACTTTCTTTTTTTTGTATTTGAATAAGCAGCTAAACAAGTTTTCCTCGTTAAGTAAAAATGTTCCCAGGGTTCACAAAGAGAGTCCCTACAGCGAGAACAGTTACGCACATTGAAAGTTACATTAAGTTCTCAGTTTATTTCATTTATATTTAGATCATACAGTATCTCATTAACTAGGTTAAATGGTTGTGCAATAACTAAGTTGTGTGCATATGGCACATTGTTATATATTTTCCTCACTGTATGTTAAATAGGGATGCATGTAATTACAGCTTTATGTAACAGCACTTTATATGCAACAATGTTGCACAATAAAGAATGTGTTCATCGGTAATAAAGCATTTCAAGCTTTAAGTATGACTAATTGCTTTCTTGATCACCCCTTTACTGTTGCCGGCGCCCCACCCCACGGGAGTCAGGCCCGTGGTGGTCATTGCCCTGAGGAGCTGTGGTGGGCGTCCCTTATTTTCATTTCTGAAAGATGGCAACCCTAGGTTGGCTACCGGTATGTTGGTTACTCGACAACGTAAAATAGTGACCACGTAACGCGAACACTTACTCACGTCAAAATCACAATATACTCACAGTACACACGTGCATAACCGGCGGCCAAGGAAAACAACAACCGGCAGAAACCGGAAAGCACGTTATGCTTTCGTGCTTCGCCAGAGAGATCTGGCTCACTGCTCTCCATCAACGTCCCGGGCAAACATGCATTGTGGGACATGTAGTTCATCCAGGAAACCCGCCAATAACGTTACACTGTTGAAAGATGAAGTAACGTACATTTGTCACATTTAACAACTTCTAAAGTTACCATTACTTGGATTTGTAAACTATTTACTATTTACAACAAATATTCACTGTGCACATTGTAGAAATGTCCAGTTCCAAATTTAGACTATCTTTAAAAATTCAATTCAAATCAAAACCTTTACTTACCAAATCAGGGCTGATGAAAAGACCGTGCTTAAGAAAACGACGACAATGAGACTGATGGAAAAAAAACTGAGGTGGTGGTGGTTTGAAGCGCGAACCCATGAGTGAACTTGTTGCTCCTTCTCTCTGAAGTCTGTTTGTTTGAATGCCTGAGGATCTCCATTCCTTCTCAGGTGCTCCAAATCAGTGACAGTGACTGATCAGTAGCTGGTTTGCTGCTGGTGGTGCACTCTGGGAAGTGCAGTTCTTGGAGCAGAGTAGTGTTAAATATATGGAAAGCTCCATTCCTGTGATTCGGATCAACAGTGTCATCAGTTTCAGTGGACAATAAATCATCGCAGACAGGGATGGTTTGGCTATCATCAGTTAGTGGAATGACCTTGATAGTTGCCAAATCTTCAAGTTCAGCCGTAGATGTCAGGTTCAGTAGCGCATCTTCAAAGTCTCTGTCTTGGTACTGCAGTCTAACATTGCCATTCATTCCACACACTTACCTCACGTGATTGATAAGTTCCCTCACTGTCTCTGGAATTCCACCAGGCAGAATTAGCTTCCTGGTGATTCAAGATAACCCTCAGCTTAGCTGGCCTTCTCTCCATCATGTCAGTCCACCCAAAAGTATCTAGTAAAAACAAGAATAAAAAAATAATAGTATTAATTGTAGTACATAATTGGCCACTGTAGTATAATTTTGTCAGCAGATATGTGATGATGATATGTGTTAACTGAAGAAATTGAGTATATTCTTATAATCAATAGTAGTATAATGTTATAATCAGTGGTAGTTGAAAATGGTTGATTTATTGAGTCTAAAATTGTAGTAGAAATGATTTGTTAGAATGTGATACTGTGGGAAACTAGGGAAATTCGGGGCAGAACGGCTGCCAAAAGATAACGTAATGGTGTAATATTAGAGTAAACTTCAAGAGGGGGCTTGGTAAACCCAGAGCTGAACTGTATGTAAGACAGAGCACAGACCATTGCGAGTTGGAATTCATCAGGATTGCCTGTTGTGCGTTTCTGAGAGCGTTCCCCTTTGTTGCTCTACATTTCCGAACCTATACCCATTCATATACAACCATATGCATACGTATCTCTTCAGAGAGATGATGTGCCATCCACCAACCATGTAGTGACCCAGAGGGTAGGGATCGATCAGTTCTTGCACCCCAACAAGCTGAAGTTGTTTAGTGGCGGATATAACCAAGCCATGAGCTCAATAATGCTCCAGGTACCAGGCATCTGATTTTTTGACGATGAAAATGAGTGTCTCTTGTAGAGCAATCATATGAACTATTTCACAAAACTCTGGAAGTCCAGCCAGCAACCCATGGGCTAACACCATTCCAGTCCTGTAGTTATAGCCGTTGTAGGATACATTTTTTGCATGTTCACAGTGTCCATATGTGGGTGTTTCTCTTTGACAGTGCAATATCCTCATCCATAACATCAAGAAGAGGAGGTGTTGAAACATCAGTAACCTCCAAAGAGGGTTTAGAAAATTCAGACGTGCAGATTATATGCAGTCTGAAATTGATGCCGCTGGGCTAATGAACACAATACACTTTTATAACAGTTTGTATGTCGGATTACTGTCTTGAAAAAGCCATGTTTTGCTTCATATTTTATAGCCCATAGTGCAACAAGGGGGCCAAACTGGTGTATCAACTGGGGATAATGCTCCAGATAATGATGTTTGGGCCGTATTTGGGAAAACCTCTTGGAATACTGCCCTGTGTTCAAATATCTTTTAAGTCTAGATAAAAAATAGGGTCCTCAGTATGAAGAGGTGCAACAGCAAGTTCTACTAGGTCTTTTAAATCACACAGGACCTGCCATGCTGGTTCATTTGAAGGAACTCTGGCAAGAGAGGAAGAAAATCTCAACAGGCTCCAATTCTCGTGTGCATTTCCTCCAATTGTTCTTTTTGTAGCATAGGTGAGGAGCACAAGATGGGGGCGGTTTGTCTTATCAGTCCACTTAAATGGAAATGTTGTTGTTGCTTCATTCAAATTTGCTAATGTAAAATATTTTTTAGAAATTAGCACAGTAAGACAAAGAGCAATCTCAACAGGGATAATTCCTTCAAACAGATCATGAGCTATATCTAAGGGAAAACTCTCTGTCACACTGAAATATGACAGATTTTCTGAAAGCACACACTCTGTCTACACCAAAATGACAATCCAATGAATTTTCTTCAATAGCTTTAAGATGAGAAGTATGAATTTCCTTGCTTCTTAAACAAAATGCTCTTGTTGTAAGGTAATGAGATCATCTATTAAGGGCTTCAGTACACTCTCAAAACCATAGCACTGAACATCCTCACTATGAATAAGTGCAGCTAAATATATATTAGACAGTGATGAGTGAAAACTAGCAGGTAAGGTTTTTTGTTTTGGGACTCAAGAACAAATTCTGGGGGTTCTACAGTTTTAAAATGTTTTTTGTAGTCTGTCTTTCATTTCCAGGCGGTGGAAAGTGGGCCACGACTACCAAAAGCTGCTGTAATTGGATTCGACCTGCAAATAGTAGATGCTAGCTCTTGCACAATAATCTCATCTACTTGATAGTTTTCATTCTGCAAGTGCTAAGATATGGTTTGATGAACAAGGGGTACAGAAGCAGTGCCAAGTAAATAGTTAAACTTTTGTAAAAGTTAATCAACAGCAACACTGGAAACAAGATAGATATGTTCAAGCTTCAGTAAGAGTGAAACAACTGTGCTCTGCATTATGTGCCAAATCATGTCAATCAAAACTTGAATCATCCAGGTCCTCTCTACTTACATCTGAGGGTTCAATATCAGTCTAGACACTGTCACTGCTTTCAACAGAAAGACCTCGGCTTGACGCCTGTTTCACAAATATTTCAGGCTTTAAGTAACTTTACTGTGTAATTATTATGATTTCTGCTTCTGTGAGTTCTAAATGAACCATAAATATTTGTTCTGTACGAACAACCCTCAAACACACAATCAACTGTTTCACTGTTTTTCAGATGTTGAGCTATATGTTAAAAATAGTCTGTTAAAGTTGAATGTTCATCGATGTGGCATAAGAGACATTTAAATGTGGTCAGGTCAGTTTGTGGGGATGGCTGATGAGATCTTGACAAGTGGGTCAAAAGTGCCTTCCAAGTTTTGCAGGTACATTTAGGCAGTTTAAATGGATGAATGGATAGGAATGGTGGCATCCATAATGTCTGTGCTCAAGCTGGTAATGTTTAAGAAGCTCAGATCTTCGTGAGACACAGGCACCACAGTCTTTGCATTTCGACATTCATTGGAAGACTAGAAAAGAAAAAGAAGACCCACCTTACCTGTTAAGAATTCTTCAAGTCAGAAATGTTTTGTATATTTATGCTTTTATTTTGAAGTGGGTGTCTTATTTTGAAGACAGTTTATGCACTTCCTCTTCCTGCCTCACGTTCATCAGCGAGTCTGGGACACCGGAGATGCTGGAGACACTGGGGATGGTGGAGACACCGGGGACGGTGGAGGAATCCCCCGCGTCTGTGGCACGTGGCTGCGACTGTGTGTCCTCTTCTGTGTTTTAAAATAATAAATTGAGTAATCAAACATGAGTCAAAGTCTTTGGTATCCTCTTTGAAATGCTGCCATGTTTAAATTTAAATTCTAAAGTTTTCAAACCAAATAATATCATACATACAATATTTACGCATGAAACTCTATCTTACAGGGCTGTGAGCAGACTACTGTATGAACACATTTGTTGTAAGTTACACAAATACATAGGTATTTACCTTGAGGGGTAATCAGAGTCACCCACGTGCTCCCACCACCCCTGAGAGAGCAGTGTCACCCACAGCTGCGGCGACTCTCTGTTCAGAGGGGGTGGGCCTCTCTTCTCCTGTCCCCCCGCCTGTTTTGGCCACGCTTTGGCGGTGGACAGCCATCCTCCGCTTCACATCCGCCTTGATGTCGGACCACTTCTTTTTCAGCTCTGCTTGTATGCACTCTTCTGACCCCACAGCATTGACAGCCTCACACACACTCTCCCACTCACTCCTTTTCCGTTTGTTACTTATGCCGGAGGACAGCGTGCCAAAGAGCACATTTTTGCACACCTCTACTTCAGCGCGTAGCGCCTCCAATTCACTTTCAGTGAAATTCTTTTTCTTTCCCGTCTTACTCATTCTTTCTTGATTTTCTGATCGTGCAGAGAGGGGAATCCCAGGTGCAGGGCTCAATTTAAATATGATTTGCGTATTTAAATAGGGGTGTGGACAGGGAGGGGTTGGGTACTCCAACATGTGCGCTCAATTCCACGTTGATTGGGATGTACAAAGGAAATGTGCGCGCACAGATTCATACATCTGGATATTTTTGTGCGTACAACATTTTCTGGATTTGAGCGTACGCTATGTCTCAGTAGGAAATCCACGCAAGTCTTTGTACATGAGGCCCCAGGACTCCCAGTGACACAGCCATAGGAAACAGCAGCAGAGGCAGGTCAGAGCATTGAGCAGCATACACACACATTCACACACACCGCGACAATCATGACAACATTGATGAACTAGTTGTCACATACCACCAGTGTGTACAATTAACATTAGAAGACACCACCTAAATTGATTCTGTTTATGTGACAAACATTACTCCTGTCATTCATAAATGAAAGTGCCATTGTGGAATGCCCTAATTCACCATGTAACACCTCCATCTTACCTGTAAAGAAACCAAATGGGAGTTGGAGACCAGTCCAACACCTCAGGGTAGTAAATGAAGCTGTTTTACATCCAGCCCCAATTGTACCTAATGTTGTAACACTAATCACAGGTTCTGGCAAACTTCTGCTGACTTACAGTTATTGATTTAGCAAATGCATATTTCAGCATTCCTGTTCGCCTTGACTCATAATTCTGGTTTGCTTTCATTTTCAATGGTAAAAGTTACGCTTGGATGCGGATGCCACAAAGTTTTGCTTCCAGCCCCACTTTGTTTACAGCGGCTGTAGCTGCCACACACTGCATTGGCAGCCAGTGTGTGGCAGTGCACTTATTCTGTATGTTCATGATCTTCTAGTGTGTTCTTCTACACGAGAAAATTGTCAGGCTGACACAGCGGCATTGCTTTGTTTTCTGGCAGAAAACGGTCACAAAGTTTCAAAGGACAAGCTGCAGTTTGTTGCGCAATCAGTGCATTATCTTGGCCATATTATCACTCCAGAGGGTCGCAAATTAGGTCCGGACCGCATCTAGGCCATCTTGGATGTTCCAAAACCACAAACAAAGAAGCAGATTATGTCTTTTTTAGGTTTAGCAGGCTATTTCCGTCCATGGATTCATGATTTTGTGGAGATCTCCCAAAGCCTTTATGACATCACACATGGGGAAAACATTTGACAATGACTGACTTTTTGACCATGACTGATTTTTTGACTCCTGAGGCAGAGACAGCTTGCACTGAGTTAAAGCAAGCTTTATCTAGTTAACCTTGTTTAGTTGTCCCAAAATCCATATTCCTTTCCTAGCAAAATTGATACATGGTCCTGACCATGTATCAAAAGGGGGGGTGATGGATATTGTCAATAGATTATGGTATGCACCAGGATTTTCAGCATTTGCTGAAAATTTTTGCAAAAAATGTTTAATTAGTGCAACAAGCATTGTTGGCAGAGGTGAAACAATGCCCTTGTCAGCCCATCCTAACCCAGAGGGTCCTTTTGAACATTTAATGATGGACTTCATTGAACTTACTCCATGTAGGGGTTACAAACTTTGCTATGTCATTGTTGACATGTTTTCAAAATGGATTGAGTGTTTCCCATGTAAACACGCCACAGATGTCTCAGTTGCAAAAGCATTGTTGAGAGAAGTACTGTAATCCCAAGATGGGGACTTCCTTCCAAGATAACTAGTGATAATGGGTCTCATTTTGTTAACAACGTAATTCAGAGCCTTTCAGAAAGATAATAAATCTGAACACACATTGTGCCTAGCACCCAGCCAGTGGAGGGGCAGTGGAAAAGGCTAACCAGACTTTGAAAACAAAATTGACAAAGTTAATGGCAGAAACTAATCTTTCATGGATTGAAGTTTTACCACTCGCATTAATGTTCATGAGAGGCCGCCCACTCTCATGAGATACTTACTGGGCATCCTATGCAAATGACCAACACCCCTTTTCCACAAAATAGATTAACACTGACAGGAATGGATGATGACATGTTAAGATACTGTTGTGCACTTAACCATGTCTTGAAGCTCATGTTCCCTAAGGTGAAAGCTGCCCTTCCTGAGCCTACAGCGGTACAGCTCCATAACATCCAACCTTAAGACTGGGTACTGGTGAAGGATCTCAGAAGAAAACACTGGCATCAATCCCGGTGGACAGGACCATACCAGGTGCTGCTGACCACTCCAACTACTGTCCAGATAGCTGAGAGAGACACACGGTTTCACGCATCACAGTGCAAACCTTTCCCCAGCGATGCCTTGGATGGAAAAGAAACAACCCAGCCGGCAGGAAGTTGAAGAGGGTTCCTGGTGGAAAATCCTGATTGTAGTTTTCATCATGTGGTTGATCATCACAACTAGCATAGTCCAACTATGGTTTCCAGCTGAACAGCAAGATGATAGCTGTTTTTACAACCAGCTGAACTCCAGAGAGGATGGCGATGGACTAGTATCATCGAGGGCGCAAGAAGACACAGAGGGGAGAAGTGGCACTGGCATGCCACCAACGCAGGGTCAGGAGACCCCAGAAAAAGGTGACATCAGAACAGCCAAAATAAAGCAGTTGATCAGGAGAAAGACACAATTGTTTGCACAGAATGACTGGAGACCCTGGGGTTTTGATGCTGAAAACTTAAACTGATCACTTTGGCCCCTGGGGTACCATGGCAATTCATGCTTTCATTCCTGTTTTTATTGGTTTTTGTATGCTTTTGTACATGCGTGCTTACTTGTATGCGGGCCCTGATATATAAATGGATAAGTAAGGTAGTTGGGGAAGAGAAAACATCACTGTATGTTAAAATACTCCTTGACAAGTAATAATGATGAACCAGAGCTTCACCCTATGTCAGAATGGGCATCAGGAAACCCTTATAGTGAATCAGATGATGAATTTGTGTAACATTGGTTTCTTTACATTGGGATCTGTATTAATGATTTTTCAAATTTGAGATTTTGATGTAATTCCTAAATATGTTGTTGGCTCTATTTTTGACTCCGCCACCGGCGCGGCGCAGGCTGCTGCTGGTGCTGGTGTACAGAGGTGCGCCAGGATGGGTGTTGCGGGGCAGTAGGGGGGAGCTGTCGGCATAATGAGCCGGTGCATTGGAATTTTCGACCATTTCGGTCTGCACCAGCGGCGTCAAAGTGCGCTGAAAACTCGCCACCTCAGACTTGGTCAACTCTGTGCGCCAGCGGCGCAAGTGGATTTTTGTGAACCGGCGGAGTCGTGCGCTCATGTCACCAACACCTCACAGTCAGGTTTCCACAGTGTCTGGCATTTCACTGCCATCAATAATTAGCAACAGCCACAATTCAATGCAACTATCTGAGTCAGCACATACAGTCAGACCTAAATTATATTTTGATCAATATTTCATCTGACCACATCGAAAGCGTGTTCGGCACGAGTAATGGTCACTCCTGACCGAATGTACACAGGTGACACAGGGATGTCTGGTGATCTGTGACTCAAATTGCCTGGTGACAAACGTATATGCCACTTTCCCCGGGTCAGCACATGGCTCGTTCATCCTGGTGAATTCTAGCATCCCTACAGTCTTTCAGGGGGAGACTCCTCTGGATGGGTGGCTGCTAGGTGATAACAGCTATCCACTGAAAACGTGGTTGATGACGCCATATATCACACCATCAACAAGACGGCAGCGTGGTTTTAACTGTGTTTTCAGCAGTGCTCGGTCAGTCATCGAACGCACACTGCGGTCAATATTTAGCAACAGCCACAATTCAATTCAACTATCTGAGTCAGCACATACAGTCAGACCGATATTTTGATCAGCATCTCATCTGACGACATCGCAAGCGCGTTTGGCACGCGTAATGGTCACTCACCCTGACCGAATGTACACAGGTGAAACAGGGATGTGAACTAATCGTCGCTGTGCCAACCAGAAACAGCCGTGACATCCTACAGAGCATATATACTCCATCTATCTCAGAGCACTTGAGAGACAGAGATAGACAGACACATGGAAAAAATGTAAGTGATGATCGCTATTACCCACGTCATTTCATTCCAAATACAAATGTTATTATAGTAATGCTTAACGGTAAAGATGGAGTACGTTATTGCTTTGAGGAGGATGAGGAGGAGGCCGAGGATTTACCATCTAAGGACCTCATATTTAGACATCAGAATCAGAATCACAAATCCTTTATTTATCCCTGAGGGGAAATTGTTTTTGTTGCAGTGCTCCTTTCAAGAATAGAATTAGAATAAAATTAGAAAAGAAAGAAAAGAGAGATAACTATATATATAAAAAGCAAATAATAAAACAAAATATTTATATTGAGAATAAGATTAAGATTAAGATTCGTACTTTATTAATCACAGCACACACATGCTACAGGGAGGAGGAGACTGTACACACGCCATGCTTTTTTGTGAAATTATTTTTCCGCGATTGACCCATCCTCGGTCCGTCCGCGGCAGACCAGGAGCGGTGGGCTGCCAGCTGCCAGCCGATGCCGGTGCCCTCGTCCGGGGACCCATCCCTCTTCGTCACCATTGGTCAGGCGGTGATCTTCTTGCATGTTTTTAGTAGGGGTTATTTAAGGAGGAAACCCCGGGTGAACACGGGGAGAACATGCAAACTCCACACAGAAAGGAGTTTAGGAGTTTATATAAACAAAATAAACCATAAAATATAGAACAGAATATAAAACAACACACACACACACACACACATATATTGAGAAAAAATAAACAGTATATACAAATGGGTGTGCAAAGTAATACAAACGGATGTCATGAGACATGAGTGACATCAGTCTCCTCCTGGGAGAAGTTTGGGCATCGGACACTTTCCTGTGGGGTCTCAGTCATCCTCGAAACTTGCCATGCACCTGGCCAGTGGCGTTCTTAAAGGTGAGGCGAGGAGCTGCTGTGATTGGTGAAAATTTGACTCGGCTGTGTCAAACCCACTCCATGCCTTCTCCCCTCCCTCTTTCCAAGTTGCGCCGCTGGGTGGGACTGAGATGAGAAGGAGGAGGAGATGCGCTGGCGGCACAGCGCACAAAAATACCAAAGTCTGCGCCGCCACAGCCCATCGGCACAGCGGACCTGACTTTGATTCGAAAATAGAGCCCCCTGTGTCAAAATGGAGGAATGTAGGAATTAAATGACCCACTAATCCAGTCGATGAATTGTAAAACTCTTTATGGCCCTTGGTCACTGAGGGGAGAAAGAGGATCAAAGGATATTCAGTGAGGGACAATGGATAGAGGGGGAAGGTACAATTCACTGTACCTGAGGAGTTTATGGTATAGTATAAACCCTAAGAAACAGGATGATTGAACTCCCCCAAATGGTCATTGTTCTTTAAGGAAAATTTTTAGGATTACCAAGTGTGTGTGTGTGGTAACCAGTTGTCCTTTTCCTGCTAACAGTATAAAAGCCAAGACATTGTGGAGATCTGCAGAGAACACTCATGAGTGTGCATGAGTCTTCCCTCCATGCTGCATGTATTAAAGAGACCTGATTCATCACACCGAGTCTGTAATTCTTCAAAGAACTAGCAACTCTCTACAAGCAACACAGGGAAATTTCCCTTACACCACAGGTCTCAAACTCATTCCACAAAGGGCAGTGTGGCTGCAGGTTTTTCCTCCAACCAATCAAGAGCATGCAGTCTGACCAATCAGCTGTCTGAAGACTGAGATCATTTAATGAAATGAGTATTATGTTTTTGTTTGTTTGTTTGATTACGTTCTGTATTGTTAGATTTAAATTGTTAATTGAAGAAACCGTCAATGTGTCACACACACACACACACACACACACACAGATGAATAGATAGATACTGTAATAAACATTGCCCTTCGTTTCCAGTTAATATAGAACCAAATGAGCAGGTTGACCAATAGGCTGCCACCACCTTTGACCGGGTTGGTCCGGTGTCAGAGACCAGAGAACGAACACTCCTGAATTCACACGTATAAACAATAAACCCCTTTATTTAACAAATAATTCATAAGCCACACAGTTTCTTTGTGAGAAAAGCAGAGAACAGACCAACCCTTAACACATCCCCCTCTCCAAGTCCCCCCCCACCAGCCAACCACCTGCCCTGAGTACCACAGAACGCCCAATCACCAGTTACAGGTAAGCACACTATGGCATGCAAGCACACAGGTCACGTCACACGAAAGGAGATAAATACACTCTGGGTAAAACAAGGCTAACCAACCAGTTTCACTCTAGATTGCCACACACCTAATTTCACCCAATAAGGGGCGAGTGGTTAACGGGGCGGGACCTGTATTGCCACCTGCCTATGGGCTCACTTCCTCTCAGCTCCTCACAAATACGCTGCTGTGGTAATTCGATTAAAAGGTATAAAGGTTACATTTAGGCAACAAAAACTGGACGCGGACAATAACACACAAGACAGGTGACATAACACCAAATTTTAAAGCTTAAAACATCTAGTCCACTTAGCTGGCCGGGTGGCCAAGACCCTCCCCCGGGGTCTAGGCTTATGGCGCTGGTCCGACCCGGGTAATATGGCGAGAGCCTGTGGCGGAGTCACCGGTCCAGCACAGAAACAATGGAGCGGCTGACGGCGTGGCAGACGCTCTCAATTGAGGCTGGGCAGCGGTATGGCACTCCTAATTCCCCGCTCCCTAACTAACCACAGCCCTATCACAGGAACATCTTTGGCCTACCTAGGTGTCTTCGCCGCTGGCAGCCCTAAGCAGCTACGAACGGCACCCACCCTCCTGCCTTGAGTGCAGCAACGGCTTAGTCGGGAAAACTGCCCCGACGTCTTCCAGCTCCGCTCCCCAGCGACACACTCTTACTTTCTCCACTCCCTCTTATCAGTTCACCTGGCCTCATCACCTGCAGCTGAGAGTCATCAGTTCACAGTTTTGGAGCAGGTGAGACTCATCAGTCTCTAATTGTGATCCCTGTCTCCCCAGGCAACCACAACCTCAGTTCACTACAATACTTTATTGATCCCCACGCTATTTAAAAACTCCCGTCATCTCTGTTTTCGAGGGGGCTTAGTCTTGTTTTGAAATTGTCTGCAGACACGGCGCTGCGCTGTCTGTTCGATGCCGTCCCACAGCGGATGCGATGTAAGTTGGTTTTGCATTAATACGTGAGGGAATTGGAACTTACTGAAGCACTTTCGCTACTTAATAATTTCAACATTAACTTCGGTTGAGAGAGAGAGAGAGAGAGAGAGAGAGAGAGAGAGAGAGAGAGAGAGAGAGAGAGAGGACAGATTGGCAGGTCTTCCCAGATAACAGCTCTTAAATGTAAAAACGTTAATTGTCATACTTTCACGTAGAAACATGACTGAAACCTTTTCCGGGTCACAAGGACTTCAGAGTTGCCTGGTGAAATCCGTATTTTGACATCTAGTACGGTTTTTACAATATTGCCATTTAAAAACTCCCCTCATCTCCGTTTTCTTTTCTTTCTTTTTTTTCCTTTTCCCCCCCTTCCTTTTATTAGTATAAAGTTGCACATCTATACAAATAACAGATGTTCAGATCAGGGAAATAAGATAACACACATTAACTAAGAATACACGGAAAGAGCGAAGAAAACCAGACACCTGAAAAAAGAGAAAACAAATGACACACACACACACACACACACACACACACACACAAAAAACAGCAGGGAAACATTTAGTGGTTTTCAGGTTTCAAGTATTTACAGAATGAATGATACAATTCAACAGCTTTTTTGTTTTTAAAATATTTTAGAGTGTTGAGAAATTGATGTACCTCGTTTTCAAAATGATGACCATTTGGTTTTGTCTGTGCCCATTTTGTTTTATGTATATGGTATTTTGCCAGCATTATTAAAGTCTGAATCAGGAGGGAAAGGTCCTTTGTGTTTTCAAAATAAAAGATGATGTCACTCTCCCGGAGGCCGACCACATGACCTGTTTTGTTATGAATAAGTTTCTGTATATGAGACCAGAGGTTTTTACTGTAGGTGCAGTGATAGAACAGGTGGATAATGGTTTCTGTTTCCGTTTGGCAGAATTCACATTTGTAATCTATATCTAATTTGAATCTTTCTAGTGTTTTTATGGCAGGGTTTATATTATGTAAGATTTTAAAGGAAACTTCTTTGACTTTATTGTAGATGCAGAGCCTCTCACCAACCAGCCACGCCCTGCTCCAGTTTATTTCGATATATGATGAGTTCCAGTGTGAAGTAGCTATTGGTTTTCTAAACGGTTGGATGAGGTTTCGGATGTATTAACTGGTGCATGTTTTTTCCAAAATATTGATTTCTCCTAAGTATAATTTGTTCTGGATTTTCTGTAATTGATTATTGAATTGAGAGTTTTTTAAGAGTTGTACGATTCCATTTGGGATTGCTTTACAGACTTTGTTATATTCAGTTCGCGAGATTGGAAGTTCATATATTGCAGTGAATTCATTATATGGAAATATTTGCCCCTGTGAACTGATGAGTTGGTTGACCCACACTATCCCACCGTCAAACCAGGTTTTGAGGAATAGTAATTTGTTGCGATGTTTGACATTTTGATTGTTCCAAAGGGAGCAGCTGGTTGGCGAGAAGCTGTGTTTGTAGATCAGCCTCCAGGAGAGCAACGCCTGTTTGTGAAAGTTAGATAATTTGATGGGGAGTTTTTCAGGTTTGTAGTTACATTTTAATAAGAATTCAAGTCAAAATTTGATTGAATATATATTTGGGGATCGTATCCCATATGTTTACCTTTTCTTTTACAAGCCGGGCTATCCATTTAATTTTGAACACATTATTAACAGTTTCAAAGCTCAAGACTTCCAATCCACCATTTCCCTTCTGATTACAGAGAATTTCTTTTTTAAGTATTGGGCTTTGTTCTTCCAGATGAACTTCAAAAGCATTTCATCCAGTTTTTTATATATTTTGTTGGGCATATTCATTGACAAAGAGATATACACTGATCTTGAAATACCTTCAGCTTTAGCTAACAAAACTCTTCCACAGTAGAACCGGCGCCGTACGAGCAGCAGCCTTTTACAGCAGCTCACTAGACTTTAAGAGTTTTTCTTATCTTTTTCTGCTTTTCTTGTGCTTCTTCTTTTATTCTTTTTAATCTACGTGTTTGTTAAAATCTGGTGCATCAGAGACATTAAACACGGTAACTCTGGCGCTACTTCGTAATCACTTTTACAACCCGTACACTTTCTCTGCATCTGTGGGTCCGTGAGAGACAATGGCTCCCATTGTTTACAGTAGGGATCAGCTGCTGGCCCTGCGTAACACAGCTGTGCGGCCGGAGGAGCGACCTGATGTCCCCCGCGAGTTAAGGAGGAGGATGCTGGGGTGCCGTGCTGGGATCAAACGCCGCAACAGGAGGAGAGCTTACAGACCAACTCTCCCGTTCGTCATCATGGGGAACGTAAGATCTCTCCCCAACAAGATGGATGAGCTGGCAGCGCTGACGTGACATGAGCAGGACTACCAGCGGTGCAGTTTGCTACTGTTCACGGAGACTTGACTGGGAATGCAGCACACGGACGCGACTGTGGCGCTGGATGGATTTTCACTCGTTAGAGCAGACCGGACAGAGAAGAGCGGTAAGAGGAAAGGAGGAGGGCTGGCAGTGTTTGTGAACGATAGATGGTGTAACTCCAGGCACATCACTATCAAGGAGCAGCACTGCTGCCCGGACATTGAACTGTTAGCTGTTAGTCTGAGGCCATATTACCTGCCACGGGAGTTCTCGCACGCCATAGAGGTAGCTGTGTATATTCCTCCATCTGCTAACGCCGACGCAGCCTGTGATATCATCAACACTGTGATCAGCAGGCTGCAGACTCAGAAACCACAGGCCCTCTTACTGATCTCTGGGGATTTTAATCATGCCTCTCTGTCCTCCACTCTGCCCAAATTCATCCAGTATGTCACATGTGCCACCAGAGACAATAAAACACTGGACTTATTCTATGCCAACACCAAGGAGGCATACAAATCATCACCCCTCCCTCCTCTGGGAAGAGCTGATCACAACCTGGTTCATCTCCTGCCTGTCTACAAGCCCCTTGTCAACAGGCAACCAGCTGTGTCCCACACAGTGAAGAGGTGGTCTGACAAGGCTGAAGAGGCTCTGAAGGACTGCCTCAAGACAACCGTGTGGGATATATTCAGTGACTCTCATGAGGAGGACATCGACAGCTTGACAGACAGTATCGGACTACATAAACTGTTGTGTGGAGAACACTGTACCCACCGGGACTGTACGGTGTCACTCTAACAACAAACCCTGGATTAATCCTGACATTAAGGCTCTTTTAAGGGAGAAGAAGAGGGCCTTCAAGGCAGGAAACAAAGAGGAGCTGAAAATTGTTCAGAGGGAGCTCAGAAGGAAAATCAGGGAGGGGAAGGACAAATACAGGAGGAGAATGGAGGAACAGCTGCAGGAGAACAACACCAGAGGAGTCTGGAGAGGCCTGAAAACCATTTCAGGCCACCAGAAGCCAAACTCCCACTCCTACATTCAAAGTGGGCAGATGAGCTGAACAGCTACTTCTGCAGGTTTGAGGAAGCATCTGCCCCTCCCCCAGCTGTACCAGCCCTGCAGCAGCCCTCCTTTGTTCTGCCAGCACTCTGCCCAAGAACGCCTCTGACCCCCCCCCCCCCCGCCCACAGTATTCAGCTCACTGCCACCAATGCCACCCCCCATTGTTCCTCCCAGCCCCCCAGCCACTTCACAAGACACTCAGCCCCCCTGCTCCAACTTGTCTCTCACACCTCTCCAGGTGAGAAATCAGCTGAGGAGGTTAGAGAACAGGAAGGCTGCAGGACCAGACGGCCTCAGTCCCAGACTCCTCAGATCCTGCTCTGATCAGCTGAGTGGGATCATTGGACATCTGTTCAACCTGAGTCTGAGGCTGGGAAGGGTGCCGCGACTCTGGAAGACGTCCTGCGTGGTACCTGTGCCAAAGACCCCACATCCTAAGGAGCCTAGCTGCTACAGGCCGGTGGCACTAACATCGCACCTTATGAAGGCCTTGGAGTGGCTGGTCCTTGCCCACCTGCGCCCCCTGGTGAGCTCGTCCATGGACCCGCTGCAGTTCGCGTACCAGCCTGGCATCAGAGTGGACGATGCCCTCGTCTTCCTCCTCCATCGAGCCCTGTCTCACCTGGAGCTGCCGGGGAGCTCTGTTCAGGTCCTTTTCCTGGACCTCAGCAGTGCTTTCAACACCATCAGGCCAGCCATCCTGAGAAACAAGCTGGAGCTTTCAGGAGTAGACCAACACCTCACATGCTGGATAGTGGATTACCTCTCCAACCGCCCACAGTATGTGAGGACACGGAACTGTGTATTAGGGACTGTCCTCTGCAGTGTGGGGGCCCCCCAGGGAACGGTGCTGGCACCATTCCTCTTCACCCTTTATACAGCGGACTTTTCCCACCTGTCACCCACCTGCCACCTGCAGGAGTTCTCTGATGACTCTGCCATTGTCGGCCTCATCACAGATGGGGACGATAGGTCATACAGAGGACTCATTCAGGATTTTGTGGACTGGTGTCAGCAGAACCACCTGCTGATCAATGCGGATAAAACCAAGGAGCTGGTTGTGGACTTCCGTCGGCACCCACACTCTCTCCCATCACCAGTGAACATCCAGGGAAGGGACATTGAGATGGTTACATCTTATAAGTACCTGGGTGTTCATCTGAACAACAAAATGGACTGGACTCACAACGCCACTGCACTTTATGAAAAAGGACAGAGCAGACTCTCCCTGCTCAGGAGGCTGAGGTCTTTTGGGGTGCGGGGGGCACTCCTGAAGATCTTCTATGACTCTGTTGTGGCCTCTGCCTTGATCTATGGTGTAGTCTGCTGGGGGAGCAGCATCACAGCAGCTGACAGGAAGAGGCTGGACAAGCTCATCAAGAAGGCCAGCTCTGTCCTGGGATGCCCTCTGGAACAGGTGGAGAAGGTGGGGGAAAGGAGGATGACAGCCAAGCTGTCCTCCATGACAGAAAATGACTCCCACTCCCTCCAACACACACTCACTGCACTGAGGAGCTCCATCAGTGACAGGATGCTACATCCAAAGTGTGTGTATCGCAGGTCTTTCCTTCCTGCAGCCATCAGACTACAATAGAAACTGCTCCAAGTAGGCGGTACAATAATCTGCATAACATTCTGTGCAATAACTGAACTGAACAATTTTTTGGGAAACAATCTCTGCAATAACCTGGGCAATAATCTGTGCAATATTTCAGTACACAAAAGCCTGTAATCTGTGCAATATTTCTCTGTAAACTGTGCAATATTTTAGGACATAAAAGTCTGTAAATACTATTCCCGGCACACCCTTTTGTATATACTTTGTGTTAACTGCATGCACTTTGTCTTTTAATATTCTATTCTGTTATTGATGCTGCTGTGAAATTCGGAATTTCCCCTCGAGGGACGAATAAAGGAATATTGAATTGAATTGAATTGAATTGAATTGAATTGAATTGAATTGAATTGAATTGAATTGAATTGAACTGAATTGAATGAGAGGTCACGCATCATCCACATGTTGAATTTTGTAGTTATTTGTTTAATAATGGGGTTGAAATTTGAGTTACACCGTTCTATTTGATCACCATTCACAATTATTCCAAGGTAAGTAATCGTTTTCTTTACCGGAATGCCATGTATTTCAAGATCATCACAGTTTTTGAGTGGTAACAGGGCTGACTTACCTAAATTCATTCTTAACCCTGACACCAGGCATTGATACCTTGGAAGTTGGTCATTTTGATATGAGTGGCCATCATTTGTGCTACAAGCAGGAAGATGTATGGGCTGATCGGGTATCCTTGTTTTATTCCTCTTTCTATATAGAATCTTGGAGATGTTCCATGTGCCAATTTAACAGAACTATTGCAACCATTATACAGTGTTTGAATTACTCTAATAAATCGATCTCCAACTTTAAAGGTTTTTAGTGTTTTTAGCATGAATTCATGATTGACTGCATCAAATGCTTTATAAAAATCTACAAATAAAACAAGACTGTCCTCAGCAATGTATTCATTATCGTCCAACAGATCCAAAAACAACCTTATGTTATTAATAATACAGCGGCCTGGCATAAATCCTGACTGCTCTTCATCAATAATTTCTGCCAGTCCCATCTTGAGTCTCTTTGCAAAGATTAAAGCAAATATTTTGGCATCATTATTTAACAAGGTAATCGGCCTTCAATTGTCAATATTCAGTTTATTTTATTTATTTATTTATTTTTTTGGTTTGGGTATTAATTTAATGAGACCTTGTTGTAATGTTGGTGGTAGATGTCCTTTTGTTATGGCTTCCTCAAAGACTTGAAATAAAAATGGAGCAAGAGATTCTTTGAAGTATTTATAAAATTCACCGGTCAGGCCATCATTAGCTGGAGACTTGTTATCCTTGAGAGAGTCAATAGATTTTTGTACATCACAAATGTTGATTTTTTTGGTCACAATCATCATCACAAGTTCTTCATCAATTGTTTTTATATTATGTTCTATATTTTGACAATATAGATCAATTTTATTTTCATCCAGAATATCCTTGGAGTATAACTTTCTGTAAAAATCAGCAACATATTCTGCAATCATTTTACCATCTTCACAAACAGTATCATTTATGTTTAATTTATTTATCAAGGACATTTCATAATTCCCTTTTTCCAAATTAAAAAAAATATTTGGAGCATTTTTCACCTTGTTCAAGCCATTTTCTTCTTGATCTAATATAAGCACCTTTTGCCTTTTCTTCATAGATTTGATCAAGGGAAACTTGTAATAATTCAAGGTCTGTTTGTTCATCCTCGGATGCGCTTCCCTTCTCAGTTAATTTCATTATTTGTGAGATAGTTTGCAGTTCTTTTTCATTCTTTGCTTTAGACATTCGTTTGCTTGATACAATTGCCAATTTTCTAATTTCAAATTTCATTAATTCCCAGGATTTTCCATACTGATTAGTGAATGTGGCCATTCTCAAGTGTTTTCCAATAAGATTTTGAGTTTGCCTTTTAAAGTCATTATCGTTCAGTAAGCTTTTATTAAATTTCCAATAGTCAGTATTTGTTTTAGCTCTCTTGGATAAAAGGTTTATCTCAATAGTAATAGCTCTATGGTCAGTAAGTACAGTCGGCATAATTTCTGTTTTTTCTACATTTTCACTCATATTAGTTGAGATAAGCCAGTGGAGGCCATCTATCATCCCTGTTATTCATTAAATTATTAAAGTCCCCGCCCCATATGATTTTGGCTGCGGGAAATTTAGACGACCAGGTATTCACTTTGTTTTCAATGGTTTGAAATAACATTGTATTTGTTTTTTTATCATTTGTTGCATAGATATTTACCAAAATGACCACAGCATTATAATTTTTAACAATCAATATAATCCATCTACCGTTATCGTCAACAAGATATTTGATGATTTTCCCTCTGAAGTTTCCCTTTAGTATAGTGACCCCTGCTGATCTATTACTACCAAAAGAAGACCAAATATCTTTCCCCCACTGAGCTCTCCAGAACGGCACATCTGATTCTGAGGCATGGGTTTCCTGTAAAAAGTAGAAATCTGCACATTTCCCTTGACAAAACAAAAATAAACCTTTCCTTTTCAAATCATTTCTAATCCCTCTAACATTGATGGACAACACAGAAATAGACATAAAGAAAAGAAAAGAAAAAAGAGAAAGAGAAAAGAAAAGAAAACAAGACTTTGTCTCTAATTCCTCTCTTAGAACGAGAAAAAGAAAAAGCAGGCCAGCGACACCTGTAGCACCTTAAAGATTAGTCGTTTAACAAAAGGAAATGTCTCTTTGGCTCATTCAAAATCAGCCATCACTGTCTTTGCTTTGATTCATTATTAGTTCTTTATTATAGCCGAGTATGGCCGTTAACCGAAAGTCAGGACTAACCTGGTTCTTTTTGAGCTTGTTTTAGTCATTCACAATAATCTCTCCTTCTCCTTGGATGAAGGCTCGTCCTCCTACATAGTAGGCCGTCTTCCCGGCCTCGCGTGCACTCTTGACGTAGGAGTATAATTTTATTCGTCTCTCACGGTCCCCTTTGGACAGGTCCTCCTTGAATCGCAGGCCATGTTGCTGCAGGTAAGGGCACGTCCTCGCTGCCTTCCAAACAGCGTCTCTGCTCTCCCAGGATATGAAGTGCAGGATGGTGGCTCTCGGAAATCGATATCCCACACCAGTAGGTCCTTCATGTCAGGTACGACCTTCTGACAGATTCTGATCACTTCTGCCTGGATGTCCTCCTCCCGGATGGACTCGGGCAGTCCATCCAGTCTCAGATTTTGTCTTCTCATGCGAGTTTCCATTTCGTCCATTCTCCTTTGCATGGTCGCAACAGGTTGCTCCACTTGAGTGACTCTCTGTTCCAAAGTAGCCACTCTCGTAGTAACAGCCTTCAGGTCCGCGGACACACGTTCGAGTTTGTTCTCCTGGAGAGTCTTTCTGCTTTCAATGGCGTCAGCTCTGTTGTTGATAAGTGTCTTAAGCATTTCAAACTGCGCCAACATAGCGGGGTTCAGTTCAGTTTCACAAGCTTTCTTCTTGGTCGCCGGAGATTTGGATGGTGTAACAGGCAGCGGGAGAAAGTCCTCTTCAATATTGTTCGAACCACATGCAGTCTGAGTATAATCATGGTTCCCTGCGGCAACCAACTGTGCAAATGCCCCACGTTGTTGTGAGGAGTTCTCTGTGCCACCCCTTGAAGTCATATACACTCGTTGATTGCGTGAAAGCATTGCAATAGAGTTTGATGGACAGCGAGTGGAATATAGGCGAAATAAAAGTTCCTTTTATTACTTTTTTTGTAGGTTTGGTGTCTGGTGTCCTCACACGCCCCAGCTCAGGCCACCATCTTGCACCACATCAGAAGTGTTGACCTGCCCTCATCTCCGTTTTCGAGGAGAGCTTCACAGCTCACATTACAATGGCAGTCAATGGGCCTGGTGGTCCACACTATCTGCAGACAGAGGCCATTTATTATTATTAAGTCATATCACATTAGCTATGTTTACATGGACACAAATAATGGCCCAATCAGATTAAAAATGCTTCATTTAAACACGTCAATCGGAAGATTCTGATCCGATATGGGCAATTCAGAAAGAAATTTCATTCCGAAAGAGAGAGGTGGTTTATGCCGATCATTATCCCAAACGGTGCCCATGTACACACCCATTCGGATCCTGTCTTCCTGGTTCGAGTAAAATTATCTCCACTGCGGATGTGTGCACATCAGCGTGACGCGTTTCTGCCTTTGCGGCCGCTGGTCGTTTTTCGGCAAGCAGCAAAACTGGTCTGTTGCTGACGCAACTTTCTTGCTGGAAACTTTAAGAGATCTCAGGATTGTTGAACGTCTTGATTGTCGAAAGGCTAGAAACACAGAGTTGTACAAACAGGTTCATGAAAAGCTGCAGGAAGCCGGAATTCATCAAACCATGGACCAAATCAAAATGTACTGTACTACATTACTATACTATACGTAAGGGATAATGCCCGACGAGGTGTCCATTATCGGAAATGAATGGACGACGCAGAGGCGTGAATGGAGGCGAGTATCCAGCCCGGCGTCTGAGAGTCGACCCACGGCCGTGCTCCGGAGGGTTCTGAGTTTCTGTTGCCACGGTTACCAACTAACGTTTGAGCCAGCGCAATAATTTAGAACAATCAGGCTATTTGACCGGAACTTTTTTTTATAGGTGTCCTATAACACTTTTTAATGGACACCCTGCAGCCAATCAGAATCGAGTATTCACCCAGACCATGGTATAATATACTACTGTACAACAATGTACTGCTGAGCCTGTAGCTTAACTACCATGAACAGCAAAAGCAAAAGTATGCGTTTAAACACACGATGAAGGTCCATATTAAAAAAAAGAAGAAAAAAACTACATTAACAGACACTGAGCCAGAGGGGAGGAAAATAAAATGTGAGGGGCACAAAGAGTGAACGAGCCAAGGACGTGCAAACAACACTGCGTTTGTTTTCTTCTACTACTATTTCCGCAAAATTAGACAACTCCGCGCATGCCCAAATGATTTATTCTGATTAAACGCTTGGTGCATGTATACGCACGTCATGAACGGATAATTTTATTTAGTGTCCATGTAAACAGTGGATTTGGAATTTCCGATCAACCAACCAAGGTTTAATGAGGGAAATACAAGAGGTTGAAAGAGATTTTTTCAGGCCAGACAGCATTAGAGTGTAGGTCACGTGACACACTCTAGCTGGGTGCAGTCCATGCAATACACACCAATCGGACAGATCTGAAAGGGTCGGAAAACAGCATTAAACTTAAATTGTGATATCGCCGAAACTATGACAAATACCAAAACGATGTCTACAACAGTTAAAGTAGCCCTTATTCTGACCCATTTAAAGGTTGAATGAAATTTCTAGCTGAAAGTATGAAGGAGTAGTTAGAGTTCAAAAAAGGCTGGGTTTGAAATTTTCCAAACGTGTGTCTCATAGACTACAATGTTAAAAATATTGTGGAAAAAAAAAACTATTGAAAAAGTACAACAGATATCAAAAAGTTGAAATGTGGAAAAATCTGCTAAGTAAGTTGCACTTTTCACAAGTTGAATGAAGTTTCTGGCTGGAATTATGAAGGAGTTAAATAATAATAAATAATAATTAGAAAAAACACGCAGTATAAAAATAGATGTTGTGTTAATGTTAAGTTATTGCAACTGAACGAAAAAACATTTCCGATGCGCAAATCCATCTCAATGTCCCTTGTGAGTCTGCTGTTTGACAGGATGTTGCCTATATGCAGGCCGTATCCTGCGCGCCTGGAAGAAATATACAGCAAACCTGCCAACAAAAGGGCAGATACACCAGAGTCAACTGCTATCTCAGGAACGAGCCAAAATAGCTGCAGCTAGCAGCACTACCCATGGGTCAGTAGGGCATTGTCAGCAGCATGCACTGTATGAGCGACATCGCTTATCAGCGCACACCCAACCCAAATAATGCACAGTGCAGAGTGGCGGTGACAAGCTAACCAGTGGAACATGAATAGTGTGGGGTCCCTGCTTGTGAAGTGGAGGCTCAGGAAAACAAGGCTTCAGTTATTTCCAGGTAATGAACTGGTATTTAAACAGAACTTGATTTGAAAATGGCACTTCACACATAATTCAGACCATGAAAGCCATTGTTTTCTAGAGTAATTTCAGGGTGACATAAGGTCGAAAAGATTCAATAGTGGTGCTGGAAACTGAATCATTGATTGATTTGAGTTTCAGTAATGATGAGCACCTCACCTCGGCTTACTAAAATCTCATTTGATGAATTAATGATTATAGGTCCTATAAACAGCCCCAAATTGTGTACATGTCAAGTATAATGACCATTCATTATACATTTGGATTTGGTTTTGGCATCAATAGAGGCTGTTGTCAAGCTACTCTTTTTCACAGGCAGATTTAAATAGTGGTGGAGCAAGGTTTTGACAAGGGCATGTCTATATTAATTTATGCTGAAATGCCAGTGTGGAAAATTTAGTCTTGCGTTGTGTGCCTGTTTCCCCAAATCTTTAATTATTCCTTTAACTGTACTGTAGTTGCCATGCACAGATATTGTAAGAATAATAAATCAAAAAAAAGTAACAGTGATTGTTCAAATATTGTCATTGAATATAATCTGTGGTTTGCAAAATGGTATATCAATGGTCACTCTAGCAAGAGGGTTAGACAGACTGCAAGAACTCTTCATTGATGGTTATTTTTTCCTGGTTTTATTTGTATTTAATTACCAACTCCTCTCTCACCATTTGCTTACAGGACTGACCTCATTTCAGGCAGTGTTTATACCATAGCTGGACTTCAGCCTCCGCTGATATCCTGACTTTGTAGTAAAGAGCTCACTTTCAATTGGCAGATGAAAGAATTGTACTTTTGGGTGTTTGCATATGGTTTTGCTCTGCATCTATCACCTACACATGCATCACATCCCCTGGCCCCCAACCTAACACAGACACATGTGTACATACATGCAGTCAAAGACACATGCATACACAAACACGTGACAAAATTATAAGCCATTATATAACTTTCACACCTTTGTGGCCCACAAACAGGGCTGGGCTGGGACCAAAAAATGACCCTGGCATTTTTGGCTATGGCATGTTCTTTCACTACTCACAGACTTTCCTCTTGGGAGAGATGCCACAATTCCCATCTTGAAGTGAATGTGGTTGTCAAAGAAACACTGCTAGAGATGTAGACTAGTGTTTAATGAAATTTACTGTTTACAAACACAAATAAGACAATTAGGCCTACAGTAAGACCATACATCCATGTAGAATGAAGAGCTCCTCACAGTGGCACCTTTAAATATGAAAAACAGAGAGAGAGAGAGAGAGAGAGAGAGAGAGAGAGAGAGAGAGAATTGCCTTCATAGCCTATGAAGGCAGGGACTGCTTCTGCACTTGATGTTGACGACCCCGCTGCTGCAGTCGAACTTGTGGCCGCAAACATGTTTGTGATTTTGTCATATTTTGCTGCATCCACTTGTAGGCTTTTGAGCCTCTTTTCTCACAGCTTTTCTGCACCCCCCTTGCACTTTTGTGGTTTAGGCCTATCCATTTCCACAGACGCCCACTCACTTCTCTCTAACTCCGGTCGAACTCTAATGGAAAAATTTGGTAAACTTGCCTGGAGGGGAGGGGTGGGCCAAGGAGGGAGGGGAGGGCACAGAGATTTCATTGGACTAACCCATTGTCCTTCAAGAAAATCAACCAATGGGCTGCGTTTCGTGTGTCAAAGACCATTGCAGCCACATAATTATAAACAAAAATTTCTAACTTTTTTTTTTATTAGAATTCGACAGCCCTGGCCCAAAAATGTGCATCGGCCCACCAGGCATTGCCTGGTATGCCCGATGGCCTGTCCATGCCTGCCCACAAACATGACAAATATGACCTGCCTAGTGGATGAACTCTATGTCTAAACATGAACCCCTTCCACCTGGGGTTGTTAAATGAAAGTAACTGTGCACTGTGTCTCTGTCTCCCACAGTGTATTACAGAAAGTATTAGCAAACACAAAATGAATATGCATACTATACAATGTGCAAGGCAGCCAGCACACAGGTTTTAAAGCAATCAAATTAAGTTAAGTTGTCTCCTCCTCCTCTATCTCTGGTTTCTGTCTGGGCTTCTGATTTCCTTGTTTTTTGTATTTATTTTAATTTTCCTTAAACTTGAAAGTTTTAATTTCTGGCTGAATTGGACATATAAAGACATATTTTATGGACAAATATTTGAAAGTTGTGGATGATCCTTGCAACCTCTGATATTTCACGGATACACTCTGCTCTGGCCTACTGACAGAAAAAGCCTGCTTCGGCCTACCAACAGAAAAAGCCTGCTGGCAGCTAAAGCTAACTAGCACCAAGATGCCTCCTTTCTCCACAGATGACCTCTACAAACTTCTGCAGCAGGTTGCAGTGTTGGAAACTAAAGTTCAGCGTCTGGGAATAAATGCAGAAGTAAACAGACCTTGTGGAAATGACAGCACTTTGCCACTGACTCAAAGCAGCGGACTAGAGAATGCTAACATCCAGATAATTAGCTCCGATACAGCTCCCACAAAACTAAAGGGCTGTGTACCGGGTAATAAATCTGCCAGTATTAGTCCTCCCTGGAATGCTCTTGGGGCAAAGCCCAAGAGAAAATCCGCTGATATGGGGAGACGTCCAACAGGTAGAGCGCCCAGAGAACTGTGATGTGACAGGCTGGTCTGCGTTAGGGCTGGGCAATATATCGATTATATTCCTTATATTCGAGTATGAACTGATGCGTGATATAGCAGTTTTCAATGTTTCCGCTGGTCGCTGCTAAGAGGCAGTTATTTTCCTTCAGTCAGCCATCAAGTATGTAGATTAGCTCAGGCTGCAGAATAATAGTTCCTGAAAGGCTGTGTGTTGTGTTTGCTACAACATAAAATAAATAAAAAGTCCCTGTTTAAGTAATGTTACTCCAGCGTCTCCCTGTACTCTTCACAGCAGAGCTGCTTTGTGAAAACCTAACTTAGCTAGTTAGCAGCTATGAGTAAACACCATGGCTGAAAAAAAAAAATCACGAGAAAACGCAATGGTTCGTCTGATCACGTTTGTTACTGAACCCACGGCTTCCAGCTCTGAAAAGTATCTGGAAGACCTCCGTTTTTTTTTGAGACAGTTTTCATTGTCTTTAGTCTGACTCGTAGCAGCTAATTAGCTGGCTCACTTTCACAACATACCCCTCCAGACCTCTGACCTCCGTCACACAGGTTACCCACAAGCCCACCTTTCTTAAAGGGGAAGGCTCTGCCGATAACACACAGGTGCAGTGGGTGTGTAATTCAAGGCCACGACTTATGCAAAAGTACTAAAACCCCACACTGAAAATACTTCACCACAAGTAAATGTTCTGCAGTTTAAATTTTACTAAGGTAAAAGGTATGTAATTATTATAGAAAAATACTGAAAGTGTAAAAGTAAATGTAACATTACTCATTTTGCAGTAAAAATGCCCCTGTCAGTGTTTTACTATTATATCTGAAATTTTTGGATCAATATTACTGTTTCATTAATATATATGTTGCATTTTGCTGCTGTAGCTGTTTAAGGTTGTGCTAATTTTAACTACTTTATATACTGTTGGGTAGTTTAATCTACAGCAATGCATCATATTCTGTAAGAACATCATATGTTAAAACTATTTGAGAATGTACAGTATGTTATTTGAGAGAAAATGTATATATCGAGGTATATATCGTATATCGCCGAATTGCCAAAAAATATCAAGGTATTATTTTCAAGCCATATCGCCCAGCCCTAGTCTGTGTTATCATCCTCCTCAACACCTATGCAGAGTAAAACACAGCTGTGGATAAAAGCTAAAGAGAAGATGAGCAACAAAGCTCCCAAACCAGCTAGTGTGCAGTTACAAAATCGGTTTGCTCCACTACTGCAGGAACCTGGATCTCCAACTGAAAACCTGGATAACTTCTCGGACTCACAGAGAAGGGTAAGGCCTGACAGGAAGTCAGAAGCTAGAAAGCTACAAGGAAAGCTACTGACTGGTCCTGAGACTCTGGTTGTTGGTGATTCTGCTATTAAAGATGTGGGAAGAATGTAAAGCAGAAACACAAAAGTGTTGTGCTCCAACATGACCGACAGAATCCTCAGTATTGTTGTAGAAATTCCAACTCTGAAATACCCTATACTGCACACAGGGGCAAATGATATTGCGAAACGACAATCTAAAGTGCTCAAACAAGATTTAGGTAAACTGCTAAATGCAGTGAGCTCTCTGAATGCTGAAGTCTTCTTCACCAGTCAGAGGAGGAGGAGAGAAATTCAGCAGATTGTTGGCAGTAAACAGATGGCTTTCAACTGCATGTGATGTCCACTCAGTGCATTTTATTGACAATTTTAACTTTTTCTGGGACCTCAGACATTTTTTCCAAAGGAGATGGTCTTTCCCTGAACAAGTCAAGAGTAAAGCTTTTTGCCTCCAACCTATCTTTCTTCCTGCGTCACACTGTTCCCACTCCCAAGGACAAGAAATGAATTTCAGTTTCATAAGTGAAGTAAGAATGCATAAGAGAGGAGGCGGAGTTGCCATTTTGTTTAGTGATAGCATCCAGTGCAAGAGAGTCTCTTATGGTCAGTTTGAATCTTTTGAATATGTTGCCATTCAATCAAAGTCTCCCTGTCGATCAGTCTTCATAACCATCTACAAACTGCCAAAATACAATGCAAAGTTTTCTGATGAGTTTGCCAATCTACTGTCTGTATTGATTTTGACTGTGTTGTGTTAGTGGTTGACTTCAACATTCATGTTGATAATCTCAAAGATGGATGTGCTAAAGAACTTTTAAACATTCTGGATCATTTTGGCCTCAACACGTAGCACATTCAACACACAACAAAGGGCATATATTAGATTTGGTTATCTCCAAAGGGCTTAATATCTCTCAGGTTGTGGTGATGGATGTTGCTCTTTCTTATCATTACTGTGTGTCATTTAAAATAGCCACACCTGCTATTCTTAACAAAAGTGGAACAGAGGTGGGGCGCTGTTGAGCGGGCGATGGAATAGGACGTGTTTTGTTTGAGCTCCCATTGAACCTTTTCTTTTTTACTTTTTTGAGTTACTAATAATGAGCGCGCTGCATTTTAAAACAACAACGAATTTGCTGTGAAAACATTTTCGAAGCTGGGCGAAAGTCTACATCTGAATGAATGGTGACAAATCTACGTAAATACAGATTCACTGGAGCCGCGAACACTAGGCCCGACACCGCCTCAAGCCATACTGCTACTGCCGCCCCGACAGAAGCGTCTCTGCCACAGTCGCCTAAACCAGAGATGGATGTCGAGTCCCTGAAATCGGAGATCCTTCTCTTATTGAAAACTGAAATTTCAGCAGTGATAAAATCAGAAATGAAAAGCGCACTTGCCGAAGACTTCGACTTCCTCAAAACGAGCTGCGGGCATTGAAAGGTGAAGTTAAAAACAATACGGCGGCAATCCAATCGGCGATCAGCCGAATGAAAACCACAATGCAAGACATGGAGACCAGAATTTCAACGTGGTCAGACGAGGTGGTGACTTTGCAGACCACGGTAAATACCCTGAAGACGGAGGTGACACAACTCCAAGACAAACTCGAGGACATGGAGGAAGAGCGCAGCAGTGTAACATCAGAATACTGGGGGTGCCTGAGACGACTGGATCGAGCTCCACGACAGCGGTCTCAAAGTTGCTGCGAGAAGTGTTACAGTTGGATAAAGATGTGCTTATTGACCGCTCACACAGAAGTCTGGCGCCAAGAAAACCTGGCGGGAGACCACGAGTGATTGTGGCCAAATTTCACTATTTCCAAGACTGTGTGGAAGTACTGAATCGAGCTCACACCCGTGCTCCACTTCGATATAATGGGGAAACAGTTGCTATCTTTCCAGATTATACTGCAAGAGTCGCTAAAGTCAGAGCCGCGTTCACCGAGGTCAGAAAGCTGCTCCACAATCGTCAGAATGTCCGGTTTGGCATACTATTTCCAGCGTGTCTCTGTGTCACACATAATGGAGAAGAAAAGGAATTCACCGACGCAGAAAAAGGAGTTAAATGGCATGTCCAGTGTTGTTGTTGTTGTTGTTGTTGGTGGTGGGTTTTTTTTTAACACATAGCAGATGTTATAATGCTACTATACTAAAGCGCTTAATTGGTTTTCGCGAGGTGTTCAATGGGAGCCTGGACAGTTGGCTCACTACAGGAAAGTTCCCCAACACAAACACATATGTGTGGATTTGTTCTTGAGGGGTACCATGTTTGCCTTGTTTTTCTAGGTACTAAGTGGGGTGGGTGGGGAGGGGGGTGTGGGACTATACCAGACTTGCTCATTTTTTGGTTTGATATTTATTTATTTATTTATTTATTTATTTATTTGTATGTCTTTCTTCCCTTCTGTTTATTTAGCCAGACGTAAGTTTCAAATGCATGGCATTTGTCACTCAATAGATTATGATTGATCCTGATCATAATTCTACCAGAGGGCTGGATGGATTCTCACTCAACTTTGTGAGTTGGACCGTGAAGTCACTTAATCATCCAGTTAAGCGTAAAAAGGTATTTACACACTTAAAACAACTTAAAACTCATATTGCATTTCTTCAGGAGACGCATTTGCGCACAACAGATCTGTTCGGAATAAAACAAGGATGGTCAGGACAAGTCTATCACTCCAGTTTCCACTCAAAGACTAGGGGGGCAGCCATCTTAATCAATAAAAATATACCATTTACAATGACTAATGTTGATTCTGATTCTGCAGGGCGCTACATTATTGTGACAGGGCAGCTTTTTTCATTTCCGGTCATCCTGGCCAATATTTATGCACCAAATTGGGACAATCCAACATTCTTTTCAATTTTTTTCTCGTTTACCAAACATGACATCACACCATCTTATCCTTGGTGGTGATATAAATTGCATACTTTCCCCTGTCTTAGATTGCAGTTCCTCCAAAAAGACTTCTGTCTAAATCAGCACAAACTATCCAGCTTTTTCTTAAAACATATGGTATAGCGGATGTGTGGCGGTTTCGTAACCCCAATGCTAGAGCTTACTCCTTCTTTTCCTCAGTCCATAAGAGCTATTCCCGTATAGATACTTTTTTCCTGGATAAAAGACTTCTTTCTTCTGTAACCAAGTGTGATTATGAAGCCATAGTCATTTCAGATCATGGTCCCTTAACCATGATAATCCGTATTCCTAACACACAGTATGGCTACCGCCCCTGGAGGCTTAATCCTCTTCTCTTATCAGAAGAGTCTTTTACCAATTTCATTTCATCTGAAATAAAAATATTTCTTGATATCAAACAAACTCCAGGAATGTCCTGCTCAACTATATGGGAATCTCTAAAAGCATATTTACGGGGCCAAATCATTTCTTATTGTGCGTATAAAAAGAAAACAGATACAGCACGCCTTAAAGAGCTAACAGATCAAATACTGGAACTAGATACATCATGCAGCCACCAACCATCTGATGACTTAATGAAAAAGCGTCTGTCTTTGCAGACTGAATTTGAAATCCTATCAACACGACAGGCGGAATATCTCCTCTCCAAATCTCAACAAGGGTGCTACGAACATGGGGAAAAAACTGGACGAATTCTCGCTCATCAGTTACGACAAAGAACTGCCAGTCAGACTATACCTGCAATTAATGATGAACAGGGTCTGAGGAATACAGACAGCCACAAAATTAACTCCTGTTTTCAAAATTTTTATCAGTCATTATACACAACAGAACATCAACATCCTCTGCCGTGGAGGATTTTTTAAGATCCTTACATGTTACACCTGTAGACCCAAGCATGGCTGACACATTGGAGAAGGACCTTTCGGCCCTGGAGATAATATCTGCAATTAGATCTATGCAAAGTGGCAAGTCCCCAGGGCCGGATGGCTACTCGACAGATTTTTTCAAGAAATTCTCAGATCAACTTGCCCCTTTACTATTGACAGTTTTTGAAGAATCACTTTCACTTAAGACCTTACCTCTGACCATGCGCCAAGCAGTTATCTCTGTTATTCTCAAAAAAGGAAAAAACCCTCTGGAATGCAACTAATTTCGCCCAATTTCTCATCTTAATACTGATGTAAAAATCCTTGCCAAGGTTCTGGCATGCCGACTGGAGGGTGTTCTTCCTTCCATTATATCACCTGATTAAACAGGTTTTATTAAGAATCGTTACTCTTTTTTCAATATCAGGCGCCTTTTTAATATCCTTTATAGCCCCTCTCCACTGGGTGTGCCAGAAGTAGTCCTCTCACTTGATGCTGAAAAGGCGTTCGATAGGATTGAATGGAGCTATCTTTTCAATACATTGGAGAGGTTTGGATTTGGCCATAAGTTCATATCGTGGATCAAACTTTTATATACATGTCCAATGGCCGCTGTTCGTACTAATAATAATCTGTCCCCTTTTTTCGAGCTTAAACGTGGCACAAGGCAGGGATGTCCCATGTCACCGCTTCTTTTTGCGGTTGCAATGGAACCATTAGCTTTAGCTCTGAGACAAAATACTGAAATCAAAGGAATTCAACGAGCAGGAGAGGAGCATAAGGTCTCGCTTTACGCAAATGACATGCTACTATATATATCACAACCCCTTTTGAGTCTTCCTAAGCTACTGATCTTGCTAACAGAATTTGGCAAATTATCCGGCTACAAGGTTAATGTTCAGAAAAGCGAGCTGATGCCTGTCAGCACTAGTGATGATGCGACATTCTTGAATTCACTTCCCTTTAAAATTAGCCATAAAAAATTCAAATACCTCGGCATATGGGTCACAGATAAACATAAAGATCTTTATGTTGCAAACTATTAGCCTTTGTTATCAAATTTAAATCAAGATATCGAACGATGGGGTCCCCTGCCCCTCTCTTTGGGTGGAAGAATTAATACAGTAAAGATGAATATACTGCTGTTTTTATATATATTTCAGTGTCTTCTCAAAGTTTTAAATGACATACATCTGAATAATGATACTTCCAAAACATCAGTCTTCGTATTATTAGATCTCAGTGCTGCCTTTGATACAGTGGATCATGACATACTTCTTGAGAGACTGGAAAAGTGGGTGGGACTTACTGGCATTGTACTACACTGGTTCAAATCCTATTTACAAGATAGAGACTACTTTGTGTCAATTGGTGAGCATGTGTCTGAACGAAAAAACATAATGTGCGGGGTGCCAAGGGTCCATTCTTGGACCACTTCTTTTCAATATCTACATGTTGCCCCTAGCTCAGATTATGGAGCATCATAATATTTCTTATAATACTTACGCAGATGATACACAACTTTATATTTCTGTGTCATCACATGACTACAGTCCCTTATTTTCACTGAGTGAATGTATTCATTAAATCACTGAGTGGATGTGCCAGAATTTTCTTCAGCTTCATGCAAATAAGACAGAAGTGATTGTATTTCAGAAAGCCTTTATTAGAAAGAAAGCCATTTGGCCCCAAAAATGAAAGGGCAAAGATCAGTGCTCACCTAACTCCATGTCACTGACAACAACAAATAAAGCCAGAAATCTTGGTGTAATTATTGATTCTGACCTGAATTTTAACAACCATTTAAAGCTCATTACCAAATCAGCCTACTACCACCTGAAAAATATAACCAGAATTAAGGGATGTCTGTCCAAAGAAGACATGGAAAAACTTGTTCATACATTCATTTTCAGTAGGTTGGACTAATGCAATGGAGTCTTTACTGGCCTAAACAAAAAACCAATTAGGTAACTACAGCTGATTCAAAATGCTGCTGCACGAGTCCTTACAAACACCAGAAAAATAGACCATATCACACCAGTCCTCAGATCACTACATTGGCTTCCTGTGAGTCAAAGAATAGACTTTAAAATCTTATTGTTGGTCTACAAAGCATTAAATGGTCTTGGACCAAAATATATTCTAGATCTATTAACTCCATATGAAGCATCCAGACCTCTCAGGTCATCGGGGTCAGGTCTATTGTGTGTTCCCAGAATCAGAACCAAACAAAGTGAAGCAGCTTTCAGTTATTATGCTCCTCACCTGTGGAACATTCTCCCTGCACACCTGAGGTCTGCACCAACTGTCAGCTCATTTAAATCAGGGTTGAAAACATTATTATTTGCTACAGCTTTTACTTAAAGTAAATATAACTGCTCAATGATTTTAATCATTCTAAATGCTAAATTATTGTCTTTTACTGGCTTCTGTTTTTAATTTTCCTTTAAATGTATTTTATTTTTCTATTCTCTTCTAATTTCTTTCTTTCTGTCTTTGAAATGTATGATTTTAATGCATTTTTATGCTTCTGTAAAGCAATTGCCTGGTGTATGAATTGTGCTTTACAAATGAATTTGCCTTGCCTTACCTTGCCAAATTAATATTTCATGGCTATAACTTTTTGTATTGTGTGCAAACACAACAAAAATTATGAATGATAGCACCCAGTAACGATAGCACTAAGCTAGCTTCATCGGCATGTAAATATCTTTAGCTTGCAAGCTAAAGCAATAAGTATGTGAGTCCAAGAAACGTGTATATTGTAATGGTTCAATTTTATGAAATCAATAATAGCTATGCACGTTATTATTGACATTATCTGTGAAGTATCTCTGGGGGTGGTGGCTTTGCCCTGCATGTTTGCGTCTGGGGCATGCGCATGCGCAGTTGGAGGAATCGCCGATTGATTACTTTCCCCTGCGACTTGACTGTGACCTCAGTGACGTCATTTCAGCACTTTTCGAGTCGTACCCGTAAACTTGAATTCGTATTCACAGTGAAGACTTCGTAGTCGTAGAAAAATGAGTTGTATTCACAAGACTTTGCACTCACAGCTTTTGGACTCATACTCATATAAAAACACTCGTAACCCGAACCCAATTTCACAGACTCACGTATATGACAGCGGAATTTTGTGTAAAACAACTTTTATGACACACAAATTGTTAACTTAACAAATACGAAACTTTAATTATGGACACATCTTTTTGACAGCGATCTTACACCACATGCTTGGACCAGTTCTATTCACCTTATATATGCTTTCTTTAGGGAACATTATCAGGAAACAATACATTTTGATCGCTATTCAGATCATGCCCAGTTGTATTTATCAATGAAGCCAAAAGAAACCAATCAGTTAACCCTCCTGTTATGTTACAGGTCAAATTGACCCATTTTAAAGTTTGAAGCTCTAGGAAAAATAGTTCCAAGTATTTTTTCAGTATGAAACTTCTGCTTTCCTTAATTAGTGTAATCAACATATAAAATGAAAATGGTTCATCTCACATATTTGCAACCACCCCCTGCATGTTCATATCACATAGATACTGTTCAGGTCATTTTGACCCAGCAGTCAAACTAGAGGTAAAAGGGTGTCAGAAATGTCAGGCTGTTTCTTTCTTTGGAACTGTGAGACATATTTCACCCCAGTCACACACCCACACCCACACACACCCACACACACACACACACACACACACACACACACACACACACACACACACACACGCACACACACACATGCACACACACAACACAGTGCAGGTGTTATGACTTTTGACGGGAACCATTTATGTTCTTGCGGGAAAACTCCACCCACATTCATAAAAGATTCTCTGCATGGGAGTCCTACCGACATTACGACATTGCACGCTTTACAAACTGAGCAGCAGAAGCAAAAAGATGACAGTCCAGGAGGCTCTGGAAGTCATCTTAGATCATGACAGTGAAATAGAGGAGGGTGTGTCTGAAGATGAAGACTATCTTGAGCTCAATTCTGATTCTAAAGATTCTAATTTTGATCCAGATGAGGGAATTGCCATTCCAATTCCTCCAAGCAAGACATTCGTGTCAAAAAATGGTGAAATACAGTGGTCTTCATCCCCAAATATTCGTCAGACAAAACTGTCTGCAGAAAGACAGTGCCAGGGCCCACTAGGATGGCAGTGACTCGTGTGACACACATCAAGTCAGGTCATGTCTAATTCAATCCAGAAAATCATTCTGGAAATGACTAATCTCGAAGGGAGATGTGTTTTTTGGGAGAAGTGGAAGGAGCTGGACAAAACACATTTAGATGCGTATTTGGGGCTCCTCATCCTGGCTGGGGTCAGTGAGTTGAAGGATGAATCGACAGCCAGTCTGTGGGAGCCACATTGTCTCTGGAGACTTTTCACATTTTCTCCAGAGTAATCCGATTTGATAATCGAGAGACAAGGGCTGGCAGACTGGAGAGAGACAAGCTGGCAGCTAATAGGACAGTGTGGGCCGAGTGGGTGGAGCAACTTCCACTACTTTATAACCCAGGCCCTAATGTCACAGTGGATGAAAGGCTGGTGGCATTCAGAGGTCGTTGCCCATTTAGGCAATACATGCCTTCCAAACCAGCTAAATATCGGATGAAAATCTGGGCAGCATGTGATGCAAACACCAGTTATGGATTGAACATGCAGGTTTACACTGGAAAACCAGTTGGAGGAGCCCCGGAGAAGAATCAGGGCAAGAGGGTTGTGCTCGACATGGCACAGGGTCTCGGGGGGCACAACATTACCTGTGACAATATTTTCACAAGCTACAACTTGGGTCAGGAGCTTCTAAAGAGAAAGCTCACAATGGTTAGAACAGTTCCCGAAAGAACAGGGCTGAACTCCCTGCTGAGCTGCTGGTAATCAATAACAGGGCCTGTCAATCTTCCATGTTTGCCTTCACAGATATCACAGCCTCTCCCTTAGAGATAGGGTGAGAAGCTCAATCATCTGTGAGGGACTTGGAGTAGAGCCGCTGCTCCTTTGCATTGAAAGGAGCCAGTTGAGGTGGTTCGGGCATCTGGTAAGGATGCCCCCAGGGCATTTCCCCAGAGAGGTGTTCAAGGCACGTCCAGCTAGGAGGAGACCACGGGAAAGACCCAGGACTAGGTGGAGAGATTATATCTCCACACTGGCCTGGGAATGCCTCGGGATCCCCCAATCAGAGCTGGTTAATGTGGCCCAGGAAAGGGAAGTCTAGGGTCCCCTGCTGAAGCTGTTGCCCCCCGACCCAATCCCGGATAAGCAGTGGAAGATGAATGAATGATATCACAGCCCTAGTGTCTTATTGACCCAAAAAGGGAAAAAATGTTATGAAATCAGCACAAGAGAGGAAGAGAAACCAAGCATGATCCTGGAATACGATGCGACCAAAGGGGGGTTAGACAACTTGGACAAAGTAACAGGGTCCTACAGCACCAAACGAATGACTGCGTGCTGGCCATTGGTAATCTTTCATAACATGGTTGATGTATCGGCCTGCATTGCGTTGTCATCTGGACTGAGATCTTTCCTGAGTGGAATGTGTCAAAGCTGTACAAGAAGCGCATCTTTCTCGAGGCACTTGTGACGCCGCACATCCAATGGAGGCAGCACCTGCCAAGGACCCCAGCCACTGCAGCCACAGTGAGGGAGATCCAGGAGAGACTGCACCTAGTACACAGTGTGTGTGTGTGTGTGTGTGTGTGTGTGTGTGTGTGTGTGTGTGTGTGTGTGTGTGTGTGTGTGTGTGTGTGTGTGTGTGCGCGCATGTATTTACGTGTGTGTATAAGTGTATGAGAACGCATTGTGTGTATCTTGCAATCAGCAAAAACACATCATAGTAAAATAATCATGGTCCTCTTCTTTCTAGGTTGCTGCTGGGGGAAAAAGGAAGAGGAAGAGGTGCCAGGTCTGCAGGCCATCTGATGATGTCAAGACAAGCATGACCAGTGTGAAATGTGCAAAATTCATTCATGCAAAATATAGTATATAATAATAATAATAAATAATATATATTCATATAAAGCATAGTGTGGTGACATGTCACTCTTGTGCTGTGTAGATGTACAGACAGACAGACACACACACACACACACACACACACACACACACACACACACACACACACACACACACACACACACACACACACACTTATTTTGTTCATTTCCAGTTCACAAGCAGTGCATGTATGTAAAACAAAATTTCAATGTTATGTTTCAATGTTATGTAAAAGTATTGTGTTTTATATGTTGGTCTTTCAAAAGTAATAAATTGGTGAAACATTAAAAAAAAAGTTTGACCATGCATTTTTTTTTTTAAGTAAAACAAGTGAATTATCCTAATTGAACCATTAATTATTAGAGGTAAGGAACACAATTGCCCTAAATATAGTTAGTAATGAAATATTAACAATGCTTATTAGGATTTTTTTTTTGGTTCCGGACATCTTTTGGATAATTAAACATGCACCAGGTCAAATTGACCCGGGAACATCATTGCTGTTCCTGACAAATGAACATAACAGGAGGGTTAATTAGACTACAAGTATGTCTTCAGTAGATAAAGACCTGGATGACCTACGACTTTTTGGTACTAAATTCAAACAAAACTGAAGTTGTAGTACTTGGCCCTAAATACCTAGAAACTCACTTGCTGATGATATAGCAATTTTTGATAGCATTGCACTGGCCTCTAGCACCACTGTAAAGAAACTAGGAGTTACCTTTGATCAGGATACGTCCTTTAACTCCCATGTAAAACAAATTTCAAGGACTGCCTTACTTTTCACCTATGTAACATTGCAAAAATCAGGTATATCAATTCAATTCAATTCAATTCAATTCAATTCAATTCAATTCAATTCAATTTTATTTGTATAGCGCCAAATCACAACAGAAGTTGTCTCAGGACACTTTCCATATAGAGCTGGTACAGACCAAGCTCTTTTATCTACAAAGAAACCAACAATTCCCCCATGAGCAAGCACTTGGCGACAGTGGCGAGGAAAAACTTCCTTTTAACAGGCAGAAACCTCGAGCAGAACCAGACTCTGGGTGGGCAGCCATCTGCCTCGACCGATTGGGTGAGAGAGGAAGAGCAAGAGAGGGAGAGTGAGACAGACAGACAGACAGACAGACAGACAGACAGACAGACAGACAGACAGACAGACAGACAGACAGACAGAAATGCAGTCTGAGAGAGAGAGAGAGAGAGAGAGAGACAGAGACAGAGAGACAGACATGCAGTCACAGTAACAGTGACAGTGTATGTAATAACATCAGTAGCAGTTGCAGTGGATGTCAGGCAGGGCCAAGGCAGGAGATGCAGCTGAAATCCACAATCCAGATTCAGCCACTGTCCATGGGAACCTGCAAGATGACAAAGCACAGAGACTCCGGGGAAGGAGCTAAGTTAGTAACACGCCGTGGTAGGACATGAGAGCGTGCGGATGGAGAGGGACAGAAGGACAGAGGAGCTCAGTGTATCTTTGGATGTCCCCCGACAGTCTAATCCTATAGCAGCATAACTAGGGGCTGGTCCAGGACAAGCCTGAGCCAGCCCTAACTATAAGCTTTATCAAAAAGGAAAGTTTTAAGCCTACTCTTAAATGTAGAGACAGTGTCTGCCTCCCGCACAAAGACTGGAAGATGGTTCCACAGGAGAGGAGCTTGATAGCTAAATGCTCTGACTCCTGTTCTGCTTTTTGAGACTTTAGGAACCATAAGTAGACCTGCATTCTGGGAACGCAGTGTTCGAGTAGGGCAATAAGGTACTATGAGCTCTTTAAGATAGGAAGGTGCCTGGCTATTTATGGCTTTGTAAGTAAGGAGGAGAATTTTAAACTCTATTCTAAACTTTACAGGGAGCCAGTGCAAAGTGGCGAGTATTGGAGAAATATGATCTCGCTTCCTGGTTTTTGTCAGAACACGTGCTGCAGCGTTCTGGAGCAACTGGAGAATATTCAGCAACGAATTTGGGCAGCCTGATAGTAAAGAATTGCAATAATCCAGCCTGGAAGTTACGAATGCATGGACTAGTTTTTCTGCATCATCTTGAGACAAAATATGCCTGATTTTTGCGATATTACGTAGGTGAAAAAAGGCAGTCCTTGAAATTTGTTTTACATGGGAGTGAAAGGACATGTCTTGGTCAAAGATGACTCCCAGATTCTTTACAGTGGTGCTGGAGGCCAGCGCAATGCCATCTATAGCTGCTATGTCATCAGAAAGTGACTTTCTAAGATGTTTAGGGCCTACTACTATAACTTCAGTTTTGTCCGAGTTTAGCATCAGAAAATTGCAGGTCATCCAAGTCTTTATGTCATGAAGACATGCTTGTAGTCTAGTTAACTGACTGGTTTCTTCCGGTTTCATTGATAAATATAGCTGGGTATCATCTGCATAGCAATGAAAATTTATTGAGTGCTTCCTGATAATCTTACCTAAAGGAAGCATATATAAGGTGAATAGAATTGGTCCAAGCACAGAACCCTGCGGAACTCCATAGCTGACTTTAGTGAGCACAGAGGAGTCGTCATTAACACGTACAAACTGAGAGCGATCTGACAGGTAGGATTTAAACCAGCTAATGTTCCAGTGTCTGCAATAGGATGCCATGGTCAATGGTGTCAAATGCAGCACTAAGATCCAGTAAGACTAGTACAGAGACAAATCCTTTATCAGATGCAATTAGAAGGTCATTTGTAACTTTAACCAGTGCTGTCTCTGTGCTATGATGCACTCTAAATCCTGACTGGAAATCCTCGAATAAACTATTATTGTTTAGAAAGTCGCACAGCTGATTGGCAACTGCTTTCTCAAGAGTTTTTGAGAGAAAGGGAAGGTTGGATATCGGTCTATAGTTGGCTAAAACCCCTGGATCAAGAGTAGGCTTTTTCAGTAGCGGTTTTATCACAGCTACTTTAAAGGACTGTGGTACGTAGCCTGTTGATAAAGAGAGATTGATCATGTCTAAAACTGAAGAGTCAATTAGAGGTAATACTTCTTTAAACAGCTTAGTCGGGATAGGATCTAAAATACAGGTAGATGATTTTGATGATGAAATTATTGAAATTAGTTGGTGAAGGTCAACAGGAGTAAAACAGTCTAAGACTGCGACAGACTGAGCAACATTTTCTACGATTTCTGCGTTTGAAGACAAAACTGTAACTGTTAACGGCAGGAGTCGATGAATTCTGTCTCTAATAGTTAGAATTTTATCATTAAAGAAGCTCATGAAGTCATTACTGTTCAGAGCTAAAGGAATACATGGTTCAATAGAATTATGGCTCTCTGTCAGCCTGGCTACAGTGCTGAAGAGAAACCTGGGATTGTTCTTATTTTCCTCTATTAGTGCAGAGTAATAGGTTGCCCTGGCACTGCGGAGGGCTTTCCTGTATATTTTAAGACTGTCTTGCCAGGCGGACCGAGATTCTTCCAAATTGGTAGAACGCCATTTCCTTTCTATTTTCCGTGAAGTTTGCTTTAATTTGCGGGTTTGAGGAGTATACCATGGAGCTAAAATCCTCTGTTTAATTTTCTTCTTTTTTAGGGGAGCAACAGAGTCAAGTGTCATACGCAATGATCCTGTAGCACTATCAACCAGGAAGTCAAACTCAGCTATAAATTCGGAGTAAGGACCAGGAGAGCGGTATACTACAACAAATAAAAGTGGCTGCACTGTTTTCCATTTCTCATGAGAAAGAGTGAGAACAAGGCTTTCAAATGAGTTATAGTCGAGTTTAGGTTTAGGGTTGATCAAAAGGCTTGAGTCAAAAATGGCTGCAACTCCACCTCCTCTGCCGCTGCCTCGAGGAATGTGGGTATTAATATGGCTCGGAGGAGTAGCTTCATTTAGGCTCACATACTCTTCAGGACACAGCCAGGTTTCAGTCAGACAAAATAAATCAACATTATGGTCTGATATTAACTCATTTACTAGAACAGCTTTAGAGGACAGAGTCCACATTTAATTCTCCTATCTTGTTGTACTATTGCAGAGGTTGTTCTAATTTTAATTAGATTCTTATGTTTAACTCCTCTGTACTTTTGGTTTACTTAGTTTACGTGGTCGGGGGGCAGACACAGTCTCTATGGAGTGTTGGGTGGGTAACTGCTCTAATGGAGGCGCAGAGAAGCGTGTAGGACTGCAGCTCTGCCTCCTGGTCTCAACTCTGAGTTGTCAGGGGTTAGGTTCATAAATAAAATCGGTCAGATTTCTAGAGATGAGAGCTGCTCCCTCCAAAGTGGGATGGATGCCGTCTCTCCTAATCAGACCAGGTCTTCCCCAGAAAGTCTGCCAATTATCAATGAAGCCCACACCATTTGCTGTCCTGTCTCAAAACGATGCAGAAAATCAAGGCAATAATGCAACCTGGAAGTTCCGAATGCATCCTAACTTCCAGGTTGGATTGTTGCAATTCCTTACTCTCAGTTTACTTTACTTACCACTGCTAAACACAAAGCCAAAATGGATCACCTCACAGCTAGAAGGTCCTGGTTCGAGTCCCGGCACTGGGGGCGTGTCCTCCACCATGCCTTTGGTGCCTGCTGCTCGAGGAAAAGGGGCCTTTCTGTGTGTGTGTATGTTTGCATGTTCTCCCCGTGTTCACCTGTGGTATTCTCCATAAAAATACCCCCACTAAAAACATGCAAGAAGATCACCACCTGACCAATAGTGACGGAAGGAAACTGGGTCCCTGGACGCTGGTCGGCTGGCAGCCCACCACTCCTGGTCTGCCACGGACGAACGACATTCCAGGATGGGTTAAAATCGGAGAACAAATTTCATTTGCATGGTGTGTGCAGTCTCCTGTAACTCTGTGTGCTGTGACAATAAAGAAATTGGTGATTTCAACATCCACATGACTCCACAGACTCCACAACAACCACCAGCTTCACTGCAATACTCAATTGCTTTAATTTCACTCAGCATGTAAATTTTCTCACCCATCCACCCACTCACACATCCAAGATGGCGCCGCGTGAGGGGCAGCAAGTTGCAGCAGCTGTCTTCTGTTTTCCTCACTTCAGTATGTTTTTGTATTTCTGTGTGTTTTTCTGGTGTTCTTTCCTGTTTTCTAAAACCCCTATGGATATGTGCAAGTAGGAGTTCAACTTTTGTAAATTTTGTGCTCTTTTTTCTGCCTGTCAAGGTGGTGGACTGTGTGTGTTTCTTAACAACAGATGGTGTAACCCTGGCCACATCACTGTTAAAGAGCAGCTCTGTAGCAGGGACATTGAGCTTCTTGCAGTCAGCATTCGGCCGTATTACATTCCTTGGGAGTTCTCACATGTTATTGTAGCTGTGGAGAGTACAGCGGGACCTGAAGTATAATATCAGGAGGTGTAAAAAAAAAACTACAGGGAGAAACTGGAGCAGCGCCTGGAGAAGAACAATGTCCGAAATGTGTGGAGAGGTCTGAAACATATCTCGGGCCATGGCAAAAATGCGGATGGACAAGCCACCACTGGAGATCAGGCCTGGGCAATTGAATTAAACTTGACCCGGGAACATCATTGCTGTTCCTGACAAATGAAGGAACCCCCCCCCAGACATTGGCAGACATTGAGATGGTGAACTCATTTAAGTACCTGGGTGTTCACCTCAACAATAAACTGGACTGGACAGACAATACTAACGCCCTGTATAGGAAGGGCCAGAGTCGCCTACACCTGCTGAGGAGACTGAAGTCCTTTGGTGTGTGCAGGGCTCTACTACGGACTTTCTATGACACTGTGGTGGCCTCTGCAGTGTTTTATGCCATAGAGTGCTGGGGAGGGGGCAGCACGGACAGAGACAGGAAGAGATTGAACAAACTAGTTAAGAGAGCCAGCTCTGTCCTGGGCTGCCACTGGACTCCATCGAGGAGGTGGCAGACAAAAGGATGTTAGCCAAGCTGACATCCATCATGGATAACTCCTCCCCCCCAGCACAAGATTTTTACATCCCCAGTGCAGGAAGGAGCGCCACCACAGGTCATTCCTGCCCACAGCCATCAGACTGTATAACAGTGCACAATAAACATCCGTTTAAATGCAAGTTGTACTGATAACCTCTGTTTTCATGTGCAATCGTCATTTTTAAATTAGTGTGTACACATTGTATTGTAAATTACCATAAGGTATATAACATTTGTGCAATATTTTTTATTCTTACTATTTTTTGTCTTCTTGTCCTCTGACTTCTTGCACTCTGTCTTGTTGTTGCTGTTACATGTGAATTTCCCCCATGGTGGGATAAATAAAGTCTATCTTATCTTATCTTATCTTATCTTATCTTATCTTATCTTATCTTATCTTATCTTATAACCGTGATCAAATTCTGGACCTTGTCTGTTCCACTGGACTCATCTTGCATCATCTATCTGGCTCCAACCTCGTCATCTCTGACCACTTAGCCATCACCATGACCATCGACATTCCCACCCCACTGCTAAGGAAAAATGCACAATTAATGCACAATCCTTAGACAGACAAACTGGGAACCCACAGAGCAGACCAGAGACTCACAGGTGAGGAGAGGTGGTTTATTAACAATCCAAGGTCGGTACACGGAAATCAGTCCGGAGATGCAGCAGTACAAAATCACCAGGCAGATTGGGAGTCACAAAACCAGTCTAGAGTTCAATTCAATTCAATTCAATTCAATTCAATTCAATTCAATTCAATTTTATTTGTATAGCGCCAAATCACAACAGAAGTTGTCTCAGGACACTTTCCATATAGAGCTGGTACAGACCAAGCTCTTTTATCTACAAAGAAACCAACAATTCCCCCATGAGCAAGCACTTGGCGACAGTGGCGAGGAAAAACTTCCTTTTAACAGGCAGAAACCTCGAGCAGAACCAGACTCTGGGTGGGCGGCCATCTGCCTCGACCGGTTGGGTGAGAGAGGAAGAGCAAGAGAGGGAGAGTGAGACAGACAGACAGACAGACAGACAGACAGACAGACAGAAATGCAGTCAGAGAGAGAGAGAGAGAGAGAGAGAGAGAGAGACAGAGACAGAGAGACAGACATGCAGTCACAGTAACAGTGACAGTGGATGTAATAACAGCAGTAGCAGTTGCAGTGGATGTCAGGCAGGGCCAAGGCAGGAGATGCAGCTGAAATCCACAATCCAGATTCAGCCACTGTCCATGGGAACCTGCAAGACGACAAAGCACAGAGACTCCGGGGAAGGAGCTAAGTTAGTAACACGCCGTGGTAGGACATGAAAGCGTGCAGATGGAGAGGGACAGAAGGACAGAGGAGCTCGGTGTATCTTTGGATGTCCCCCGACAGTCTAATCCTATAGCAGCATAACTAGGGGCTGGTCCAGGACAAGCCTGAGCCAGCCCTAACTATAAGCTTTATCAAAAAGGAAAGTTTTAAGCCTACTCTTAAATGTAGAGACAGTGTCTGCCTCCCGGACAAAGACTGGAAGATGGTTCCACAGGAGAGGAGCTTGATAGCTAAATGCTCTGACTCCTGTTCTGCTTTTTGAGACTTTAGGAACCATAAGTAGACCTGCATTCTGGGAACGCAGTGTTCGAGTAGGGCAATAAGGTACTATGAGCTCTTTAAGATAAGAAGGTGCCTGGCCATTTATGGCTTTGTAAGTAAGGAGGAGAATTTTAAACTCTATTCTAAACTTTACAGGGAGCCAGTGCAAAGTGGCGAGTATTGGAGAAATATGATCTCGCTTCCTGGTTTTTGTCAGAACACGTGCTGCAGCGTTCTGGAGCAACTGGAGAATATTCAGCAACGAATTTGGGCAGCCTGATAGTAAAGAATTGCAATAATCCAGCCTGGAAGTTACAAATGCATGGACTAGTTTTTCTGCATCATTTTGAGACAAAATATGCCTGATTTTTGCAATATTACGTAGGTGAAAAAAGGCAGTCCTTGAAATTTGTTTTACATGGGAGTGAAAGGACATGTCTTGGTCAAAGATGACTCCCAGATTCTTTACAGTGGTGCTGGAGGCCAGCGCAATGCCATCCATAGCTGCTATGTCATCAGAAAGTGACTTTCTAAGATGTTTAGGGCCTACTACTATAACTTCAGTTTTGTCCGAGTTTAGCATCAGAAAATTGCAGGTCATCCAGGTCTTTATGTCATGAAGACATGCTTGTAGTCTAGTTAACTGACTGGTTTCTTCCGGTTTCATTGATAAATATAGCTGGGTATCATCTGCATAGCAATAAAAATTTATTGAGTGCTTCCTGATAATCTTACCTAAAGGAAGCATATATAAGGTGAATAGAATTGGTCCAAGCACAGAACCCTGCGGAACTCCATAGCTGACTTTAGTGAGCACAGAGGAGTCGTCATTAACGCGTACAAACTGAGAGCAATCTGACAAGTAGGATTTAAACCAGCTTAGCGCAGTTCCCTTAATGCCAATGAAATGTTCCAGTGTCTGCAATAAGATGCCATGGTCAATGGTGTCAAATGCAGCACTAAGATCCAGTAAGACTAGTACAGAGACAAATCCTTTATCAGATGCAATTAGAAGGTCATTTGTAACTTTAACCAGTGCTGTCTCTGTGCTATGATGCACTCTAAATCCTGACTGGAAATCCTCGAATAAACTATTATTGTTTAGAAAGTCGCACAGCTGATTGGCAACTGCTTTCTCAAGAGTTTTTGAGAGAAAGGGAAGGTTGGATATCGGTCTATAGTTGGCTAAAACCCCTGGAACAAGAGTAGGCTTTTTCAGTAGCGGTTTTATCACAGCTACTTTAAAGGACTGTGGTACGTAGCCTGTTGATAAAGAGAGATTGATCATGTCTAAAACTGTAGAGTCAATTAGAGGTAATACTTCTTTAAACAGCTTCGTCGGGATAGGATCTAAAATACAGGTAGATGATTTTGATGATGAAATTATTGAAATTAGTTGGTGAAGGTCAACAGGAGTAAAACAGTCTAAGACTGCGACAGACTGAGTAACAGTTTCTACGATTTCTGCGTTTGAAGACAAAACAGTACCTGTTAACGGCAGGAGTCGATGAATTCTGTCTCTAATAGTTAGAATTTTATCATTAAAGAAGCTCATGAAGTCATTACTGTTCAGAGCTAAAGGAATACATGGTTCAATAGAATTATGGCTCTCTGTCAGCCTGGCTACAGTGCTGAAGAGAAACCTGGGATTGTTCTTATTTTCCTCTATTAGTGCAGAGTAATAGGCTGCCCTGGCACTGCGGAGGGCTTTCCTGTATATTTTAAGACTGTCTTGCCAGGCGGACCGAAATTCTTCCAGATTGGTAGGACGCCATTTCCTTTCTATTTTCCGTGAAGTGTGGTTTAATTTGCGGGTTTGAGGAGTATACCATGGAGCTAACCTCCTCTGTTTAATTTTCTTCTTTTTTAGGGGAGCAACAGAGTCAAGTGACATACGCAATAAACCTGTAGCACTATCAACCAGGAAGTCAATCTGGGAGGGACTAACGTTAGCATAAGACTCCTCTGTTGTATTGAGACATGGCATTGAATTAAATACTGATGGGATCATATCCTTAAATTTAGCTACAGCACTATCAGACAGGAGTCTGGTATAAGAATTTTTGCCTACTGGCTGGTAGTCTGGTAATATGAATTCGAAAGTTATTAAATGATGGTCTGATAAAAGAGGATTCTGTGAGGAGACTATTAAGTCTTCGATTTCAATGCCATATGTCAGAACAAGGTCGAGGGTGTGGTTAAAACAGTGAGTCGGTTCATGTACATTCTGGCGGAAGCCAACTGAGTCTAATACTGAGATAAACGCAGTGCTAAGGCTGTCATTATCAACGTCGACATGTACATTAAAGTCACCTACAATAATTACTTTATCTGCTTCAAGAACTAAACTTGATAGAAACTCCGAGAACTCAGCTATAAATTCGGAGTTCAAAACCAGATCAACCATATGGAAAGCAAAGACACAAAGACGCCGGGCAAAAGGCAACAAGAGACAAAACAGGTCGAGACACGAGAAGATCAAAGACAAGGAAACGTCGGAAAGCTACTGACACAAGGACGCAGAGAATCTGACAAAGACACATTAGGAAGGGCAGGTATATATACACACAAGGGGTGGAACAATTAGACACAGATGTAGACAATGAACAATCACACATGTGGGGAAGTCAAGACACCTAACAAGACAACACAAAACAGGAAACTGAAAACCCTACAAATACTGTAAAACAGGAAGTGACTAGACACAGACTTGGACCTGACATTCCATTAATTCAACTCTTTCCCGAACCTCACTCTTATCCTCCCTCTCTGAAAAATGTCCACTCTGCTCTCTGGCATACCTCCGAACTCCGCTTGATGAAAACTTGTGTCTGTTAACTTGAAAGACTCCGCAACAAAACAGGTCTCACAGTTCATTTGGAAGCCTTCATGTTATGGCTGGGTTTTGGTTTCTGCTATGACTCTGTTTTTGTGTCTCTCCAGGGCAGATACGTGGCAGGGGCGGGGCTGATCTCACCTGAGACTAAAGCATCGTCCAGACGCACCTGCGATTAATTCTCACTGATCAGAGCTCCCTCTCTTAAGCACGCTCTTCTCACTCTCAGGCGCCAGAAGATTATAGTTCTTCCCCGAGAGTGTGTCGAAGGGTTGATGGTCTCTGGTCCCTGCCACGTATCTCCCGACATTGAGTCAAGCCAAGTATTGTTTCTCTCGGGTGTTTGAGTTATTGCCTGAGTGCCTTTTTTCCCTTACGGTGATTCTTTGTTTCTATTAGTGCTGTCGAGTAATTCCTCCAGTAGTGTTTATTTTTGTTTGCCTGAGTGCCTTTTCCCTAACAGAGTTTTTTGTTTCAGCTGTCGAGTTTTTTCCCTCCAGCTTTGTTCCTGCTTTTGCCTGCCTGAGAGCCTTTTTCCCCATAATGGAGTTATGTGTTCCAGCTCTCGAGTTTCCATCCAGCAGAGACTGCCTTCTTCAGTCGAGCATCGTTTTTCAGCCGCTGAGAGTTTTTTGTTGTGACTTTTGTTAAATAAACTGTTAAATCTTTGCCACTCCGCATTTGGGTCCTGCCTTCCTGAATTGTCGTCACACTTCAAAAACCACTTGCAGCAGTACAAAGATGCCATTTCCCATACCAGATCCACCTACTACTCTTAACTTCAGTCAGGCTCTCCAAACCCAAAAGCACTCTTCTCCACTCCTCAACAAACTCCATTTACAATCGCCAAACGCACCTCCTTCCTCTAATTTTTTCAAACTAAAATAGAGCACATTTACAGTAACTTAACCTCCACCATATCTGGTCCCCCTCTAACCACCTGCCCCCTGTTATCCTGCAACCCCTGTCTCAGTTCTCCCCTGTTTCCCCTACAGACCTCTTCATACTCATTACTGGAACCAACACTTGCACCCTGGACCACCTCTCAAACAATAACATGTACAAAACATTTCAATCCGGATTCCGTTCAAATCATAGTATTGAAATCAACAAAGACCTCCTCCTCTCCTCTGATGCCGGAAACCTCAACATTCTCAACCTCCTGGACCTTTGACAGCAACTTCACAGACCCAACTGTGGTCCTCGGCCCCCTCCTCATCATAATTTATCTCTTTCCTCTTGGTCACATAATCTGCCACATGGTCTCCAGTTCCACTACTTCGCCGATGACATCCAGCTCCTCATCTTCATCACTAAAATAAAATCCTGGATTCAAGACTTCTTCTTCTTCTCTGGCTCTCAACAAAGGCGGACGCTTTTTCTCTCGCTCCCGCCCTGCCCTTATCTGCCCTGCTGCTGCTCTTTGTCTTGTGCTGTCTGTGTCTGATCTATTGGAGCCTCTCTCTGCATTCTCTCCGAAAACCTAAAATCATGGATTTGATTAGCTGGTCTCTCAATGAAATCGACCAAATTTTCTCGACAAAGAGACTGGGTCAAGGTGAGCCCTCCCTCCAGAACGTTTGCAGCCGGATACACGATGGACTCATGGGAGAGGTGGAGGATCGTGTGCCTGTCGATCCTTTCCGTTGAGGATGTTGAAGATGTTGAAGATGTCTACACATTTGGATTCATGATAACAGGCTTTCTGCTGTCTGGAGTTAACAGCTTCCTGATTTATCGCAAAGTTCGGAAGTTGATGGCAGGACACTTGGCTACCGAGAGGCTGCCCATCACGGTTGAGGGAATCTGCAGGGCTGTCAACACTCAGACTCAAGCAACAAGTGAGATCGGTCGCAAACTGGATGCGATTCTTGATCTAAATCGCAGGCTGGATGCAAATTCTGAACTCCTTCACAGGGTGGATTCCAACTTGGAGAAGTTGTCAGCTCGGCTCGGATCAAATTGACCACCGAATTTGGATATATTTGAATTGCAGCCACCGGGAGACTCAGAAAGACTCAAGGCAGACGAAAACTGCAGTGTTGGCCTAACCCAAACAAATTGTTATCTTCATTGGCTCCCCAAGATAACCGGCCTTCCCAAGGTCAGTATCTCTCCAATCTCCTGGATGTTTTGCAGACAGGACGCTCTGGCCCTATCTCCTCCCCCAAACACCCTCTACACCCATGAACTTTGTTTCTGGATCAGAACTTTCCAAGGTCGTCTCCATGGCTACGGCTGTGTCTTCTTTATCAGTCATCAGACGGAAGAGACAATGGGTTGGGACTGTGCAGAGATGATGTACATGGGCTTACACATACACACACACGAAGACACATATAGCACGGAGTGTTGCTGTGAGGTGCCGTAATGTGGCTGTGTGCATGCCCCCTCAGTGTCTGTGCTGCGACACCTAACCCCCCCCAACACCCTTACCCACTCCCACATGTGCAAGTCTTTGAGTTTTGTTGTAATGTCTTATTATGTTGCTTGTGTGCCCCCCCCCCCCCACAGGAGTCTAGTTTGGGATTTGCTTTTTTTGCCTCTTCCTCCCTCTTGTTCTCCTTATTCTCATCTAAGGAAACGGGGCACTGATCGCTTGATTGTGAAGACCCACAGTTCTCCTGCTCCTGTACTCCCCATGTTATGTGTCATTGTTCTTTACATGTTTCTTGGACGGGATGTAACTGAAATGAAATTTCCTCTCCACGGGCTTTCTGATTCTGAAGACAATTTCCTCAAACTCAACTGTGACAAATCAGAAAGCATCATTATTAGACCAAAATCACTCTTTAAATCCTAAATATCGTCATAAATGAACCTTTATCACGTGACAAAAATTAGGCAAGACGCAACGTAAATGCTGGTCATGTGACGATAACTGTCATTAAATATATAATGCAATATTGTTGACGAATAAAAATGAGACTAAATGTGGTTTACAAAATAAAAACTCTGTTATAATGTATCTTCATTCAGGGGCTATATCAGGTTGCACTGTGCAGTCGCAGGCAACGTCACTTCCTCAATCCCCACTCACAGCATTATTTAGAAGATGCAGCTGCTGTAGGTTAGCATTAACGACAGACAACTAACACAGAGAACGGGACCGATGGCCAGCCAGCCGGCTTTGGTTGGTAAAATAAATATGTTGTAAATTCAAATCAGAGCGTCTTCCATGTCTGGAATGGATGCATTCTTGAGTCTATAAGGTAACAATAATATAATAATAAGAGAACCTTGTTTGAATTGTGAAATGGGTTTGGCTAAAAGAAAATTTTGGTTTTGTCTGTACTACTAGGTACTTATACTATATTGACTGGGTTAAATAGAATTACACTACTAAGAGAGACCAAAATACAATTTTCATTGACTAAAACTAGACTAAAATGTCATCAGTTTTTGTCGACTAAAACTAAATGAAAATAATCATTGATAATTCTGACAAAAAACAGACTAAAATGCTCAGACTTTCAGTCGACTGAAACTTGACTAGACTAAAAAGAGAATGAATGTGACTAAAACTAAAATGACAGCTTGACACAAAGACTGGACAAAGACTAAAATTAGAACAGGCCTCCAAAAATAACACTAGACCAAACTCTCTTAATCTACCTACACCCAACAATTCCTTCATGAGCAAGCACAGTGGCAAGGGAAAACTTCCTTTTAACAGGCAGAACCAGGCTTTGGGTGGGTGTCCATCTGCCTCGACCGGTTGGGTGAGAGAGAGAGAGAGAGAGAGAGAGAGAGAGAGAGAGAGAGAGCAAGAGACAGACAGACAGACAGACAGACAGACAGACAGACAGACAGACAGACAGACAGACAGAAATGCAATCACAGTAACAGTGACAGTGGTTGTGGTAATAATGGGAGTATGACTAATAGTAGTAGCAGTTGCAGTGGATGTCAGGCAGGGCCATGGCAGGTATCTATGTAGCTATAATCCACAATCCAGATTCAGCCACATCCATGGAAACCTGTGAGACAACAAAGCACAAAGACTCTGGGGAAGAATGCCTTCATAGGACATGAAAATGCGCAGATGGAGAGGGAAAGAAGACCAGAGGAGCTCTGTGTATCTTTGGAGGTCCCCCAACAGTCTAATTCTATAGCAGCATAGCTAGGGGCTGGTCTAAGACAAGCTTGAGCGAGCCCTAACTGTAAGATTTATCAAAAAGGAAAGTTTTAAGCCTACCTGTAAATGTAGAGTCAGTGTCTGCCTCCCAAGGACCAGTGGGACAAGCTCCATTGGCTTCCCATCCCCCAGAGAATCCATTTTAAAATCCTCCTCATGACCTAAAAAGCCCTCAATAACTTGGCCCCACCCTACTTGACCGACACACTCCCACCCATACTCCACTCTGATGATGCTAACCTCTTCCTAACCTCCATGTTTGAGTCCCCTGAAAATCACAATAAAAGAAAAATTTATTATTATTATTATTATTATTATTATTATTATTATTATTATTATTATTATTATCCCACTAGAACTAGAATGCAGGCTTATTAACCACCTGTGTGTGCCTGATTCTGTCTGTCCCCAGGTATTGCAGTGGGCTCAACGTCCCGGTTTGCCTTCCACCCTAGTGTCAATAGAACCTTAAAGGTCCTTAAGAGGCAATTCTGGTGGTCCAGGATGGGTGCAGACACCCAAGAATATGTCACAGCCTGTTCCATCTGTGCATGATGGACCTGCTATAAGCATCAGGGTTTCAATCAGTGCTGACATGCTGAGGTAAGCGTATCGTCTCACTTCCTGTTTCTGGTTGCTGCCTTACCAGTGGTGTGCGTTTGTTGCTCTTGTTCCTCTGAGTGTAATTTGCTCTGTGTTTTGTTACAGTGGCCTCTTATCCGTGCTCTAGAGTAACATTAGTTCTGCTCAAGCACCCATAAGTCTGTTTATTTAGGGACCGTCAATTTTATTTGTCTACGCGCTTGTCTGCTCTGCTAGCTATACCAGCTTAGCCTAGCAGCTAGCGATGGCTTCTCTCTGTCCCTCTCCAGCTCTCTCCTGCTTGGTGTGTCACATGTTTAGCTACTCCTCTGCCTCCTTTAGTGATACTGGTACGTGTAATAAATGTAGTTTATTTGGTGAGTTGGAGGCGAGGCTTAGTGAATTGGAAGCTCGGCTCCACACCATGTAAACAAAACCATTAGCTATAGTAGATAGTTAGCCAGGCCCCCGTAGCCAGTGCGGACCGACCAAGTGCAGCTACGGCTAGCCGTCCCTCGACAGCTCCCAAGCAGCCGGGAAACCAGGGAGGCTGGGTGACTGTTCGAAGGAAGCATAGTCCCAAGCTGAAGCCCACAGGTCACCACCAACCGCTTCATGTTTCTAACAGGTTCTCCCCACTCGGCGACACACCCGGTGAGAAACCAACTCTGATTATTGGCAGCTCCATTTTGAGAAATGTGAAGTTAGCGACACCAGCGACCATAGTCAAATGCCTGCCGGGGGTCAGAGCGGGCGACGTTGAATCAAATTTGAAACTGATTGTTATTCACGTCGGCGGTAATGACACCTGGTTACGCCAATCGGAGGTCACTAAAATTAATGTGGAATCGGTGTGTACATATGCTAAAACGATGTCGGACTCTGTAGTTTTCTCTGGACCCCTGCCAAATCTGACCAGTGATGACATGTTTAGCCGCATGTCATCGTTCAATCGCTGGCTGTCGAGGTGGTGTCCAGCAAACGGTGTGGGCTTCATTGATAATTGGCAGACTTTCTGGGGAATACCTGGTCTGATTAGGAGAGACGGCATCCATCCCACGTTGGAGGGAGCAGCTCTCATCTCTAGAAATCTGACCGATTTTATTTATGAACCTAACCCCTGATAACTCAGAGTTGAGACCAGGAGGCAGAGCTGCAGTCCTACACGCTTCTCTGCGCCTCCATTAGAGCAGTTACCCACCCAACACTCCATAGAGACTGTGTCTGCCCCCCGACCACGTAAACTAAGTAAACCAAAAGTACAGAGGAGTTGAACATAAGAATCTAATTAAAATTAGAACAACCTCTGCAATAGTACAACAAGATAGGAGAATTAAATGTGGACTCTTTAACATCAGATCTCTGTCCTCTAAAGCTGTTCTAGTAAATGAGTTAATATCAGACCATATTGTTGATTTATTTTGTCTGACTGAAACCTGGCTGTGTCCTGAAGAGTATGTGAGCCTAAATGAAGCTGCTCCTCTGAGCCATATTAATACCCACATTCCTCGAGGCAGCGGCAGAGGAGGTGGAGTTGCAGCCATTTTTGACTCAAGCCTTTTGATCAACCCTAAACCTAAACTTGACTATAACTCATTTGAAAGCCTTGTTCTCACTCTTTCTCATGAGAAATGGAAAACAGTGCAGCCACTTTTATTTGTTGTAGTATACCGCTCTCCTGGTCCTTACTCCGAATTTATAGCTGAGTTCTTGGAGTTTCTATCAAGTTTAGTCCTTGAAGCAGATAAAGTAATTATTGTAGGTGACTTTGATGTACATGTCGATGTTGATAATGACAGCCTTAGCACTGCGTTTATCTCAGTATTAGACTCAGTTGGCTTCCACCAGAATGTACATGAACCGACTCACTGTTTTAACCACACCCTCGACCTTGTTCTGACATATGGCATTGAAATCGAAGACTTAATAGTCTCCTCACAGAATCCTCTTTTATCAGACCATCATTTAATAACTTTTGAATTCATATTACCAGACTACCAGCCAGTAGGCAAAAATTCTTATACCAGACTCCTGTCTGCTGCGATCGGCTGGCGACCGGTCCAGGGTGTACCCCGCCTCTCGCCCGTTGACAGCCGAGATAGGCTCCGGCCCTCCCCCGCGACCCCGAAAGGGATAAGCGGCATAGAAAATGGATGGACTCCTGTCTGATAGTGCTGTAGCTAAATTTAAGGATATGATCCCATCAGCATTTAATTCAATGCCATGTCTCAATACAACAGAGGAATCTTATGACACTTGACTCTGTTGCTCCCCTAAAAAAGAAGAAAATTAAACAGAGGAGGTTAGCTCCATGGTATACTCCTCAAACCCGCAAACTTCACGGAAAATAGAAAGGAAATGGCGTCCTACCAATTTGGAAGAATTTCGGTCCGCCTGGCAAGACAGTCTTAAAATATACAGGAAAGCCCTCCGCAGTGCCAGGGCAGCCTATTACTCTGCACTAATAGAGGAAAATAAGAACAATCCCAGGTTTCTCTTCAGCACTGTAGCCAGGCTGACAGAGAGCCATAATTCTATTGAACCATGTATTCCTTTAGCTCTGAACAGTAATGACTTCATGAGCTTCTTTAATGATAAAATTCTAACTATTAGAGACAGAATTCATCGACTCCTGCCGTTAACAGGTACTGTTTTGTCTTCAAACACAGAAACTGTAGAAACTGTTACTCAGTCTGTCACAGTTTTAGACTGTTTTACTCCTGTCGACCTTCACCAACTAATTTCGATAATTTCATCATCAAAATCATCTACCTGTATTTTAGATCCTATCCCAACTAAGCTGTTTAAAGAAGTATTACCTCTAATTGACTCTTCAGTATTAGACATGATCAATCTGTCTTTATCAACAGGCTACGTACCACAGTCCTTTAAAGTAGCTGTGATAAAACCGCTACTGAAAAAGCCTACTCTTGATCCAGGGGTTTTAGCCAACTATAGACCGATATCCAACCTTCCCTTTCTCTCAAAAACTCTTGAGAAAGCAGTTGCCAATCAGCTGTGCGACTTTCTAAACAATAATAGTTTATTCGAGGATTTCCAGTCAGGATTTAGAGTGCATCATAGCACAGCACTGGTTAAAGTTACAAATGACCTTCTAATTGCATCTGATAAAGGATTTGTCTCTGTACTAGTCTTATTGGATCTTAGTGCTGCATTTGACACCATTGACCATGGTATCCTATTGCAGACACTGGAACATTTCATTGGCATTAAGGGAACTGCGCTAAGCTGGTTTAAATCCTACTCGTCAGATCGCTCTCAGTTTGTACGCGTTAATGATGACTCCTCTGTGCTCACTAAAGTCAGCTATGGAGTTCCGCAGGGTTCTGTGCTTGGACCAATTCTATTCACCTTATATATGCTTCCTTTAGGTAAGATTATCAGGAAGCACTCAATAAATTTTCATTGCTATGCAGATGATACCCAGCTATATTTATCAATGAAGCCGGAAGAAACCAGTCAGTTAACTAGACTACAAGCATGTCTTCATGACATAAAGACCTGGATGACCTGCAATTTTCTGATGCTAAACTCGGACAAAACTGAAGTTATAGTAGTAGGCCCTAAACATCTTAGAAAGTCACTTTCTGATGACATAGCAGCTATGGATGGCATTGCGCTGGCCTCCAGCACCACTGTAAAGAATCTGGGAGTCATCTTTGACCAAGACATGTCCTTTCACTCCCATGTAAAACAAATATCAAGGACTGCCTTTTTTCACCTCATAATATCGCAAAAATCAGGCATATTTTGTCTCAAAATGATGCAGAAAAACTAGGCCATGCATTCGTAACTTCCAGGCTGGATTATTGCAATTCCTTACTATCAGGCTGCCCAAATTCGTTGCTGAATATTCTCCAGTTGCTCTAGAATGCTGCAGCATGTGTTCTGACAAAAACCAGGAAGCGAGATCATATTTCTCCAATATTCGCCACTTTGCACTGGCTCCCTGTAAAGTTTAGAATAGAGTTTAAAATTCTCCTCCTTACTTACAAAGCCATAAATGGCCAGGCACCTTCTTATCTTAAAGAGCTACTGCGTTCCCAGAATGCAGGTCTACTTATGGTTCCTAAAGTCTCAAAAAGCAGAACAGGAGTCAGAGCATTTCGCTATCAAGCTCCTCTCCTGTGGAACCATCTTCCAGTCTTTGTGCGGGAGGCAGACACTGTCTCTACATTTAAGAGTAGGCTTAAAACTTTCCTTTTTGATAAAGCTTATAGTTAGGGCTGGCTCAGGCTTGTCCTGGACCAGCCCCTAGTTATGCTGCTATAGGATTAGACTGTCGGGGGACATCCAAAGATACACTGAGCTCCTCTGTCCTTCTGTCCCTCTCCATCCGCACGCTCTCATGTCCTACCACGGCATGTTACTAACTTAGCTCCTTCCCCGGAGTCTCTGTGCTTTGTCATCTTGCAGGTTCCCATGGACAGTGGCTGAATCTGGATTGTGGATTTCAGCTGCGTCTCCTGCCTTGGCCCTGCCTGACATCCACTGCAACTGCTACTGCTATTATTACATCCACTGTCACTGTTACTGTGATTGCATGTCTGTCTCTCTGTCTCTCTCTCTCTCTCTCTCTCTCTCTGACTGCATTTCTGTCTATCTGTCTGTCTGTCTGTCTGTCTGTCTGTCTGTCTGTCTGTCTGTCTGTCTGTCTGTCTGTCTGTCTCACTCTCCCTCTCTTGCTCTTCCTCTCTCACCCAACCGGTCGAGGCAGATGGCCGCCCACCCAGAGTCTGGTTCTGCTCGAGGTTTCTGCCTGTTAAAAGGAAGTTTTTCCTCGCCACTGTCGCCAAGTGCTTGCTCATGGGGGAATTGTTGGTTTCTTTGTAGATAAAAGAGCTTGGTCTGTACCAGCTCTATATGGAAAGTGTCCTGAGACAACTTCTGTTGTGATTTGGCGCTATACGAATTGAATTGAATTGAATTGAATTGAATTGAATTGAATTGAATTGAATTGAATTGAATTGAATTGAATTGAATCGAATCGAATCACTATTCGTCAAATCTACTGCCTTGCTGCTAGGTAAAGACCAAACCGGAGAATGGCTAAGTAGATACTAAACCCCCATGTCATTGGTGAGTGTGTGTGAATGGATAATGCTCGTAATGAGCAGGTACCCGCCATAAGAATGTGTGTGTGAATGAGTGAATGCAGACTTGTGCCGTAAAAGCACTGTGGTCAGTGGTCACTGGACTACAGACTAGTAAAGTGCCTAGTCCATTTACCATTTACCATCCCTCACTCTCTGCTCTTCCCAGGCCACCCTTAACCTTTTTCTTTCTCTTTCCTTCTCTTTCCATCCATGTTTCTCTTCCTCTCACCTTCCATCAGATACCTTCCTCTCTTCACTAGCCACTCCCATTCATTACCTCCTTTACCTCTCCCACATACCTCCTTCTCAACTAATGTGGCTGTCTTCATCTGGCCCCTTCCCCTCCATGGTGAAACAAACATGAAGTCACCTAATATTTTCACAACCTGACCTGTACGGGATTTTGGCCAAGTTCACAATCTAAGGACAATTCACTTTAGTCAGTTCAGATCAATTGCAGTCCAGATTATCTTCAAGTTATTTTATCTGCTACACCATGTGTGTTTTCTGAAACAGGAAAAATAAAAAGATGCACCGGCTAAAGCAGAGCAGTTCCAAGACAGTCTGCCTGCAGGGCTCTTCTGTGAAGTCACTTCCGGCACAGGCTCCACTCTCAAGTCACCTCCGCTGTCAGGATTGAAATGAATACAAAAAACACAAAAAGGAAATCATGTGGACACTTCTGGTGGTAGTGATTTTGTTGTTGATTTATATGTAACATTTTGTTGTTGATTTATATTTATTTAATTAGTCAACATGGTAATATGAAAACTAACAATTCCTTAAATGTAGCATTTATATTGATTTTGCCTATTCTGTCTACATAGCACATGTGGATACATGGTATCCAGGCCAGTTTAGCAACATATGTGACCCACCACAAGAAAACCAGCAAAACCAGCAGTTTTCAACAAGTCGGCCGGCACAAGTTGTGTAAACAAAGGAAAATCCTTTTTTTTTTTTAAATTTGTGATTTTCATTTTTGTTGCAGAATATGTAAGTTGAAATCACGAAGAGGCCACTCCATGTTTCAAATAACAGTATTGGGGGCCTTAAAACCATAAACTTTGTATTTGAATTTTGGTTGTTTTAGAAGAAATTCTCGGTCCTAGTTGGGGGTGTGGCGATTCAACAGTAAATTAGCATACAGGCAGCTATTCACATTAGCATACAGGCAGCTATTCACAGCTATTCACATGCTTCTGTTCTTTTTTCGGCTGATCAGCTGCACGTTAGTGTTCATTCAAAGTCACATACAGGGATTACAAACCTTACATTGTTTTTAGCTAGCTCAGTATTGTCGTTTTAAAATGCAAATGATATGCACATCGAAACTTACGTTAGAGCAGATGATCACATTATAAGCTGTAATGGGAGGTTTAGATATGGTAATATGAGCATCTGCTATTAATTTGAATAACACACCAACCTGAGGATGTGCTTGAATAATCTTCAGGGCATTCAATCGTTTGCAACTGGACTTAGTCAGTTTGTCTTGGAAGACGTTTTGCCTCTCATCCGAGCAGGCTTCATCAGTACATGCGCATCAGACTAGATAGGACAGCTCTAGTCTAATGAAATGGTGTTACATTCAAGTATTTATCCTCTAAGTTAGGCCAACCCCCAAAATCAATGATGGTATCACTCTATTGTGAGGCAAACGATCCCCCATTAAGACGGGGTAGGGTGCAACCCTTGGGTGTCAACGACAGTCGTCTGCCTCGTTAGTGTCCCATTCTTGTCATTGGGAGGCTCCTTGAGCCATGTGTGTATGGCTTTGTTTTTTATTTTCAGAGGTTAAATTTTTGAATCTCTTTGGAAGAGATGAAAGGACAGCATTGTATGTGGGAGATAGGTGGTGTCTCAGACCTCCCCCTCTGTTCAGAGACGGTTTTTTAACCTTGACATAGATCTCTCACTCCTCTTTCAAACCACCTGTCTTCTCTGTCCAGAATATGCACATTTTATCCTCAGAGTTAGCCCTTCTGTGTTGTGCCATGCGTCTGCTCAGTGGCTGTTTTGTTTCCCCAATATATAAGTCTGTGCATTCCTCACTGCATTGGACTGCATACACCAGATTGTTCTTCTGCTTATGAGGTGTCTGGTCTTTGGGGTGCACCAGCCTTTGTCTGAGAGTGTTCCCACGTTTGAAATGTACCGGGATGTTGTGTTTGTTAAAAATTCGCCTGAGTTTCTCTGATAAACTAGACACATACGGAATGACAACGTTATGCCGTCTGTCTCTCTTTTCTTCCTCTGTCACCCTGTTCTTTCTGGAAGCGGCTGAACTTTTTACAAAAGACCAGCTGGGATAACCACAGGTTTTGAGGGCATCCCTCAGGTGTTTGTGTTCCTTATCTCTGACCTGTTGGTTGGAACATTATCAGCTCTGTGTTGGAGAGTTCTGATAACACTAGGTTGTGTTCCAGTGGGTGATGTGAGTCAAAAAGGAGGCACTGGTCTGTGTAAGTAGGTTTTCTGTAAACCCCAATATGGAGGCTCCTGTTCTCTCCAATGTGGACATCACAGTCCAGAAAAGGCAAACACATGTCCTTGACATGCTCTCGAGTGAATTTGATGTTCTTGTCCACTGAGTTAATGTGCTCGGTGAAGGCTTGCACTTCTTGGCTTTGGATTTTTACCCATGTGTCATCCACATATCTGTACCAATGACTTGGTGTTGTTCCCTTTGAAAGAGTTCAGAGCCGTTCATTCCATGTTCTCGAAGAATCTTGTCTTGGTAATCATTTGTGTTTAGAATTACCGTGCATCTCCCTTTGTCTGCTGGCAAGATTGTGACGTTTTCGTCCTTGCTCAGTGATGTCACGGCTTTTCTTTCCTCATAGGTGAGGTTAGAAGGGAGAGGTTTAGCATTGGAGAGAGCTGCCAACACTTTCAACCTGATCTGTTCACCTTCTGTTTCTGTTAGGTTCTTTTTCTTTATAGCTGATTCTGTTGCCGTGATCAGATCAACTATTGGGACTTGTTGTGGTGTCATGGCAAAATTTAATCCTTTAGCTAAAACCTCCTTCTCCGGCTGGGTAAGTACTCTGTCAGACAAATTCTTAACCAATCTATTCTGTCACTCATTTTGTGTTGAGTCTTCACTTTTTTGCCTCTAGGTGAGCAATTGCATATTGGAAGTGTTATGTCTTGACTGCAAGTTCTGAAATTTCTTTGTTTGTCTGTCTTTAGTTTTGTTGTGCTGGGCAAGTTGGGCTTTCAGTGTGAATTCTATGACTTTCTTACAGGCATCAGGTAGTGATGACATAAGTTTGTGCTGTAGGTTGTCAAATTTCACTTTTAGGCTTTCAATGGTGAAATTGACCTGCCTTACTCTCTCATTCAGCAGTTGTTTTTGAGCCTCTTCCAGGATTTTGTTGGTCCTGTAGCCTCTCATGGTGGATCATAGGCGTAGGCTTACTGGTGTGAGGCCGTTTTTTCTGCATCTCAGGTTGAACCTGAGATCGTTTGGCAAACGATCGTTTGCCTCACAATAGAGTGATACCATCCTTGGTTTTGGGGGTTGGCCTCACTTAGAGGATAAATACTTGACTACAGCTGTCCTGTCTAGTCTGATGCGTATGAACTGATGAAGCTGGCTCGGATGAGAGGCGAAACGTCTTCCAAGACAAACTGACAAAGTCCAGTTGCGAACGATTGAATGCCCTGAAGCTTACAATGACCTGGATGAATGAGAATATTCACAGGCATGCTTGAATAATGTGTGAATAACACACCTGTGGGTGAATAACACACCTTTGGGTTCATGAATAAAGTATTGACTGTGATGCTAATGTACCTGTTAGCATGACCCATGATCTGAAACAAGGGTTTTCTTTGTTTTCCTTTTTTAGAAATGGCAAAAACACTGACATAATCAAACACAGACTGATCCATCCCACTGCACCACAGAGTGACAGAATGTATTTTATTTTATTCACTATTAGAAATAAGTATCTACATTTGGTTCTAACTCTTAAGTATATTACCATTCTTGTTTTTCATTTTTATTCAGGGCCTGCCTGCTATTTGCCCACCAGGCAAACAGGCCAGTGGAGGATGCAGTCAACATGGGACCGAACTACATTGTGCAGCACCACGGCCACCCAGGGACATATGCAAGGATTCTGTTTGTAGAATACTGTTCGTCATTCAACACCATCGTCCAAGAAATCTTGCACTCACAGCTCACACAACTCACTGCACCTGTCAGTGGATAACAAACTGACAGATAGGAAGCAACAGGTGAGGGTGGGGAAAATTACATCCAACTCCTGGACCATCAGCACTTGAGCCCACCGGGGCTGTGTGCTCTCCCCCCTGCTCATCTCCCTTGACAACGAGGTATAGCATTGTATAGCGCCAAATCACAACAGAAGTGGTCTCAGGACACTTTCCATACAGAGTTGGTGCAGGCCGAGCTCTTTCATCTACAAAGACCCAACAATTCCCGCATGAGCAAGCACTTGGCGACAGTGGCGAGGAAAAACTTCCTTTTAACAGCCAGAAAACTCAGGTAGAACCAGGCTCTGGGTGGGTGGCCATCTGCCTCAACCAGTTGAGTCAGTTGTTTAAGTCAGTAAATGCCCAAAGAGCAGCTTCTTTTCCTCCACTGAACAGAGCACATCATTCACACACCACTTGTCCTTGAATTCATCTAGATTTTGTGTCAGACTGTAGAAATTAAAATCTGTCCTCAGTCTGGTTTTCAACATTCAACAGAAGCTCAGCCTGGCATCGGTACCCACCAAACTCTCCAGTCTGTTCCTCCTGCTGATGTAAATGGCCATCTTGGCCTGACCTAACAGGAAGTTCAACAGCTGCCCTTTGGGTTTGTTCTTCTTGTTGTACCTGTGACACAGAATGAATGTTTGGTGTGAGAAGACTTCATGAAACATGGTAAAACACATGCTCAGCAGGCGGAATAGATCAGAGAGACGAGCACACTCTAAAAAAACAGTGAAAAACAGTCTCTCTTTGAGCACAGAAAGGACAGTCAGGGCCAACATCCGGATTGATTACAGACACAAAGTCATTTACAGGAAGCACAGCGTGCAGAAGCCTCCACTGTAGATCTCCCACCCTCCTGGTTAAAGGTGCTTTATACAGTGCTCTCCACTCAGGCCTCTGAGCCTGTGTGAGGGCCAGCCGAGCTCTCCATGGAGTGTCCACTCGGCCCGCCAGTTTACGTTGGTTCAGCACCTTAACCAGTAAACAGTGCATACTTTTACCTCCTGTTTTCCTCAGTGTGTACTCACTGTTTTCCTTCAACAAGAAGTCTTCAGCACACTCAAACACAGGAATCATTTTTACCTCAGGGAAAGGATCAGAGTCAGAGTCAGGCTTTCAGCCCTGCCCCATGTGCAGCAGCTAAAAACCTCTCAGAGTCCATCAGCTGATGTTTCCAGACTTCTAGCAGGTGGCCGATGACCCTGGCAGACCTGACCCCAACACAGGAGGCCAGACCTGCAGCATTGTCCAGAGAGGGGCCGCACAAGTCCATCACCTGGCCTAGTGTGACAATCCTGGCCTCACACAGCCTCTGAAGCAGGGACGGTCCTGCTTCACACTTGAGCCAGAAGAGTCACAGGGAATCTGTCTCTCTTTTTTAAAAAGACTCCACACTTTGAACAGTCCTCTGTAGAAAGCTGGCAGATTGTCCATCCTCAATCCACTCAAGTCCAAACAGGGACTCTGCTAGTCCTAGTCCACCACAGTGTTCCAGAAGAACCTGGCCTCCTTCATCCTTGGGCAGGTAGAGGACACTCTGCGGGACCCATTGCAGGCGGTTCCTGAAAAAGTCCACCATTACTGCCTGCACCTTAGACAGCAGGTTCAGGGGAGGGTCCACACATGCCAAACAATGCCACAAACTGGAGGACACAAGGTTATTTATCACCAGGACACAACCTTTAAAAGACATTTTTGGAAGAATCCACTTCCATTTGTCCAGCTTGGCCTGGACCTTTTCCAGAACGTTCTCAAAGTTCCTGGAAAGAGAGGATTCATCTCCAAGATGAATCCCCAGATATTTGAGTCCTCCTCTCTTCCACACCAGACCTCCTGGTAATACCAGTTTTCTGCTCAGCCCTCAACTTACAGCTAAGGCCTCGCTTTTCAGCCAGTTAACCTTAGCTGAGGAGATTTTACCAAAGTCCATTACAGTTTGATGTAACCTATTAATGTCCTCCTGATTTTTAACAAAAATAATGACATCATCAGCATATGCAGACAAATGTAACAGCGTTTTAAGACCTGGAAAAGAGATACCAGACAGCTGTGATCTCAGTTTGTGCAAAAGGGGCTCTATGGCCAGAGAATATAACATTCCTGACAGAGCACACCCTGTCTGACACCCTCAGGACTTTAAATGGAGCACTTAAAGCGTAAACCTTAACTTAACTTAACTTAACTTAACTTAACTTAACTTAACCTTTAGTACACTCTCAATGTTATGGTACAAGACCCTGATCTTGGCTATAAGACCAGAGCTGAACCCAAAAGCCTGCAGTGTCGGCCACAAGTACTGGTGTTCAACCCGGTCAAAAGCCTTTTCTTGGTCCAGAGAAATCAGACCAAGCTCATAGCCCAATGAACCAGAGGTGTTCAAAACGTCACGAATTAGAGCAATGTTGTCAGTTATCAACCTGCTGGGTAAGCAGTACGTCTGGTCTCTGTGAATGACCTGCGCCATCACATTCTTCAGCCTCCTGGACAACACTTTCAACATCAGTTTGTAATCTGTACAGAGTAAGGATACAGGCCTTCAGTTCTTAATGTCCTGCAGGTCTCCTTTCTTTGGGAGCAGGGTGAGGACAGCTCTCCTGCAGCTTAGAGGCAGTTGCCCCTTACTCAGACTGTCTCTGAGGACAACCAACAAATTCTCACCCAGCACTGGCCAGAAAACCTTGTAAAAATCAGCGGGGAGGCCGTCTATCCCTGGAGCCTTCCCACTCTGCAGGCTCTGCAGGGCCTCCTGCAGCTCTTGAGCAGACACCGGAGCCTCCAGTTCCACGTTGTCCTCCTCACAGACCTGAGGCAGACCCTCAAAGAAGGACATGGTCCCTTCAGGCTCCTCCTGTAGCTCAGCCTTATAAAAGACCTCTGTAAAAGTCTGCTGCACACTGACGGATCTCAGCAGAGTCATACAGCAGCTGTCCGGTGTCAGACCGCAGAGTGTGCATCAGTCTCTTCTGTCCATTTTCACGCTCTAGACCAAAGAAGAAGTGAGAGGGAGCATCCATCTCAACAATGTGCCGGAAACGTGAGCGGACCAGAGCACCCTGCGCAGAGATACCCAGCAGGTCAGACAGAGCTGATTTTTTATCTTTGAGAACTTGAAAATGTTCTCGATCTCTTGTGGAGTCTGCTAAATGTTGAAGCTAGACCACTTCTCTCTCCAGAGCTCTCATAGACCGGGCCATGTCCTTTGTGACATTGAGAGTGTACTGCAGACAAAGCTGCTTGATCTGAGCTTTGCCTACGTCCCACCACTGCTGTAAAGAGCTAAAATCAGGCTGTGTGTCTCTGAAACTACTCCAGAATGATTTAAAAGCCTTGTGAAACCTGCTGTCAGTTAACAGAGCGGTGTTAAAATGCCAGTATGCACTCTTACATTTAGCGTCTTTGACAGACAGCACACAGTGCACCAGAGAGTGGTCAGAGAAACCCACCGGGCTGATGGAAACACCTTTAAAAACACTAAAGTGATGTTTAAAACAGTACACTCTAGTCTGGCTAGAGACAGCCAGTTATCTCTGCTGTGCACCCAGGTGAACTGTCTCTGAGCAGCATGGAAACGTCTCCACACATCACAGAGTTCGAATGTTTTAATCAGTTTCAACAGGGCGCGTTTAGAAGCAGTGTGAGGTTCCTGATGGTTCCTGTCTAACTGAGGGTTCTCGGTGCAATTAAAATCACCTCCCAGGAACAGGTATTGCTCACTGCTGCAGGTAGTGAGAACAGTCTTTAAAACGTCTAAAAACACCAGTCTATCTAAGCCAACAGTTGGAGCGTAAACATTTATAAAAACCATCCTCACACTCTCAAAGACAGCACAGACTTTCAACATCTGGCCAGGAACGATCTCTTCCACAGAGCAGGAAACAGGTTAAAAGTCTCTAGAGAAGAGGATCCCAACACCTCCACTGTTACCGCTCCTGTGGCTGAGGAAGAGCTCCCCCCTCCACTCCCTCCTCCAGTCTGACTCGTTATCAAGAGTGCTGTGGGTCTCCTGAAGGAAAACCACATGTAGTCTTTTACACTGAAGAAGAGAGAAGAGAGCAGCTCTCTTCACATCATCTCTCGCACCATTAATATTCAAGGAGCCAATGTTTACATCACACATGATGGTAAGGCTGCGTGTAATATGGTGCAATAGCACCAAGGGCCACAGATAGAGGAAGACAGAAAACATCTTCATCTTAGACATCTTTCTCTATCTGTGCTCACACTTTCACCAACAGTTTTTTAAATCGGTAAGTCTCTGGGTCGGTGAGAGAGCTGTGTGTCAATGTGTGAGCTGTGTGTGTCCTGTGTGTGTCCCTCTGACACTTTTGGAATCTTTTCACTGGTGGGTTTGCTTTCTAGAGTTTTCCTTTTTATTTCCACTTTAAAAAAATCCTCCTCCATCACACCGTCCTCCACCCCATCCCACACTGCCTCAGCCACCCTGGTGGCAGTCTGTCCAGCCAGCTCCTTCACCACAGTCTGACTTCTGGGGTCTGCTTGTTCAGTTTGAGAGGTGACCTCTTCCTCTGCCTGACTCTTCACCTGTTCCTCCCTGTCTGTAGATCTGTTTGTGTCATTTATACAGCTCTGTGCACCCTGCGCTTCACTCTGTGTCTCGCGCTGCGCTTCGCTCCGCGCTTCGCGCTTCACTCCACGTTTCGCTGTGAGCGGCAGTCCGGCTGTCAGCTCTGACAGGTTGCTCTGCCTGTTTTTCTCCCGCTCTGTCGGGGCATGAACGGACCAGGTGACCCTCTGCTCCGCATCCAAAACATTTGAGCGTATCAGTGGTAACATGGACTGTGTAGTCAAAGTTATCGATATGGAAACGGAGAGCTATATTTAGCTCATCCTTGTTTCCATTTAGGACCATGGACACTTGTCTCCTGAAAGACATGATGTGTTTGAGCATCGGAGATTTACAGCCGAGGGGTATCAGCTTCATTGGGGACACGATTTGACCATGTCGAGCTAACTCGTTTTCTAACAGGTCCTTTTTCAGAAAGGGGGGCACGTTCAACACGATGACCTTTTTTTACTGGATTAACCAGAGAGAACACCGGCGCCAACGTCCCCTGAATCACTACCCCACTTTCTACCAGCTGAATAGCTTTCTCAATGCTGTCCAAGAAAATCACCACAGCACTGTTCATTCTGGAAGCCAATTTGACGCTTCCATAACCCACAAATTCACCAACAGCCAGGCCACAGTCTTCCACTGATACACCAAAAGGTGGTGAAAGTTTGATGGCATGTCTGCAGATGAGTGTCTCCAACCCGGAGATGCCACGCGCAGCAGCCATGAATGAATGGCAGGCAGCGGCGGCAGCTGCCGCCAAACAAACCACCAAGACACCCGCAAGTGAACAATTAAACAAAGTTTGGTCACAGAGAAATTATTTACAAAACCATTTACAACACCAGTGCAAGAAAAAGGAGCAAAAAAACGGTTTGAAACAGTTACACGCTCAACAAACGCTCTCCGACACACTCACCCTGTCACTCCCAGCACACACTCAGAGAGAGAGAGAGAGAGAGAGATGCAGTCACAGTAACAGTGACAGTGGATGTAATAACAGTAGTAGCAGCTGCAGTGGATGTCAGGCAGGGCCAAGGCAGGAGATGCAGGTTGGTTCCATGGGAACCTGCGAGACGACAAAGCACAGAGACTCCGGGGAAGGAGCTAAGTTAGTAACACGCCGTGGTAGGACATGAAAGCGTGCAGATGGAGAGGGAGAAAAGGACAGAGGAGCTTGGTGTATCTTTGGAGGTCCCCCGACAGTCTTATCCTATAGCAGCATAACTAGGGGCTGGTCCTGGGGCTTGTTTCACAAAGGAGGTTCAACAGACTCCGAGTCTAATCCTGAACCTCGAGTTGATCTAGCCTGAGACAGGAAACTCAGAGTTTCCGGTTTCAGAACAGGTGATTTAGGTTAGTTCAATCAACTCAGAGTAAGTTAACTCAGAGTTCAGCGTGTGCACCACGACTACAAAAAGCCAACATCAATGGAGCCCCGATTCAACGAGTCACCATGGCAACGGGGAAGAAGAGGGCTGTTTTGTTTTTTTTTGTTTTTTTTTTACCGCACTAGAGCTAGAAATCTTAATGCGCTCATACGGCGAGTTTGAACACATCGCTGCATCTGCAAAAGAGAGACGGCGTGGGAGAACATTGCTGCTCGGGTCAGTGCATGAGTTTAAATGCAGTCCTTTGCAATCGCAATAATATTACAGGGGAAAACTGCTTGAATGGTAGCTTATTAATTTATTTCATGCAATCCCGCAGGGGAGAAGCGCACTTTGCAGCAGCTTAAGATGAAATATAAAAACATCGTTCAAACAGGTAAGACCCCGGCATAATTTAATAGGGGTACCTCATTTTGATCATGTTTTACATTGTAAAGTAAATATTAAGTGGCTGTTGTTTTATCCCCAACATAATGCTGTTTTCACACACATACATGTCTTCTCATCTATATCATATTCTGTTAAATAATTAAGCCTATTTAAACTAACACAGACTTCTGCTCAGCCAACAGAAAGAAGGCAGATGCCCGCAAAACAGGTGGTGGCCCAGCACCGCCACCTCTAACGGAGGCAGAGGAGCTGGCCCTAAGCCAGAATTTAGGAAGGCCAGTGGCTGAGGGAATTCCTGGAGGGAGCTCATCTTCAGAGCTTACCCCCCAAGACACAAGTGCCTTTATAAAATGTAATATGCCTAGGCCAATATATCTCTTATAAGCCTATTCTTTTTTTTTTTTCTTTTTTTTTTGTCCCAACAGATTCTGATGGTGCTATCTGCCTGGTGGAGCCCTCTCATGCCACAACAGACCTTGTGACTGTAAGTAGGCAATACTCCAAAGATTTTGCCAAATGGTCGTTTAAGTATACTGAAACATATCACTCATCTAGGATGAAGAGCATGAAGAAACTCTGTCTGCTGCCTTTACAGAGGGGGATCCAGAAAGGCCTATAGAGGTAACATCTTGATATGTTACTGATAGTTCTCTTCCCATTTACATTTCTTAACATTCTGGTGGAATATAGAGTGTGACATTTATCCTACACTGAAGCATTAACACATTCTCATCCTTTTTCACAGGGCACGGCTGGGCAGCAGCAGGAGAGTCCCTCAACTTCCACAGCACAGATTGACACAGTAAGATGGATGTTCAGTAAACACCAGAGGTTCATTCCGTGGAATTCATGTGCAACTGTATAATTGAATGTCCTCCTTATGTGTTACCAGTAAAAGAGATTTATAAAATTCACCTGCTGAAAAAAATCCAAAAAAACCAACAAAGAAATGCAATACTTGGATTGCCAGATTAGGAAGGCAGATTTGAAATACTGGAACACAAATTAGAGGTGGGTGCATGGTCACAGGTGAATTATGTTAATTATGTTTACTATTGGAACATTAACTAATCTAGCTCTTGTATTTGTTGGAAATAAAGAAGACCAATTGAAGTGTGTATTGTGTCTTTATTTGACTGCTGTGGTGATGGTGATGATGGTGACTCAATCTCTGAAGTGACTATGGCATATGGTGTCTCTGACTGCTCTGCTGTCCTGAATAGCTGGTGGGTGGATGGGGTCATCATCAGGGTCTTCAATTTGTAGGGCAGGGTGTTGCTCTCCTCTAATAGTGGCAATATTATGAAGAACAACACATGCCACAATAATATCACAGTCTCTCTCAGGGGTCACCCTGAGGTGACGTAGGCACTGGAAACAGGCTTTCAGCAGGCCTATGGTCATCTCCACCCGGGCTCTTGTCCTGCAGTGAGCCCGGTTGAAGTTCTGTTGGGGGCCTGGTTCAGGGTCAGGGTAAGGAGTCAGCAGCCTGGGTTGGCATGGGTAACCTCTGTCACCCAGCAGAAGGCCAACAAACTCTCCTGTAATGTGTAGGGGACATATCAGAGTATATTAAAGGAGGGAGACAGGTGAATTATATTGTGCAAATCTTTAGTCTGCTTACCATGTTGCAGTCTGTTGCTCAGGTTAGACTTGCGATTAATCCTTGATTCATGAACAGACCCAGGCCACTTGGCCTCCACATTGGAAATTAAGTATGCAGCATCACATACGATCTTGACAGTGCAGAGAATGACAGATGTTGAATTATGATGCAGTCTTTAACATTTTGAAACAGTAGTCAATCTACATGTACCTGCACATTTATGCTGTGAATGGACTTCCTATTCACATAATCTGCTTCATTATGCAAGGGAGCTGTGATGGGGATGTGTGTGCCATCTATGCAGCCAATCACACAGGGAAATCCTAAAAGAAATTAAAATTACTAATCCCAGTCTGAGGTTGCAGCACAATGTCATTAATGGAATATAATTTAAAATTCATTTGGATCTCTATATCATTCATCTGCAATCCTGTGGAACTCCTCCTTGATGACTCTGACGGGTTTATGTCCAGGGAAAACCACAAAGACGGGTAATAGCCGTTTCAGCACGAGGCACACTTTTCTGACTGCCCTGCATACAGTTGCCTTGCTTAAGTGCTCTGCATCTCCGATGTTACACAAAAAACTTCCATTTGCAAAGAAACGCAGCACAACGCACAATATCTGCTGGGATGTGAGAGCATGACTACGGCTGGTAATGTTGCAAATGTAAGGACGGATTAGGTTGTGTGTGTAGATGATGGACTGTGACGTGAAACGGTACCGTTCAAAAAGATAATGTGCGGTCTGATAACCATCTCCCGACGAATATTTAGCTGCGCAGTAATGCTGCACCTTCATCCACGGGATCGTTGTCAAAAGGACATGCCATGTTAGTGGAAAAAAAATGGACTTCTCATATAGACCGACTGACTGATTTTTTAAAATAACAGTCGGCAGAACTACGTTATACCAAAACTCGCCTGCTGACTGAATGAATGAGGAAATCAAAAAACGTGTGGCTGACAGAGGGCGGAGACAGAGAGAAACTCGAGGTTCATCGAGAAAAACCTGGTCCCGACCAAGTTAGCTTCATAGAGTCTGTTACCATGGTAACTGACCGAGAGTTTAAGTTACCTCTCTCTGTGAAACAGGCTAGAGTTACCCCTCCTCCTCTGGTTTGAGTTACCTTCCTTTGTGAAACGGAAAACTCTGAGTTTCCTTCATTTCAGGCTTAACAAACTCAGAGTTTTCACTAAACCTGCTTTGTGAAACGGGCCCCAGGAGAAGCCTGAGCCAGCCCTAACTATAAGCTTTATCAAAGAGGAAAGCTTTAAGCCTACTCTTAAATGTAAAGACAGTGTCTGCCTCCCTGACAAAGACTGGAAGATGGTTCCACAGGAGAGGAGCTTGATAGCTCTGCCGCTGCCTCGAGGAATGTGAGTATTAATATGGCTCGGAGGAGTAGCTTCATTTAGGCTCACATACTCCTCAGGACACATCCAGGTTTCAGTCAGACAAAATAAATCAATATTATGGTCTGATATTAACTCATCTACTAAAACAGCTTCAGAGGACAGAGATCTGATGTTAAGGAGTCCACGTTTAATTCTCCTATCTTGTTGTACAATTTTAGTGGTTGTTTTAATTTTTATTAGATTTTTATCTCTAACTCCTCAGGCTCAATTTTCGACTCCGCCACCGGTGCGGTGCAGGTGCAGCGCAAAGTCAGGTCCGCTGCGCTGATGGGGTGTGGCGGCGCAGACTTTGGTATTTTCGTCAGCTGCTCCGCCGGTGCATCTCCACCTCCTTCTCATTTCAGTCCCACCCAGCAGCGCAACTCAGAAAGAGGGAGGGGAGAAGGCGTGGAGTGGGTTTGGCACAGCCGAGTCCAATCTTCACCAATCACAGCAGCTCCTCGCCTCACCTTTAAGAACACCGCTGGCTAGGCGCATGGCAATTTTCCAGGAGACTGACGTCACTCATGTCTCCTGACATATATATATACTCAATATAAATATTTTGTTTTTATATTTGCTTTTTATATATATAGTTCCGGCTGCACGGTGGCGCAGCAGGTAGTGCGCGTGCCTCACAGCAAGAAGGTTGCCGGTTCGATCCCCGGGTCAGGCGGGGCCTTTCTGTGTGAAGTTTGCATGTTCTTCCCGTGCATGCGTGGGTTCTCTCCGTGTACTCCGGCTTCCTCCCACAGACCAAAAACATGCTCATTAGGTTAATTGATGACTCTAAATTGTCCGTAGGTGTGAGTGTGAGTGTGAATGGTTGTTTGTCCTTACATGTGGCCCTGCAATCGGCTGGCGACCGGTTCAGGGTGTACCCCGCCTCTCGCCCATTGTAGCTGGGATAGGCTCCAGCCATTATCTATACCGCAACCCCGAAAGGGATAGGCGGTATAGATAATGGATGGATGGATATATGGTTCTCTCTATTTTCTGTCTTTTCTAATTTTATTCTAATTCTATTGTTGTAAGGAGCACTGCAACAAAAACAATTTCCTCTCGGGGATAAATAAAGGATTTCTGATTCTGATTCTGATTCTGATGTCTAAATCTGTCCTTAGATGGTAATCCTCCTCCTCCTTCTCATCCTCCTCAAAGCAATGATGTACTCCATCTTTGTAGATAACGTTAAGCATTACAATGATAACATTTGCATTTGGAATGAAATGATGTGGGTAATAGCGGACAACGATCATCACTTCCGTTTTTCCATGTGTCTCTCTCTCTCTGTCTCTCGAGTGCTCTGAGATAGATGCAGTATATATGCTCTTTCGGATGTCACAGCTGTTTCTGGTTGGCACAGCAACGTTAACCAATTAGTTCACCTGTGTACATTTGGTCAGGGTGAGTGACCATTACGCGTGCCGAACGCACTTGCGATGTCGTCAGATGAGATACTGATCAAAATATATAAATTTAGGTCTGACTGTATGTGCTGACTCAGACAGCTGCATTGAATCGTCGCGGTTGCTAATTATTGATCGCAATGTGCGTTCGATGACTGACGAGCACTGCTGAAAATGCAGTTAAAACCACGCTGCCGTCTTGTTGACGGTGTGATATATGGCGTCATCATGTTTTCAGTGGATAGCCGTTATCACCTAGCAGCCACCCATCCAGAGGGGTGTCCCCCTGAAAGACTGTAGCGATGCTAGAATTCGCCAGGATGAACGAGTCATGTGCTGACCCGGGGAAAGTGGCATACACGTTTGTCACCAGGCAATTTGAGTCACAGATCATCAGACATCCCTGTTTCACCTGTGTACATTCAGTCAGGTTGAGTGTTACCATTACGCGTGCCGAATGCGCTTTCGATGAGGTCAGATGAGATACGGATCAAAATATACAAATTTAGGTCTGACTGTATGTGGTGACCTGCAATCGGCTGGCGACCGGTTCAGGGTGTACCCCGCCTCTCGCCCATTGTAGCTGGGATAGGCTCCAGCCCCCCGCAACCCCGAAAGGGATAGGCGGTATAGATAATGGATGGATGGATGGATGGATGGATGGATGGATGGATGGATGGATGGATGGATGGATGTATGTGCTGACTGATAGTTGCATTGAGTTGCGGCTGTTGCTAATAATTGATCACAGTGAAATGCCAGACACTGTGGAAACCTGACTGTGAGGTATTGGTGACGTGAGTGCACGACTCCGCCGGTTTACGAAAATCCACTTGCGCTGCCGGCGCACAGAGTTGACCAGGTCTGAGGTGGCGAGCTTTCAGGGCACTTTTACGCCGCCAGCGCAGACCAAAATGCTCGAAAATTCCAATGCTCCGGCTCATTATGCCGACACCTCCCCCCTACTGTGGTGCAACGCCCATCCTGGCGCACCTCTGTACGCCTCGGTTTACCAAAATACCAAATGCACCGTGCATCTGCCTGCGCCGCTCGAAAATACTACTGCCGGCGGCAGAGTCGAAAATAGAGCCCCTCTTCTCTGTACTTTTGGTTTACTTAGTTTATGTGGTCGGGGGCAGACACAGTCTCTATGGAGTGTTGGGTGGGTGGATTACTATTACTATTAAAGAACAACTCTGCTGCAAGATCATTGAACTGTTAGCCGTTAGCATGAGGCCATATTACCTGCCGCGGGAATTCTCGCATGTTATCGCGATAGCTGTGTATATTCCCCCCTCTGCTAAGGCTGAGGCAGCCTGTGATGTTCTCCACTCTGTCACAAGCAGGCTGCAGACAGAGCACCCCCAGGCCCTCCTTCTTATCTCTGGGGACTTTAATCATGCCTCTCCATTCTCCACTCTGCCCACCTTCACCCAGTATGTTACATGTTGCAGTAGAGACAATAAGATATTGGACTTGTGTTATGCCAACACCAAGGAGGCATACACTTCATCACCCCTCCCTCCCCTGGGAAGATCCGACCACAACCTGGTTCATCTCCTGCCTGTGTACAAACCTCTCGTGCACAGGCAACCAGCTGTGTCCCACACAGTGAAGAGATGGTCCGATGAGGCTGACGAGGCTCTGAGGGACTGTTTTGAAACAACTGTGTGGGAGGAATTCTGTGATTCTCACAGAGAGGACATTGAGGGTCTCACACACTGCATTACGGACTATATTAACTTCTGTGTGGAAAACACCACACCCACCAGGACTGAACGGTGTTTTTCCAACAACAAACCGTGGATTAACCCTGACATAAAGGTTCTCCTTAAGAAGAAGAAGAGGGCCTCAGGAAATAAGGATGAGCTGAAGGCTGCGCAGAAGAAGCTGAGATGGAAGATCCATGAGGGGAAAAACAACTACAGAAAGAAGATGGAGGTTCAGCTGCAGGAGAAAAATGTCAGTGGAGTCTGGAGAGGCCTAAAAACCATCTCTGGCCACAAGGAACCTGACTCTCAAACTGCAGGGGACCAAAAGTGGGCGAATGACCTGAACTTATTCTTCAACAGATTTGATCAGTCATCTGCCCCTCCCCCAGCCCAGTCTTCCATGCTGCAGCCCCCCCTTTCCCCCTCTGCAACACTCAGCTCACAGCCACCCCCCACTGCTCATCCCATCAACTCAACCCCCACACCCACACCCTCCAGCACACAGACCCCCTGCACCAACCTGTCCCTCACAACAACACAGGTGAGAAACCAGCTCTGGACGATCAAGGCGAGGAAGGCTGCAGGTCCAGATGGCATCAGCTCCAGGCTCCTCAAGTCCTGCACAGATCAGCTGTGTGGGATTGTTGAACACATGTTCAATCTGAGCCTGAAGCTGGGGAGAGTGCCACAGCTATGGAAAACATCCTGCGTGGTACCGATGCCTAAGACTCCGCACTCCAAGGACCTCAGCAGCTACAGGCCGGTGGCACTAACATCCCACCTAATGAAGACCCTAGAGCGGCTGGTCCTTGTTCATCTCCGCCCCTTGGTGAGCCCATCGCTGGATCCACTTCAGTTTGCCTACCAGCCTGGCATCGGGGTGGACAACGCCGTCATCTTCCTCCAACACCGAGCTCTCTCTCACCTGGAGAAACCTGGGATTCTGTGAGAATCATGTTTTTTGATTTCTCCAGTGCTTTCAATACCATTCAGCCTGCACTTCTGAGGGACAAGCTGAAGCACACCGGGGTGAACCATTACCTCACACATTGGATTCTGGACTATCTCACCAACCATCCACAGTACGTGAGGACCCGAGACTCTGTGTCCAACACGGTCGTCTGCAGCACAGGGGCCCCGCAGGGAATGGTCCTGGCTCCATTCCTCTTCACCCTCTACACTGCAGACTTCTCATACAACATACCTACCTGTCACCTGCAGATGTTCTCTGACGACTCTGCAATTGTCGGCCTCATCACAGATGGGGATGACAGAGAGTACAGAGAACTTAAGCAGGACTTCATGGACTGGTGCCAGTGGAACTGCCTCCAGATCAACGCAGGGAAAACCAAAGAACTGGTGGTGGATTTCCGCAGACGACCACTCTGCCCCCTGACACCGGTGAACATCCAGGGAAAGGACATTGAGATGGTGACAACTTTGTACCTGGGTGTTCACCTGAACAATAAACTGGACTGGATTCACAACACAACTGCACTTTACAAGAACGGCCAGAGCAGACTTTATCTGCTCAGGAGGCTGAGGTCATTTGGAGTGCAGGGGACACTCCTGAAGACCTTTTATGACACTGTGGTGGCATCACCCATCTTTTATGGAGTGGTCTGCTGGGGGAGCAGCATCTCGACAGCTGACAAGAAGAGACTTGACAAACTGATCAAGAAGGCCAGCTCTGTCCTGGGATGCCCCCTCGACTCAGTGGAGGTGGTAGGAGAGAGGAGGATGATGGCTAAGCTGTCATCCATGATTGAGAATGACTCCCACCCTCTGCAGGACATTTTAACAGCACTGGAGAGCTCCTTCAGCGAGAGACTGCTTCAAGTGTGTGAAGGAACGCTATCGCAGGTCCTTCCTTCCTGTAGCAGTCAGACTTTACAACCAGCAGTGCTCCCAGTAGACCACACACTCACAAGACTTTCAATATGACTGCGCTATAATACACATTAACTGTGTTCATTCATACTGTGAAGATATTTGTTTCTCAACTTCCAATGCAATATATCAATTCCTATGTGCAATATAGGAAACTATTCACTATCATTACTCCAGTCAGGAGTACTATCATTCAGTGTGAAAAGTCAGTACTGGTGGTTCATATTCATATCAATGTGCAATATCAGTATTGTTTGCTCATATTTCATTACTCCTTGTTTAAATTGTGTATATTGTTTGGTTGATATTTAATATTTAATGTCCTTTTACTGATACCCTCTTTGTTTGCTGTCCACTTTTGCTGCTGTAATACCTGAAATTTCCCCACTGTGGGACTAATAAAGGCATATCTTATCTTATCTTATCTTATCTTATAATTGCTCTAATGGAGGCACAGAGAAGCGTGAAGGACTGCAGCTCTGCCTCCTGGTCTCAACTCTGAGTTGTCAGGGTTAGGTTCATAAAAAAAAAATCGGTCAGATTTCTAGAGATAAGAGCTGCTCCCTCCAAAGTGGGATGGATGCCGTCTCTCCTAATCAGACCAGGTCTTCCCCAGAAAGTCTGCCAATTATCAATGAAGCCCACACCGTTTGCTGGACACCACCTCGCCAGCCAGCAATTGAACGATTACATGCGGCTAAACATATCATCACTGGTCAGATTTGGCAGGGGTCCAGAGAAAACTACGGAGTCCGACATCATTTTTGCATATGTACACACCAATTCCACATTAATTTTAGTGACCTCCGATTGGCGTAACCGGGTGTCATTACCGCCGACATGATTAACAATCTTACAGTATTAACGCTTATCCTTAGCCAGCAGTTTCAAATTTGATTCGACGTCGCCCGCTCTGGACCCCGGCAGGCATTTGACCATGGTCGCTGGTGTCACTAACTGGGTGTGTCGCTGAGTGGGGAGAACCTGTTAGAAACATGAAGTGGTTGGTGGTGACCGGTGGGCTTTAGCTTAGGACTATGCTTCCCGTGAACAGTCACCCAGCCTCCCTGGTTTAACAGCTGCTTGGGAGATGTCGAGGGACGGCTAGCCGGAGCTGCACTTGGTCGGTCTGCACCGGCTACAGGGGCCTGGCTAACTACAGCTAATGATTTGGTTTTCATGGTGCAGAGCCGAGCTTCCACTTCACTAAGCCTCGCCTCCATCTCACCAAATAAACTACATTTATTACATGTACCAGTATCACCAAAGGACGCAGTGGAGTAGCTAAACATGTGACACACCAAGCAGGAGAGAGCTGGAGAGGGACAGAGAGAAGACATCACTAGCTGCTAGGCTAAGCTGGTGTAGCTAGCAGAGCAGATAAGCGTGTAGACAAATAAAATTAACGGTCACTAAATTAACAGACTTATGGGTGTTTGAGCAGAACTAATGTTACTTTAGAGCGCGGATAGGCTGCTGTAACAAAACACAGAGCAAATTACACTCAGAGGAGCAAGAGCGACAAACACACACTACTACTAACGCAGCAACCGGAAACAGGAAGTGAAACGATACGCTTACCTCAGCACGTCAGCACCAATCTGTTGTGGGATGTCAAACAGCTGGTCCTCTGGTCCTTCAGGACAAGCCCTCTACACTGCCTCCTATTGCAGTCCTCAACAGCATTGTTTCCAGAGTGGAAATCTTCATGTTTCTGGGATCAACTATTTCCCAGGACCTAAGGTGCACTTCAAACATAGCCTCAATCATCATAAAGGCACAACAGAAGATGGACTTCCTGCATCAACACAGGAAGAACACAACTGCCTCAGCAACTGCTGATCCAGTTCTACAAGAATAATCCAATCTGTTCTATGCACATCCATCATCCAGTTTGAGTCTACCACCAAACAGGACAAGAACAGGTGGTATGCAGCCTGTTGCTATTGCTCGACAGTGGCGGTCCTGTGTCTCCTCCTAGGCTGGGCTGGCTCTTTCTCTCCACCACCACACGCTGGGAGCCATCCACCTGACTCTGAAGGCAGAGCTCCTTGTTCTGCCATTGCATATGTGTCGTGTCGTAACACTCTGAATTTCCCTTGCTGTGGCCTGCCGTTTCTGTCGCTATTCTCGCCATCCTCATGGCATCTGCCTCTCATCTGCACATGCTACAAATATTCACAATAAAATCGCTTCTGCCCTCTGACACATATATTGTTACTAACCCTGTACATCATCATCACTCACTGTCAACACAAATATCTGCACATAGTAAATTCCATTGTATATATTGTTTATTGCCTCATTATTCTTTGTATATATTGTTTTTTTTTTATTTTGTATTGTTCTACGCTTCTTTTTCTTCTCAGTAGGAGGAAAAAGAGGAGGAAGGAGAAGAGAAGGAAGAAACATGAAGAAGAGCAGGAGGAGGAAGAAGAGAAAGAAAGATGAGGAAGAACGAAAAGAAGAAAGAAGAGGAAGAAGAAGAAAAAGAAGAACAATAACAAGAAGAAGAAGAAAAAAGAAGACAAAGATGACCAAGAAGTAAAGGAAGAAGACAAAGACAAAGAAGAAATGAGGAAGAAGAACAAGAAGTTCGAAAATATTTTAGAGGGGGGCACCATGTGTCATGTGAGGGGCAGATATTTGTCTGAAGCCACTCTTGGCCAAAACAGGGGGTAAGGCACCCGTAAACGCTGTTAGAAATGCTTGTCGGGAGGTCAAATAGCTTCTTTTCAGAGCATCACCAGTAACTAGTTCTAGTTGCCAGTTCCTTGTGTATCTGCGTGGGGCATTAATGTGCTCAGAAGATTATGAAGATTTTGGCATCATTTGTCCAAAATTGAAAGAGTTCATGCTCTAGCTTATGGATGTATTAAAAAAATATCTGTGCCTTAAATTTTTTTTTTTTTTTTTTTTTTTTTTAGTGTACAAGTGGAAATACTGTAGTGCGGCAACACTAAAGGAAGGATCTAAGGGGTTAGCAGTCATTTGCAAACATCCTTTAGTGACAATCAACATCTGCACTGCAAATTTGGCAATGGCAATTAGTTTGGTATCTGTTGAGCTGTCTAACTCTGGACCACTGTGTAGGACAGTCAAATTGGCATCAACCTCCTTATGCTCCAGAGCTAGAAGAGCAGAAATTTGCATTATTATGGCATTGGAGAACATACTCTGTTTTTGAAGCTAAACTGAAAAACATTCTAAATGATAGTGTTATGATATGTTTGTTTAGTCTGTTTGCAATGCCCTTTAGATAGCAGATACACATTGATAAAGAAAACTACTCTAAATGCATGGGCACACACACACATTACACACACAAATATAACATAAGTCTTGCATTGCTCTATATGGCCTCTTTTTTTTTTCTGTGCCTGTGGTGTCTAACCAGGGCCCTCTCTGATCAAGTCCATACGCGGTGTCTCTTGATTTATTCTGGCTTGCACATAGTTTCAAATCATTTCCTAATATCAGAAGAGATCATTTTTATATTCATTCGGAAAAAATGACTTTCTGCAAGGAGAAAGAAACAAAGACAAAGAGATATGGTTTTTACAATGTTTTGAAAAGGAACGTTCTGAAAGGCAAAGAGAAAGGAGGGGGAAAGTGCAAAAACTGGGGAGGTAGGTTTTATTGTTGCACTACAATACAAAGGTCTTTTCAAAAAAAAAGAAAAGCGCTTTTCTGGTGAGATCATTAATTCAAAATTTTGTGTTTGAAAGGAGGGGGAATTGAAATACAGCACCAGTTAGTATAAAGAGGCATACCTATTGAGTTACACTTAATCAAACATTGAAAGTGCAGTAAAATTCATGATCTGGCATAAGATGTTTAATACCTGCTGGGCCTACTCCGAAACATATTTATTCATTAGGCTAAAAAAAATAAATCTGCTGAGGTCAGCAGTAATGCTCCTTTTTTTTTCTTTGGGGTCTTTTTTGTCCTGCTAGACTTCAATATTAATCAAGTAATGAGAGAAAACAACAGCTATAAAACCAGTGTCCAAGTATTCCATCCAATGGAAAATGTCTGTTCTTTCCAACCACTCTGTGTTCCAACTCCACAGAACAGTTCAGTATGCAGCCTCTTACCTGCTCTGAAATCACACACATACACACGCATGCACACACACACACACTCACACACACACACACACACACACACACACACACACACACACACACACACACAAGTTTGAGTATTAGTCAGAAATACTTTGGTTGACATATTTAAAATATAGATCAAATCTGTGGACATAACTGTGTTGCATGTCATCAAAGGTCCCCAACTGTGCAATTTTCTTTTTTCTTTCTTTTCTTCTTTATTTTTCTCATTTGTTAAAAGTATACTATGCAGAATTTTCCTCAAATACAATGTATAGACTTGTACGAATATAATCCCAATCAATCAATCATCACTCATGACTCACTAGAAGTGTGTGGCAGTGTATTTATCTGAAGAGACTCTGCCCTATTTCCTTATTTTGGTGTTATTTTGCTGTGGTCAGGTCCTGTCTGGGTGGGTGTGTAGCACTCTTCCAATAATGGCACACGTGAGGTTAGAACTTTATAAAATGATACTAACCAGGTGCTAGACCATAGGCAGCACACATAGAAAATAGCAAAAAATCATGGACACAGTGCAAACATATGTTTACAAAAAAGTAATCAACAATTCCTTTAAAAAAGAAAGAGAAGGAAGAACAGGAAGAAAGGGGAGGAAGAAGAAGAAGAAGAAAGAGGAGGAAGAAGAAATAAGGAAGAACAGGAAGAATGGGGGAAAGTGAGGGAAGACAAATGAAGAAGAAGAAGAAGAAGAAGAAGAAGAAGAAGAAGAAGAAGAAGAAGAAGAAGAAGAAGAAGAAGAAGTATTTCCTTAGTTTGTTCTCATTTTGCTGTGGTTGGGATATTTCTGGGCAGCAAACTTTGGGCAGTGGGTGCATAGCCCCCTGCCAATAATGGCACACAGGTGAGGTCAGGACTTTCTCAAAAGGTAGCGGCCAGGTGCTATACAATAATTAGCATACATCCAAGAGGAAGCTATAAAAAATGGTTGGCACAGTTTAGAATGATGTATACAAAAGTAGCTTTCTGGCCATTCAGCTTGGCAAAGCTCTATCCGTCTATTTGGAGTCTACCAACTGCTGTCTGGATCACTCATTGCATGTTTAATGTGTTCACCTACCTGTTGACACACCTGAACTGCTTTCTGCTTGATCCTCCTGGCTTCATCTGACCAGCTCCTCCAGTCCTGCCTGCAGGAAACCGCCGGACATCTCACCACCTATCCTGCTGTGAAAAGCCTATCATTGAGTTACTCAGCTCTTCTGTGTATTACCTGAACAGCTAGCTAGCACCCTGCTAGGAGCCACCACAGTCATCAAGCTGCAGGAAAGTTGCTAACACTAGCAGCCATCCGGCTGCCTTCTCCGGATTTCTTCACATCTTCTCACTTTATATCCTCCGACGAACAAATCCTCAAGCTGCTCATCTTCATACCACAGTCCTCCTCACGTGCCATGCTGTGGATCAGCCTGTTGTGCTTGACGCCTTGGTCAGCTAGCCCATGGTTGCTGGCAAACATCTCCAGACTCTACACTCCATCATTCCCAACTAGCATGGCATTGAAGTACACACACACTCACAACTTCTCCAACTACTCCACCCAATCATGCATCTCTACCATCAAAAACCTCAGACTTCTACGATGACCCAGATACAGCCGCAGAGGCTCTGATCGCAAGTTTGTTTACTCAGAGAAAGGTCACTTCATCCCCCATTCTCTGGTCAGCTCATCGATTACGTCACCTGCGTGGGCACCCCCTGTCTGCGGGCTCTGGTTAAATCATTCCAGCCTACTCACACCATTCAAAGCAATATGAAGCTCACTCTGTTCAATATCTGGCCCCTCGATAACAAAAGCCACATCCCAAATGTAGTGGAGTACGTGCATTACATCTTGAGAAGTGTTTGTGAATGCACCTCCAGGCTGCACTGCTCCCAAACCACTCCCTCCAATCAGGGTAAGGCCATATAAAGCACCAGTGAGCAGATGAGCACTCCTTTTGACTCCTACTCCTGGTGCACATGCCTTTTTTTATTTGATAGTAACCCTTTAATTTTTGTACATAGTTTATTTTCCTCTTTCCTTTTGTAGAATTGGATGGTCCACAGAATAATCACTCCATCCTTCTCTCCCAGCTGGAAACTACCTTTCATATCACCAGCTCTGCCCTCAACTGGTTCAAATCATATCACTCTGAAAGACTTTAATTAGTCTCCATCAATAACTGCAAATTCCCACTGTTTCCCTCCCCCAAGGTTCGGTCCTCGGCCCCCTCCTCGTCATAATTTACCTGTTTCCTGTCGGTTCCACTGCTTCGCCAATGACATCCAGCTCCTCATCTCCATTACGACAATATCTGCTGCCACCAACTCAACCCTGACAAATTGTATCATTGAGATAAAACACTGGATTCAAGACAATTTTCTCCAAGTCATCTGTCACAAATCAGAAAGCATCATTGTTAGAGCCATTTTTTTGTGTTTGTATTTATGTGCAATGATGTTTGGGTCACTGGTTTCAACAGTAGGTGGCGTGTGTACAATGTTGTCTGCAGGTAACCTACCAATAGAGGAAGAGTTAATTACTCTACAGGGGTGCTGCTTACAGGGGAGAAGCACACAGTTTTTTTTGCCATTTAGTGGCTAAACTTTGAGCCTTTTGTTTGCTTTGGGTATAAGTTATTGGTGTAAGAGTATGTAGATCGACAAGGCTATGTGAACCATTTGTTACAATAAATTGTCTGCATTTGAGCACAACCACATGGACGTTGATTCATTCATTGGAGCCGGCACAGACGACGTGTCAACTGGTAATTCCCGGAAGCAGCCCCTCAGTGGCTTAGGGTTTTTTGGAAGTTTTTTTGGAAGAAAATCAAGTCACTACAGTCATTATTGGACCAAAATCGCTCTCTAAATTCATCCACAACATCACCCTAAATATTGACAGCTCCACAGTAGCCACCCCCCCTCACATTCCAAATCTTGGCATCATCTTCGACCAAACCCTCTCCTTTAACCAACATGTGAAATGCATCATTAAAAAACAGCCTTCTTTCAGCTCAAGAACATCGCCCGCCTCCGACCATAACTCTCCTCCACAGCTGCTGAAACTGTCATCTTTGCCTTCATCACCTCTCATCTGGACTTCAGCAACACTACTCCTCTATGGTTCATCTTTAAAAATTTTCAATAATCTCCAATACATCCAAATCTCTGCCGCTTGCTTGCTCACCCAATCTCAGAGCCATGACCACATCACCCCTGTTCTCTACCTTCCTATCCCCATAGAATCCGTTTTGGAATTCTCCTCATTACCCTCAAAGCCCTCAATAACCTGGCCCCACCCTACCTGACAGAGGTCCTCCACTGACACACTCCCACTTGCACACTCTGCTCTGCTGATGCAAACCTCCTGCCCTGCCCATTAGGAACAAGTACAAATCCTGTGGTGATAGGCCGTTCTCTGTCACTACTCCTACCCTCTGGAACTCACTTCCGAAAACCATCAGAGACTCCTCTTCACAAAATATCACTTGAGACTCACCTGTTCAACACTGCTTTCCATCTCTGACACTCATCTACTTATGCCTTATTTATTTGTTTTTCCATTATTTCATTATTTTTATTTTTTTGCGCAGCATCTTTGAGTACCCTGAAAAGCGCTGTATAAGAACAATGTATTATTATCTATTGTGATGTAATTTGCGATGCTATGACTGTGTTAATTGTAAGCTGCTTAAGTATTAGTATTATTATGTATTTGATGTAGTGTTCCCCACAGCTGTCATATGTGATGTCATAATGATGTCCAACACCATGATGTCAAACACCACTCCAATGTTTTTGGTTGGGGTGGGTCCTGTCTTTAGGATGTAACAACAGAGACTGCAAGTTGTTGAATGGTTTGTGGTAAGTGCTGATTTCTTGTGAAATTAAGACTCTGGCAGTTCATCCCATGTAAGGGATCCCCACTCGGAGGCTTCTGGTGGTCACATGACTGCTATCTGAGATATCTCCAGGACAACTGAGGAAGATTTTCCAGGGTTAAGAATGAACTTTCACAGTCAAGTTCTCATGCTCTCACATGTGAGAGTGAGCTGAGATAATCTCCAGCCCCCTGTGGCCCTGCACAGGTTACACAGGTGTAGTAATGGGGAATGGTCACAGGGCCTTAAGCAGCTGTGTAGTTTGCTCCAACTCCAGCTGTTCCAGAACTAAATTCAGGAGGTTTCTGAATGACTTTCAAAAGGCATACAATTCTGTCAATGCATAGAGAATCACCAAATGAAAATCAACTGAATTGATGGTCTGAAGTTTTCACTAGACAACAATACTTTTTAACATACAGTACATACAGTATGGCTCAGTATATAATGTGTGCTGACCCTGTCATTTAAATGTCTGTTGCACAGACAGAAAAGGCAAAAATGTTTGTGTATCTACACATTGTTGCTTTAAATAATTACCATTGCAAATGTTTGCTTCAGAGGAAAAAAAAAAAAGGGCTTAAACAGACTGCCAGTATTAAAGGAAAACAATACTCTACAACCCCAACCACATGCTTATTTCCTACTGCAATCATTGGTGAGCAAACTATTCATCTTATGTTTGCCACACAATGTCATTGCAATAGTGATTATTATTGTAATTGAAATTGCAATTTGATATTTGTAATTAACAGTGTCATACATATGAATATAAATCATAGTATTGATAGTAGTTCTAAAATGTTTGTACAGCCAATCAGAAGGATGGACAAACTTGCAATTATCTATTGAATTTGAATTGTTGAATTGTTCACTGTAGTTTCTGATCAAGCACAAATATAAACATGAATTCTACAAATGTTTCACAGACCCTTTTTTGTTAAACATTTCCTGAAAATTTGTATCACCGTGTGTCAACTGCTCCTCCATAATCTCCCTTGTATCCAAGTTAAAGAATGTCCTAATTACAGCCATTTTGAAAGAGCAAGTGACGTCTTTTGATGTAATATTACCCTCCAATCCAATTAGCCCAACACCTTGTCAACCTCACTCAGCAGTCATGACAACTAGCCTAAAAATTAGGACCAGCCACTTACTGGTTCCTTCAAATTTGCCACGACATGCCTTTATTGAGTAACTACACTAGTCTAACCCTTTGTATCTATTTAAGTTGTGAATGAGATTTTCTACAAAGGCTTACATCATTTTTTCTGCCCAGCATTTAGTCAGGACATGACACAGTGTATTCTTTACAGGTCACCCAAACAGCTAGCAATATTTTTAATAACTGTCAATAAGACCTTGCTTTTAAGGTTTAGTGCTTTTTTCAGGGCAGGTAGTTTGCTTTGCTGCTACCTTGAGCTACAAGTTAGTGAGCCATGCTGTGAAACCAAGAGGGCTACTCTGATGTCCCAGATAAAGGGACACAATAATAATTCTGCACTCTGAACACCTACAAAGCCTTTATTGTGAAAAAGAAAGAAGTGTTGAGTTTTTATTACCGCAAGCATAGACAAAAGGGTGGGAGAGAGAGGGACAGTAAGAGAGAGAGATATAGAGAGATATCTATAGTATAGCAGAGGAAAATACTGGGTTCAGTCAGTTCGACCAAAGTCAGTATTTAAAGAAGAAGAAGAAGAAGAAGAAGAAGAAGAAGAAGAAGAAGAAGAAGAAGAAGAAGAAGAAGAACCATTGGTCAGGTGGTGATCTTCTTGCATGGCTTTTAATGGGGGGTTATTTAAGGAGGAAACCCCGGGTGAACACAGGGAGAACATGCAAACCCCACACAGAAAGGCCCCCTTTTTTCCTCGAGCAGCAGGCACCAAAGGCATGGTGGAGGACACGCCACCAGTGCCCACAGCGGGATTCAAACCTTCTAGCTGTGAGGCGACAGTATTAACACTTGTGCCACCGTGCTACCCCTTAAAGACTTACTGTTGATTTTATGTATGTGAATTGAGAGGCTTTTAGAATTGAGCTGATTTCTCTGTCTTCACAGAAACAGTTTTATGGAGTAGCTAATGTCATTATAGGCACAGACAAATCTTAAATTATGTGAAATTTGATATTTCATCAATCCAAAAAAAAAAAAAAAAACACTCTTATCCTCTTATTCACCCACCTGTGATGTACTCACCAGAAGATCTGTTATTAAAAAGTAATAATTTGTGAAAATTATTATACTACATTAAACTGCCTTGAATGTTAAGTATTTACATTTATTTAGATCATGAAGTTAATGCAAGATGAACAGTTTAGTAAAATCGTGAGCAGAAAGGTTTTGCAGCATTAGAGGCAGACAAGCTTACTGCCAACTGTAAAAAAAAAATTACACAACCATTCAGCAGTACTGGCAGTACATTGGCACAGTTGACAGCGGTCAGATTTTGTAATGCATCAAGGATACCATCTAGTGGCCAATGATGACACACACATTTTCAGAATTCTTTTTTTTTTGGTAACTCCATGCAAATTCACACCCACGAAACTAGAAGGATGAAGCAGAAGGACAAATTGATGAGGCTGGGTCAATTAACATAGCTATGAAGAACGTGCTGATTAAATCCATGAAAGAACAGAAGGCCGTGCAGGACAAACTGATTTATTTGGAAGGATGGTCTAGAAGGAATAACATTGGTATCTATAGCATACCCAAGGAGAAAGAAGGCAACTCCATGTCTGAATTTGTAGAGCAACTTCTAAAAACTGCACTTGCACTGACAATGGACACCAACCACCAGATCATCAGGGGATCCTCTTTTCAAACTGAGCTTTCCAAAGTTCATGAAGGGAGAGTGCAGAGCCAAACCAATGAAGACTGAGGCCACATTCACAACTTCTTTCTTTTTTTTTTTTTTTCATCAAAAAAACCCCAAACATTTATATTGTACACGTCACAAAGTAACACAATTCGGCAATTTCAACACAATAAATAAACCAAAAAAATTTACACTTAAATACAGAATTCAAAGAGCAAAATGTCACTATATTAACAGCTGTTGAATAATCTAATGATAATCTAATGATGATAATTCACTTTTTCTGTGTGTCTGTGTATTGCACAGGGTATATTGATGATTTGATGGATATGATCATGGAGAAGATCTTTGTCAACCCATCATAGTAAAGAGCTGAGATTCTGAAGATAAACATTCTGCCGGACGTGTCTTCACAATATGAGCATCCAGACAAGGAGGAGGTCATCGCCAGCTACGAGTCAAGATTCAGTTCACATTTTTCTCATATGGATTCAGTGAATCCTTCACTTGTACTGTATTTTCAAGTACAAATATTCATGACTGTGGTCAATAAATATTTATTGTACATCTGTTAAATGTTTCATGTGAATAAATATGTAATATACTGTATTTGCTAAAGAAAAACTTGGCTATATGTACAAGAAAAAATATGACTGACTTTATTTAGTTTATTATGGTGTATGAACAGTGAAGCTGGTTATTATAGATGAAACTCACTGTTCCCCATACCTGTAAAGGACTGTAGTCAACCCTGTAAGTGTTGTATGCACATTTAGGCAAACAGGAGGCCTTTCATCCAGCTGCTGCAGCCGTCTTGTAGCCTGTTATGCATAACATAAGGTGAGTATCTGCAGTGGCATGTTATCTGCAATCATACACTGCGATCATACTGTAAGTGCAGGTAAAGATACTGTGACCTGTTGCACCTCCTGGCAGCGTATGTTCTCAGGCTCTGACTGCATTGTTGCACAATTTCCACATGTGCACTGATACAACCAAAAAAGAAAGACAATTCTGTGTTTTCGTCACATGCCCATATAATTTCTTGGTGTATGAATTATGTTTCGTTTGGGTGCCAATGCTTTGTAGAGGATTTTAGCTGAGTTTCCCAGTCATTCTGGTATGCTACAAGTTAGGATTGGTGCTTCCTAGTGTGAGCATTGACTGTCTGAACTGCGGACCTCTCAAGCTGCCTCCTGTACAGGGGGGTATTCCAGGTAGGAGGTTCAACAAACTCTGAGTTTATCTCTGAACTCTGAGTTGACTTACTCTGAGATGGGAAACTCTGAGTATCCGGTTCCAGAACAGCTGATTTGAGTTAGTTCAATCAACTCTGAGTATGTTAACCTTGAGTTGCGCGTGTGCACAACCACTATAAAAAGCCATCATCAATAGAGCACCGATACCACGAGTCACCATGACAACTGAAAAAAAAAAAAAAAAAGAAAAAAGATCAAGTTATTTTACCCCGATGGAGTTGGAGGTCTTATTGCAAGCCTAGCGGAATAGGAGCACATATTTCGGCGTAAATATATCACCGCTGCAGCAGCAAAGGAGAGAGAAACGGCATGGGAGAAAACTGCTACCCAAGACAACGCTTAAGTTTGAATGTACTATTCCACTGACTTAACATTTAACCGTACTTAAGATTGTAGCATACAGTTATGAATATAAGTAGGAGTAAAATCTGATTTTCGTTTAGGTGCAATCCAACAACGGAGAAAGAAGCAGCGAAAAATGAAATATAAAAACATCATTCAAAAAGGTTTGCTTTTGCTAGGCTATGATTGTACCTCACTTTGATTTTAATTTTATTTTGTAATTGACTTAGGCTATTGAACAAAATAACTATTAATTCAGTGGCAACTTCAAGTCGCCACTGGTTATTGAGGTCATTTAAAATGTGACGATGTGTCCACGAACACTCAATAAAATACTAATTTAAAAAAAAGATTAACATTTGAGTTCTGCTCAGCCAACAGAGAGAAGGCAGAGGCCTGAAAAACGGGTGGAGGGCCACATCCACCACCAAAGTATTCTGAAACAGTATCTTTTCCTTCATCACAGGAGGATGATGATGATGATGATGAAACGCTGTCTGCTGCCACAGGGAGCGATCCAGAGAGGCCTACTGAAGTGTGTCTTAATATTATGTATAGCTACTAGCAGTGCTCTGCTCATTTACATTCCTTTACATTCTGGAGTGGAATTTGGAATTTGACATGTACACTGAAGTGATGAGCATAGATAATGGACAAATAACTATCACATTCTTGTCCTTCAACAGAACAACTGGGCATCACCAGGAGGAGGGTCCATCAACTTCCACAGTGCAGCTTGACACAGTCAGATTTTTGGTCAATACAATGTTAAATCTGTATGTAGAACTGTAGGATTTAAATGTCGTCCATAAGTTTCCCAGTTACCAGTGAAGGAGTTGTATAGAGTCCACCTCATGAAGAGTATAGAGAAAAGTGAAAAGGAAATGGTCTATCTGGATCGCCAGATTAGAAAAACAGACCTTGAAATTCTATTACTGGAACCCCAGTTGAGGTGGATGCACTTCACAGGTGAAATATGTTAATGGTGGAACTATATTACAAATCCTAACTGCAGCTTTTGTACTTTTAGAGAATAAAGAAGACCAAACCACATGTGAATTTGTCATTATTTGACTGTTTTAATCAAAAGTAGTTTCTGCTGTTTAGGGCCCTTACAGCCCTTCCATCCTGCATGTCTGCAGGGTGGATGGGATGGTTATCCTCAGGGTCATTAATTTGTACAGCAGGGTGTTGCTCTCCTCTAATAGTTGCAATATTATGGAGAACAACACATGCCACAATGATGTCACATGCCCTCTCAGGGGTGATCCTGACCTAACGCAGGCACTGGAACCAGGATTTGAGTATGCCTATGGCCATCTCAACCCGGGCTCCAGTCCTGCAGTGGGCCACATTAAAACATATACACACATGTGTATGTATGTATGTATGTATGTATGTATGTATGTATGTATGTATGTATGTATGTATGTATGTATGTATGCGTGTGTGTGTGTGTGTGTGTGTGTGTGTGTGTGTGTGTGTATGTGTGTGTGTGTGTATATATATATATATATATATATATATATATATATATATATATACACACACGTATACACACATACACATACACACACACATACACATACACATACACATACACATACACATACAACGTTAAAAGTATATTAGAATCTGGAGATAATTTTCTGAGGACGACTGGATAGGAGAGACAAGTGGTCCCTGTAGTATCTGCCCTTAAAAACGATAAAGAGGGAGAATAAAACCTGAAGGTGGCAGTAATACAACCTTATGGATGCCAGCTGCCGTAAAACCTCGAAGAAGAAGAAGAAGAAGAAGAAGAAGAAGAAGAAGAAGAAACATTTCTTAAAAGCTGACGTTACAAAACAGAATACTGTTTTTTTCAGTTAAAGTGTATTTCTCTTTGAATTAAAGACATGAAGCACAACTCGAACGTCCCGGCTTTCCTCACAAAGCTGTGGACGCTGGTCGAGGATGCAGAGACCAATGAATTTATTTGCTGGAGTCAGGTAATGCTTAAACTTAAACGTTGTGGTTAGCATTCAGTTGTAGATGCTAACGCAAAGCAGACAACAATTAGCCTTTAGGTAATGAATAAAATGTAACATAATGCAAATAACAATTATCTGTTAGGGTTCAGCAGTCGTGCTTGTCATGCGACCCACTCGTATCAGCATAGAGAGCGTTCGGCAAGCAGAAGCTGAAGTTAAACATCAACTGTTAGCTAGCCAGTATTTTTTTGTCCGTCCCGCTGGTTAGCCAACGTTAGGTCAAATCCGATATCTGCGTCATGCACGCATGCGGTCATCTCTGAGTTTTGTGCAAAGAGTCACTATACAGATGCGTGTATGCACAGCCTCTGATGAGCTCTTCTGTTGACTGGTGTTTATTGCTTCCAGGAGGGCAGCAGCTTCCTAGTGTTGGACGAGCAGCGCTTTGCTAAGGAGATCCTCCCGAAGTTCTTCAAGCACAACAACATGGCTAGTTTCATCAGACAGCTCAATATGTGTAAGACAGCATTCACCACCTCGTTTTCAATTGTAACGCTACCTATCGGGGCATCCGCGTTGTGCCATCAGTCAGTGCTTCATAGCTGATCTAGAGTGACTCACAGGTGTCTGAATCCATTACATTCCACCACTCACAACAATGAATCCAGTATCAAAATGGTTGTGAATTCTTTTGTCTCTCTCTTTTTATTGGTAGATTTATCAACTAATCATTGCAAATCTAGCACCAGGGTTTATTTTCTGTTAAATAGAGCTTGATAGATGCAGGGGCAAATGCTATGGTAACAATGGTAACCACAAGGCACAGTGTAAACAGTGTTAAAACTCAGTTTTTTGTCTTGTCTTATTTTGCTGATTTTTTTTAATGCTGTCAGTTATTTCTAGTGTCACTGGTTTTCAGTTTCAACTTATAACACCGTTTTGGTGTGTGTGTGTGGGGGGGGGGGGGCAAAGAGAGTGTAAATCACTTGTCTGCATACTAATAAGAAAACTGCACTCCTCTGGACTCAAGGTCCACTCTGAAGCCTCTGACATGACTGCACATCTGGCATACAGCAATGGCTCCCACAAGTTCAGTTGAAACTGCCAAAATCACAAGTAAGTCTGTTTCTCTGCTGTGGTTTTTTTTCAAATGAAACCAGTCTGGGTTCTGGCAAAGATCTGCTGGAACGGGCTCTCACCTTAAATAATGTCTGCTCTGATAGCTAATTTTACGATCTATGTGAAAATCAGCAAGAGAGAAACTTGAGATTTGGGAGTTGCAGTTGAACTTGTGAAAGCCGGATCTGTAGGTGTATCATTTCAGAGGCTGCGGTCAAGCTGGTCGCTGTTTGGATTTTGAAGCCCGTCTGTTGTTGCAGTTATTGTATGGTTGCTTGGATGACCAAAAATGGAAGTTGGCCCATATTTCAGCAATGATTTCCCACATTTAATAAACCAAATTAAACAACCTTCCAATACACATCGCATAATGTCATTAAGTAAGTCTTGTTGAATATGTGCTAACACCAGTGAAGTCCTGTGATGATTCCATATTAGGTTTACTGAGAACCACAATGGATTTCTGCTCAAAATGAATATGGCCATATCAAATTTGAAATAACTTAGTTTCACTGAATCTGGGTACAACCAAAAACCAAGTTTGAAGACCTGAGAGGTCTGATGCGGTATAGTCAGTGAGCTGCTTTGTGACAGCTTTTAATTTTGTTAGTCATATTTCTAGTATCATGATATACAGTACATATTCTTGGTATTGTTTGTGTGTGTATGTGCATATGTTATTTTCATCGCTGGGCGTCTCTCATTCACTCTCTCTCTCTCTCTCTTCCTTCCTTCCTTCCTTCCTTCCTTCCTTCCTTCCTTCCTTCCTTCCTTCCTTCCCTCCTTCCTTCCTTCCTTCCTTCCTTCCTTCCTTCCTTCCTTCCTTCCTTCCCTCCTTCCTTCCTTCCGCTTCCCCTCTCTCCTCCTCTTTATTAGTTTCAGTCAGGGTCAAAAACACTGCCATGCTTTGAAGAAATTACACATTGTTCCATGCAATTCAATCCAGTACAAAAGACCTGCAGTTATTTTTGACACTATCAGAGAGGTTTTGATTGGCCATTTTGCATTATACTGAAAATTGTTTGTTGTTTACTTTCTTGACACAAATTTCCAGAGACCAAATAGCAAATAACTTAAGAGACAAGATTTGTATAACACCATCTCAGGTCCTTATTGCATGTGAAGATTGTAAACCCAGTCTACTATAACAGTGTAAGGGCAGCTTTTTATTTTAATGGTTATGAACATGTGACAACCCAGGTATCCTGGGCACCCTTAATGGAACCTGCATTTTCTGTATTTTCATGTACTTCTATATACATATATTTTGGAGGGAGTATATTTTGCTATTTTTTAATGAGATTACCTGTGTGTGTGTGTGCATGCGTGCGTTCATGCCCCAATGCGTGCGTGTGTGTGTGTTTTTTTTTCCATCCGTTCAGATGGTTTCCGTAAAGTGATGCACATTGACACAGGCATTGTGAAGCAGGAGAGGGATGGTCCAGTAGAGTTTCAGCACCCCTACTTCAAACATGGACAGGACGACCTGCTGGAGAATATCAAGAGGAAGGTGGAGTCATCTCTCTTTTCAGTTTTCAACAGAATTAATGTAATGAAAATGTAGCAAAAGACCTCCTGACTCGAGCATAAGTAGCTGCCTTTACCAAAAAATAACTGCATGCTCATTTTCAATGAGATCAAAGATTGCTGAACACATAGGGAAAGTATCATCCACTTGCCAAAAACATCATCCCTGACAGTAGGAAAAAGGTGTTTTTTATCAGAATGATTTTTCAGCTTTCAGGCTTTCTTCAAGATCAACAGTAGGACAGAGGCACTGGTTTGATAGATAGGCTACACCCTGGTAACAAATCTGATGGTGATTGGTTAATCGTATTCCATTATTAGGATGAGACCATGATTAGGTAATCATGTTACCTCAGTAGGGTGAGGCACAACATGAAGAGGCCTTCAGAAAATCAAAATTTTAAACAAATAGTGATGAGCTATAGCCATTTAGATAACGTCAAAGTGACAAGAACTATAATGTGTCATACCACACAGAGATATAAATTTTACATGCAATTTTTTGGTTAAGTATCTTTCAAAATGTTAAAAATACATGAATTTTAAATAGATTTAATTATATAATTAATATTTGGTTTAGCTGAAGGTGTATTAATTGATGTTTTTCACCTTAATGGTGGAACATGATTATCTTATCATGATCAGATGTGTTACTAGGGTGCGGCCTATATAACATACCACAGCCTGGGTCCTACTATGATTGTCGATTGTTGTCATTCTAATGAAGGAGGAATGCACGCATGACTTTTTTCCTGCTCTCAAGTCTGCTTCCAGTGATCAGTACAAGCCTTGGTGTGTATTACTTTTTTACAAAAAGCATCATCCTAACAAACTGCTCAGAAGGTTTTTGTGCAGTACACTGAAATTTTGGGCAAGACTTGTTTTGACACTGAACGCAGAGTCAGACAAGATGATGGATGTCTGTTTTGTCTCTTTACACCCCGGACAGACCTAGGTACAGATTTGTAAAGCCTTGTTTAGCACAAAGACTGGATGCAGGGGAACACTCCTCTCAAAGCTTTATTGGAAATACAGAGACACTGGCACTTTGCCCAGTGATCTGGTACTTCAAATTTTATGAATCTGATGTAGGGTGTTTGTATTTATACAGACAAGGGTAAAATTGGGATTGTGATAACATTAATTACTTTTGAGCTTGTTCCAAAACCATTTCTCTGCATCAAGACCTTTGACTCCTCTATCTCTTCCTTTTTCATTTATTGGCTCATATCTTGTGCAAAACACCTATTCCTTAGGTCACATTTTTGCTGTCCTTCCAGTATTAGGATGGTGTAGATACAAGATTTGATTGAAATTTCTGTCTTTCAGGTTTCTAACACTCGGCCAGAGGACAACAAGATTCGCCAGGAAGACCTGACCAAGATCTTGGCAAGTGTTCAGAGTGTTCACAGCAAACAGGAGAACATTGATGCCCGGCTAGCAACACTGAAGAGGTGAGTGTAAAGCTGTTTACAGGTCATCCCAGAAAATATATGGAATCCAAAATCAAGAACAAAATCTAACAACCCCAGAAATGTTGCATGTGGAGAATTCCATTAGTAAAAGACAGACAAACAGCGCAGGGCTGAAAATTGGTACACCCCTTGAGTTTGAATTTGAAGATGTTTTTGGTCAAGGTGTGGTTGCAGTCAGGGAAGTACAGGTGCTTGGTTAAGATCACTGTCATGGTTAAATAATAAGAATATCAACTGCTGTAAAACTGGACCTAAACCCAGGATTCTGGAGTGACTTCCATTAAGTTGATTGGACAATTGTGGCAAACCACACACACACACACACACACACACACACACACACACACACACACACACACACACACAGTAGTCCCATGTTACAGTATTTTCAATTCAATTCAATTCAATTCAAGCATTCAAGGCAAGCCTGAGCCAGCCCTAACTATAAGATTTATCAAAAAGGGAAGTTTTATGCCTACTCTTAAATTTAGAGACAATGTCTGCCTCTTGGACAAAGGCTGGAAGATGGCTCCACAGGAGAGGAGCTTGATAGCTAAATGCTCTGGCTCCTGTTCTGCTTTTGGAGACTTTAGAAACCATAAATAGGCCTGCATTCTGGGAACGCAGTGTTTGAGTGGGGTAATAACGTACTATGAGCTCTTTAAGATAAGATGGTGCCTTACAATTTCTGGCTTTGTTAGTAAGGAGAAGGATTTTAAATTCTATTCTAAATTGTACAGGAAGCCAGTGCAGAGCGGCTAATATTGGAGAAATGTGATCTCTCTTTCTCGTTTTTGTCAGAGCACGTGCTGCAACGTTCTGGAGCAACTGGAGAATATTCGGCAACAAATTTGGGCAGCCTGATAGTAAGGAATTGCATTAATCCAGCCTGGAAGTTACAAATGCATGGACTAGTTTGTCAGCATCGTTTTGAGACAGGATGTGCCTGATTTTTGCAATGTTACGTAGGTGAAAAAAGCAGTCCTTGAAATTTATTTTACATGGGAGTGAAAGGACATATCCTGATCAAAGATAACTCCCAGATTCTTTACAGTGGTGCAGGAGGCCAGCTTAATGCAATCCATAACTGCTACATCATCAGAAAGTGAGTTCCTAAGGTGTTTAGGGCCTACGACTATAACTTCAGTTTTGTCCAAGTTTAGCATCAGAAAATTGCAGGTCATCCTGGTCTTAATGTCCTGAAGACACACTTGTAGTCTAGTTAACTGATTGTTTTTTTCTGGCTTAATTGATAAATGTAGTTGGGTATCATCTGCATAGCAATGAAAATTTATAAAGTGAATAGAATTGGTCCAAGCACAGAACCCTGCGGAGCTCCATAGCTGACTTTAGCGAGCACAGAGGAGTCATCCTTAACGTGTACAAACTGAGAGCAATCTGAAAAGTAGGATTTAAATCAGCTTAGTGCAGTTCCCTTAGTGCATGTCATTGGGTTTTGTCTAAGATACTGTATGTTTGAACCATTGTCCTATTTGACTCAAACCTTGGTTAAACCTCTAAAATTACTGAATGATGCCTGCTCCAATCTGATTGCTTCTGGCTAAGTTGCAACAGCCTTACACAGAAGATTGCTTATCTGGATGGACGAATTCCAATCCTTAATTTAGTCAGTGAAGATGGGAGACTTCTTGACTTTCCCCTTGAAAATTTGGCAACAGATCAGTGCCCTGGGATGAAGACATCAATTTTGTGGTTTACATCCAGAAGATGCTGAGGTGGTAATTGATCCTTTAATGACTCTGACTACTGAAAGTAGTGATTTTGATGCCTTGCTGCAAATGGTTGCCAAGATTAAGAACTTGACTTGTTCTACACCGTTGAATGTCCAAGCCCTGGTGCCTTGTCAGAGGATAATAATGAGATCACTCCAGAGGAAATGGCATGGTATCCACACTGCAGCTGCTCACAAAAGGTACCAATAGAAACAGTAGACCCCTAGGAAGGACTCCCTCTCATCCTACTGCTCCTGTGTGTGTGTGTGTGTGTGTGTGTGTGTGTGTGTGTGTGTGTGTGTGTGTGTGTGTGTGTGTGTGTGTGTGTGTGTGTGTGTGTGTGTGTGTGTGTGTGTGTGTGTGTGAAGAGTGTAACCCTCGCTCCTCCCCCTCCTGCTCAGTATGTACATACAGAAGCTGCCACACGTCATGTAGTTGACCAATCACATGCGGCTTGAACATAAAAAAGTCAAGAAATAAACAAAAAAGAAAATAAAAAGGCCCCCGCTCAGGAGCTGGTTCCGATCTTCACCTCAAAGAGCCGGCTCTAAGAGCCAGTTCGTTTGTGACCAACATATCACTAGTAAAAGTGCATCCCAATTATCCAGAGCCTAAAATGACACCTTCACAATTCTTGCTTTGACAAACAAATTGTTCAGACCTCAAAATTCTGAAACATGAATTAATACTATTCAGATCAACCATTTATCAACCTGGTAACATTGCCCCCACATCAAACCTGTCCTTCCAAAGGAAACACTGCTATGTCTCTTCTTGTTTTGCAAACAGCTAAAACAAATCATCCATTGCTTTGTCCTGTCAAGTCTTTACTATTTTAATGGTCCATTTTCTTGTTTAAGACAAGCTTAAACACTAAGCTCAAGATTCGTATTGAGTGACAGAACACTTTCTGTCAAGGCTCATAAATTATTGAACACTTTCCCATTGGAGTCTGATCAGCAAACTCTGTTATGAGTTTTAAATCACAAAACCTATTTATTCTAAAATTGCCCTGCTTTGTCTGTATTTCTGTAACAATTTTTGCTTGTGTTTGTTGTAATAATTTATTGAAATGTCATCTTCTTTATGTAACTGAAACAACTTATAACCATGGTTTTTGAAAATTCTATGTACAGAAAAAATTTAAATTTACTTACTCACTAGCCATATTGTAACAACTATGTTATATGCGTGGGTGTGTATATGTGTATATGTCAGTAGCTACATTTGTAATTATAGTCAGATGTCTTTCAAAGCATTGTCCCATTACATGAGAGGGACAGAGTGATAGAAACCCCTGTCAATGTAATGCTATAGAATAGAACACCACCTCTGCTACTACAGCCTCAACATTATCATGGAGTGGAAAAACACACCTGATTACATGTCAGACACTAATTTCTTCAGCACAGAACATTGTCAGTGAACAAAAATCACAGTGAAGGTACAGGACCTCATAGGAGATGGTGTTTGTTCTGCAGTCCATTGTCTCAATTGTAAATGTAACTTGTTTTGTTGTTTAGGGAGAATGAAGCTCTGTGGAGGGAGATCTCAGATCTGAGACAGAAACATGCCCACCAACAACAGCTAATCAAAAAGGTGAGCGTTTCACTGCACCCATCATCTGGAAGTTTATTCACATTCATGTCTCCTGTAAACACCTCCACTAGAATATGCTGCATTTTTTTTTGTTATTTTTTCTTAAAGACATTTTTTACACTTCATGGGGTTGTTAAAACACAATCCAGGAGAAGAAAACCTGTTCCCCCTTAGGGGTAATTTGAGCAGCAATAGTATCAGGAATATAAAAAATAGGCATAGAAGGGAATAAAATACAAAATAGAATGGATTTAGACTTACACATTTTTTAAGGTACAGTGTTTTTTCATTATTGCACATTAGCTTAAAAAATATGTAACAGTATATAAAAGAAGAACATGCATATGTATAGACTTGATACAAAAAAAGAAAATATGTAACATTGTAAGATATTGCAAGTAATGGCAAGATGATGAAAACATAGAACCACAAAAATGCAAAACAGTAAGCAAGTAATGTTGAACAGTCTGATCGCAGTTGGAATGAAGGACTTGCGGTAGTGTTCCTTCTTACAGACTGGATGGAGCAGTCTGCTGCTGAAGGTGCTGTTTAGGGCCCCCACCGTCTTATGCAGCGGGCGGGCTGGGTTGTCCATGATTGGCATGGCAAATTTCCTCCTCTCACCCACCTCCATGATGGTGTCCAGAGGGTAGTCCAGGACAGAGCCATCTCTCCTGACCAGTTTGTTCAGTCTTTTCCTGTCCCTCTCAAAGCTTCCACAGCCCCAGCAGACCACTGCATAGAAAACTGCAGATGACACCACAGTCATAAAATGTTCTTAACAGTGTCCTACACACTCCAAAGGACCTTAATGTTCTTAGCAGGTGTCTTAGAAGGTGGAGAAGACTTTGGCCCTTCCTGCACAGGACATCTGTGTTGTTTGTCCAGTCCAGTTTGTGGTTGGGGTGAAAACCCAGCTATTTGTAATCTCTCTGTCTGTAGTACCTTCCTTTGGAAATCAATCACCAAAGTATTACTCTGTGCATGTTTGAGTCATTTTGAGCATTTACGACCACTTTTGTGAGTGGTGCTGTCTCCACCAGGAGAACCGCCTCCACCAGGAGAACCATCTTTAAATATGTGTTGTTATTTTTAGTGGGATAAATGGAATGAGAGCTTTCTGTTCAGTATCTCCACCAATAATTTGTTCTAAACCAAATGTTTCTAAAACAACAAGAGTACCAAACTCTATGCTACTTCATTTTTATTCACAGGTTTGCTTTAGGAGGAATCTGCATATTACAAATAGAAATAAGACTTGTCATTTTATTTAGTGCCCATGTAAACATTTTTGTGGCACTGAATTGATTGCTCTGAGAAGGGAAATGTTTAATGTAATGACTTCCACCAAATGTTGTGCTCATTATTGGCACCTGAGCTTTGAATCCAGTTGCATTTTCTGTTGAATCTCAGAGACTGTTCTTTTTTCAGCTGATACATTTCATCGTCACATTGGTACAGAACAACCACATCCTGAATTTAAAGCGCAAAAGGTGAGTTCACACTTTGTGTGACAGGATTGGAGTGAGAGTCCTTTAAATTGACCCTCCAAACACACATACCGTGCACCTGTCAGAGATGCATTGGTGAAGTTATTACTAATTATAATTAATAGGTGAAGTTGTTACTAATTCTAATTAATAGGGGAGTATTCTTAATAAGCCATGACCAAATTAGTTATCATGAAATGCATAGACCTGTCATATAGAATATAGCCTTTTTCATTTAATAGTGACACTTGGAATGTAAGGTAATTCACTCCCAGAAGCACCATTTAAGACAGTTGTTGTTTGACACAGTCGCTTAAAATGCACCATGTACAAAATGCACTAACTGTAACTGTTGTAGGTGTCACAGAGTGTATGCATGATAGTTACATTTCTGTGTAAATAAAGAAGCTGCAGCTAATGATTTTCCTTCTTAGTTTGTTAGTTGCTAGTGTGTTTTTGGTTAAATTATGGATCATTATTTACAATAAGATAAAGAAAATAAATAAAATCTTCACTGTTAAATCTGTAACCAGCAAGCAAACCTTTTTGAATGAGTTTGTCTTGAACAACTACATAATAAATCAAGTAACAGTTTCAGCACTCTCATAATATGAACTGTCGTCTGTATTAACTTTGAATGTTGATGTCACCTTCTTTTTGGCAGGCCAGTCCTTATGAACAGCAATGGAAAGAAGCCCAAATACATTCATCAGATCTATGATGAGAAAGTGTGTGTGGACCAGGTCAGTAAATAGTATTATCTATCATGAACACTTGTAAGTGAGTGTATTCATGATATGATCTTTCCAAGTAAAAATATATACTAATAATAATATACTAATATTAGTTTGTGTGTGTGTGTGTGTGTGTGTGTGTGTGTGTATATATATATATATATTTTAGCGCAAGTCAACTTTAACCTAGTGAACTTGTAGTCTTTTATAAGCTGTGGCCCCTGCTAGTAACATAAAAACTGCAGGATCCGGTTGTAAACTGGAAACAAAACAATAGGCACGCCCCACGCACATGTTTGGTCTTGCCTGCTCGCTAGCTGTAAAAGTGTAGGCTACTGGTTTGTGTGGATGTCACGTGCAAAACACTGAATTGGATGTGAACAAGATTCTGAATGTAAAGTTTAGTTTCAAAAAGTTGCCAGATTGGTCGACTGACAAGACCAAAGTGTGTATTGTTGGTGTGAACTGAATTATCACTGTAGCACATCCATTCTGAAATACCACTTTTGGCCAAACACACGGCTAATGCAAATTCTCCGCCGCCTCCATGTCAAAACCAGGTGACAATGGATGGCTTTCGACAGAGGCATATGGATGCTGTTATGTTCAAAGGAAACTTAAGAAAGGAAAGTTTAAGCCATGGTTTAACTGCACTATAGGCTGAGTCCTAGTTTACAATGATGTGCTCTCTGTAACTTTATTTTGTATCACCCTGTTTTGTTCCCTTAGAAAGGGTTGTTGAAGGGGCTTTTTTGTAGCCAAGTATTTATTTTTTGTCATCAGTTTATTGTCATCAGTGTTAAATTGTGTGAGATTTGATTCATTCAAATGTGAATGACTGCTTAAAGTGAGAATGTTAGCATGAAATATAACACTACACATTTTCAATAAAAAAACATTTGCACAAAGCAAGTCTATCCACTTTTCCATGTTGATAACAGTATTAAAATGATAATTCAAGGGACGTTTAGAACAGATAAAAATGTGCAATTAATCGCAAGTTAACTATGACATTCCTGAGATTAATCGCGATTAAATATTTTAATAGATTGACAGCACTAATATATATACATATATATATCTATATGTAATTACGTGTAAATTGTACTTGAGTGTACATTAAATCTAACATTAACAGATTACATACCAGTGTATTTATACATACTACTTGAGAATTTTCAATACACTCTAAGTGCACTTTAAAACTAAGGATGAACAGTAAATACATATATGTAATGCATTCAGTGCACATTAATGCCTGCCCTTGAAATATTTAACAACTCTTACTGTTTAATTTAAAATAGCACATAGACAACATATCATATTGAAATTGAGAAATTCCATTGTTTTTGAAAATGATATCATTTAGAATTTGATTACAGCAACAGGTTTTACAAAAGTTGGGAGAGACTGGAAAACACCCGGTGGAAGATCTCACAATTCATTAAGTTAACTGGGGTTCACTGCACTGGAAAATAGTGCAACAATTTAAGAATGATGTTTCTCAATATAGAATTGCAAATAATTAGGGAATTTCATTCCCTACAGTACGTAATGTCATTAAAAGATTTCTGTACACAAGGGACAAGGCTGAAAACCAAAACTACAGTAGATGGTTGTCATCTTCAGGCCCTCAGACAGCACTGCATTGAAAACAGACATCATTTTGTGGTGGACATCACTGCATGAGCTCAAGAACACTTCCAAACACCATTGTGTGTGAACATAGTTCAGTGCTGCATCCACAAATGCGAGTTCAAACCCTACCATGCGAAGAGGAAACCATATAAAATCCAGATCTAGAAACCGTCTTCTCTGGTCCCAAGATCATTTAAGATGGACTGAGGTGAAGTGGAAAACTGTGCTGATTCAAATTTAAAAGCCAGCACCCATGATGGTATGGGGGTGCCTTAGTGCACATGACATAGGTAACTTGCACATTTGTGAAGGCACCATTAAAGCTGAAAGACAGATGAATGTTTTAGAGCAACATATGATGCCAAGTAGACAACATCTTTTTCAGGTAGGGCGTTGCTTATTTCAGACAGTGGCAAATCATGTTCTGCATGTATTACAACAGCATGGCTCCAGAGAGAGAGAGTCTGCATGTTTGGTGCATTGTGAAACCCAAAATATGATGAAAGAGACCCCAAACTCCTGAGCGGCTGAAATTGTACATCAAGCAAGAATGGGAAAATATTCCACTTTCAAAATGACAGAACTTGGTCTCCTCAGTTACCAAATGCTTACGGAGTGTTGTTAAAGTAAGCAGAGTGGTAAACATGACCCTGTCCAAACTTTTTTGAAACGTGTTGCTGTCGTCAGTTTCTAAATGATGTAATTTTCAATAACAATTAAGTTTCTCATGTTTCAACAATTAATATGTTGTCTTTGTGCTATTTTCAGTTAAATATGGGGTTTGGTGTTTTCTAAATCATTCTGTTCTGTTTACATTTTACACAGCACCCCAACTTTTTTGGAGACAGGGTTGTAGATAATGTTGAATATGTCATCTGTTTTATTGGAATAGATCTGATTCAGTCTCTGTGTGTTCTGTTCAGTCATCTGTTAACAGTCTAAATGGTGTGAAGGGCTCAGAGATATCAGACGACGTTATCATCTGTGATCTGACTCAGAATGATACTGACATGACGGCTGAGATCACAGAGGGGTCACCCAGAGCCTGCGAGCAAGGGTAAGACTATTCACCTTTGACTCTTCAAAACATTCACACTGTATTCCATTTATTACCCTGTATTTCCATATTTAACAAAATTGACATACAGTTCGTCTGCTTGGTCAGCCACTTACCCCTTGAATTAATGCCTTTGAAGACTAGTAAAATTGCATGTTGTTGTGCCAAAGATTCCTGTACTCTCAGGCAAAATACAGTATGTGATTACTTCAGTCTTCTTAATTCAGTTTAACCCCTGATGACTCCTCCTTTATGAAGGCCAAATGTGCGTTTGCATTTGAATAAGCAGGGAAAAAGAAGTGCAGCCATTATTTTGCAGGTGCAGTGGAGAGGAGCTAAACCTATTTCTTCTATTCTGTGCATTTATTGACTATGTACACCACATTAACATTTGGCTGTTATCAGGCTGTGAGAAAAAGAATAGTAAAGAAATAGTAAAACTTTTGTAGAGAAAGGCTGTGAGGGGAATATTTTACAACAAGACTTTGAATAAGTTGATATATACTGCTGCCAGGATATTAAATTGACACCAGTATCTTTCTTAATGACTTGCTGTATGAAAATGTGCTCCCTCAGTGATGTAGAAATCGTGGAAGTGCAAATAGACAGCTGTGTGCTGCCAGCTGAGACGGAGGTGAGCACCACCTGCACAACTGAAATGAAACAGACAGAGGCTGGTGTGGCGGCAGCAGCAGCAGCAGCAGCAGCAGCGGCGGTAGAAGTAGATGACAGCCAGAGGAGCAAAACTTTAGACAGTAGTGGACCAACTAGCAGTGCCCTACTGCTCAATAAACCCTCAGGCCTGAGTCTGGAGGACCCTGTCAAGATGATGGACTCCCTACTAAATGATAATGGAGCAATATCACAGAACATCAACCTGCTGGGCAAGTAAGTGCAAACCTTAATTATGATTCATTTTATTTGAAATACAAGTTTAAACAGCTGGTTAGTATAAATCATGATGGTTTTCTGATGCTTACAGTATGAAATTCTAATGATAATAATAACATAGCCATCTATTATTTAGCCATATATTCTAGCTTTACCATTTTCCTAATTTGAGTTGAAAATGAACATTAGCAATAGTGTTAATATGCACACATGCACTGTGGGCCTGGACGAGATTCAAGCTTTTCTCCATTCCCAATGAAGTTACCTACCTACACATGGGTAACAAATTAATAGAAAAAACAAAATAAAGTGTCTTAGTTGGGTTAGGTCATGTCTGGTTTTGCTGGTCCAAATATCTCTGGTACGCTGCATGCTAGAGACTTACTTTTTTGGCAAGATAGATAATGTTACCGTTCAGCCGTTGCCACGAGTGCTCCAGTGCAATCATATCCCTTTCAGAAGCTTGGTAATCCAGTTTCTTTAATAAACTAAAATAAAATAAACTAAAAATAAATCCATAATAATAGGCAAAACACAGAATGTTTTCTGTGATAATCAATAAATCTTTCCATGTTGAAAACCATTATCCTTGTTGTTAGCATGGTTTTTAGCCATCCACTTGCAGGAAGTCTGAACAGCAGGGGTTTGATACATTAGTGTCGATGTACTAGTGCTGGGCGATATGGCTGAAAACTCTATTGCGATATAAGTGTTTTATATTGGTCGATATCGATAATTATTGATATTTTTTATGACCTATTTAAAATAAGGACCAGGAGAAAAATACATTCAATTTAAACATTTTTATTTTAAATTTAACCTTCCTCTGATTATAATCCCCTCAGCTATCAAAGCAGAAAGGAAATGTCAACACAACCATGGAAAACACTCAAATAATAAATGTAAAAAAAGTGTAAAAATGTAAACAGAGAGAAACCTGAGAACTTTTTTCTGCAGGTTTAGTGCAGAAAGTTCACAAGCTGATTCACCTTCTGGTGAATAAAATGTTTTCAAATATGTGCAGTGTTTTGTAAACATAGCAGAAACTGAGTTAGACTTGACATCTGTAAACAAACATGATAGACAGTACAGTAACACTGACTGAACTATAAAACCAGCCTAGACATATGAACAACTTTAGTCACTCTTCTTACTCTAAACATACATGAACTATTCAATTATAACCTGGCTTCTCCTCAGTACTCAGTGAAGCATGTCTTTAGCTATATGATATGCCGCTACCTCCGTTACGTCTTCGTGCCTTTTAGATGATTTGTCATCAGGCACTGAAGCAGATACCTCTGCATGGTGGTCAGCTGCTTGTGCGGTGGTGCTGCGGTTGGCGGACGTTGGCGAATACGGCTGCGCTCCAAAGAGTGAGCGCGTCGAAGTTAAGTTACAGACCACATTGGTCTGACTACGGTCTGACTTATAAAATCCAAAAAACTCCATACTGGCGAGCTGACTTTCCCTGTTCTATCGACAATTTCTTTGCTCGCTGCAGCGCTCACTTTCTATTTCTCATCTCACTCCTTGCGGAGCAACAAACACGTGACAACGAGATGGCGCAACCGAACTTGATACTGTTACATGATTGGCGTGTTAGCGTGTTGACTTGCCAACCAATCAGAGGCTGTGTTTCTGACAGCATTGATGTGGCAATTCTGATTTCAAACGCATTTTGCAATGGACTAACATATTTACTGAGGCCTCTCTAACTATCACCCCCCTAAAGTCAGTACTTTGTAGAGCCACCTTTTGCAGCAATTACAGCTGCAAGTTGCTTTGGATAAGTCTCTATGAGCTTGCCACATCTTGCCACTGGGATTTTTGCCCATTCCTCAAGGCAAAACTACTCCAGCTCCTTCATGTTGGAGTTTTTGCTTGTGAACAGCAATCTTCAAGTCTGACCACAGATTCTCAATTGAGGTCTGGACTTTGACTAGGCCACTCCAACACATTTAAATGTGTCCCCAGAGCACCTTCCTCCATACATTTGGGGAGTCGCCCACATAAATTGTGGGCGAATCATGAAATGTGCCTCCTTATTTTTAACTCCAAATAATGGCTTTTTCTCTTTCCACTCTTCCATAAAGCCCAGTTCTATGGAGTGTACGGCTTATTGTGGTCCTATGGACAGATACTCCACTCTCTGCTGTGGAACTCTGCAACTCCTTCAGGGTTACCTTTGGTCTCTGTGTTGCCTCTCTGATTAACACCCTCCTTGCCCGGTCTGAGTTTTGGTGGGTGGCCCTCTCTTGGCAGGTTTGTTGTGGTACCATGTTCTTTCCATTTGAAGATGATGGATTTGATGGTGCTCCGGGGGACCATCAAAGGATCGGATATTTTTTACTAACCCAACCCTGACTTGTACCTCTCAACAAATTTGTCCCTGACTTGTTTGGAGAGCTCTTTGGTCTTCATGGTGTGATGCCTCTTGCTTAGTGGTGTTGCGGTCTCTGGGGCCTTTCAGAAAAGGTGTGTTTATACTGACAGATTGTGTGACACTTAGATTGCACACAGGTGGACTTTTAACTAATTATGTGACTTCTGAAGATAATTGGTTGCTCCCTTTGTAGGTGCTTCATAGCAGAGGGGGTGAATATATCTGCACATGACAATTTAATTTTTTTTTTTTTTTTTAAATTCTTTGTTTTACATATATTTCACCAACTTCACCACGACTATTTTCTGCAGATCCATGACATAAAATTCAGATTAAAAAAAACATTTAAATTACAAATTGTAATGGAACAAAATAAGTAAAAAAGCCAAGGGGGGTGAATCCTTTTGCCAGGCACTGTATGTCGTTATGGCCTTTGATGAAGGAATGTCTCTACCAAATGAAAGAACACACAACTGATTTTTCCAAAAGTGTACATTTGTTTATTTGGTGTTGGTCTCCAAATAGTATCCAAAGTTGATTGTAGACATACTTTACAGGGCTCCTCATGGGTCTGATTAAAATACTCACCATCGTAAAAAAATGTAGATTAAGTGTCTCTTCAAAATATTGAGCTCAGAATAAATATACAGCACATATGTTCGTAACCAAATCTGTTCTTCATTCCTTCTTTCTTCCTTTTGTTTGGATCCAGAGACTTAACGCTGACTGATAGGGCTAATGACAGCTAATCTTATGGGAATGTCAAATATTTAAATGAAATCTTAACATGTCATCCAAAAATTCTATAAATTCTATACTCTCTTGCATCACCTCTTCTTTTAACAACACTCTGCATGTTTTTAGGAATGGAGACCAGTTGCTGTAATTTTGAAAGTGGAATGTTTTCCCATTCTTGCGTGATGTACATTATCAGCTGCTGGGGGTCTCATTTGTCTTCTTTTTGTGTTTCACAATGTGCCAAATGTTTTCACTGTGTGAGTCGAGTCGAGACTGCAGGCAGGCAGGTTTAGCACCTGGACTCTTTTACTAAGGAGCCATGCTACTGTAATACATGCACAATACATACACTTTGTGAAACAGTGGTTTGTGAAACAGTGCTTTCACAAAGTGGTGAACCTCGACCCATCCTTGTGAATTACTGAGCTTTTCGAGAATGTCCCTTTCACACCCAATCAGGATATTATCATCTGTTATGAATTCAATTCAATTCAATTCAATTCAGTTCAATTCAATTTTATTTGTATAGTGCCAAAGCACAACAGAAGTTGTCTCAGGACACTTTCATATAGAGCTGGTACAGCCCAAGCTCTTTTATCTACAGAGTCCCAACAATTCCCTCATGAGCAAGCACTTGGTGACAAGTGGCAAGGAAAAACTTCCTTTAACAGGCAGAAACTTCAGGCAGAACCAGGCTCTAGGTGGGTAGCCAACTGCCCAACTGACTGGTTGGGTGAGAGGGAGAGTGAGAGACAGACAGAAATGCAATCACAGTAACAATCACTGTGGATGTAGTAATAGTAGCAGTTGCAGTGGATGTCAGGCAGAGCTATGGCAGGAGATGTAGCTGTAATCCACAATCCAGATTCAGCTACTATCCATGGGAACCTGCGAGGCGACAAAGCACGGGGACTCCTGGGAAGAAGCAAAGTTAGTGACACGCCATGGTAGGACATTAAAGCTTGCAGATGGAGAGGCAGAGAAGTAACAGAGGAGCTCAGTTTAGCATAACTATGGGCTGGTCCAGGGCAAGCCTGAGCCAGCCCTTACTATGGGATTTATCAAAAAGCAAAGTTTTAAGTCTACTCTTAAATGTAGAGACAGTGTTTATCATGTGGAATGTTCCAAAAAGGTGTTTTTTGAATATTACACAACTTTTCCAGTCTGTCCCTGTCCCAACCTTTGAAACATGTTGCTAGCATGAAATTCAGAATAGGCATATATTTACAAAATCATTGAAGCAGATGTCTTTGTACCTTTTCAAGTGATTATATGTAAAACAAAGGATTAGTAAATATCCCATTATGTTTCATTCATGTTTTCCACAGCCTCCCAACTTTTTTGGAATTAGGGTTGTACTTAACTCATACCTTACCATTAGTTATACTGTGGCTGCTGTAAAGTACATATGATTTGAAGATTTCTCCAGCTGCACTCATAGTAGTACTTGCACCATTAGTTATCGTGGAGCAAAGAAAACAACCAATGCAACCAATGTGTCGATTAGACAGTTTCATAATGTCCTCTGATATGTCAATCAGGTCTGCAAAGGGTTGGTACTTTTTTGATGCTAAATATAGTGTTTATGATAACTAGAAGAAGAGTTATTGGTTGGTTATTGATGGACTGTGTCTGTCTGTCTGTCTTGTCAGGGTGGAGCTGATGGATTATCTGGACAGTATTGACTGCAGTTTGGAGGACTTCCAGGCCATGCTTTATGGAAGACAGTTTGGTTTTGATTTTGATGCCCTTGAGGTAAAATAATATCACATACACACTAAACCAGAAAACACTCACCTGATCAGTACTTCCTCAAACTTAATACAACATGTCTAATCAATTTCAGCACTGTGGAGAAGAATGCCGACATGCTGTTAACAACATGACATTTTTCACACTGCTGTAATGGTAGCTTAGTAGCAGATAACATGGTGGTAGTGTGAAACTTGAAGGGTTAACATCAATAGGTGTCAGTTCCTCAGAAAATAAATGTTTTTCTAGAAGCTTGATTTTAGAGCACAGAGCAACAGAGAGTTGTTTGTACAGCTACAGTAGCATTGTCAGAGAACAAGGTAGAGTCATGACAGCAGGTCTACTCCACTTACACATAAAAAAGCCAAAGTTATGCAACTAATGTAGCCTGACCTCATTCATCAATGAGCAGAAAATGCAGTGTTAATGCAATTGGAAAGAACAAGGACACTAAAGTTCTGATTATGATGATGGGTCCAAACGGCACCACCTCAGGGCTTCTCAAGTCCTGTGCAGACCAGTTTTGTGGGATATTTGAACACATTGTCAACATTCAATTTCAATTTAATTCAGTTCAATTTAATTTGTTTAGCGCCTACAATACAATACAATAAATGTATTTGTATTGAACCGTTTTGGGTATCCGACATTCGGTTCGGTACAGGGCTGTGCACGAGTGAGTTCACGGGCTGGAAGTTTTGTTTTTTTTTTTGGCTCACAGGCCGGAAGTTGCGTCTGTTTACGTTCCACCGCTAACATGTGCAGCTACACTTGCAGCTACACCTGCAGCCCGTGCGCATGATGGCTACTGCTAGCAGTAAACCGGAGCTTGAAGACCCTCCCCTGTCACTAAAGTCTCCTGCTTGGGAACACTTCGGCCTTCTGGTTAAATATTGCAACGGAGAAAGACAGGTGGATAAAACGAGGGCGGTGTGCCGACACTGTTCAGCTGAGATTGGGTATGTCTCCGGCAACACGACAAACATGTTAACTCACCTAAAACGGCACCACCCAAGTGTAAATATCCCAGCTACAAGAAGAAAAACCAACATAGTGCAAACGCAGCTGACCTCGGCATTCAAGCAGCCTCTCCCTGGCAATTCAGATCGGGCCAAAGCTATAAAAAGAGCCATTGGAGTTTTTATAGCAGCGGATCTAAGACCATATTCAGTTGTTGAAAATCCTGGTTTTAAACACATGCTCAAGGTGATTGAGCCCCGGTATGAAGTTCCCACTCGTCCACGCTTCAGCCAGAAAATAATTCCACAACTTTATGAACAAGCTAAATCTTCTGTTGTCCAAGACTTGTCAAAAGCATGTGCAGTAGCACTCACAACTGATGGATGGACATCCAGAGCTAATGAGAGCTATATAACTGTGACTGCCCATCACATCACCCCTGAGTGGAACTTATGCCACATTTCCACTAGCGCGGCTCGACTCGACTCTACCCGGTTGCTTTGTGTTCCCATTAGGGATAGTACCTGGTACTCGATACTATTTTTAGTACCTGCTCTGGCGAGGTTCCAATTGAGTAGAAGCGATACTATATGAGTGACGTCAACAGCCTGTCGGCCACTGATTGGCCGGAGAGTGTCGTCACTGGTCTGCGACGTCCAACACCGGAAAAACAATCCCGCCTCCTCCATTGTAACGCCGGGCAACAGCAACCGCTGACTTTATTCTTTATTCTCACTCGCGGGAAATGGCTGCTCGGTTTCTTCTCTTGCTTTGTGTGTGACAAAAAGCCACAAACCGAGCAGCAAATACAACATTGCCTCGATGTCCTCCATTGTTTGTCAGCTCTGTTTGCGTCATGTACAAATTGACGTCATGGCAGTTTTGCGCAGCCGTGGTATGACGACCCCGCCTACGTTGAGGAGGTATTATGAAGTACTCAATTGTAATGGAAACTCAACCAAACCCAGTAGAGTAGAACCGAGTCGAGTAGAGCTGGAACTGTGTAATGGAAATGCGCCAATAGTGAGCCATGTTCTGCAAACTCGGCCCATATATGAACAACACATTAGCGCAAACCTGGCAGAGGGGCTTAAAGAGACAGTGTTGGAGTGGACATTGGAGAGGCCAGGAACAACAATTACAGTCACAACAGACAATGCCAGGAATATTGTAAATGCAGTGAGTGAAGCTGGAATGAGCCCCCAAATTGGATGTTTTGCGCACACTATTAATCTAGCTTCTCAGAAAGCAACAGGTCTCAACCAAATATCCAGACTCCTTGGTAAAGTGAGACGGATTGTGTCTTTCTTTCACCGTAGCCCAACAGCTGCACACATATTGGAGAGAAAACAGGGGATGCTTAATATAGCAAAACACACCCTTATTCACGACGTCACCACCCACTGGAACACAAGCTATGATATGCTTGAGAGGTACCTTGAGCAGCAAGCAGCAGTGTTTTCGGCACTGACAGAACAGGCTCTCAAGAAGAAAGATATCAGCACATTGTCTGACAAGGAGGTGAGGATGGCAGAGGGGGTAATTGAGGTCCTGAAGCCACTAAAAACTCTCACAACACTCATAAGCACTGAAGCTACACCTTCAGCATCCATGATCCTGCCTCTCAAAGCCACAGTTCTCCACTCTATGGAACCAAAAGATGGCGACAGTGCAACAGTGACCCAAGTCAAGGCTGCCATCAGAGAAAACCTGGAGGACAGGTACTCCTCTTGTCAGGACTTCCTCCACAAATGCACAGCACTTGACCCAAGGTTTAAAACTCTTCCTCATGTGGATGATGCCTGCCATGACAGGATCTACAACAGCCTTGTCACAGAGATTGTGGCCATGGAAAGAGAGGTATTGTAATAATTTAATAATAATAATAATATAATAATTTTACGTGCATATAATGTATTTTTCACTGATAATTTTGAAACAACAAATTGCTTGTGTTACTAATATTCTTATTAAAAATGTTTATACTTTTTTTTGTATTTCATTTTACAGAATGAGAAGGCCAAAGGGATCACAGCAGCTGCTTCATCCCCAGAGACAGGACACCCAGAGGCATCTGAATCATCTCCTCCTGTCAAGAAGTCAGCAATGGCTGAACTGTTTGGTGAGCTCTTCAAGACACAGGTGGGAAACAACAAGGATACTCTGCAGCTGGTGAAGGAGGAGGTTGCCGCATACAAGGCAGTGAGTTGTATTTCAGTAGATTCTGACCCACTTCTATGGTGGAAGGCCAATGAGGCCATATATCCCCTAACTGCAAAGTTAGCAAGGCGCTATCTTGCCATACCCGCTACCTCTGTCCCTAGCGAGAGGGTATTTTCAACCGCTGGGGACATTGTGACTGCCAGCAGATCTGCACTTACTGCTGACAATGTGGACAAGTTAATTTTTCTGGCAAAAAATATGAAGGTTGAGTAAAACTGAACAGGGCTTCATGCTGGAACTATTATTGCTGCACTTTACTTGTTGAAAAGTTTTGTTAAAAGCTGTTTACAAGGAATTTATTTTTTTAATAATATTTCATACATTTGCTGTTTATTTGAGAATTTTATTTAAATTATTACCAGGCAGCACTTTGCATTTATTTCATTTTCCTGTTTGTATAAAACAGTAAGTTGTTACAGTAATTCGTTGTTTACAAATAATAAACACCCAAATGAACAACAAGAAAATTTAGGTTTTGCATTTTGTTCCCATACTGTATCGAAAATGAACCGAACCATGACCTCAAAACCGAGGTACGTATCGAACCGAGATTTTTGTGCATCGTTACACCCCTAATAGCGCCAAATCACAACAAAAGTTGTCTCAGGACACTTTCCATATAGAGCTGGTACAGGCCGAGCTCTTTTATCTACAAAGACCCAACAATTCCCTCATGAGCAAGCACTTGGCGACAGCGGCGAGGGAAAAATTCCTTTTAACAGACAGAAACCTCAGGCAGAACCAGGCTCTGGGTGGGCGGCCATCTGCCTCGACCTCAGAAATGCGGTCAGATAGAGAGAGAGAGACAGACAGACAGAGAGAGATGGACAGAAACAATGACACAGTAACAATGAAAGTGGATGTAATAACAGTAGTAGTAATTGTAGTAGATGTCAGGCAGGGCCATGGCAGGAGACGCAGCTGTAATTCACAATCCAGATTCAGCCGCTATCCACGGGAACCTGCGAGACGACAAAGCACAGAGACTCCAGGGAAGGAGCTAAGTTAGTAATATGCCATCATTAACATGTACAAACTGAGAGCGATCTGACAAGTAGGATTTAAACCAGCTTGGCGCAGTTCCCTTAATGCCAATGAAGTGTCTCTGCAATAGGATACCATGGTCAATGGTGTCAAATGCAGCACTAAGATCCAATAAGATTAGCACAGAGACAAATCCTTTATCAGATGCAATTAGAAGGTCATTTGTAACTTTAACCAGTGCTGTCTCTGTGCTATGATGCACTCTAAATCCTGACTGGAAATCCTCAAATAAAGTATTTTTTGTAGAAAGTTGCACAGCTGATTAGCAACTGCTTTCTCAAGAGTTTTTGAGAGACAGGGAAGGTTAGATATCGGTCTATAGTTGGCTAAAACCCCTGGATAAAGAGTAGGCTTTTTAAGTAGAGGTTTTATTACAGCTACTTTAAAGGACTGTGGTAAATAGCCTGTTAATAAAGACAGATTGATCATGTCTAATACGGAAGAGTCAATTAAAGGTAAAACTTCCTTAAGCAGCTTAGTCGGGATGGGGTCTAAAATACAGGTTGATGATTTTGATGATGAAATTATTGAAATTAGTTGGTGAAGGTCGATGGGTGTAAAACAGTCTAAAACTGCGACACGAACAACAGTTTCTACGATTTCTGTTTTTGAAGACAAAACAGTACCAGTTGACGGCAGGAGCCGATGAATTCTGTCTCTAATAGTTAGAATTTTATCATTAAAGAAGCTCATGAAGTCATTACTGTTCAGAGCTAAAGGAATACATGGTTGAACAGAATTATGGCTCTCTGTCAGCCTGGCTACAGTGCTGAAGAGAAACCTGGGATTGTTCTTATTTTCCTCTATTAGTGCAGAGTAATAGGCTGTCCAAGCACTGCGAAGGGCTTTCCTGTATATTTTAAGACTGTCTTGCCAGGCGGACTGAAATTCTTCCAAATTGGTAGAACGCCATTTCCTTTCTATTTTTTTGTGAGATTCGGGTTTGAGGAGTATACCATGGAGCTAACCTCCTCTGTTTAATTATCTTTTTTAGGTGAGCAACAGAGTCAAGTGTCATACACAATGAACATGTAGCACTGTCAACCAGGTAGTCAATTTGGGATGGACTAAAGTTAGCATAGGAGTCCTCTGTTGTATTGAGACATGGCAATGAATTAAATCCTGATGGGATCATATTCTTAAATTTAGCTACAGCACTGTCAGATAGGAGTCTGGTATAAGAATTTTTGCCTACAGGCTGGTAGTCTGGTAATGTGAATTCAAAAGTTATTAAATGATTGTCCCATAAAAGAGGATTCTGTGAGGAGACTATTAAGTCTTCAATTTCAATGCCATATGTCAGAACAAGGTCGAGGGTGTGGTTAAAACAGTGAGTCGGTTCATGTACATTCTGGCGGAAGCCTACTGAGTCTAATACTGAGATAAATGCAGTGCTAAGGCTGTCATTATCAACGTTGACATGTACATTAAGGTCACCTACAATAATTACTTAATCTTCTTTAAGAACTAAACCTGATAGAAACTCAGAGAACTCAGCTATAAATTCGGAGTAAGGACCAGGAGAGCGGTATACTATAACAAATAAAACTGGCTGCACTGTTTTCCATTTTTCATGAGAAAGAGTGAGAACAAGGCTTTCCAATGAGTTATAGTCGAGTTTAGGTTTGGGGTTGATTAAAAGGCTTGAGTCAAAAATGGCTGCAACTCCACCTCCTCGGCCTCTGCCTCGAGGAATGGGAGTATTAATATGGCTCGTAGGAGTAGCTTCATTTAGGCTCACATACTCTTCAGGGCACAGCCAGGTTTCAGTCAGACATAATAAATTAATAATATGGTCTGATATTAACTTACTAAAACAGCTTTAGAGGACTGTCGCGGGGCTCTCCTTTCACTCTCCAAAAAAAAACTGGGAAAAACACAGGCGTAGTCGGGAAGATACTTGGTTGGTGTGATTTAATTGTCGGCCTCCCAAGGTGCAAACAGTGGTATTTACAAACAGTGAAAAACAGGCAAAAAGAGAATAGATCAATGTTCAAACAATGTTCTAAAAAAAGAAAAAAAGTTCTACAGTAACTCAGCAAATCAAATCTCAGCATATAGACTGGAGATCAAGCAGTTGTTACCTTCTGTGTAACCAAGACAAGACTCTTCATCCAGGGCCAAGCAGCCTCCTTTTAAACCAATTGCCCCTCCCACTAGGCTCGGTATGCACATAAAAAAAAACATATTCAGCATTTTCTTTAACCATATCCATATTTATAACCTCCAACTCCCACTATAAATAGAGCAAAAATAGCATTTATTTTCATAAATGTTCCCCTTCAACCATCACCAGTTATTCACAACAAAATTAACTTTACAAACAAAAAAATAATAACGTAGGTCACATGATCATAAAAACGCGCGAGGACAGACTATTTAATGAAGCACTAGGTTACGCCCCTGTTTGGCCAACCAAACTCAGACAATGTGAGACAGCAGGATGCATATGCAGCACACTTCCACATGGTAAGTGATATAATGGCGGTGTGAATACATATGTGAATATATATGAACAGAGGTAGAACTACCAAGTGTGCACCCTTGGCTGCGCTACAGAAACAGAGGAGAAAAAGGGAATGGCTATGGGATATTTTAATTACTTTTTGAAAGACGGAGGAAGTGAGCAGGGACTTGTGAATGAGAGCGTTTGCGTGCGTGCCTATGTGTGTGCGTGTGTGAGCGCGCTGCCCAGCGTCAGTGACGGAGCCGCTCCGTCACAAGGACAGAGATCTGATGTTAAGGAGTCCACATTTAATTCTCCTATCTTGTTGTACAATTTTAGTGGTTGTTTTAATTTTATTAGATTTTTATCTTTAACTCCTCTTCTCTGTACTTTTGGTTTTCTTAGTTTACATGGCTGGGGGCAGACACAGTCTCTCTGGAGTGTTGGGTGGGGAACTGCTCTAATGGAAGCGCAGAGAAGTGTGTAGGACTGCAGCTCTGCCTTCTGGTCTCAACTCTGAGTTGTCAGGGGTTAGGTTCATAAAAAAAAATCAGTAAGATTTCTAGAGATGAGAGCTGCTCCCTCCAAAGTGGGATGGATGCCGTCTCTCCTAATCAGACCAGGTATTCCCCAGAAAGTCTGCCAATTATCAATGAAGCCCACACCGTTTGCTGGACACCACCTCGACACCCAGCGAATGAATGATGACATACAGCTAAACATGTCATCACTGGTAAGATTTGGCAGGGGTCCAGAGAATCTACGGAGTCCGACATCGTCTTTGCATATGTACACACCGATTCCACATAAATTTTAGTGACCTCCGATTGGTGTAACCGTAACCGCCGACATGAATAACAATCTTACTGTATTTACGCTTATCCTTGGCCAGCAGTTTCAAATTTGATTCGACGTTGCCCGCTCTGGCCCCCGGCAGGCATTTGGCTATGGTCGCTGGTGTAGCTATCTTTATGTTTCTCAAAATGGAGCTACCAATAATCAGAGTTGGTGTCTCAGTGGGTGTGGCGCTGAGTCGGGAGAACCTGTTAGAAACATGAAGTGGTTGATGGTGAACAGTGGGCTTCAGCTTGGGACTATGCTTCTTTCAAGCAGTCACCCAGCCTCCCTGATTTCCTGGCTGCTTGGGAGCTGTGGAGGGACAGCTAGTCGGAGCTGCACTTGGTCGGTCCACACAGGCTACGGAGGCCTGGCTAACTACAGATAATGGTTTGGTTTCCATGGTGCGGTGCCGAGCTTCCAATTCACTAAGCCTCGCCTCCAACTAGGGCTGGGCGATATTGAGATAAAACATTATCGCGATATGTTTCTGCTGTATCTCGATATTCGATATATATCTCAATATCTATGCAAGGGAAACACCCCCCCCCCCCCCCCCCCAAAAAAAACGCGTCAAATTAAATTTAGCAAGGTTTTTTTTTTTATTGAAGTGCAAACAGGTAGGCAGCCAAGTGCCGAAGAGCTAGTCAGGTACTAGAAACAAAGTGCTTGTGCACCATTTTTAACATTATAAAACCAAGGAAGTAGCAAGTATTATTTTATTTCAATTGTAAATATAAAAATAAGATAAGACAAAAAAAAATCCCTCATTTTGTAGCCAAGTGCCTAGAGGTAGATAGGTACTAATAATAAAGTGCTTATGTACCTTCTTTTTTTAACATGAATGATTAAACCAAGGACCATCAAATCAACATAAATCTGAGGGAAGACAGTTATATAGTCCTAAGATTAAAAAAAAAAAAAAAAGATGAGACAAAAAAACCCTTATTTCCTAATTAATGAATTGACTTTAAAAAATAAATAATATACAGTATATTGCCTTCCTTTTCCTTAAAAAAAAAAAACAAAATTCAAACTTCAGATTTCAAAACAAAAACTGTACCTGTGTAACATATTTACATGATTTACAAGATTTTGCGCCAGGAACACCAATCGGTCTACTGTGTCAGGCTTAAGTGATGCCCTTTGACATGTAACAATATTTCCACTGCATGAGAAAATCCTTTCTGAAGGACTGCTAGTGGCAGGCACGCATAGGTACTTGCGTGCAAGGTTGCTCAATGCTGGATAGGCAGCCTCATGGTCCCACCACCATCGTAGAGGGTCTGCCTTACTATCCAAGCACACTGACTGCATATAGCTTGAGAGCTCATTCTGAATGGCCTCACGAGGTGCATAGGCAGTGGAGGGGGTTATATTTTGCTCGAAGAAGCTGGCCAGGGTCTTCCTCTTCTTTGGAACAGGGGCCGCCGGATCTGCCATGGCACTCTGTTCTCCAACAGACTGTGGCCTGGCTTGGTTTGGCGCCGCAGCAGACTGTGGCCTGGCTTGGTTCGGAGCTGCACCAGCAAGCAACTCCTCTGCTTCAAAGATGACCCTCTCCTTCACTGCAGCCAGCTTCTCATTGCAGACATATGTCCCCCGAAACCGGGGGTCGACAAAGGACGCAATGTCCAGTAAATCGGAGGTGGAGGGCTCGGAGTATTTTTCATTCAGGTAAGTGAGGATGGTGTGGCGGATGGTGTTCGCCAGCTCACCGTCACCTTCCTGGGGCTCAAGGAGCTTGCTGTTGAAGAGATGCAGCACGGGTCGCACGTAAGACAGGGTGACGTACCCCTCCCCAGATAACGCGTCAGTAAACTCCTGGAGGGGCTTCAGCGCTCTCTGGATCGTCTCCAGGACTTCGATGTCTTGCCAGGTCAGGACTATCGGCCTTATTTTTTTATCTCCAGAGAGGACTTTGGCGAGTGCCCTCTCTTGCTCAAGCACTCGTTCCACCATTTGGAGACGAGAACCCCACCGTGTTGGTGACTCTGTGATGAGCTGGTGGGGTGGCAAATTCATTTGAACCTGTGCTTCGGCCAGCTCCCTCCTCCGTTTCCAGCTGTAGGAAAATGCGGCCACGTTTTTCTTGCAAACGTTAATGGCCCGTGTGATCTTGGAGTTTTGCATACCATGTCCTGTAAACACAGAAAAAGCACACATCAAATTGATTGTTTTTAAATATAGATTAATAGATCCTCAATTCATGAATTTTCGTGTTTTGTGACTGTAGTACATTTTATATGTGTGTATGTGTGTATAGTGTTTCTTTGATTTAACATGGCACATTATTCTGCATCGTTTTTTTTTTTTGTTTTTTTTTTTAGAAATACTACAGTAATTTATAACAAACATCAAAATGCAAATGTGCTTCAGAAGCAACGCCACCTTCACGACCCACCCAAATATTTCAGAGAGAGCGAGAGAGAGAGAGAAAGAATTAAAACTCACCGATCGCCAAATGCAGCCTGTGCCCAAAACACTGCATCCTCAGCCACTGCTTGGTCTGCACGGCTCTGACAATGTTGGATCCGTTGTCGGTGGTTATGGCCACGGGATTTGGATTCAACATCCATGTCGTCGTCACGTCACCGAAGGCCTCCGCAATGTTTTCTCCGGTGTGGTCTTGTGGGAAATAGGTTGTCTGAAGGCAAGCACTTTTAATCTCCCACTCGACGATGTAATGGATTGTTACACACATGTACGGCTCACACGTCCTGCTGCTCCACATGTCTGTAGTTAGGGCATAGTGGCCGACTGTTGCCAGATCAGCAGCAAGGCGCGCTCTCTCTCTTGTGTACATTCAGGGAAGTTCCTGTCTCGCAAAAAAGTGACGGCTAGGGAGATTGTATCTGGGGTCAAGCGTTTTTAGCATCCGTATGAAGCCCGGTTGCTCAACGATCGCTGTGGGCGTCATGTCTTTTGCTATATGAAAGGCAATGGACTCCATAATGCTGACCCACCTTGCACTTGTTTTTTCATAGGGTAGACACCGGGGTAACGATGTTTGGAGTGTTGTCTGTTGTGTCTTCTTAGAAGTGGTGGTGGGTGTGCCCGCTAGGTGCAGCCTTGCACACTCTTCGTATAAGAGTTTGTGGTGGTACTGCAAATGCTTGAAGAGGTTCGTGGTGCTCGATGAATTGGATGGCACCAATTTCTTGCATTCTCTGCAAAATGCATCTTTCTGCTCCTCATCTGACTGTTTAAACCCGAAGTATCGCCATATAATGGAGCCGTTTGTCCTTTTCTTTGCTACGAATTCTGTCGTGCCGTCTTCTGTGGGCGCCACCATGTTGAATGAGTTAACAACACACACACGCCGCTTACACGCAGGGGGAGGGGAGGACAGCTCCACAGCAGTGAAGGGGGAAAAAGCAGAGAGGCGAAATCTTTTACGTTTAGAGCATTATCTCGAGATATTCGATATGCCAAAATATTTCTCGACTTCATAAAACTTCTCGAGAAATCGCAAATCTCGATTTACCGCCCAGTCTTACCTCCAACTCACCAAATAGACTACATTTATTACACGTACAGTCCTGCTCACCATTATTGGCACCCATGAAGTTAAAGTACATAATGTGGAATATCTTCAAAAAAACATGAATCAAGTGAAACATTTTTTTTTTCTATAGAGAACTCTTGTTTGATACAAAAGAGCAAATGATAAACAACAATTAAAAACAAAAAAAAAACTTAAAGCTTGCTGTGTCACTGGTATTGGCACCCTTTGCTGTAAATTAGTATGGAAACACACTGTGACTCACCTTTGGTAAATCACAAATGAGAATCACCTGTGATAAATTGTTTGTGCCCATGTGGCATGAATTAGTCAATGAACGATGACTTGTGTGTTTTAAAAAGCCATCTGTCATTCCCTGTTCCCTTGTCACAATGGTGAAGACAAAGGAGCTGTCTGAGGACATCAGAAGTGTGATAATTCGCAAACACAAGACCTCCAAGGGGTATAAGGCCATCTCCAAAGACCTTGGTATCCCTGTTTCAACAGTGCGGAATGTTGTTAAGAAGTTTCAGAAGCATGGAACTGTCAAGAACCTCCCTGGACATGGGGGGAAGAGAAAAATTGATGAGAGAAGTCTTTGAAGGTTGGTGCGAATGGTGGAAAAAACACCACGGCAAACATCCAAAGACCTGAAGGCCAACCTGGAACAGTCTGGGGTTACGGTTTCAACAAGTACCATACGCTGCACACTAAACCAAACAGGGCTTTATGGGCGAAGGCCAAGGAAGACACTATTGCTGAGGCAAAGACAAAAAGGAACGACTAAGCTTTGCCAAAAAGCACCTGGACAAACCACAATCCTTCTGGGTAAATGTTCTGTGGACAGATGAAACAAAAATAGAGCTTTTTGGCAATGCACAACAACAGTTTGTTTACAGACGGCACAATGAAGGATACAAGGAAAAGAACACCCTACCAACAGTTAAGCATGGTGGAGGATTCATAATGCTGTGGGGTATGCTGCATCTGGTACTGAAGGCCTTGACCGTATCACAGGAATCATGAAATCAGGGAATTATCAAGACATTTTAGAGCGAAATGTCCTACCCAGTGTAAGAAAACTTGGTTTGAGTCAACGATCATGGGTCTTCCAGCAAGACAATGACCCAAAGCACATATCCAAAAGCATGCAGGAATGGTTGAAAAGGAAAAAATGGACTGTTTTAAAATGGCCAGCAATGAGTCCTGATCTCAATCCGATTGAAAATCTTTGGTATTGTGAGTGTGGTCGTTTTTGCAGTAAGAGGTCAGGAGATATTCTGTCTTCAGTTAAGGATATTTATTAACACACTGATAAAATAGAGAACATGTACATGGATCTGTCTTTTGGGAAATCGCAGTCTGCAAGCAGTTAGCTGCAACCACCCACCAGAATGAGAATGCCTGACTTACGATTATACAAAGTTTGAAAAAGAAATGTGCAGCTAACTTTTTTTTTTTCGGGATTGCTATTTGTTTTGGAGCCCTCTGCTTCTTCTTTCAGATTAGTTTTAACCTCTCCCAAAGTTCAAGAGGGTGGTTGTGTGGGTACACAATGTGTCAGGTGGTGCCAGACAGCCCCTGCTTTACCTCTCACTTGAACAGCATGAGACATGACCTCTGTTACTTGGTAAGGGCCTGTCCACCTGGGATCCGTCCACTTTCTTTTGTGAACTTTCACTCGTACCCAATCACCAACCTGAACCACGGGCGTAACTTCCGTAGTTGTTGTGGTTGCCTCAGGCTTGGCCAACTGCACCTGTTCAGACAAAGCTCGGATCAAATTAGTCAGTGCAGTCATATAGTCATCACAGGATACTTGCCAGACATCCAGAGGGGGCATATGACCTCCTCTCTGGGTGGACCGGGCATGGGCCTGCCTGTAAGCAACTCATGTGGAGTCAGGTGTGTCTTGACTCCAGGTGAGGTCCGCATGGACATAAGTGCCAGAGGGAGTGCATCTACCCACGTTAACTTAGTCCCATGACATGTCTTTGCTATCTCTCTCTTGAGCGTCTGATTGACTCGTTTCACCAAGCCTTGTGATGCTGGATGATAGACTGCTCCAAATCTGTGTGTGATGCCAAGCACTTCTGCCAGGTTTTTGTTGTTGAAGTGGGATCCATTGTCAGATCTAATACTCCTTGGTATTCCATACCTGGGAATGAGTTCGTTCTTCAGCCACTTTATCACTGTGCTGGCGGATTCATTCTTACATGGCATGGCTTCTACCCACTTGGAGAATCTGTCCACCATCACTAGTAGGTATCTGTAGCCTTTCACACAGTTGTCAGCACCCATGTCGGTGAAATCAATGGTAATGTCCTGGAATGGGGCCTCTGGTACAGGAAACTTTCCCATCGGGCACTTGTATGGTTGCTTGGGATTGTAACCATTGCATGTGACACAGTCAGTTATGTAGTTATCTACCAGCGCAGTCATATGTGGGTGCCACCACAGTGCCTCTATGTTGGCTTGAGTTCTCCTTTTCCCTTCGTGCGTCAGCCCGTGTGCCTGTCTCATCAGCAGGTTGCATAGTCTCGCTGGAGCTACTATCCTTCCATCATGAGCTCTCCAGATCCCACTTTCCGTCTTGGTGGCTCCTTTTCTGCTCCACTCACTCTGTTCATAGGCTCCTGCATGTTCTTGAATTTTCACTATGTCTTCTTCTGTCAGTTCAGGGAGCTGAGTTTCTATCAGCACCATTTGTTTTGGCGTATAACCTCCTGCTGCTTTAGCCACAGCATCGGCTACATTATTTCCTTCAGCCACTCGGGTGTCTAACTTTTGGTGTCCTTTGCATTTCATTACTGCTACGGCCGACGGTAGGGAGACAGCGTGTATGAGTTTCTCTAGGTGAGTTCGGTGTTTCACAGGGGTGTTTGCTGTTGTCAGAAAGTTCCTTCTTACCCACTGTGGTCCAGCCACATGTACTGCTCCATGTCCGTATGCTGAGTCAGTGTATACGTTAACTCTTTTTCCTTCAGCCAGTTCCAGGGCCTTGGTCAAGGGAATGATCTCAGCAAACTGGGCTAATGCTGGTTGTGGGATGATGCCTTGGTCTCTCGTCTGATGTTGTCCAGTAAGTGGGTTCTGTTCCACTACTGCGTATGAGGCCACATTTCCTTCTTGTCCTTTGTAGCAACATCCATCCGTGAACAGAGTGAGGTCTGGGTTATCCAGGGGCTCTGTCTCCAGGTCTGACCTGAGTTTGATGTCTCTTTTGGCAATTTCGGCGCAGTCATGTGGCTGGGATGGATCGGTGTCCAGTCCACTTGCCATGTTGATGCCTCCAGTGTTGTAGCTGATGTGTGGTTGTAGTAGTAGCTCTGAGATTTTGGTTTTTCTGGCTGTAGAGAACGTGAATGTACTGGAGGCCAGAAATGCTACTACTCCATGGGTGGTGTTGATTTTTAGCTCATGGCACATCACAATGTGGCTTGTTTTGCTGATTGCCTTTGCCAGAGCTGCTAGATATCTTGCACATCCTGCTTGTCCTGTTTCCATATTGTCCAGCTTTGAGCTGTGGTGGTACATCAGCACTCTCCTTTCCACAGCCATTTTTCTTCTCATTTGTTCAGTTTCTGCTGGCGTAGAAGGATGTGGTTGTTTTGGGAGAATTCTTCCTTGAAACTCTCCCATCACAAAGCCATTCATTTCTGTTTCTGTGTTTTTCCAACCATCTGGGTCATTGGTCAGCAGATCAGGGTCAATACAATTACTGTCTCTCAGGTCTTTGAGCTTATCCTCATCCTCTGAATCCTCCTCTTCGCTCACCCAGTTATCTTCATCTTGTTCCTCTTCTGCAGCTGGCCACCACTGATAGGCCCCAGCTGCCTCTGTTATCAGTGGTGAGGGTGTGTGTTGGCCTTCAATGCTGTCCTCACTGTGGTTACTTCTCTGTAAGGCTGTGTTTGTTAAACTGGATGAGCTTTTCCGTCTTTTCTTTGTTTTTTCTTCCAGTTCTTTGATTGTCTGGCGTTTCCTGGTTTCATACTCCACTCTTCTAGCAGCCTCTTGTTCAAAGTCTTCCACTCTGTCCTTTAAATTCACATTTCCTCCTTTCACCAGTCTCGTCTGATTCAGGGAGAGATCCTGCACCTGTCGGCCAATGTCATCAATTCTTGTTGTATTTATCTGAAGTATTTCCTTTACGGTGTCAGCCACTTTCATCATCTCGTCACAGACTGCATGTGTCTGCAGGTTTGCTGGGGTCTCTAAATCCAATACTCCTCCTTTAACTTCCACCATCGGCGCTTGGATCAGTGAGGCTGTAGGTCTGTCATCCTCCTGTGGATACGGTGGCGGTGGAGCCCCGGCTCTTGGCAACTGTGGATACAGCCCTGTTGTTGCAGTTAGAGGTCCTCCGCTAGCCTCCGTTTCCTTTTCCCGGCGTCTCTGATTTTTCTTCTTAATCTCTGTCATGAGCTTACACATGGCCATTGTCATTGCATGCTGATCTTTTTTCTTTCTCATTTTACTGTGTGCTGATCCCTACGTCTTTTTTCCACTGGATTCCCACTCTCTGTGCACAGCCTTCGCCTCTCCGTCAGCCATGGTGACCAAACACATAATCACATTATTACTTGGCAAAGTAGCTTCAGGTTCTTTTGAAATGAGACCTTTCTTTTCCCACTTCTCCCACATCTGTACGGCTCCTTTTTCAACTTGACCTTGACTTTTTTCTTCAGCACTTCTCACCACCTCTCTTATAACCCACTCTCTCATTTCCCCCAGAGTTTGCACTTTCTCCATTTTCTTTACTTACTTACTTACTTGCTTTATTTTATCCCCAATTTTCTATTCACTAGCACTCCGTCCAGCACTCGTGTCCAGGCTGACCTTTAATTATACAGCACACAGAGATAAATGAACACTCAATCCTTTCCCAGTGGCCAGTCAGTTTGTATGGAGTTCACCTGAGCAACTGACCCCGATACCACTGGTACTCCCCCACGGCAGCCAGTCAGTTTGTATGGAGTACACCCGAGCAACTGACCCATAGAGCGACCACAGAGCAGGCCTTGGGTTGACACCGTTAGGTTTCCAGCCTCTGGGTAGACTTGTGTTATCACCGTTAGGTTTCCGTCTACCACTTGGAGATTTCTCTCTCTCTTTAGTCACTCTGACACTGCTGGTATCTTAAACAATCCCCAATGAAAAACAATTTGTAATAATAATAAAATGAAATAAAATAAAAAGTACAATAAAATGAAATAAGACAAAGGAGAAAACAATTTCAAACAAAAATACAATAAAAATGAAAAAACTATCCCTAATGAAAGAAATTAAAAAACAATCCCCAGTGCACTTTTATTGCTTTTCTTCTCTTTTCTCTTTAGGCCTCTTTATCTCTTTATCTCAGTTCAGTATTTCTCTTAACACAGATGTCTCAGTTCAGTATTTCTTTTAACCCCAATTTAACTTGGATAAGCATAACATTCAGCATGGGGCCGGACTTCAGTGTCGGACCTTTTTTACAAAACATTCATGTTCAAACCATGTCAGAAGTTTACACAATTATCCGCACTATTGAATGCTTTATACCCGAACAGAACTGGCCCGTTTGCTGCAGGCTTTTGGACACTCTATTGGTATACTTTCAAATCAGCTCCATGATTACTTGCACTAAGCGCTATAGAAGGGCATTTCACCGGTCACTGATTCTACTCTTTTTTTCTCAACCAACGTTTCTGCCGGGATTTACAGAAAGCACTCTCATGCATCCAATTTTAATCATGACATCTCTTTTTCATCTCACAGTTCTCTTTTCATCTCATAGTTCTCTTATTATTCACTTTCACTTTTTTCTTATTGTACTTTAACCCCAGCATAGGTCTATTTTACCAGTGTTCTCTTCAACTTCATTGCTTATAATCTATTACTACAATATTTTGACTCTATGTTCTTACCTCTCAATCACTCACATAAATTTAGTCATATGCCAAATGCAGAAATTTGGTATAAAAACAACAGGTTTTCTGCTTACCTTTCTTAAAGCGGCCGCGTTGTGAGTGATGAGAAGTCAGGGCAGGGAGTCCGCCCCCACTGGGAAAAAATCCAGTCCAGGACGTGCCAAAAAATCCTGGTCCTCTCTGCAATCACGTCGGGGTCACCATTTTGTGAGTGTGGTCGTTTTTGCAGTAAGAGGTCAGGAGATATTCTGTCTTCAGTTAAGGATATTTATTAACACACTGATAAAATAGAGAACATGTACATGGATCTCAGTCTTTTGGGAAATCGCAGTCTGCAAGCAGTTAGCTGCAACCATCCGCCAGAATGAGAATGCCTGACTTACGATTATACAAAGTTTTAAAAAGAAATGTGCAGCTAACTGATTGGTCAAAACAGGTGGTGATCATCGTGGTTTAGACTTCAGTGCCCTCTCCCTGGTCCACAGGCTGGTCCCAGCCTGTTGGCACACGACCCATCCAATCCATAGGAGGCAGCACCCTGAAAGAGAAGATAGCTAGACCCCCCTCTATATGTAAATTATGTGTTACCTGACAGGAGATATCTTAAGTTTCGTTTTCTGTGTTTTCTGAGGTTACTGAAGGTCACATTGCCTGTGTGGCTATGTGTGTGCAGCTTATAGTTACTGGAGGGCTTGTTGATTGTATTACTATGTGTATGTAGCTTATTAAGAGATGAGAGTAAATATTTAACTCTAACAGTATGAGCTGAAATCTGCCATTGGGGAAAAGAAACCTGCAAATGCTCAAGAGCTTGAACAATTTGCAAAGAAAGAGTGGGAGAAAATACCAGCTGAGAAGTGCAAGAAGCTTATAGATGGCTACAAGAAACGTTGGAGGCTGTCATCACTGCCAAAGGGTGTGCAACCAAATATTAAAGAGAGGTGCCATTATTGCTGCACATGCTGTTTTTTCTGTTTCTTCTTTGAAACTACAATATGTAAGTTGAAAAAAAAACAATATTCTTTGTTAAATTACATTGGACCTACAATTAAAAGATCCTGATGATATAAATTTGGTACATTTTCATTTATTTCTGAAGATATTGTAGAGGTTATGCAAAAAATGAAGGGGTGCCAATAATGGTGAGCAGGACTGTACCAGTGTCACTAAAGGAGGCACAGGAGTAGCTAAACATCTGACACACCGAGCAGGAGAGGAACAGAGAGAAGCTATCATTACCTGCTAGGCCAAACTGGTGTAGCTATCAGAGCAGACAAGCGTGTAGACTAATAAAATTAACGGTCCCTAAATGGACAGACTTAAGGGTGCTTGAGCAGAACAAATGTTACTTTAAATAGCGAATAATAGGCCACTGTAACAGAAGAGAGCAAATTACACTCAGAAGAGCAAGAGCGACAAACGCACACTGCTACTAACGCAGCAACCAGAAACAGGAAATGAGACAATACGCTTACCTCCAGGAAGCAGCCACAGCAGTAACAGTATCAACATAAACATGAAGCTGGGGAGAGTGCCACAGCTGTGGAAAACATCCTGCATGGTACCAGTGCCAAAGACTCTGCACCCCAAGTGCCTTAACAGCTACATGCTGATGACACTTACATCACGCCTGATGAAGACCCTGGAGAAGCTGGATTTGTCCATCTCCACCCCTGGCAAGCCCATCCACGAACCTGTTACATTTCACCAACCAAACTGACATGGGGGTGGATGTTGCTGTCATCTGCTTCCTTCATAGATCCCTGTCTCACTTGAAAAAGGCTGGGGCCAATCATGTTTTTTAATTTCTACAGCCTACACTTCAGAGGGACAAGTTGAAGCACACAGGGGTGGACCACCACCTCACAGTATGGATCATGAACTACCTCACCAACTGACCACAATATGTGAGGATACAGGACTGTGAGTCTGTCATCATTGTCTGTAGCATAGGGGAACAGTCCTGGCTTCCTTCCCCTTCCCCCTCTACACTGTAGACTTAACTCGCAAATCATAAATGCCACCTGCAGAAGTTCTGACAACTGTAATTGTTGGCTTCATCACAGATATGCACAACAGGGAGAACACAGAACTGACCCAGGGACCTGTGGACTATACAGGGAAAACCAGAACAGCTGGTGGTGAACTTCTGCAGGTGTAAACACTCTCCTCCTACACAAGTAAACATCCAGGGAATGGACATTGAGTTGGTAGACTCTTACAAGTATCTGGGTTTTCATCTGAATAATGAAAAGGACTGGACTGACAACACAAATTCACTATATAATATAAGACAGACCAGAGCAGACTATCTACAGAGGAGATTCAGGTCTTTTGGAGTGCAGGGAGCAATCCTGAGGACTTAAGTGGACTACTTGGCACCAACCATTTTCTATGGAGTGGTCTGCTGGACAGCAGCATCTCGACTGCTGACAGGAAGAGACTTGACACACAGGTGAAGAAAGCCAGCTCTGTCCTGGGATGCCCCTCAACCCAGTGGAGGTGGTGGGAGAAAGGAGGAGCTATCATCCCTGATGGAGAACATTTCAGGACAGAGCAGAACAGTGACAGCATTGAGCAGCTTCTTCAGTCACCAGCTGCTTCACCCGCAGTGTGTGAAGGAAAGATAACCACCAGACCTGTCAACCCTCCTGTTTATCTTTCTTGTATTTTTTTTCCTTTCTTTAAAAGAAAAAAAGTTGGCTGTAACTTTGACTGGAGTATTTAATCAGGGCATCTTTTAAAAACACATTCTGCTTCCCTCACTTTGGCCTTTTAGGTCACAAGAGGAAAAGCTGTAATGTTTTTTTTGTTGTTGTTATTGTTGTTGTTGTTGTTGTTTTAATTTTGGTTATTAACTCCAATCCTCATCATGTATAGCAAATGTGAATTCATTTTCAGAATTTTAACCCTCTAAATACCAGTTGATTCACATAGTTCTACAATGTAGTGTTACACAAAAAATTAATTATTTTCTATTTGATGAATGCCGTGCTAGGGTAGCACGTTGGCACAAGTGGTAACACTGTCACCTCACAGCTAGAAGGTCCCCAGTTCGAAACCCCCTGTTGGCGCTTGTGTCCTCCACCATGTCTTCGGTGCCTGCTGCTCGAGGGAAAAAGGGGGCCTTTCTGTGTGGAGTTTGCATGTTCTCCCCGTGTTTACCCAGGGTTTCCTCCTTAAATAATCCCCACTAAAAACATGCAAGAAGATCACCGCCTGACCAACGGTCATGAAAGAGGATGGGTCCCCGGGCGCGGGTGGCTGGCAACCCACCAATCCTGTTCTGCCAAGGAGGAACAACTGACCAAGATGGGTCAAAAGCGGAGAAAATAATTTCACAATGCATGGCGTGTGCGCAGTCTCCTCCCTGTAACGTGTGCAGTGATTAATAAAAGTAAATCTTTATCTTAATCTTAATGCCAAGTGGATTTTTAATTTTTTGTGGATTATCAGTTTGGGATACGTTAATGATTAACAACAACACTGATTTTGATAGAATATTATTTTTTGTGCAGTTACAAAAAATACAAAAAAATACACCACTTCCCCGCTAGCAACCTTTTAGGTAGAAATAGCAATTATTATTATTATTTTTTTTTTATTTTTTTTTTTTTTTATTATTATTTTGTCATTAACTCCTGTCCTCATCATGTATAGTAAATGTGAATTCATTTTCATAATTTGAACCCTTCAGTCTGAGTACAGTAACAGCACTGTTGCCTTCGCCCGGCCATTGCTGGCGGCTCCTCCGCTTGTTCTGCCCAGGCTGCATTCACCAGAGCACAGCGCTTCGATTTCGGGAGACCGCTGTGCCGCTGCTGCATTAGGCCATCTAATGGTGAAAAAAGAATATGTATAGCCTTCAGCTAGCTGGCAGGCCTTCAGCCATCTCGATTGAGACAGCGTGTCATCGAAGCGAATCATTGTGGCTATGTTGTCTAATTTTGTATAACCGGGAACAAATAAGTGGCTGGGAATAAAGCTCAAAGCTCTGGTGACCAAGAGGCCTACTTGTCTGAGGCTGGAAGTGCAGAGGTGCGCTGCGTCATGGCTTGTCGTCCATGGCTTGCTCCAGGTTGAAATGTGGTTGGAAACATCGTTCCATGTTTGCAGACAGGTAGAAATGTACAGTTCTGGCCCTGGCTAAAGTTTATAGCTTTATTACCAGGCGCAGCTGCGTAAACAAATGGCTGCTACGCTGCGAGTGCTCTTCAACTGCCCGCCACGCCCCATCTGCACACAAACCTGACACCCCCCCCCCATCCTCATCAGCAAAACAGTTGACTGTTTTGCAAACCAAACCACCCCTGAAGCCTGTGCTGGATCTGAACAGAGACTCCTGAATTATCGGTTTCAGCCAGGGTTGCTTTTCGTTGCTGGTAGCCGTTGCACACTGATATTACACACACACACACACATTTCTCAATTCTCATACACACCAGACACTGACATCCATAGTAAAATAGTTTAAGTTGAAGTAATTTATTCCACTGTCCTGCCGTCACTGTTATCCCATTAGTTCAAATGCGGCTTTTATTTCTCACAATATCCATCCATCCATCCATCCATCCATCCATCCATCCATCCATCCATCCATCCATCCATCCATCCATCCATCCATCCATTTTCTCCCGCTTATCTGGGGCCGGGTCGCGGGGGGAGCAGTCTGAGCAGGGACGGCCAGACCTCCCTCTCCCCAGACACTTCCCCCAGCTCTTCCGGGGGGATCCCGAGGCGTTCCCAGGCCAGCTGAGTGACATAGTCACCACAGCGTGTCCTGGGTCTTCCCCAGGGTCTCCTCCTGGTGGGACATGCCTGGAACACCTCCCTAGGAAGGCGTCCAGGGGGCATCCGATAAAGATGCCCGAGCCACCTCAGCTGACTCCTCTCAATGTGGAGGAGCAGCGACTCTACTCTGAGCTCCTCCTGTGTGACAGCTCCTCACCCTATCTCTAAGGGAGCGCCCCGCCACCCTGCGGAGGAAACTCATTTCAGCCGCTTGTATCCGGGACCTCGTTCTTTCGGTCATGACCCAAAGTTCATGACGATAGGTGAGGGTAGGAACGTAGATTGACCGGTAAATGGAGAGCTTCGCCTTTCGGCTCAGCTCCTTCTTCACCACGACGGACCGGTACTGCAGCCGCTGCACCAATCCGCCTGTCAATCTCACGCTCCATCCTTCCCTCACTCGTGAACAGGATCCCAAGATACTTAAACTCCTCCACTTGAGGTAGGAACTCTCCCCCAACCTGAAGGGAGCAAGCCACCTTTTTCCGGTCGAGAACCATGGCCTCGGACTTGGAGGTGCTGACTCTCATCCCAGCTGCTTCACACTCAGCTGCGAACTGCCCCAGTGCATGCTGAAGGTCCTGGCTCGAGGGAGCCAACAAGACAACATCATCTGCAAAAAGCAGAGACGAAATCTGGCGGCTCCCGAACCGAACCCCCACCAGCCCCTGGAGTTCTGTCAATAAAAATGATGAACGGAACCGGTGACAAAGGGCAGCCCTGCCGGAGTCCAACATGCACCGGGAACAGGTCTGACTTACTGCCGGCAATGCGGACCAAGCTCCTGCTCCAGTTGTACAGGGACTGTACAGCCCTCAATAGAGGGCCTCCAACCCCATACTCCCGGAGCGCCTCCCACAGAATGACGTGAGGGACACGGTCGAATGCCTTCTCCAAGTCCACAAAACACATGTGGACTGTTTGGGCAAACTCCCATGAACCCTCAAGCACCCTGTGAAGGGTATGGAGCTGGTCCAGTGTTCCACGGCCAGGACGAAAACCGCATCGTTCCTCCTGAATCCGAGGTTCGACTATCGGCCGGATTCTCCTCTCCAGTACCCTGGAATAGACTTTCCCAGGGAGGCTGAGGAGTGTGATCCCTCGATAGTTGGAACAAACCCTCCAGTCCCCCTTTTTAAAAAGAGGGACCACCACCCCAGTCTGCCAGTCCAGAGGCACTGTCCCCATCTGCCATGCAATGACAAACCTACAACATCCAGAGACTTGAGGTACTCAGTGCGGATCTCATCCACCCCCGGTGCTTTGCCACTGAGGAGCTTGCGAACTACCTCAGTGACTTCAGCCCCGGTGATGGATGAATCGACCTCAAAGTCCCCAGTCTCTGCTTCCTCTACGGAAGACATGACAGTGGGATTGAGGAGATCCTCGAAGTATTCCTTCCACCGCCCGACAATATCCCCAGTCGAGGTCAACAGCTCCCCATCTCCACTGTAAACAGTGTTGACAGAAAGCTGCTTCCCCTTCCTGAGGCGCCAAATGGTTTGCCAGAATTTCCTCGAGGCCAACCAGTAGTCCTCCTCCATGGCCTCCCCGAACTCCTCCCAGACCCGAGTTTTTTCTTCTACAACCGCCCGAGCTGCTGCGCGCTTGGCCTGCCGGTACCCATCAGCTGCCTCAGGAGTCCTATGAGCCAGCCAGGCCCAATAGGACTCCTTCTTCAGCTTGACAGCATCCCTTACTTCCAGTGTCCACCACCGGGTTCGGGGGTTGCCGCCACGACAGGCACCGCCAACTTTACGGCCACAGCTACGGACGGCTGCATCAACAATGGAAGTGGAGAACATGGTCCATTCGGACTCAATGTGTCCAACCTCCCTCGGAATCTGGTCGAAGCTCTCCCGGAGGTGGGAGTTGAAAACCTCCCTGACAGCGGGTTCCGCCAGATGTTCCCAACAGACCCTCAAGGTATGTTTGGGTCTGTCAAGTCTGTCTCGCTTCCTTCCCTGCCAGCGAATCCAACTCACCACCAGGTGGTGATCAGTTGACAGCTCAGCCCCTCTCTTTACCCGAGTGTCCAAGACATACCGCCGAAGGTCAGATGATACGACTACAAAGTCGATCATTGACCTGATGGACACCCTTATGCTTGAACATGGTGTTTGTTATGGACAAACTATGACTAGCACAGAAATCCAATAACAGAACACCACTCGGGTTCAGATTGGGGAGGCTGTTCCTCCCAATCACACCCCTCCAGGTATCACTGTCGCTACCTACGTGAGCATTGAAGTCCCCCAGCAGAACAATGGAGTCCCCGGTTGGAGCACTTTCCAGTACCCCTCCCAGGGACTCCAAGAAGGCCGGGTACTCTGCACTGCTGTTTGGCCCATAGGCCGAAACAACAGTGAGAGACCTATCCCCGACCCGAAGGCGCAGGGAAGCGACCCTCTCGCTCAGCGGGGAGAACTCCAACAGCTCGCCGCCTCTCACCACGGGCAACTCCAGAGTAGAAGGGAGTCCAGCCTCTCTCAAGGAGTTGAGTTCCAGAGCCCAGACTGTGCGTGGAGGTGAGCATGACTATCTCTAGCCGCTACCGCTCAACCTCCTGCCCTAGCTCAGGCTCTTTCCCCCACAGTGAGGTGACATTACATCACGTCCCCATAGCCAGAGTCGTTGTCCAGGGTTTGGGTCGTTGGGGCCCCCGCCCACGACTGCCACCCATATCACATAGCATCGGCCCCTTCTAATCCTTCCTGCAGGTGGTGGGCCTACGGGAAGGCCGGCCCACGTCGCTCCTTCGGGCTGTGCCCGGCCGGGTCCCGTGGCAAGCACCTGGTGGCCGGGACCAGGTGCTTGCCAGCGAGCCCCAACCCCAGGCCTGGCTCCAGGGTGGGGCCCCGGTGACACCAATCTGGGCGACGTACGCTTCCTTTGTTTTTTCTCTGTCATAAGGGGCTTTTGAACCACTCTTAGTCTGACCCGTCACCTAGAACCTGTTTGCCTTGGGAGACCCTACCAGGGGCATTAAGCACCGGACAACATAGCCTCTAGGATCATTCGGGTACTCAAACTCCTCCACCACGATAAGGTGTCGGTTCAAGGAGGAGTCTCTCACAATACCTTCCTGCAAAACATGGGTAGATGGCACCATCTGGTGGATTTTTTTTTTTTTTTTTTTTTTTATGGTGCAGTTTTGAGCCTCTGAATGGCAGGGATACAGAGGAATTAACAGGATTTCACATTTCTGTATTGCAATGGCAGTAGAATGAAAATAATGGTTTCAATGATAGTTAATGTGACCTTAAAGGTCAAAAAGAGGATGGAAGTGGCAATCTTGTTTCCACAGTGCAAAATTTTGTCCACACAGTTTTCGAGCTGTAATTCCAAATTAATTAAAAATACAAAATCTTTGCCAAATTTCATCATCTCAGCACAAGAAATGCCAAAATCCAAGCAAAAAATGTACATTGTAAAGACCTCAAAGGCACGAAGAGTGGGGGCAGTATGTAGAATGTTACCTGTAACATCTAGTGACAAGAAGTCATTCACTCAAACCGCCAGTAAAACAAGGGATGTGTGTGAGAGAGATGGAGTACCTGCCAGAAAGACTTGAACTTAGTATCTTACCAAATCAAGAGCAAGTCATGCTTTTTCTAAAATATGCCACATGGATTTTAGTGTATCACAGAGAAGGAAAAGCTATGTGAGCCATGACAAACATGCCAAGCATAAGCATGCCCAAGAGGCACAGAAACATGCTCCATCCATTTTAATAATCACCCTCTCCAACCAGTTGTTTTACTTGCCAGTAGCTTCTCTCAAAATCACAACTGAAGCATTATGTGTAAGTGATGTGTACATATCCTTCAAGTAATACATACTTAGATTAAGTGCTAAATCTATATGGCCTTTTGTGTTTTCATTTATATAATGCAGGGATGTTCACAGCATTTCACCTTGAACCAGGTATCTGATTCGGACCACCTAATTGTAATCAATTACTACATGTAACAATAAGTTAACGTAATCCTTGTTGCTGTGATATTTTAGAACAAGTGGTTGTCTGGTGGTGTTTTTCCACATACTCGGTGTGTACCCTTGTCTAAATGTAAGGGGTATGTGGACAGCAGTAATGGTGGTGGGACATCCCATCGCCCTTATTTTTAAATCCCAGAGTTGACTAGTAACTCTTTCATGGGCATATGCAGTATGCAGTATTGTTTGTCTGTCAAACAGATTAGAAAAAGTGTAAACCATTCACCATCGAATGCTACCGTCTATGTTTTTAAAAACCATGCTATTATTCTTTGTTAGGTTCAAGCTAGTTTTGTGTACTGATTTGATCTCTGTGTCTTTTCAGGATAGTATGTCCTCAAAAGAGAACACTGCACAGCTAAATAGAGGCAGGACAGAGGAAGACAACACAGGTGAGGATACTCAAATTGAATATCTTTGCTTTTTTATCAGATTGAAAAGACATTTGAAGACATCATGAAAATTGATTTCAAAAATTGGTAACCCATGACTGTGTCCTTAAAGCTCAGTACTATAATTAGCACTATTCCCTCATCCATACCTTAAATGATTCATAGTGCTAATATCCTTATTTATTCATTTATTTATTTCAAACTTTAGTAACTCGAAATGGGAATATAAAAAGAAAAGTCAGAGTGAGAGGCGTCCCATCATCTGTCCCGTTAAGTCAGCAAATGTAAGATGTGACTCATCCATGAGGATTCTGTTTTCATAGATGCTCCATTTGTGTGGTACTCAACTGTAGGGATGAACAACATTCTTCTAGAATGTATTCCTTCATATGGTGTTTTGATAATGGTCGTGGATAGTGCTGTTTAACAAGTGTTTATTGCTGTTCTCCATACAAATGATAAATAGTGTTTACAGTCAAAGAAAGTGATTTCATTTAGGAAAATGGTGATTATTGTGCTTATTTTCTGGGTTAAATTGGACACAGCCCGGCCAGAGTTTGTTTCAGTTTTTTTTTTTTACCGAACTCCCCCTGTGTCATGTGTCCAGATAAGCAGTTGATCCAGTACACCTCCTGCCCCCTGCTGGCCTTTCTTGATGGCTGCACCCCTCCTCCAGAGGTAGATCTGGGCATCAACAGCACCAGCTCCTCTAATACCGACCTCCAGCCCTGTTCCAGCTCAGGTGCTTGTGGGGAGGCTTTGCTGCACTCAGAGCTGCTGGACACCAGCCTGGAGTCAAAGCAGCCAGTTCGCAGCTCCCTGATACACCTGGAGCCTCTGACAGAGGCAGAGGCCAGTGAAGAGACACTTTTCTACCTGTGTGAACTAAGTCCTGTTGGACCAGAGGCTGATCCCACTCAGCTGGACAGAGTGTGAGCAGGAATTTACAACACAGACTACATCCCTCCATCCTCCAGACAGTAATGACATTGTGTTTTAATATACCCTCACCTCTTTTGCCTGAGGTGTTTGCTGAGACACAGTAATAGAACTGAGGAAAGCACTAGGTTGGTGGAAGAATAAAGAAAGCACGTACACATTTTTATATGTAAGACTTTCGCATTGCAGATAACATTTGAGTTACAGGAATAAGCCACATATGATAATAATAATAATAATAATAATAATAATAATAATAATAATAGTAATAGTAAGATTAAGATTTTTACTTAATTTATCACTCCACACACCACAACATGCATATGCTATGCTTCAGTGAACACAACAACTCTACATGCACATGCCATACTTGTGCATGCACCGGGACCCTCTAGCTGTGAGGCGACAGTGTTACCACTGTACCACCGTGCCACCTAGTAGTGTAGTAGTAGTAGTAGTTTGAACCAAATACTTGCACGCCTTCTTCTCAAAACTCAGTCAAAACAGCACACACATCTTACACATACTATACATAAAATATCTCTGACAAAACCCATGAAAAATAGATTTGTTTTTTGTTCTACATAGTCATTGGTTTTTGTCATTACAAAGACTCAAAATGTCCCAACGCTGACCTTCTCCACTCACGTATAAAAATATTTGCTGTGTGTTGAAAACCTCTAGATGTACAGGCAAAAGGTTTGATTTGTGTTAACATTTTTCATGAACGTTGTAGATCATGTATAGTAACCACTGCCATGCAAATTAATAACATTTTCATCAAGTTTATTTTTCTGACTTGAACGTTTTCTTCAATGCAATGGTCTCAAATGATTTGAGAGGCACAGACTGTGACTATGGCTGTCAAACACAGGATTCCAGGACCTTGATTTCCACCATACAACTTCTCCATCAGCACAACTTCATCTCTGTGCTGTCTGTACTTGTCTTTGGTCTCATCTGTTCTTCAGTATTTTCACTATCAGTAAAGCATTGCAGCACATCTGCTCTTGCAACATCAGTGAGGAGGCATCTTCACCTGAGCTGTATTAAGACACACTAAACCTTTGTATGGACTTCTAAAAATCAGTTTGTTCTGAGTTTTGTTTATCTCTTGCTGTCCTCATAGCTAAGATATTCTTCATAAGGCAACATTTTTAAACTTCTTTGTGTTCAGGTGTTGAACAATGAATTTTGTTACATTCATTTATTGAAAGCCACATTCTAGAGAACTGGGACAAAACGTGATCTTAAGACTACATTAACCTGTCAAAAAACTCACTCAGAGTGGTGTGGCAGAGTTGGGGATCACATAGACATTATAAATTAGGTTGTACAGTAGATGATTGACAGTCATCTGGAAATGTTTTAGCATATGTGTGTTGTAAGCTTAAATACAGATGTCACACATCTGATTGAACTGGCTCTGCAATTGGTTAAATTCTTCTGTAAAGAATGCGTATCCATCTGAGAACACAAAACCACATCAGATCTAGAACACCAGTAACTATCTGCATTAATTTAGCAATATAACAATAGAACTGAATGGTCTGAATGTTAAAGTTCACCTTTGAACAGAAGTTTGCTTAAAAATAAGCTAGGTCCACTTGCTAACTATTTACAGAGCTTTCAACTGCATCTCACCATTGAAGGCTCATGAAAAAAACTTATCACGAGACTTAAGTTCGTGTGACGACAACAGAGCCCTCTCCACGACAACTGAACAAAATTCCCTTGAGGAACACCACAAAATGTAGTTTGAATCATGAGTGGACCTTAAAATGATTTTGTCAAACAAACAAAAAATATTTCATGTTTGTAACATACTGGTGTTAAAACACGTGAGGCCATATACACATCACCACAAAGGAGGGAAGTCTGAGAGTAAAAATGTCATTAAATTATGACTAGACTTGCTGTGGGTGACCAGCAGGTGATGCTGCCATCCTCTGAGTGCAAACTGTAATGAAGATGTGGAATTGAGCTATCATTGAGAAACTTTGTTCACATTTGTTAGAGAAGTAATCAAAAGTATTGACAACCTATACTCCCTAATTTTGTTAAAATGCCCAATTGTTCCTTAAATCCCTGAATCACCTCCAAGCCCCCTGCTCAGTAAGTCAACACTGTTCACCCTTGGAAAACAGTAGAGAACTGAGAGAAAACTGAGACTTTGGGTTGCTGCAACAGGATGAAAAAGAAAATGTGGATGTATGGGAGTAGATCTCACAGTGGAACAGCTGTAAATGATACCACTGATGCAAAGCTTGTGGTGTTGAGTAGCTTCAGTATATTCATGTTTTGATAAAAAGAAACTCCCCCTGTGTTTCCTTCTCTGATCGAAGTGCCTGCATCCTTTCCCCATTTTGTCTGGTGCAGCCACACTTAAGACCTCAGATGCTGTTTATAGTCTGCTGTACGCAGTCACAGAGGTGACATGACTTCTCTGTGTCCTGCTCGCTTCCCACAAGCTGTTTGTTGTTGTTGCAAGCCTTGCAGTTACAATAAAGCCAATGCTACAGTGTTTATTTGTCATTCGTTTGGTGTTTCATTGCTTTTCACACTCAGGACACTGAACCTTTTTCTTTACATCTGTCTATTGCCAGTCTAATGCAACAGGAAGAAATCCTACCCTTAGGAAGTGTATGAAGTTCAGTTTTTCTTGAAATTGTTGAACTGCACTGCATTATGCAGAGAGGTGTTTCAGCCTGCCCTCAATTGATTAAATAGGGAGAACAGAAACACTAACACAAGACAAAAAATACAAACTACAATACAATACTACTACACTACTGATAGCTGCCTTCACTTTGAAGTGATATTGATGGTTTGACACTAATGATTGAGTGTGCATGTTTTGGCGTTGTGTCTCTTTGCCAAACACCTCTGTCTGTAAGCAACTTTTTTATGGCATATGTTGCACACTAGAATAACCAGTCAGTGTGATTTGTGTTTTTTTTCTTTTATTTTCATTCTGCAAATATACAGATGAAACCGTGCATTACATCGCCACACATCTCTGTCCAACTCAGCAGGAAGTGCTGTTATTTACAATTGGCTTTAAATAAAAATGAATTTCCCCCAAATGCAAAATACAAAAAAATATAAAATACAACACAATCACACAATTACACAAAGTGCCTCTAGCTCCCTGCTTCCAAATTACTATTTCCCAATGGGTACAAGTGATTAAAACACAGCAAATATTCTATGTTGGGGTTCCTACACAGTACAGCCGTCGAGTTAGCATGGCGACGGCGTCTACACCGAAAATTAGCTTAGCGGCTAACTTTACACACAACAGCTCCAGTTACACTTCAAATACTCAGTGGGAATAAACGGCCAACTTTCCCCACTCTCGCCATAACTCCCTGCATACTTCTGTCCACTTATTACCCACTTTGCTTACCGGCAAATATACAGATGAAACAGTGCATTACATCGCCACACATCTCTGTCCAACTCAGCAGGAAGTGCTGTTATTTACAATTGGCAGAGGTGCTCACTATAGGGGATACTCCCTCTTGTGGCGAAAAGAGGCAACAGCACCTACTCTCATATACACCGTTTTGAATGCAGGAACTCAAAGCACAATCGCTATTTTGTTCATACACAACAAGGAATATGTATTTTGGCAGGCAGGACAGTTTAGTTTTTTAACACTTTGTTTTATACTGCTATAATGAAATTAAATTACGATTAAATGAAATATGGGGGGTGGCTTTTTACATTAACCTTTTATGAACTTCTTATTCTATGAACTCATCTTCACACATACCTTTTAGATCTTGTTTCTTAAGTAATCAGACGCCTTGATCTTAATCAAACTAAACTAGCTGAGCACAGCTCAGCTAGCCATGGCTCCACTTACCTCGCCATCCGGCTGTCAAAGCTGTTCTGCCCTCAGCAAGAAAATCGCTGAGCTGGAGCAGAGGATTTCCACAGTAACTTTACGTGCATAAATTCAGGCACAAACCCCTCAGGGCCAGGAGCCTTCCCACCCTGTAGGGTCTTAATGGTCTCCAAGACTTCCTGGGCTGTAATTGGCCTACAGTACACAGATCTTTACTGGTTTCTAAAGATAAGGTAGGGAGAGTGATTCTGTCCAAAAAGCTATTTCTTAAAATTGACGTATTTTGACACTCAGAACAATATAATTGCTGGTAGAACTCTTTTAGAATTCTGCTGATAGTTTTGGTTTCAAAATGTTGCTCACCCTTCTTGTCTCTAAGCAAGGGTATTGCATACAGCCCTGTCTTGCCCTGGGCTAATTACCAGATTCAAACAATCTATGCCTGGCAAAAAATATTATTGTTTCAGCTTTTTGAGTTAACAATTGACCTAAAGCAGATTTGGTTGCCCCCAACTTCTTTAACAGGGAGGTGGAGAAAGATTCTTTGAAATCTCTCTCTAAAGTAACAATGTCAAGCTCTAATTGTTTTGCTAATGTACTCTTCCTTTTTGTGGCTGTGTAAAAAATTATGTATCCCCTGAGAAAGGCCTTGCCCGTCTCCCATAAAGTAGAAGCAGAAACCTCAGGTAAATAGTTAGTAGACATAAAGAGCTCCCATTGATTTTCTAAATATGTCAAAAATGCAGGGTTGCTAAGAAGATATTGGTTTAAACCCCAATGTCTAGAAAAGGGGTCATAGTAAGGTGGCAAGAGTTCTACAGAGAATGATAAGTGGTCTGAAAGAACACATGTGCTGATGGAGCAGGCACCAGTCTTGTCAAGGACTGATCTGGAGACAAAAATGTAATCAATTAAAAAAAAAAGAATTGTGCGGATGAGAGAAAAATGTGAAATCTTTCTCTCTAGGATTAGTGATTCTCATGCGTTAAATAGACCAAGATCTGAGCAAACCAAGAACCCTATTTTTGAAGGAGGTTGGGTTTTAGGTGGACTAAAATACATGTCAGAAGACAGGCCACAATTTAAAATCCCCACCAAGTATTATATAGGGTGGGCAGATTGAGGAAATATCAGTCAGTAATTTAGAATAAAATTAGCTGTCAAAAGTATTGAGTGCATAGACACTTCCTATGAGAATTTTTTTCATCATACAAAACCCCTGTAACTATAATAAGTCTTCCATCTGTATTTCGGATGACCAAGTGTAAAGGCAAGATGTTTATGAATAAGTATTGCTACCCCTGTACTTTTGGAGTTGAAAGAAGAGTAATAAATTTGGCCCACCAAATCACCTTTTAATTTGAAATGTTCAAGATCTCCAAGGCAGGTCTCCTGTAGCAATGCCACTTGCACCTTATCTTTTTAAGCATGGAAAGTATTTTATGCCTCTTAACGACATGGTTGATTCCCTTGACATTCAATGTTATGATTTTTGTGTTACTTATTAGGTAGTTGATTGCTCAAACAATAAATAAAAATGATCCAGATCAAACAGAGAAATGATGACCCATTGTGACAGATATAGTACAACAAGATATTATTTGGCATATCAACTGGATGAACTGTGATGGCATAAACATTTCCACCTTCTAATGATGAGAGAATAACTGGAACCTTCTCCATGCTAAGAAAACAAAGTAAAGATGAAGACAATGTAGAAGTATGAAAATTCTGAACTATCAAAATGAAACCAAAACAAAAAGTTACCCACTGGGTAGTGATATAGGATCACATGCCGCTAGAAGGCGTTACCACTTCTGGAGCAAAAAACCCTCCATATCCCACCCCAACTCCCACAACAGAACGTTACTACTTGCCTGTTACCATCATTAATTGTTAACATATCAATGTAAACATTATGAAGAGGTGACTGCATCACACTGCAAATCATGAAAAAGGAAGAAAAAACATAGTAGAGTCAGGACCATTTACGCCTTTCAGTGCTTGAAGTGTTCGTGCAATGCTGTCATAAAAAACAGACTTACATGGTCCTTAATGGGCTGTGTCGTGTAAACCTAAGAACACGAATGTAATCCCATCTGTTCCGGTTCTCCATATCATCCATGCAATCGGCCATTACCTTAATTTTCCTCTCAGCTTCAGCAAGTCTCCCGTCCAGACCGGTCACCATGTCCTCCACATCCGACACTCTCTGCTCCGCCTTGGTAATGCATTTTGACTGGCCTTCCAATATCATCGATATCCTTTCCAAAGTTTCTGTAAACTTGCAGAATTTTTCTTCCATTATGTCGCTGAACTTTTGAGCCACCTTGTGAATCAGAGCCGTGGTGTTCACCGCAGGCGAGGGCTCCTCACCTCATCATACTTCGTAGGTTGATTTTCGTCTGTGTCGATATTGCTTGTTGTCAAAAGGGAGCTTTTTCTTCTTGTCACTAAGTGTTATGCAACTCAATGTAACCCCCTGCATCCATTACTTCAAATGATTTAACTAGTAAAGTAGAAAACAGGGCTTCACCTTCTAACCAAGATTCGATGAGGAGATTGGCTGGAATCTATTTGTCTGCCTGCTTAAATAAACAGACACATCCACCCCAAGTAATACACAACAAGAACTGATTATGAAAAAACAGGAATATATTGTTGTCAACAAGACACTCACAATAATGCAAAAAGGCATGACCAGTTACAAGCTAACTGTCAATAGTATATGGAATAAGCACTGAACTGGTAGCAACAGTTTCAATATCACATTTAACAATAACTGAAAACAGGCCAGATAAACCATGCTGAGATCTCAGGAAAAGTTTCAGATCCAATGTTCAATGGATGAGAACAAAAAACAAAGAGCAAAAACAAATTGAAAAAAAAAAGGGAAAATATAAAATGAAATGAGTGCACTCAAAAGTCCTACAGCCCTCTTTCACAACAATTGTCCAAAGTGATGGTTATGGAGTAGGTTGAGGGAAGATGGAGATGTTTCCAGGATGAAGGTGAGATGGCAACGGAGTGAAGATGTGGATGAGACAGCAGATGAGATGGCGGACAGTGATGATCCAGATGAAGCTCTACAAAAAAAAAACAGTCTACACAAATGTGCAGAACAATTACTGATCACGGGTCCATTAATACTTGCTCCAATAAAGTCCCAGCTCTGCAATGTCCTTTTTTTTCCTTTTCCTTTAACTCATAACAACTATAGACACAATAACGCAACTTACAATATACCTCAAGGTGCAAGAATTCAACATAACCTCAAAATGAAACACACCTTAACTTAGACCACAGTATGTTGTGCATTTTAGATACATGTGTTAACTTTATGATCAAAACCACAATTATTATCATAACTACGTTTTGTTTTTGTTTTGTTTTTTTCATAGTTATTAGCAAAACTCCACACAAAACTCATGGTAAGGAAACCCACGCCCCAACACCACGTGCGGCTGCTAGCTGTCCACTAGCTAAATGGCAATTGACCAACATTGCACACAACACAATCATGACATCAGCATAAACAAACCTTATCCCCTTCAAGATTATCCCGACTGGTTTTGACAGAAGTACAGGGTCTCTCAGTAATTTTTTATCCATGTGCAGTTTGCTAATGCAGTTAGCATGCTAACTACATGAGCAACTACTCCCTAACACATGAACCACTAACTCACCAGAATATCAAATGTTCACAGTCTGTGAAACATCCGTAGCAAAGTCGCAGCTCCTCTGTCAACTCTCGTGGCTCAAAGATTAATTTCAACTCGTGGGTTATCAAGCTCAAATTCTATGTTCAACTCATGCAACTTCTAGTCTAACTTCTAGTGCAACTCCAACGTCGCCGGGACTGAAAAACATCGTCGAAGATGGAAAAAAAACAAAGATCATCTGTATGAGAGCATTTGCGGAATAAACGGTCTGCGAGTTCTGAGACGATGGTTGTCTGTCTTTTCTCCCATGAATTTTAGCCTCTAGATGATGTTAAGGAACCACTTTAGTGACTGTGAAGACGGTAGACTGCTGCAGAAATGTCTAACACTACAGGTTATGGGCCCAGTCATACAGGCCAAAGGTGGTTCAGACTTTTATTCGACGGTGATGAGAAAAGTTACGAACTCTGGGAAACAAGGTTTCTCATGCACATGGAGTTGCGTGGCCTCAGAGAAGTTATCCTGGACGACCCGCAGATAGATGACAATGACGAAGAAGCTCTCGCGGAAGATGAGGCAAAGAACGGAGAGGCATATGCTGAGTTAGTGCAGTGTCTTGACAACAAGAGTTTGTCATTGATAATGGGGGACGCAAAATGTGACGGAAGAAAAGCACTGGAGATTCTTCGCAAGCTCTATGCAGAAAAAGACAAACCACGCATGTTGAGTTTGTATTGTAAACTTTCCTTGCTCCATAAGGGGAGCAATGAAACAGTCACAGACTATATTATTCGAGCAGAGACTATATTCATGTCAGAGGGGAACCCTCTGGGCCTTCAAGGTATTCAGTGAAGGCCTAATAAAAAATATTGAAAGAATTTTTGTACTCCTAAATAATTATTTTATTTTATTTTTATTTATTTATTTTACTCACTGAAATCATAGCAATGAGGTCTATATTATTTTTATAAACTTGTCCTGGCAAACAGTGGGTTAATATAACTAAATGGAAAATGGACCAATCACAATTTTCCTTTCAATGGTATCTGGGTAAATCAGTGACACCTTCTGGCAGGCAGGGCCTTCAGTAACTGCAACGAATGCCTGTGTAACTCAAGCGAATGTCGACACAATTTGACAATGACAGCTGTCTTAGCCAATCATATTTTGCTAAGTTGTGGGTGGGATAATTTCCTATCCTATCCTAATACTTAATGGATAAGCGCCTAGTTGTAGTTGTGAGTGAGTGAGGAGAATAGAGAAGATCGAGTTGGTAGAACGTGAAGAGAAATCTGACGTTACTCCCTCAGGATAAAGACACAAATATTTATTTTTTTGTTTGTAGGCTTGGTTGAACAGAGAGTTTGTGTTCATGAGACAGTACACACAATGTTCACTGTTTAAAATGAATGGCCTGTGTACTGTAGGAGTCAAGTCAGTTTTTGTCATTATCATGTTGATTTGTGACATTTACAGTATCTGGCTGAGTAGAGGTCTGTGTGTGTGTGTGTGTGTGTGTGTGAGAGAGAGAGAGAGAGAGAGAGAGAGAGAGAGAGAGAGAGAGAGAGAGAGAGAGAGAGAGAGAGAGAGAGAGAGAGAGAGAGAGAGAGTGAGAGGAAGAGATGAGCCAGTTCATGTGTGCCTCTGTGTATGATGTAGCTCTTTGCAGTGACACAGTAAAAACTGTGGCTCTTTGTCTCTGACTGGTTGGCCACTCCTGCTCTACATCATTGCTTCACCTGCCATGATGAGGAAACAGAATTGTCTTTGTTAACTGCTTCATGGGCACAAGTTGCTGGTGTTGACTTTGTTGGTCTCATTGTGAGCATAGTGATTGATTTGAAGTTGATTTTTTTCAATTTTATATCTTAATTTTTTTAAATTGTTTGAAGTTATGTTAGGTATTGCAGTGTTCAGACACATGATAAATTTGTAATCCTGCAAAACTATCAATATACTGAACTTCCATGTCACATGATTCTGGCTATTGTTTTTATTTCTTTGTTTGATTGTTTATTGACACATGTGGTCCCATGGTCCTACTGAAGGCCCAGTGGCTGGGGCCACGTTTCGCCACTGATTCATGTCATTGAGAAGAGCAGAGGAGCATATTAGTGATGGACTTCAGATAGCCATGGTGGTTAAGGGGCTACCTGATTCATACAAGCCATTCGTCATGCACATCACCCAGACAAATGACAATATAACTTTCGTCGAGTTTAAAACAAAACTACGAAGTTATGAGAGTACTGAAAAATATAGGAGGAGTGACGTGAATGTAGAAGGTGACAATGTGATGAAAACTAGCAGGATGACAAGGACACATGGAAGAGGGAGAGGAAAGAAAATGGACCTGGCTGCTGTCGAGTGTTGTACCTGCGTTAAAAAGGGACACGTGGCCAGGGCATGTCCTGACGAATCCCAGGCGAGAAGAGAGGAACGAAAATGGGACACACCACAGGGAGGAGGGTGGCGCGGCCTAGGACGAGGCCGTGACCATGTGAAGAAAGCTGATGGAGAGACGGAGTCAGAGCATATGTGGCAGATTGAGTTCTCGCCCCCCCCTTCTAGTGGAATTAACTGCCAGCAGGCTGCGCTCAATCAGCCATCAGCGCACTGATTGCGAGGTGGGGCTGCTCACCTTTATATCAATGTGTGTTAACACTGCTCTGGTTCCTCTTCCTAACCTTCGGAGTCTGGCGTCTGTGTGAGCGGGGTGCGCTTGGTGTGCCATCCGTGGCGTTGTGACGTGCTGGCTGCAAGCCTAAGGTAGGCACTTATGGCACCTCCTGGTGCCGCACATCTATTGTGTGCGTAACAGGCGTAATATCGGCTGTTGTCCTCACTCTGCAGTGTGGCTGCTGTTGTCTCTCCCCTGTGGCGGTGAATATAGCCCAGTACAATCGTCTTCGGCTCGGAGCTCTGGCTTCATGCGAGTTGGTGCAGTGAGGTAGGTTTGCTGGAGTTAAGTTAAACTGTAGTCGGTCGCTGCCTGGTCCTGTCTCTATTTAAATTTTCTCTGTTTTCCCGTTTTGGCCGGCGGTTGGCAGCATGCGCAACAGCCGTGCGTCCTCCTCTCCATTATGCTGATGGAAAGCTGTTCTCCGCTGGGTGATACTCCAAAGTCCCGGCTGTGCGCCACAGTGTAGTGCTTCATCCCGAGTCATCCGTTGTCACCCCCCTGGCGCAGGCTGCTGTTCTGTCTCACTATTTGTATGGTGTGGTCCACATAGGATTTATGCCCGGCTAAATTTCTTGGGTGCAGACTCTCCAGTATTGTTTGTGGCAACATATTCTCCTTTTATTCTATACAAAAAGGACCGTAGCAGCATGCTATGGGGGTCCATCCTATTTTGTTTATTCAAATTGAGTTGCTTTGTACCTGATTTTCTGATTTAGTGTTGATTTGTTTGAGCTGTGCTCTTGCTTTCTTTCTAATTAGGGCCACGGGGCATTCGCCCGAGCCCTATTGTTATTCTGCGGGTTTTTTCTTATTATTCCTCTTCCGTGTCAAATTTCGATTCGCTACTAGTCCTAGAGTTTTGAGAGCACCCAGGCGAATCATATATCAAAACGTGCGGCTCGATCGGACTCGGTGTGCTATTATTTTTCTCTACAGAATACGAAAAAATCCCATAAGAAATGAATGGGGAGAGGCGAAAAAAGTGAAAAAATCTCCCCCTTTTTCAAAGGGCTACTGCTCCGGCATACGCCTCTCTATGCCTAGAGACGCCATTCCAACTTTAAAACGTAGACATAAGTCTCGTCTATTGGTGTATTAAGTCTCGTTTCAGTAGGTCGTATAGTTTTTGAGCAGTCGCCGTTCAATGACCATGAGCGTTTTGGGAGAAATTGTGAGTTTATAATGGGTGTGTATTGCACGGAATGTTCGCGCTAGAGTGGAGGGGATTAACTGCTAGAGTGGAGAGAAGCTCTGAAAATTGTGTGAAACTTTTGTCTTTCCACGCTCCTCCAAAGCACAAATTCCGCTCTAGGCACGTGAAAATTTCCAGAGTTGTAGTGCCGCTTGCGCTGATTCTCACGATGTGCCTGGCTAAGCCATAGGACTTACGGTTTTTGAGTTCTCAGCCTCTGAGCGAGGAGAGCGCCTCTGACCTCGCCCATAAGGTCCAATACAAATAAAAAACGGGAGAGACAGAAACCAACCGTTTTTTAACTCGCTGTAAAATCGGCATTTTTGAGTCCAGCGAAAAAAGAAAGTGATTAGAGTGTAGAGCAAAGCCTTGTGGCTCTGATGGTGAAGAAATTTCGTCAATAGGAGTTTCGGTCTTTGCGTGAGAAGCGTTTGTTCGGGGGGTGCGCAGAGGCCAAATTCAGACGTTTCTCAGACTCTCCCAGAGCCAAAGTGGCTCGTCACCATGGTTACCTGTGGCCTGATCTGAAGTTACCGTGGCAACCTCTGAGCCTCAGTGCCTCTCCCACACACACACACACACACATATGCGGCTTAAGCTGCAGCTATGCAGCTAATTCAAATGAGCAGCTCCTCATTAAGGTCTGCATTGGCTTGCTAACCAGCCACAGCCTAGCCTATTACTGGTGAGTTGTAGGTGTTAGTGAGGTAATGAGTGATGTTGGCCTGTTAGCATTAGCCACAACGCTAACATGCTAATGCTAACATGAAGTCCTATGAACTTGTTGGTGCATGGAGGTTTGACTTTTGATGTCGGGTTGTTGAGCTAACGTGCTAATGTTAGCATGCTAATGCTAACATGCTAACTTAGGCTAAAATGATTGTCGAAGGCATTCTAATGGTGGTTCAGAGGGTTTCAATGTGTTATTTGACATGCTAATGTTAGCATGCTAATGCTAACATGCTAACTTAGGCTAAAATGATTGTCGAAGGCATTCTAATGATGGTTCAGAGGGTTTTAATGTGTTATTTGACATGCTAATGTCAGCTTAGCATTAGCGCTTGGAATCGTCCGGCGGCGGCACCCGTGGCCCTTTCAAAATTTCCCAGGGGGAAATTGTCTAGTTTTGTTTATTGTTTTAATTGAATGGTTTATCATTTTCTTTTTTTTTCTTCTTTGTTAATTGGCAGGGGGTTTTGGTGGGATTTATTTGAGGGTTGAGTTTTGTTTTATATTCTATATTGCTTTTGGCCAATTGGGTGTGTGCAGGTGTGGCGTGAGTGTATTTTAGTGTGTGTGTGTGTGTGTGTGTGTGTGTGTGTGTGTGTGTGTGTGTGTGTGTGTGTGTGTGTGTGTGTGTGTGTGTGTGTGTGTGTGTGTGTGTGTGTGTGTGTGTGTGTGTGTGTGTGTGTGTGTGTGGTCAAATTGGCCATTTTTCTTTCAGTTTGTGGCACCCAACACTAATTGTGTCTTCTCTGTTGGGCAGGAGCGGTGGATTGTGAGCCAGTGGTAGGCAGACCTCCTGGTGGTGGTGCCCCCCTCACATTCTTTTATTGTTTGCTGTGTTTTGTTGATGTAATTAGATTTCACAGGTGGTGTGTTTCTTTACTTTGGATTCGTCCTTGTTCCTTTTTGGTCCGTCCTCCATGGTAAGCACCCCTCTGCTTTATTCCTCAGGCCCCTATACGCAGTAGATGTTGGACCATAGTTGCTTGGTCATTTTATAATTGCGAATTGTTTATAGCATTTAAATTGTTGGCAATAAATTTTGGTACAGTTACTTTGGATTCTGGTCTCTGTCAATGTGTCATTGAACCTGTGAGCCTCATTCTTGGTGTCCCTGGTAAGGGTGAAATCACTACTTCCTGGGGTTGACATTACCCTGGGTGGCGTTGTTGACAATACATCACCATCTCTTGGTATATCCTGTGTCCAATTTGTCACACATACATCTTTCTTTTTCAAGTTGAGAGACTGTCCTACACAAAGAGGAAACAAGAAGGGTTTCATGGTCGACAGTGGCGCCACAGCACATATGATCAATGACGCCACAAAATTCAAAACAGTTGACAAGAGCTTCAGAACCAAGGACCACATGATCGAGCTTGCCGACGGGACCAAGTGCGGGATGGCAAAGATGCAGGGAGACGCTGAAGTCTACTTGCTGGACAGTGAGGGACGACACGTTCTCTTCTGGCTCTTTTTCTCTTCTGGCTCTCAACGAAGGCGGACACTTTTTCTCTCGCTCTCTCCCTGCCCTTATATGCCCCGCTGTTGCTCTTTGTCTTGTGCTGTCTCTGTCTGATCTATTGGAGCCTCTCTCTGCATTCTCTCTGAAACCTAAAATCATGGATATGATCAGCTGGTCTCTCAATGCAATCAACCAAATTTCTTTGCCTGTCGATCCTTTCCGTTGAGGATGTTGAAGATGGCTACATATTTGGATTTATGATAACAGGCTTTCTGCTGTTTGGAGTTAGCAGCTTCCTGATTTATCACAAAGTTCGGATGATGTTGGCAGCACTTTTGGCTATCGAGAAGCTGCCCATCATGACTGAGGGAATGTGCAAGGCTGTCAACACTCAGACTCAAGCGACATGTGAGCTCGGTCGCAAACTCGATGCGATTCCTGGAGTCCTTCACAGGGTGGATGCCAACTTGGAGAAGTTGTCAGCTCGGCTCGGGTGAAATTGACCACAGAATTTCGATATATTTGAATTACAGCCACCAGGAGACTCAGAGAGACTCAAGGTAGATGAAAATTGCAGTGTCGGCCTAACCCAAACAATCGTTATCTTCATTGGCTCCCCGAGATAACCGGCCTTCCCAAGGTAGGTATCTCTCCATTCTCCTGGATGTTATGCAGACAAGACTCTCTGGCCCTATCTCCCTCCCCCAACACCCTCTACTCCCGTGAACTTTGTTTCTGGATCAGAGCTCTCCGCGGTCGTCCCCATGGCTACAGCTGTGTCTTCGTCATCAGTTATCAGACGGCAGAGACAATGAGTTGGACTGAGTGGAGATGAAGTACACAGGCTTACACATATGCACACACGAAGACACATATAACACGCACACCCCCTCCAACTCAACGCCTCCGTGGCTCCCTCCCCATTCCTTTCTTTGTTGCAATGTAGAATGGAGGGTTGCTGCGAGGCACCCAAATTGGCTGCATGCACGCACCCCCCCCAGTGTCTGTGCTGCAACACCTCCCCTCCCCAATACTTGGACATTGTAATTTTGAGGATGTTGCAAAACTAGAAAAGGTGGTTAAAGGGATGTCTATAAAAGGGAAACATGACAGAGCCAATCAAAACTGTAATATGAAGTTTTGCATATGAAATATGCACACAGGGTAAGTTTATACAGAGCACAAACAGACAAGCCGACGCCAAAGCTACAACTGTACTAGAACTAGTACACACAGACTTATGCAGTCCTATAGAACTGACAGATAAAAGTGGATACAAGTATGCAGTAGCATTTATTGATGATTACAGTGGGATGATTTTTCCATATTTTATCAGAGCCAAAGGGTGACATGGCAAAAGCTACAGAAAAATTCATAGCAGACGTAGCCCCGTATGGAAAAATGCACATGTTCTGATAACGGCACAGAGTTCTCCAGCCAGGAGTTCCAATCTTTGCTTAGGAGTAATGGGATAAGGCATGAGACGAGTGCACCCTACTCACCCCATCAGAATGGAACTGCTGAGAGAGGTTGGAGAACCTTATTTGAAATGTCACGATGCATGCTATTGGAGACTAACCTCCCAAAGCAATTATGGACATGTGCTGTACAAACCGCAGCTCAAACCCGCAACAGGTGCCAAAGTAAGCGGCTAGAGCAGACACCTTACCATGTTTTCACAGGAAAAGCACCTAACCCATCTAACATGAAGATATTTGGCTCTCAATGCTACGTATATAGGCAGAATAAAAAGAAACTAGATTCCAGGTGTGAAAAGATTTTTGTAGGCTATGATAAATATAGTCCAGCACATAATGTGTATTATCCTGAGACAGGAAAATTCCTGAAACATAGGCTGGTGAAGTTCATCACCAAAAGCAGCGCAGATAGCCAGACTCAGACAAGTTGTGACATGGGGGACGAAATTGAGAGTTACAGAGACACACCACTGAAGGTAATCAACCAGGGTCAGGGACAGCCTAAGGAGAGTAAAGAGTCCAATGTTGAAGAGACTGCCGAGGCAGGTCTGACCCAGGCAGATCGTACTCAGAAAGGAAGAAAGATATCCTACAAGACAGAGAAAGGCTCCAGAATATTTAAAAGAGTACCAGTGTAAAGCTGAGTGTGACAATGACAAAAGTGAAAATATTGATTATTTCTACAGAGTGGCTTATGGTTTACCTAAAACATTTAAAGAGGCTATGGACTCTAAAAAGTCAAAATGGTGGCTGACACTATGAAAGAGGAGATGAACTCTTTGACAGAGAATGAGACTTTTACTCTGATCCCACTGCCAAGAGGTAAACAAGCAGTAGGAGGTCGCTGGGTATATGCAGTGAAAGAAAGCCCAGATGAATCTAAGACTTGTAAAGCCAGATATGTCGCAAAGGGATATGGTCAAGTGGAAGGGATTGACTATAAAGAGACTTTTTCACCGACAGCTAATATGACTTCTGTTCAAGCATAAATGCAGGTGGCTGCACAAGAGGATCTTACCCTACATCAAATGGACGTAAAGACTGCATACCGCCATGCTCCAATGGACTGTGAGGTATATATGGAGCAACCTGAAGGTTTTGAGATCAGGTCAAAAACAGGAGAACACTTGGTGTGCAAATTCAATAAGTCACTGTATGGCTTAAAACAGTCTGGGCGTAACTGGAACATGTTACTGCATGATCATCTTACAGAGAATGGTTTTGTACAAAATGATGCTGATCATTGTGTCTACGGCAGGGAATCTGAAAACGAGAAAGTGATTCTGTTAGTATGGGTAGATGAAGAGAAGGTTTAAGATGAAAGATATGGGTCCACTTAAACACTTCCTGGGTATCGACTTTGAACAGAGTGAGAGAGAAAATGACTCAAAGGAGACACATAGAGAAGATGTTAGCAAAATTTGGAATGTCTGAGTGCAAATCAAGGTCCACTCCATGTGAACAAAAGTTAAACTTTGACAGTGAGGGTGAAGTTAATGACTCAACAGGATACAGAGATATAGTAGGTAGGTATCTTGATATACATTATGACATGTACCAGACCTGACTTAAGATGGGTTGTTAGTAAATTATCACAGTGATGCTGATTGGGCGGCTGATAAAAACGATAGGAGGAGCACTACTGGATATTGTTTCAGCTTAACTGAGAATGGTCCAGTTATATCTTGGAAGACAGTCACTTGTTTTATAAAACAGGATATTCCACAACAAACCGTGAGGAAACGCTATCTTACCTCGGAAATGGCTGCAAATTTTATTCACCTATTACATATGACATTCCGGCCAATATTTTACCCTCCTCTTGTGACTTTATGGTTGACAGTTTTAACAGTAAACTCAGGTCCACTCTTGATTCAATTGCCCCTTTAAAACTGGAAAAAAAAAAAAAAAAAAAAAAAAGTTTCTAATCCAACACCTCTTTGGATAAATGAAGAAATCAAAAAATTAAAGAGAAACTGTAGAATAGCTGAGAGACGATGGGGGAAAAATAAATTAACCATCAACTACTAAATTTACCGTGAACAGCTGATTATCTATAATAAGGCAATAAAGCAATCAAGACAAGCACATTTTTCAAAACTCATCAGTGATAACCAGAGCAACCCAAATATGTCATCTATCTCAAAGTGTGAGGAATTTGCAGCTCATTTGAATACTAAAATAGATACCAGAGGTCAAACCTATGCCACTGTCAAACCTTGGATTTTAACACCCATGAACCTTTCTTTGCAAGTGGGGAAACACTTGAGAAATTTGTCCTGGTTGATGCTGAAATGTTGATAAAGGTGATTTCTCAACTTAAACCCACAACCTGCGTTTTAGATCCCATCCCCACATCCTTTTTTAAATCAGTTTATGGCTCTTTAGAAGAAGATTTGTTCAACATTATTAACTGTTCTCTTCAGACGGGTGTTTTCCCATCCTCTCTTAAAACTGCAATAGTCAAACCTCTTCTGACGAGAAACAATCTAGATCCATCAGTTCTCAGTAATTACAGGCCCGTATCGAATATGACATTTTTAAGTAAGATTTTAGAAAAGGTAGTTTTTAATCAGCTGAATGATTTTTTAAACTCTCGTGATATTTCTGAAAAATATTGATCTGGTTTTCGGGCCAAACACAGCACAGAGACGGCATTAACGAAAGTTGTGAATGACCTAAGGTGCAATATGGATATGAAGAAACTTTCTGTTCTTGTTCTGCTTGACTTAAGTGCAGCATTCGACACTGTTGACCATGCAATTCTCCTGGACAGACTTCATACCCTGATTGGCCTCTCTGGTACTGTTTTTAATTGGTTCAAATCATATCTTACTGGCAGAGAATTTTTTATAAGCATGGACGAATATTCCTCAAAAAGCTATGAACTGAAGTGTGGTGTTCCCCAAGGCTCAATTTTAGGTCCAACTCTTTTTAATCTTTATATGTTGCCACTGGGGACGTCATCAGGAGACACGGCATTAATTTCCATAGTTATGCTGATGACACACAGCTTTACATAGCCGTGTCTCCTGATGACACCGGGCCAATAGATGCCCTTTTAAAATGCATTTTAGATATCAAGTTATGGATGGCAGGTAACTTCTTACAGCTCAACTAGGACAAAACAGAAGTACTTGTCATCGGTCCTGAAGCACACAGAGAAAAACTTAATTTAAAACTCAAAGCCCTGGCCTTTAAAAAGCATTACTCCACTACAGCATCTTAAAAACTCAGCTGCATGAGTTCTGGTGAGGACCAGAAAGAGAGCACACATTACACCAATTTTAAAGTCTCTGCACTGGTTACCTGTCTGCTTCAGAATCGATTTTAAGATCCTCCTAATGGTTTTTAAATGGTCTCTTAATGGTTTTGGTCCTAATTATTTATCTGATTTGCTTTTGACATATGTGCCCTCTAGAACTCTCAGATCTTCAGGCAGCGCCCTTTTAATTACTCCAAAAGTTTTAACCAAAACATATGATGAGGCCTCCTTTTACTATTATGGCCTGCGCTTGTGGAACAGTTTGCCTGAGGAAAACAGAGAATGTGGACATTTTTAAAAGCAAACTCAAGACCTACCTTTTTAGTCTGGCTTTTAACTAAATTTTATTTATTTATTATTTTTAACCTTTTAGTCTGGTCCTTTGAATTTTATTTATTTATTTATTTTATCCTTTTACACTGGTTGTTAATTGAATTTTATTTATTTGATTATTTTTAGGGGGCTGCATGGTGGCGCAGCAGGTAGTGCGCGTGCCTCACAGCAAGAAGGTCGCAGGTTTGATTTCCGGGTCGGGCCTTTCTGTGTGAAGTTTGCATGTTCTTCCCGTGCATGCGTGGGTTCTCTCTGGGTACTCCGGCTTCCTCCCACAGAAAAACATGCTCATTAGGTTGATTGGTGACTCTAAATTGCCCTTAGGTGTGAGTGTGAGTGTGAATGGTTGTGTGTATGTGCCCTGCGATCGGCTGGCCACTGGTCCAGGGTGTACCCCGCCTGTCGCCCGTTGACAGCCGAGATAGGCTCCGGCCCCCCCGCGACCCCGAAAGGGATAAGCGGCATAGAAAATGGATGGATGATTATTTTTACCTTTTAGTCTGGTTTTTAACTGATTTTTTGGGAATTTTATTTTTATTTATTTTTATGTGATTTTATTTTATTACTTGATATTTACTGAATTTTAATCTATACAGTCATCTTATAGTATTGATTATCTTCTCTCTGGTGTTTCCACACTTCAAAGTGGCAAGTGTGGGATAGCGTTTCCTCAGTTTTCCTCAGTTTTCAGTTTTTCTTAATTCCTCAATGTTTTTAAAATGGGATTTGTGTGGGAGAAGGGGGGGGGTATCTCTTGTGTCTATTATTTGTTGTATTGCTTTTATGTAAAGCACTTTGGGCTGCTCCTTTGTATAAAAAGTGCTCTATAAATAAAGTTTGATTGATTGATTGATTGATTGATTGATTGATTGATTGATTGATTGATTGATTGATTGAAGAGTAGGAAACAGTCAACTGTGGCACTATCTACCTGCAAAGCTGAGTATATGGCGCTAGCAGCCACTACTCAAGAGATTATATATCTTGTACAACTACTTAAAGGGATAGATAGTAGTAACCAGCATGTACCTGTCAGGATATATGAGGACAATCAGTGGCAATAGCTCTGTCTAAGAATCCAGTATGCAGACAGAGAAGCAAACACGTAGATATAAAGTATCACTTTGTACGGTCTGCACACACAGAAGGGAAAATATCAATAGTATATTGCCCTAAAGCAAACATGGTAGCCGATGTCCTGACCAAGCCAGTGACAAAGGCTAAGTTTGAAAGGTTCAAGGGGTATTTGTTTGGAGAGTAATGTGAACTGGAAAAACTAAGTGTTTTCAGAACACTGCCAGTATGCCACGTTTCATCTTTGGGATGATGCTTTTTGTTGTTGTTGTTGTTGTTGTTTGTTTGTTACTATAGAGAGTTATAAACATGTCTTTGAGTGGGAGTGTTAAGCATAGTCGATAATATGACTAGCAGAGAGATGTTAAATATATCGCATCACACGAGAATAAGAGTGCCTCCGAGACTAGGATGCTGTTGTGAGCATGCGCAGAATAAACAGTCTGCAAGTTCTGAGACCAAAGAGATCATGGTTGTCTGTCTTTTCTCCCGTGAATATTAGCCTCTAGATGATGCTAAGGAACCACTTTGGTGACTGTGAAGACGGTAGATTGCTGCAGAGATGCCTAATGCTACACAGACAGTCTGCATGTACTTACAGTTTGTGCCAAGACGCACTGACGTGATAGCAATGGGTTGGGTAACATGTGTTGCATTCAGGGACCATTTGTTCAGAAAAATGTTTTAGTATGCTAGTTTTTGTTTCTTCTTTATAACTGAAAAAAGAAAGTAATTGCATTTTTATATTTCTGATTTGCCTCATGGACCAGATCATATTGTCTCGCAGGCCGTAGGAGGCCAGAGGTTCCCCACCCCTGGCATAGAGGTTGTTATATTTGGAGAAATGATCTTGAACAAGTACATACCTGTTGCCATAGCTCATGATGTCACATGACTTGAATGACCAGTAGCACAGTTGTTGAGCACATTAGCAGTTACTCAATTTCCATAGAAAAAGCTTATCTTTTAAGGCATGAGGGACAACCACTTGATATAGCACTGACTTAGTGCATGGGTTGAGAACTTTATGAGACAGTAAACCAGTAAGTCTTTGGTGCTCTTGCCAAAGTGCTATCTCAGCAGCTCTGAATTTTTTCATGCATCACTATGGCAGTTTCTGACCTTTAACTTTCTCTGACTTTGTAGGATCTTTTTGCAATGTGACATTGCATCTGCATTAAGGTGGCTGTGGGCATCTTTGTGAATACAGTACAGTCCACTCAAAATGGTCAAATTCAAGAGACCAGCTGCACAACAACCAGTTCTGTCACTGTCAATGGGTATTTTCCACAGACTCAAGAGATGTTTGTGGTCAAATGTGACAATGCAGAGGGCTGTTTGTAGTGACGAAACTGTCCTACCACCCAGAGTTCTCTGTCACAGTTTGGCTATTTTCTTTCTGATTTTGTGAGAATGCATCATGATGTTGAGAAGTTGATTACAAGGGTGCATTCCTGATGGACTAAACAACCCTTTAGTTTATCCTACATTTTGATGCGTGGAATTTGGCTTGTGTTTTGAGAATTCAGATTTCTGAACAAATGAAACAGGAGAATTAAGATTTAAATAGGATTAATTAAGATAAACTGAGACCCTAAAACTGAGTGAACTCAGAGAGAAATGAGAAACTTACCATTTATTTTGTAATGTGTGGGTATGTAGATGTTTTAAAATCCATTTATGTTTAAATAATATACAAGTAATGTCTCTGGCTGTACTGGTTATCAGTCTTATGGATGTAATGCAAAAAAATGGATATTTGAATGGTTTGAACCTATGTGGGATTTGGAGGGAATAATCAGACTTCATTTTTGGCCAGTTTTGAGTGCTCTAAGATGATCATAGCTCTCTTGAAGCAAGTGGGACATTCTCCAGTAATGGTGATATATTAAACATGTAAGAGATGGTATCAGTCATCTGGATGACACATGTTCTTAGTACATGGTCAGAGATTTTATCAGGCTAAGCAGCTTTACTAATATTCACTCTTTCTTTGATCTGCTGTGGCTCAAGACAGTGCCGACTTCTGAAGTTGGAGTAGACTTCACAGCTTACTCTTTGGGCTTTTCTCATTTCTCAATTTTGTGCCTACTTGCCTCCTCTCTTCTCGAGAAATCGATCTCAGCATGCCATCCTGATGACTCAATTCCTAAAATGCATCTTGGAGAGGAGCAAGTAGACAAGGAGAGAGGAGGTTTGCAAGAGGAGCTATGAGCTATTAGTCCTATTTAAATCTTAGTTCTCCTGTTTCATTTGTTCACAAATCTGAATTCTCAAAACACAAGCCAGTACTGCCTGACAAAAAACATCCCGCATGTGGACAATTTTATAGCGTTTTTAAACAGGCCTTGCCTTTTTAAACGGGACAATCTACACCCCAACTAGGAGAGTTCACGGCTTTTATCAGTCAACACTGACCTCACTGTCCGGTCCTGCACTTCAGCCACCTCCTGACTAACTGGTATGACTCATGCACACAAGCCCTCTGCCCCACACACCCTCATCCTCGCCCACTACATGTTTTACCCACACCATGCACACCTTTCCATCAGTAACCCCCTCTCTTCCACTAAAACCTCAGGACATTCACACCATTACAACCATCACTTCACACAGACATTTAAAACCCAGGAATGTTTTTAGAACCAGCACTGTTTTTAACATTCCTTTAAAACACCATGATGAGTGCATGTTCAGCACAGATATCAAATTAGCTATGCTGAATGTATGCTCTCTCTTTAATTTTAGACAAAAGCCTAGATGGTATTCTTCTTACAGAGACATGGCTTGACACCGATGCACCGGTTGTTCTCACTGAGGCTTCCCCACCAAATTTTAACAATTTATTCTCTACTGGGGGGGCAAGAAAGGAGGCGGAACTGCATCTATCACAAGAACTACAATGTCTGCAAATGCAGTTCCTTTTAACAGTTTTACATCATTTGAGCACCGTGCCTTTGTTCTTAGCAGCCCTCCTATTCTTTGCATAATGGTCTACAGACCGCCCCAATATTCATCCTTTTTTATCAGCGAATTTTCTGAATTCTTATCAATCATTCACACCACCTACAATAGGATTTTAATAGCTGGTGATTTTAATCTACACAACAACTCGGACCCAGTATCCAGAGAATTTTTAAACCTCTTAAACTGTACGGATTTTAAACAGCATGTTACGCAGCCGACCCACAGCAGGGGGCACACCCTGGACCTGGTCATAACTTGTGGCCTGTCCGTGGGTGTGTCCTCTGTTTAGGATCTGGCTGCTGTGATGTTTTTTAACATCACCAGTTTTAATCAGCAGGAGGCACCAGTGAGAACAGTGAGGAAATGCGACCTAACTCCTGAAGTGGCTGCAAATTTTATCCAGATTTTACAGAGCACTCCCGCAGAGATTTTACCAGCCCCCTGTGATTTTATCATTGACAATTTCAATTGTAATCTGAAGTCAATGCTGGACTCAGTGGCTCCTCCTTTAACAAAAACAATTAAGAAAAAACCTATACCTCCATTGAGAAATGAGGAAATTAAGCAACTGAAAAGAAACTACAGGAGTGCTGAGAGGAAATGGAGAAAATCAAAACTAACAGTCCACTATGAAGTTTTATGTCATCACCTCAAAACTTACAATAACAGGCAAGAATTTCTCACTTCAAAAAACTAATCTCTGACCACAAAAATAATCCCAAATTTCTCTTCTCCACAATTGATCTTTTAATAAACAGTAATAAAAAACATAATTTTAACAGATCTCATAAGACGATAACTAATACCCTGTGTGAAGACTTTGCAGACCATTTCTGGCGCAAAATTGATAACATCAGATCCAGTCTTTTATCTCAACAGGTTTTAACTACCAATATGTCTGGATTACAGGTTTTACCTGAGGAAACACTGGAGAGTTTTGCCCTGGTTGATGCAAGGACACTTGGTCGAGTTTTCTCCAGGTGTAGCAGTAGGTCACTAGGAAGCAGCAGAGAGCAGAGACCAATCAGAGGAGACAGGGGCTGGAGGAGAGGCTGATTAATAGCAGGTGTGACTTTAGGAGCCACTCTCCTCAAATCCTTTGTGTGCTCTTGTGGCTGTGACTGTGACTGTGGACTCGTAAGATGGACTTTTTAGTTTTTTAGCATTAATTAATTTTATTGTTTTACTTTTAAGTTTGCTAGTTTTAGGATTTTAACATTCTGTCTTCTTCTGTTTCTAGTGTTGCAGCTGGTGGGTTCCTCCATTCACTGGTGTGATTAAGATGCGGGGAGTTCACTTTAGATGGTGATATGGTTTGTGGTTGCATGTTGAATTAATGTGGTGTTTTGTTTGAAGTGTGGGTTTATATTTCTTTTGGATATTTAGTATACTCCCCGTGTCCTAGGCAGTGAGTGGTTGGCTTCCCAGCCGTGATATGACTGTCTGTCGTCTTGTCTTTCGTTGACTGTGTTTTTTTGAGTTTCACTTTTTGTAAAATAAATGGCATATGATACTGACCATTGTGGCCTCCTTAACTGAAGCCCCTGTGTGCTAGACCAATCCCCACGGTTACACAGGTAAACCCTACAACCTGCCTTTTAGATTCCCACACCGTTTTTTTAAAACACTCTATGGATTCTTTGAGGAACAGCTGTTATACATGGTGAATTGCTCTCTTCAGATGGGTGTCTTCCCCGCCTCCTTTAAAACGGCAGTGGTGAAGCCCCTTCTGAAGAAGAGCAATTTAGACCCCAATATTCTTAATAATTACCGACCTGTATCCAACTTACCTTTTTTAAGTAAAATATGGCTTTTAACCGGCTGGCGACCGGTCCAGGGTGTACCCCGCCTCCCGCCCATTGACAGCTGAGATAGGCTCCAGCCCCCCCGCGACCCCGAAAGGGATAAGCTGCATAGAAAATGGATGGATGGTTTTTAACCAAGTTAACGTTTTTTAAACAAAAAGAACATTTTAGAAAGGTATCAGTCTGGTTTTAGGATTAACCACAGTACCAAGACAGCCCTATTAAAGATTTTAAATGATATCAGGTGCAACTTAGATAAACACAAGCTCACAGTCTTGGTACTACTGGATCTAACCACCGCCTTCGATACAGTAGACCATCACATTTTATTAAACAGACTGAGGCACCTGGTCGGCGTCAAGGCACTGCTTTTAACTGGCTCATCTCATACCTCACTGACCGACACTTCTTTGTAAGTTGGGATGCATGTTCCTCAGGAACCCATGAGATCAAGTGCGGGCTTCCCCAGGGGTCAATTTTAGGTCCAACTCTTTTTAATCTTTACATGCTACCCCTTGGGAACGTCATCAGGAGGCACGGCATCAGCTTCCATGGTTATGTTGATGATACGCAACTGTACATTGCTGTGTCTCCTGATGACACAGGGCCAATTGATGCCCTTTTTAACTGCATTTTAGACATCACAGCTAGAAGGTCCCCGGTTCGAATCCGCTGTGGGCGCTGGTGGCGTGTCCTCCACCATGTCTTCAGTGCCTGCTGCTCGAGGAAAAAGGGGGCCTTTCTGTGTGGAGTTTGCATATTCTCCCCGTGTTCACCCGGGGTTTCCTCCTTAAATAACCCCCACTAAAAACATGCAAGAAGATCACCGCCTGACCAACGGTGACGAAAAAGGATGGGTCCCCGGGCGCGGGCACCAGCATCGGCTGGCAGCTGGCAGCCCACCGCTCCTGGTCTGCCGCAAAGGAACGACGGACCGAGGATGGATCAAACGCGGAAAAAATAATTTCACATAAAGCATGCGTGTGTACAGTCTCCTCCTCCCTGTAGCATGTGTGTGCTGTGATTAATAAAGTACTAATCTTAATCTTAATCTTAATTAAGTCATGGATGGCAGAAAATTTCCTGCCGAGGTCTTAGTCGTTGGTCCCGAAGGTCAGAGAGAGAAACTTCTACCAAAACTAAAAGATCTTAAACCAACACATTCTGTAATTTTTCCGTGATTTTTGACTCTGAGCTTACTTTTATTCCACACATCAAAAACATAACAAAGATAGGTTTTTACCATCTTATGAATATAGCCAGAGTCCACCCGTTTCTCTCTCAGGCCAGCACGGAGGTGCTGATGCATGCTTTTATCTCTTGTCGCTTAGATTATTGTAACGCCCTGCTCTCTGGTCTTCCCAAAGAGAGTATCTCCAATTTTCAATTACTACAGAATTCAGCCGCACAAGTGCTGACAAGGACCAGAGGGGGGGGAGCACATTACACCAGTTTTAAAATCGCTGCATTGGCTCCCCGTGCATTTCAGGATAGATTTTAAGGTTCTTATATTCAATTCAATTCAATTTTATTTGTATAGCGCCAAATCACAACAGAAGTTGTCTCAGGACACTTTCCATATAGAGCTGGTACAGACCAAGCTCTTTTATCTACAAAGAAACCAACAATTCCCCCATGAGCAAGCACTTGGCGACAGTGGCGAGGAAAAACTTCCTTTTAACAGGCAGAAACCTCGAGCAGAACCAGACTCTGGGTGGGCGGCCATCTGCCTCGACCGGTTGGGTGAGAGAGGAAGAGCAAGAGAGAGAGAGTGAGACAGACAGACAGACAGACAGACAGACAGACAGACAGACAGACAGACAGACAGACAGACAGAAAGAAAAGCAGTCAGAGAGAGAGAGAGAGAGACAGAGACAGAGACAGAGAGACAGATATATTAGTTTTTAAATGTCTTAACGGTCTCAGGCCTTCTTATGTATCTGACCTACTTTTACCCTATCAACTCTCGTGGACCCTGAGGTCCTCTGGCACTGGCCTCTTAACCATACCAAAAGTAAGAACTAAAACACACGGGAGGTGGCTTTTACTTATTATGGCCCCCGATTGTGGAACAGCCTGCCGGAGAACCTCAGGGCCGCAGAGACTGTTGATGTTTTTAAAAAGAGGCTAGAGACCCACCTTTTTAATCAGGCTTTCAATTGATTTGTTTATCTCATTTCTTTAATCAGGTTTCTTATCATATTTAATCTTTATCTGTATCTTATTTTAGTTGCATGTTTTAATGACATGTTTATTTACTATTTATTTCATTTACTCATTTTATTTCATTCAGTGTTTATGTCTTAGTCCCTTGGTTTTTAGCTCCAGTGTTTCCTCACGGGGGCCCCGGATTTTAGTTGCAGTGTTTCCTCATGGGGGCCCCCCACACTGGGAGTTGCTCTTGGTCTACTGATGGGGGCGCTACTGAGGGGACGGCTCTGGCCTGGATAGCTGGAGGCCTCTGCACCTTGGTGTGGGGCCTCCTGTCTGCCTGGGTCGTGGTGGTCTCAGGTGGCATTCCCAAGTCATGGGCCGGGGGCCCTCTCAGTGTGGATGGCCCCCTAAGGTGGCTTATTCCTTGCCCTGTCCATATGGGTGCGTGGGTGGGTGTGTGTGTGTGTGCGTACGTGCGTGTCTGTGAGTCTCTATATGTCTCTATGTATTTATGGGGGCGGGAGGGCTGGGTTTTCTTTTTTTGCTGTTTTAACCTCTGTGAGGCACTTTGTGTTGCTTTTAAGTATGAAAAGTGCCATATAAATAAAGTTTGATTTGATTTGATGAGCAATTATGCACAAGTGTATCCTTGGCAGAAGTCTTTTCAGCATCTCTGGCAATAGAGCCAGAGAGTTGATGGGTTTCTCTTGGGTGGTGGCATCTCTGAATACCTGCCAGTCTGTGTTCTCAAAAGCTCTGTATTCAAACATATGTAATTTTGTGCCATCTGGGAAAAAAAAAAACATTAAATCTACTAGGTTACTTAACAAGCCTAACATGGAAATTGTGAGACTGACAAAACAACAAACAAAAAAACACTACTGCTACTTTTTATTTACATTAGGCATGGTCAATGACACACCACAAATATTTTTCATGAGCAACTACTTTTTGCTGCAGAAAGAGTTCCTGCTTCCCTATTGTTATTGTTATGCACACATAATTAGTTAAATAAGCGACTTGATGAAATTACCTGCTAATGACTATGACATACTACTACCTAGTTGCTGTTCATGTTACAGGAAGCAGAGATGGCTTTTCAGTCCCATAACTACCTGGTTTGTCCATACAGCTTCTGCTCCTTCTGACAACACATACTGCTGTGAAACTATAGGCTTCACAGTTACAGTACATGCCCCAGAAACACAGAGGCAAGAAACAAATCAGGTTGACTTTTTGTCAGTTTTATTAAAGGAGTTACAAGATACTTTTACATGTCACGAGAAAAAATATACTAGAATAAAAGCACAAATGTATATCCACAAATAAATGCAAAACCACAACATGTCTGCAAGTTTGTGAGAAAACTACGTGCTAACGCTAAACACTACCAAATAAGTTATCTTTTTCAACAATCAATTTAAATTTTACATTTTAAGTCAAGATTCAATGCAAATCAGAAAAACAAACAAAAACAGGGATGCCTTTGTTGTGTAGGTGCTCAAGAGTGCAAGCTGCAGAGTAAACACACAGCTGGTAGAGCTTTAACACAAAATAGCAGGTAACTATATCACACGCACAACGCTACACAGCGCTACTCATGCTTGGTGATGGTTCTAGTTTGTGAAAAACAAAGAGTGGCTTTCCTGCTTTCATGTTTCAGGGCCACAGCTGGAGTCCTGCTCATAACACAATTCAAATCCACCTGACTACAGTAGAATCAAGGCAGTTTCTCCCTTAATTTACATGTAAAAGCATTTCCATATGTAATATTAAAGTCAGAGTTCAACTAATGCTGCACACAGGGGACACAGATCAACGCTACCATTATCCTCATAAAAGCTTAACATACAGCTACTGTTAATGCCACATCAAGTTTTAAGGGAAAAGCATGCAGCTCTATCTTTATAGAGATAAAACAAAATCATCCACAAGAAGGAATACACAAGATATTTACAATGGCAACAGCATGGGGAACCACTACAACAGGCTGCTGAGGATTCACGATGGCATTACACCAGAAGAGACTGGGCTGCAGTCAGAGCTTGGAAAGGACAAATTTTAACAGCCTTGCTGGTTCTCTATTCATAACCTCTGCCGTGAAGAAGCTGCAATGGACTATACAGACAAACCACAGCAACCAAACACTGACTTTACTGACTTTGCTGAAACAAAACATGGGAGAGGCAGAGGATTAATGATTTTGAGCTGTGGGACAAAGTGTTTCAGTCAAAGTCTCTGTTGACCAGGACCAGCGGAGCCACCAGTGTCCACACGTACAGGGCAATGCAGATCCAGCTGGAAGAGATCTTCACCCACACAGATGGCCACTTGCTGGTCATGGCCTCGTAGTTGGAGTCAGGGCTGCAGAGAGAACAGACAACAGAGAATCGTGTTAGCTGACAGATTTACCAGAATCAGAATCAGAAATCAGAAAAAGCTTTATTGCCAAGTACGATTTAACACATACCAGGAATTTGTTTTGGTGAAGCTGGTGCATGACAAATCTTCTAAAAATAAGCTTTTAAAAAGTAAAAAAATATAACAATATAAATATATACACAGTCTGTTTTTTAACAGTAAAAAGAGCAGTACAGCTGGCAGTGATACAGTAAAATAACAAGGAACCAAGATGAGCGTTAATGTAACGCATATAGTTATGGCAACGTCAATGTCAATGTGACAAGTAGAGGCAGGGGGTGAAGTGTGAAGAGTGTCGGGGGTTCTGGGCCTTGTTGATAAGGCTGACAGCAGACGGGAAAAAAACTGTTCTTGTGGCGTGAGGTCTTGGTCCCGATGGACCGCAGCCTCCTGCCAGAGGGGAGTGTCTTGAAGAGTTTGTGTCCGGGGTGGGAGGGATCAGCCACAATCTTTCCTGCATGACTCAGGGTCTTGGAGGTGCACAGGTCCTGAAGAGACTGGAGATTGCAGTCAGTCACTTTCTCTGCTGACACGCTGCAGTCTGCCCTTGTCCTTGGCAGTGGCAGCAGCGTACCAGATGGTGATGGAGGGTGTGAGGACGGACTCAATGATGGCTGTGTACAAGTGCATCATCACTGTCTTTGATTGAATTTCTTCAGCTGCCGTAGGAAGGACATCCTCTGCTGCGCTTTCATTATGAGGGCGCTGATGTTCGGCTCCCACTTGAGGTCCTGGGAGATGATAGTTCCCAGGAAGCGGAAAGACTCCACAGTGTCAATAGTGGAGTCACAGAGGGTGATGAGGCAGGTGAGGCTGAGTTCTTCCTGTAGTCCACAACCATCTCCACTGTCTTTATAGCGTTGAGCTCTAGGTTGTTCTGGTTGCACTAGGTCACCAGATGGTCAACCTCCCACCTGTAGGCGGACTTGTCACCATCAGAGATGAGTCCGATGAGGGTGGTGTTGTCCACAAACTTCAGGAGCTTGACAAACTGGTGACTGGAGTTGCAGCTGTTCGTATACAGGGAGAAGAGCAGAGGAGAAAGAACACAGCCCTGGGGGATCCGGTGATGATGGTCTTCGCGTCGGAGATGTGTTTCCCCAGCTTCACGCACTGTTTCCTGTCAGACAGGATTTGTTTGTTTGCTTCATCCAGAAATTTAACCAGTATCCAGTTATTTCAATAAGGGGGTCTCATTTAATGTAAAAGGTGTGTAACTACAGGACAGCAGCAAAGCCATTGGAGTGGATTCAACTGTCATATATTTTTCATAATTGTTCAGAGGTGGCTTATCAGCAATAACAGGGACATCACTTTTGAATAGTACTTGTGTTGATATTTAATTTTTTTTAATCAGGTTAAGTCATTTTTCAGTGATATGGGCAACAGACATATAATTCATTCACCTGTTGGAGTGGAGGCAGAAATATGGAGAAATACAACCAAAACTATCTACAAGGATAGATACCACACAAGAGAAGTAAGAAAATACATTTAGTTTTTTCTTGTTTTCTGTAATTTCGGTGAAGTGACCCTTGAATTTTACCGTGGCTGTTCTGGCAATCTCAGGAGAGACCTTGACTGTCCGTGACTTAACACATTCAAGGGCCAATGACATAGGCCATGGCGAGTTTCAACCCAGGAGAGAGAAAAAATAAAGCAGGAGATGCCACTTCATAAACATGGTCACTTAGAAGAAAACTTGATAGTTAATGTGGAGAATGTTATCCCTCTGGGCCATAAAGGGCATGCACACAGTCAGTCAGTCAGTCAGTCAGTCAGTCAAACAGACAGACAGACAGACAGACAGACAGACAGTCTCTCTCTCTCTCTCTCTCTCTCTCTCTCTCTCTCTCTCTCTCTCTCTCTCTCTCTCTCTCTCTCTCTCTCTCTCTCTCTCTCTCTCTCTCTCTCTCTCTCTCTCTCTCTCTGTTGCCCCAAATACTCAGACCGGAATGTTTGCTGTGATGCTAACGATATGGATGTGTTTGTGCATAAAAAGATGTTTATGACTCACCATTTACTCAAAATTGTTCAAATGACATGATAAATCCTACATTTTTGCCCAAAGACAATGTCCCCAGACCCCCTTAAAAAATCTGTTTTATCAGTGAAATTGAAAAAATCAAGCCATTTACAGCATGTTCTTAATAATTTGTGCCCTCCTGTAAAATCAGCAAATGCAATAAGCTACATTAAGTACTTTCTATCGTTCTGTAAAAGACATTATCAACCTGCACATAGGCTACTCCATGTACAGTATACAAAGATTTGGCACAACATTATGACCATGCATGAAAACTGTTCATGCAGGTTCTAGAACTGAACCACGGAGCAATAGAAGAAGGTGGCCTGGTCTGATGAATCATGTTTTCTTTTACATCTCATGGATGGCCGGATGCGTGTGTGTCGCTTACCTGGGGAACACATGGCATCAGGATGCACTATGGGAAGAAGGCAAGCCGGCAGAGGCAGTGTGATACTTTGGGCAATGTTCTGCTGGGAAACCTTGGGTCCGACTATCCATGTGGATGTTACTTTGACACGTACCAGCAACCTAAGCATTGTTGCAGACCATGTACACCCTTTCATGGAAACGGTATTCCTTGATGGCTATGACCTCTTCCAGCAGGATAGTGCACCATGCCACAAAGAAAAAATGGTTCAGGAATGGTTTGAGGAGCACAACAAAAAAGTTTGAGGTGTTGACTTGGCCTCCACATTCCCCAGATCTCAGTCTAATCAAGCATCTGTGGGATGTGCTAGACAAACAAGTCCGATCCATGGAGGCCCCACCTCACAACTTAGGACTTAAAGCATCTGCTGAACATCTTGGTGCCAGATACAACAGCACACCTTCAGGGCTCTACTAGAGTCCATGTCTCGATGGGTCAGGGCTGTTTTGGCAACAAAATGGGACCAACACAATATTAGGCAGGTGGTCATAATGTTATGCCTGATCTAGGGCTGGGCGACAAAACAATAGCAATATGTCTCGCAATAGACACGTAATCAAGATCAATAAAAAATGCATTTGATAATTTTTTTTTCTTCGTCGGAAGAAACCTGAAGTTGCGAAGCGAGGTTGGTTGCATGAACAAAGACACTCGCTCTCAGGTAACCGAGCAACGTAGGGAGTAATCGCTGATCAGTGAGAGAGACGGTAACCCGCTGATCATTTGGTTGCGCCATCTCGTTGTCTCGTGTTTGATGCTCCGCGAGGAGTGAGATGAGAAATAGAAAGTGAGTGCTGCAGCGAGCGAAGAAATTGTCGATAAAACAGGGAAAGTCAGCTCGCCAGTATGGCAGTTTTTTGGATTTTATAAGTCGGACCGTAGTCAGACCAATGTGGTCCGTAACTTGTGCAAGACTGTCGTCCCCACCAAGACCGGTAATACCACAAACTTGTTTAACCACCTTAGCCGCGCTCACCCTTTGGAGCACAGCCGTATTCGCCAACGTCCAACAGCAACCGCAGCACCACCGCATAAGCAGCTGACCACCATGCAGAGGTACTCTGCTTCAGTGCCTGATGACAAATCATCTAAAAGGCACAAAGACATAACGGAGGCAGTGGCATATCATATAGCTAAAGACATGCTTCACTGAGCACTGTGGAGAAGCCAGGTTATAAACATCTCTTACACTTGCAATAAAAATATAATTGAATAGTTCATGTATGTTTAGAGTAAGAAGAGTGACTAAAGTTGTTCATATGTCTAGGCTGGTTTTATAGTTCAATCAATCTTACTATACTGTCTATCAGGTTTGTTTTTTTGTATGTTACAGATGTCAAGTCCACCTCAGTTTCTGCTATGTTTACAAAACACTGCACATATCTGAAAACATTTTATTCACCAGAAGGTGAATCAGCTTGTGAACTTCCTGCACTAAACCTGCAGAAAAAAAGCTCTCAGGTTTCTCTCTGTTTACATTTTTACACTTTTTTACATTTATTATTTGAGTGTTTTCCATGGTTGTGTTGACATTTCCTTTCCTTTCTGCCTTGATAACTGAGGGGATTATAATCAGAGGAAGGTTAAATTTAAAATAAAAATGTTTAAATTGAATGTATTTTTCTCCTGGTCCTTATTTTAAATAGGTAATAAAAAATATCAATAATTATCGATATCGACCAATATAAAACACTTACATCATGATAGACTTTTCAGCCATATCGCCCAGCCCTAGGCTGATCGGTGTATATAAATGATTAGCCTTGGTAAATGCACATATAATGTGCTGCACAGATAATTACAAGGCACACACTTACCATACAGTTATTTCTTGCATTAAATCCTTCTTTTCCAACTTACATCTCTTTTATGCACTGCTGTGTATAACACGTCTGTAGGAACTTTTTAAGGCAAAGAAAAGAAACAAATACAAGTGTTTTACAAAAATATTAATATTGTACTTGTATAACTTATTGTGATATCAAGGGAGGCATTAGGTACACCTTGCTAGTACTGAGTTGGACCCCCTCTTGCCTTCAGAACTGCCTTTATTCTTCGTGGCATACTTTCAATAAGGTGCTGGAAACATTCCTCAGTGATTGTGGTCCATATTAACATGATAGCATCACGCAGTTGCTGCAGATTGCATCCATGATGCAAATCTCCCGTTCCACCACATCCCAAAGGTGCTCTAGTGGATTGAGATCTGGTGACTGTGGAGGCCATTGGAATAAAGGGAACTCATTGTCATGTTCAAGAAACCAGTTCAAGATGATTTGAGCTTTGTAACATGGTGCATTATCCTGCTGGAAGTAGCCATCAGAAGATGGGTATGCTGTGGTCATAAAGGGATGGACATGGTCAGCAACAATACTCGGTAGGCTGTGCAACTAAGAGGCCCAAAGTGTGCCAAGAAAACATCCTCCACACAATTACACCACCATCAGCCTGAACCGTTGATACAAGGCAGGATGGATCCATGCTTTCATGTTGTTTACACCAAATTCTGAACCTACCATCTGAATATTGCATCTGAAATCAAGACTCATCAGACCAGGCAACGTTTTTCCAGTCTTCCATTGTCCATTGTCCAATTTTGGTGAGCTTGTGTGAATTGTAGCCTCAGTTTCCTGTTCTTAACTGACAAGAGTGACACCCTGTGTGGTCTTCTGCAGCTGTAGCCCATCTGCTTCAAAGTTTGACGTATTGTGCGTCCAGAGATGGTATTCTGCATTACTGTTGTAACTATCGTCTCAAATGAGTCTGCCCATTCTCCTCTGACATCAACAAGGCATTTTCATCCACACAACTGCCGCTCACTGGATATTTTCTCTTTTTCAGACCATTCTCCATAAACCCTAGAGATGGTTGCGCATGAAAATCTCAGTAGATCAACAGTTTCTGAAATACTCAGACGAGCCCATCTGGCACAAACAACTATGTCCAAAGTCACTTAAATCCCCTTTCTTCCCCATTCTGATACTTGGTTTGAACTTCAGCAAGTTGTCTTGACCACGTCTATATCTATAGACAGTTTCAATGTCAGTTCTCAACATTGTCAGTATCAAAGTCAACAAATAACAGAGAATGTGTTCAAAACTGAACAAAAAATAAATAAACCATCACCTCATCAAATTAATATTTAGTAGTCTTGCCATTAGCACATAGTAGAGCTCTAATCCTGGCTGGCATGTTCCCCACGAGCCTTTCACACTGTTGAGGGGCAATCTTGTCACATTCTTCTTGAATTACTGCTTATAATTCTTCTAAATTCTTTGGTTTAAGCCAGGGGTGGGCAAACTGTTCCACAAAGGGCCACTGTGGCTGCAGGTCTTCTTTCCAACCAAGCAGCAGCACACCAGACTTGACTCAGTCAATCAACTGATCTCACTCTTTAGACAGCTGATTGGTCAAACTGTGAGCTCTTGATTGGTTGGAAAGAAAACCTGCAGCCACAGCGGCCCTTTGTGGAACAGTTTGCCCACCCCTGGTTTAAGCTTTGAAACAGACCTTTTGATAATCCACCACAGATTTTCAATGGGTCTCATGTCCGGTGATTGAGCTGGCCACTCTAAGACCTGGATACTGTGCTCCTGCAGCCAAGTTCTACTGGCCCTGGATGTGTGGTAAGGGGCATTATCTTGTTGAAACATCCAGTTTTGACCTCGACAGAACAGTGCATGTGCAGAACGGAGCAAATGGGCTTCGAGAATGGCACAATACTTGGCAGAGTTCAATGTGCCATCACAGACAGTGAAATGACCAACACCAGCAGCACTCCTGCATCCCCAAACCATGATACTGCCTCCACCATGCTTGACAGTAGGTACTGTACATGCTGGAGATAATGCTTCGCCTGGCCTTCTGCGCATCCTCACATTAGCAGGAGGATGATCAAGCTGGAAACTGGACTCATCTGTCCACAGAATCTTCTTCCAGTTCCTGGCTGTCCACTTCTTGTGTGCTCGGGCCCACCGATGCCGGGCTAACCTCTGTCTCTCATTGATCAGGGGCTTCTTGACAGCCTTGTAGGACCTTAAGCCAGGATCTAAAAGTCGGCCATGTACAGTGCAGGTGGAACACTGGACACCAGTTTGGTTTGACCACTGCTGCTGAAGCTCCTGTGATTTCATTCGGCGGTTTTCCCTGCACATGTGGATCAGGATGCGGTCATTTCTTGCTGAAGAAACCACCCAGATCTTGGTTTGTCTTCCAAGCTGTTGGTTTGTCTGTATTTCTGCAGAGTGTATCCAACTGCTGAAGGACTGCATCTGCACTTCCTGGCTATCTGGTGGCAGCTGTACCCTTCCTGGCTGAGAATCTGTATCTTCAGGTGTGTTTCCTGCGTTAGGTTCCTTGTTTTAGCCTTTTTTTCTCTGAAGAACTTTAAAATGTGCTGGTTTTTACAGACATGAAGCACGGCAACAAAAATTGTGTCTTTTAATAAAAAGCACAACCTTCATTAGTGGATCACTGGTACCAAAATGACCCAAAACTCAAAATTTCTTTTGTATTTTTATGGAACCAATCAATTTTTAGTTTTTAATTTTTTTTTAGGATTTGTTTAGTATTTTGGCTGTGACTGTACTAAAAGAAATTGCACTTGAAGTCCTAAGAGTGATTGTTAATGCAATATTTCACAAATGCATGGGGTATCTGGAAACTTTTTTTCCACCACTGTATATACACGTGGGATATGTGTGTATTTAAATTCTGTTCTTGTTAATGAAACCTCAAAATGTTTTTCTATTTTCCGTAGAAAGCATCAATATAATTTTTTGTATGTATGGCAGTGGCTTTCAAATCTTGAGTAAGATAATTTCTTATTTGTAAATGTCACCTAAGGGTACATATGTTTGAACAGCTGAAAAAAACTTCCTCCAAGTACAGAAAGCGATGTTTTACCTTTCCAATCTCTGCAAAGTGTGATTTGCGCAAGGGGTTTGGACCCTGTTAATCCATGTGTGCAGTTCTAGCTTCTGCTTATAATTTTTCTCTTCTAAAAGTGTTTGTGCCGCAAAAACTGTAAGACCAAAAATCACCAAAAATTGGCAGGTTGGTTGATTCTACCCACAATTCATGCACATTTAGTGATACTCATTGACCTGAGGGTGATATTGTAATAATCAAGTTCACGCTTTTGCAACTGTCCCAAAAATTACTTTTAAAATTCTTTCATCATTTTAGTCTCACATATCTTCTGCATCTGGTCTTCTACTCCAAAATGTTTTGTGTAATGGTTATCCTTTAACTGGATCACTTCTTACTGAGTGGCAGTACTGTGATCTAACCACAGTAGCTGCTCTGCAGTGTGAAGCCCACCTGTACCAGTTGGTGAGTGTCATCATGATGTACAGCGATGCCAAGAACAGCATAAAGTGGAAGAAAGAGTAGGAGTAGGTGACACCATCCTTCTCATTGTCCACAGCTCTGTTGAGACCACTGCCTTCCTCAAAGCTGTCAGTCTGAGGCCCATCCTCAATTAGAGCTGACTCATCACTGGTCAGAGTCAGCTTGTTCACCTGGGCATTGGACGAATTACGAATACTAATAGACATACATGGGAAAAGAGAGAACAGACCTGCCTTATCAAACAACAACATGAGACAAGTCATTTCAAGCACAAGCTAACTATCAGCCTGCACACTGGTCTTCAAACTGTTTACTAATCTGTGAGTTTCTTCACAATTTGAGAACTGCAGAGACATTTAAAAGGACTTCCTCACCTGGAGTAGAGGACACACATGAGGAAAAGGATCAACCCTACAATCCCCTGGGCATCCCACCACTGAACCACGTGGTCCTGACCTGCTGGGCTAGTGCTGTTCAATCCAATAATGCCCAGAAGGCTTGGGTTACACTTCCTGTCTGTAAGACATAAGAAAAGCATCAAATTTAGTACTGGTTTTCATGAAATATCATTAATGGGTCTCTAGGCTGTGTGTACGGTATCTAACAAAACACGTTTTAGTAATCATTTCTCAGAGCTCAGAGAAAAATAGGTGGTTGTGAGCATCATTGATCTAGACTACATCTCGTGAAAACAAGGTGTCTTGTATTGTAATTCCATATATATGTCATGCTGTATCATCAGGGGCAGTTTCTGTGTTGGCACTACATTTCACAAACTTCCAATTTGTTACAACTTGGTCATATTTTCATAGGTTTGGCCATTGGTTCTTCTTGTCATGATGAGTGTGTTTACATGCACCTCAGGAAACAGCTTATTATCAGCTTTTTACAGCAATATGGCTACTAATGTTCTACATATGAAAAAATCCAGTGTCTGTTACCAAAGTACGGAGAAGAGAAACCTGATATCTCCAGCTTAAGTTTTCCTGGAAAAAGACCATTTATTGGTTATGTATACAGGTAACCATGTTTCTAATTGTTTTTTTGTGCAAGACAAAGATTACTGACAGAATTGGTGTGACAGCAAAGAAGTGGAAATGTATCTTTGATCTGGGTCACATAGTACACATAGAACTGGAATTACTGCCTCAAAGTTATATGCCTTCAACAGTCAAGTTGCATTTATATCCACGTCCAGACTACGTAGTGAAGACTTTCAATGAATTTAAAAAATGCATGGAGTGTGTTTTTTGGGGAAATGGAAGTCATCACCATACTGACTTGTATGATTCCAGTGAAAACTTTCAAGCAAGAAATGTGTTGTGTTCACTCAGAGACTATTCTGTACAGAGGAGTACAGAGGACTGAAAAGACAGCTTTGTCACATCACATGCTTCAAATATGGGTGGTGCTACAAAGAAGCTACAAATTCTATAACATGGATGCTTCAACAGCTTCAACCCAGCAGCACATAAGATCTAAACAATCACCATTAGTATCTCCAATTCAGTATCCAACCAAATGTGGAAAAAACAAGACTTCACAGTGCAAACTGATCAAGGTGAATGCAATACAGTTTACTGATTAATGATCTTACCAGGCTCATTGGTCATGGCAGACCAGGTCAGGTACATGGTGTACAGGGTAACCAGTGAGGACTGCAGCAGGCCAGACCTGGGCTGGGACTCCTTCACACAGAAAAAAGCATGCATCAGTAGGAAAATAAATTAAAGAATAAACCTAACAAGCAAAAGCACTAAACTTCCCCATAGCTTCTTTATTAGCCATGCCTTTCCCCAGAACTCTTCCATCATCAGTAATGATCCCATATTTGTCCCTTACACATCGCATCTCAATCATGTGATCAATTCTACATGCTGCTATCACCAGATGTGTTGTGTTCAGTGTTGCTGCACAACATTATTTCTGAATTATCTTGTTGTGCCAACTCATTCTGAAACACATGTACAAATGTAACATTCTATAGTCAGGCTTTACAGCCAAAATAATTATGCATATACTGAAAATCCTCTGAAAAAGCAGAAGAAATCTGGCAAGAGAACCCCTCGCTCATGTCCCTGTCTCACACATCTCTGCTTAAACATGAATATTAAAGAGAAATGGTGTGAACCTGGATCTGAGGCAGGATGGACATGATGGAGGCAGCGATGCAGAGGAACATGTTGATGCTGATGAAGACCTTGTTTTCAGTGCAACCATCAGAGTGGGTGTAGTAGATGTAAAACATGACCAGAGACACCAGAGACAACAAGTAGTTCACTGTGGTGACGGAGAGCAGAGCTGTGAACACACAACACAACTTCATTAAATACTGTATATGCCTGTCAAAATAACAGGATAGGTTTATCGGCCTACTGATGAACCTTTTTACTAGGAATTCAACACTATTAAACAGGTTTGTTTGTAGGAAGCCCTTTATCTGAAAGCTATCGGACATTCTGATTGGATATTCTATTAGTATACAAGAGTATACAGTATTATAATTACGGTCTTTAATTTCATTATCATGGGTTTTAATGAATAAATACATAATAATAATAATAATAATAATAATAATAATAATAATGATACATCTTACATGTCTTGAAGACATACTAAACACTTGATTTTCTTCTTAAGTCTGATTTTCACAGTAGAAATGGCTTTTAAGATGATTCTATGTCAAGTCCTTTGTTGTCTCTTTAATAGCTGTCACTGAAACATATTAGGTATTGTTTATATCCATTACTGTCACATAAAACACCTCTTTTAAGTTTGTTATTAATCAAGTTTTCATGAAACTGTCACCATACCTGCATACCAGCAACGAGAATTGCCTTCTTCCATCTTCTCGACCCAGGATTCATTCCAGGAATGGGCAAAGTCAATGAGTAAAACCAGCTGGATGAGGATGAAGCAGAAGGCACCAGCCATGCCGACATAGAACCATACTGAGGAACACATAGAGATGTTACTTTACTTCACTGTCACTATATCTGCAAGTTTTTTATACAGCAAAAATTTATGACATTTAAAACCCTCTTACTGCCTACCTAAACTTGAATTAAAGACAAAGACACAAATACATCCTGTTCTGTGACAGCCAGCTAAAGCTTTACTCTTGGTTGCCACAACAGAAATACAAAGACATATCAAAAATCTTGAAATGTGGTGATTTATGTATTAAGAGTAATGCAAGGACTGAATGATTCTTTAAAGTTCTCCTCGTTGTCAAACAAATAAAACCCTTTAAGAACCCACTGGATTTTGTAAAAACGCAATGCCACAAAACTCCTTTTCTTTGTCCACAACATTTCTGAGACACATAGTTATGGATAGCAGTGGACTGACAGTGTATGTACATTCTATATATCTTGTTTTCTTCAAAATGCCCATGTGGCGCATAATAGAATCTGTGACAATGTCATATGCAGGGTAATTCCTCTAAGACCTCCACAGTCTTGATCTACTGTCGAGGAGGCACAAACACATGCCAGCTATGTTGCACTTTATTTGAGAAGAAAAAGACAGGAATGGACAAGGATAGTTACCAGTAGTGAAAGGACCTTCTGAGATGAAAAATGATCCAATAGTCATGGCAGCAGCTGCAGCAAACTTAAAGAACCAAAACCTGCAACAGAGACAAAAAATACTACATATTTCCCCAACAATCACTTCCAACAGTTCTTACATCTTTCTCTTACAAGAACTGCAGGATTAAATTCTTATACACCTTAGTGCAGTTTTGGATTCAAATTTTTTTTTATTTAATAAATATACTACAGTAAAATATATTTTTGTAAAATTAAGTTTAATATTTAAAGTGCACTATTAAGATAATTGCTGTCAAGTATTTTTAAGTGTGTTTTAGTATATAGTATACAATTAGTATAATATTGCACTTAAACGTATACAGATTAAAAGTATATTAATTGTATGCTGTCATGACATACTCAAAAGCACATTTTTCTCTGTATATATATCTGTATATATATTTGCCATACAAGGCCTACCTCATAAATAAACTTATTTCACACTTCTGTCAGAACAACAGACAATGCTAGTGTCATATTTTTAAACCTTGTTTAATTATCTTCAGATCAAACATCCATAATGCTGTATCATGCTGACAATGACAGGAAAAATATGAACTGACCAATATTTTCCAAGGATCAAACAACAGAGGTGTCAAATATTTCAAGGACGGGCATTAATGTGCATTGAATGTGTAACATACCTGAGGACATGTATGTTCAGTGCATCCTGTTCATCCTTAGTTTTAAAATGTAGTGCAAATGCTGTAGAAGTATGTAAACATACACTAGTTGCCTAATTTATGATTAGTAAGTTATACTTTAACTGTACTAGAAATGCTCAATCAATGAATAATGCAGAAATGTACCCTAAAAGTACAACTTAAAATGGTAAATGGACTGTATTCTTATAGCGCTTTTCTACTCTGATGACTTTTACAACACATGTCTGCATTCACCCTATCACACACATTCATACAATGGCTAAGCCACCAGCTCATCACAAGCTTTAAAGCATTCACACACAGTCACATACGATGGCACAGCATCGGGGGAAATTTGGGATTCAGTATCTGGCCAAAAGACACTTCGACATGTTGACTGCTGAGGCCAGGGATCAAACCACCCATCTTCTGATAAGTGGACGACCACTCTACTTCTACCCTTACATTACATTGTAAATGTTTTTCAGTTGTTGAAGAGTAGCATGAGTGAATATAAAATAATTAGTACATTTGCAATATATAAAGTATACCTAAAATATTCCCATTTTAGCACAGTCAAGTGCACTTAATGCTACTTAAGTTGGACTTTTGTACAACTTAAATACTATTTAAGTGTAATAACTACAAAATTAGTTGTTCCAATTAAGCACAATTCAAGTGCACTATTTAAAAGTCTGCATACACTTTAGTATGTCCAGTATCGGAATATTTAGTACATTTTAATGCGTTGTTTTTCCATTGCAGAGGTACTTAAAAACATGCTGCCTTGGGCTTCAGGCAACTGTGATGGGCACCTTTCAAGATTTTTTTTCACATTTTATAGATTAACAATTGAGTATTTTAAAGAATACTTGATAGATTGATCAATGGTTAAAATAATGATTAGTTAAAACCCTACATTTTTACGTTACTACTGTTTCAAAGTGGAGGTGATGATCTGCTCCCTCTGTGTCGAGGTAGAAAAGGCCCTAAACCAGAGCTGGGCATTTTACGGCCCGCAAGCCACATCTTAGGGCATTCCTGTCTGGCCCACATGAGGTCAATCACAAATTAAAACATAAATGAAAACGTATTTATGCTGTGCACATGATACAACTGTGCTGCTTTTATTTTGAAAAGCATGGCTTTTTTTTTTTATTCACATAAGGACGCACATGCGTATGTGAACAGCTAAAAGTGATGCTGGCCAGCTAGCCCTCAAAATGTCAGCTCACGCCAAAAATAGAAAAGTTGATACCAAATGCTGCGTTTTCAACAAGTCACGGACTGCTAAATATTTATTTACAGAAGTCAAAGGTAAAGCCGTGTGCTTAGTTTGTCAGGTCGCTGTGTTCAAGGATTACTACGTGACCAAGCACAAGGAGAAATACAAGAACTTGCCTGATGAGTGCCCAAGGGAATCAGATAACTTGCTAGCTAAGTTGCAACATCAACAAGGACTTTTTACTAAACTTTGCACATCCAGATATGCAGCTGTCACGACAAGTTATGTCATATCCCACAAAATCGCTAGAAAAAGCCGTTTTCTGACAGAGTTTATTAAGGAGTGTTTGTTGGACTCTGCAGCACTAAAACGCCTGGAGAAAAAAAGAGCATTTGAGAACGTGCCCCTCTCCCGACATCCTGTAACAAGGAGGGTTGAGGACATTGCAGATGGTCAACTTCGACTGTTTTTCCCTGGCTTTGAGAGCTGATGTAATGATTATTTTTGTTTTTACTGTTCATTACTTCTATAGGAGTATTTTCCTTGACCTAAACCACAATTTCATATATTTATATTAATATGTACATAATATCCTTATTCTTCTGATTGCCGGTAATAGCTAATCAAAAATATATAATTTACTGCATTATACAAATGGAGAATATTAATACTGAGCAGAATTAAGTTCAAGTTATTGTTGGTTCAGCCCTCCAACAGAGCTCAGGTTTCTCATGTGGCCCCTTGTAAAAATTAATTGCCCACCCCCGCCCTAAACAATGGTAAGCCACTGAGCACAGCAGGTGCATACTCAGATGCACACAGTCACTCCTATAACAGCAGGTAAAATTTGCTGACTTTTCCAAATAAAATATGATAAATGCTGGTATTGTTTGTCATGTGGATTTGCATTAAGGGTTAACACAAAATAGTGGAAGCATTATCATTTCTATAAAGCAGGTGACAAGTCAACAAAGTTTCAACAAAGCTCTAGTTTATGTCCTAGCTGAAAGAGGAGGTTGTGGATGGATTCTGACTTACCCGTTGTGCAGCGCAGCTCTGGGGTCCTGGCTGCTCTTGACTTTGATCATGAGCAGAGAGAAGAGCAGGAAGAACATGGCCATGCCAAAGCAAATGCGGTACACAGCCTTGTAGCCAACCAGCACATCACAGTTCACATGACCCTCCACACCAGGAATAGATGAACCCATCCCTCCTTCACAGAAACCTGGAATCTACAGCACCACACAAAACAAAAGCCATGATGCTCCAGCAAGAAACCCTTTTATGTAAAATGACATTTAAATTAAACATCTGGCATGCAGCACAGAATATAGTGTTTAAGCTGCTCTGCAGAATCACTTTTGGGAAGTGTTCTTAAGGCCTTCAAGATCAGGCAGAAAAACTAATTTTTACCAAGGAAATCAGTGATATACTTCACTACAACCCAAAGTGAGACTCACTGTGTCAGTGATGAGTCTGAAATGCTTCAATCTACTTAATTTCTAAAAATTACTGATACACAATTGTAAATTTTAAATGCAAAAGATTTACATGTGAAACATCTGCATCACATCTTTATTTTTATGCATAATACTACCACTACAATAAGATCACATCGTCACTTGAGGGCAGAGGACCCCTACAACAGGCATTCTGTCTGTGGAGGCGTCATCACTGAAGTGACAGTTATTGCTGCAACGGAATTCTTTTATCAACATTACGCCAGACAAAACTTGAGAGCCCCTGTGGGCAAATCTGATTGCATCAGGAAATAGTATAAGACACTGTAAATAAAAACAAATAATAAATACAATGAATAGAAACAGGAAAAAATGTCCTATACCAGGAACTCCAAGAAGGAATGCAGATGAATGGCTCTTGAATGTGCAACGTACTGTTAAGAAGTTCTTAAACAAACTATATTGTATGGAAGCTCAGACTATTTTAAAATGAGATGGTAAACTTGAAAATGTAATACCACAACAGTATTACAATTATCCACATATGAATCTATTATCTGAATAAAAATGAATATGAGAATACAATAATCCAGTAGGTGGTTTGCAGATGTCGTCACGTCACTCTCTCGTTGTGGTGCTAACTGCAGATGGAGGGCCAGAAGTGATTTTATGCACAGGAAGCACTATAACACACAATCAAAATGCTGATGTTTTGAGTCGTTTATGGCTCCTCACATTGATCAAACCAAGAAACCAGGAGGAGCTGTTATTAACTACCAAAGGTTATTGTTCATAAGGGTGAAAAATGCAAGAAACTGACCAAAAAACTGTGGAAAAAAATGGTTTGTTAACTGTCTGCAGTTGGGAGGAGCCAAGTCGGCTTATGGTGGAAATGGTGTAACCGAGTTGACTCACACATGATGCTGGGCAGAGCTATGCTCCTGCAAGATGACAAATGCCTGAGACTCCCCACCAGTCAGTTAGAACTGCAGAGGCCTTTTGGATGAGAGGCAAAATGTCTTCTAGAACCACAAATGAGTCCAGTTGCCATTGGAAGCACTTAGAAGTCACAGAAGAATCACAATTCTATCTAAACCAATTCAGAATTGATTCACAAATTCCAAGAACTATTCACATTTTTAAATCTCGCAATGCCGCTGTTATCCATTTTTTCCTGCCACGTGTTAATTCACAAAATCTCATAGATGGCACTATGATGCCACTCCGCTTTCCCCTCAAGCCCACCTCCCTGGCATGAGCCAAATGGAAATGAAGTGTGTGTTATGGAGAGACCAGGAGTACTTTCGAGAAAAACAAATGCCTTGTCTGCAATGAAGGCAATCATTTGAGCATGCTTTGCATTTTATAATCTCAACATGCAAACTTTGCAAAGTGAAAGTGAAGTATTTCAAAAACACTACAAACTTGAGGAACCATGTAATACGGCATCATTCAGAGATGGATTTGGAACAACAACCCCCTGTAGCTCTAAGCCTCCTGGTAAACCAACCCACTGTGAAACAATGTTCTACACTTCCTGCCAACTCGGTAACTCAGTCCATAGTAATTAATTTTGAAAGATCTGCGTCCCTACAGGACGCCTATGGGCCGAACAGCAGTGCAGAGTACCCGGCCTTCTTGGAGTCCCTGGGAGGGGTACTGGAAAGTGCTCCAACCGGGGACTCTATTGTTCTGCTGGGGGACTTCAATGCTCACGTGGGTAGCGACAGTGATACCTGGAAGGATATGATTGGGAGGAACGGCCTCCCCGATCTGAAACCGAGTGGTGTTCTGTTATTGGATTTCTGTGCTAGTCACAGTTTGTCCATAACCATGAACACCATGTTCAAGCATAAGGGTGTCCATCAGTGCACGTGGCACCAGGACACCCTAGGCCAGAGGTCAATGATCGACTTTGTAGTTGTATCATCTGACCTTCGGCGGTATATCTTGGACACTCGAGTAAAGAGAGGGGCTGAGCTGTCAACTGATCACCACCTGGTGGTGAGTTGGATTCGCTGGCAGAGAAGGAAGCGAGACAGACTTGACAGACCCAAACATACCATGAGGGTCTGTTGGGAACATCTGGCGGAACCCGCTGTCAGGGAGGTTTTCAACTCCCACCTCCGGGAGAGCTTAGACCAGATTCCAAGGGAGGTTGGACACATTGAGTCCGAATGGACCATGTTCTCCACTTCCATTGTTGATGCAGCTGTCCGTAGCTGTGGCCGTGAAGTCGGCGGTGCCTGTCGTGGAGGCAATCCCCGAACCCGGTGGTGGACACCGGAAGTAAGGGAAGCCGTCAAGCTGAAGAAGGAGTCCTATCGGGCCTGGCCGGCTCATAGGACTCCTGAGGCAGCTGACGGGTACCGGCAGGCCAAGCGCGTGGCAGCTCGGGCGGTTGTAGAAGCAAAAACTCGGGTCTGGGAGGAGTTCGGGGAGGCCATGGAGGAGGACTACCAGTCGGCCTCGAGGAAATTCTGGCAAACCATTCGGCGCCTCAGGGAGGGGAAGCAGCTTTCTGTCAACACTGTTTACAGTGGAGATGGGGAGCTGTTGACCTCGACTGGGGATATTGTCGGGCGGTGGAAGGAATACTTCGAGGATCTCCTCAATCCCACTGTCATGTCTTCCGTAGAGGAGGCAGAGACTGGGGACTTGGAGGTCGATTCATCCATCACAGGGGCTGAAGTCACTGAGGTAGTTCGCAAGCTCCTTGGTGGCAAAGCACCGGGGGTGGATGAGATCCGCCCTGAGTACCTCACGTCTCTGGATGTTGTAGGTTTGTCTTGGTTGACACACCTCTGCAACATCGCGTGGCAGATGGGGACAGTGCCTCTGGACAGGCAGACTGGGGTGGTGGTCCCTCTTTTTAAAAAGGGGGACCGAAGGGTGTGTTCCGACTGTCGGGGGATCACACTCCTCAGCCTCCCTGGGAAAGTCTATTCCAGGGTACTGGAGAGGAGAATCCGGCTGATAGTCGGACCTCGGATTCAGGAGGAACAATGCAGTTTTCGTCCTGGCCGTGGAACACTGGACCAGCTCTTTACCCTCCACAGGGTGCTTGAGGGTTCATGGGAGTTTGCCTAAACAGTCCACATGTGTTTTGTGGACTTGGGGAAGGCATTCGACTGTGTCCCTCGCGTCATTCTGTGGGAGGTGCTCCGGGAGTATAGGGTTGGAGGCCCTCTATTGAGGGCTGTACAGTCCCTGTACAACTGGAGCAGGAGCTTGGTCCGCATTGCCGGCAGTAAGTCGGACCTGTTCCCGGTGCATGTTGGACTCTGGCAGGGCTGCCCTTTGTCACCGGTTCTGTTCATCATTTTTATGGACAGAATTTCTAGGCGCAGCCAGGGGCCGGAGGGGGTTCGGTTCTGGAGCCGCCAGATTTCGTCTCTGCTTTTTGCAGATGATGTTGTCTTGTTGGCTCCCTCGAGCCAGGACCTTCAGCATGCACTGGAGCAGTTCGCAGCCGAGTGTGAAGCAGCTGGGATAAGAGTCAGCACCTCCAAGTACAAGGCCATGGTTCTTGACCGGAAAAAGGTGGCTTGCTCCCTTCAGGTTGGGGGAGAGTTCCTACCTCAAGTGGAGGAGTTTAAGTATCTTGGGATCCTGTTCACGAGTGAGGGAAGGATGGAGCGTGAGATTGACAGGCGGATCGGTGCAGCGGCTGCAGTAATGTGGTCGCTGTACCGGTCTGTCATGGTGAAGAAGGAGCTGAGCCGAAAGGCGAAGCTCTCGATTTACCGGTCAATCTACGTTCCTACCCTCACCTATCGTCATGAACTTTGGGTCATGACCGAAAGAACGAGGTCCCGGATACAAGCGGCTGAAATGAGTTTCCTCCGCAGGGTGGCGGGGCGCTCCCTTAGAGATAGGGTGAGGAGCTCTGTCACTCAGAGCTCAGAGTAAAGTAGCTGCTCCTCCACATCGAGAGGAGTCAGCTGAGGTGGCTCGGGCATCTTTATCGGATGCCCCCTGGACGCCTCCCTAGGGAGGTGTTCCAGGCATGTCCCACCGGGAGGAGACCCCGGGGAAGACCCAGGACACGCTGGGGTGACTATGTCACTCGGCTGGCCTGGGAACGCCTCGGGATCCCCCCAGAAGAGCTGGGGGAAGTGTCTGGGGAGAGGGAAGTCTGGGCGTCCCCGCTCAGACTGCTCCCCCTGCGACCCGGCCCCAGATAAGCGGGAGAAAATGGATGGATGGATGGATGGATGGATGGATGGATGGATGGATGGATGGATGGATGGACTAAGACTAAAACTAATTTTAATATTTATTTAAAATTCTTGCCAAAATTAACACTGATGCATTTGAGATGATAGAAAGATTGCTCGAACAACAGCCACCCATTTGCATCTTAACTTGGCAGAACAACTGAATTTAGGAGCACTGTTATTTTCCTCCTGTGTTTTCCCAAATCCACTAAATTTGGACTAAAAGAAAATCAATTTTACTCTGGGCTGACATTGAGTAGTAAACATGTATATATGATTCAGTGTGGTTTTTTTTTGTCTTTGAGATGTATAAAAGTGTCTACTGCAGTCAATGGGAAAAGTAACTCAAAACCACAATCTAGAACCACGTGTGAATGTATTGAATTGAGAATTGACTTTGAATCAAGAAACTAGTTTATTTTAAATTGTGAATCATTTTGAATCACAAATCAATTTTGAATTGAATTGTGATCCAAAGAATCAGAATTACTGCTGGTTACACAACACTGATCCAGTGATGTGCAGCCATGATGCACAAGCTCAATAGTGGATGAATCTATTTAACCATGGCAATTCTTGCGAGCATTAGCAAAAATTTCCCATTGTTTTTTTTTCATTCACTCAACAAAAAAGCATGGTGACATGTAAATGTAAATGCAATAGACTGGGGCACTGTTTCAGTTAATACATTTGAATATTATCCAATTTAGAGCAGGCTAAGTCTTTGAAAATGAAATGTCAAACAGCTTCTCAATTTTCCTTTTAATATGGTCGTAGAAGCCCCATACAAGTAAGTGAAAATGAAAACACAAATTGGATTACTATATTTTCATTGGTGCTGGCAATCGATTAAAATATTTAACTGCGATTAATCTCATGAATGTCATAGTTAACTCACGATTAATTGCAAATTAATCACACATTTTTATCTATTCTAAATGTCCCATTAATTATCATTTTAATACTGTTATCAACATGGAAAAGTGGATAGGCTTGCTTTGTGCAAATGTTTTTATTGAAAACAGCAATGTGTAGTGTTATATTTCACACTAACATTCTCACTTTGAGCAGTCATTCACAATTGAAGCAAAATCTCACACAATTTAACACTGTCAATAAACAGGTGACAAAAATAAATAAATACTTGGTTACAAAAAAGCCCCTTCAACAGCCCTTTCTAAGGGATCAAAACAGGGTGATACAAAATAAAGTGCACATCACTGTAAACTAGGACTCAGGCTATAGTGCAGTTAAACCAAGGCTTAAACTTTCCTTCATTAAGTTTCCTTTGAACATACAAGCAGTCAGACTATAATGCTATTCTATTTATTCACCAGAGGCTTATTAACCCAGCCTCTTATTTCTCTCCAGAAGGAATGAACATTACTTGGCTATGGCTGCAGTAAGCTTGTTCTTAGTTGCAGTATCTATATGCCTCTGCCGAAAGCCATCCATTATCGCCTGGTTTTGACAAGGAGGTGGTGGAGAATTCGCATTCGCCGTGTGTTTGGCCTACAAGTGGCATTTCAGACTGGATGTGCTGCGGTGATAATTTAGTTCACACCGACAATACAATAACATACAATAACTTTGGTCTTGTCAGTCGACCCATCTGGCAACTTTTTTAAACTAAACTTTCCATTCAGAATCAAGCGTTTTGTGCTTGAAATCTATACAAACCGGTAGCCTACTCTTTCACAACTAGCGAGCAGACAAGACCAAACACGTGCGTGGGGCGTGCCTATTGTTTTGCTTCCGGTTTACGATTGGATCCTGTAGTTCTGTAATTTTTTGTAACGTTACTAGAAGTGGCCACAGCTTATAAAAAAACTACAAGTTCAGTAGGTCACAAAGAGCGTTAAACACGCGATAAAAAAATGACGCTGTTAAAATGGATTTGCGCTAACGCGTTAATAATGCGATATTTTTGACAGCACTAATTTTCATATAATTTTTTGTTCGGCTAAGAGACACATATGTGGAAAATTACAACTAGGGCTGTCAGTTTAACGCGTTAATTAGATTAATTAATTATGCTGCAAATTAACGCGCTATAAAAATTAACGCAATTAATCATGAGTGGCAAGTCAATGCGCAAGCATTTTAAATTTGGCCCTTTGAGTGACCCATAGGCTGCATCCTACCTGCGCTACTAGTCAAAACAACAACAGACGTGGATGCGACACCGGAGAGCGAGGCAAGCCTACTTGGACCTTTGAACGGCAAGTTTATTTATAAAAAGAACAAAGACGGGACTATTAACAAGAACGCAGTGATTTGTACCTTGTGTAAAAAAGAATTTTCCTATCACCGTAGCAGCTCCAGCCTGAATTATCATTTAAACGCTAAACATGTAGTTGCTGCTAGTGCCGCTAGTGCTACCGTGAGCTCATTCCACCAACCCACACTTGCTGAGTTAGGAAAACGAATGAGCAAAGCCACAACAGAAAAACTGACATACTCAATCGCAAAGTGGGTTGCTGCTGATTGCAGGCCGATTTCAATAGTGGAAGACGAGGGCCTAAAAGAGGCCTTTCAGATAGCGTCATCTGACTCTAATTTCCAGCTACCGTCGAGAACTACAGTGATGAAAAGAATTCACCAGCTGTAATGTGAATGTCAGTGAATTGTAATGTCCTAGAATTCAAATTCTTTATTTGGGGACCTTTAGCAGATATGAGATTAAAATGCGATTAATTAGATTAATTAATTACAAATCCTGTAATTAATTAGATTAATTTTTTTAATCGCCTGACAGCACTAATTACAACACTATTATGAAATTACATTTTCATTTTCAAGTTTACATTATCATCTTGATATAGTCCTCTATGGGCTTCCATAATGTTTGCCTTTAATTAAGGTACAAGTGAGTACATTTATGTGTTATGTGGCCTGTTTTGCACATTTTATACATACCCCAGAATCATATTTCAGTTCATATTTCTGTCATGCAAGGTTTTTGCTTCTTGAATGAAGATACATGAACAGAGGTTCATAAATGAAGATGTGTAATGAAAAAATTCTTCTCATAATCATTTTCTACAACTTGCCAAAAATAAACCCCCCTTTAGAATAAAATAATTACAAACCACCGCATTAGTAGTGTAATAATTCACTCACGATTTGGTAGATGTTATCTGAGGGACCCTGCATACCTTCTTAAGCTGCCCCTCCATGCCAGGCATCAACATAATACAGGCAATACCCACTCCCAGCAGTAGAAAGAAGGCATAGATGAGGCGAGTCACTGTGGAGTTATTTCCACTAGGGCAGCATCGACACAGCAGACAGGGGGCGCTGCCACACAGGCATGGGATCTGCATACACAAACCAGTAATAGTATGAATTTCTTATTTCTAGATAAATACATATATACACACATAGATGAATAGTACATTTAATCTAACAGTCCATCAAGCAGTTATTACATATATATATACACACACACACACACATATATATATGTACATGTATCTATAGAAATTAACTTTTCACCTACTTGTATGCACGTATACCAGTTGTTTATTTTTATCTATCTTTGTTCAGCTTTGTTGTCCTTGTTTGTAGCTGTATGTCTATTTCTATTTCTACCGTAAAATTGTCCTTGGAACTATGTGTAAGCTGAAACTGGAGTCATTTTCCTTGTTTGTGTGTATACTTCTCCAATAAAGAGGATTCTGACTCAGATTATGATTATTTGAGATGCTTGACGCTCCACCCGGGTAGGGTTAGGGTCATACGTCGCAATAGGAACACCCTGTTGACTGCAGCTGATATGAGCCTGTTTACATGTCTGTCGTGTCAACAGATGACGTTATACCCGGGCTGCTTTGTTGACATCATCCTCATTGGAAATTGCTGAGTGTTTCCAATGCTCACAAACACTGAACCACCAAACACCTTCAAATTGCTGTACCACTGATGCAGATTTTGCTGGACAACGTCATCAACAACAGGACAGTTAACGGAGCCGAGGGGAGGCTCTGGCGTTTTCAGTTATTAAGGTTAGCTGGTCTCCAAACAAAGGCAGATGTCATGTAGTCCTCCAGTTTGGTTTGGCCATTACCTTAGACAACTATCTATTCACACATGTAGCCTTTGTGTTAAGATAACAGATGAACAGTAACTGAATGCTAACTAGCTATATTTAGTTTATGTGCACAATATGCGCCACAGTTAATCACCCCGACGGCCTACCGCTTTGTATAATTGCGCAGTCATGACAGCACTTGCAAAGTCCAGGCAGCTAATGACACCAATGACACAAGGACCGCTTTCACTAACGGACATAAAGGCGTGCGGTACTTACCCAGCTCGCCATGGAGCACAACCCCAGAACGGCTCCCATGATGGTTGATGTTTGTTCGTGTGGTGTATCAACAAATTAGATAGCTTATGGTTTCCCAGAAGATGGATGATACACTGGCTTCTTCCTCTGCTACAATGTCCGGTAGTTTAGATGCAGATAATTGTTTTGCTGCCCTCCATAGGACAACTGCAGTACACTCCTCTCAGTCCCACAAAAATATGTAACTGCCATAACTGCAGGCTATATCTAACTTAAACCCAGCCTATTCATTTATGTCCTCTGTAGTGGACATTTGGTTTTGGTCTATATCTTTTGGGTCATTTGAGCTACCCTACTAAGTCCTGGTGTGTTCAGATTTCCAATGATATCTCATGTGTTTGGGTGGGATGGGGGAACATCATTTTCATGCTGAGACAAAATGGAGACTGCAGCAAAACGCAAATGCCAGGAAAAGAAAAAAGGTAAGTCAAATATTGTTAAGAAATTGCTTTTCTCACTATTCCTATATATACTTTCTTTTTTATGAATATGTTAGAATCATAAATTGGAGTCAGAGTTCAGTTACACCATTTGTTAAGAAAAATAATGTTATGAATGTTTAATAATGTCAATTTTGTTCAACAATTCAGCAAAAGATATGAGCCAAATGTTCAGTTTCATTTAAAAAATGGATTGACATTCTTGTTTTTTGTCAGCCTACTATGATTTCATTGTGTTATGATAAAATCATTCTGTTATCTGGTTCTCAGGAGGATATGTTAAGTTTATCTCTTCTAAAAGAAAAACAGAACTATCTGACATATTGACAAAAGGCATGTGACTAAGGCTGTTTGTGGTTTAGTTAGATCCTCCCTTAAAGGACAAGAAAAATCAATTGTAGGTTTCATGAGACTTCTTCACCCTTTTCAGGAAACCTTAACCCTTATCCATGTGTTACAGAAATACATAAAACATATAAAAGTGACCGATATCTTATAATGCAGCTTACATATTACAACAGCAAGCGAATACAAAACAAATTAAATTTGATTCTTTAAAAGAAAGATGGAAGGATTTAAAATTAAATCACCCCACAGTGCAGTAAAATAGTACAATGGAAAATATTTTCAATTGCAGAGTAATGTGCTTTTCAAAGAAATAAAACTACTACAGTTAAATAAACTCATACATACAATACAAAAATTAATAATAATAATAATAATGGCAATAAATAAATTAAATAATAAATAAATAGGGCTGCACAGTGGCACAGCAGGTAGTGCGCGTGCCTCACAGCAAGAAGGTTGCCAGTTCAGTCCCCGGGTCGGGCCTTTCTGTGTGCAGCTTGCATGTTCTTCCCGTACATGCGTGGGTTTTCTCCGGGTACTCCGGCTTCCTCCCACAGACCAAAAACATGCTCATTAGGTTGACTGGTGACTCTAAATTGCCCCTAGGTGTGAGTGTGAATTGTGAGTTGTCTGGCGACTGGCGACCGGTCCAGGGCGTACCCCACGGGGGTAGGCAGTACAAAAAATGGATGGATGGATGGATGGATAAATAAATAAATAAACTTTCATTGTCACACACTATATGGGTGTTCGCTAACTATATCAAAATCAAGATGAAAGACATTTAATTTTAAAAGATCTAACTTGCTCAAAAATGGACAATATTCAAATGAAATACGAAATACAGTGCCCCCAGGCAAATGCATTTCCACTTAAATGGAAACATAATCTGTCAGTCCTCTCATCAAGGTGGGTCTTCAGTTAGGACGTCACTTCCTCTTTGTTGTGTTGCCCTCATTAAATCCACTTACTTAAGGCCACACTTTCACCTGCACCCACCAGCAACAGAACAGCTTCAAGTTGTACAATATCAAGTTACGTAAAAAAATTATGAGGGTGAATAATATTAATTAATAATATTGTTTAATGTAGCACTGTGTTTACAAACTTACTGTTCTGCACTGTCTTACTCTACTGTGTGATTTTATGTTTCATCATCTTGTCATTATAGTCATGCAATATACTGTGCAATATGACATTTTTTTAAATATTACAGTTAGGTCCATATATATTTGGACAATGACACAAGTTTTGTTTCATTACCTTTTCAATGAAACATATTCCAATTACAGTTACATAACTGACATGGGCATAAAGTGCAGACTCTCAGCTTTCATTTGAGGGTATCCACATTCAAATTGGATGAAGGGTTTAGGAGTTTCAGCTCCTTAATAATATGCTACCCTATTTTCAAAGGGACCAAAAGTAATTGGACAACTCACTCAAAGGCCATTTTATGGGCAGGTGTGGGCAATTCCTTTGTTATGTCATTACCAATTGAACATATAAAAGGCCTGGAGTTGATCTGAGGTGTGGTGCTTGCATTCAGAAGATTTTGCTGTGAAGACAACATGCGGTCAAAGGAGCTCTCCATGCAGGTGAAACAAGCCATCCTCAAGCTGCGAAAACAGAAAAAAAACATCCGCGAAACTGCTGCAATATTAGGAATGCCAAATTCTACAGTTTGGTTCATCCTCAGAAAGAAAGAAAGCACTGGTGAACTCAGCAACACAAAGAGGCCTGGACGTCCACGGGAGACAACAGTGGTGGATGATCGTAGAATCCTTTCCATGGTGAAGAGAAACCCCTTCACAACAGCCAACCAAGTGAAAAACACTCTTGAGGAGGTAGGCGTGTCATTATCCAAGTCTACCATAAAGAGAAGACTGCATGAGAATAAATACAGAGGGTTTGCTGCACGGTGCAAACCACTCATCCGCCTGAAGAATAGAAAGGTTAGATTGGACTTTGCTAAAAAGCATCTTAAAAAGCCAGCACAGTTCTGGAAGAACATTCTTTGGACAGATGAAACAAAGATTAACCTCTGCCAGAATGATGTCAAGAAAAAAGTATGGCAAAGGCATGGTACAGCTCATGATCCAAAGCATACCACATCATCTGTAAAACATGGCGGAGGCAGTGTGATGGCTTGGGCATGCATGGCTGCCAGTGGCACTGGGTCACTGGTGTTTGTTGATGATGTGAAACAGGACAGAACCAGCCGCATGAATTCGGAGGTGTTCAGAGACATATTGTTTCAATCCAGCCAAAGGCAGTCAAATTGATTGGCCAGCGTTTCATAATACAGATGGACAATGACCCAAAACATACAGCCAAAGCGACCCAGGACTTTATTAAGGCAAAGAAATGGAATATTCTTAAATGGCCAAGTCAGTCACCTGATCTCAACCCAATTGAGCATGCATTTCACCTGTTGAAGACAAAACTTCAGAAAGAAAGGCCCACCAACAAACAGCAACTGAAAACTGCTGCGTCCATGAGTTCAAGACTCCAGGCAGTTATTGCCAGCAAAGGTTTTTCAACCAAGTATTAGAAATGAACATTTTATTTTCTGTTGTTTAATTTTTCCAATTACTTTTGAGCCCCTGCAATGAAGGGATTGTGTTAAAAAATGCTTTAGTTCCTCACATTTTTAAGCAATCTTTTTGTTCAACCCACTGAAAGTCTGCACTTCACTTGCATCTGAATTGTTTCATTTAAAATGCATTGTGGTACTGTACAGAACCAAAATTAGAAAAACTTTCTCTTTGTCCAAATATATATGGACCTAACTGTATATATTTATCTTTTTTGTATCATGCCTATGACTATACAGTATGTATTTTCGTTTTATATACTGTGTTACATATCATTTTATCTAATGTGCAATAGCGAAAAACACTGTGCAGCAGCCAGCAGCCGCGAAACAGGCTGCAGTGGAATTCCTCTGGTTGCTTGTTCACCGTCAATGTATACATTGACGGTGAACAAGCACGTACGTACGTCTATTGAAAGTGTTGGTTTTTGCCAATGACAGGCTCAGATTGTTATAGTAAGTGTCTGACAACATTATGGAAAGTATCTCTACAGAGATACAGTTTGTTAAAGAGTATGTTTAATTATTATTAAGTATGTATCCATTATGTTTAACCATAAACAGCTGTTAAATTGTTCTCACCAAAGCCACCAAGACTCCATTCACAAAAACAGTAATTTTATAATTGTAAAACACACATAATTTAAAACCAACAAAAACAAAATAAAACTCACCAAAAGTTTCTTGGTTCATCATCTCACTGTTCCAACAATCATCGCTAATTGTGAATTGGTTGAAACAAATCCTTAATTTGGGAGAGGAGCAGGATAAAGTTGAATTGTTGAATCAGTTGAATTGACAGTGCTGGTCATAGGAGAGCTGCACCCATCCTTGGCCAGAGACGATAAGCTGTACAAAGTCCTCTTCACCTGTCTGACCAAAATGATCTTCACTGGCTGCCACAAAACACTATAGGACAAAGCAATCTGCAGCAACAGCCAGAGCACTGAAGTTGACATGGTCATATATGACCTTGTGACTCAGTTCAGGGGAACAACTTCAGATGACAACCTGTCCCCCAGCAGCAGAACATTTCTGGCATTGAGTCTGAGAATAATCTCAAAAGCAGATGCTGTAAGAACAAATCAGAGAGAAGTGCATCAGAAATTCTTATTTGATTACCAGCAAATCTTCTCAACGGCTTAGTTGATGCGCATACCATACTACCGAAAGCTCTTTGTGTGGTGTGTGGGGGTGGAGAGAAGCCAAGGATGAGACACAGGACCGCCACTGTCAAGCCACATGCAGTGACAGGCCGCACACTGGAGCGTTACACAAGCCAAAAGGCATTCGGTGGAATTCGTACAGCCCAAGGGGTGTGGTGAAGGCAGTCTTTTGTCGGTCTCTGGGGTCGACTTCTACCTGCCAGTATCCACTGGCCAGATCCAATGTGGAAAACCACCTGGATTCTTTCAGGCAGGTGAGGGACTCTTCGATCCTAGGGAGTGAAAAGGCATCTTTATGTGCCTCCTCCTCCTTCCACTTATTCAGCTCATGCACATTTGTAGGTGGTGGTGCTACAACTCTAGCTGCTTGAGCCCCATCTTTCCCGTGCTGTTCTCTTTCTAAAGCTTGAGCTTCAATGCAGGCCTCACTAAAGCTGAGATCTGGCCTCTGCCTGATTAGCCGTTCCAACTTCCTTTTCACTTTGCCTGACCTCAGCCCCTTCACAAACTGATCTCTGGCTGTGGGCTCCACCTGTATTGCTACGTCTGGCTCACTTTCCTTCCATCGGTTAAATAACTCCCTGAAGTGCAAGGCATACATCTCAACATTTTCATTTTCTCTCTGCCTGCATTGAAAAAACTGAACTCTGACATGAGCAAGTGAAGATGGCTGGCCATAAAGTTTCCTTAATTCATCTAAAATTGCCCTTGAGGACCCCTTTTTTCTGAATCTAACAGCATCACTTGCCTTTTTGCAACCCCATCCAGTCCCCAAATTACAAAATCAACTTTTTGCTGAGCATCAAGACCATGGGCCCTGTGCATGGACTCTATTTGTTCCACCCACACTCCAAATTTAATGTCTCCATCTTTACCTGAGAATTTTGGTATGAATGGCAAGGCCATAAACCATGGCATAGCCATAGTGGGAACTGTAACATTAAAGGGACCGGCTACAACACTGTTTCCTTCCTGCACGTTTTCATTCATTTTGCACTGTGAGGTGTGGTATGGGGATCCTGCCGACAACGCCAAAATTTATGTCACAAGGCTGTGACAAATAGTATTTTAATATCCCCGGGCCACACCAACACAGACACAAAAGGAAGGTACAAATTCAACAATTTATTTAAAAAGACAAGGTTTAAAACAAGGGGTCTAATTACTAAAAAAAAAGATTAAAAAGTACTGCAGTCCTTGAACGTCTCATAGGTTCCTGTCCAGTCTAACAAGAGTTTTTTCCTATACTCAGTCCGGTTAGCAGTGAAGGTTCAGTGGCAGGGGGCGTGGTCTTGCGTCAGCGTGCAGGCTGTCAGCTGTTCTTGTCTCTGCGCTGCTCTTGTCTCTCCGCTCGTCGTCGATCCGTATTGCTGCAATCATCAACAGTCACAATTACTGATGGGCACTGCAGCAGTTAGCAGCCCACTCACACAAACTAGACAGATCAGGCGGGTTTTCGTTCCTTTACTTATCGAGATATCTGGCTCATCACAGTATCACAGTGGCAGCAGCAGCAGCAGCAGCAGCAGCAGCGTCGTCGTCTCATCTCGTCTCGTCTTGTCTTGTCACAGCACAGCACGACTGATCGCCCCGACACACAGATTGACACGCCAGGAAGAGGGCGAGCTGATGGTCGCTAGCTGTTTTATATCAGCTGTCTTAATTGACAGCCAGTCACGGGGAAACGAAGGAGGTGACAGAGGGCGGAACTATGAAAGTTAATGTCCACAAGGTTTAGTCCATGCAATGAAATAAACTGCTTCCCCTGCACAAAAAAAACAAAAAACAAAAAAAACACACACATCAAAAGGGGAGCGAAACACACACACCAAAAATGAACACACACAAACCACATAGCTGCACCTTGTCATCAGCATAGAAATATACACGTAGACGCCGCATTGAGCTGGTTGGGCTGCATTTCTAATGCAAGGAAATGGACCGAACTTCATAAAGTGCCTTTCTACAAACTGATTTAACGTGATGCCTTGTATTCACCCATTCACACACACACACACACACACACACACACACACACACACACACACACACACACACACACACACACACACACACACACACACTAATATATTTGGGAAACAAATAGCCATCAAAAACATCAATTAATGTGATGTGATAGTGGTTATAATCTTATAGTATTTTGCGACATTTTATTATAGCAATATAAAATACCACAGGAACCTTGATAATACATACTAACGAGATCTTATAGGATTCCTATAGACCTTTTTTCGTTAGAGTACAAAGGTACCAAATCAGGGTATGTTTTTTAAGTTGTTACAGCTATCAATGTATGCAACACTGTAATTGTGATGATAAATATTGAAATATTAAACATGTTTATAATAACCAGATCCTGAATTTTAGATGTGACATGACAAACATTTACATTTCACTGATTTTGTTTAATCATTTTCATATTCAATGATTGCTGAACATATATACATACATATATCTATACATATCTGTACAGGGGTGGCATTGATGAACATATATACATACATATACCTATATCTATCAATCTATACATTTATACAACTAGTCTTGTGTGTGTGTGTGTGTGTGTGTGTGTGTGTGCGTGTAAGCTACAGTAAAAGCCTTGGAAAAGAATGGTCTTGCAAAGCTTTTTCCGTGTGTTGCCTTTCTGCAACTGAAGAGTGTTCATTTTTGGCAATGTGGTTCAGCCTTAGTTTATGGAAGACAGACACGACTAATGACATCAGCGCAAAATGGTGGTTATCAATCCCAAACTGTGTATCTTGAATGTGCGCCCCCAGAAAAAACACATCACAAACACAACAAAAAACAGAAAATTGAATAAATAAGTAAAAATATATAGAAATATATAGTATGGGGGAGGGGAGTAGGTAAGTATTAATTGATAGTCATTTCATGTAATTTGAATAGAATTGTAGAGCTGGTAAAAAATTTTTTGTTAGATTCAACAAGCTTTAGAGACTCAAAATACATTTTTGTATTTTCCCGCACAGTGAAGAGGTGGTCTGACGAGGCTGAAGAGGCTCTGAAGGACTGCTTCGAGACAACCGTGTGGGATATATTCAACGACTCTCATGAGGAGGACATCGACAGTTTGACAGACAGCATCACGGAAAACCATTTCAGGCCACCAGAAGCCAAACTCCCAGGCAGCCGGGGATTCAAAGTGGGCAGATGAGCTGAACACCTATTTCTGCAGGTTTGAGGAAGCATCTGCCCCTCCCCCAGCTGTACCAGCCCTGCAGCAGCCCTCCTTTGTTCTGCCAGCACCCTGCCCAAGTACCCCCCCCCGCAGTATTCAGCTCACCACCTCCAACGCCACCCCCCACTGTTCCTCCCAGCCCCCCAGCCACTTCACAAGACACTCAGCCCCCCTGCTCCAACTTGTCTCTCACACCTCTCCAGGTGAGAAATCAGCTGAGGAGGTTAAAGACCAGGAAGGCTGCAGGACCAGATGGCCTCAGTCCCAGACTCCTCAGATCCTGCTCTGATCAGCTGAGCGGGATCATTGGACATTTGTTCAACCTGAGGCTGGGAAGGGTGCCGCGACTCTGGAAGACGTCCTGCGTGGTACCTGTGCCAAAGACCCCACATCCTAAGGACCCTAGCTGTTACAGGCCGGTGGCACTAACATCACACCTCATGAAGGCCTTGGAGCGGCTTGGAGCTTTCAGGAGTAGACCAACACCTCACATGCTGGATAGTGGATTACCTCTCCAACCGCCCTCAGTATGTGAGGACATGGGACTGTGTGTCAGGGACTGTCCTCTGCAGTGTGGGGGCCCCCCAGGGAACGGTGCTGGCACCGTTCCTCTTCACCCTTTATACAGCGGACTTTTCTCACCTGTCACCCACCTGCCACCTACAGAAGTTCTCTGATGACTCTGCCATTGTCGGCCTCATCACAGATGGGGACGATAGGTCATACAGAGGACTTATTCAGGATTTTGTGGACTGGTGTCAGCAGAACCACCTGCTGATCAATGCAGATAAAACCAAGGAGTTGGTTGTGGACTTCCGCCGCCGCCGTCCGCACTCTCCCCCATCACCAGTGAACATCCAGGGAAGGGACATTGAGATGGTCACATCTTATAAGTACCTGGGTGTTCATCTGAACAACAAACTGGACTGGACTCATAACACCACTGCACTTTATAAAAAAGGACAGAGCAGACTCTACCTGCTCAGGAGGCTGAGGTCTTTTGGGGTGCGGGGGGCACTCCTGAAGACCTTCTATGACTCTGTTGTGGCCTCTGCCTTGTTCTATGGTGTAGTCTGCTGGGGGAGCAGCATCACAGCAGCTGACAGGAAGAGGCTGGACAAACTCATCAGAAAGGCCAGCTCTGTCCTGGGATGCCCTCTGGAACAGGTGGAGGAGGTGGGGGAGAGGAGGATGACAGCCAAGCTGTCCTCCATGACAGACAATGACTCCCACCCCCTCCAACACACACTCACTGCACTAAGGAGCTCCATCAGTGACAGGATGCTACATCCAAAGTGTGTGAAGGAGCGGTATCGCAGGTCTTTCCTTCCTGCAGCCATCAGACTTTACAATAGAAACTGCTCTAAGTAGGCGGTACAATAATCTGCATAACATTCTGTGCAATAACTGAACTGAACAATTTTTTTTGGAAAAGAATCTGTGCAATAACCTGGGCAATAATCTGTGCAATATTTCAGTACATAAAAGCCTGTAATCTGTGCAATATTTCTTTCTGTAAACTGTGCAATATTTTAGGTTTTTAAATACTATTCCCGGTACACCCTTTTGTATATACTTTGTGTTAACTGCATGCACTTTGTCTTTTAATATTCTATTCTGTTATTGATGCTGCTGTGAAATTCGGAATTTCCCCTCGAGGGACGAATAAAGGAATATTGAATTGAATTGACTTGAATTGAATTGAATTGAATTTTTAGTTCAATTAGAAAAAGAGGAAATGAAGGTGTCGCTTTGGACATTCTTACTTTATGTATATGAAATTTACCCAGCAATATAAAAAGATTGATTATATTATTGCTTTGAGGAAAAAGACCCAAATACAATAGTTTTTTCATCTAAGTGATATCTAAGTTTTTCAAATCATTCCAGAAAGTGATACAAAATGGACTTTTATAAAATAAGTGGATGATACTTTCTCGATCTTTCTTACAAAAGGTACAGCAATCATCAGTATCAGAAAATTTAGAAATGTATGCATTAGTAGGATAAATGTTGTGTAATAATTGTAAATGTAATTCTCTGATTTTATTCGAAATTAAAAATTTAAAGGGGAAAAGCCAAGCTTTACTCCAATCTATATCATGGAAGAGGGAGTTCCAAAAATTCTTACCACGAGGATATATTTTCCTTTTGCTGTATAGGAATTTTCCAATATGTTTATTAGTGCATTTATAATTAAGGAATTGGATTCTATCTAAGTATAGTGTTTGCTGAGGGTTAACCATCTTGTGTTGATCGTTACAGTTTTTCATTAGCTGTCAGGATCTGTCAGGTCTCTGTTTTCTTTTGTTTCCTGTTTTATTTTGATAGTCTCGTTTTCCCCTGTGCTGTCTCTACATTTGCTTCCTCCCTTTGTTCTTTTTCCCGCCATTGTGATTTAAAAATGTCCACTGCACCCGATACCCCACCACGTCCATCCATCCATCCATTTTCTATAACGCTTATCCCTTTCGGGGTTGCAGGGGGGCTGGAGCCTATCCCAGCTGTCAACGGGCGAGAGGCGGGGTACACCCTGGACCAGTCGCCAGCCGATCGCAGGGCAACATATATCACGCTCACACTCATACCTAGGGGCAGTTTTAGAGCATGTTTTTGGTCTGTGGGAGGAAGCCGGAGTAGAGAACCCGGAGAGAACCCATGCATGCACGGGAAGAACATGCAAGCTTCACACAGAAAGGCCCCGCCCGGGGATCGAACCAGCAACCTTCTTGCTGTGAGGAACGCGCACTACCTGCTGCGCCACCATGCAGCCGTCCACCACGTCCTCAAAAGCAAAAACACTTGCAAAAGTACAGACGTGAGTGGGAAGAGGCACATCCTTGGCTGGACAGCATCAGTGGAGATGATTACTATTAGACTATTGTGGTTTGATTGATTGTTTAGGATGTTGAGTTTTTAAAGTCGAATGAATGATCACTTATTTAATATACAGCATTATTAGCCAATATAAATGGCCATTTAAAGAGCAAATCATACTAATGTATTAACAGTTAATGAATAAATATTGTTAAGAGAAAACGTATATTTTTTAGATATACATTTCCTAGACTAAACTACCTGTTTGTAGAGCTTTCTGTGTAATGAATGAAAATGTTTGTATTTTTGAGGAATACAGTGTTCAGTGATCATTACATAAATTCTTTTATTAGTGTGGTTTAACTGTTTGGATGACCTCATCTGACCTATCTCATTAACTAGGTTAATTGATTGTGCAATAACTAAGTTGTGTGCATATGGCACTTTGTTATATATTTTCCTCATTGTATGTTAAATAGGGATGCATGTAATTATGGCTTTATGTAGCCTAATTAACAGCACTTTATATGCAACAATGTTGCACAATAAAGAATGTGTTCACTGGTAATAAAGCATTTCAAGCTTTAAGTATGACTAATTGCTCTCTTGATCACCCCTTTACTAAAAACAGTGGCTCAAAATAAAACATACCACTGCTGCGGGCGCCCCACCCCACGGGAGTTGGGCCGTGGTGGTTATGGCACCGAGGAGCTGTGGTGGGCGTCCCTTATTTTCATTTCTGAAAGGTGGCAACCCTATGTGCTACCTCCCTCCAATTCGAGTCGAGTCGAGTGGAAATGTGGTACTAGTGTGTGTTTCGACCCTCTCTTTGTTCATTGACCATTCTTCTGCCTGCTGTTTTGGATACCTCTGCCTGATTGGATTGCCTGCCCGTGTACCAACCTTTGCCTGGATTAAACCTTTTGAACTGTATCAGTCTGTCGTCTGCTTTTGTGAGTCCATACTTCTGTGAGTCTGATAGCAAGATCTGGCCCTGCTATCAGACTCACAGAAGTATGGACTCACAAAAGCAGACGACAGTCAATGAACAAAGAGAGGATCGAAACACACACTAGGAATACAGATATAAAGTACGATGGAACTCTCACACGAAGGCAAAGAAGATCTGGCACAGGAGGAAGGGAAGACACAAACTAAATAAACTAGGAGGGAGGTAGCACAGGTGAAGCACATTAGGGCGGGGCAGAGAATCACAACGGTGGGAAAAAGAACAAAGCGAGGAAGCAAATGTGGACACAACACGGGGGAAAATGAGACTATCAAAATAAAACAGGAAACAAAATAGTGCTAACAATAGATCTGTATTCGCTGGGTTTGATGGGAAAACCTCTTTTTTGTAGAAACATTTCATATGACATAACATGACCTTTGCTATTAAAAAAAATAATTTAAAAGTATTAAATTCTTTTCAGGGCTGCACAGTGGCGCAGCAGGTAGTGCGCGTGCCTCACAGCAAGAAGGTTGCCGGTTCGATCCCGGGGTCAGGCGGGGCCTTTCAGTGTGAAGTTTGCATGTTCTTCCCGTGCATGCGTGGGTTCTCTCTGGGAACTCCGGCTTCCTCCCACAGACCAAAAAACATGCTCATTAGGTTAAATTGATGACTCTAAATTGTCCGTAGGTGTGAGTGTGAATGTTTGTTTCTCCTTGCATGTGGCCCTGCAATCGGCTGGCGACCAGTTCAGGGTGTACCCCGCCTCTCGCCCATTGTAGCTGGGATAGGCTCCAGCCCCCCGCAACCCCGAAATGTTACACTGGCTGTACAGCCGCCGAGTATTAGGACCCAGAGATGCAGACCCAAAACAGAGACTGTGTGAAAACAAAGCCAAATTTATTAATAACAAGGGAAACAGAAAACACGCTCAACGAGCGGATAATACTAAAACAAAAGACGCACTCAAAAGGAGTGGAAAACAGAAGGAGCACCGATGAAGCGGGTATGACACGAGGCACGCGTAGAAGCGGCAGGCAGGCACTGAAACAAAGGAAAACACAACTCACTTTAGAGACTGGGAAAAATGTGGACAATAAACAAACGTAAATCTGATTGAGAGAGATAGACCAAAGACATGTACTTACGAACCATATGATAAGACACCGACACGGAGATCGAGGAATAATCCGGCGACGAGGAGCAGGAAGTCCTCGTCTTAAATACTCTCCCTGATGAGGGAGAGTGGCTGCAGGTGAGTCGCAGTGGGAGGAGCTGGCAGCAGGTGAGGGGCTGCCCAGCCATGGAACCCGGGGTAGACAGACAGACAAACACAGGGGAAAAGGAAAGGAGACACACAGGGAGAGACAGGAAGCCAGGATCGTAACAGTACCCCCCCCTCAAAGGTCGCCTCTCGGCGGCCTAGCAGGACGATCTGGGTGAGTCCGATGGAAGTCGTCGATGAGGGATTTGTCTAGGATGAAAGACCGGGGTATCCAGGAGCGTTCCTCCGGCCCGTAACCCTCCCAGTCGACCAGGTACTGGAAACCCCTGCCACGACGTCTTACGTCCACCAGGCGGCGGACAGAGAAGACAGGATCCCCGTCGATGAGATGGGGGGGAGGAGGGGGATCGGCTGGAGGGCACAGAGGGCTAGAGGAGACCGGCTTAGCTGGGAGACATGGAAGGTGGGATGAATCCTCATGGAGATGGGGAGCTTCAGGGTGACGGCTTAAGGGTTGATGACCTGGCTTGTAATTAGGAGCTGGAGTCTTGTGGCGGTCAGCAGCACGCTGTTTCACCTCCTGTGCAGAGAAAAGAGGTGGCTGATAGCCGGAACCCCGGGGCTGAGGCTTGGGCTGGTAGCTGGGGACCTGAGACAGAGTCTGAGGCTTAGGCCGGGGCGCTGGCACTGTGCTTCCCTGACCACTCCTTCGATTTCCCAGGAGAGGGCAGCGATGACGCGTTCCTGAGGAAGGATGCTCACCGTTACCCCAGAGTCCTCTGAGGGGTTGGGAGTTGGAGTCGGTACGGCTCGTCAGTACCCCCAAACAAATTGACGAGCCCTGCCTTTTGGGCCGAATGGGACAAGCAGGAAGGAAATGGCCAATTTGTCCACAGTACACACACTCACCCGCGGCGACCCTCCGCTGGCGTTCCGTGACGGAGAGCCGTGCTCTGCCTAGCTGCATGGGTTCCTCTCTGTCAACAGGCGGGGGCGGAAAGACGGGAAGCTGGACAGTCTTGGGCTCCGGAGGAACGGTCGCTGATTTCTGCCAAAGAAGTGGCGGCTGAGCAGGGGGACGAGAAGAGTGACGCCGAGACTGTTCCCTCCGGTGGTTGTCTGTCTGGACTGCCATGTCAATGAGTGCGTGTAGATCTGCAGGTTTCTCCCGGGTGGCGAGTTCCTCCTGCAAAAACTCGGAGAGTCCATGAATAAACACACCTTGGAGAGCGGTGTCATTCCACCCGGAGTCGGCAGCTATGGTGAGGAAGTCAACGGCATAATCAGCAGCGGCCTGAGAGCCCTGGTTTAACCGAAGCAACCGGCTGGAGGCATTACCCGCGTGGTCGGGATGGTCGAAGACCAGTCACAGCCTTCTCTCAAACTCAGAGTACGCCAGAGAGCAAATGTCCACGGATGAGTTCAGTGCCTCCGCCCAAGTAAGTGCCTTACCCCGTAGTAAACCAAAGACGTAATGAACACGAGCTCGGTCGGAAGGAAAAGCTCGGGGACGTTGGCGGAAAACAACGCTGCATTGCAACAGGAATCCTCGGCACTTATCCCGAGCGCCGTCAAAAGGCTCGGGATTCGTAGCCAAGGATTCAGGATAAGCAGGTTCGGATGGGTTAACCGTAGGCTGCGACGGGGTGGAAAGGAAACTGGATAAACTAGACATGTGGCGACACAGTTCGGCAACCTGTGCCGCCACATGCTGAGACGATTCACACAATGCCTGTAGCAGCTGCTCATGCTGGCCCAGCAGAGTGCCTTGCATAGCCACTGCTCTTTGTACTGGATCTGCTGGGTCCATACTGGCCGGATTATTCTGTTACGCTGGCTGTACAGCCGCCGAGTATTAGGACCCAGAGATGCAGACCCAAAACAGAGACTGTGTGAAAACAAAGCCAAATTTATTAATAACAAGGGAAACAGAAAACACGCTCAACGAGCGGATAATACTAAAACAAAAGACGCACTCAAAAGGAGTGGAAAACAGAAGGAGCACCGATGAAGCGGGTATGACACGAGGCACGCGTAGAAGCGGCAGGCAGGCACTGAAACAAAGGAAAACACAACTCACTTTAGAGACTGGGAAAAATGTGGACAATAAACAAACGTAAATCTGATTGAGAGAGATAGACCAAAGACATGTACTTACGAACCATATGATAAGACACCGACACGGAGATCGAGGAATAATCCGGCGACGAGGAGCAGGAAGTCCTCGTCTTAAATACTCTCCCTGATGAGGGAGAGTGGCTGCAGGTGAGTCGCAGTGGGAGGAGCTGGCAGCAGGTGAGGGGCTGCCCAGCCATGGAACCCGGGGTAGACAGACAGACAAACACAGGGGAAAAGGAAAGGAGACACACAGGGAGAGACAGGAAGCCAGGATCGTAACACGAAAGGGATAGGCTGTATAGATAATGGATGGATAGAAATTCTTTTCAACCCAGTTAAGACAATAGAGAGATTTGTGCCTTTTGGTAATATTCTCATTATTCCAGGTGATGGTTTTCTGTGGTGAGAAGTTGTGTGAGTAGTTTCCAAGCTAATAAGGCTTGTTGATAAAATTTTGATAGGCGTAAGGGGAGTTTGGATACATTATAATTACATCTTAATAGAAAATACAGACCTCCTACTACTTCTAATATGTTGTGAGGGATGAAAAACCACAAGGAGTGGGGTGCTTTTAGACATTCTTTCACCCATTTCAGTTTGAATGTGTAATTAAGGTCCTTAAAGTCCAACAGTTCGAAGCCACTCCCTGGATCCGGATAAAACCCTCCTACTTCAGGTAGTGGTGTTTATTCTTCCACACAAAGTTAATAAGGATGTTGTTGCTAGTAGAGTCTGGGACAGAGAGAGAAAGAGCGGGGTAAACCAAGCGTGAAACTCCTTCAGCTTTAGATAATAGGATTCTTTCTATGATGGAAAAGTCCCTCGACTTTTCTCCTTTTTTTTCTCCTCCCGTAGCTCTGTATGCATGCTCAAACTCCATCGTCTTCTTCGACTGCGTACCACTGCGTACGATCCTACTCCTTCTCTGACTCTCGCTTAGCTACTGAGAAAAGCTTGTTCTATGGCGTTTACTGCCCCTCTTTGAACTTCCAGTGGAACAACACCCACACAAACATTACAACTGTACAACTGAACATCTTTAAAACACAAGTGTAATTACATATAAAAAATGAATGGAAATGTAACTATAACTGTACACATGAAATGAGCAAATGAGTTTAACAATAAAATAAATCATGTGTTAAATTTATGGGGGTTACACTTGCGATCTTGGAGTGGAGTTTGGAGTGTAAACCTGTTGGTACAGTTCCACGCTGCACAAGAATGCGGCATCTTCTCTGCTCGCTCTTGCCACATTCAATATGATGGCGACGTTGACGTAGGACTCCAGCGCTCAATGCGGCATCTACTTGTATATGTCTATGGTCATCAGTGTCATTTCTCTTCACAATAAAGGACACTCCACCTCTTGCACCATCCTAAGGACATTGCTGATTTGACCGCCAATACAGCACACATGAAGAAGAACTTGCTGGTCAGAGATAAAGGGTCCAAATCTAAGGCATTACATTTGAGCCAGTACCAGTTGATCATTTCAATCTCTTCTTTCCACTGATACAAGGTACATCAAGTACATCATTAATATTTACTTAATTATTATCTATTTCATTCTATTAACCAATGTTGGTATTCACACTTTTGTTAGTTAGGAAAATGGGAGTTCAAAGGGTTAGTGTGCTTAACAACATAAAAATGAATCGATGTTTTTATGTTGGTGGTTGTCTGCTGATTTGGAAGGTGTTGTTCGGCTGTCAGCCACCAAATAGTTGGACCCAATGATGCAGACCCGGAGACAGAACTTATGTAAATCAAAACGCTGTTTATTAAACAAACAGGAAACAAAAACGCACTCAACAAATGGATAGAAAACAAACAAAAGACGCACTCAAAAGGAGTGGATGAATAACAAAAAAAAAAAGACGCACTCAAAAGGAGTGAATGAACAAAAGGAGCTCCAACGAAGCGGGTATGACAAACGAGGCATGCGTGGAAGCGCCAGGGAGGCACTGAAACAAAAGAACACAGCACACCGTAAGTGGCTGGAACAAAATAATGGAACATTAACACTTTCTCTGAGAAGAGGGAAGAACAAGAGACGTAGTACTTACTAACCAGAAGACCAGACACCGTCATGGAAGGATGAGGAATAATCCGGCAATGTGTGGGAGAAAGCTCACTCCTTAAATATTCCACCTGATCAGGGAGAGTGTTCATAGGTGAGTAGCAGGAGGTGGAGCTGGCAGCAGGTAAGGGGATGCCCAGCCACGCCAACAGGGGTGAACAGACAGACACACACACAGGGAAAAGGGGGAGGAGACACAAAAGGAGAGAGGCAGGATCCTAACAGGTGTGTGGTTCCTGTTTTTGTTTTTTGATAACTGTGTATTTTATTTTATTTAAAGCTTAAATATTGACTCTTACCTTAAATGCATTACAGCAGTGCTGTCAAAATTAGCAAAAAGAATATTCAGATATCCCTCGTAAACACTGAAGTTTTGAACCATTTCAATATATATTTTTGTGCATTAGGTCCATAAAAGGGCAAACCAATACAACAAAAAACAAAACAAAAGTGATTGACATTTATGCCTGTTGAAAGGATGTTTTTCCTGCTCATGAGGCAATTGTAGTGTCTCTCTAAATGAGAGTATGGTCTGTACCTGCACTATATGGAAAGTGTCCTGACACAACTTCTGTTGTGATTTCGTGCTATATAAATCGATTTGAATTGAATCATCTGTCTGCCATCTGTCTGTCATCTATAATGGAGGACTCAGCCAAGAGCCACAGGCAGTTCTGCATTTAGGTGCTGCAGAGTGTAGGTGCTGCCTGCCTTCACAACAGCCTCCCCCATGCAGCCACAAGTCTGGGAACCACCAAAAGGTGCAGAGGTTCAGCTTCATCTGAAGCCATGTGATGAGTTAGACTTTTCTCCATAAGTTGGAAACATTATGTGAACAGGGGGCTTGGCATACATTGATTGGGAAACAGACAAGGCCCAACTGGTGATGTCACCACATAAAGTGACCACAAAGGGAATAAAGGTGTTTGGGGTAAATTTTAGTTTATAGAGGTCTCTTTTCCATTTCTCATCTCTCTTGAGCATGGAGTCCACCACTGCCTGTTCCACATGCTCTAATGATTTTGCTGCTCCTGACTCCCAGATTTTGTTCTGGAGGAGTTGGACTGTGTTGCGAATTTCCTCTACATCATTGGGAGTCAAAACTGTGATGGCAATAGCAGCGTCACCCTCTTCATCCAAAAACATGTTACTCAAAAGGGAAGATATCGCCATTACAGGCTCTCTAAAGGTGACAATAGGGCCAGGTTTGCCCTTCCACTCACACACTCACACATTGTCATAATGTCGCACAGTAACGTGTCATTTGACAACCTCATTTGATATCCTTAGCACACAGTATGTATGATGATGATGTAATGAAGGTACAGTAGCTTGCTCATCTGGGGAGTGCCCATGACAAGAAGTTACTTTTTGAAGCATTTGACCCTGGGAAATAGGTCAGTGGGATATTCTGTCATTTTGTGTGGATTGTTAAATTTAAATTCCAACAGATAAATTCAACTAAAGTACATTTTAAAATTCACCCCTGGTGACAAACCTGATGGGCTGGTGTTCCGACAAAGATGCTTTATTTTACTATAAGTAACATCATTGTAAGTACATTGTTGACAGTAACTCCAATGCACTACATCAAACAGGATCCAAAAACCAGGGAAAAGAGGAGAATAATGAAAGTCCTGTGTAAATAATCCAGGCAGGAAACTATATGCAGTCATGTGAACAAAGAACCAAACCAACTATACAGCTTTATGTTCAGTCCAGTCATTTTGTCCATAAAAGTGCAACAGGAAGATATATTGCTTGCAACAATATGTTTCAACAAGGTTTCAATTAGGACTACAATAGTAAGAACAAACAAACAATGCTCTTAGGCCTGGAACACACTATATGACACATTATTCACCAGTCTCTTTTTATCAATGCACTGGTGAGCACTGAGAACTAAGAACCAGACAAGGTATTCCCACTTATTCAGTTGGATTTGGATAGTAAGGCATCTCAGCACAATGTCTCATGATCATGGTTACCTCTACTCAGCCTCTGAAAACAGTTGTACTGTTGTTTGTCTTCTGTGTCTCTGGAGGAACTTTATCAAGTCAGTCATATAAATGAATATCATAGTGATTTCATAATGATTATTCCCTATTGGGATTGGGGACCCCTATGAAAGAAATTAAAGCAAGGAAGCGTACGTCACCCGGATTGGCGTCACCGGGGCCCCGCCCTGGAGCCAGGCCTGGGGTTGGGGCTCGCAGGCGAGCGCCTGGTGGCCGGGTCTTTGCCCACGGGACCCGGCCGGGCACAGCCCGAAGGAGCGACGTGGGCCCGCCTTCCCGTAGGCCCACCACCCGCAGGAAGGATCAGAAGGGGCCGGTGCTATGTGGAATGGGTAGCAGTCGTGGGCGGGGGCCCCGACGACCCAAATCCTGGACAACGACTCTGGCTATGGGGACATGGAATGTCACCTCACTGTGGGGGAAAGAGCCTGAGCTAGTGCGGGAGGTTGAGCGGTACCGGCTAGAGATAGTCGGGCTCACCTCCACGTACAGTCTGGGCTCGGGAACCCAACTCCTTGAGAGAGGCTGGACTCTCTTCTACTCTGGAGTTGCCCGCGGTGAGAGGCGGCGAGCTGGTGTGGGCTTGCTTATAGCCCCCCAGCTCAGCCGCCATGTGTTGGAGTTCTCCCCGCTGAGCGAGAGGGTCGCTTCCCTACGCCTTCGGGTTGGGGATAGGTCTCTCACTATTGTTTCGGCCTACGGGCCGAACAGTAGCGTAGAGTACCCGGCCTTCTTGGAGTCCCTGGGAGGGGTACTGGAAAGTGCTCCAACCGGGGACTCCATTGTTCTGCTGGGAGACTTCAATGCTCACGTGGGCAGCGACAGTGACACCTGGAGGGGAGTGATTGGGAGGAACGGCCTCCCCGATCTGAACCCGAGTGGTGTTCTGTTATTGGATTTCTGTGCTAGTCACAGTTTGTCCATAACGAACACCATGTTCAAGCATAAGGGTGTCCATCAGTGCACATGGCACCAGGACACCCTAGGCCGGAGGTCAATGATCGACTTTGTAGTCGTATCATCTGACCTTCGGCGGTATGTCTTGGACACTCGGGTAAAGAGAGGGGCTGAGCTGTCAACTGATCACCACCTGGTGGTGAGTTGGATTCGCTGACAGGGGAAGAAGCGGGACAGACTTGGCAGACCCAAACGTACCGTGAGGGTCTGTTGGGAACGTCTGGCGGAACCCGCTGTCAGGGAAGTTTTCAACTCCCACCTCCGGGAGAGCTTCAACCAGATCCCGAGGGAGGTTGGAGACATTGAGTCCGAATGGACCATGTTCTCCACTTCCATTGTTGATGCAGCCGTCCATAGCTTATCCGTAAAGTCGGCGGTGCCTGTCGTGGCGGCAACCCCCGAACCCGGTGGTGGACACCGGAAGTAAGGGATGCCGTCAAGCTGAAGAAGGAGTCCTATCGGGCCTGGTTGGCTCATAGGACTCCTGAGGCAGCTGATGGGTACCGGCAGACCAAGCGTGTGGCAGCTCGGGCGGTTGTAGAAACAAAAACTCGGGTCTGGGAGGAGTTCGGGGAGGCCATGGAGGAGGACTACCGGTTGGCCTCGAGGAAATTCTGGCAAACCGTTCGGCGCCTCAGGAGGGGGAAGCAGCTTTCTGTCAACACTGTTTACAGTGGAGGTGGGGAGCTGTTGACCTCGACTGGGGATATTGTCGGGCGGTGGAAGGAATACTTCGAGGATCTCCTCAATCCCTCTGTCATGTCTTCCGTAGAGGAAGCAGAGACTGGGGACTTGGAGGCCGATTCATTCATCACCGGGGCTGAAGTCACTGAGGCAGTTCGCAAGCTCCTCGGTGGCAAAGCGCCAGGGGTGGATGAGATCCGCCCTGAGTACCTCAAGTCTCTGGATGTTGTAGGACTGTCTTGGTTGACACGCCTCTGCAGCATCGCGTGGCAGACGGGGACAGTGCCTCTGGACTGGCAGACTGGGGTGGTGGTCCCTCTTTTTAAAAAGGGGGACCGGAGGGTGTGTTCCAACTATCGGGGGATCACACTCCTCAGCCTCCCTGGTAAAGTCTATTCCAGGGTACTGGAGAGGAGAATCCGGCCGATAGTCGAACCCCGGATTCAAGAGGAACAATGCGGTTTTCGTCCTGGCCGTGGAACACTGGACCAGCTCTATACCCTCCACAGGGTGCTTGAGGGTTCATGGGAGTTTGCCCAAACAGTCCACATGTGCTTCGTGGACTTGGAGAAGGCATTCGACCGTGTCCCTCGCGTCATTCTGTGGGAGGTGCTCCGGGAGTATGGGGTTGGAGGCCCTCTGTTGAGGGCTGTACAGTCCCTGTACAACCGGAGCAGGAGCTTGGTCCGCATTGCCGGCAGTAAGTCGGACCTGTTCCCAGTGCATGTTGGACTCCGGCAGGGCTGCCCTATGTCACCGGTTCTGTTCATCATTTTTATGGACAGGATTTCTAGGCGCAGCCAGGGGCCGGAGGGGGTTCGGTTCGGGGGCCGGCAGATTTCGTCTCTGCTTTTCGCGGATGATGTTGTCTTGTTGGCTTCCTCGAGCCAGGACCTTCAGCATGCGCTGGGGCGGTTCGCAGCCGAGTGTGAAGCAGCTGGGATGAGAGTTAGCACCTCCAAGTCCGAGGCCATGGTTCTCGACCGGAAAAAGGTGGCTTGCTCCCTTCAGGTTGGAGGAGAGTTCCTGCCTCAAGTGGAGGAGTTTAAGTATCTTGGGATCCTGTTCACGAGTGAGGGAAGGATGGAGCGTGAGATTGACAGGCGGATCGGTGCAGCGGCTGCAGTAATGCGGTCGCTGTATCGGTCTGTCGTGGTGAAGAAGGAGCTGAGCCGAAAGGCGAAGCTCTCGATTTACCGGTCAATCTACGTTCCTACCCTCACCTATGGTCATGAACTTTGGGTCATGACCGAAAGAACGAGGTCCCGGATACAAGCGGCTGAAATGAGTTTCCTCCGCAGGGTGGCGGAGCGCTCCCTTAGAGATAGGGTGAGGAGCTCTGTCACCCGGGAGGAGCTCAGAGTAGAGTCGCTGCTCCTCCGCATCGAGAGGAGTCAGCTGAGGTGGCTCGGGCATCTCTATCGGATGCCCCCTGGACGCCTCCCTAGGGAGGTGTTCCAGGCATGTCCCACCGGGAGGAGGCCCCGGGGAAGACCCAGGACACGCTGGGATGACTACGTCACTCGGCTGGCCTGGGAACGCCTCGGGATCCCCCCGGAAGAGTTGGAGGAAGTGTCCGGGGAGAGGGAAGTCTGGGCGTCCCTGCTCAGACTGCTCCCCCCGCAACCCGGCCCCGGATAAGCGGAAGATAATGGATGGATGGATGGATGGGATTGGGGACCAACAAAAAAAAAAGTTCTTATGTACACATGCTTGAACGTTTGACTTTTTTAAAAATTATTTAGTTTTTTCAATCAGAGATGATTTAACTGGGAGAGTTGCATGCCCATCTGAGTAATAGTGTTCCAACTGTGAGTCATATAACATGGTCTTTGGGAAAAATTAATGGGACTTTTACTTCCAGAACCAGGGGCACCCAAAACAGATCCTTTCACTTCACAACTCTATGGAGGACACAATTAAGTGTAGTGTTTGCAAACTTCACCTATACTAGATACTAAATGTCTGTATCTAAACTCTCCTTAATCATTTTTTCATTCATTCGTTCATTTTTCTTTCATTCATTTTTTATCTGTCTTTTCAAAATGGCCTAACTTCATGAAAGTTAAACCACTAAACCACTGGAGCATCCCTTAAAAATCTACTTCACATCTGAATGGTAGCCGGTCGAGAGATACTGCAATAGGGATAATATGGTGTTGCTGTTGGGCACAAGTCCTAGCTGCAGCATTCTGGAAGATCTGAATTGGGTAATTGGAGGAGACATGAGGGGAACGACTGCAGGGAGTTAAAAAAATAATCTAAATATGATGTTATTACAGCATGGATAACCTTCTCCTAGACTAAGAAGGATCGAATCTAAGACACCTGTGTGTAAATCCTGTTTTATAATATATAGTGTGCATCCAGCTTTGATTGTAGAAACCTTTTTGAGAAACCATTTTTTCTTCACCAGAAGAACTAAGACAGAGTCATAGCCGAGATTCCAAAGTCTTGAGTCCAACTCTCCCAAATGCAACTCAACCCCAACACCTGACCACACACCAAAAATAAAGTCTCTATTTTTATTTTTTATTATCAATTAGATCTTTCATCACTTTGTTTATCTTATTTTCTGTAAATTCTATTTCTCAAGATGAAGGTCTAAATGCTGTATTAAGCTTTTTTCACACTGTCAGAAACTGTCAAAAAGTGTACAATTATGGTGTATGGTGTAAAAGTGGTCAAACGTAAATATAGTAAGTCTAAATTTATTTGTCTCCGCCTATAAAATATCCACCATGTGAAAAATACACAGACAACCCTTCAGTAGCTTCAATTGGTAGTAATGGCTCTGATGCAATATCTACATAGGTTTTTGTGATACAAATTTGGTAAATTAACTCAATGAACTCTGGGGAGACTTGTATTCCCCACTTCTCCCACTACAATGAATGTAAATTTGACTCCAGTCTGTATTACTTGCCAAGCTTGTGAGTGAATGTGAGCAGGTGGATTTAAAAATACTGTAGAAATTAGCAAATACACGGGTATGAAGCACAACATTTTTGACTGATATAAAAGGAAAGCATGATATTAAAATTACAATACCGTCTATTTACATGAATGAAACATTTCAGTCACTACTGTCTGCTGTCTTTGATTACAGTGAACTCAACATTTTCACTCACTGTGCTATTTGTTTTAATTACATTCTAGTAAGTCATTTTCCGGTACATACAGTATTTTGGTACATAAATTTTGCTTAATTTGGTCATTGAATGGGTGGAGATTCTGTCCATCAATAGATGCCACAAAATGAAAACCTAGACCTACCAGGGTGATCACCCAGCTGCCCTGTTCAGCAGACTAGGTACAGTCAGCAATATTTCACTATGTACAACTGTGAGCAGAAACTGGAGGGTGCAGCTGACTACACCAGATTTACAGACTAAACTCCCTCGCAGATTGTTTTAGGCTACACGTACAGGAAGCTCGTCCTCTGCCTCAGGGCCCAGGCTGGTGTAGGTGACGGAGGGCTCCAGGACTCCAGGACTGAGCGGGGGCCTGTTGTTGGCTTGCTGGCTGCATGTGTTCCGGAACTGTTTGTAGACTCGTGGGTCCTGGGCCACATAGGTAGATGAGGAGGAGTAAAGCACCAGGCCCAAGACAATAATGAAGAATGACAACAGATAGAGGCCAGAAAACTGCAACAAAGAGACAGACAGACTTAAACCTAAACAGTTTATTTCCACGCTGTTTCTTTACTCTACTTCAATTCCTATCTTGTAAACAAAAATCACTGTGTAGGTATCAATAACAGAGAGACAACATGTCCCATGCTTAGTAGTGATGTCAATGTTCCCTGGGAATCCACTCCAATTTTCTTCAGTGTTTGTGCAGCAATGATCTGCCTTTAGCATGTATTGCAGCTGATGAATGCATGCTTAAGTTAATGCATCAGGAGAGAGGCTACAAGCGCTTCCAAATTTCAATGTCCTTCTTGTCATCTTAGCCCCAACTCTCTGCTTCAAGAAACAGGGTAAATGGAAATGGAGTATATTTAAACAGTTTATACAGACTACTTTTCTAGTCTGACGATCACTTACTCATGCATGTTGTGGTAAAAACAAATTAAACTGAACCTACCAATTGTTTATTCTGACTGACATGGCCTACTGCTGCAACTGTTATTACAATTAGCCACATTCCTACTATTATTAGTATCATATACTTATTATTGCTATTATGTACATGTATTATCATAAAATAGCATATATTAATATATACATATACAGATGGAGCGGCCTCGAAATTCCCCTCCAGGCCAGAGGCCATCCAGCTCCCAGCCGGCTCCCAGCCGGCTGCCAGCCAGCTACCAGTCCCCCCCTCCTCTTGGGGGTGTGCCCAGAATCCACTATAAACACGCCTCTTCATTCAATTGCAGGGTGTCACCAGGAGATGGCTTGTCCCTCACAGGAACACATCTCAAGGGCAAAGATTTTTACTCCACTACATTCATCTGCTTTAGTAGGCTTATTTGTAGTTAGGCAGTCACAGTTACTCAACTATTTTACGTTGATTATTTAGATCAACTTAGAAAAATATTTCTCGCACAAAGTCTTAAAAAAGTCTTAAATGTGTGTTTCCATCAGCCTGTTTTAATGCATATTTTCGATTTGCAAACAGAAAAGCTGCAGGAGCAGAGCGCGTCATCTGGAGATTCCAGGGCTTACCAATGTTTTCGGCAACAGGCGCGCGGCTCTCGGCAAAAATAGACCAGGAAGCGGCCAGTAGACAGTCATGTTAGTATTGGTTGAATATGCGCTAATTTTTGCGATCGAAAGATTTCCTGGTCGGACTGATAATATACATTTTGATGCATGAGGGAGGTGGGAAAGTTGGCTTATCCATAAATGTAATTAAGTGTAATGGAAACATTTAGTGAAGTCTATAAAGTAGCCAGCGACACAATATTAATATCTGTGGCACAAATTGATTTTTAATTACTGGGGGTACACGCTCCCCTCAGCCCTCCACCTATTTTACTGGCCATAGCTAGTCTGTGGGACAGTGGGGGCTGGGAGCCTGTTTGGCTGGCGACCATCCATTGAGTTAGAACAAAGGATACACTGTAATGCAAATAATGACTTTTCAGCCAACAACGCGGCCGGCTCGACACTACACATGCCTGACAGAGTGACAGACAGGAGAACATCATGACGCCCGTGGTGATGATGCGTGATGTGTCAGTGAAACTACAGGTTTACTCAGCTCTGAAATGTGCCGGGAGTTAATCGCTTCAAATGCACAAATGCAGTGAAGTTCACAAACCACCAACAGTTTATAGAATAGAATGGACTGTCTATCAGTGGCCATTAGAGCAGCTCTCTAATAATTAAAATAGATGTCACACTGTGCGGAAGAGCTTAATAAGTTAACAAGAGATTTGGCCACGACAGCTGAAACAATGAAACAATTGGATTTATACTTTATCCAAAATCGGGGTACAATATTGCATGCCACGGATTAGATAGATACAGAAATCATCATCTGAGAAATACTCATGATACTGATTTCACTGTTTATTGGCCGTTTTCATGTGTGTGTGTTAACTGATTGGCCAATAAAAACAAGTAGATTGGCCCATCTACATCGGCCCATTGGCCCTTTATGCCCCACAACATTGTTTTTTTTCATGGGTCTGATTGGCCCATTAGGATTATTCATGATTGAATGTAGGTGTCTGTGCGGGGGATGAGGCTCACTGGCTGCGGAGGGAGAGTTGATCTTGTAGTAAGAACCTGTCTGCCTGGTCTAACATGATGAAGTCATATTGAACATTTCCGTTTCCCAAAAAAACATTTATTTGAGGTGCAGCGGCACAATATTAATATCAAACACGCGTGCACAACGCCTGACGTAAAAAATGCATTCTTGGTGCGCTTCTGAGCACTATGTTTACCCGCGACTATAACTTTTTTAAATAGTTACTGTTTATATTCATCGCGTGAACAGTCTGAAAAAAGAGACAGAGACACAGAGAGGAGGACACAGACAGTCACACAGACAGAGCGATGAAAAAGATCAGTGATAATTAACTACAGTATATTAAGTCTATGATGTTGAACATCGCAGTGCGCAGTGCGAGCCGTCTGCTGCGCTCCGCAGCCGCCTGTGAAGGCGAACGAAATCTGGAACCTTTCAGCTCAATGACATGACTTTGAAAGCACCAAGTGACTTGTTTTAACGAATTTCGTTAGATTAAAATATGTAGAACTGTAAAATATCACTTCCATGAGGCTGTTCAGTCAGACATTAACAGATCACAGGCTGAAATTGGCATTTCATCCTCCCGTCCCTCCCTCTTCAGCGCACTGTAAATGATTTCTGTCCAGTAATATACAGTACACACACATACAGGACTCTGCGTATTGCTGGTCACCGCATCAAATAGCGAACCGCAAATCTAAAATGCGCTACAAACAGGAAACCCACCAACTGAAAAGCAGAGTGGCTCCGCGAATCAGGCAGAGTATTAAACATTTAACTGTTTAGCAGTTCAAAATGCTAGAAAAATGCAACGCACAACTTCTGTTATTCATGATTAATTTTCTGGGCACAAATCACTCGGCATGCGGAGATGCGCTGGGAGCCTCTCCAAAGGTGGAGAGAGATGTGGAGGAAAAGGCAGGATGGGCAGATGAGCAGATCCAAGAAGTTTGTGAACGAGCACTACAATAATGTGGATGATTAAGCATAATTATATTTAAAAAAACTGCACAGGGTGCTCTACTAGACAAGCAGTTTTTCTTACAGCAGTGGAGGCTATGTGCAGATCTAATGAACGACTCAGCAAAGCTGACACGGTAATAATGACTGCTCCTCCTGGTGGACTGATCGAGCGAGTGCAGGTAGTTTCCGCAAATGGAGCTTAGGGGCGTTACGAGTTGGCCCCGCGCTGATGACGTCATCGCGGGGGATCTCATTACAGTCACAAACCCGCCTACTGCAGAGCAGGGACCAGTCACGGACCCGCCAGGGCCCCAGCATGAAATTAGGGGAATTTTGAGGCCGCTCCATCTGTACTATCATACACATACCATATACTTATACTATCATATAATATTTTATTATTAGTCTTTACTATTATTATGGATGTAATTATTATTGTTATTGCTGTGTATATTGCTCTCTCTATTTCTCTCTCTCTAAACCCAACCAGTCAAGGCAGATGGCTGCCCCCGCACTCAAGGTTTCTTTCTGTGAAAAGGAAGCTTTTCCTCACCGTCGTTGCTAAGTGCTTGCTCATCTCAGGGCAAAATTGTTAAGTATCTGTACATGAAATAGTCTAGACCTGCTCTACTTGGAAAAATGTACTGAGACAACTTTGGTTCTGATTTGGTGCCATATAAACAAATCTGAACTGAACTGAAATGATATTTTTCAGCATAACATTACTGTGATTGTCAGTTTTTGTGTCCTGTTCAGAGACTCTATAGTTAACAGGGGACAGTTGCCTGTTACTTCAGTTTACTGCAGTCAAAGCTGAACAGTGTAGAACAGATTTGTCATTGCACTCCTATGACATTATCAGATTCATTATGGACAGTTAAAAAAAGATCAAAATTGATGACAAGGCAGAACCCCAAAACACACTCTTCTTCCTTGTCAAGACATCTTTTGACCTATTCATCGCAAAATTAATGCTTCCTGGAAGTTTGGTCTTACCTTGTAGTGAAAGAGGAAGAGGCCACAGAAGAGGCTGTACAGGTCAGCAGTGAGCAGAGAGAGACTGACTGAGGTGGCACTCGTTCTTTTCATCACCACTGGCATGAAGCTGTAGAGGCTGAACATGAAGGCACTGAAACCAACATAGAAAAGACCTACAAACAAACAGAGATCAAATGCTTTACATTACATTTAAATTGCTATTTCGGACAACATTTGGATTACCTGTAGATTACATTTTGTGATAATATTACTGGTGTGTATGAATCCAAGTTCTGTGTGTGTGTGTGTGTGTGTGTGTGTGTGTGTGTGTGTGTGTGTGTGTGTGTGTGTGTGTGTGTGCACACTCACCTATCTGCCAGTCCCAGGGTACCTTCAGCAGTTCCTTGTGTTCCATGATGGCCCTGCAACAGAACACATGTACAGAGAGAAAGGGCTCATATTCCACATTCTATGCACACATACAGTACAGATTTTGTGGTATCTACTACGGAGGTTGTCCCACTAAACTACACAAATCTGTTTGCAGATAATCTCTGTGTGCATTGACAAATGAGAAACAAATGAGAGTCCAAAATGAGGTCCTTGAACTGCTTGTACAGATTTCTGGGACTATTCTGGAAATCATCCTCTTCCAGATCCAGATCTCAACTCCAATAACTACTCTGAGTATAGTATAGTATAGTATAGTATAGTATAGTATAGTATAGTATAGTATAGTATAGTATAGTATAAGCAGCAAAAAATGAAATACTCAAGTACAACAAAGTCGACATTGTACAGTACTTTGGTACTATTAGTTAGTTACTTTCCACCATTTTGCAGCTCTCCCCATGATGCAAACTCACAGCTGGATGCCACTGAAGAAGGATCCGAAGAGTCCCATCATACCAAGAAACTCTACCCGGCTCAAGTTCTTCACAATGAACTCCTCACAGACATTGGAGATCCCATACAGTGTTGCTCCTCCCAGAACCAAAAGATCACCAAATAGCTTCTGCTCTCCTAGACCGGTGAGGGAGAACAATGACATAAGGATAGACGCATGAGCAAGACTTTGCTTTTAGCAAAAAAGTAAGAGACTTACTGCAATCCCAATAAATTGGCAACATCCAAATACACCTGCACCCTGAGCTTGAACATGTGCCTGTACATATGTATGCAATATCAAGGTCAGGAGTGCTTTATTTGTTTTTCAGTTGCCTTTGGAAGCACTTAGAAATTCAGAGTAAAACCTAAAACTATCTGTATCTCTGGGCCTAGATGAGCTGACTAGAATCAAATATACATGTATCATGTGTTAGGATCTGGACGATTTAGTTTGTTAGTTCCTGTTTTATTTTGGTAGCCATCCCTTGTGTGTCTAAGTGTACTTTACTTCCTGTATTTGTCCCACCCTTGTGATTGTGTTCACCTGTGTCTGATTTAGTTCTCCTTCCCTGTCTATTTAAGTCAGTGGGTGCTTTTCATTAGGTTGAATTGGCCCTCCTCGTCTCCTCTCTCCTTCCTCGACCCGGAAGTCGTTTCCCCTCTGCCATGATGAAGGATCTTCCAATTGCTTAAATGCACCTGAAGGAGACGAGGAGCAAGGAGAGAGGTGGCTTCTAAAGGAGATCAGAGTGAGGATACACCGGTGTAGCCTACGCCGAAGTCTTTTATTATTTAAGGGGTGTGTCGCATGTGGCACACGTTTGAATCATGGCGGGAGCAGGTCTTCACAAATGTAAGTAGTCCATGATCTTGATTCTTATTTCAACTGTGTCCTTTGTATCTTTCACCAAGAAATTAATGAAAATTCTTGGTATATTACAGCATATTAAAGCAAGGCTTGATATATCTGTCACTTTAGGATATAAAGGTGACTTTAACTACGAATAGTTGTGGCATCACACAGGGCAGCTTTTTTTCTTTCTTTTATTTTTCTTTTATTATTATTTTTTGAGTGATCGTCAAACAACACAAACCCATACATATATTAGATGATTTAAAAGAAAGTTTAAATGATTCGCATATTTAAAACAAATTACAAAATTAAAGACTACTGTGTGTTTTTAGAAATTGTTCTTAAATAAAGGCTTCTATGTGCATTCAGCTGCAGTCCCTTTGACAGCTAATACGGCGAGAATCTTTCATTTTCAGAGTTTCGTCTCTTCCTCACATCCCTCTTTCATGTCCTCACTGGGCGGAGCTAAGACGCAGGGAGAGGAAGCGAGTGGAGGAGACGAGGAGACCAATTTACCGAATGAAAAGCACCCAGTGTGTTCCTTCTGTCTTTGTGAGGTGGCTGCAAATTTTATTGAGATTTTACAGAGCACTCCTGCAGAAGTCTTACCTGCACCATGCGATTTTATTGTTGACAATTTTAACAGGAAATTGCGATTAACCTTAGACTCTGTGGCTCCACTTTTAACAAAAGCACTAAAAACAAAACGTTTACCCCTGTGAAGTATAGATGAAATTAAAAAATCAAAAAGACTATGCAGGATTGCGGAGAGAAGGTGGAGAAAAACTAAACTCACAGTTCACTATGAAATATTCCGTGAACAACTCAAATCATACAATAAAACAGTCAAACAGGCAAGAATATCCCATTTCTTAAACCTCATCTCAGATAATAAAAACAACCCAAAATTACTTTTCTCCACCTTCGATCTTTTAACTAACACCATTTTTAAAAAATCCCCAGAAACACAAATGGATGCCCTCTGCGAGGACTTTGCAGACCACTTCAGAAGTAAAATCGACGACATCAGATCCAGGCTTGTATCACATCAGAATGTAACTTTTAACACACCTGGACAGTCGATTTTACCAGAGGAAAAACTGGAGAGTTTTGCCCTGGTTGATGCGAGGACACTTGGTCAAGTCTTCTCCCAGGTAAATCCAACAACCTGCCTTTTAGATCCAATTCCCACATCACTTTAAAAGACATTTTATGGATTATTTGAGGAACAGATTTTAAATATAGTGAATTGCTCTCTTCAGACGGGTGTCTTCCTTGCTGCCTTCAAAACGGCAGTGGTGAAGCCCCTTCTGAAGAAGAGCTATTTAGAGCTATTTCTTAATAACTACAGACCTGTATCCAACTTACCCTTTTTAAGTAAGATTTTAGAAAAGCTGGTTTTTAACCAACTAAATCATTTTTTAAACACTAACAACATTTTAGAGAAATATCAGTCTGGTTTTAGAACGAACCACAGTACCGAGACAGCCCTCCTAAAGATTTTAAATGATATCAGGTGTAATGCAGACTCACAAAAACTCACAGTCTTGGTGCTACTGGATCTAAGCGCCGCCTTTGATACAGTAGATCACCACATTTCATTAAACAGATTCATAAACCTGGTGGGTCTCTCTGGTGCTCTTTTTAATTGGTTTTGCTCTTATCTCACAGACCGTTGTTTCGATGTAAGTTTGGATACATGTTCCTCCGGAACCCGTGAAATTAAGTGTGGGGTGCCCCAAGGGTCAATTTTAGGTCCAGTACTTTTTAATCTTTACATGCTTCCCCTTGAGGATGTCATCAGGAGACACGGCATCAGCTTCCACAGCTACGCTGATGATACACAGCTTTACATTGCCGTGTCTCCTGATGACATGGGCCTATTGACACCCTTTTAAACTGTATTTTAGACATTAAGTCATGGATGGCAGAAAACTTCCTACAGCTCAACCAGGACAAAACAGAGGTTTTAGTTATTGGTCCTGAAGGCAAGAGAGAGACACTTTTACCAAAACTACAAGGTTTTACACCCTCACAATCTGTTAAGAATCTGGGCATCATTTTTGACTCTGAGCTTAGTTTTATTCCTCATATCAAAAATGTAACAAAGATAGGTTTTTACCATCTTAAAAATATAGCCAGAGTCCGCCCGTTTCTCTCTCAGGCTAACACGGCGGTACTGATGCATGCTTTTATATCCTGCCATCTAGATTATTGTAATGCCCTGCTCTCTAGTCTTCCCAAAAAGACTATCTATAACTTACAATTACTCCAGAACTCAGCCGCACGTGTGCTGACGAGGACCAGAGGGCGGGAGCACATTACCAGTTTTAGAATCGCTGCATTGGCTCCCCATATGTTTCAGGAACGACTTTAAGGTGCTTTTATGAGTTTTTAAGTGTCTTAACGGTCTTAGGCCATCTTACTTATCTGACCTATTCTTATCATATCACCCCTTGCGGATCCTGAGGTCCTCTGGCACCGGCCTCCAAGGGTTCGGACCAAAACCCACGGGGAGGCGGCATTCAGCCACTATGGTCCAAAGCTTTGGAACAGCCTACCAGAGGGCATCAGGACCGCAGAGACCGTTGGTGTTTTTAAAAGGAGGCTCAAGACTCACCTTTTTAGTTTGGCTTTCATTTGATTTCTTATGCTCTTTTAATTCAGACATGTTTGACCTTAGTACATTGTCTTTTAGCTTTTAGGTTCTTTTATTTTAGACATGTTTTACCTTAGCACATTGTCTTTTAGCTTTTAGGTTCTTTTATTTGATTAAATTTTAGGTTCTAGGTCTTTAATTCTATTTTCTTTTAGGTTTTAGGTCTTTTCATTCTATTGTCCTTTAGGTTTTAGCTCCAGTGTTTCCTCACGGGGGCCTCCATGCTGGGAGGGATGTCTGGTCTGCCCGCCAGGGCGTTTTCCGGGGGACCCCTCAGGTCCAGAGGCCTGGGGGGCTCTTCCCGGTGTGTGGAGTCCACCCCGGTCTGCCCAGGTCGGGGGACTGGGGGCTCTGCACTATGTATGAGTCCACCCTGGTTTATCTGGGTCGGGGGTCTCTGTGGCCATGGGCTGTGGTCCTTCGCAGTGTGGATGAGCTCCCCATAGGTTGTTTTCTTTTTTTTTCCCCCTCATGATGCCTCAGTGCCCTGCCATGTTATTATACCGACAGTTTCGTTGGGGTAAGTGTCTGTGGGTATGTATGTGTGTGTGTGTGTGTGTGTGTGTGGTTGTGTGTGCACGATGTAGGTCTGCGGGTGTGTTTGGAGGAGTGGGTGAGTGGGGGGCGGGCGGAGTTGCTATCATATTGCTATTTTATGTTTTATCTCTTTATGTTTTTATCTCTTGTCAAGCACCTTGTGTTGCATTTTTATGTATGAAAGGTGCTATACAAATAAAGTTTGATTTGATTTGTGGCACCATCCCTTATGTGTGGCTTTCCTTGTTCCCTGTGATTCTAGTTGTATTCTAGTCTAGTCCTTGGTTTCCCTCTTTGTTAAAAGATTGTTGTTTTCCTGGTATTGCTTTTTTGTTTTTGGATTTTGTACTTAGTTGGATTTTGTTTGCTATACTTATTAAATAAATCATTTGGACAGTTTCCTCTCATCGTGTTGTAAAGTCTGCAACATTGGGTTCACTCCTTGCCTTTTGCTCAGCCACAAACTGTAACATCATGCTGTGTACTGCAAGTGTTTATGTGAGGGGGAATGGCTTCTCACCAAGGCCTTGCTGCCGACCAAGTAGAACGTCGGCTCCCACCATGCAGCCAATACCCAGCAGACATAGTCCTGTCCCGACAAAGTGGACAGCCTTGTACCTCACCAAGAGAAAGAACCAGGACAGCAACAGAGCCACTGGGATGACAAAACAATCCAACAGCTGAGAGGATGGATAGAGACAGAGAAAAACACATTCATGAGTACTTTTATCTTGAGTTCAATTATTTCCATGTCTGGACTTGTTTTATTTTGGTTGTTGGTTTTATAACTTTGTGCAGAGCATCAAACTGGTGACCAGTGACACTGATGATCAATAAACAGCAGCAGCAGTGGGCTGGAAAGTCGACAGTGGATAAGAACCATGGACTATCTACTGCCACACCATTGCTCCCTACAATGTGGAGAGAGTTGTTCTGGCTGGGTCTGTCTTGTTTGAGAGGATGTTGTTGTCCCTGTGAACCTCTGTACTCCGCTGGGGGGACTGTATAGCTTCAAAGAGACTTCAAGCAAACCTAGAACTTGATCATTGAACTTTGTCTGTTAAGTTTGTTAGTTTCTGAGTAGTTTCAGGTGTTGTATTTTCTGCAAAGCTGTGGATTGTGTTGACTGCTGTTGGGTATGTTAAGAAAAGACTGCTGATGGCTTGACAAGGGTGAAGCAAGCTTGCTGTTTGGAGCTCGGTCCATAGGCTCTGTAAAATTACTTAAACTGAGTAAGCAAGCCAGTGTTAGCATACCAACCATTATTTGTGATAACGTAAAAGGTGCAGTAATATACATTGTGGTACAAAGTTGAACTGTGTGTGTCTGAAGATACAACCAGCCTCTTCTACATAGTGTTCTCACAAATGGCCAGTAACTGGATCTTAAGTTGAATGAACTTAGGAGCATGATGGCTTTTCACATGGCACACTTAGAACTGCAATGTTACGGTTTTCACAGAGACTTGGTTCGACCTTTCAATACTGGACTCTGGCTTCATTCCAGAGGGTCTCTCCATTCACCACCAGGAGCAGAAAATAAAATTGGGGAAGAGTAAGGGGGGAGGTGCCTGTTTTGTGGTTAACAACCAGTGCTACTCAGAGTGCTAATTTCTATAAATTAGATATATTTATGATACAGGATAGCTGGTTAAATCAAAAATGTTTTTTCATACCAAAACACTTTATCTTATGTAGATAGTAACAGTAGTATTTTTATAATATCATTCCTCTGCAACAAAATATTTCAGGGAAGACATGACTACAGATATAGATTTTGCTATAGATGTTTGGTATAACCTGGGAGTGGAGCAGGTCATGTGACTGAGGCAATTCACATGCACTGACTGCACCACCATCAGCTGCTACGGTTACATAACTTGAGGTAAAGTTTATTCCATCAAAACTACGGTGTGTTATGAAAATTATTAAATTGCCTAAAGTCCACAGCTTGTAAGTATATCTTTAGCGAAACAGCAGTTACATTCAACTGAAATTCTAATTACAATTATAATATCAAGAATGGGTATGTGTGTTAGTTGGTGGTGTAGGTGCATGGCAATGCTCCCATGCTCTGTGTCTGTCCTGTCTGTCCTGGGGGGTATTCCAGAAAGTGGGTTATGTGAACGCTCAGAGTATGTTAACCCTGAGATGAGGGAAACTCTGAGTTATCCGTTCCAGAAAGAGAGGTAACTGAAACTCTGAGTCAGTCACCATGGCAACAGACTCTGTGAACATAACCCGCTCTCTGGCAGGTTGACTACAACCCTGAGTGTCGACATCTCCTCCCACATTAAGAAAGCAGTTAGACATGGATTGCCCATTCATTCCCAATCCGATCAATATCGAAGCCCAACTGATTCGAAATGCTTTATGTCACGAGAGAATCTTTTGACCCAGATTAGATGTCCTGTCATTTCCAGATGAATATCTGTTCGAATGCTACAGCTTTTCATCAAACGGTATAATTTATCTCGATAACATATGTAGCAGAACTGGCCTCTAACTGACCTTCTCTTACCCTCTCTGCATTCCTTCAGGAGAAATGGAGTTGTAAAGCATCCCAACTTTCAAGAGCTATTGACCATTTGAACTGTTTACAGGGAAGGTGTTAATTTCAGAGACAAGATGTCTGGACAAGAGACATCTCCTCCATGTTTTCTTTTCAGGGAAGCCAGGGACACAGACACCTCAACATCAAAGGTGGCCTTCTCCTCACCTTCTCCTCACTATGTTTCTCATGGCAACGCTAATTCGCTCCTGATAGCCCCATGGGAGATCAAGACAATAAAACCGTCTGGAGAGACAAATGCCAGGCTCCAGAGGAACCTCCAAAAATCAGATAATGCTGATGGGTTGTAAATTAGACATTCTTGAAGCAACTGTGGTATATGCTTGTGTGCTTTTCTCAATACTCCAGGATAACCAAACTTCTATGTTAAACTTAACTTTTGATGTTTTCACCCTACAGGACTCATTGTACGCATAATATTGGTGTTTTCCCAGAATCTCTCACCTGAAGTATGACCAAGTTGTGATATTAACGGTTTTATAAAAGTTTGTCTGAATTATCATTACAAAACCATACTGTCATCCAGAGGTCCCTAACCGTCAGATTGAATATAATTGACTTGACACATTTATCGATAAGTAACCGTAATCGTGATAATCATTTTTGGCAAATATAGTCTGCCTCTCTTTATTCCTATCTTTATTTTTGTATTAGTTATTCATTGAATCATTATACATGTTGGGATGAAACTGTGCCATGATTATCATTTAATGTTGTCAACCAACCATAGAAAGTGTCTAATGCATGCTGTGAACAATGGTGAAATGTCATTGAAAATTTGTCATTGAAATTATATGTGATTGACCATGGTGAGAAGCAGATGAGCCCCTCGTATGAATCATTGATTAGTTCAGCTCCATGAGGCGAGATTACATCGCGCGCCACAAACCGTCTCACGCGATTCGATGGCCTGCACTTTCGACACGCCCCAGAGCGACCTTTAAAAACTGCGTGTAGTGCGCGTTAGTTAGTTAGTAGTTCTTTTGTTTTCTTTTTTTTCACGTCTAGTTACTCTCAGCTGGGTTCTTTTCCTTACTTCTTTGTCTTAAGTTTTGCACAGTCATTTTGCTCTTTAAGTTTTTCATCTTCAAGCTACTTAAAGCCATTCTGAGTAGCGTAAATTATCTTCAGAAGACGTATTCTTATAATTTGCCGTAAGCTTTAAAGTTAACTTTCTATTTAGCCAAACGTTTTGTTTTTAACATGAGTAAATTTAGGCAAGTAATACTAATTTTGTAGCCTTCTTCGACGGGCCATCGAAGAGACTCTTAATTTGTACTATCAGTCTAAAATAATCCATCACGGACTCAACCGAACCAAACCCTGCAGCCAGCCGTTGATGCTTGGTCCGGTTCACAACCACCCGGAGCAGTCCCTCATCTGTAACCGACACCGCAGAACCAGTTCCAGAGACGCCCCGTTCAGCATCAGCTCGTCACCTTGGTGTGCCTGGGCCTTCCACTAGACCACCAAGCAGATCGAGTCATGGACGAACATCTGGAACGTCTTCGAGTCAGTTCGGAGCAGAGCACAACGGGACGCCAGCAACCAAGTAGGCACACTAAGCGGGTTTGAATAAGAGTTGGTCCGTGAGGTTAAGAGTAGGTCAATTCGTCCAAATTCTCTCCATTAATCGTTCATTCCCTTAACTCTGCGTTCGCGTCCCCATTATTCCCTTTCAACTGCCTCTCACTATCGCCAATTTATTTACCATTGTGTTGCCTTAAGTTTCATGTGTGTTCTGTCATATCACCTCCCATCTTCTGTCTTATTATTCATGATACATTACCCATTATCCACAATTCTGCTTAATAAATGATATTTTGATTTAAGTCCTGGTTAGACGGTGTCCTTTTGAACTGAATATCTACGATCCCTGTATCCAGAATTTACACTTCAGGTTATCAGACTGATTTACTTTTAGTCCATTCATTAGTATTTTATCAGCGTTATAGCAGTTAATTTCTGCAGTCCTTCTTAGCTGAGGAAGGTGGTGCCCCGACATTTTATCAACGAATGCAACATCAAATTAAGGTAGTACACACTACACATAAGTTACGTTTTTTTGCAAATGGTAGTTTTTTGTACAACATTGGGGATGCAGAGCACTTCGGAAAGGCAACAGTGTGTAGAGCTGTGAGGAAAGTAACCCTTGCACTGAAACGCCTGTCACTAATGATGGCAGTGTTCCTCAAACCTCTTAGAAACATCAAAGAGGAATTCCACAGGATTGCAGGTGACTGATGTAGAAATCATATATTCTATTATTTTAAATTATGATATACATTCTGCTGCGACCTCAGAGTGGGTTCAGTAGCTTAATTAGCTGTCATTTTTGGCTTCCAAATGTGAGGGGATGCATAGATGGGACACAAATTCCTGCGCCTGCAGAAAATGAAGGGGACTATGTGAATAGAAAATCCTTTCACAGTATCAATGTCCAGGTTTATGAGCTACCATCTTAAAAATGATGTATGTATATGAAAATGTATACATTACAATACACTTTAACTCATGTCATTCTCTGCACTGTGAAGATCATATGTGATGCAGCCTACATCATGACAAATGTAGAAGCCAAGTGGCCTGGCTCTGTACATGACTCCTGGATCTACTAGGAGTGTAGTCTGAGCAACAGATTTGCATGTGCAAGGAAGCTAAAACTTTGTACAAATGTTCTTTGTCTCACTTTTTAATGCACTCAAATGTGTCCTCTATAATTACAGGAGTGTTTGATGGCTACCTACTAGGGGATCGAGGCTATCCATGCCAGCCCACACTGTTGACCCCTTACCCTGACCCTGAGCCGGGGCCCCAACAACATTTTAATGTGGCCCACTGCAGGACTGGAGCCCGGGTTGAGATGGCCATAGGCATACTCAAATCCTGGTTCCAGTGCCTGCGTAAGCTCAGGGTCACCCCAGAGAGGGTGACCATCTCCATAATATTGCAACTATTAGAGGAGAGCAACACCCTGCCGTACAAATTAATGACCCTGAGGATGACATCCCATCCACTGCAGACGTCCAGGATGGAAGGGCTGTAAGGGACCTAATCAGCAAAAATTACTTTTGATTAAAACAGTCAAATAAAGACAAATTCACACGTGATTTGGTCTTCTTTATTCCCTAAAAGTACAAAAGCAGCAGTAGGGATTTGTAATATAGTTCCATCCATTAACATATTTCACCTGTGAAGTGCACCCACCTCAACTGCCATTCCAGCAATAGAATTTCAAGGTCTGTTTTTATAATCTGGCAATCCAGATAGACCATTTCCTTTTAATTTTTCTCTATACTCTTCATAAGGTGAACTCTATACAACTTCACTGGTAACTGGGAAACATGTGGACGAATCCTACAGTTCTACATACAGATTTAACATGGTATTGACCGAAAATTTCACTATGTCACGCTATGTACTACTGCAGAAGTTGTTGGACTGTCCTCCTGGTGATGCCCAGCCATGTTCTGTTGACGGACAAGAATGTGCTAGCTGTTTGTCCATTATCTATGCTCATCACTTCAGTGTACATGTCAAACTCCAAATTACACTCAAGAATGTAAAGGAATGTGAATGGGTAGAGCACTGCCAGTAGCTATACATAATATTAAGACACACTTCAGTAAGCCTCTCTGGATCTCTCCCTGTGGCAGCAGACAGTGTTTCATCATCATCATCATCATCATCATCATCATCATCATTCTCCTGTGATGCAGGAAAAGATACCGTTTCAGAATACTTTGAACTACCATCTGAGGCAAGATCTGAGTATGGAATACTTACAGCTACAGGGTGTTCAATTGTTTCAGTAGTAGGAGGCTGAACGAGGCAGATGACACCATCCACAACTGTTGGGGTGTGGAGATTTTATATAGTTTATAGTATTGTATTGTATTGTATATATAGTATACAAGTGTATACTTGCATCTGATGTACGCACTTGTGTCCTGGGGGGTGACAGGCTCAGATGAGCTTCGCCCGGGGATGCCTTCAGCCACCGGTCGGTCGTGGTTTTGGCTGAGGGCCAGCTCCTCAGCCTCTGTCAGAGGTGGTGGAGGTGGCCCTCCACCCATTTTTCAGGCCTCTGCCTTCTCCCTGTTGGCAGTGCAGAACTCAAATGTTAATCCTTTTTAAATTAGTATTTTATTGAGTTTGTGGACACATCGTCACATTTTAAATGACTTCAATATGTATAAAATAAAAATGTGTAAACGTATCAAGTGTTAATCTACTAAGTGGGATATTAAGTGAGATGACACGTTAAAACAACATTTTGTGAGGGGTTTAAATTACTACTTGAAGTAGCAACTGAATTAATATTTACTTTGTTTAATAGCCTAAGTCAATTAAAAAAAAATAAAATTAAAATGAAAGTGAGGTACAATCATAGCCTAGCAAAATATGCCTTACCTTTTTGAATGATGTTTTTATATTTCATTTTTAGCTGCTTCCAAGTTCGTTTCTCCCCTGTTGGATTGCACCTAAATGAAAAACAGATTTTATTCCTATTTATATTCATAACTGTATGCTACGATCTTAAGTACGGTTAAATGTTAAGTTAATGGAATAGTACATTCAAACTTACGTGTTGACTTGGGAAGCAATTTTCTCCCATGCTGTGTCTCTCTCCTTCGCTGCTGGAGCGGTGATCCATTTACACCGAAATATGTGCTCATACTCCCCATAGGCTTGCAATAAGACCTCCAACTCCATTGGGGTATAATAACTTGATCCTTTGTCTTTTAGTTGTCTTGCTGACTCACGATATCAGGGCTGCCATTAAGGATGCTTTTTATGGTGGTTGTGCACGCGCTCAACTCAAGGTGAACATACTCAGAGTTGACTGAACTCAGATCAGCTGTTCTGGAACCGGATACTCAGAATTTCCCATCTCAGAGTAAGTCAACTCAGAGTTCAGGGATAAACTCAAAGTTTGTTGAACCTCCTACCTGGCATACCCCCCTGCAGGGATGCTGCCAGATCAGTTCTATGGCCCTGGCTGTTTCCAAACGGGTAATTGCTGACATACAGTCTTAATATAATGTAAAATATTGAATTTTCCAATGAGGATTTATTAAATTACCTTCTGAGAAATTAAATCCATTTAATATGTGTTCATAGGTACTATGCAATGTGAACCAGATAAATACAGTTAATACTCCATTAGGTTCGGAGACTCTCAAGAGACAGAGACAGTGCAGATTTGACTTGTTAACTGATGGTTTGATTACAGTATAAACATCTGCAGCCAGTCTTGCACCTCTTTGAGGTTTGAGCTAAATATTATAGAATTGTACCCAGGCTGAGTTGTACTAACCATGACAAGGATGTTGATGTTCTGTTTTTGTGGGTAAACAAAGTTTTAAACACATACACACTAACCTGTACACTGGAGAGTGTAGTGTACTGGTAAGCTTTAAGAACCAGATAGTTGGCCTCTATGTCTATCAAACCCAGAATCATATAGTTCCACCAACGCTGCTTCAGAATAGCAAGCAAGTTCTCTTCCCCTGATAAGACACAGAGATGGAGAGACAGGTCAAAAAATGCAAATACAAAGCATCAGTTTCTTAAACATACAATATATCATCAGAGTGTCCAGAGTGGACACACTATTTCCATAGTCCTCCTTGGAACATTCTGAAAATCCTTCAGTGTTTCCAAGTTTTGAGTGAAGAATCTTGCAAGCACAATCTTTTCTTCAGCTCTTATATATATTTTTTTCATATTATTCTTTTGTTATTTGTACATAGAAATTACTTACTTTAGTGGAGGAATATACTGGCATGCTGTCTTGCTGTGGGTGTGTTATGAATATTTTGTTTAAAGAGTGAAAATTTGATTTGATCATTGAAAAGCCCTAAATGTTCTCTGTAAATAGCAAAAGGAATTAATTCAGTAGTATGCAGGGGGTGGGAGATATTCAGTTTTACAAATGTCTTCCACAGAGGACAAATTTGAACTACTGGTAATGAGGAGGATTTGGTGATTCTGGCCATGCAAATTATTTGTTTCTCGATTGAAATCACAATCTGTGTGGTTGCTCACTACTAGTTTCAGCATACTTACAGTAGTCTACACACACACACACACACACACATACACACACACACACACACACACACACACACACACACACACACACACACACACACACACACACACACACACACACACACACACACACACACACACACACACACACCTGCATGCGCATGTGCATGCGCGCACACACACACATTAGGTCATCACTTTTGGGGACATTACATAGACTTACATAGACTTTCCTGGAGATTTACCCTAACCCTAAACCTAACTTTAACCTAATCCTAACCTTACCCGTACCTTAACCCAAGTCTTCACCGTAAAATATAATGATTTACATTATGGGGACCTGCATTTTGTCCCCACTAGCCTCAGTTTCTGTCTGTACCTTGCCTGACTGCCAATGTGGTGGTGTAGACAAGAAACAGCAGGATGTAGTTGAGAAAGCTCTGGAACACCGGCGTGTTAGCATGGAAGTCATCAGCCAGGTACTTGCTGGTCAGACCAATAGCACAGATTAACAAAGACAGGACCTGACCCAAGGCTAAGGTCACCAACAGATCCCTGCAGAGGACAGGAGACACGGACAAAGGGTAATCAGTATCATTATTTTAGAGCAGATGCAAAAGCAATATAATAGTTTCAGTAATAGCCCAAGTATTACTTCAGCAACACTCAGCTTGTCACATACATACATACTTAAACCTGCAACAACTGATTTTTTTGCCAGTTGCGGGAAGCAGAAAAATGCTGTGAACTGAACATTGACACATCATCACCTCTTAAATGGAGTGTAATGAACTATTAGCTAACAGAGGGTTAGACACTGTATGACGAGCTAATTGTTCATCAGAGTGACAGCTTGTGGGAAGATATTGTTTTTGTGTGTGGCTGTGATGGCATTCAGTGATCTGTAGTGACTACCAGAAGGGGAATATTGGAACAGGTTGCGTCCAGGATGTGAGAGGTCTGCAGTGATGCTTCCTGCCCACTTCCTCAGTCTGAAGGTGGGCAAGTCCTGAGGGGAAGGCAGTTTGGCACCAATGATTTTCTGAGCAGTCCTTAGAGTCCATTGCAGTCTGGTCTGTCCTGTTTGGTGGCAGACCCAAAGACAATGTCAGACAATGACGGATGTGCATAGAACAGGCTGGATTGTTCCTGTGTAGACCTGGATCAGCAGCTGTTCAGGCAAGCTAAACTTCCTCAGCTCATGTACAAAGTACATTGTTTGTTGTGCCTTCTTAATGATTGAGGTTATGTTTGAAGTCCACCTTAGGCCCTAGGAGATGCATCCCAGAAACCTGAAGGTTTCGAAAGTGGAAACAGTGTTGTTGAGGATGGTGATGGGGGAAGTGTTGAGGGCTTCTCATGAAGTCCACAGTCATCTCTGTGGTTTTGAGCATGCTCAGCTCCAGGTTGTTCTGACTGCACCAGAGGACCATGTGTTCAACCTCCCATCTGTATGCAGACTTGTCACCATCTTGGATGAGACTGATGACCATTGTGCAAACTTGGGAGTTTAACAAACAGGCCTCCTGAGGTACAGTCATTGGACTAGAGCAGGCGTCTCAAACTCATTCCACAAAGGGCCACGTGGCTGCAGGTTTTTCCTCCAACCAATCAAGAGCATGCAGTCTGACCAATCAGATGTCTGAAGACTGAGATCAGCTAATGAAATGAGTCAAGTCTGGTGTGCTGCTGCTTGGTTGGAAAGAAAACCTTCAGCCACTCAGCCCTTTGTGGAATGAGTTTGAGACCTGTGGACTAGAGGGAGAAGAGGAGGGTGGAGAGTACACATCGATGAGGGGCTCCCATGCTGATAGTCCGGTTGTTGGATGCAATGTTCCCCAGGCTCATTTACTGTTCCTGTCTGTCAGGAAGTTCGTTATCTACTGACAGGTGGAGACATGGCTGATAGAGCATACAGTACAGTATACATCATCTGATAGGTAATGTAAATTACGGTACAAAAGGCTAAAGAGTGCACTTACTGAACTTAAATTTTACAAAAAATATATATATAAAAAAAAAAAATATATATATATATATATATATATATATATATATATATATATATATATATATATATATATATATATATATATATATATATATATTAAAAATATATTTTTATATTTTATATATATTCATAATATCAAAAGGATCCTTTCATCTATTTCAAGTTAGTACACATTCATATAAATGCACTGGAAACATAATTTACTCAAGTATACTTTAAGGAGGCTTAAATATATTCTTTTTTCACTTCGGGTGCCTGCAGATGTCATGCAGAAGGAGCCCAAAAGACATCTGTTGACTGTCGAGGTAACTGGAGTACATGATTTGTAAGACCAAGCAATATAAGCCCCTTCTGAAGAAAAGCTCTCTAGATCCCAAAGTTTTTAATAATTACTTACCTGTATCCAACTTAGCCTTTTTAAGTAAAATTCTAGAAAAACTGGTTTTTAACCAAGTCAATGACTTTTTAAACAGAAACAACATCTTTGAGAGACAGTCTGGCTTTAGGATAAACCACAGTACCGAGACAGCACTTTTAAAGATTTTAAATGACATCAGGTGGAACTTCGATAACTAGAACTAGTCTTGGTTCTACTGGATCTAAGCGCTACCTTTGATACAGTAGACCATCACATTTTATTAAATAGACTCAGACACCTGGTTGGCCTCTCTGGTACTGTTTTTAAATGGTTCCACTCTTATCTCGCAGACCAATGTTTTTATGTAAGTATGGATACTTGCTCCTCAGGAACCCATGAAATTAAGTGTGGGGTTCCCCAAGGCTCAATTTTAGGTACAATTCTTTTTAATCTTTACATGCTTCCTCTTGGGGACATCATCAGGAGACACGGCATCGGTTTCCATAGCTACGCTGATGATACACAGCTGTACATTGCCGTGTCCCCGGATGACACAGCGGCAATAGATACCCTTTTAAACTGCATTTTAGATATCAAGTCATGGATGGCAGGGAATTTCCTACAGCTCAACCAGGACAAAACAGAGGTTTTAGTTATAGGTCCTGAAGGCCAGACTGAGAAACTTTTACCAATACTACTAAAACTAAGATTTTAAACCAACACAATCTGTAAAAAACCTGGCGTGATTTTTGACTCTGAGCTGACTTTTATCCCACATAACAAAAATAAGCTTTTATCATCTTAAGAACAAAATCAGAGTCTGCCCCTTTCTCTCTCAGGCCAACACAGAGGTGCTAATGCATGCTTTTTAGTGCTGTCAAAAATATCGCGTTATTAACGCAAATCAATTTTAATGGCGTCATTTTTTTTATCGCGCGATTGACGTTCTTTGTGACCTCGTGAACATGTAGTTTTTTATAAGCTGTGGCCACTGCTAGTAACGTTACAAAAACTACAGGATCCGATTGTAAACCGGAAACAAAACAATGGGCACGCCCCACGCATGTTTTGGTCTTGCCTGCTCGCTAGCTGTGAAAGTGTAGGCGGATGTCAAGTGCGAAGCGCCGAAATGGATGTAAACAAGATTCTGAATAGAAAGTTTAGCTACAAAAAGTTGCCAGATGGGTCGACTGACAAGATCAAAGTTTGGACAGAGGCATATGGATACTGCAACTAAGAACAAGCTTACTGCAGCCATAGCCAAGTAATGTTCATTCTTCCTGGAGAGAAATAAGAGGCTGCGTTGATAAGCCTCTTTAATAAACAGAAGAGCATTATAGTCTGACTGCTTGTATGTTCAGAGGAAACTTAAAAAAGGAAAGTTTAAGCCATGGTTTAACTGCACTATAGCCTGAGTCCTAGTTTACAATGATGTGCACTTTGTAACTTTATCTTGTTCACCCTGTTTTGATCCCTTAGAAAGGGTTGTTGAAGGGGCTTTTTTTGTAACCAGCAATTTATTTTTTTGTCATCTGTTTATTGACAGTGTTAAAATGTGTGAGATTTGATTCATTCAAATGTGAATGACTGCTCAAAATGAGAATGTTAGTGTGAAATATAACAATAAAAAACATTTGTACAAAGCAAGCCTATCCACTTTTCCATGTTGATAACAGTATTAAAATGATAATTAATGGGACATTTAGAATAGATAAAAATGTGTGATTAATTTGCAATTAATCGCGAGTTAACTATGACATTCACACGATTAATCGCGATTAAATATTTTAATCGATTGACAGCACTAATGCTTTTATTTCCTGTCATTTAGATTACTGTAATGCCCTGCTCTCTGGTCTTCCCAAAAAGAGTATTGCATACCTCCAAATACTGCAAAACTCAGTCACACGCGTGCTGACGAAGACCAGAGTGCGGGCCCACATTGCACCAGTTTTACAGTTGTTGCATTGGCTCCCTGTCCACTTCAGGACTGATTTTAAGGTTCTTTTACTAGTTTTTAAATGTCTTAACGGCCTTGCGCCCTTTTACTTATCTGACCTACTACATTAGAAAAATCACAAAGCACACCACCAAACGAAAAGCCACAAAAAAGTATATTTATTGAAATGTCATGAAAATCTAGTCTCAATTTACTCAATTTACTTACTCAGTGTGAAACCTGGACCTGTCTAGTTGAACACAAAGCTGATATTCTTGCAGGAATTGAAGAAAGACACACAGGAAGATTTCACCTGTTTGGTGCTCTCAGCCTTAGAGCACCAATCAGGTGAAATTGGATAATCTTCCACAGCACACCTGATGATTTCTTGCAGCACACTAATGTGCCACGGCATAGTGGTTGGGAAACACTGGTTTAGAGATGCTTCTCTATGTACCGCTGTTGTAATGTCCTGTTGTCTTCCTGTCATCCTGAGCCTGTCTTTTGCGTCTGTGTGTGAAAATCCCAGGAGATCCATGGTTTCTGAAATATTTAAATCACCCCGTCTGACATTCCACATTCCAAGTCAGTTGGATCTCGTTTTTGCCCCATTCTGATATTTGGCCTAAACAGATCTGAGCCTATTGAATATGTCTGCACACTTTTATGCATTGACTTGCTGCCAAATGATGAACTGATTATATATTTGCATTACCAAGCAAGTGTACAGTTGTACCCAGGCCAGCTGACAGTCTTGTCTGGGCCCGGGACAAGATAATGTTAGATGGGCCCTCCCCTCCACCACAGCCGGGGTTTTTTGTCACTAAACATCACCAGTTATGTTTGATATATTGTGATAATGCAATATATAAGGTATTTTATACGAGGGGAAAATCTTAGCTCTCCATGGCAGCTGAGATTTTTGTTAAATATGACATTTATATACTTGTCACAAAGGACCTGCTAATATTATTAAGAGTTATGCATACACATTTTCTAATTCTTATACATTCTCTTTGTCAACTGATAATACAGTAAATATGCATGTATATCAAACTTTAAATGAAAACGTTATCAGTTCAACGTCATGCTAGAATTGTCAGTTCTGTAACTTCATAACCAAATGAACATCTCATAACTGACATTAGTTCCTCTCTTCTCCTGTCTTCCTCTCCTCACCTCTGCTCCTTCTCACCTCTCTCTCTTATCTTCCTCTCTTCTCATCTGCTCTTCCTCTCCTGTCTTCATCTCCTCACCTCTGCTGTCTTCCTCTCTTCTCTTCTCATCTGCTCTTCCTCTCCTCTCTTCTCATCTGCTCTTCCTCTCCTCTCCTCTCTTCTCATCTGCTCTTCCTCTCCTCTCCTCTCTTCTCTTCTGCTCTTCCTCTCCTCTCCTCTCCTCTCCTCTCCTCTCCTCTCCTCTCCTCTCCTCTCCTCTCCTCACATCTCTATAAAAAAAAAATTGTGGGATGTGGAATACGTCAAATAGTTTGGAAATTCCTTTGCCCTCTCTGAAAAAGGCGTCCATTTTGCCATCACGCGTACGAGGTTCACTCTATCAGAGTCGGTCATTGTAGCTGGCCATAATGCAGGATCGCTGAAATTTTGTGCCTGATAATCCGTTTCTGACCCCTGCTCAGCGGACAGCTCCCGCTCTCTCTCTCTGTCTTCTCTGTCACCTGCAGCCTCCGCTCCACCGTGACACTGACACACCCCCTCTCTCTCCTCTCTGTCACCGGTAGCCTCACTCTGCTGCTCCGGACTCGGTCCAGAGTGGCACAGCCCCTCTCTCTCCTCTCTGTCACCGGTAGCCTCACTCTGCTGCTCCGGACTCGGTCCAGAGTGGCACAGCCCCTCTCTCTCCTCTCTGTCACCGGTAGCCTCACTCTGCTGCTCCGGACTCGGTCCAGAGTGGCACAGCCCCTCTCTCTCCTCTCTGTCACCGGTAGCCTCACTCTGCTGCTCCGGACTCGGTCCAGAGTGGCACAGCCCCTCTCTCTCCTCTCTGTCACCGGTAGCCTCACTCTGCTGCTCCGGACTCGGTCCAGAGTGGCACAGCCCCTCTCTCTCCTCTCTGTCACCGGTAGCCTCACTCTGCTGCTCCGGACTCGGTCCAGAGTGACACAGCCCCTCTCTCTCCTCTCTGTCACCGGTAGCCTCACTCTGCTGCTCCGGACTCGGTCCAGAGTGACACAGCCCCTCTCTCTCCTCTCTGTCACCGGTAGCCTCACTCTGCTGCTCCGGACTCGGTCCAGAGTGACACAGCCCCTCTCTCTCCTCTCTGTCACCGGTAGCCTCACTCTGCTGCTCCGGACTCGGTCCAGAGTGACACAGCCCCTCTCTCTCCTCTCTGTCACCGGTAGCCTCACTCTGCTGCTCCGGACTCGGTCCAGAGTGACACAGCCCCTCTCTCTCCTCTCTGTCACCGGTAGCCTCACTCTGCTGCTCCGGACTCGGTCCAGAGTGACACAGCCCCTCTCTCTCCTCTCTGTCACCGGTAGCCTCACTCTGCTGCTCCGGACTCGGTCCAGAGTGACACAGCCCCTCTCTCTCCTCTCTGTCACCGGTAGCCTCACTCTGCTGCTCCGGACTCGGTCCAGAGTGACACAGCCCCTCTCTCTCCTCTCTGTCACCGGTAGCCTCACTCTGCTGCTCCGGACTCGGTCCAGAGTGACACAGCCCCTCTCTCTCCTCTCTGTCACCGGTAGCCTCACTCTGCTGCTCCGGACTCGGTCCAGAGTGACACAGCCCCTCTCTCTCCTCTCTGTCACCGGTAGCCTCACTCTGCTGCTCCGGACTCGGTCCAGAGTGACACAGCCCCTCTCTCTCCTCTCTGTCACCGGTAGCCTCACTCTGCTGCTCCGGACTCGGTCCAGAGTGACACAGCCCCTCTCTCTCCTCTCTGTCACCGGTAGCCTCACTCTGCTGCTCCGGACTCGGTCCAGAGTGACACAGCCCCTCTCTCTCCTCTCTGTCACCGGTAGCCTCACTCTGCTGCTCCGGACTCGGTCCAGAGTGACACAGCCCCTCTCTCTCCTCTCTGTCACCGGTAGCCTCACTCTGCTGCTCCGGACTCGGTCCAGAGTGACACAGCCCCTCTCTCTCCTCTCTGTCACCGGTAGCCTCACTCTGCTGCTCCGGACTCGGTCCAGAGTGACACAGCCCCTCTCTCTCCTCTCTGTCACCGGTAGCCTCACTCTGCTGCTCCGGACTCGGTCCAGAGTGACACAGCCCCTCTCTCTCCTCTCTGTCACCGGTAGCCTCACTCTGCTGCTCCGGACTCGGTCCAGAGTGACACAGCCCCTCTCTCTCCTCTCTGTCACCGGTAGCCTCACTCTGCTGCTCCGGACTCGGTCCAGAGTGACACAGCCCCTCTCTCTCCTCTCTGTCACCGGTAGCCTCACTCTGCTGCTCCGGACTCGGTCCAGAGTGACACAGCCCCTCTCTCTCCTCTCTGTCACCGGTAGCCTCACTCTGCTGCTCCGGACTCGGTCCAGAGTGACACAGCCCCTCTCTCTCCTCTCTGTCACCGGTAGCCTCACTCTGCTGCTCCGGACTCGGTCCAGAGTGACACAGCCCCTCTCTCTCCTCTCTGTCACCGGTAGCCTCACTCTGCTGCTCCGGACTCGGTCCAGAGTGACACAGCCCCTCTCTCTCCTCTCTGTCACCGGTAGCCTCACTCTGCTGCTCCGGACTCGGTCCAGAGTGACACAGCCCCTCTCTCTCCTCTCTGTCACCGGTAGCCTCACTCTGCTGCTCCGGACTCGGTCCAGAGTGACACAGCCCCTCTCTCTCCTCTCTGTCACCGGTAGCCTCACTCTGCTGCTCCGGACTCGGTCCAGAGTGACACAGCCCCTCTCTCTCCTCTCTGTCACCGGTAGCCTCACTCTGCTGCTCCGGACTCGGTCCAGAGTGACACAGCCCCTCTCTCTCCTCTCTGTCACCGGTAGCCTCACTCTGCTGCTCCGGACTCGGTCCAGAGTGACACAGCCCCTCTCTCTCCTCTCTGTCACCGGTAGCCTCACTCTGCTGCTCCGGACTCGGTCCAGAGTGACACAGCCCCTCTCTCTCCTCTCTGTCACCGGTAGCCTCACTCTGCTGCTCCGGACTCGGTCCAGAGTGACACAGCCCCTCTCTCTCCTCTCTGTCACCGGTAGCCTCACTCTGCTGCTCCGGACTCGGTCCAGAGTGACACAGCCCCTCTCTCTCCTCTCTGTCACCGGTAGCCTCACTCTGCTGCTCCGGACTCGGTCCAGAGTGACACAGCCCCTCTCTCTCCTCTCTGTCACCGGTAGCCTCACTCTGCTGCTCCGGACTCGGTCCAGAGTGACACAGCCCCTCTCTCTCCTCTCTGTCACCGGTAGCCTCACTCTGCTGCTCCGGACTCGGTCCAGAGTGACACAGCCCCTCTCTCTCCTCTCTGTCACCGGTAGCCTCACTCTGCTGCTCCGGACTCGGTCCAGAGTGACACAGCCCCTCTCTCTCCTCTCTGTCACCGGTAGCCTCACTCTGCTGCTCCGGACTCGGTCCAGAGTGACACAGCCCCTCTCTCTCCTCTCTGTCACCGGTAGCCTCACTCTGCTGCTCCGGACTCGGTCCAGAGTGACACAGCCCCTCTCTCTCCTCTCTGTCACCGGTAGCCTCACTCTGCTGCTCCGGACTCGGTCCAGAGTGACACAGCCCCTCTCTCTCCTCTCTGTCACCGGTAGCCTCACTCTGCTGCTCCGGACTCGGTCCAGAGTGACACAGCCCCTCTCTCTCCTCTCTGTCACCGGTAGCCTCACTCTGCTGCTCCGGACTCGGTCCAGAGTGACACAGCCCCTCTCTCTCCTCTCTGTCACCGGTAGCCTCACTCTGCTGCTCCGGACTCGGTCCAGAGTGACACAGCCCCTCTCTCTCCTCTCTGTCACCGGTAGCCTCACTCTGCTGCTCCGGACTCGGTCCAGAGTGACACAGCCCCTCTCTCTCCTCTCTGTCACCGGTAGCCTCACTCTGCTGCTCCGGACTCGGTCCAGAGTGACACAGCCCCTCTCTCTCCTCTCTGTCACCGGTAGCCTCACTCTGCTGCTCCGGACTCGGTCCAGAGTGACACAGCCCCTCTCTCTCCTCTCTGTCACCGGTAGCCTCACTCTGCTGCTCCGGACTCGGTCCAGAGTGACACAGCCCCTCTCTCTCCTCTCTGTCACCGGTAGCCTCACTCTGCTGCTCCGGACTCGGTCCAGAGTGACACAGCCCCTCTCTCTCCTCTCTGTCACCGGTAGCCTCACTCTGCTGCTCCGGACTCGGTCCAGAGTGACACAGCCCCTCTCTCTCCTCTCTGTCACCGGTAGCCTCACTCTGCTGCTCCGGACTCGGTCCAGAGTGACACAGCCCCTCTCTCTCCTCTCTGTCACCGGTAGCCTCACTCTGCTGCTCCGGACTCGGTCCAGAGTGACACAGCCCCTCTCTCTCCTCTCTGTCACCGGTAGCCTCACTCTGCTGCTCCGGACTCGGTCCAGAGTGACACAGCCCCTCTCTCTCCTCTCTGTCACCGGTAGCCTCACTCTGCTGCTCCGGACTCGGTCCAGAGTGACACAGCCCCTCTCTCTCCTCTCTGTCACCGGTAGCCTCACTCTGCTGCTCCGGACTCGGTCCAGAGTGACACAGCCCCTCTCTCTCCTCTCTGTCACCGGTAGCCTCACTCTGCTGCTCCGGACTCGGTCCAGAGTGACACAGCCCCTCTCTCTCCTCTCTGTCACCGGTAGCCTCACTCTGCTGCTCCGGACTCAGTCCAGAGTGACACAGCCCCTCTCTCTCTCTCTCTTCTCCGTCACCGGCAGCCTCATTCTGCCCCTCGGCTCCACCGTGACACAACCCCCCTCTCTCTTCTCCGTCACCAGTAGCCTGACTCCTGACACCTGACTGCTGCTCGCTCTGGCCATTGAGTGTATTTTTCAACTGTAAAATGTCATGCTCAGCCAACATATCACTATTGGCTTAATTGTGAATCTCAAATTCGCTGGCAGGCCGCCAGTTCAATGACCCCGGGCTCCACAGTTGCTAGAAAGGTTGCTAGAAAAAACAGCAGATGGCAAGGAAAGGTGGGTGACAAGGTGTGTGTGTGTGTGTGTGTGTGTGTGTGTGTGTGTGTGTGTGTGTGTGTGTGTGTGTGTGTGTGTGTGTGTGCTCGATCAAGGATATACATCTGAGTGCATGAGAAATGCAAAGGGAGAGTGCGAAATAGTGAGAATGAGGCAGGTAGCTAGAGATGAGTGAGGCTCAAAGATAACGACAGCAGCCATTGTGCAGCACAGCCTGACACCAGGCTGATAAAGCCACCACGACAGCCCCCTCCTCTGCCAGAAGGCACCGAACCAGCACACCGTCTCCGGGCTGTGCTCCGATACCACAGAGTGTAATAATGCCCTCGACGCTTTCACACGCACCACAAATGATGCGATGTTCACGCAAAGGGAAGATGCTGTGTGGTTGTTATGTTGACATCTGTTGCAGCATGATGCAGCAGTAGAGTGAATATGACGGTTCTGATGTTAAAGGTTGTGTATGAAACAAAAAGAAATCAAGCTCCCCTGTCCGTATATGCTTCCGTTCTGAATAAGTGTGGAGTTATACAACCGAACGCTGGCCTCGGATCAGTGCCGTCATCATCGCCTTACCTGGTGAAGACCTTCCTGATCCGTTGGTAAAGGCTTGGCACCGGGGTACCCGTACCTCTGGGAACGCTCTCCACAGTGGAGACGACAGAAATCATGCTGTCGCAGATCAGCGTTGATCAGCACATTCTGCTCCGAGGAAAAACGGAGGAGGAGGATGGGACGGGGAGCGGGCTCACCTCAGCGGCGGCGGAGATGCACGGAACCCTCCAGGCAGTAGTGCAGTTCAGAAGAAACAGACAGCAGTGTCTAGTAGTGATGGTGTTCAGGCGTTACAAACCTGCTGCTGGAATGCACGAGAAACTAAGGGATTCAGAACCTGGTCCTGCATTTAACACGGATAAACTGATTTTACCACAAGGTGGCATTCTTTTACCCAGACACCCTCACAGATGAAGACGGAATACATCAGCATACCAAGTAAACGTCTTCCTTCAAATAACTACGTTTAAATAATTTTACCACTTGTGATTTAAAATTGGAATCATTTTTTGGTCATTGCCTGAATTTTCTAATTACGTGAGCCTACATTTCTCCCACGTCCAACCCATACTGTTTTCTTTTTCAAAAATGTATTGTGCGAACTCGGGTTACTGTGCATTTGATACTCAATACATGTTAACAATTTGCTTCTTTTTTTTTTTAATTTTATGTTTGACTCATCAACAAAGCTGCCGTCAAGGGATAGTCGGGAAGCCATTGTCTCAAAAGCTCAATAAAATGGGTTGAACCTGACATGGTCTGCCATACTTTTCATTTGTGGGTTTTTTTTTTCCTTTGGGGTTTTTTGTTTACTTTGACCCTAAGTAACAATAATTGGAGGGTCTGCTCTGCTGGAAATATCGCGAGAAAAATTGTGGCCATTTTAGTGTACGCACCTTTTATCTTTTTATAGGAAAAATGTGAAAAATGATTTTTTTCCTCACATCCCCAGTGGGTTGGGTAAGCTGTCAATAAATGCATTCCAGATACACAGAACACATGTGCTGACAACATCCACTGAAAAAATAACTCTTGAAACACATTTCTACATTATTTTGCATCAAATTAATGCAAAAAAAAAAAAAATCTAATTGCATTTTTTACTTTTTTCCAATATTTTCATCTTTACTTCATTGGCAATCAACTATTCCCCCAAGTTATGACATCAGTCAATATGCCATTCTTTTCACCAAACAGTATACTCATTCCACAGAAAAAATTATAAAAATCCAACCAAAATCATTGGATCTGTGATGATCTCACTACTAGTTGGTGATCAACAGGCTCAGAATCTCAATAGAATTTTAGGCTACTCTCAAAATTCCGAAAGACGTACCGGATATTCAACATGGTTGTTAATGTCCACATTATTAAACATCATGGCCTAGGCATCTTTTTAATTTCAACATAACTATGTTCTCCCAATGGAAATGTATCACACAAGAAATATAATACAGTAAAATGACTTTGATTATTTTATTGCCTCAGATGACAATTATTGCAACTTTAACGGAACAAAATAAGTTAACATAACTTAATTAACTAGGTGCAGGTCCCTGTGAGGTGGATAATCAGGAGGGTGGCAGACTGCAGGTACTGCTCTGGGGACAGACCCTTACCCTCACCACCTGAGGAGACAGCAAACCAGACTGGCAGGGTAGGTAATACAGCAGCGCTATAAAAGATGCCCCCCTAGAGTACCACCAAAGTCAATCCTGTCATAGAGCGACACCATGTATCGCCGAGCTGCTGTTATAACCTCTTCCTGAACATCCAGGCTTTCTTCAGGGTCACCGTACCTGCACAGCGGCATGTCTGTCAGGTGTTTAATAGCAGTTGTGTAGGCCCGCCTTTTTCCTCTTCTGTACAGATAGCTCACTGTGTCACATCCGGTAAGTATGTAGGTGCTGAGGAGAAGGGATGTAAGATCTGAAGCTGCAACATCATACTTCCCCACCAGAGCTTCTGTGAAGGCATGAACAGATAGGAAGATATCCATCTTCTTCACCCGCAGCTCCTGCAGCCCATCCATGTGTGTGATGTAGTACATGCACATCATGATCACATCTGTCAGTCAGTGGATGCAGTCACGCTTGTCTGGGAGGATTCCAAGGAGCTGCCTCAGGTACTTTCCTTGCAGTTCATGGAAGGTGCTGCCTACAGGAAGGTGCTTGCCTAAATCTGTGTGAATCTTGTCTCCATTTAAGACAGTGTGTGTATGTGTGATACCCGCCACCGTGGAAGCAGGCAGCTCCTACACTCCAATGCTGTGACACGGCACAGGCTTGCGTAATTAATCATCCCCAAGAAGCACTTTACAACTATCTATCCATCCATTTTCTATGCTGCTTATCCCTTTCGGGGTCACGGGGAGGCTGGAGCCTATCCCAGCTGTCAACGGGCGGGAGGCGAGGTACACCCTAGATCGGTCGCCAGCCAATCGCAGGGCAACACATATACACAAACAACCATTCACGCTCACACTCACACCTAGGGGCAATTTAGAGTCACCAATTAACCTAATGAGCATGTTTTTGGTCTGTGGGAGGAAGCCGGAGTACCCGGAGAGAACCCACACATGCACGGGAAGAACACGCAAACTTCACACAGAAAGGCCCGACCCGGGAATCGAACTGGCGACCCTCTTGCTGTGAGGCACGCGCACTACCTGCTGCGCTGTTTTTGTTGGATCTGCTTGACATCCTCTGTTTGTGAACATGTGTCTGACACGGACCTGTCAACCCTTCCATAGCTGTTGGCTCTAGGTAACCAGACCGTTGTGCGTTGACATTTATTGAATAAAGATATTAACCCATCCATTGGTTTGATATGCACAGTGCATTAATCTCAGAGATAACATTTCTCATCCAGACAATTGGCTGCAAAGTGCACAATCCTATTTTGCCATAAGTTCTGTGTTGTTGTTGTTTTTACCAAGTGTCTTGACTGAAGCTCAAACATTTTCTTTCTGAAAACTGAACACTCAGAACAGTCCATCACTGGCCAAAAAACTATTTTAAAATGCAATGGACCAAAGTAAAGATTGTGATCTATCACTATGATCAAGTTTAATAAGGTGCACTCTGTTGTTTTGGAGGTACTGCTGCAGGTTGATTAGAAAGGTAACATAGAATGGAGATGCATTAGGGATTCTGTTGGGGAATAAATTAGATAATGTGGTAAGAGAACAAAGATATTAGAGGACAGAAAAGTAAGGAACTTTAATGCAATACCATATGAGACATCTGGCAATAAATCCAGACAGAAGATACATGTGGGATATGGTAGACTATGTTAAGCTGGAGAGGATTCAGCAGCAGTCACATGAAGTGATGCAGTTGTTAAACGCCACAACATATGGATTACCACTGTCATCTTCAATATGTGATGTTCAACACAGTCCAGGGGAGAATTTCTGCAAATGTGAAGAGAAGTTGTGGTTCATTTTTTTTGTCTCATTATCTTCCAGTCAATACTTTATTCTCTCAGGATAACAAATATTCTTTCTATTAAGCTTTTATGCCCTTTCCAGATAACCACTTAAAATACAATACAAAATATTGTATTATAATAGATCAAAAACAGCCACCACTCCACATTACCATGCTGACAACCAACTGTAGTCTTAATGGATATTATTATACAACTTTTCAAACATTAAACATAAGCGTAAACAAAACATTATTTGCCGTTTCTTAATGGACATGGCTCTGTTGTGTGGAGCTAGGAGATTTCCATACTCCACTCACACAATGAGAACTGAGCAAAGCCCATCTGTTGAAGACCATGAGATCATGATGTAGCTGCAAGCACAGAAAAGGGTAGTAAGTGGACCATGAGTCAAGACTATCTTGTCAAAGCACTGTTTTTCAGGTCAAGAATGAATTTAAATCTCTCATCTTATGTGTGATTTTGACTTGAGAAAAGATCATTAAGGTATAATCACTTTGCAAACACAGCCACTGTTCAATGCTGTTCTTTTATAAGATGTTTTAATTTATTTTATTTTCTACCAAAATTGCCACACTTGCATGCTAGATAACTGTGATGACCAACAAAAACACATCTTGTGGCTACAGTGCATTCTGGTTTATTGAGCGAGGTGCCAGTTTACAGATAAATTAAAAAAAAAAAATCCCTGTGTGACTGCTGAAAATTCAAATTGGTTAATTAGATTACATTAGATTCATTGATAACTAATTGAATAAGCTCAATTAATTACGATCTCAATTCTGTTCTGCATTTGGTGCAGAGACACTTCAGTGTGATGTCACAGTCAATTTGCCAGCGGTTCCCAGTTTTAATCAACTGGCACCAACACTGGGGAAACCATTGACTAATGCTTAGGTTTCTGTTGTGCAAATAAAAAATCCAACTAAAAATCTGCTATACTGACCCTAGAGAAAGATATGCTTCTTTACATTTTAATTTGACTGACCTGGTTCTTTGATAAGCCACATTTTAAATTCCCAATTGAATCACATTCCTTTACTCTTTTCACAGCACACATTCTGACTTGTCATAGCAGGAAAAGTACAGGTGAAACTAAAAACACTACTGATGGTTCTGTTAAAGGGAATATTTAAATGCAATGCAGCAATTCATGTTTTCATGCACTCTGACCCGTGCTTGACAAGACAAAATGTCTGTCTGTGAAAAAAGATCACAAGAACTAAAGGATAATACAGTTTCAACTAAGATTTACTTTCATAGATTCATCCAACATTTCTATCAGCAATAATAACAGTGTGGAGTCAGATGAGACCAGATACCTGGGCAGTAGGCCAAAGTAGAAGCAGGACATGGGTCTATAAACTGCGGTGGATGGTTAAAAAGACAGTTTGGTTAATCATATTACCTTAATTTTCTAAAGTGAAGGATTACTTCCAACCTATCAGATTTTTTGTCCGACTTCTTTTTAGTCACGCCGCCGTGTTATCAGATCTTGATTACCAGAAAATATTATTAGCGATATGTCTATCAAAATAAGACCCAAGTTGAGTGTTAAAGACTGTTCAGAGTAGTTTTTAAGAAAGCTCAAACTCCACTTACTAGCTTTTTGTGGACTTCCATCATTCAGATATCATCTCATGGTCTGCATCCGCATATAGAAATAGCTATGTTATCAACACAATTATGGACCTCAAGTATGAGTTAAGATCACTTTGTCATGGAAGTATCCATTATCCCAACCCACTGAAAATGTCACATAAAACTTTTCTATATGAGCTGTCAGCAGACATAGTGCATTTCTTTATTTCAGGGTTGGTCAATCTAACAGAAGCCTTAAGCAAACCTCTGCATATGTCTGAAACAACACTACACGGAGAACACATGATTGCAAGCTGGAGGCCACAGGGACAAACTGAGAGCCACACGAATTTATCATATTTACACATTATTAACCACTCTGTATAAAAGCTCTGCTTCAGCTGTTAAACTTGTGTTGTTCGTAGTTGGTAGTGTCTCCCTAAAATGCAGCTGTATTTCCCAGGATGCCTCACAAGGACAGGCACAAAGCCTTGTTTCTTCTTTGTTATCTGGTGAGTGAAGGCAAGTCTTCAGCAGTAAACAGCAGCTGGAGACTGAATGACAAATAGTGAGCCAGAGGGTTTGGGAGGACAGAACAGGGTTTGTGGAATACTCTCCTCTCATGTCAGTGTCTGTCTCTGATATGCTATCCCAGAAGCACTGGAATGTGAGTTCATCATAAGACGAGAACTAGTGGCAGGAAGTGAGCTGGCTGGCTATGTCTCCTGGTTTACTTGTCTTTGACTGTCTTAGTAAGTTAGAGATCCAGGAGATGGAGAGGGGAGGAGAAGTGAGAGACACAGTGAGGGATGGAGGGGTCAATACCTGTCCAAACTCTCCTCTGACTGTGTGAACCCCACATTTATTTCTGTCCAAGGAACCTGAAGCTGGCTTTAACATTACTGGCCGAGCCGCTGCTGACATGCGCCATACTGTTGCAGGGCACAAAACAAGTCCTCATAGGAGATATTTCTGTGGGAAGGCAGGGAGCTGAGGGCACAGAGCAGGAGACACATGTCAAACACAGGAAATATCAAACTGTGCACAATTGAACTGCACCCAAAGAGAAAAGCACAACTGCATGTAATTTCAACACTGCCATCTTCTGTTCATGTTGAAGGGTCTTTTCTTTTTATTCTGTAATATTTAAAATTGCAATGCAGTTTCAAAAAGAAACCTGAATGTTCTGTATGTGAAAGTGTTACCAGGTCTATTTTTTTAAATTTTCGTACCTCAGTCATTGATATATTCAACTGATACATTTAAACATAAAAACTCAAAGACAGACAGTAGCATACATGAATTCAGTGAGTCTGATGTGCCAGGGGAGGAAGCCCAGTGTGCTGTCCACAGGACCAAACTTCACCACCAGCTCAGGGTCTGGAATGTTCTTTGACTCTGAAGCGAGCATAAAGACAGACAGCATGTCATCAGCTGATTCATCCAAAGAAACTCTTTATCACAAGGACTTCAACAATAACAAAAATCAAAGGTGAAAACCTGCATTTACACAGACCTAATAAAAAAAAGTTTATTATTGGTATCATCATTATTATTATTATTAGTATTACTCTTAATATCATGGAATATACTGGAATACCTTCTGTGGTGGGGGACCTTAATTGATTTTAAAAAATGATCATCGCGCATGCATGTCTACATCACGACAGAAAGACATGTCATATACCACCAATGATAGTGGTGGGACAAATGACAGAAACTGTGATATATTGTGATATTTTTTTTGGCAGAACACCAGTTCTCTGGCAGCAGTATTGTGACACTGTTTGTGAAGGCAGAGATGATTTCTTCCTTTGTTGAACTCTGAAGAGTTTTGTTTTCTGGCAGTTCAGCCATTTATCAGTTTATGCTGTTAGCCATTAGAATATTGTGATGCATTCGTGTATTTGTTTGATAGGTATCTTTTGTATTTGTAAACCACACTGTGTTCCTTAGTGAATCACAGGGCATTTGTACAACATACTTTATTTGTTTGTTATGTTTTGGCAGGTAATTGCTCTATAGATATCCAACATGCTGATATAGGTATGATAGTCAGGTGTCGACTGATTTTTGGCCATATAATGTATGAATGGATGTTCACTCAGTAATTACAGAAGAAACTGCATGATTTGCATTGTCTGTAACACATATGTTGTTGCTGGGGTTTGTAATTATGAGACATTCATTTTTGATTTATTCAGAAATGTAAATTTCTCACACTGTGTACAAATAAGATGGCCATAATAAAAAAGCAACTTGTTTAATTTTAAGTTACTGCTGACCAATACACAACACCTGATTACACGAATGTGCCCACACCTACAAGCATACATGACAGAGCATAGCAAGAAAATTCCAAGAGTTGGTTGGAAACATATTTGCAATATTTGGAGGCCAGGTGAACAATAAGACTTCTGATATGGACCTCTGATCTGACAGATATGGTAGGTAGAATAGTGATATGGTAATATCATTAGTACATCCATCCATCCATCCATTGTCTATACCCAACTATCCCTTCTCGGGGTTGTGGGGGGGCTGGAACCTATCCCAGCTGTCAACGGGTGAGAGGCGTGGTACACCCTGAACCGGTCGCCAGCCGATCGCAGGGCAACACAATCACACCTACAGGCAATTTTAGAGTCACCAATGAACCTAATGAGCATGTTTTTTGTCTGTGGGAGGAAGCTGGAGTGCCCAGAGAGAACCCACGCATGCACAGGAAGAACATGCAAACTTCACACAGAAAGGCCCCGCCCGACCCGAGGATCGAACCGACGACCTTCTTGCTGTGAGGGACGCGCACTACCTGCTGCGCCGTGCCGCCCATTACTGCATACACTATAAAATAAATAAATTGCTGTCAGAAATAGTGAGTAATGTAACACATTTCCTCTACTGTATACTGTACATAAAGGACAGATGATCAATCCCTTCTGTTTTAATCAGTCCAACTTTATATAGGCAATGTAATAGCTTTCGTCTATTTTCTTGACTTTTACAAGAGTAACTACTACTGATTTTGTGGTGGGCTCTGAAGTGCTGCCAAAACGCAAGTGACCTACACTCATACTGTGCTTGGACACATCCTGTGTATACACTTAAGATGCTGCTGTCCTCTGCAATTGTGCTGCTCATGCTACTCGTCCTGAGTCGCGAATGTTCAAAAGAAGAATTATGTCACAGCTGTGACAAGTGCCATTCAAATCAAAGCCTGCTGTAATGCTGCAGCAGAGCATACCTTGTGTTCTCCATTAAAGTGTTATCAAGATTTTTCAAAACAGATGATTATTAGGATTTAACTTGTTTATTGCTTGTAATTTGTTGCTGCATGATGCTGCACTATTTTGATGTATAGAAAATATGAAGCTGAGACATATTGAACTTTGCGCCTGAGTGGTCACAATGTGGACTGCATCCCAAACACAAGACACATTCAGTATGAGAGATATGTGCCAACCAGACAAATGAAAAGACATATTGAAAAAAGTGCGTCTTATCTAATTAAGGTCTTCAGAACTTTTATGCACATACAACCAGAGACTAGTACCTCTGAGCAGTATGTCCAGCATGGAGACATTGATGTCTTTGGAGCTCCTCTCTTTGTTCTCCACAGAGCGACAGAGCTGCTGTGCTGCCTGGACAATGCTCTGCTTCCCATCCTCAGGAGACAACACCTTGACAGTGGGCCTGCAGGACACCACTGACAGCCATACACAGACAGACAGACAGACAGATTACACAATTTGTCATTTGGTAGATGCTTTTGTGATATTTCAGTTTTTTATTTTTAATAAATTTGCAAAAATTTCTAAAAAAAAGAAAAAAAAACCCTTTTTCACTTTGTTTTTATGGGGTGTGTAGATTGATGAAACCAAAAAGGAATTTAATCCATTTTGGAAAAACACTGTAACATAACAAAATGTGGGGAAAGTGAAGGGGTGTGAATACTTTCCAAATGCACTGTGTGTATGTATGATGCAGCCTCGATAAATATATAAATATGTACAGTGCTTAACAAATTTATTAGACCACCATCCAAAGTAAGGTTTATGCCACAGCTGCCCTAAATTAAAAGCATTGGTCATTACCAAAATCATTTTTTATATTTCTGTAATGGTTAATACACCAATATGTAGAAGCTCTTTAAACCAAATATTTTTAATGCTAAAATATAATTATTATTGTTATCCATGAATTTTCAAATTTACTGATTTACAACAAGACCGTCTACCATAACATCTTAGTGCATCATGGAATCCCTTCTGGACTGAATCTGATTGGCCGTGGGTTCATATACCAACAAGACAATGACCCCAAGCATCCTTCAAAGCTGTGCAGAGAGTATCTGATCAAAAAAAAGGAATCTGGTGTATGGAACTGATGGACTGGCCAAGTCAAAGTCCGGATTTGAATCCCATTGAACAAATTTGGGATTTAGTAGATTCAAAGATTGATCGCACAAAAGTTTCATCTAAAGCAAGTCTGTGGGAACAGCTAGAAACTATTTGGAACTCAATAACAAAAGAGACTGTCAAAAAGTCCATAAAAACAATGCCAGCAAAAATGCAAGCTGTTATCAAGGCCAAAGGAGGCCATACAAAATATTGTTTTTTGGTTATTATGTATGAAAAAGGACTATTTAAGACATTTCAGTTTATTTGCCAAATAAATAACAGTAAAATTTTTAGTTTTAAACAAGTTTTTGAAAGAGTTCTAAAATATTTATATTTGGTGGTCACTGTTTAGTCATGTGTAAAAACTTATATATATATATATATATGTATATATAGGTGTGTGTGTGTGTGTGTGTGTGTGTGTGTGTGTGTGTGTGTGTGTGTGTGTGTGTGTGTGTGTGTCTGTATATATACATACATACATACATATGTGTGTCTGTGTGTGTATACACACACACAGACACACATACATACATACATACATACATACATACATACATACATACATACATACATACGTACACTCCTGATCAAAATTTTAAGACCAGTTGAAGAATTTACATCTTACACTGTTGGATCTTAAGAAGATTCTAAGTAGAGCTTCAAAATGCAAAAAGAAGAAATGGGAGTGACACAAAAAAAAATTTGAGTAAGCAATTTATTGCAAACAAGTATTAAACTGAAATAGGCTGTTCATCAGCTGATCAAAAGTTTAAGACCATACCTCAAAAAAAACCCCAAACCCCCTTAAAATAGAAATAAAATTTTCAAAAAAGGACTCAGTAATGAGTAGCTGCGCAATTGTTGTTAATCACCTCAAAAATTTGTTTCGGCATGCTAAGTCCTTACCATGTTGCTGGTGTTTGTCACTGCCACTACTGAGGAACTCCACGTTGGTTTTGGATCCGTCTACACCCAGCAAGTCTTGCTGCTGCCTTACTATCTCCTCCAGCATACGGTTGTTCTTCTGGAAAATACCTGAGGGAAGAGAACAATGAGGGTGATAAGCACATCATTCAATCCAGAATAAAACATTTTATCATTGATTTCAATAATGTTGGAGAAGAACGTAGCAAAGGCTACAAGCGGAACCAGAAACATTACAGGTCTGACTACGTAGCTGTGGTTAGATAGGAAAAGGTTCTTTCTTCGTTCAAATGGAATCACTTTAAGTAATAGTTCCCATAAAAACTACACAAGTACTAAACAAAAGGATTAGGTGTTCTGCTCACACACAATCAGAGAGGACAAAACCAACATGTGCAACACTGACTCCAACTGTCAACCAAGAACACACATAAAAGATGTACCAGTGTTGAGAACTTGGCACTAATATAAGTTTACTGCTATACCTCCATAGTTACCTTCTTTTATCAGTTCTAGTCTCAACTCGAACTCAAGTCATTGAGGGGAAGTTATTAGGCGGCTGCGGCTCAAGACACGGTCATCCAACAATCAGGAGATCGGTGGTTCGATCCCTGGCCTCGGCAGTCCACATGCCGAAGTATCCTTGGGCAAGATACTGAACCGCAAAAACTGCCCCCAATGTTGTGCAATCAGCGTGTGAATTCATATGTACGTCGTTTTGGATGAAAGTGTCAGCCAAATGACTAACTGGAATTGGAATTTTATTGAGCAGTACCAGTTCTAGTAAATATCAAATATTCAAAGATGGTTGGCCCTGAGAGAGATGCCTCACCTGCAGGCACTGACTGCAACAGGACAATGTTAAAGAGGAGAGTATTTTTACTTAATTCAAAGGTGTGAGCATGCACAGCACAGAACACAAATATTTAGAATCTGATCAATAGATTGACATATATATTGAACAAAGGTTGTGCTGAAATCCAGGATCATGTACATACATGTGTGCATGGCCTTACATCTCATCTATGAGCCTCTAGAAGAGGCTGGAATAAGTTTGGGTCCCATATTTCAACAGAGAAATCATTTAGACCCAAGTAATAAATATCAGATTTTGGTCCAGGCCCAATAATATAGTAATATAGGCATTTAGGCATTTCTCTTTCCTCTGACACACTGTATGTCTGAGGCACACAATGTGTAACAAACTAATATAACCTTTCCAGTCATATGACATTATGATATGATATGAAATGATATGATATGATCGTTTCCTTCTTGTAAAATTATGGTCAGATGAGTTATGAAACACTACGAAAGCCAGACAAACCTATCTAAACCAAACTAATCAAACACAAAAGGGTAACTGCAAACGATTGACAAAAGTGATATGTGCTCACTTCTGGAAAAAAACTGCAGTTATACACACTTCTGTAGATTTAAACATTTTCAGATGGGAGAATATATTTCAGACAGAAATGAAAACTCCGACATGAAGGCAGTCGCTCCTCTGTCTGTTGAAAACGTGAATTTTCTTTTCTTCTAACCCCTGCTCAACTCACGAGATTTGAAATTGTTGAGGGCTGACATGAAAGACCAGTCAGTAGCAGAAACAATATCATTACGTTAAATTTGATGTTTTACTGAAAGGTAAATTAAAGAGCTGCGTGACCTTATTGAGCTCATGTAAACAGCAGAGACACTGACGGTAAGACTGGCCTTGCCAGTTAGGATAACAGTTCAGTGAAGTGTAAAATGTTTACCGTGATTATCATAGACGCTGACATAAGATATACCGACAGCCATACACCAGACTACCAGGTTTGCTATGTCCGTATAGCTGGGCTCTTCTTCCGCAATCAAAAGGCCAACATGGACCGGCAGTTTCTCCAGAGACCTGCCATCAGACAGCCACCGTGACATGCGACTGCCAGAGCGTTTTCCAGTCACCGGGTTAACGCTAGAATCAGAGTTATGGTTTAACTTCTTCTGATGGCCGGGGAACCCAGCTAGGGCTAGAGGCAGTAGCAGAGCTGCGATCGCCCGCTCCCACAGCCGGCCCTTCCAGCTTCGAAACCGTACACGGATCCATGAGAAGAGCGCCCTGTTGACGTGTACCAGAACCAGCAATAGCCGCCATAAGAAACCGTACAGTAGCGCCATTAGTGTCCTTGATCCTTCAAAGCAAATTCTTAAGGAATAGCGGTCAAAATCGGCAGTACAGGAGCTTTACCCGTAGCCAAATCAGTAACGGCGTTGCCTATAGTTCAGTACGCCTCTCGCCATCTTCCTCTCTCCGTGGCAACCTCTGACCTGTGAACCCCCAGCGTGTTACACGTAGCACTCTGATTGGGCAATGTAAGAGTGACGCGCTGCAGCGCTGTGCTGTGCAAGAGTTGCGACCATAGTTTGCGACACTCCCAGAGACTGCTGATGGAACGCGGAAGTAACTCGTGGCGGTGGGCATAGATATACATAGAAAGGCTAGATAGCTTTTTTTTTTTTTTTTATTATTGATAGTGTCCACCACACAATATATACATTACAATATATACAAACACCAGTGTATATAAAAATATACAATATATACAAATGTACATATATACATAAACATTTAGGGTACCTGCAAAACTAATTAAACATGTTAAAGGATTCACAAATGTCCAGAGTCTTCATTGCTCTTTTGTCTTTTACACTGTGTAAGAAGGTCATATAAAACTGTACTTCCTTTATAAACTGCTGTATTGTTGGAGGTTTTTGACTCCACTTGCACTTGTGAATATAATACTTGCCATACAATATAAGTAAATTCAAGATGTAACTCTTTCGATGTTCGCTAGAACTATTTTCATAAAAAAATAAAACATCCTTTTCTCTCAGCCAAATATTGGAACCAGTCTGTACATTGTAGAACTGCTCTACTTTTGACCAAAATATTTGACAACAAACACATTCAAAAAATAAATGGCAGATAGTTTCTGTCTCATGGTTACAAAACACACAGTTTCTCTCCACGACTCACAAATCTTACAACAACATGATTCGTTGGGTAAATTAAATGTAATATTTTGAAGGCTACTTCCTTGATTTTATTTGTTACAAAAAAAATTCTGATCGAACGTTCATACAGATTTCCATTCAATGTTTTCAAATTTTGAATTCCAGATGGATTTTGACTGAGGGGTTGAGGTTTGGTGGTACAATTTTCTAATATGTTTATTGGTACATTTGTTACTTATTAATTGTACTCCACCAACAGAAAGTTTTGATGAATATTGTGTGTTCTCCTCCCCTCCCCCTTGCAGAAGTGTCAGCAGTCCAGTAGGAATTGCATCAAAAACTATTGCATATTCTTTAGGAGTGACAGGGATTTTATATTTCGTTAGGAATTCTGTATAGCTGTACAGGTGTCTGTTTCTATTTAATAATTGTGTGACAAATATAATGTTGTTTCCCACCAAACCATCAAGAAACAATGTTTTATTTTTATATTTGATGTCTTTATTGTTCCAGATTAAAGATCTGTGTGGAGAGAAACTGTGCTTGTATATCATTAACCATGACATTACCCACCCAGCAAAAATTGGTTGAAAAGACGTTGAAAAGACATCATTTCCATACGTTGAAACAACGTTTAGATTAGGTTGAAAAGTGAAAGGTGAAAAGCCGTCATTTTCAGGTCGTTGAAAAGACGTCTCAATAAAGACGTCCCTTTGCTGTCTAAATTAGGTTTGCAAAGTAAACGTAATTTCAACCTATGAATTAATGATACAATCATAAATTCACGACTGAATTTTTACCCTAAAAAAATGAGACGATTCACAAAAAAAGTATCAATAAAACATTTATTGTTCTCACATGGACTTTGAGAACCTGACTTCTTACATAAACACTTGCAAAACTTTTTAAATCTGCCACAAAACGCCCCCCAAAACAACAACAAAATGATCATACATCCAGAAGAACATGAAGAAATAAAACTGGTGTGGACTGATGAACTCAGAAACAATCGAAGTTCCTCCCTGAAATTTCCTCTTCACTGCAGCACTGCGAACATGAGGCAGGTTATGTTTACTTCATCACATTTTGACATGAACAGCACTTATTGTGTATTTGAAGTCTGAGCTCATATATTTTCTAAAGAACATTTGCAAGCAGTTACTTTTTTACACATCCAGTGCAACATTATCATTCATTTGGAGTTGTGTTTGTCACCTGACAAATGTCCAATACAGTGCCTGATTCTTGGTGTGCATCCCAATACTACCATTAGGCCTACTAAGTAATATTAATAGCAGTGGGTCATTGAGGGCATTAAGCCAATCAGTCACCTTTGTCCTTTTCTGGCCAGTGACTGCTGAGTCACTAGTTGCTACTGTCATTGCGTGGCCCACAGATGAACATGCAGCACCTGGTCGACGGTTCAGTTAATTTGAAGCAAAAATACCAATACACAAATATCTGTTTAACAATTACCCGACTTTCGGTTTGTTGGACTCCTTCACTTATTGTGGACAAACCTGTTTTGTTTTTTGAAGATAGCCTCCGCCACCAGACCGCCCAGGAGCATGTTTGAAATGGTCTGCCATAGTACGTGAAATTTCATGGTCTGTGGCTTTGCTGTCCCACTTTTTGACAGCAGCTGCAATGACAAAGAAAAAAATATGTAATCAACATTTGTTTATTCCTAATTACACAATACAATCAAATGAACAACAAAAAAATTGTGTACACATATTGACATCGATGACGTTGTCAAATTTCAACTTTATTGACAGAAAAATCCATTTGAAAAAAACCTAAAGTTGTGCAACTCCTAATATGTACCAGTCACAATGGTGTAAAGTGCTGTCGGATGGAATGCCCTTTTGGAACCGTGGCCCTTCATATTGAATGCTGACATGAGGGAGTTTGTCATCAGCCTGAAAAATTAGCACATGAGGTATCTACACTTAATCAGTTAACTTCTTGTGTTGTTTAAGAGCTGGGGAGGGATGATGAGTGGTGAGGTTTGGGGGATAGAGGGAGTTGATAGGGAGGTAAAGGTAGATAGAGGGCAGGGTAGAGATATTGAGCAGGGAGGGAGGGAGGGAGGGAGGGAGGGACAAGGAGGGTAGAGAAGAAGATGGACATGGGGAAAGGGATAGAAGAAGGGAAAGAGATTTGAGGTAGGTATGGAGGGAAACAGGGAGGAAAGGAAATAGAGGGAGAAAGGGACTGTGCTGGGGGAGGTATGGAGATGGAGAGAGGGAGGATGAAGATGAAAATAAGGAAGTGAGGGAAATAAAGAAAGAGAAAGGGAGATTGAAATGGGGAGGGAAGGAAGGATAGAGGGAGGTACATAGAGCATTTCACCAACAGGCATTTCTTTTACCATCAGATAATCTTAGCTTTTATAATGAAAGGAATTACTGTGATTTGAATGTGATGTTTGCATTTGGATTCTCAATACCTGTCCAAGATCTTTGTTGTGCAGTCCCTGATGTTCTTACCTCCAACCTTACTTAACTGTGAAATCTATGTGAAAAGAGTTATTTTTAGTATATCACTATATTAGTAACAGACATTTTATAGCCCTTGAATGCTAGACTTTTAAAACTTAGCACCATTCCAGCTAGCACAGGGGTGGGCAACCTTTTTGGGCATAAGATCTACTTTATCTGCGTGGCTGGGGATGGTAGATCTGTGCAGCCTCAGAAAAAGGCGTGAAAAGGAGTGAAAATCACCAAAATTTTAAAGTCTAATTATAGCCTACATAATAATATGCAAACATAGTATTGGTCCATATTTTTCTATCGATAATAATGTGTAAATTCTTCTTATCTGGGGAGACAAGCATATGCACATTGATCGTTGATAATATGAAAAATGAAAAAAAAAAAAAAGAATTGAAATGGGACTTGCTTCAGTTTCCTCATTAGACCCTTCTGTATAGGCCCATTGCAAAAATAAAATGAAATCGTGGCAACTTGGTTTTGAGATTTAAACCCGTAAGCTTGAGTTTGATTTCTTGAATAACAAAAAGAGAGATGTCTTTGTCTGGGTTTTCCAGCTAATCCAGAGATCTACTCAGACCCCATTTGAGATTTATTGGTAGATTAAAAAGACATGGTTGCCCACCTTTGGGCTAGCATATCTCCATCAGAAATGACTGTTTCATGAAATTATGTTTTACCAGAAGATGTCTCGCTTCATTATTTTGAAGTTTGTCCTCCAACTTATCAACTTCCTCCATCTTCTCCATTCTTCTAACATGGTAACTTGAAGCACTGGGTTCTGCACACCCAATGCGCTTTACCTCCTCTGTAAGCTCCACAAGCTTCTTCAGGACACATTTCTGGAATTCTTAAATGGTATGGAGACATTTCACAAGAATATTAATTCCATCCATCCATTTTCTATACCATGTATCCCTGTCGGGGTTGCGGGGGGTGCCGGAGCCTATCCCAGCTGTCAACAGGCGAGAGGCAGGGTACACCCTGGACCGGTCGCCAGTCGATCGCAGGGCACACGCACACACACACACCTAGGGGCAATTTTACAGTCACCAATTAACCTAATGAGCATGTTTTTGGTCTGTGGGAGGAAGCCGGAGTACCCAGAGAGAACCCACACATGCACGGGAAGAACATGCAAACTTCACACAGAAAGGCCCAACCCTGGAATCGAACCGGCAGCCTTGTTGCTGTGAGGCACGCGCACTACCTGCTGCGCCACCGTGCAGCGAATATTAATTCCATTTTATGAAAATAAAATGACTATGATCATACACAAAATGAGCATATTTAAAATACAAATACAGCAGTAAACAATACAAATTAATTACTTACTGGCCATGGGCATTGGAAATATATCCACACTGTTGTCAGTTGGAGCTCTTGGTGTTTCTGAAACAAACATTTTGAACTCAATACTCTAGCTGGAAATACTGCATTTCACGGGACAGAAATCGATGACTTCAACCAACTGGACTACATTCAATTGTTTTTAAATTTTGTATTACTCTCTGAACTAGATGACTTTGATACAAGATCTGAGTTTTGGGTTGGATAAGTGATCTGAGTGATGAAATATCCCCATTACTTGCTTGGTGCTCCCCATAGCCGCTAATCCAGAATACTCCATTACTCCATTTAGTGCCAGAGCGGCAAGACTCTTGCCAAAATTTGCCACATAAACCAATACTAATAAAGTGGAATATGCCAAAATAAAAAATAAAAGTTTCCTCAGTTTGAGTAAATAAATGGCTTCATTGTTGTTTTAGAGGAAATGGATGTAAACATAAAGGTAGTACAATGGCAAGAAAAAAAGATACTTTTGCCCCAATGAAAAGGATAAGTACTCAATGCAGAAACCCAATCCATTTGCCAAAAGAAACTAACATACCTATAAATAATTGAACTACACATTACTGTACAAATGTACACAACCCCCAACGGCTCTCAGCATTGCCAACTGCTCTTTGATGTGCTCTCCAGTTATTGACAATGCCAATGGTATATACCTTATGGCCCCTAATGGCCACTGGTAGTATTCTAAGGCAAAGGCAAAGGCAAATTTATTTGTATAGCACAATTCATACACTAGGCAATTCAAAGTGCTTTACAGAAGCATGAAAATACATTAAAATCATACATTTCAAAGAAAGAAAGAAAGAAAGAAAGAAAGAAAGAAAGAAAGAAAGAAAGAAAGAAAGGGATTAGAAGAGAATAGAAAAATAAAAATAGAATACAATTAAAGGAACATTAAAAACAGAAGCTAGGCAAAGACAATAATTTAGCATTTAGAATGATCAAAATCATTGAGCAGATATATTTAATCAAAAGCTTTAGCAAATAATAATGTTTTCAACCCTGATTTAAATGAACTGACAGTTGGTGCAGACCTCAGGTGTGCAGGGAGGATGTTCCACAGGTGAGGAGCATAATAACTGAAAGCTGCTTCAATTTGTTTGGTTCTCATTCTGGGAACATACAGTAGACCTGTCCCTGATGACCTGAGAGGTCTGGATACTTCATATGGGGTTAATAAATCTAGAATATATTTTGGTCCTAGACCATTTAATGCTTTGTAGACCAACAGTAAGATTTTAAAGGAAGCCAATGTAGTGATCTGAGGAGTGGTGTGATATGATCCATTTTAAGAAGAAGAAGAAATGCACTTTTATTTATCACACACATAGAAGTTGCACACACTACATGCACACATGCCATGCTTCCGTGAAATTATTTTCTCCAGTTTTCCCATCCTCGGTGTGTTGATCCTCCGCAGCAGACCGGGAGCGGTGGGCTGCCAGCTGCCAGCCAACGCCAGCGCCCGGGGACCAGTCCTCCTTCGTCCTTCGTCCTTCGTCCTTCGTCCTCCTTCGTCAGGTGGCGATCTTCTTGCATGTTTTTAGTGGGAGTTATTTAAGGAGGAAACCCCGGGAGAACATGCAAACTCCACACAGAAAGGCCCCTTTTTTTCCTCGAGCAGCAGGCACCAAAGGCATAGTGGAGGACATGCCACCAGCGCCCTAGCTGTGAGGCAACAGTGTTACCACTTGTTCCACCGTGCTACCCGGTGTTTGTAACCCAGTTTTTTGTTTAGGCAAGTAAAGACTCCATTGCAATAGTCCAACCTACTGAAAAAAAAACTTGCATATAACCACTCAACTGGAGCAATGCACAACCATATACAGCTCAGGCATGTGGAAGTTGGCACACACAGTGCCAAATGTCTCCCACTTCAGCGGCATTTAAAATGTGGTGTGGTTATTGAAGATGTGATCAAAAGCTTCAAAATACACACACTATTTTTTGGACATTGTTTTAAATACTGACCAATAAATTGTGCTCAGTTTTGACTTTTTTCTGGGTGTTTTTCTACTTTAGACTTGTCGACTAGTCTTAAATAAAAATTTCATTTAGTTGACAGGGAAATTAGTCGAACCGGAACATCCCTGGTTATGATGAGATTAGAACTGTTCGATCTTACCATGTCTGGATGTTGAGTGTCCTGGGGTAGAATGTAGAGCACTTCCGTGCCTTGATCGGTGACTGGAAGAGTTGGGATGCTCCCTTTTAGAGCTGGACTGCCCTGTAACACCAACATGGCACATGTGGGACAGGAAGACAGGAAAATGCTTTGAATGATTAAGTACTGAACTGGAGAAAAGCCATGCATGAAATCAATTGCCATGACTTTTTCAAGGCCTGGAAATTACCCTAATGGCCATTGATAGTATTCTAGTAGAGAGATAGAATGACAGTGAGAGCATATCACCAGGATTATGAAGTGGACATCTTCCTTCGCTGATATTATGTTGATTAAGGCTCACAACACCTTGGGAAGGCTCAACAGTTAGTTCTAGTGTACCAGAGCCACCCCCCTCCGTGCTAGCTCTCATTGTCCATGATGCCAACATGCAGTACTTCCTTGTGTTATGATGAGATTAGAACTGTTCGATCTTACCATGTCTGGATGTTGAGTGTCCTTGGGTAGAATGTCGAGCACTTCCGTGCCTTGATCGGTGACTGGAAGAGTTGGAATGCTCCCTTCTAGGGCTGGACTGCCCTGTAACACCAACATGGCACATGTGAAACAGGAAGACCAGAAAATGCTTTGATTAAGTACTGAACTGAGAAGAAAGTGCCATGCATTAAATAAATTTCCAGGACTTTTCCAGGCCCGAAAATACCCATTTTCTAATTCTATGATTTTTCTAGGGTTTTTGTGACTGTAGGAACCCTGTAATAGTGCATTTTGTTTCTACCACAAATCCCATCAAAAATGTCCTTTTTGAAAACTGGAAACTCACAGCAGTCAGCTAAACACTGAAATTGTCAACCCCCCCAAAAAATGGTTGCCAACAATATTTTCTAACAAGTTGACTATCTTACCACTTCTGGGAAAAGAATGTCGAGGAGGTGAGCCCACTAGTGATAGAGAAGTGGAGCGCTGTCCATCACTTCCATGACTTGAGTGTTGACCAGAAGAGTTGGAGCGCTCCCTTCTAGAGTTCGTCTGCCCTTTAACACCGACATGGCACTTAATTTTACCTGTGTTACAAGCACGGCTGCAATTATCTTCGGCAGCTATGGTTGAGTTGTAACCATGCTGACAGTCAGTGTAACAGCATCGGCTTTAATTCGAGTGGTGCAATAGTGTAAGGCTGTGGTCACACGTATACAAATGAAGCAAATTGAAAATCGCCTGCCGGGGCAGAATGTGGGCAGTATAGGATGTGACACACACTGACATCAGTCAGGGTTCCTACCCCTTTTCCAAAGTCAAATTCAAACACTTTTCTAGCATTTTCAAGGTGCATTTCCAAGTTTTTCCAGCACCTTACAGCATGGTAAAAGACATTTACTGTTTATACAGTACACTCAATGTGATAATTTAACTTCATCACATTAAATCAGATATTGTGCTATAAACAACCAAGATTATGTTTTGTGATGGCAGAAATATGACAAATTAAAGGAAAAAAGGCAAACTATCCAGTCAGATTAGCAATTTATTATGAAAGTAATGCAATTACAAATACAAGCACTTTATCCAGAATCCAAGCACTTTTCAAACCTTGAAAAGACCACATTAAAATTCAAGCATTTTCAAGGATTGATCAGTGATCAGTGTACTGGTTTGTGGTCCAATTGAGAGGTCAAGCATACACATGTCCATGATTTAGTTAAGGCTGCAATTTCGCTGCGAAGCTGGGAGGTGATTTGCTTTGCCACCGGAAGCAAATGTGTTATTCGCCCATTCGCTCCCTTTGAATGGAGGTGGACTGGAGGTGAATATTTGCCACTGGTATATTTGTATGTGTGGCAGAAGCCTAGTGATTGCTATAGAACACATCTTACCATGTCCACTGTCATGTTCACTTTCAGCATCCTCTGAGGATGAATTTGGCAGCCGTCTACTCCAGGTCAATTTGTCATTATCCATGGTGGATTCTGTAATCAAATTTCAAATGCAGTGTATGAAGCTTACATTTCACAACAATTCAGATGACCTGACTTGTATTCAAGCTTTGAATTCAAGTTATATATAACGTTACTGTATATTATGCAGTGTGATTATGTCTGGCCCAGCTAAATTTCTTGGTCTGAAAATCTGGCCCAGTCTGGGCTGGGCAATCTGGCTTGTCACAATATCAGATTTTCAACTCATGTTTATCGTTCACAATAACAATCTCAATAATTCTTTCCATATTTTTAGAAAATTAGAAAAATAATCACAGTGCAATCAGTCAAATTAATCTTTAAATATATTTATTGTGTGTTTAGATTCATTTTAGCAAATGAATTACACTTAAAATATAAATGTACGGAGGTGGGGAGAGTCTGTAAACAGAACTGTAACTGATTTATCTGTAATTTATATGTAATCTGTAAAATCTATCTATTGTGTCGGTCTATCGTGGTAGCCCACTCGACTTACCCTTAGGAGTGGTTTGATGAATATTAGCAGAAGCTTTGTTCTTCTGGATTTCAGGAGGCTTTGGATATGCGTGCAAACCTGTATTGTTATCTAGACATAAAATAGTCAAAATAGTATTCATACAACACTGCAATATGCTTCAATATTTTCTGATAAAGTAATTATTTGGAAAAAAAACTTTAAAAAATCTGATTTCCACAAGACTCAAGCAATGTATATCCACTCACTTGTCTTTTTCTCAGCCGCTGAGACATCATCTTCAGACAGAAATTGTCCTAAAATTATTACATAAATTAGCCTACTTTTTGCAAGTGAAACAATATATAACATATTTTAAATTGAGAACATTTACCATCAACAAAATCATCATATGTCCTCTTCTTTACATGTCTCTTCCTGATTTCTTCTGGCACAATGGTGGAACCCTCATGGTCAGTTTGGGCTGATGAAGTGTAGTTATAATCTTCACAGTCTTTCTCATTGTCTAGAAAAGACATGACCGAAGTTAAATGGATTCACAATACTAAAACTTCTATGCCTACACTACTATGCACTCAAAGTGAAAAAACTACAATTAAACTAAACTAACAATACTAAGGCTGGCTATCGCCACTTATTTGATTTCTGATACAATTCCCAGTCTGATACCCAGCCCTAATCAATACCACTCACCTCACCACCAGAGATGTTCCCTCTTGCTGACTTGTACACAATTTGTAGGTTGCTTTTGATAAAATGACTAAGTGTAAAGATAAATACATTTTTCTGTACCAAAGGTACTTGTTTTTAGAGCCTATTTCTATTTCTCACTTGAGGTGTGGTTTGATCAACAGTCAACTCCTCACAGAATGTTTAGAATCTTTTCTCAAGCAAAGCAGCTCAACCATGAGTAACCACCCACTCCCCATAATTCTATACAAGACAAAGATACACAACACACTCGAACCTATAGCAAATCGACCGGATCTGCTTTCATTTTCCAAAGGTCATAGATCTGTAAAGATGCACCAAATGCCAAAATAACCTTTGACTCAGAATTGGCTGCTTTCCAGCTGTAGTTTATTTATCCATCCATCCATTTTCTATGCCACGTATCCCTTTCGGGGTTGCAGGGGGTGCTGGAGCCTATCCCAGCTGTCAACGAGTGAGAGGCGGGGTACACCCTGAACCAGTCACCAGTTGATCACAGGGCAACATATACACACAAACAACCATTCCTGCTCACACTCACACCTAAGGGCAATTTAGAGTCACCAATTAACCTAATGAGCATGTTTTTGGTCTGTGGGAGGAAGCCGGAGTACCCAGAGAACCCACGCATGCATGGGAAGAACATGCAAACTTCACACAGAAAGGCCCGACCCGGGGATTGAACCGGCAACCTTCTTGCTGTGAGGCACGTGCACTACCTGCTGCCCACCGTGCAGCTTAGTTTATTTATGCTTCATAAAAAATTTAAATGACATACCTGATACTGTCTTTATTTTCACAAGTGGAAACGTTTTCCAGTTATCCTCTGGGTCCATCCTCTTTTTAAAGGCTGAAGGCACGCTTTTCATTGGCCATCGCACAACATTTCTTTCTTTGTGTATCCAGTTTTTTGGGATGACACCTTCAAACTGTTTGTCATCCTCAAGCCAAATAGCCTTTGCATAAGCCATTGTGTGCAACACACGCAAGGAGAACTGCAAGTGAATAAGAAAAGAAAAAAACAATGCCAGTGTTTCACTGTGTTATTCGGGAGAAGAAGTAGTTCAGTGATTCACTCAATTTCATGCAATAAAGGGAAGATGGCATATCCTCCATTGTGTGGTAGACACACAGCTTTCCTTTTCAAGTCCTGGCTTTGTAGTAGCTGTGTTTTAGCCATGCTGTGGATACTGCCAACAAAAGCAATGTACAGGAGTTTTGACTGGCAAGGCTTCTCAAAGAGGTTGGAGGTTCGACGATCTGGAATCACACTGCAAACCAAAGTGCCATCAGTTCTTTTCTCTGTTACGAATGCAACACTGTTGTCCTTGAGCAGAAAGCAGCTATCTCTCCCCTTAACAGACACAGATGGCAGTGGCCTTTGCTTCACTTTCTTACTTTTTTGTGAACACTCTTTTTCTGCCATACGCTTTGCCACTTGCACCAATGGGTTATGGCTGGTCTTCACAAGCTTTTTGATTGTTTGAAGATGGTTCTCAAAGGGGAAAGCAGATATTTCATTTAATGAGCAATCAAAGTGTGCAACATCTTCATGGAGGTGTTTTAGAGCATGCACATTGTAGACAGTGAATTTGTCTCCATACACCTCAGCGCTGTTGACCACAAAATGGTTGAGGAGCTCAGCTGCATAAGGCAGAAGCTGGTTTCTTCTATCACGATCTGCTGTGAGGAGGATCGACATTCCAACTGTAAGGCAGAGGAAGTGGTGGTACAAATCTGGGTCCACAATTCCACGGAGCACCACAGGTCCGGTGTATAGCAAAAATTGTCGAAATTCAGTGGCTTTCCATCTCTCCAAGTCATGAAGGGATCTAGGCTTCCTGGCTACATCACTAACCATTGCATTCCTCAATCCAACAATTCTATTGGAGAGTTCAGCTCTCTGTCTTGGAGGGAGTCTACGAGGGTTGGAGGTCCGACACAAGTAATACAGGATGCGCCTCACTACTCCAAGGCAAACCAGGTGCATATAATCAAGGACAAATGAGCTGACACATGGGATACCTGCTCTGATCAGTGGCGTCTCCTCATTTTGATGTTTTCCTTTGTAGGCCATCTGGCTGAACTTTTCATCTGTCCTTCTTGGGAATGTATCCTTACTGTTGAACACTACTTTCCCCAACCATTCACCTCCCTCTTCACACCTTTCACAGCTTGAATATCCAGTGTGGTAGATTATTTTTTTTAGGAAAGCCCTAGCTGGAGCATCGCATATAAAGGCTTTTACACGCACGTGTATAACACCTCCATTGTGCTGTACTCCATTTTCCTTGAGCCTCATAATCTTGTCTACCAAGTCTTTGATGTAGTCTTCCAGTGGTTCTGGTTTTGCCATGCCACTGAACAGACCGACGACAAACGGCTCAAATCCATCCACTTTTGCCAACATGGGCCAGAACTGAGCACCACTAGATTGGAATACTGGTACACCATCAACATTAATAAGGACATTGATGTCTTCTGTAGAAGCTGGGCATTGTAAAAGTGAGCAGCGTATTCCATTTTCTAGGCCATAATAAATGTACTCTCCATCACATTTTGCCTGGCATTGAACTACTTTTGGAGTGGAGAGAAGTGTCCGGGAGTCCTTGGGTAGTTCATCATGTCCATGTTTTCGAAGGATTTGGAGCAGGGCATTGACTGATTTGTGTGTTTGATTACTGGTCACTGCCCAATCTGCCAAGTCACTGCGTAGGTCTAATCCATTTTCATCCAGGTGTTCATTGGCTATTTCAGTTGGCTCTTCCATTTGTTCATCTTCTGAGTCAGGATATACACTCTGTCTTTCTTGATCCACGTCATCATCCACTGACTGGATCGCTTCCTCACCCAGAATGTTTTGAATATCTGAATCCTGATCCATGAACTCATCTTCACTCTCATTCTCAGCTAATTTGTTGACTATGGTATTGACCTTCCTCCATTTTTGAAGATAATTTGAGGCCATCTTTTGACAATGATGCAGTGATTTTCACAGGGAGAATGTAATTCAAAGACCCACCTTAGTGGTTTGTGTGTTCTGCTCCAGGCTCTGATCAGCCTCACCGTCTCACAGCCTCACTCTCCACCTCCTTCTCTCGAGGAACCAAAAACCTGTGACCGGAGACCATGAGTCATGGGAGTTTTGTGCAGTAATGCCAAGTATTCAATACAATTCAATACAGTATATTCACTACAGAGGGTTATAATTATCTGGCGCTAATGTTATAACATTATCACGCCAAAAGAAGGCTTGGATTTTTTTCTATGGCTAAGAAAATTTGAACGCAAATGAATGCTTTACAAATATTTTCTCATTTCATCCATTTTAGACGATGACAGGTTGTGGCTACAGCTAGTTCACAGACTGGGCCTATGTAGGACTACTGTTTTCCACACAGAAAATTAATCAGGAATCAATAAGGAGGATATTGAGAATTCAATTCAATGCAATGTTTATTCGTCCCTCAAGGGGAAATTCCAAATTTCACAGCAGCATCAATAAGTGAACAGAATATTCAAAAAGACAAGAAGTCTCAAGTCACAAGATGGCGACGTTCCTAAAGCGCATATATATATATATATATATATATATATATATATATATATATATATATATATATATATATATATATATATATATATATAACATACATAAACAGATTAATGGGCAGTATATTCTGATGTTGCCAATGAACCATGCCAAATATTACACACTGGACCTTTTGCAGTGTCACTTGCAGGGCTCTCAAGTTTTGAATTGAGTTCAGAGTGAGATTTTGACAGCGAGGGCGGGGGTTTGGTTGGGGTGGGGACAGGGCTCTTATCTGATAATGACACATAAATTCGTATAAATAAAAATATTTATTTAATTCAGTATTTCTTACTGCAGTTGTGTGTGTGTGTGTGTGTGTGTGTGTGTGTGTGTGTGTGTGTGTGTGTGTGTGTGTGTATTTGGAGGAACTTAGGAGAAGAGAAGCAGCAATGTGATAACAAATTACACCAACACAATAAAAAAGTACTGATAAAATAACTGATAAAAATCTAAGTATTATGTTCTTTTCTAACATCTCACCCTCCTTTAGTGTCCTCTTCTCAGCTAGCGTCTGAAGCGGGAAAATCTAAATCTTACCCGGATACAGCAATGCTATCCAAGCCATGCAATTGGCTGTGGCCCTTGATTCCTATTTGTTCCACTGTTATAAAAAATAGCGGCGCAATTTGGTGGGCGTTATGGTAATTTCTCTGCATGAGAAATACAAGGTGTGGCGTGTGAACAGGTTGAAATGCGTGTGTCTCACTCTAAATGCGTGAGACTTGAGAGCCCTGCATTTGCTCTACCAGTAGAATGAATAATGCTAACGTTAGCCTTTCTCAGACCAAAATGCCCGGGACAAGCACACTAACTTGCGCTTGTAGCTAACCTTTAGTTCAAAGTCACACTGTTTGTAGATAAAACCGACACACCAACAGTCTGCAAAGCGTTTTAAGTTTAGCACGTTACATTGCATTCTCGATTAGCATTCATTACTTTAGCAAGATATCAAGACCTAAATTCAGTTAAGCATACGTTTATGTATTACAAATTATAAGAATTTGATACTTACAATGTGTCTCTATCCGTCGCTTTCGTTCTTCAATAAACCAACAGAGTATGTGTCTCCCGCCGAACTATCCAACAATGTCAATCTCCTGCTTCTTCTGCCTCTTCTTCTGTTTCCGTTAACTTGCCGCGGATGCCGAATTACAACGAATCATAATGTGAGACCGCCGTACAACCAATCATTATGCGTGACGTCATCTGTAGTTGCGGGTCTCGGAGCCTGTCTCCAAGTGAATCCGTCTGCGGCCTGCAAGAGAGAGGCGTGTCGTACACGTAGACGCCGCGTTGAGCTGGTTGGGCCGTTGCTGCATACGTCAGCGTGTCCGCCATATTGGATGTGGCAGAGCTGCTCCGTAAACTAATGCAAGGAAATGGACCAATCTTCATAAAACGCCTTTCTACAAACTGATTTAACGTGATGTCTTGTATTCACCCATTCTCTCTCTCTCTCTCTCTCTCCCTCTCTCTCTCTCTCTCTCTCTCACACACACACACACACACACACACACACGCACGCACGCACACACACACACACACACACACACACACACACACACACACACACACAAATATATTTCAATTCAATTCAATTCAATTCAATATTCCTTTATTAGTCCCTCGAGGGGAAATTCCAGATTTCACAGCAGCATCAATAACAGAATAGAATATTAAAAGACAAAGTGAATGCAGTTAACACAACAAGTATATACAAAAGGGTGCACCGGAAAATAGTATTTACAGACTTTTATGTCCTGAAATATTGCACAGTTTACAGAGAAATATTGCACAGATTACAGGCTTTTGTGTACTGAAATATTGCACAGATTATTGCCCAGGTTATTGTACAGATTGTTTCCCAAAAAATTGTTCAGTTCAGTTATTGCACAGAATGTTATGCAGATTATTGTACTGTCTACTTGGAGCAGTTTCTATTGTAAAGTCTGATGGCTGCAGGAAGGAAAGACCTGCGATACCGCTCCTTCACACACTTTGGATGTATCATCCTGTCACTGATGGAGCTCTCAGTGCAGTGAGTGTGTGTTGGAGGGGTTGGGAGTCATTGTCTGTCATGGAGGACAGCTCGGCTGTCATCCTCCTCTCCCCCACCTCCTCCGCCTGTTCCAGAGGGCATCCCAGGACAGAGCTGGCCTTCCTGATGAGTTTGTCCAGCCTCTTCCTGTCAGCTGCTGTGATGCTGCTCCCCCAGCAGACTACACCATAGAACAAGGCAGAGGCCACAACAGAGTCATACAGTAGAAGGTCTTCAGGAATGCCCCACGCACCCCAAAAGACCTCAGCCTCCTGAGCAGGTAGAGTCTGCTCTGTCCTTTTTTATAAAGTGCAGTGGTGTTATGAGTCCAGTCTAGTTTGTTGTTCAGATGAGCACCCAGGTAAGATGTCACCATCTCAATGTCCCTTCCCTGGATGTTCACTGGGGAGAGTGCGGGCGCCGACGGAAGTCCACAACCAGCTCCTTGGTTTGGGAAACAAATAGCATCAAAAACGTATGTAACTTTTGATTTGATGTGATAATGGTTATAATCTTATAGTACTTTGGCACATTTTACTATAGCAATATAAGATTGTAGCACAGGGATGAAACAAATTATACCGTGATGGTGGCAGTACCATAGAACACCAAAGAAGTATTAAATAACTATTATGGACCTTAAACCTTGATTATACATACTAAAGAGATCTTATTGGATTCCTATACAAAAGTACCAAACCAGGGTATGTTTTTTAAGTTGTTACAGCTATCAATGTATGCAACACTGTTATTGTGATGATAAATATTGAAATATTAAACATCTGTTTATAATAACCAGATCCTGAATTTTAGATGTGACATATGGGTTTTCTGAATAAAGAGCACAAACATTTACATTTCACTGATTTTGATTAATCATTTTCATATTCAATGATTGCTGAACATACACATATCTACACTTACATGTGTACAGGGGTGGCATTGATGAACATATATACGTACATATATCTATATCTATCAATCTATACATTTGTACAACTAGTCTCTGTGTGTGTACTGCGTGTGTGTGCGTAAGCTAAAAGCCTTGGAAAAGAATGATCTTGCAAAGCTTTTTCCGTGTGTTGCCTTTCTGCAACTGAAGAGTGTTCATTTTGGCAATGTGGTGCAGCCTTAGTTTCTTCTGCTGCTGGAGAAGACTCAAAAGCAGTTTGCATTTCTCCTCTCTTTTTCCAGACTCTCCACCCTGTTCACGGCTTCCCTGAGTCTGGCTCTCAGATCATCATATGATGAAGGCAGAGCATAGGAGTAGTCCTAGTACAAACAAGGGTACATCATTACATTACTCAGTGACAGTCCGTAACATCTTTACTAGTACAATGTGCAGTCCAATGTTCCACATTTTTATATTCTTAGTTTTAGCTCTGCTCAATGGTACTGCCAGCAGCGTGTGTGTGTGTGTGTTTGCACACATGTTTGTGTGTGTGTGAAGGTTCAATTGCAGATTCAATACTGGCATGTTTCAATGTATGTGCATATGTGTATGCGAGTCTGTCTGAAAGAGTGACAGACAGTAGTAGGTGTTGTAAGGGCACAGGGGAGTGACGAGAAGTTTGAATGTAACCAGCTTGCAGCTGTTTGAAGCATAGCTAGCACTTATTACTCACAACACTGGGCACAGGCAGGGGTCCGGTCTCCTTGACAAGCTGGGAACAGTCCGGTGACAAGGTGACAAATATAGAAATGGTCTCACAGTGTAAAACTAAATACATCACTGACTCCTTCACATTCAGAAAGGGAAAACATTGTTAACGTAGCGTGGCACTGAATGATCTAATCCTTACAGCCTACACACCTACCCTGTGGAGATGAGCTGGGAAACTGAAGGCAGAAGGAAAAGCTCTGATCCTGACTGTCTGACCTGTCCTGTCAAAATCCTCTGGTCTGAAGTGTTCATTGCAGAGTGCGGATGACTGACTAGAAAACCCTTCCCGCCTGACAGCTGTTTCCCACTTCTTTCTGAGCTCTTGATTTTTGGGAAACCTACAGAGTATATGAAAAGTTAACCAACTAACAACAATCAGCGTAGTTACTTCGGGCCACTTTAGTCAGGAAAGACTTTATTGTTCAGAGGCTGGTTTCGCACTGGAATCCACAGTATTTATATGCGGGACTTCATGTTATAGCCACTAAGTCTGCATATTCTGTACGTAATGTTATTGTTGGTACAATTCCACGCTGCACAAGAATGTAGCATCTTCTCTGCACGTTCTTGCCACATGCTACAGCTTGAACATGTTCCAGCTGCACAAAATTCAACTGTGGGAAAAGATTTTTTAAGGCAAGATTTAATGAATATTTAAGTAGCAAATTAGTCTACAAAAGCTGGCATTACTTCAGACTCAGAAAAATATATTTTCCATTAATCAATAGGGATTGAGGTGGAAAATTTTCTTTGACTGTGCCATGAGAAAAAAGACTCAGGACAACAATTAATGAGCTAAAAAATAGTCAGCACTTGTGTGTAAGAGCATAATGTGTAGATTTATTTGAAAAGGGGGCCTATGTTAGACTATTATGAATGTGAAAGTAGTAAATTAAAAAGTAAAAGAATGTGTAATGACAGTAATTTTATTCATCCTTAATGGGGTTGTATAGGTTATACGGTACCTACCTACATCCATTTTTTTTCTACATCCTTGTGGGTTCAAAAATAACATTATCATGTAACAAGCTTGATGGCACTATGGACCCCTTAAATCAAAAACATGTTTTCTTATTGTTATTGGTGGCATGACTTTGATGATACAGATTGTTATTTATGCTGAACTTGTCACTGAAGCACTTTTCTCCTATTCTTCGAGACCTCATCTACTTCCCTGAAATCTGAGTTTTCCCTTTGTGTGGTCTTTCTGTAGGACCAGTGTTTACTAATTAGTAAGCAATTTTATTTTTCCAACCTGAGATATTTTGACCTTGGCCATTTAATTTTATTTGAGAACAAAAAAATAACGCATGTGCACCATCCCCCATTACATACAGTGCTACATTGGACCCAGAATTTTGTTACTATGATGGTAGAGGAAGTGTCCATGACTGAGGAAGGTAGGTCAAAGTTAAGCAGGAAGAAGTGTTATGGTGCACCAAAGCACATGCGGTCCAAAAAGATCTCCATCTTGGGCTCAGTTACGTCCAAATCAGCTATACAGACTCAACACAGCCCAAATTCCAACAACTGTTTTTGGGTTAAATTTGGACCAAATTAGACAGGCTAAATGCAGTCCAATATTCAATGTCTATTTTTGGGCAAAATTTGGACCAAATCGGACGGACTAAACTCAGCCCAATTTTCAACGCCTATTTTTGGGCAAAATTTGGACCAAATCAGACGGACTAAACTCAGCCCAATTTTAAACGTCTATTTTTGGGCAAAATTTGGACCAAATCAGACGGACTAAACTCAGCCCAATTTTCAACGCCTATTTTTGGGCAAAATTTGGACCAAATCAGACGGACTAAACTCAGCCCAATTTTCAACGTCTATTTTTGGGCAAAATTTGGACCAAATCAGACGGACTAAACTCAGCCCAATTTTCAACGTCTATTTTTGGGCTAAATTTGGACCAAATCAGGCGGACTAAACGCAGCCAAATTATCAACGTCTGTTTTTGGGCTAAATCAAGGCAATGACGGACTGACCAGATTTAGCCCAAAAAACAACGTCCAAATGACGTCTAGTGTTGGGTGGGTAAGGCTTGTTTATGGAAATTAGACAGATTGACAGGAATCTTATTCACATCAAAATTACAATGCAGCACAAACTCAATACCACCTACCCTCCTAAATAACAGTTCTGGGATGATAAACCATAATTTGTCTTTTTCTTTTATATATTGTTTAAACCAATTGATCTGAAAGACTGTGTTAGATGTGCCAAAGTCCAACACATTTAAACCTCCTTCAGAGTATGAATTACATAGTACATTCTTTTTTAAATAATGTGGTTTGTTTTTCCATATAAAGTCAAACATTTTCCTGTCAATCTGTCCAATAAATTCTTGCGAAACATCCATGACCATTGCTGGGTAAACTAGTCGTGAAAGACCTTCACTTTTAGCAAGTAAAACACGTCCATTCAGAGATAGATCTCTTAACAACCAAAAATCAAATTTCTTTTCCACTTTTTTTACCAGAGGATCCAGGTTCATATTAGCCCGTTCCTTTTGATTTTTACATATTTTGATACCCAGATATGAAACCACATCTTTAATAGGAATCCCACAGATTTCAAGTAGGTCATTAGGCTTCTCTTTTAAAGCAAACAGATCACACTTTCCAATATTTACAGTTAACCCTGATACCTCTGAAAACTTGTGCAGGCATTCAATGGCTTTTTTAACCTCCTTTCCATTTTTTAGAAAAATTGTGGTGTCGTCTGCTAGTTGGCAACACTTAATTTCTTTTCTGTCTAATTTAATACCACTAAAGTTGCTTTGATTAATGTGCACTAACATGGTTTGCATGACTAACAGAAATAAAAAGGGTGCAGCAGGATCTCCTTGTTTGATTCCTCTACATATATTAAAGCTCTGTGTTGTGCCTGTAGACAGTCTAACTGAACTTTTACAATCTTTATATAACAGCTGAATGGCAGATTTAATGTAGTTACCAAATCCAAACAGATCTAAGGTTTTGAAGAGAAAGCTGTGAGCTACTGTATCAAAAGCCTTATAATAATCCACAAAAAGAATGTAGCTGTCGTCTTCAAGCAGATCATTGTAATCAATCAGGTCTAAGATTAAACAAACATTGTTACTTATGTGCCGTCCTTTCATAAAACCTGACTGACACTCATCAATAATTGTATTGAGGCAAGCTTTAAGTCTCTGTGCAAAGATCAATGAAAATAGTTTCACATCATTATTAATTAAAGTTATAGGTCTCCAATTTTCAACCAATAATAAATCTTTGCCTGGTTTTGGTATTAAAGTAATAAGTCCTTGAGACATAGTAGGTGGTAGTTTACCACCCTCAAGAGCTTCTTCAAATACACATAACAGAAAGTCTGCCATGTCATCTTTGAACTCTTTGTAGAGTTCACTGGTCAATCCATCATTGCCAGGAGATTTATTATCTTTCAATTTGGATATACAAATTTTGATCTCAGCAGCAGTTACTTTCTCATCACATACTTTCTTGGAGTGAGGAAAAAAAGGCTTCATCAGTATTATGAAACTTCTCAGCATAAAGCTCTTCATAGAAATTCTTAACATAATTAGAGATTTCCTTCATATTTACTGAGGTCTGACCATTAATGTTAAGTTTATGAATGGAGGAGAGTTCAGCATTTCTCTTTTCCAAGTTAAAAAAGTATCTTGTATTCTTCTCTCCCTCCTCCATCCATCTCCTTCTGGATCTTATAAAAGCTCCTTTGGCCTTTTCTTCATATAACTGATCTAGTTCTAACTGAAGTTTAGTTAGATTTGTTTTATCTTCTTGAGACAGTTGATTCTTTTCATGTACGTATAATGATTATCTCTTTAACTATACCCTCTTCTTTAATACGTTTATTTTTTGCTATTTCCTTACCTCTCTGAAATGCCAATCTTCTAATTTTATATTTCATTAACTCCCACTGTCCACAATATGAGTTCAAGGTCTTACCTGTTATCCAACTTTCTTTAATAATTGATTTTGTAGTATCTAAAAATTGTTTATCCTTTAATAAAGTGCCATTGAATTTCCAGTAACCTGTATTAGGTCTTTTACCTTGTAGTATTTTATTTGAACTTACTGATAGGTAAATAAGTTTGTGATCTGTGAGCACAGAGGACTCAATATATGTCTCTATAACTTGTTTTTCTAATTCTCTAGATATTAACCAAAAATCTATTCTGGACTGTTTACTCAGATCTTTAGTATTCCATGTAAAAAAAAGACTTACCAGGATTTATATGCCTCCAAACTTCAAAACAATTTAAATTAACACATATATTTTCAAATTCTGCATTTTTGTCCGCTCGTGCAGAACGGTGTGGTATAAAGTCTAGTGATGGGTTTTGGGGCTAGATAGCTTACAGATGCTGTGAGCCAATGAGGGCTGACGTCGCTACGCGGCGGCCATCTTACCTAGGGGCTGCTGGCTCACTGATAACATTAATGCCTATGGAGCATGTACTATTTAATTAACCATAACTTGCTCAATTTTCAACCAATTTTTAAACGGTTTGATTTGTTATAAACGCCAGAGATGTAGTTATGTTATTGCATATTTACGGATAATTATAACCATGGACTTTCAGCCAAGTCTTGCTGTACGAACAGGATTACAACTGGACGCTTTGCATCTTCCCTTTTGATTGTCAATACATAAGAGATGGATACCCGAGAGAAAACAGAAGATGTCCACTCACTTGGAGCACGGTCACTGTCTGCATCCAGCAGAGCATCACAACGTAGCAGTCGGTCATCAGCCAGTATAGCAGCTGCGCGAGCACGTGCAAAGGCTGAAGCTGCACGCATAGAGCTGTCTTATGCTGGAAAAGAAGCAAAAGTAATGAAAGAAAAGGCACGGCTCACTGCAGATACAGCATACAAAGAAGCAGACCTGCAGGCACAGCTACACATCTTAAAGCTAGAGAGGGCAGCAGCTACAGCCACGGCGGAAGCGAAGGTTTTAGAGGCTGCTGCAGAAGAGGAAATGCAATCCCACTGGGGAAATGACATTCCAGTACCCTCTCTCGCTCCTGCCCAGCGAACCAAAGACTATGTTCAAAAACACTCCATGCCCAATACCAGTGAAAACCAACTGGAAACCGGACGACTAGATTTGGATCAGTTCTATACATGTGCAGAACGCAGCTGCAGGCCTGAGTATGGTATGGAGACGTCTAGAGGAAACCTATGGTGCCCCAGAGGCAATTGAGAAAGCCCTTTTTAAGAAGATGATTTCCCCAGAATCTCCAACAAAGACAATTTAAAACTACAAGAGCTAGGAGATCTACTTCTGGAGCTGGAGCTTGCAATGGAGGAAAGCTATTTGCCCGGACTCACATATCTAGACACAGCCAGAGGGATAAACCCAATCGTTGAAAAGCTACCATATGGATTGCAAGAGAAGTGGATCAATGCAGGCTCCCAGTACAAAGACCAATACAGAGTCGCTTTTCCACCCTTTGCTTTCTTTTCACAATTTGTACGCAACCACGCCAGGACAAGAAATGACCCTAGCTTCACCTTCTCCTCCTGTGGCCCCCCACAGCTCACCAAGAAAGAACTGAAAAGCAGAACTCAGGTGTCAGTGAGGAAGACTGAGGTGGGCAGTGGATTTACTGAAAACAATGACCAGGAGAAACACTGCCCTCTCCATAAAAAACCTCATCCCCTCAGTAAGTGCCGCAGCTTCAGAAACAAGCCACTTGAAGAACGCAGGGCTTTCCTCAAGGAACATCACTACTGCTTTAACTGTTGTGCTTCAACAAAGCACATGGCAAACGACTGTAAAGCGGTGAGAAAGTGTACAGAGTGCGGCAGTGACAGGCACATCTCCGCTCTGCACCCTGGGCCTGCTCCAATAAAAACCCTGCCAAAGGTGGTACAGCAAGGCGGGGAGGCAGACACAGAGGAATCTACGGAGCAAGGGATTGATGAATCAACAGAGGTGACATCGAAGTGTACTGAGATCTGTAGAGGAGCAAACAGTCCAAGGTCGTGTTCAAAAATATGTCTTGCAAAAATCTATCCAAAAGATCATCCAGAGAAAGCAATCAGAATGTACGTGGTAATGGATGACCAAAGCAACCGATCCTTAGCACGGTCAGATTTCTTTGATCTTTTTGACATCAGAGGAGAAGCTGTGACCTACACGCTAAAGACATGCTCGGGTGTAATGGAAACCACAGGAAGGAGAGCCCACGGCTACATGGTGGAATCTCTCGATGGAAACATTAAAGTACCTCTCCCTACTCTTTTGGAGTGCGACTTAATTCCTGATGATAGGTCTGAGATTCCTTCTCCAGATGTGGCACGACATCACTCCCACCTGAAAGCAGTAGTTAACCAAATCCCACCGCTCGACCCCCAGGCACACATCCTCCTACTCTTAGGAAGAGACATTCTGAGACTTCACAAGGTGAGGGCACAGTACAATGGACCTCTTGACGCGCCATACGCACAACGTCTCGACCTAGGGTGGGTTGTGATTGGAGACGTGTGTCTGGGACGCGTTCACAAGCCTGCCAATGTGACAGTCTATAAGACAAACCTGCTGAATAACGGGAGGTCATCATTCCTCACACCCTGCTCAAACGCCATCCATGTCAAGGAATCCTTGCCGGGCTGTACAACGCAGCCAAGCCATCTTCGCCAGCATTCTACTGACAGCCCTGTACAAACGGAGGCCACAGACAGGCTCGGCTCAACAGTCTTCGACAGGACGAAAGATGATGATCGGCCTGCTTTATCTGTAGAAGATGAGACGTTTCTTGACATTATGGATAAGGAAGTTGTCAGGGATAGCTCTAACACATGGACTGCTCCCTTGCCCTTTCGTACACCACGCTGCCACCTTCCAAATAACAGGAGCCAAGCACTCAAACGTCTCAACACTCTCAGATGCACACTGGACAAGAAGCCGGATATGAAGGAGCACTTCATCGGTTTTATGCAAAAGATGCTTGACAACCAGCATGCAGAACAAGCTCCACCTGTGCAGAGTGAACAGGAATGTTGGTACTTACCCATTTTCGGGGTGCACCACCCACAAAAACCAGAACAAATCAGGGTTTTCTTCGACTCGAGTACAAAACATGAAGGTGTTTCCTTGAATGACTTCCTACTAAGTGGTCCTGACCTCAATAACACGCTGGTAGGAGTACTTATGCGCTTCCGAAAAGAGGCCATAGCCATAACGGCAGATGTGCAACAGATGTTTTACTCCTTCCACGTCCGCGAAGACCATCGAGATTATCTGAGATTCCTTTGGTACCAAGATAATGATCTCCAGAAGGACATCACCGAATATAGGATGAACGTCCATGTATTCGGAAACAGTCCCTCACCAGCTTTAGCGATATACGCACTGCGGAGAGCTGCCCAGGCAGGAGAGGAAGAACATGGCATGGACGCAAAGGAATTTGTCGACAGAAACTTTTACGTCGATGATGGGTTAACCTCTGTTCCCACAGAAGAAGAGGCAGTCAGCCTTCTAAAGAGAACAAAGAACATGTTGGCAGAGTCCAGCATACATCTTCACAAGATAGCGTCCAACAGCTACACAGTCATGGGATCCTTTTCTCCAGAAGACCTTGCGAAAGATCTCAAAGATTTGGATCTCGGAGGAGAGCCGTTACCCATCCAGAGGAGTCTAGGACTGTCTTGGAACCTTGAGTCGGATAGTTTCATCTTCAAGGTGTCCAAAGAAGAGAGGCCATACACCAAGAGAGGCGTGCTGTCCACAGTTAACAGCCTCTACGACCCTCTAGGATTTGTTGCTCCCATTACTGTACAGGGAAAGGCTCTGATCCGGGAGTTATCTTCTGAGCTATGTGAGTGGGATGACCCCCTTCCTCCTGAAAAGGAGCAGTACTGGCGAGCTTGTAAGGATTCTCTATGTGATTTGGAACAGCTATCCATCCCAAGACCCTATGTCACAGTACCACTATGCTCAGCACAACAGAGAGAGATCTGCGTCTTCTCCGATGCATCTACTGTCGCCATAGCAGCAGTGGCCTACCTACGGGTAGTGGATTCTTCAGGACAGTGTCACCTTGGATTTTTGATGGGAAAGGCCAAATTGGCACCACGACCAGCTCACACCATCCCACGGCTGGAGTTATGTGCTGCTGTCCTCGCTGTTGAAATGGCAGAGCTGATTTCCCAGGAGCTGGACCTCGACATCCAAGCTGTGAAATTTTATACTGACAGCAACATCGTCCTGGGCTACATCAATAACACCTCCCGACGATTCTACGTCTACGTTGCTAACCGAGTCATAAGGATAAGAAAGTCCACGCACCTAGATCAGTGTCATCATGTGACCACTGACCACAATCCAGCAGACCACGCCACTAGACCTATTCCAGCAGGTCTTTTGGAGCACACCACTTGGTTCTATGGTCCTGCATTCCTCAAGCAAGTTGAAACAGGAGAACCCACAGTCGAGACACCAAGGAAATTCGAGCTTGTGGATCCTGAGACAGATGGAGAGATACGGCCACAGGTCACTGCCCTCTCAACTAAAGCTGAGGGAGAATGTCTCAGCGCACAACGCTTTGGGCGTTTTTCGGTTTGGAGATCGATGATTCGAGGCATATCAAGGCTCATCCACCTCACCAGAGCCTACTCCAAATCTCCCAAACAGAACGCTCAAGATGTACAATCACAAGCAAAAGTCATGGTCATCAGGTGCGTTCAGAGAGAAGTCTTCAAGGAGGACATCGGCAGACTAGAGAAACAACAGAAGGTCTCCAAGAACAGCCCATTGCACAGGTTGAACCCCATCCTTGACCAGGAAGGTCTCTTAAGGGTTGGGGGCCGTCTATCTTCAGCTGACCTGCAAGAAGATGAGAAGCATCCATACATCCTCCCAAAGGGACATCACGTATCGACTCTACTGGTGCGTCATTATCATGAAGGAGTTGCTCATCAGGGTCGTCACCTCACGGAAGGGGCCCTTCGTTCTGCAGGAGTATGGATCATCGGAGGTAAGAAGCTGGTCTCCAGTGTCATACATGGATGTGTCATCTGTCGTAAGCTGAGAGGAAAGACAGAAGAACAAATCCTGGCAGACCTACCAGCAGATCGACTCACCACCGAACCACCTTTCACCCGGTTGGGGTTAGACGTCTTTGGACCATGGAGCGTCACAACACGCCGCACCAGGGGAGGAAGTGCTGACAGCAAGAGGTGGGCTGTGCTGTTTACCTGTCTGGGGACCAGAGCTGTCCATATAGAGGTAATAGAGAGCATGTCTACATCAAGCTTTATCAATGCCTTGAGAAGATTTTTTGCTGTCCGAGGTCCCTCTAAGCTACTCAGGTCCGACCGTGGGACTAACTTTATTGGCGCTTGCAGGGAACTGAAAATCCAGACGGATGACCCTGAGATAAAAAACTATCTCCTAGGTGAGGGATGCACCTGGACCTTCAACCCTCCTCATTCATCACACATGGGCGGATGCTGGGAGAGGCTGACTGGGGTCGCACGACGCATCTTGGATGGTATGTTGATACAAGCAGGGCCTACTCGTCTGACCCATGAGGTCCTTACTACGCTGATGGCGGAGGTTATGGCAATTATGAATGCCAGGCCGCTGGTTCCTCTGTCGTATGATCCGGAGTCACCCACTATCCTGACACCAGCTATGCTCCTAACCGGAAAGACGGCTTCTACGTCAGCTCCACACGGGGAATTTGATCTCTCAGACCTCTACAAACAACAGTGGAAGCATGTTCAGTGTCTCGCCAACACATTCTGGAAGCGCTGGAGGGAAGAGTACCTGGCAACTCTTCAATCCCGCAGAAAATGGACTGAAGAGAAACGCAATATCCAAGTGGGGGATGTTGTGTTACTTAAGGACAGCCAAACCAAACGAAATGAATGGCCCACTGGACTGATCACAAATACCATCTCAAGTCAGGACAATTAAGTCAGAAAGGTAGAAGTGAAAGTGGTGAAGCAGGGAACTGTCAAGGTTTACTTACGGCCAGTTTCGGAACTCATCCTTCTTCTTCCAAAGAAATTCTGAAGAAATGGACTTATCTTTGAGTAGCATAGTGGTGATGTTTATACCAGGCGGGGAGTGTACTGTAACTATACTTTGTTTTATTTAAATAGTCTGATTTCATTTCGTTTTACCTTTATCTGATGAGTATCTGTATGCAGACGTTACATTGTCCTTTGGTGCCACCTTGTGGTTTTTTCCGTTATATGTCTGTGGGGCGCTGCATCAGATTAATTGCTTCAGTCGGGAGATTGCTAGCGCAGTTCAACTCCTCGTTCATGGCGATGTTGGGACACTATATGTCTGTGAGTATATTCCGACATGCTTGCGTGATGTTTAAGAGTAGCAGAATGAAATGTATACGTTCATGTTTTTTAGGGATTCGGTTCCTTTACACAGTTATCATAGTTGCTAAGGAGTTAGTTTGTTAAGCAGTATGTGTATGTGGAGTGTGTACGCTGCTAACTACTAAAGTGTAGCGTATCTATGTTTTCTCGAGTGTGTTTATGGTGTGTACATTATGTTTAATTAATATGTGAATCATATGTGAATACTTTAAAGAGCTGAACAGTGATCAGATTTTATTTTGTATGTTTATTGCAGTTTTACAAAGAATGTTGAGAGTGGATTCAATCACGCTGTTCAAGGATGGAAATATAAGTAAAGACCTTAAACTTCCACGCCTCAGTTTTTCATTGGACCACCTCAAGTGTTAACTATCTGCCTAGTTTGACAGCAACGTATCAGACGAGGACAGAATAGTACATTATATGAATTGTGATTCATATTGGCAATTTACCCCAAGGCTTTTGGTTCTTCTTGCCCCATGACCATCGTTTTGATAAAACCTAATTAATTTAATGATTCAGAATGATCTTTTGCTTAATGATTCACATAGTTCTATACATTGAATATCACTAACATGCATAATGTATAAATTTAGACCTGGGTCCATTTGCTTTAGCATAAAAAATAATTATACCACAGAAGTCAAAGAATTCCACAGCCAGTTGGAAATGATGTTTGTGTTCTTATTTTAGGGTCTTGTGACAACTCATGTGTATAGTTTTAAAGATCAAGGGGATGGTTTGTTCATCTTACCTGTTCTACCCTACATATATTTTATTATAAATTTTTAAATAAACACATTCAGTAACATGACATCAAGGTTTCTTTTATTAACAGGTGAGCACAATTACAAAACAATTCAAGATTCACTCCAAACCAACAGTAACACTAAACCATGCAACATTCACTCCAAACCAACATGCACCCAAAGTTCCCATTGCCTCCTCTTCTCTGCGTTTTGGGGAAACCTTAAAAACATGAGAAGATACCAAGATATATGAATTATTGACAACATTTTACACCCTTCTTACCTTTAACATTAATGGTAAGGACAAAAATACTGTAGCCTATGCTGGAATGCCATTATGAAAACCTAAATAACAGTAACATGTTAAAAGAAATGTGAAAAAGAAATATTCAATGATTATTATGTAAACAAATGGTAGAAACATTTCTAAAACGTCATGGTCTAAATAACTTGTATTATACAAGTACAAATCCACTAAGTTAGCAACAATTATCCTAAATATGTCCCTCAAGTCATTTCTTACGAGTGAAAAGTGATTCCACGGGCTCATGTTTTGAAGGAACGTTCGTTTGAGCATCCATATGCTGCACAAAAGTGTGGTATCTTGTACTGTAGGGGGGTATTTCTGCAAACACAAAGCCAGCCAGTTACTGTATCACAATAAATCTAAATCGAGGATATATTTCACTAATGAAACAGCTTGGAAATCATGTTAAAACGAAGGAGTAATTATGCCTTTCCCACCTGTATAGAATTAAGTCCAGGTTACTTTGTAATAGTCCAAGTGGCTCACGTCTCATTCACAACCTCTTGTTTCTTTGCTAGCTAATACCCAACTGCATCCACACAAATTGTCATTTAGACAAAATATGTTGTTGTCATACAATTATTATTGGTCTCACGGAAACCTATATAATAATTGAAACTCCCAGATTGCAGCCTTGCAAATGGCTGTAACAAACACACAACTATGCAGCGATTTTCGAAAAGAAAAACTGCAATTTCAATAGGTCTGCGCGGCCTGAATCATAGCCACGTTAATAAGGTTTTTAATAAACCAAACCGTTTGTAAATCCGTCAAGAATTCAGCAAGTTAAGGGTATTTTTGTTTTGTGCAGGTCGCCCACCTTCCATCGACTACGAGAGAGCGCTCCGGAAAAGTCCCCCTAGGTAAGATGGCCGACCGGTGACGTTGCCGGCGAAAGTCCCATCAGCCATCTAGCCTTTCTATGTATATCTATGGCGGTGGGCAACAAGTTGTCGAAAAAGGACGCATTTGAAAAAGAGAGTTGCGACTTTCCTTGAACTCACCGCCAAGTGGTCACGTGGGCTATGTAGCGCTTAATATTTCCAAACAAATACGTGTTGTGAACCTGTTTGCATGGTTACAAGCAAAGCTTAATTTAAAGTTTGCAGGAATTTTAAGGCAATATTAACACATAATGTATATTGTTTACTACGTGTCGTTGACTACATTCCTATTCAGTATCTAAGCAGAGAGAGCATCCATCAGTTTTTCTCTGTTTAATTTTGGAGGGAAGGGGCACAGTTCCCACAAGCCTGCTAGAAAAATCAGCATAGACCAGCAAAGCTAGCACCAGCAAAACCAGTATGGGGTATGCTGGTTATACCAGCAATACCAGCATATGTTGTGTTTTGATGCTGACGACCAGCACTCCATGCTGGTTATGCCGGTCACCAGCATCCCGTGCTGGTTATACTGGTCCATCTTGGGATCCTGAGTTTAGCAAAATTTCCTCCCATGCAGTGAATTTAAATTTCTGCAGAAAATGCAGACGAGAAGCGTAGTGCAGTGAGAGAGGAGCTTCTCTGAAGTCTGGTGGGTCAAGGACTTCTGCTGTGTCCCTGCAACACACCTCCCTGTGGAGGATGTAACTATCTGTAGCAGCAATGTCAACAAAACGATAAGACAGGGTCCTGTGGGGAGGCCTGTGGCTGCTCGGGTGGGGCTGGTGAGGAGGACCTGCATCTTCTCCTTCCTGTCTATCATTTTCAGCACTAAACAGAAATGAATCTGCTAATATCCAAAATGTTTGTAGCCATCTGGCCTTCATCAGTGTTTCTAAATGCAGGGATACCACTAGCTAAGTTAGCAGGTGAATGAAATTGCCAATCACTGTTACTCCACCCAGAATGGAGAAGCATTAGAACTGGAGCAAAACTGTGCTCCTCTTTCAATAATGCACTTTTTAATTTGTCCCCTTTGAATAAAGGTGTTCAGCTCATGTATAATTCTCTGTGGGGCTGAGTCATCGTTTGTTGTTATGTTTTTCATCCCTCAGCACTTATTTTATTTTCTCATTATGTATAATTGTGCCCTTCATCCCTGCTAGAAAAACCAGCATAGACCAGCATCATTTCCATTTCCATTTCCATTCATGACCAGCATAACCAGCACAGGATGCTGGTTATGCTTGTCCAGCATCCCGTGCTGGTTATGCTGGTTCACCAGCATCACTAGCAACAACATGCTGGTGTACCAACATAGCTATGTTGACTCACCAGCTAAACCAATCAATCCAGCATAAACCAGCATAGACCAGCATGGAAATGATGCTGGTCTATGCCAGTTTTTCTAGCAGGGAATGGAGACCACATTTATGGAAATGGAAATGATGCTGGTCTATGCTGGTTCACCAGCATCACTAGCAACAACATGCTGGTGTACCAACATAGCTATGTTGACTCGCCAGCTAAACCAATCAATCCAGCATAAACCAGCATAGACCAGCATGGAAATGATGCTGGTCTATGCCGGTTTTTCTAGCAGGGAATGGAGACCACATTTACAACAGTAGTAGAAAGTAACTAGAAAGTAACTAATTACCTCATTACAATTACAAGGTACTTGCACTTTACTAGAGTATTTCTACTTCTACTCGACTACATTTCAGTGTCAAATATTGTACTTTTTACTCCGCTGCATTTATAAGTTAAGTTACTGTGCAGATTCAGACTGATAATACAAATTTACAAGATTTAATATTATTGATAAGATTATGCCCAGGGTAAAAGAAAGATGAGGACAGTGTTAAGGTTTATGCATTGCAGAGCATAACTACACGTGAAAAGCAAGTGTTTTCCTAAAAATGGTCATGCGGCTGAGATTGTAAAAGTGAGAGTACACACCTACAGTTAGGTCCAGATGCATTTGAAGATGCAACTTGAAGATGCAACTTGTTACTAGTTACTGCAGTATTCAGAATAAGCCAAATCCAGTACATAATGCCTAAAAGTCAAGTGGTCCTTCCAGGGCTGGAGTGGGACTCATTTTCAGCCCTGGAGTTTCATGCCTCAGATTGGCCCACTTTAGATCACGACCTATTATTATTAAAATCGTGTAATTATAACCTAACATTTTAGGTCTACAATAGCGCACTGTTATGTAAAGCCTTGTAATTCAGAGTATTTTTCTAAAATATTTCCAATTCAGTGCAAGTAAGGGTTGCTTCACAATGTAGATTTATATCAACATGAGTGCACAACCTCAACATTATTCTTTACAACACACCCTTTTCAACAATATCTGAATCTATATTCTGTTCAAATAAGTGTTTGTTTGGGCATAGAAAGTGGTTATATTGGAACTAATTCTTGATTGTTCACACACTGTTACAACAGCTCACCTGTTCCTTCCATACTGACAGGAGCAATCCCCTCATCACTACTGGCTCCTGGCTCTGCTTCTGACACTAAATTACATTTTAAAAATGGTCATTATTCTTTTTGGTTTAATTAACCCCCTTAATATCACTAATTTTATCTGATTTAACTCCTTGTTTTTTTTGTGGGGATATCGGCCAACTGTAAGTGTTGAGAACTTCATCAGCCTGTGATCAAATAAGTCCCAGCATACGTGCAGCAATAATGGTATTGAGGAGAAAGCCGTGTTACATTTTGTTCTGCCTTAGCTGAGTTCATGTAAGAGTTCAGGTTAGTTTAGTCGTGTTGCATGCCTAGGAGTGAGAAGAGAGTTTTCAGGGCAGTCTCAGGTTTAGGTAAGACCAGCCCAGGAGTCCAGGATGGTAAGGGGTTTATCTATGTTTATTTGTTTGTGTTTGACAGTTTTTTTTTGGGTTCGGTTGTGATTTATGGTTTGACTCAAATATGCTCTGAAGTACTCAGATATAGCCAACATGTAGGACTGGTACATTCCAAGATACCGCACTATGATCCTGAATAATATAAATAATCAACAAGGAGCAATCTTGTTCATTAGCTGGAATGTCAAAGGGCTGATGTTAAGGCTTTACAGCCGCCGAGTATTAGGACCCAGAGATGCAGAAACCAGAGGCAGGGATTGTGTAAAACCAGGAATAAATTTCTTAACAAAATGAAGAACAGAAAACACGCTCAACAAGCGGAATGATAAACAAACAAAAGGCGCACTCAAACGGAGTGGAGGACGAAGAAAACAAAAGACACACTCAAACGGAATGGATGAACTAAGGGAGCACCGACGAAGCGGGTATGGCACGAGGCACGCGTGGAAGCGGCAGACAGGCACTGAAAAGAAAAACACAGCACGTAAGAGGCTGGAAAAAACGAAGGACAAAATAATGACTTTTGTTAACAAGAGAGACAAAGAGACTCATACTTACGGACCAAACAACCAGAACTCGACATGGGAATGAGGAATAATCCAGCAAAGGAGAGGAGCAGGTCCATGCCTTAAATACTCTCCCTGATCAGGGAGAGTGAGTGCAGGTGAGTAGCAGTGGGAGGAGCTGGCAGCAGGTAAGGGGCTGCCTGGCCATGGATCCAGGGGTAGACAGACAGACACACACACAGGGAAAAAGGAGAGGAGACACACAGGGAGAGACAGGAAGCCGGGATCGTAACAGCTGAATAATATGGTTAAACGGAGCAAATATTTAGTCATTTGAAATCATTAAAACCTGATGTAATATTGCTCCAGGAGACACATTTAAATATTAACTCCCAAAAAAGACTAAATTGTAAGTGGATCGGACAAACATATCATTCAAGTTTTAACTATAAAGCCAGGGGAACAGCAATTTTAATTAGGAAGGGGATCCCATTTGAACACTCAAAAGTAATATCAGACACTAATGGAAGATATATTGTTGTAGTGGGCAAACTATTTAATACACCATTAATATTGGCTAATATTTATGGACCAAATTGGGACAGTGCACAGTTCTTTCTTAATTTTTTTTCAACTCTTCCAGACCTTAATTCCTACAAATTAATTCTAGGTGGAGATTTCAATTGCGTCCTTCATGCCCAATTAGACAGATCAGGTGTAAGGTCAAACGCTGCTCTCTCATCAACCGCAGTGGCTATTAATTCCTTCCTTCGCTTGTTTGGCTTGTCAGATCCCTGGCAGATAAAAAATCCAACTATGAGGCAATTCTCCTTCTTTTCCCCTGTTCATCATAGTTACTCTAGGATTGACTCTTTTATTGTAGACAACCAGCTACCCCCCTTAATTTCCAGCAGTAAGTATCACAGCATAGTTCTATCAGATCACAGACAGTGCAACTGGATTTAATTTTTCCAGCTAATATAATACCTCAACGAACTTGGCGACTAGATCCCCAATTACTTCTGGGTGAAGATTTTAGAGCATTTCTCAATGGCCAGATTGATTTCTTCCTGGAAATTAATGATACTCAGGAGGTATCAAGGGGCGTTTTGTGGGAGTCTATGAAAGCCTACATTAGGGTCCAGATTATCTCTTATGTGGCATATAGGGATAAGCAGCGTTCCAAACAACTTAAAGAGCTGGCCAATAAAATTGCAGATGTTGAAAGGCGCTATGCTCTTTCGCCTACGCCAGATCTTTTTAAGGAGAAATTACTGTTGCAAGCTGAATTTGATACACTTATGACATGGAAAGCTGAAAGAAATATTATTAAATCCAGACAGGTATATTACGAACATGGTGATAAAGCAGGGAGGCTCCTTGCACTTCAACTCAAACAGCAGTCAGCTGAACAAATGATCTCAGGAATTAACACAGGCGCTGACTCGATATCTTGCAACCGCCAAGTCATTAATGACCAGTTTAAACAATATTATTCCACTCTCTATCAATCTGAAGTAGATGGTAGCCCATCTGAGATCTACTCATTTCTGGATTTGCTGGATATCCCAAGTCTCTCTCCAGATGCCCAGTCATCCCTAGAGCAGCCACTGTCGCTTGAGGAGATAGCGAATGCCATTAGGTCATTTCAAACAGGAAGGGCGCCAGGACCGGATGGATTTCCCATGGAGTTTTATAAGGAATTCTCTTCAAAACTTGCGCCCATTCTTAAATCAGTCTATGATGAATCTCTGGCCAATGGAAAATTGCCACAAACGCTTACACAGGCTACAATTTCAGTTTTGTTAAAAAAAGATAAGGACCCTGTACAGTGCAGCTCATATAGGCCAATAAGTCTTTTGTGCTGCGACTATAAAATTCTAACTAAAACCCTTGCACAGAGATTGGACCCTATTATCCCGACCATTATTAATGAGGACCAAACAGGCTTTATTCCTGGACGGCAGTCATTTGTTGTTATTTTCCCCCCATTCAACTGTGCAACCTGAAGTTATTCTAAGCCTTGACGCGGAAAAGGCGTTCGATAGAATTGAATGGACCTACCTCTTTGCGGCTTTAGAAAAATTTGGAGTGGGCTCCACTTTCTGTAGATGGATCAAAGTTATCAGGCAGTCAGGCAGTTAGAACTAACGGCCTGATCTCGGAATATTTTTCACTCCACAGAGGTACAAGGCAGGGTTGCTGTCTGTCACCCTCCTTGTTTGACATTGCGATTGAACCATTGGTGATTGCTATTAGATCAGATGGCAGGATTATTATTTCAGGAGTATTTCTAGGGGTGAAACAAATCATAAAACATTGCTTTATGCTGATGATTTACTTTTGCAAATATCAGACCCAATTGAGAGCATGCCTTACCTCCTTCATTGGCTACAAAAATTCAGTAGTATATCAAGGTATAAAATCAACTTGTCAAAATCTCTATTATTCCCATTGAATAATTTGGCAAAGCAGATAACGTATGAAAACTTGCCCTTTAAAATTGAAAATGACAAATTTACTTACTTGGGAATAGAAATAGCAGGCTCAATTAAGGCTATTTATCAATATAACTACAGGTCCATCTTAGACCGTACCAAAATTGATTTGGATAGGTGGTCGAAACTTCCAGTCTCACTGGCAGGACGGATGAATGCAGTGAAGATGACTGTAATGCCCAGGTTTCTTTATTTATTTCAAATGATTCCCATTTTTCTCCCAAAATCTTATTTTGCTCAACTGGATCGCTTTATCTCTTCATTCATATGGAATAAAAAACCTGCAGATATAAAGAAGGCAAGTCTGGAGAGAGTCAAATCTGATGGCGGCTTGGGTTTACCTAACTTTTTATTCTACTATTGGGCAGCTAATATTGTTAAGCTGACATATTGGATCGCCATGTTCACAGATAAGGAAGGTCCGGTCTGGGCTGATATGGAATTGAGAGCTACACTCCCAGTTTCTCTGATTTCAATCTTAGCTGCTCCTCTACCAATAACTATCAAAGCATCTGAATTGAACTCAAATTTGGTGGTCCAAAACTCGATTAAGATCTGGGCTCAGTTCAGAAAACATTTTAGCTTGACAAATATATGTAGATTCTCCCCAATAACATTTAATCATCTTTTTGCGCCATCTCAAATGGATCAGGCATTTGCAATTTGGCACAGGAGTGGCTTGGTCTACTTTGAAGATCTATTTACAGATGATGGCTTTGCATTATTTAAATTTCTATGTGAAGATCATAATCTACCAAAGTCTCACTACTTCAGATACCTTCAGGTCCGGAGTTTTGCCTCTAAATTTTTTCCAGGGTATCCGTCACCACCCTCTAAAGACTTAATGTATTTAGTTCTTAATGTAAATCCATTCAATAAAAGAGCAATATCAAAAATATATGCATTAATTCTGGATAGCTGCTCTCATACGTGGGATAAAATCAAGGCAGCATGGGAGGGAGAGTTTGGAGAAACAATACCGGAAGACACCTGGAAAAACACCATACAGCGTATACACACATCTTCTTTCTGTATCAGACATGGCCTAATTCAGTTTAAGGTAGTCCACAGGTTACATTACTCTAATGATAGACTGTCTAAGTTATACCCTAATGTTACACCAAGCTGTCCTAGATGTCAGTACTCTCCCGTTTCTTTAGGACATATGTTTTGGTCATGTCCATCTCTGTATGGTTTCTGGTCTTCAATTTTTCAGTCACTCTCAGCGATACCTGGCAAGACACTGCCACCTGACCCTTGGATAGCCATTTTCAGTGTAGTCAGTAATGAGATAAAGCTGTCCCGTCTCCACAAAGATGCAATTGCTTTTGCGTCGTTGCATGCCCGTCGTCTGATACTGTTGAACTGGAAGGGGAAGAACCCTCCTGCTTATGTTCAGTGGATTAGAGAGGTGATGTTGGGATTGGCTCTGGAAAAAATGAGGTATACAGTACGCGGGTTGGCAGATAAATATGACAGAACCTGGTCACAGTTCATAACTCATATCAAGAGTCTGCCTTTTACTTGACTCCTGGTTCCTATTTACTAATTTTCTTTTTTCTCTTCCTTCCTCCTCCTTTGTCTGCCACTCGGGTCTTACTATGGTTTATATTTTGATGGTTAGGACCTTCTTTCTAATGCCAGAGGTCCAGAATGTTGGTGTTATCACAATATTGATCAACACAGATTGTTGATGAGTCTGCATGTCTTTTGTGTGTGTGTGTGTGTGTGTGTGTGTGTGTGTGTGTGTGTGTGTGTGTGTGTTTTCTTCTTTTGGCGCTTTGTTTACGTGGGTGTCTATGTGCTGTAATGTGTTTGTGGAGATGCCACCTGGATGGGGTGGGGGGTGGGGGATGGGTTCACAACTTTTGTAAGAAATTCTCAATTAATGACGCCTATTTTTGTAATATGTAAAAATGAAAAATAAAGTTGGAAAAAAAAAAGGTCATTATTCTCAGCACAAATCTTCCCTTTTTACAAAGCCTTCTGATCAATTCAGGTCAGTTTCATTAATGCTGAATCATCTAGCATCTCAGGGCACTTTTCATATAGAGCAGCTCTACACTATACTCTTCATTCTATTAACTGTAATAATATTCACTCAATGAGCAATCCTATCTGCCCACTCTGGAGTGATGGTGAGGGGTGTGGTTTTCATTCATAAATTCACCTGTTTACTTGCATGGCAGGTTTTTTTGAGACAAAGAGGGTGAGTGTGGCTCCTATATTTTCTGTTGACCGTCACGATTCATTTTGTTTATAGTTATTCAGAATGCCTTTGTTTATCATCATTTGTTCAAATAAATAGCCAATTAGAAAGCGCATCTGGACCTCAGTGTGCATTTTTTGTACGTGTCACAGTTAAAGGTGACATATTATGAAGGTTTTTCAATAAGTTACATAGGTCTATGATTTCCATAAAATATGTTTCTGAAGCTGTTTGCTGGAAATAGCTTTCTGGAAAAGATTCTTGCCTCCCTCTATTTCCCTCTGTTTCAGTCCCTTTCAGAATGTGCTGTTTCTGGTGTCTGTAGCTGCAAATGAGCTGCTGCTGTCCCACCCATGTTACCGTGGTAATGGGGAGTGCGTAGACTCATGTAGCACTAAGCATGTGAAAGTAGCGGACATGGCGGCAGTGAGGAGCAGCGCGCAAGATGGCGACTGTGACAGACATCTTGTGCTAAGCTCTGAAGCATTAAAGGCCAACTGTTTTGTACAGCTTTCTAACGACTAGATATCAACCAAACAAGGATAGAAGAGTTTGGACAATAATGTTGAAGATTCTGACATCTTACGGGTAACCAACGGACATTTCTTTCAGACACGTGCGACAGCTAAGTTTCCAGCTAGCCTACGAAGCTAACAACAACAACAACACTACACCAGTGAATTGAAATGGCAAAAAGAGACATAAAGAAGATCACAAAAGGAAGTCTGGTGATAGACTGGTGATAAAAGGGCTTGAATTTCAAGATTGCACCAGACGACAAAAGTAAGATGGGTTTGTTGGTTGACACGGTACACAGAGTGGGACGCACCAGGGATAACAACAAACCACGTCCAGTCATCATCCAGTTTAACATGCATACCTTCAGGACAAAGGTCTGGAGGGAGTCACGTAATGCTGACATCCTGAAAAAGATGAACCGTCGTATGGCCGAGGACCTAACCCACTTCAAGAAAGACTGTAGGAATAAACTGTGTCCTTTGGTCGAATAGGCACGCAAGGATGAGAAGAAAACCAGATGGCAAGGTCTGAATGTCATCATCAACGGGGTAAAATTCACAGCGTGAGAAGTTAGTTATGACTATGATATTAAGACTATGATATTTAGTCTATTAAAAAATAAATAAATAAAGTGACATTTAAAATGGTGATAAGCTGATTAAGGATAGCTTATAATAAGCTATGTTATGGCCTCAAATCAGATAATTTTTTGCACTTGATACTCATAATGTTCAGAGTATTTCTAACTTTTTCCAAGGTAGAGAGTTTTTGATAAGCTCTTGTCTTCTGTAAATTGTTCCAGTTCTTGTTTGTCGGCATCCATATATATATATATATTTTACTTTATTTATGGCAACTAATAATTTCATCAACCTTAAAGTACTTTCTCTAAATGTCAATGGCCTACGCAATATTAACAAAAGAAAGGCAAAAAGAGTATACATGGAGTAATGCTAACGGTTCTCTACAGTCTTGAATAGATATGTGGCTATTATCTTCTTATACTACTCAATATGTCTCTGAAACATCACACAGCTGTGCCCTATTCTCAGATCACAAAATGATAGTTATCTCCTTTGCTAATCCTTTAGAACAAAAAGCAGCATTACGAGGTTACTTAAACAAAAACTCCTAAACAAAATGAAAAAAGGAAAATCTCCAGGAATGGATGGTCTTCCTGTCAAATTTTACCAGTTTTTTTTAATATAATTGAAAACCCTCTTTTTGAAATGCTAAAGGAATGTATTGATAATGAAGAAATGACCACAACAATGAAGCAGGGTATAATAACGTTGCTTCCCAAGCCAGACAAAGACCACCTTTTATTGGACAATTGGAAACCGATAACGCTGCTCAATATTGACTTTAAAATCCTCTCACTAATTTTCGCCAGGCGGTTAAGAAAAGGTTTAAGTGAAATCATAAATGAAACTCAAACTGGTTTCATGACTAATCGTCATATAAGCTGCAACATTAGGTTTATTCTTGATTTAATAGATTACTCTGAATATGTTGATTCAGATGCTTTAATTTTATTCTTAGACTTTTATAAGGCATTCGACAGCGCAGAGCATCACTTTTTATTTAGATCACTTCAAGCTTTTGGCAAAATGTTTGTCTCCTATATCAAAATGCTCTATAAAGATATCAGAAGTTGTATCATGTTATTCCCCAATACTACCGAAAGATTTTCAGTTTGCAGGTCGGTCCGTCAAGGATGTCCCTGCTCTCCATTTCTCTTTCTTATAGTTGTTGAATTGCTTTCAATACAGATTCGACAGAGCAATGTCTTTCAATGTTTAAAGATATTTGAGAGAGAGATTATGATAACTCAGCTAGCAGATACAGTATTATTTTTGAAAAATAAACAACAAATAGAGACAGCACTTAGGATAATAGACACCTTTTCTAATGTATCAGGTTTAAAACTTGATTAAAACTAAGATTCCAGTTAAAGAAAGTGTTAGGTATCTTGGAATTCAGATCTCTAAAAATCTTAATGATCGTCAAATAAAAAATTTTAAACCCAAAATACTAAAAACTAAAAATATATTCAATTCAATATGTGACTTCAAAGAGACTTATCTCTACTAGGAAGAAAATGACAAAAGTACTACTAGGAAGTAAAGCAGATGGTATCTCTAGGTTTGTACATCTTACTCTCTCTCTTTTTGTCCATAAGTCCCTTTGTAAAGAAATAAATAACACCTTAATTAATCTTGTTTGGAAAAACAAAACCCATCATTTAAAAAAAGAAATCTTAGCAGGACTGAGAGGTGATGGTGGCGTGGAGTTGTTAGATTATATGGATATGAACTATACCTTTAAAACAAAATGGATAAAAGAATATTTAAAAAACCCAGAATCCCTTTGGTACTTCATACCACAGAATATTTTTAGAAAAAATTGGAGGGCTACCTTTTCTTTTAAATTGTGATGACAATGTCTCCAAGTTGCCACCAAAATTATCTAAATTTCACCAACAAGCTCTTTCAGCAGTAAAACTATACTTTATCCACAACTTTTCTCCTCATAAAACTATTATCTAGAACAATGAGTTTATTACTAGGAAAAATAAATCTTTATACCTGAAACACTGGATTGATAAGATAATTTACCTTGTACATCTACAAAATGGTGAAGGTGAACTTTTTAGTTATGAAGAATTTCTCAGATCCAAAATCTTTCCTGTTACTTCTAAAGAATATTAAATTGTGACACTATTCCCAGTGGAATTCTTCAACTATTAGGACATTTTGGAGGGCAAGAGACAGAGAAAGTTGACTTCACCCTTTTCATAAGTGGTATAAATATTATGAGTCACCATTGTAACAATAGGCATACAAGGAATCACTTTTTCAAAAAAAAGAAAAATCACACCTAGAGGAAATTTGTTTGGACCTCTTATTTTTCTGATATTAAGTGGAAAACAACATGGCTCCTTCCACATAAATTTTCTATCTCCAATAAAATTAAAGAAGTTCAGTATAAAATTATACATAACATTTATCCAACAAATTTATACATATCAAGATTCATAAATGTCAACATCAAATGTGTGTTTTGCAATGCTGAAGAAACACTGAAGCACCTTTTCTTTGAATGTCAATTTTCCCAAACTTTATGGAAAAAAAAAAATTATATCTCCCTTCAATCCAACCTTCCAATTAATTTGGAAGCTAAGGATGTACTACTATACTATAAAAATAAGGAACGAAAAATTCAACATCTAACTAATCTAATTATTCTAATAGAATAATAATATTCTAAAGTTTCATATGCAGTCGACCTTTCTTTCCCATGTTTGAAACTGAATTACACTGAATGTATAAAAAGAATTGACAAGAAATGTTTATATACTATTGATATATTCCAAGAACTATTTAGAGAAATGTAATTTACCTTGCCTTTTTTAAATTTATTTTCCTTCTTTTCTTTTTCTTAATCTTGTGTTAAACGCCATACTTGTACTGACATATGTACTTATTATCTTTATTTTAATGAGATACCAGACTGTTTCTAACTGTAAATTGAAACTTTTCAATAAAGTTAAAAAAAATAAAATCAGATCCTGAAGGAGGGGAGGCTCCTACAGAACCTCAGAGAATTCAGCAGGATGCTTCTGAAAGGTTAGTCTTAAAAAGGTCTTTCTATTCTTTTCTCTTCAGTATGAGCACCGCCTGTACAGGAGGCAGCGTGAGAGGCCTGCAGTTCGGTCCATGCTCACACTAGTGTGGCAGTGTAGTGGGGTGGTTCGCTGATATTATCAGAGGGTTATAACAGGATAACACCAATTGCAAGCCAGACAATGCCACCTAGGGACTTTCACCCAAGGAGTTTTACCCAATTCTAAGCAATAAGGCAAACACAGGTTCAAACACTACGAGACAGAGACGTGGTTCAAAAGTAAATCAAGATCTATTTATTAATTGTTTAAACAAACAAAAAAAAACACTATTAAGCTGGAAGTGTCTGTGGAGGGAAAGAGAAAGGATTAGAAGTCGGCAATAAATGCAAGCCCAAGCTATGGAAGAATGTATGAAAATTTATTACAATTTATTCTTTTAATAACTTTACTGACAACACTTCCAGTAAATGATTAAAACTATGAAAAAAAGGGGAGGGTGAGTGAGTGGAAGCTAGCAAGGGGGGAGGCAAACTACCAAAGGAAGTGTCCCAGGAGTGCACTTACCCACCACTTGTGAACTCACAGCAAACAGGTGCAGACTATTGTGTCCCAGTGCCCTTATCACTACAACAAACCGGTGCAGGGAACCACCCAGAGTGCCTAGCCTCCACTGCTAGCCAGCAACCACTGCACTGCAAGGACCAGAAAGAAAATGTTAAACAAAGAAACCACTAAAACTATATTAAACCAGTTGGTTCAGGCTAAAAGACAATTTTAATAACAATTTCACTAAAAGGTCATAATTAAAAAACATTAAAAAAAAAAACAAGACGAAACAGCTAAAACAGTACAAAACAGCAGCCGATTGTGTCTGCGATACAAAGAAAATGAGTGGGTTCTAACACTAATCAACATGTAATTACTGTCAAACATTTCTGGCCAACTGTGATCATTCATACCTGGGCAGGTACAACAATTACCCTGATGTCCTTCACTCAGTTCAGCACAATTCACCACTCAAATCAATGTTCATGGGCACCAAGACGACCACGCCATCAGTGCAGGAAAGGCAGGAAACTAATTAACAGACACAATGTAGCTTCTGTTAAAGTAAAGGCTAAGACAGGCTAAAATGACCTCCAGGCCACATTACCTACCTCAGAGACATGACCATGTGGAAGCCACCAGGCACAGACAAAGGGAGAGAGGCAGCCTACATGCCACAGGTGTTTTAAATAGGCTCTGCCAATTTAGGGGGTTGGGAAAGGGGAGGAGTTGACCTATTTTTTTTGGAGAGGCTACAGTCTGGCCTGAAATTCTCTCTGCTACACTAGGAAGCACCAATCCTAACTTGTAGCATACCAGAATGACGGGAAGAAACTCAGCTAAACGCCTCTACCAAGCATTGGCACCCAAACGAAACATAATTAATACGCCAAAGTCCGAAGGTCCTGGTTGTTTACATAAAGAGGATGGGGTTTCTAGCAATCACTGGGTTGCTGAGACATTGACCAGTCTAACTGCACTGTTTCGGCGCTCCGTCTCATTTACACATGCAGGGGCAAAGCACACAGACGACACTACTGAGCAGCACTACAGACCACCTCAGGCTGAGGAAACGTCACTAGCTAGAGCACACACATTCAAATGTAAAAAAGGGGTGCTGTTACTGATTCAAAATGCTGGTATGCAACGTTTCTTATTTCTTTAGCTTTATACATGTATGAATTCTTTTTTTTATTATTTGATTGTATCAGTGCACATGTGGAAATTGTGCAACAATGCAGTCAGAGCCTGAGAACATACGCTGCCAGGAGGTGCCACAGGTCACAGTATCTTTACCTGCACTTACAGGATGATCGCAGTGTTTGATTGCAGATAACATGCCACTGCAGATACTCACCTTACTGTATGTTATGCATAACAGGCTACAAGACGGCTGCAGCAGCTGGATGAAAGGCCTCCAGGTATGATCGACCATCCAGGTTTAGGACCTAAATGTGCATACAACACTTACAGGGTTGACTACGGTCCTTTACAGATCTGGGGGACAGAGCAGTAAGTTTCATCTATAATAACCAACTTCACTGTTCATACACCATAATAAACTAAATAAAGTCAGTCATATTTTTTCTTGAACATATAGCCAAGTTTTTCCTTAGCATATACTGTATATTACACATTTATTCACATGAATCCATATTAGAAAAACGTGAATACAGATGTTGACATTATAGAACCTGTTGACTAACATAATGTTCAATTTTCTCAGCTGTTACAGGTATTTAGCCTATATGAGTTTTGTGAGCTGGTGCTGGAGCTTCCTTGGGCAGAAGATTTGTGTAGTCATCCCATCATGCGTAGTACTTCAGATGTGCTGGGAGTTTCCTGATGCCCAGGGAAGATTTGCCCCCCCGATTGAATCTTGAACCTTGTCTGGATACTCATATTGTGAAGACACGTCCAGCAGGATGTTTATCTTCAGAATCTCAGCTCTGTACTATGATGGGTCGACAAAGATCTTCTTCATGATCATATCCATCAAATCATCAATATACCCTGTGCAATACAGAGACACACAGAAAAAAGTGAATCAATGGTGTCATCCATCCATCCATTTTCTATGCCGCTTATCCCTTTCGGGGTCACGGGGGGGCCGGAGCCTATCTCGGCTGTCAACGGGCAGGAGGCGGGGTACATCCTGGACCGGTCGCCAGCCGATCGCTGGGCACATACACACAACCATTCACACTCACACCTAGGGGCAATTTAGAGTCACCAGTCAACCTAATGAGCATGTTTTTGGTCTGTGGGAGTGCCCGGAGAGAACCCACGTATGCACGGGAAGAACATGCAAACTTCACACAGAAAGGCCCGACTCGGGAATCGAACCGTCAAGCTTCTTGCTGTGAGGCACGCGCACTAAATGCTGCACCACCGCGCAGCTTCATTGGTGTCATTTATCAGATTATTCAACAACTGTTAATATAGTGACATTATGAACTTTGAATTCTGTATTTAACTGTCTATTTTTTTGGTTTATTTATTATGTTGAAAGTACAGAGTTGTGTTACTTTGTGACATGTACAATATACATATTTGTTTTTTGAGTGGAAAAAAAAGAAGTTAACACGAATGTAGCCTCAGTCTTCACTGGTTTGGCTCTGCACTCTCCTTACATGAACTTTGGAAAGCTCAGTTTGAAAAGAGGATCCCCTGATGATGTGGTGGCTTGTCCTCTAACAGCATTCTGACTGTAATGCAGTGCAAAAGTATATTTTTATGGTAACAGGGCATACTTAGGAGTAAAACATGACAGCACTGTTACAGTGTAAATTCAAGCACTAAAGGCTGCAACAGCTCACTGCTACACTTGATCAACAGCAGGTAACTGTAATGATGCACTGGCCTATATAAAAAAAGAGAAGTGACATCAGCTTTAGCTTACATTTATAGCTATGCCAACAGCTGCATGCAGCGTAAAAAAAGGATCACTCAAATAAACTCCAGAAAAAAACGTTCGGAGTGTAAATTGTGCTGGGATGTAGCAGTCTCAACCATACACTCGCTTTGCCCTGGGCTTTTCTAACAAACTCCAGTTTACAAAACATTTCCAAATGCATTAATTTCTCAAATTCCCGAAGCTTAGACCCTGCAGAGTGTCTGTATCGCTTGACCCACCGGTTCGCTGGGTCTGCATATGGAGACTGTGCTGAGTGCTAACTAGAAGCTAGTGGTACTGCAGCGTTAGCTTGTGCTATGTGGCAAAACACTTCTTTTTGCAAGATCAGAAACGTGATGTGATGTAACAACAGCTACGGTAGCAGTGAGCTAATGTTTGATGGCTGAAGTCGTAGTCTCGAAGCTAGCGGTTAGCCTTACATCGTTCTCAATGGCAAAACACACATGCTACAACACGCAAGAGTTTGCGCTCATCTACAATAGAAACACACTGCTAATTATTTGTATACTTACATGCATAGACATAATACAGTGGCCTGAAAAAGTATCTTAAGCGTTTGGAATTTCTCACATTTCTGCATAAAATCACCATTAAATGTGATCTGATCTTTCTCAAAATCACACAGATGAAAAAATATAGTGTCTGCTTAAACTAAAAACACTCAGACGTTTATATGTTTTCATATTTTTAATGATGTTTGCATACAAACAATGACAGAAGGGGGAGGAATAACTAATTGAACCTTCTGCCTAAGGAGACTTTGAGAGCAATTAATGGCTTTTTTTTTTTTTTTTTTAAATGTAAGTCAGGTGTGTGTCTAATCACCTAGGAGTGGCTTAAAGCTGCCCTGCCCACTATAAAACACACAGGTGATAAGAATTGTGTCTTAATGAGAAGCATTGTCTGCTGTGCACCATGCCTCGCTCAAAAGAGCTCTCTGAAGACCTGCGATCAAGAATTGTTGATTTGTATAAAGCTGGGAAAGGTTACAGAATCATCTCTAAAAGTCTGGATGTTCATCAATCCTCAGTTAGAGAAACTGTCTACATATGGAGAGAGTTTGGCGCTGTTACTACTCTCCCAAGGAGTGGCCGTCCATCAAAAATGAGGCCAAGAGTTCAGCGCAGAATACTCCGAGAGGTAACAAAGAACCCTAGAGTGTCTGCTAAAGACTTACAGAAATCACTGGCACAGTCCACTATCTCTGTACACACATCTACTATATGTAAAACACTGGCTAAGAATGGTGTTCATGGGAGGACTCCATGGAGGAAGCCACTGCTGAGTAAAAAAAACATTGCTGCACGTTTAATGTTTGCAAAAAGGCACTTGGATACTCCACAGAACTACTGGCAAAATAACCCCTAACCCTAACCCTATGGACTGATGAAACCAAAGTTGAATTGTTTGGGAGGAACACACAACGTCATGTACAGTATGGAGGAAAAACAGAACAGCTCACCAACATCAAAACGTCATCCCCACCGTGTCTGTTTTTCACAAAGTAAGGCTACACCACATTGCAAAATTAACTCTTCCTTGCCTCCTCCAGTCACATCTCAGGTGGGAGGAACACAGAAACAAGGAGAGGAGGCAAGGAAAAGAGTTGAGGATGTACAAACTCAGAAATGTCAAGAGGGGAAGAGCCCAAAGTAGCAGGGGAGTGTGTGCATGTGGCCAAAGTGTGCAAAGGAAAAAGAAGATGTGGCAGATGTGGGGGAGACCATGAATAAGGAAAATGTGGCGAGGGGCTGATCAAAGTGTAGTTTACTGGGGATGAGAAGTACTCAAAAAAGAGATGGAGGTGCAACAGATAGGGATGAAAGAAAAGGTCTCATACGCTGAGGCAGCTAAGCTGGCAGGACAGAAAAAACGGTAAGGAGGAACTAATAAAGAGCAAGTTGCTGCAGAAGATTGGCAAGATAATGCATGGATAGAGAGGAAGAAACTGGTGACCGTTATCGCAGCAGAGTAAATGCTACATATGGGATTAAATCTAAAACTGAGAGGATTCAAGTTGCTGGGAAAACTGTGGAGCACCATTTACAAAAGGATTAAAATGGGAAGAAGTAAACGAAGAACTCAGGGTACAGCCAAAAAGAGACAGAATGTGTGGGTTGATAGCACAAATTTTAATTCTTCGGTGGAATGCAAGAGGCCTAATTGTTAATGGTCAAGATTTCAAGCAGTCTAGTAAAGTACATGGGAGAACAAAACCAGACATTGTGTGTGTTCAAGAGTCCCAGTTAAACCTAATTTTATTTTTGTTTTCTATGGATGTGAGGCAGTGAGGTAGGATAGGAGAGAGGAGGAGGAGGTAGATGTGCCACATTTGCAAAGCAAGGCATTTCCTACATAATAATAGGTGTATGAAATGCACAAGAGTATGTGGTAGTGAGAAATGTTGGCTGAAAGGAAAAAGCTAGTCTTTAGGAATTATAATAACTAGTGCTGTCAATCGATTAAAATATTTAATCGCGATTAATCTCATGAATGTCATAGTTAATTCGTGATTAATCGCAAATTAATCACACATTTTAATACTGTTATCAACATGGAAAAGTGGATAGGCTTGCTTTGTGCAAATGTTTTTTATTGAAAACAGCAACATGTAGTGTTTTATTTCACACTAACATTCTCACTGAGTAGTCATTCACATTCGAAGCAAAATCTCAAACAATTTAACACTGTCAATAAACAGATGACAAAAAAAATAAATAAATGCTTGGTTACAAAAAAGCCTCTTCAACAACCCTTTCTAAGGGATCAAAACAGGGTGATACAAGATAAAGTTACAAAGTGCACATCATTGTAAACTAGGATTCAGACTATAGTGCAGTTAAACCATGGCTTAAACTTTCATTAATCAGACTATTTTAATTTCATGAGTCCAATGTGCAGAAGTTTCTGATAGAAAAGAGGTTTCTGCATACCTCTGATTTAGGCGCCTGGAATTCTCCTCCAATCAACTCTGGCGGTCATCAATTGGACATGGTCTCAGAGTGAGCCAATACAGGTCACGGCATCAAATTGTTAGCCCAGTTCTTTTATTGGAAGCCCAAGAACAGTCCGGAGAAATATTCAGTTCACAGCCAAAGTATTTATTGAGGTCACAGGTAAAGCATAGCAGCGCTGGTCTCAGAATGACAGAGCTCTCTCAGGATCTCCTTCAGAATAAGCCCAGATCTCTGATAAAAGTTCACATTTATCCTCTTGGGTTTGACCAAACCTTGTAACGAAGTTGGACTTACCCGACCAAATGAAGTTACCAAGATGTGGACAGCCCAACTACTGTCCACGTCTTGTCCATGGAATGTGATAAGCAACCGGTGTGTGAGTGTTGTTTAAGGGTGGATCTAATGCAACAGACATCACTGACAGAAAAGAGAGAGAAGAGAAAAGTGTCATCTGCCTCTTGTTATCAAAACTGGCTTCCACCAGTCATGTTATCTTACGACGCTGGACGGTACAAAGACATTCATTGGGTTACACAAATGCAATAAAAGATCACAGGATGAGAACACATAAAATCACTAGAAAGGACCATATATGACCAGCCACAAGAAAACCAGCAACAAGTCTCTCAGGGGCCATTTTGACTTACTTACAGATTCTGAAAGTGTAGTTTCTAAGCTTTCCAACGATATCTAACACATGGAAATCTGAAAATATTTGAAGAAGATGTGGTCATTTGAATGTAGGCACACCTCAAACTAGTTTAGTGAGAAATCCAGCCTGAAAGATTCTCACCTACCAGGGGAGTCAGGTAACACAGTGCTGCTCATTGCATCTCAAGTCGAACCCCCTACTGGTCTAGCTATCAGTGACATCTGGTATCTGTTAGTCCACAGGACAGAAACTATTGTAGTAGTTTGAACAATGGTTATCAAATGGAAATGGAAATTCTTTTGTTACAAAAAACCCCTGAATAAAAATGAAAAACAAGGTAATAGACTTAAGAGTTAGAAGGAGCAAATGTAGATACTTATTTCTAATATAAAATAAAATAAAATAAATTTTGTCACTCTGTGGTGCAGTGGGATGGATCAGTCTGTTACTGAATGAGTCAAGTCAAGTCAAGGCAACTTTATTGTCAATGCTGCTATATGTACAGGACATTAACAGAGGCTGGCACTTGATGATCATAAACTCCACAAGGGGTGAACAGTGTCTACAAATCACCACAGCGTCTTGACACCAAGCATCCCTCATATAAACACAGACCCCACCACCGCGGGTATGTCTGCTCAGGAATATGTTAGCTGGTCCAGCTGGATGGCGGAGTCCGGTATGCTGTTATTGAGTCATGTTTCCGTAAAAACGAAAACACAGCACTCTCTCATGATCTGCTGGGTCGATCTCAGAAAGTGTATATAGTCCAGTTTGTTGTCCAAGGAGTGTACATTGGCGAGTACGATAGATGGTATAGCTGGCTTGTGTGGATTTGCCGCTTCCTCTGCAGGTGTGCTGCAGTAGTGGGGGTCGGTGTCAAAACGGGCCTTAGCATGTGCTGGGCTTAATTTGCAGATTGCTGTGTTGCTGATGTCAAAAAGAGTCCCACGGCTGTATGTGCACATTGGGACAAACAAGTGCGACGAAAACACAAAACAGGAAAATAATGCAGAAACAACTACCCTTTTCATGCAAAAAGTTGAAACCAATGGAAACATTGAAGCATGACAAGGAATGGAGTGCACTGTTGAGTTTGATCCCAAAACAAGAATTTTCTCTTGGGTTCTGGACAAGATAACTGTAATGCTCCTCATTGGTTGATCTGGTCCGTAACATCACACGTGGATCACTTTCACTAAACATTGTTTGAGCAGATGCTTTATCAATAAGACACATTCTGCAGTAATGGTTGGCACTGAATAATTCCACATAACCCAGAATTGAGTTCAGTTTTAAGTTGTCACCTGTTAATTGTGTAATGGTGCCATAGACAGGTTGTTCAGCAAATGACACTTTCATTCCACTGTGCTCTAGTATCTTTACATCTTCTATAAATGGAGTGAATATTTTGTCAATGCCATATTTTTTTGCATCTTGGGAATGAAACAAAGAAATAAGATGGATATTCATCAGGGATGAGTTTAGACGTGGTGGTAAATTGCGGAGTGTAAAATATAAACACCCAAGCCACCTTGTTTCGACCTTAGTGGATTTGATGTTTCAAAGTCATCATAATAAACTTGAATTTGCAGTGCATTTTTTTATTTTGAATACAACGGGTGATTTTGATAGTATTTTCCGTCACAGAAATCCTGGTATAAGCTAACAACAGCAGCAGATTTATTAATCTGACAACAAACTGCTTCATTCTTGAACTCTAATGTTTTTAACAGCGGTATATAAATGAAAGTGTGATTTACTGGAACCTGTTCATATACCCGAGATACTTTGTTTCTCTTTGAGTCATATCTCACTCCTAAGTGAATTTCTAGGGGTTCAACAACACCCCATTTCTCGCTAAAATACTTTGTCCATTTAGAGTTTGTGTTTAAGTCAGTAAATGGATTGAAAGCATTGGTAAACACTTCTTTCACTGCACTTCTACTGGGATTATCAGCAGGCACTGCACTTAACACTTGGGGCTCTATTTTTGTAACCGCTGCTGGCGGGGCGCAGGGTGCGCACCCCGCGCAGTGGTGTTTTCATGCAGCGCAGGCGGGCAAGCAGTGCATTTGGTATTTTGGTAAACAGAGGCACACAGAGGTACACCAGGATGGGCATTGCGGCGCAGTAGGGGGAGGTGTCGGCATAATCAGCCGGCGGATTTGGATTTTCAGTCCATTTCGGTCCATGCACCCACATCACCAATACCTCACAGGCAGGTTTCTACAGTGTCTGGCATTTCACTGCAATCAATAATTAGCAACAGCCACGATTTAATGCAACTATCTGAGTCAGCACATACAGTCAGACCTAAATTTATATATTTTGATCAGTATCTCATCTGACCGCATCGCAAGCGTGTTCAGCATGCATAATGGTCACTCAACCTGACTGAATGTACACAGGTGAAACCGGCTATCAGGCTGCCCAAATTCGTTGCTGAATATTCTCCAGTTGCTCCAGAACGCTGCAGCACGTGTTCTGGCAAAAACCAGGAAGAGAGATCATATTTCTCCAATACTAGCCACTTTGCACTGGCTCCCTGTAAAGTTTAGAATAGAATTTAAAATTCTCCTCCTTACTTACAAAGCCATAAATGGCCAGGCACCTTCTTATCTTAAAGAGCTCATAGTGCCTTATTACCCCACTTGAACACTGCGTTTCCAGAATGCAGGTCTACTTATGGTTCCTAAAGTCTCAAAAAGCAGAACAGGAGTCAGAGCCTTTAGCTATCAAGCTCCTCTCCTGTGGAACCATCTTCCAGTCTTTGTCCGGGAGGCAGACACTGTCTCTACATTTAAGAGTAGGCTTAAAACTTTCCTTTTTGATAAAGCTTACAGTTAGGGCTGGCTCAGGCTTGTCCTGGACCAGCCCCTAGTTATGCTGCTATAGGATTAGACTGTCGGGGGACCTCCAAAGATACACAGAGCTCCTCTGTCTTTCTCGCCCTCTCCATCTGCACGCTTTCATGTCCTACCACGGCGTGTTACTAACTTAGCTCCTTCCCCGGAGTCTCTGTGCTTTGTCGTCTCGCGGGTTCCCATGGACAGTGGCTGAATCTGGATTGTGGATTGCAGCTGCGTCTCCTGCCTTGGCCCTGCCTGACATCCACTGCAACTGCTACTACTGTTATTACATCCACTGTCACTGTTACTGTGACTGCATGTCTGTCTGTGTGTCTGTCTGTCTCTCTCTGTCTCTGTCTCTCTCTCTCTCTCTCTCTCTCTGACTGCATTTCTGTCTATCTCTCTCTGTCTGTCTCACTCTCTCTCTCTTGCTCTCCCTCTCTAACCCAACCGGTCGAGGCAGATGGCCGCCCACCCAGAGCCTGGTTCTGCCTGAGGTTTCTGCCTGTTAAAAGGAAGTTTTTCCTCACCACTGTCACCAAGTGCTTGCTCATGAGGCAATTGTTGGGTCTCTGTAGATAAAAGAGCTCGGTCTGTACCAGCTCTGTATGGAAAGCGTCCTGAGACAACTTTTGTTGTGATTTGGCGCTATACAAATAAAATTGAAGAATTGAATTGAATTGTGCCAACCAGAAACAGCCGTGGCATGAGTGATGATTGTTGTCCACTATTACCCACGTCATTTCATTCCAAATACAAATGTTATCATTGTAATGCTTAACCTCATCTACAAAGATGGAGTACATCATTGCTTTGAGGAGGATGAGGAGGAGTGCAGGTGGGCCACGAGAATAATGCCTTCAACACTGTAGGCTATGCAATTTTCTTTAATCATCTACCCTTTAGCATGTCACAGGAACAAATGACATCTGCCAAGGGAGGTCGTTGACGTGGTAGCATGCATCGTGGCCTCCGATTCGCACTCCGGCTGCACTTTCCTGGTCACGGAAAAGCGCAGAAGACCTTCTGGCCACCAGGCCACCAGGTCTTTTCAACATACCGTGGCCTCGGTGGTGGGGATCAGTCAGTCCGCTGTCTGCTCGGCTATATATGCAGCTTCCTCCAGTCCAGTCCAACATGGAAATGAGCACATCATTTTCCCTGCAACACCTGAGAGCCAGCTGGAAACAAAACAAAGGTTCTTGTTGAAATTTGGAATCCCTGGGGTCCTGGGAACAATCGACTGCACTTGTGCAGTTGGGCGCCCCAGAGACCCAAGCCCACATTTATGGGAACCGAAGGGGGGTCCATTTCATCAATATCCAGGTGATCTGTGACTCAAATTGCCTCGTGACAAACGTGTATGCCTATTTTCCCTGGGTTGGCACGTGACTCGTTCATCCTAGTGAATTCTAGCATCCCTACAATCTTTCAGGGGGACACCCCTCTGGATGGGTGGCTGCTAGGTGATAGCGGCTATCCACTGAAAACGTGGTTGATGACGCCATATATCACACCTTCAACAAGACGGCAGCATGGTTCTAACGGTGTATTCAGCAGTGCTCGCTCAGTCATCGATTGCACATTTGGGGTTCTCAAAATGCGTTTTAGATGTCTGGACTGGACAGGTGGTTCATTAACATACAGCTTTCAGAGTGTCGGTGCATTCTTCGTGGCATGTTGCGTTTTACACAACATGGCTGTACGACGTGGATGTAACTATGAACTCACGGAGGACACATTAAGGGATTTAAAACAGAGAGAGGCTGAACTGCATGTGCCATGTCAACTGGGAGAGCAGCAGAGCTCACGGGAGAGGAGGGCGCGCCTTGCCAACCAGCTTAGTCATTAAGTGAGTATTTGCGGTTACATCAACTCAAAAAACATCTGACGATCAATAACTTTCCACACTAAACAGATAGACAGTATTGAAATTAATTTTGCGAGGCAGTAGATACGGCAACTGCGATCCTGGACCTCCTGGACCAGAACGTCAGTCTCCTCCTGGGAGAAGTTTGGGCGTCGGACAGTTTTCTGTGTGGGCTCAGTCATCTTTGAAACTTGCCATGTGCCTCGCCAGCGGCATGAGGCGAGGAGCTGGTGTGAATGGTGAAGATTGGACTCAGCTGTGTCAAACCCACTCCATGCCTTCTCCCCTCCCTCCTTCCGAGTTGCACTGCTGGGTGGGACTGAGATGAGAAGGGGGAGTAGTTCCGCCAGCAGCGCAGTGCACGAAAATACCAAAGTCTGCGCCGCCACACCCCATCAGCGAAGCGGACCTGACTTGCGCTGCGCCTCCGCCGCACTAGCGGTGGAATTGAAAATAGAGCCCTTGTTCTTTGAAATTTGCATGAACTTCACTGGCATACTCCTCCATGCTTTCAGTAATAGATGGGATAACATTGTTAGCGACACCACTCCCTTGTAACTTTGCCATGATCGAAGCACACATATCTTTTGCCTGGTCTTTTGACATTTGGGATGTTAAAGGTTGGTTAATCACATCTGGGTCTATGTCAGAGGCATCTTCTGGTAAGCTCTGTTCACCTAAATCTGACTGATGTGTTCTTTGTACATTATCATCATGGCTTGTTTCTGTGTTAACAGTGCTATGACATCAATTTAAATGCTTTCTAAAAACCTGCATAACTTTTAAACTGCACTGAACATCCTTCTTGAGCACAAATAACAACATTTTTTTTTCCTAGATATAACCCATGAAAAAACTTAAGGTGCTGAATTAATGCACTAGGTGCATCATGCATGGATCTACAAATATGACACCAATACATAGTTCAAGAACTTGGCTCTTAGCTCCTATTTGTGAATGTGGCTCTTTGTCACTGGGCTTCTCTGACGTGCAAGCACAAAAGCTGTAGCCTAAGAAAAAAACCTTTTAACCAAAATATAACCAATGGAAAAAAAAAGGTAAAGAGGAACATGAACACTGCCTCATGCATGTTTTGAATAGGCTGAAGGAATTCGGTTTCAAGTTATCCCCTGAAAAGTGCCATTTTTTTCAAAAGTCAGTCAAATATTTAGGTCATGTAGTCTCAGAAAATGGAGTGGAGACTGACCCAGGGAAAATTACCCCTCTGATGACCTGGCCATGCCCAACCAACGTCAGTGAGTTGAAATCCTTTTTAGGATTTACAGGATATTATAGAAGGTTCGTCAAGGATTATGCAAAAATTGCTAAAACTTTAAATGCTTTGACGGCTGGTTACCTTCCACCTCGGAAGAAGTCCAAAAGTTCAAAGTTCTTCACAAACTCTGACCTGAAACGACCCTTAAATGAGCGATGAACCTCAGATTGTGAGAATGCATTCAAAGCACTCATTGGAAAGTTGACAACTGCTCCGGTCCTTGGCTTCGCCGATTCCAGGAAGCCATACGTCTTGCATACTGATGCCAGCCTGCATGGGCTCAGAGCAGCTCTGTATCAGAAGCAAGACGGTGAGATGAGGGTAATTGCCTATGCGAGTCGAGGCTTGTCTAACTGCGAGTGGTGTTACCCCACTCGCAAACTTGAATTTTTAGCATTTAAATGGGCTGTCACTGATAAATTTTTCGATTACCTTTATGGTGCAGAGTTTACGGTCAAGACGGATAACAATCCTCTGACCTATGTTTTGACATCAGCTAAGCTTGATGCTGCAGGACACAGGTGGCCCATTGCCTTGTCTAATTTCAACTTCAGCATACAGTATAGAGCTGGAAAAAGAAACGCTGATGCTGACGGCTTATCCAGACGTTCACACAATCAAGCTGAAACCGACCAAAGCGCTCAAGTCGTGGGCGACAGAATGAAACAGTTCATTTCAAAGTCCGTGGATGAAGGAAGTGAACCCAGTTTCCCTAAAGAAGCTTTCAGAGCTATCTGTCAGAGACACAAGCTATATTGGTCTCCAGACGATGAAGAGGGGATCCACTCACCTGTCTCAGTAGAGTGTCTTGCTGTTGAGTGCTATTCCTGCTGAATTCTCTCAGGCTGACCTGCTGCCTGGATCCAGCACCCTACCTTGGATGTCACAGCAGGATTGGGCTGCAGAACAAAGAAATGATCCTCGGATCAGCATGGTCATCCATCCATTTTCTATACTGCCTATTCCTTTTGGGGTTGTGGGGGGGCTGGAGCCTAGCTGTCAACGGGTGAGAGGTGGGGTACACCCTGGACCGGTCGCCAGTCGATCGCACATGACAAACAACCATTCACAGCTTGCACACTCACACCTAGGGGCAATTTTGGTCTGTGGGAGGAAGCCCAGAGAACCCATGCATGCATGGGAAGAACATGCAAACTTCGCACAGAAAGGCCCCGTCCGGGGATCGAACTGGCAACCGGCTGTGAGGCACGCCACTGTGCTGCTCCCCAAGACCAGATCTACTAGAAACACCATTAACTGACCCTGACTTTGGTTGTTTTTGTAGAAGGATCTGCTTCACGTGACCCACAAACTGGTCACAACAGAGTTGGATTTGCTTTTGTCACTAATCATGAAACTCTTGTCTCATGTTCACTCCCCTCTCACAATTCTGCACAAGCGGCAAAGCTGACAGCATTGACAGAGGCATGCAAACTGGCAAGTGACAAGACTCAACTAGACAATTTCCCCTGGGGAAATTTTGAAAGGGCCTCGAGGGCTACTGCCAGTGTGCTAAGCTAACATTAGCATGTCAAATAACACATTGAAAAGATCTTAAACACTATTAGAATGCATTGAAGAATCATTTTACTGTAGGTTAGCATGTTAGCATTAGCATGCTAATCATTAGCATATGAGCGCAACAACCTGATATCAAAAGTCAAACCTCTATGCACCAACAAGTTCATAAGTCCTCATGTTAGCATTAGCTGCTGTTAGCATTGTGGCTAATGCTAACAAGCCAACATCACTCATTACATGACTAACATTTCAAAACTCACCAGTAATAGTAAGTGGATCTTTATCAAGCCACTGCAGAGCTTGATGATGAGCTGATCATTTGAATCAGGTGTGTTGGAGAGGTTGCCACGGCAACTTGAGGTGGTTGCCCTTGACGAGAGGGGGCCCCATCCAGGCTGAGGCAGACAGAGGCTGTGTCCCAATTCAGGGGCTGCATCCTTCGGAGGACGCATTTGAAGGCCGATTACGTCACAGCGCGAAGGCTGTCCCAATTTGTCCAAATTCGAAGGGTCCTCCAAATGCGTCCTCCTTTTCCCTGTTTTTGGAGGATGCATCGCTACTATCCTTCGCGGCCTCACATATCCCAAAATGCTTTGCGCACCGATTGTTTTTTTTTAACAATAGCGTCCAACAGCACCAGCAGCACCATTATTATTGTTATTGTCGTTATTATATCGAACAATAATTTTTTCTGTTGACATAACAGAAAATATGCTTTACATGTCATTTTGTGAGCAAGGAGCAGACGGAGGAGTTTATTAAATTCCGTGGTCAAAACGACAACCTGTTTACAGGAGCCAAAAACACGGCCACACTCGGATGGAGGTAACTGGCATAAATGAATAGCCCATTTGTTCTCTATACATACTGTATTTATATGTGAAAGTTACATAAAGGAAAAAATATAATCTTTTGATCACATCCAATGAATGTTGTTTTTGGGTGGGGGTGGGGAGTTTTATGTCTGTCCTGATGTCACTGTTTGTGAATCTGTACATATCTGTGATAATGTGATCTTGTGTGTTTACTTTTTGTCATGCTTCACTAATGTTTAGAACAATCCTGCAGAAAATGGGATTGACAAAAAATGTTTGACTGAGGTGCTGATGTTTTTTTTATGTTTTTTTTTTCTGTTTGATTACATTCTGTGTTGTTAGATTTAAATTGTTAATTAAAAATATTGTGTTCTAAATTAAAATCTTATAACCTCATTACATTATCTATTCCATTTCTTATTTGGAATAGAAAAAATAAACTAATTGTGACAACACAATTAGTTTATTTTTTTTGTGATATTTACAGATATTTACAAAGATACAATATGAATATTTCTGTTTACAAGTGGCCATTCTGTACAACTGTACAACTATTTACAAAAGATCAGCAGAAATGACTATTTACAGAGATTTGCAGATTTACAGAGAACATATATACAGTTGAGGCTGAGCAGGAGTCCCTGGTGGTGCTGGAAGATTATTGAAGCAAACAGTTTCCTGTTCCGATAACAGTGACCATCAGGACCGCTTGGAGGCTTGATCCTCACATGGCAGCCGTCGATTGCTCCAGCAGCTTTTCGAAAAGCTCTGTGTCTTGCCAGCCCTGCAAACCCCTGAGTTACTGCCGCCAGGTCTTCTGTGGTCTTGGGGAGGTAGATGACCCTGTGACGAATGGCCACCACCTCCTCAGTAACTCGATGGATGATGCGGTGAACAGTGGAGCGAGGCATCCCAAACACCCTTGCCACCACAACTGGAGGATGTCCCACTCGCCAGCCAGAAGAGACAGACCAAGGTCTCTATTGTGGCACCCCATCCGTGTCGCCTTTCCTGGTGGAGAAGCTCCAGCAGCACCGCCAGGGACTCTCCGCTCAGCCTAAAATCTTGTCTGGTGTCATGATCGTTGAAAAATAATGGCAGAACAGGAACACTGATGTTTATGCAGCAGTACATCGCCCTTGCCTGGATGGAGAAAAGAGGGTAAGAACAGGAGGATTAAACAAGAGCAACTGAATTTTAGTTGATACGACAACTCTAGTGAATGTTAAAGCTTAGACCAATAATGCTTCATTTCTCCATCTGTTGCACTTTGGCTCCTCAATATGGTTCTGATGTTTAATGACACAACATTTTAATAGGCTATTGAATTAAGTCAGGGTTATTTACAGGGAGTACACATTTAACTCTTCAATTCAAGCACTTTTCAGGTCTTGAAAACATAGCATTAAAATTACATCATACAGAACCCTATATCAAGACTCATGGTTAAATTACATATACGTCAGTCCATAGTTTATATGGCAGGCGTTTGTCACTAAACGGTATTGTTTATTAACAGGTAATGTATGAACATCAATATGGGTTAAAATAGCAGGTTAATGTTACCTCCCCACGGCGCTCTACCAGCCGGAGATAAACAAGCCACCGGTGTCGCAAAACCTCTAGCTACATTCGTTGTCTGTCTGTTATGTTTCTGTCGTCTGTCGGTTATGTTTCTGTTGTGTTGTTTGTCGTCTGTTTAATTTTTGTCTCCGTACGTGTGTTTTTCCCGGGTTAGGAGGGAAGAAGTTATGACGTCGTGACGCAATCAGGAAATGCTCCGAAGGCTAGACCGTCCCATTTACCGATGATTGATGCGGCCGATGGAGGAGCCTCCGCGTCCTCCGTGGGCCGTGTCCTCCGTGGGCCGTGTAGGAAGGGTCCTCCGAAGGATGCAGCCCCTGAATTGGGACACAGCCAGAGGCAGACGTGGAGAAGAGCCATTTTCTGCCTCTGCACTGCTCTCACATTTGGGCTTATGCTGACAAAACAGTAGCTCCTATCAGAAAAAAACACAGACCATCATCGTTGTCAGGACTTCCTGAACAATTGGTGTGATTTCAGTGTTTCTACTGAAAATATTTTGGAGACACTTGCGAGTTTAAAACAGGGGTCTGTTCTGCTTCTCTCAGAAAATCTTTGTATTGGAGTCAAAGAGGAGCAGAGACAGGTGTGCCGCACTTAGAGGCTGCTAATTCAAATTCTGTTTGTCTCTCTAATTTTTCGAGCACATTGTGAGAGACAGAACAAATGTGTCTACAAATGTGGAAAAAATCATGCGTGTAGAGTGTAAATTGTGGCTGGGAGAAGTGTGGAAAGAGAAAAAGTCTGGAGATTTTTTAGGCTCTCTTCTGCTCTGACCAATGACATCACCCACTCTGACAGAACATTTCGTGCAATACACACCCTACAGCTATGGGCTCAGTGCGATTGCCCCCGTGGCCCTAACTATCAACTATCTAATCTGACGGAAAACCCATTCTCCATCATGACAAGGTTGCAGCTCTTCTAGATGCTATTTTACTTTCAAAGTCAATTGCAATTTGTAAATGCCTTGCTCATACTAACAACTCAGATCCTATCTCCCAAGGAAACACAAGAGCTGCTGCTGCTGCAAAAAGAGCTGCAATCCAACCCACTATCCTTGATACATTGTTTGTTTCAACTCCAGTCTCTATTCCCAGCTCCCTTCCGGCAATACAGTCCTTTGCCACACCACAGGAAAAGACGTTGTGGCAACACTGTGGTGCCACCCATAAAGATGCAGTGTGGTGGGGACCCAATGACAAACCTTGACTGTTGTTGGACGCTATAACTCAGCACTGTGTAGCAGGAACACTTGGTGTTCAGGCTGCATGACTCCTGTTGGCTGGTGAACATACCCCCACAGAAGTAGGTCAGCCCCCGATCAGGCTGAGGATGTTTAAAAGCACCTGTGGCATCATGGCTTCCTTTTTTTTTTTGCCTTGTCTCTGTCTGATGCCACATCGTCCCCTCATTGTGACTCTGAGGTAGGTAATGATGGGACAAATGGTACGAGGCGTCAGAGCATTCTTCTCTGTACTTGTGTTCTTGTGTACTTGAGAAATGTCATCACTCTGGGTCCAAGTACTGTTCCAATTCAAAAGTCCGCATCTCGACAAGTACACTCAAATACTCGGATGTGTTCTTGCCCCTCCCACTTTATCGAGGATGCATCGGATGGTGACTTGTGCGGACTTGGGGCAACCATGTATCCCAGAATGCATTTCGTAGCAACGATGGTGGAGGAGAGGACTCACAACTATAAGTTACAAGTTTCAAAATACTGCTGTTTTAGTAGTACGGAATCTGGTTTTAAGATTATTTTATGTGAGAAAGTGGATGTTAAAACTTAAAATCTGTGGTCGATTCATCCTGATAGCGCGTAGTTTAAAATTTTCTCCAAAGTTTTCGGAGATGTGTCGTCCTGCTAATGTCATCAAGTACGCTGCTGTCCCAATTGCAGAATGACGGTCCTGCGTCCTCCCGTCCTGGAGAGACTGTACTCCCAAGTCAAACTTGCTAAGCCTGAACTGCCAAGTTCGTAAGTCCGAACTTGGCGTACTTGGTATTGAGAAAGGCCGAAGCCCCGATTCGAGGCTTGCTTCGTTCTTGTGGAAATCACGTGACCGACACTGACAAATGAGGCCTCGGTTTGTGTGGGTGACATCTAGGGATGGGGGGGAGGCTGCGCAAGATGGCGGCCAGTGCAGTCATGGGAGTTCGCGGCTAAGCCAATGTTTTCAATTTTCACTCCTCTCTACTGCCTATTATGGACTTATCGTATGCCAGGAACTTTTGCAATATTAACACAAGTCGCCTTGCTTAATCCAACAAAGAAGGTGCATTGCTGTAACTGCGTTTCACATTGAAGCCCACTGAGCACAGCAACACGTTAACAGTAACGGTCGGCAGCCCTCAAGGTAGGCAAACATCCTATGAAGTTGAACTACAACTACCATGTTCCGGACCGAGCAAGGTGTTAAACGTAAAGAAAAAACATAACGGTCACTACCAAGAGTTTAACTACAGACTAACAAAAAGGAAAGATGTCAACGGTTAATTCCAGTGCCCAGGCTTGCCCTGCTGCTCCTGCTGCTGCCAGATCTGTCTCCGACCATGAATATGCTTGCTCCTCCATCACGGGCAGACTGAGCCCAGAGCCCAAACGCCACTTCCAGAGTCCGACCCTAACACCCCTGCTAAACCCGCTGAAAAGAGGATGAAAGGTGACTTAACACTCACTCAACTACAAAATAACATTGCTGGTTACTAGCAGACAGTCTGGAAAGCTTGATCAACCATAGTACTGTAAGCATCGACGCTCTGAAGAAATCAATTGACTTCGTATTTACGGAGGTTGAAACCCTGAAAGCAGACATGAGGGTGGTGAACCGCACATGTGAAAATAACGGCCAGAGGCTTTCAGAGGTTGAAATGAGAATCAACGAGGCAGAGCGGTATCAGTGCAGATGGAACTTGAGGCTTCACGGGATCCCCGAAAACAAACAGGAGAACATCAAAGCCAAAGTTGCCGACATTTGCTGTGCCGTGGCTGGAGAGAATCAGGCCAAGATCAAAGAAGATATTGATATTGCTCACCGTCTGGGTCGCTTTAATGACAACCAGAAGAAGCTGAGAACAACCATTATCCACTTCACCAACAGATTGTCGCGTGACCTGGTGTGGAGAATGGCCAAAAACAGCAGTTTTCTCAAGGAAAACAAAGTGAGATTCACGGAGGATCTTACTTCCGCGGACATAGCACTACGTGAGAAACTTTGGCCAATGATTGAAGCCGCCAAGAAAGAAGGGGAAAAGGCACACTTCTCCGGGGTTCGTGTGATAATCGACGGGAAAGAGATGCACCCAACGCTATCTCCATGCGGAATCCAGTCTACTCCTGATCAGATGGACACAGCAAGACCCCCTTGATGGAATATCCCATTACTGTCTCCACTACAAGCACATTTACTCTTGTCCTGATTATCACTTCAAAACCTGCATGATGAGTATTTGTGCTCTCTCCTTAATCCACACTCTCTACCTATAGGTACAGCCTTACATTAAGCACTACTGCTTGAGTTGTTTTTTTATATATATATATTTTTTTTTTTTCAACTGTTTATTATGCCCTCTTCCATGTGCACTTACTCCATTATTCAACATAATCTCATTCGCAGCCATATAATGCCTGAGTATTTAAGTTTAAGTTTTTTATCACTGCTGGCTGACTGTGCTATATATAATTTTTATAGATATATATATATATTTTTACTGTAGAAGAACATATTTTTCTGGGATGTAGCCTTAAACTAAGCATTAGTGCTGGGGAGTATGATTTTAATCCAAACTTTCTACCTGAAGATACAGCACAAATTTAAGCACTAATGCCTGAGACTTTAATTTCATGTTTGTGCCCTCTTCCATGTGTACTGTTATTCAGCACATTATATATTTTTTTATTACTGTTGGCTGATTGTGCTCTTTGATATAAACTTAAACTTATACAGTTCTAAGGCGTAGGTTTGCGCTTAACACTAGTTATTTGGAATATAAGCATACTTGTTATAATTCATTGTGTCTGCAAAAACTGTTTCCCTTTTGAGAGGTGAAAATTGTTTACTGTACTCACACCTACATTGTCCTTATTGTCAGGCTTGGGCTCAAAGCAGGACTCAGATGCAGAGACTCGTTCACAAGTTTTGACTTTATTAGAGAAGTCTTGAACAAACTTCTGGGCAGAGTGATAAAACAAGAGGCTATGAAATTATCTGACGCGTGATCTTCCCTAGGGGAAATCACACGGCTGTGAAACATTAACAAAGAAACAAGAAACCAAAACAGACTATGCAAAATTACCAAACAGAAAGCGCTCCAAAAGGGAGGGTAATCTAAAGAACTAACGTCTACAACAAATAACAGAAAATCACTCCACAGGGAGGAATAACTATACAGGCTAGAGAATCAGAAAATCACTCCAACGGAGGAAAAAACAGGATAAACAAAACAATACAAATTACAACTAAAAATCACTCGAAATCGAGGAAAGACCTATGTCAGGAAATCTATGAAAACTAAAACTGGTCTATGAAATATACAACAAAAAATCACTCTAGATCAGAGGAAGAAAAACAAGAACTTCGATATCAAAACCTGAGGCTGTGGCAAGGAACGCTGGCGTGATCATACAGGGACGAAACACACTGGCACAAGACAAAGGGAAACGCAGACTATTTGAACACATGCGGGCAAGGGAACCAGGTGGAAACAATCAGGTAATTGGGGAGACAATCAGACTGGAGACATGAGGAAGAGCAAGTGACCTGAAACGAGAGGAGAGTTACTTTTCAAAATAAAACAGGAAATGACGAGACAAAAACCCAAGACAAGACAATACCTCACCGCGGTGTGACACTTATCAGTTCTTTCTCTAAATGCCAGGGGTTTAAGAGATAATATTAAACGTAAAGCTTTGTTTTTATTTGCAAAACAGCAGAAATCTGATTTTTATTTTTTTCAAGAGTCACATACAGTGGTGAATGATGCTTCTTTTTGGAAAACTCAGTGGGGGAATGACCTTTGGTTTTCACATGGATCAGAAAGATCAGCAGGGGTTACTATCTTAAAAAACGACTTTAATGTTATAGTCCTACACTCAGAAAGTGACCCTTTAGGCCATTACATAATATTAATCCTTAAGGTTGACAACAATATTATCCTTCTCACTAACATATATGGATACAACTCTAAACCCGAAAATGACTTTTTATTTGATACTTTAGAATCTAGCTTCTTACACTGGTTTTCAAAGTACCCAAATGCGCTACTCTTTCTGGGTGGGGATTTCAACATTGCTTTGAATGGTTCATTAGACAGATGGCCCCCAAATACTAATAATTCATTTGCCCTTACTCTGACTACCTTCATGAAAAAATTTAATCTGGTTGACATATGGAGGAAGAAAAATCCCAACAGTAAATTTTATACATGGAATAATAAGGCTTGTACTTCAATGTCTCGTATAGATTATTGGTTAGTTTCTGATTGTTTAGATGAGAATAACATTACTGCCAATATAATAACAACTCCATTAACAGATCATAGAGCTGTGTCACTAACTGTTTCCTTTGGCTCTAACACTACTCATGTGTTTAGAGGCTCTTATTGGAAACTTAACAACTCTATTCTTAAAAATGAATTAGTAATTAAAAAAGTTCAAACACTAATAAATATCTACTGGAACAAAGCTTTAACTGATAGATGTTTTTTTCAGAAATTGGGAACTTTTTAAATTTGAGGTATCAAAATTTTTAAGAGATTTTGGAACCTCTTTATCAAAATCCAGAAAAATTGAAGAAACAAATGTGATTTCTAGGATAACGTCACTTTCTCAAACCTCACCTGAAAATTGATCAGAAAATGACTTACAAGAGTCAATATCTCTGCATAATAAGTTAGATGACATATACAGAAGGAAAGCAGAGGGAGCCTTTGTAAGATCAAGAAGAAAATGGCTGGAGGAGGGAGAACGCAACTCTGCATATTTTTTCCAACTTGAAAGAGCTCGTGGTAAAAACAGTTCTATTTAAAAACTCAATATTATTGATGTTATTACTGATGATCCCAAAAAAATAGCTAATTACTGCTCCACATTTTATAGGTCTTTATATGAGTCACAATATAATGAAACTGAAGCTGACAATTTTTTTGCACACTTCACTGAATCCAAATTAATCAGTGAAGACCAAAGGAGTATTTGTGATAGTCCTTTAACTCCGAACGAAGTCTTATTTGCAATCAAACACCTAAAGCTGAATAAATCTCCTGGGGTTGATGGCCTTACATCTGAATTCTATATTACCTTTGCGGAGCAGCTGTCCCCCTTGCTCTATGGTGTGTTTGTAGAGAGCATTGAAGTACAAACTCTTCCTCCCACATTATGTCAAGGACTCTTAACCCTAATTCCAAAACCTAAAAAATATCCTCTTTTGATTGATAATTGGCGACCAATCTGCCTTCTTAATAACGACTATAAAATTTTAGCTTGAATTTTTGCTATTAGAATGAAATCTGTTCTAGATAACATCATCGATGAAACACAAAGTGGTTTTATGCAACAGAGACATATAGCTAATAACATCAGGCTTGTACTAGACCTTATTGATTATGCTGATTTTTGCAATGATAACAGTTTAATTTTGTTCTTAGACTTTAGGAAAGCTTTTGATACCATTGAACATGATTTTATGTTTCAAGCCTTAAAAAAATTTGTTTTTGGTCCTTACTTTTGTGCTGCCATCAAGACCATGTATAATAATGCTAACTGTTCAATTAAACTACATGCTGGCACATCTCCCAGATTCAATCTAAAGCGCGGTGTCAGACAAGGCTGCCCGGTCTCACCGTACTTGTTCCTGATCTGCACTCAACTACTTTCAGAATTTATTAAACTCAGCCACCTGAAAGGTATCACTATAGCTGAAAGAGAAATCATAATTAGTCAGCTAGCTGATGACACCACCTTATTTTTAAAGGATGCTTCCCAGGTTTCAGTGGCCATTGACATAATTAAGTCTTTCTCTAATGCCTCTGGGCTCTGCTTAAACATCAGTAAGTGTGAACTGTTAGCCCTCAAAAATTGTAATGTATCCTCCATTTCTAACATTCCTGTAAAGAAGTCTGTAACCTATCTTGGCATAACGATTAACAAAGACCAAAATACTAGATGCTCTCTGAATTTCAACCCCATTATAGGTAAGGTACAGAAAAAGCTTAATTCATGGCTTCAGAGAGACTTGTCGATTAGAGGGAGAATCTTGCTAACCAAAGCAGAGGGCATTTCCCGTTTGACCTATGCAGCCCTGTCTCTTAATGTGAACAAACAGACTGCTGAATCTGTCGATAACATGCTATATCAATTTGTATGGGGAAATAGGATTCATTATATTAGTAAGTCAGTTCTGAGGAATTCATATGAACAAGGCGGTATGAACTTCCTTGATTTTTCAACCTTAAATAATACCTTCAAAATAAATTGGATAAAACAATTTCTTAAAAACCCATCCTCAACATGGAATTTTATCCCAAATTTCTCATTTCAAGCAGCTTCTCAACGCTAATGGTTTCTTAATGTCTTATTCTGAATTTCTAAATAAGTACAGTTTCCCTGTACCACCAAAAGAATACGCTGTAGTTTATGACGCTATTCCGTCTGGTGTTATTATGCTACTTAAAAGCTTTGTGACATCTGCACTGACTTTATTGAAATTAGACCCTGCTGTCACTAATGTTGTTCGGATCTGTTTTTCTACTAAGAAGAGGAATAACAACTGTGATATATGTGCTTTATTTCAAAAGGACATAATCTCTGTTCCAAATGCAGTGTCTCACTGGAATAGCTTCACTCCAGGCTTGAACTGGAAAAGAATCTGGTGCCTTCCTTCTAAATATCTGATTATAAATAAGATTAAAGAAGTCTCTTTTAAAATGATTCATAGATTTTATCCCTGCAAGCTATTTTTACATAGATATAAAAAAGACATTGATGTGGACTGCTCATTTTGTAAACAATCTTCATCATTTGTTCTGGTCCTGTCCTGCTTCATGTGTGTTCTGGCAAGAGGTCAGTACATTTATCTCCCAGAATATCTTATCTGGTGTGTCTCTTACATATGTAAATGTACTATTTGGGTTCCACTCCTATCCTTTAATTTTTGAGAAGGAACTCAAACAATACATCACAGCAATCCAATATTCATCAAACAAAAAAGCCATCAAAACCACTGAGCTATGCATTTTATATAATATTTTGATGATCTAATTTATAATTGCTTTGTATACTCCCTTAATCAATGTGACCCCCTGGCATTGTATTGTTCTTTGTTTTGTATCTTCACAAATTGTAATTTCTGACTTGTCAATAAAGTTTGAGCAAAAAAAAAAAAAAGACATCTAGGGATGGGAATTGATAAGAATTTAACGATTCCGATTCCATTATCAATTTTGCTTATCGATCCGATTCCTTATGGATTCTCATTGGGTGAGAAAATAAAAGAGTACAAATGGGTTTGTTTGCGTTAACTATCTTTTATATTTTCATCTCTGCACAGAAAATTTAACATATACAGTATGCACAAATGATGTGTGATGTAACGTCAAGTAGCCAAGTCAAATTTTGTTATTATGATTTGTTTATTTATTTTTCCTAAAATCTTTCTTTTGTGTTATGAACTTCCCCCAAATTATCTTTTTCCTTCCCTTTGTTCCCCCTAGGGGGATGTTTTGGCGTTACACCACCTAGCGTCATAGAGCTGTGTGTGCTCTGAGCTGGTGAGACACTCTCTTCATTGTCTTATTTACTGTAATTTTTTTAATTCAAAACCACAATATGTTGATATATGTTGTAATGTCACATGCTAATGAAACTTGTGGTCAAGCCTCCATTGATTAGCAACTTAGTGAATTGAACGTTAAGCTGAGTTATTCATGCAGAATTAGCTAACTTAGCCTTATGCTAGCTGAACTGTTTCGCTTCTCTGTTTCTCTCTTTTTCATGTTGATGTCGTGGGGCTGTGTTCTGCATGCTATGGCTGTGTGATGACTTGTTTCGTATGTAATGTGACGTTTTATTGTGGTTATGTGAATTTTTTTTTGTATAGTGGTGGAGAGTTGCAGCATTGACTGGTGTGTGTGAAGCCTGTTCTTTTTCCTTCATTCTGAAGGTATGCTAGTTGTGTAATTTGGTTCATTTTGATAATTTTGCATTATAAAAATGAGCTAATGTGGGTGAATTAATTTAATTCTTTTGTACTGTGGGAAAGATTTAATGCATTTTCATTGCACCTTGTATCCTGGGTTTTGCGTATGTTGGATTTTGTTGTACAAGGTACACCGTGTTTTCACATTAATTTTAAAACAGTATGAGCCATGCTGTATATTTTGTATAAAATACAAAGTGATCTGCGATCGGCTGGCGACCGGTCCAGGGTGTACCCCGCCTCCCGCCCGTTGACAGCCGAGATAGGCTCCGGCCCCCCCGTGACCCCGAAAGGGATAAGCGGCATAGAAAATGGATGGATACAAAGTGATAGAGCTGTGTGTGCTCTGAGCTGTGGTGGAGAGTTGCAGCGTTGACTGGTGTGTGTGACGCCTGTTCTTTTTCCTTCATTCTGAAGATTAAATGCTCATAGATGCTCAACCCCGGTGTGCGTCTCACCTAACTTGATAATACAACGCAGAAATACAGCTGCTACAGTCAGAACAAACCTAAAAAGTAGGTGAGCTACTTCTCAGAGTAGGGAATGAATGAAGCAGAACTACACTGATTAAAATAACAACATGCAACTCTGACAGAACTCAAATTTCTGATTTTCATTTGAACAGATATGCCAGATAAAATGCAATGAATTAACCTACTGAAATTCAGGGGCATCTACAGTGGCAAAAGGTTGCAAACCTTTCACCACAAATCTAGTGACTGCTCTGTGACATTCCTTTATCCTCGTCTCAGTCATTTTACTCTTCCCTGCCTCAGTGAAAGTGGAGTGGAGGAGTGGTTAGAGGTGTGTGTGACCTGCCGGTGCCGGCTGCACTCTCTGAGCCAGTGGGAGAGCTGGCCTCTGAGCCAGCCTGACTCTGGCAGTCATCGTGATCTAAATTTGATGGAATGACATGGAGATATGGCATATGGCAAAAGGAGTTTACACAGTGAAATGGCGCTAACCTTAACACAGACACGGCTTGTAATAGTTCAACATTACCTTTGGCACTAATAACAGATGACGCCTGGTATTTGCTCTGCCGCTAGATTCACAAGCGTCGCTAAGAAGCGTATCAAACACGTGACATTCCTGCAAATGAATTGCATGCTGTGTGGACAAATGTTTTAGCATGTTGGAGGTATTTCCCTCCTTTGAAGAAATGGAAACTTTGCACGTGTTGCAAGTGGCCCTGGTGTCATCTTTTCGCATGAAATATAGCCATACTTTGGAGCGTTTCTGCCTCGACGCTATGTCAGCTACGTTCTAAACCAAAACAATGCAGCGTGCGTGACGTTATCGTGCATGTGCAAGTAGGGCTGGGCGATATGGCTGAAAACTATTGCGATATAAGTGTTTTATATTGGTCGATATCGATAATTATTGATATTTTTAATGACCTATTTAAAATAAGGACCAGGAGAAAAATACATTCAATCTAAACATTTTTTTTTAATTTAACCTTCCTTTGATTATAGTCCCCTCAGCTATCAAGGCAGAAAGGAAAGGAAATGTCAACACAACCATGGAAAACTACTACTACTTCCGGTTCCGGCGCCGAACGAGCGGCAGCCTTTTACAGTAGCTCGCTTAACTCTTAGGAGTTTTTTCTTATATTTTTCTGTTTTTCTGTGAGTCTTGCTTATTCTTTTAGTTTTACGTGTTTCTAAATATCTGGCGCATCAGAGACGCTAAACAGTAACTCTGGCGCTACTTCGTTGCCACTTCTACAACTTTCTCCGCGTCTGTGGGTCCGTGAGAGACAATGGCTCCCGTTGTTTACAGTAGGGATCAGCTGCTGGCCCTGCGTAACACAGCTGTGCGGCCGGAGGAGCGACCTGATGTCCCCCGCGAGCTAAGGAGGAGGACGCGAGGGTGTCGCGCAGGGATCAAACGTTGCGACAGGAGGAGAGCTTACAGACCGACTCTCCCGTCCGTCATCATGGGGAACATGAGATCTCTTTCCAACAAGATGGATGAGCTGGCAGCGCTGACGCGACATGAGCAGGATTACTGGCGGTGCAGTTTGCTACTGCTCACGGAGACTTGGCTGGGAATGCAGCACACGGATGCGACTGTGGCGCTGGATGGATTTTCACTCGTTCGAGCGGACCAGACAGAGAAGAGCGGTAAGAGGAAATGAGGAGGGCTGGCAGTGTTTGTGAACGATAGATGGTGTAACTCCAGGAGGGGGGCGGATCGATAAGCAAAATTGATAATGGAATCGGAATCGTTAAATTCTTATCAATTCCCATCCCTAGATGTCTTTTTTTTTTTTGCTCAAACTTTATTGACAAGTCAGAAATTACAATTTGTGAAGATACAAAACAAAGAACAATACAATGCCAGGGGGTCACATTGATTAAGGGAGTATACAAAGCAATTATAAATTAGATCATCCGGACATTGAGCTGTTGGCTGTTAGTCTGAGGCCATATTATCTGCCGCGGGAGTTCTCACACGCCATAGTGGTGGCTGTGTATATTCCCCCCTCTGCTAATGCCGACGCAGCCTGTGACGTCATCAACACCGTGATCAGCAGGCTGCAAACTCAGAAACCACAGGCCCTCTTGCGGATCTCTGGGGATTTTAATCATGCATCTCTGTCCGCCACTCTGCCCAATTTCATCCAGTATGTCACATGTGCCACCAGAGACAATAAAACACTGGACTTATTCTATGCCAACACCAAGGAGGCATACGAATCATCTCCCCTCCCTCCTCTGGGAAGAGCTGATCACAACCTGGTTCATCTCCTGCCTGTCTACAAGCCCCTTGTCAACAGGCAACCAGCTGTGTCCCGCACAGTGAAGAGGTGGTCTGATGAGGCTGAAGAGGCTCTGAAGGACTGCTTCGAGACAACCGTGTGGGATATATTCAACGACTCTCATGAGGAGGACATCGACAGTTTGACAGACAGCATCACGGACTACATAAACTTTTGTGTGGAGAACACTGTACCCACCAGGACTGTACGGTGTCACTCCAACAACAAACCCTGGATTAATCCTGACATTAAGGCTCTTCTAAAGGAGAAGAAGAGGGCCTTCAAGTCAGGAAACAAAGAGGAGCTGAAAACTGTTCAGAGGGAGCTCAGAGGGAAAATCAGAGAGGGGAAGGACAAATACAGGAGGAGAATGGAGGAACAGCTGCAGGAGCACAACACCAGGGGAGTCTGGAGAGGCCTGAAAACCATTTCAGGCCACCAGAAGCCAAACTCTCAGGCAGCCAGGGATTCAAAGTGGGCAGATGAGCTGAACAGCTACTTCTGCAGGTTTGAGGAAGCATCTGCCCCTCCCCCAGCTGTACCAGCCCTGCAGCAGCCCTCCTTTGTTCTGCCAGCACTCTGCCCAAGTACCCCCCCCCCCTCCGCAGTATTCAGCTCACCACCTCCAACGCCACCCCCCACTGTTCCTCCCAGCCCCCCAGCCACTTCACAAGACACTCAGCCCCCCTGCTCCAACTTGTCTCTCACACCTCTCCAGGTGAGAAATCAGCTGAGGAGGTTAAAGACCAGGAAGGCTGCAGGACCGGATGGCCTCAGTCCCAGACTCCTCAAATCCTGCTCTGATCAGCTGAGCGGGATCATTGGACATTTGTTCAACCTGAGTCTGAGGCTGGGAAGGGTGCCGGGACTCTGGTAGACGTCCTGCGTGGTACCTGTGCCAAAGACCCCACATCCTAAGGACCCTAGCTGCTACAGGCCGGTGGCACTAACATCGCACCTCATGAAGGCCTTGGAGCGGCTGGTCCTTGCCCACCTGCGTCCCCTGGTGAGCTCGTCCATGGACCCGCTGCAGTTCGCGTACCAGCCTGGCATCGGAGTGGACGATGCCCTCATCTTCCTCCTCCATCGAGCCCTGTCTCACCTGGAGCTGCCGGGGAGCTCTGTTCGGGTCCTTTTCCTGGACCTCAGCAGTGCTTTCAACACCATCAGGCCAGCCATCCTGAGGAACAAGCTGGAGCTTTCAGGAGTGGACCAACACCTCATATGCGGGATAGTGGATTACCTCTCCAACCGCCCACAGTATGTGAGGACACGGGACTGTGTGTCAGGGACTGTCCTCTGCAGTGTGGGGGCCCCCCAGGGAACGGTGCTGGCACCGTTCCTCTTCACCCTTTATACAGCGGACCTTTCCCACCTGTCACCCACCTGCCACCTGCAGAAGTTCTCTGATGACTCTGCCATTGTCGGCCTCATCACAGATGGGGACGATAGGTCATACAGAGGACTTATTCAGGATTTTGTGGACTGGTGTCAGCAGAACCACCTGCTGATCAATGCGGATAAAACCAAGGAGTTGGTTGTGGACTTCCGCCGCCACCGCCCGCACTCTCCCCCATCACCAGTGAACATCCAGGGAAGGGACATTGAGATGGTCACATCTTATAAGTACCTGGGTGTTCATCTGAACAACAAACTGGACTGGACTCATAACACCACTGCACTTTATAAAAAAGGACAGAGCAGACTCTATCTGCTCAGGAGGCTGAGGTCTTTTGGGGTGCAGGGGGCACTCCTGAAGACCTTCGTGTGGTGAACCTTCTGGCAAACCAATGGGCTGCAAAGCTTCAGTGGTTCGGGAAGCCATCACTAGAGGAAGGTGGTGCTGTTGATTGCTGTTTTTTTTTTTTTTTTTTTTTTTTTAGAAAGGTTTAACATTTTAGCATGGACTTTGCACCTCAATAGCATTTGTTTGCCAGAGTCCTTTTTGTGGTTTTAGTCTCCTGTCTGCCTGGTCATACTTGTGTCCGCTTCCCTGAGGTCTTGAACATCTGTCTACCCTGAGTGATCTGGACATTAGCCCTCTCAAGTTGGCTTTGTCGATGCACTTGTATCGGTATGGATTATTTGTTATAAATTTGTCATTAACATGTATTGTGTTTGTATTTTAGGTCTCAATCAGCTGCTGTTTTGCCCTTAGATTTAGCTGTTGTGTAGCATTCAGGCACTGTTTTGGATTGAATCAACTGGTATGATCTCTCGTATAGTTTAGATTTTCACCTTTTACCTTTTTCTAGTGGAGCTGGTCGCTGGCTTGTGGTGGGGGCTAGGCACTGTATCGTGGTTCCCTTCACAGATTTGTAGTGGTAAGAGCACGGGAACATAGTACTGAACCACAGTTTGCAGTGATGGACAGTTGCCATGAGCACACGAATGGTGGGTGAGTTGCACTGTTGGAACACACCCTTAAGTAGGCTGCCTCCCCACAGCTAGCTTTAGCCCACCTTTCCTTTCCCCCAGTTATTTTAGTTATTTCTACGTGAAGTTACTCTCTTCACAGATACTTCGAGCTACCTTTTAATCAATAATCAATAAATTTGCCTTTGTTTTGGAACGCTGTCTGATGTCTGTCTGACATCCCTTTATTAGTCACAAGTCACACAGAGTTACACGGGGGAAACTGCACATGCTATGCATTTGTGAAATTCTTTTCTCCGCATTTAACCCATCCCAGCAAGTCCTTCCTCCATGGCAGACCAGGAGCCGTGGGATGCCAGCCGACAGCGGCGCCCGGGGACCCAGTTCTCTTTTGTCACCATTGGTCAGGTGATGATCTTCTTGCATGTTTTTAATGTTTTTTTTAAGGAGGATACCCCAGGTGGACATGGGGAGAACATGCAAACTCCACACAGAAAGAATCAAAAAAATCAAAACAATCACACACCGCTCACCCACCACCAGACAGACCATTCATAGTGCTGCTGAGTGATGGTTGACATGTGGTCAAAATGGGTTGAAGCATTTCCAGCAAAACACCAAAGCAGCCAAGTAGCAGCAAAGACTCTGCTGATGAAAATTGTTCCTAGATGAGGAATACCAACTAAACTGAGCAGCAATAATGGCTCTCACTTTGTCAATTCTGCATTAACTCAAATCAGTGAATTTCTTGCCATTGACCTCAAACAACATTGTGCAGGTGCTGTCGAACGAGAGAGTGGCACTCTGAATTCAAAATTAGCAAAATGTCGTGAGGAAACAAGACTGTCTTGACAAAAGCTCTGCCCATTGTTCTAATGCAAATGAGAATGAGAAAAACATCCAGAGTGAATATGAGTCCCTTTGAAATTCTTTTTGGCAGACCTCCATCCCAAGGAGTGGAACCTGTAACCAGGCCACTCCTCTCCACTGACCTATGAGAGGATGACATGCTACAATATTGCAAAAACTTATCTTCGACTCTCTCTCTCCCATCTCTCAACAGGTAAAATCAGCCCTTCCACCACCAGCTTCCGCATTACTCACTGACTTCCAGCCTGGCGACTGGGTGGTGACAAAGGACCTAAGAAGGAAGCAGTGGTACTCCAAACGCTGGCAAGGTCCATTCCAGGTGCTCCTGACAAAACATACTGCTGTAAAGATCGCTGAGAGCAATGTGGGTTCAGGCCAACCACTGTAAGAAGGTCCCAGAGCCAACAGAGGAAATCAGCTGCCAAACACGGACAACACGAGAACAGCACAAGGAATGACAAACTAGACTTGCAGGACAAACCTTTGTCAAAACAAAACGTTTTTCCCACCAGACTACACCATGCTTCACCTAATCCTGATCCATCATGTTCGGTGATACTGATGGAGGCCTACACCTGCAAAGACCATCACTCTGACACAGATGATGACATTTTGTAAATTATGTTTCTGTTTCATTCTTCTAATTTTATTTTATGATTTTTATCTTTTTTCTATTCAAAAACAACTGCCATGATGATGCATTTTAAAATCTGTGTGAATTAATGTATTGGATAATTAAGTTGTGACTTTTTTCCTTTTATTTTTCTCCTCTTTTTTGTTGTTTTGTTTTTGTTTTTAATGATTAAAAATCAAAAGGGAGGAATTCTACTTTCAGCTCCTTGTACTTCATCTACTTGAGATACCCCACATCCCTCTTTCTCACCAGTATATCTGGTCTTTTTGTGTTTTAAATTGTGCTGTCTCGACCTCTTAACACCAAATCCTGCAGGGTGTTTCTGGTGTAAGTCACCTTCTAGGGAGTCAGCACTGATACCTACAGCAGACCAAAAAGTGTGAAAACACACCTTTGGGTAGGGGGTGTTCCTCAGGTATAAATGTATAGCTCTCCCCATGCTTGGGGTCTTTCTTCATTCTACCACTTGTGTGATGATTGACCTTTTTTTTGCAAAGAAAATAAAAACATTGTCAGCTGACAGAAATCTCTATTTCATTCTTCACCAGCAGCAGAGAATTTCCACAACAATTTGGTGTCAGTAATTGGATTACTCGAGTGATCATCAGTGAAGGCCATCCTGTTGGAAGGAAAAAAAAGGCTTTCCAGCCTCTAACCTCAAATCCTCTCCTGATCCGATAAATGACACATAAATTTGTACAAATAAAAATATTTATTCTATTCAGCATTTCTTAGTGCAAGTGTGTGTGCACGCGCGCCCGGGCGTGTCTGTCTGTAACCCCCGCCCCTCTGCCTCCTGCTCAGTGCATACACACAGTAGCCACCACGCGTCATGTTGTTGACCAATCACATGCGGCTTAAACAGAAAAAAGTCGAGAAGAAAAACAAAGCGGCTCACTTCAAAGAGTCGGCTCTAAGAGCCGTTCCCTCAGTGATCGACACATCACTAATTCTTCGACCTGTTCCACTGTTGGTGGGCGTTATCCTGGTAATTTTTCTGCGTGAGAAATAGAAGGTGTAGCATGTGAGCGCGTGAACGGGTTGAAATGCGTGTGTCTCACGCCCAATCGTGAGATTTGGGAGCCCTGCAAACTGGCAAAAGAAGCAATAAAAAAGTAATGGTTGAAGACAATATGAAAGAGGGGAAAAGGCATAGTGCTGAGAAAGATGACTCGATACAGATGATGACACAGTTATGGAAAATAGGGCACGTGGAGGACAACGTTGAAAACCTCTGGGGACATGGTTGCTTGGATGCCGGCTGTCGTAAAAACCTCGAGGAAGAAGAATTTAGGGGGGCGGCCGCTGAGAGCAAAATGCTGTAGTGACGTTGCCGTTTCCCAGCATTCACCGGGGTATCATGGCGGACACTAGAGAGAAAGCGCTGCAGGATTACAGGAAAAAATTACTCGAACACAAAGAAGTCGACGGACGTTTAAAAGAATGTAAGTGATAAGAGACAGTTTAATTGTGGCGTTTGTGTTCAGGCTGAAAAACGTCTGGTTTGTGTTGATTAAAGACAAATTGTTGGATAGCTAGCTAGCCAGCTACCTAGTGCTTTGTCATGCCGTTAGCATCCTCGTAGAAATGAATGGAAATAAACTGGCTGACGCTAGCAGTGCTATCTTAGCTTAGAAGTAGTTAGTTGACAAACAATAGCAACGCCAGTGCGAGCGGTATCCCGAACAGTAAGCTGGTTGGTAACTTCTAGAAGTCAATTAAGGTTAACCTAGACAGTATAACCAGTTGATATAGCTATGTTACAAACTGTATTTTTGCTGTAAAGTTGTGATTTATAATTATTTCTTATCAACAGCTTTACGTTAGTTTATGCTATGGACAGCTAACGTCACCTTAACTAACTTGCGTTAACAAGGCTGTTTGACAGTGTGAGCTTCTAAATTTAGCTTAGTTTCAACAAGTAGAGTATTGACTGTGATTCTGGGTAATGACGAAATCTATAAATAACAACGTTACTTTCTGTGTATCCTTTTTTATAGTGAGAGAGCAGCTGAGAGAACAAACTAAACAGTACGAGAAATCAGAGAATGACCTAAAAGCTCTGCAAAGTGTTGGTCAGGTAAGAATATTGGCTGTAACTTCATTGTAGCTTGTTGGATGTCACTTGATTGTTTGTCACAATTACCGAATTCTGTTTTCTGCAGCCAGGCGACTGCTTCACTCAAGGTTTTGACCAAGACTGTTTAAATACTACCTGGCCAACCAAAACTAATAGTGTTGGTGCTGTGCAATTTAACCTTAACTGTCAAATCCATTATGATTTCATGTTGTCAGTAGAAAAGACACAAGTTGGCGTTTTACATGTCTGACAGTGTGCATTGTATTTGTGAAGAGAGGAGAGAGGATTCTGTGGCTGAAGACTGTGGAAGGGACCTAACTTGACAAGTGGCAGTGAAAGCATCAATGGCTGATTTTATTCTGTCTTCACTGTTTCCAAGTCCACCGCGTGGACAGAGACACGGAACTTTCAGGCAAAACTAAAGGTGGAGGAATCTGTTTCTACATCAACAGTGGTTGGTGCAACGACGTGACAGTGATCCAGCAGCACTGTTCTCTTGACCTGGAATCTTTCATCATTAACTGTAAGCCTTTTTATTCACCCTGTGAGTTCGCTTCATTCATTCTGGTCGGTGTTTACATCCTGCCGCAGGCCGACGTGCAGGACACACAGTGTATGCTTGCAGACCAGATACTGTGTGCGGAGCGGACCAACCCGGACTCTTTAGTTATTGTCCTTGGCGACTTTAACAAAGGTAACCTCACCTACGAACTCCCTAAATACAGACAGTTTATTAAATGCCCAACCAGAGAGGAGAATATTCTGGATCACTGTTACACCATTGTCAGGGATGCTAATCACACCGCCCCCCGTGCTGCACTGGGCCACTCTGACCACGTCATGGTCCACCTGATTCCTGCGTACAGGCAGACACTAAAGCTCTGCAAACCTGTAGTGAGGACATCAAGGAAGTGGAACAGTGAGGCCATGGAGGATCTCCAGATGTGTTTGGACTCTACCGACTGGGATGTGTTCAGTACTGCTACCAACAGTCTGGATGAGTACACGGAGGCTGAGCGTGCCTGACTCCACCTGCAGGTGGATTACAGACTTCCTGTCTGACAGGAAACAGTGTGTGAAGCTGGGGAAACACATCTCTGACGCAAAGACCATCAGCACCGGGTCTCCTCAGGGCTGCGTTCCTTCTCCTCTGCTCTTCTCCCTGGACACGAACAGCTGCACCTCCAGTGACCAGTCTGTCAAGCTCCTGAAGTTTGCGGATGACACCACCCTCATCGGACTCATCTCTGATGGTGAGGAGTCCACCTACAGGTGGAAGGTTGATCGTCTGGTGACCTGGTGCAACCAGAACAACCTAGAGCTCAACACTCTAAAGACAGTGGAGATGGTTGTGGACTACAGGAAGAACTCAGCCTCACCTGCCCCCTAGAGCTCAATGCTCTAAAGACAGTGGAGATGGTTGTGGACTACAGGAAGAACTCAGCCTCACCTGCCCCCATCACCCTCTGTGACTCCACTATTGACACTGTGGAGTCTTTCTGCTTCCTGGGAACTATCATCTCCCAGGACCTCAAGTGGGAGCCGAACATCAGCTCCCTCATCATGAAAGCACAGCAGAGGATGTACTTCCTACGGCAGCTGAAGAAATTCAGTCTGCCAAAGACAATGATGATGCACTTCTGCACAGCCATCATTGAGTCCATCTTCATCTCCTCCATCACCATCTGGTACGCTGCCACCGCTAAGGACAAGAGCAGACTGCAGCGTGTCATTAGGTCTGCAGAGAAGGTGATTGGCTGCAGTCTCCCGTCTCTCCAGGACCTGTACGCCTCCAGGACCCTGAAGCGTGCAGGAAAGATTGTGGCTGACCCCTCCCACCCCGGACACAAACTCTTCAAGACACTCCCCTCTGGCAGGAGGCTGCGGTCCATCAGGACCAAAACCTCACGCCATAAGAACAGTTTTTTCCCGTCTGCTGTCAGCCTTATTAACAATGTCATGCACCAACCTCACCAAAGCAAATTCCTCCTATGTGTAAAATCGTACTTGGCAATAAAGCTTTTCTGATTTCTGATTTCTGACTATATTTGCCTGCCTTGTTCCTTGCAGATTGTTGGAGAAGTGCTCAAACAGCTGACTGAAGAGAAATGTAAGTTCATTGGTGGATATGTCACACATTTAGAAGTTTAATGGAAAAGGCAGGACAGGCAAAATTATTTTAGGTCTCAGGAATTTAATTGCCACAGACCCTTTGTCAGTCAAAAAGCAATGCAGTATTTACATGAAACAGTGATGGGCCTAGCTAATTTTCTGCCATCTTTCACTCGTTCCCTGCAGTGTTGTCCATTTGGCTGCATGGTTGGTTCCAGCACCACATCAATCTTCTCGGTTTTAACAAGCATGCACTTGGTTAATTTGATTTCTCTTCATTTAGGTTAACAAATAGATGCAGACAGAGACTACACCAAAATACTTTCAGAATGAGGATCATCAATCATTTTCCATCACAATCTCAACAAAATGCTCTGTACATAAATCTGCAGCACACCACAGCTCATGTTTTCGTATGGCTACTCTCTATGGCTCCTCATGCTACTGCTGTGTGGCAGGTTATGGAACGCCTGAGGTCTTGAAGCTTGGCAAGCAATGAAAGATTACCAATAACAAGTTGTTACTGTGACACATCTTAAACTGTTTTATCACAGACATGCTAATGTATTTTCTTCAATTCCAGTCATCGTCAAGGCCACAAATGGCCCCCGATATGTGGTTGGGTGCCGCAGACAGGTAGGTGCTGAACAATCATCCTGTAATGTATCATCTTCTCCAGGGTTTTCGAGCCTTAAATTCTTATGACACCATGTATTTGTGCTTTGCTAAATTTTATTGGATTCAACTGTGGCATATTCATTTTAAATTTAAAGAGACTGAAGGCCATATCTGTCAAACAAAAATTAATATATTGCAAACTTAATTGCATGTATGTGCATCCTGACCCAAGAGTTTAGTCTTCAACCGTGCAGAAAATTAGGATCACCTGAAAAAGACAGATCAGGTAATACTATTGAACTATAAGTGGTCTTGGTGACCTAATAGGACAAAACAACAATTCTAAGTATTTAAATATGAAAAGCATGCAAAAGAGCATATACCTGCATATAGGGATGGACAGCTCGAAGTTAAGTGGAACTACGCCATCTGTTTGCAGGTGAGAGTACTACTGCACATGTAAAAAGGTAGTATAAAGCTTATAGTGTCTCCAGAGGGAGCTGTAGTAAAGTCTGGTAAATGTCCTCAAGTGATGTCACTTGAATTAGTGTCAACTGGGGCTGAAGAGTACAAGTTTGAAAATGAGATGGTGTGGAGTTACAAGTGAGTCATCTTCACAGACCTTTGTATTTTGCCCTGTGTTTGACCATCTGAGATTTTGCAATACCATATACTGTACTGAGGAATCTGTTTCTTTGGCTCTGGTTGTATGAGTCCATTGTGGGCAATGTGAGCAAGACTGCTTATGCAATATTGGATTGTTATGGTATTATCAAATTGTTGATTGGTATTTTTTTCTGGCTAGGACAAAATGTTCCAAACATTCCAACACAATGCAGCATCAGTATTTGTTGACTTCAGTGTTAAGAAAGTGAAGCCTAATCTATAACCCAAGGAGGGTTGAATCAATGGTAACTGGACTCGTAGAAACGTATCACCTCTCATCTGTTGGACTTCAGTTCTGACTGGTGTGGAGTCCCAGGTATTTAACATCTGTTAGGTTGTCACAACACTCATTGAACCACTTGGGTTGTTTGTGCTCCTAACTGCTGATTGTGTAACAGCAATCGTTCGAGTCATTGGAGTCACTTGGAGCCAGGTGTGAACGACAGTCACTGGAGTTGTCACATGAAGCCAACTGTGAATTGTTAAATCTCCTGGGACAGCATTGTAGGTTGGGGATAAGTGGTGTCTAAGACCTCCTCCTCTAGTTGAGGGATGGTTTCTCTGTTTTTTTTTATGTAAATGGTCTCTTTCACTCCTATTTCAAACCACCCCTGCCCCATCCCCTGTTCAAAACATGTATGTTGTCCCCAAATGAGTATCCCTTATATTTCAGGTGTAGATGAACTGCTGAATCTTGACCTGATGAATTACCCCCCTTGTTCCTGACTGTTTTTTTTAGTTTTCCCATTACACAAGTCTGTGCATTCCTCACTGCATTGGACTGCATAAACTAGTTTGCTGTAGTTCAGTTGATGTTCTGACATGTTCTGTGAAGACTAGCACTTGTTGGGTTTTGATTTTGATTCATGTGTGGTCCATGTGTGCGGTTCACATCTGCCACAGGTGATTCCAAACTACCCCAATAACTGCCGTTACACAGCCAGGAGCATACAAAAGTGGTTTCAATAATCGATGATAATAAGACATACTTTATTAATCACATGACACAATAATGACCCCATGGATGTTAAAAACCTGGTTCTCCCCAATAGTCAGTGAAAACTGAAGAAGCCCCTTGGATGAGAGGCAAAACATTTTCAGGTTTCTGCAACCAAGTCCAGCTGCCTTTTATTCAACCAAGAATCTTCAAAGACATGTAATCCATATTTTTTTTCATTCCAGTTGGATAAGTCACAGCTTAAGCCTGGCACCAGAGTGGCACTGGACATGACTACACTCACTATAATGAGGTAGGCTGGATATAATCACCCCCCAGAATTGGTTAAGCAGTGTCACAGGCTATTAGAGATCTAACAGTACATGCATTTATGCTGAACACTGAGTGGATAATTGTAGTCTGTATCTTGGCATATGTAGTTCTCCATGTGGCATTCCAGCAGCTTCTTGCTGCAGATTTATACCGGACAGATTGTCAACACCAAATGATTGTTTGTCACAGAAGATGTGCCAAAAATCTTTTATTTCTTTGAACGAGGGAGTGTTATCTTTGTGTAGCATACTTATTGAGCATTTGCAAATGTTTGTGTGTGCCTTACAGAAAGATTTGCAGCCCATGAACTAGGGCTGGGCGATAAAACGATAACGATATGTCTCACGATAGACACGTAATCAATATCAATAAAAAATGCGTTTGACAAAACATTCCTTAATTTTTTTTTCTCCGTCAGAAGAAACCAGAGGTTGCGAAGCAAGGTTGGTTGCATGAACAAATGCACTCGCTTTCAGGTAACCAAGCAATGTAGGGAGTAATCACTGATCAGTGGGAGTGACACGCCAATCATGTAACCGGATCAAGTTCGGTTGCGCCATCTTGTTGTCTGGTGTTTGATTCTTCACGAGGAGTGAGATGAGAAATAGAAAGTGAGTGCTGCAGCGAGTGGAGAAATTGTCGATAAAACAGGGAAAGTCAGCTCGCCAGTATGGCAGTTTTTTTTGGATTATAGAAGTTGGACTGTAGTCAGACCAATGTTGTCTGTAAATTATGCAAGACTGTCATCCCCACCAAGGCCGGTAATACCACAAACTTGTTTAACCACCTTAGCCGCGCTCACCCTTTGGAGTACAGCCGTATTCGCCAACGTCCAGCAACATCTCCAACCGCAGCACCACCGCACAAGCAGCAGACCACCATGCAGAGGTGCTCTACTTCAGTGCCTTATGACAAATCATCGAAAAGGCACAAAGACAACGGAGGCAGTGGCATATCATATAGCTAAAGACATGCGCCCGCTGAGCATTGTGGAGAAGCCAGGTTATAAAAATCTCTTACATGCTTTTTAACACACTTGCAATAAAAATGAATAATTCATGCATGTTTAGAGTAAGAAGAGTGAATGAAGTTATTCATATGTCTAGGCTGGTTTTATAGTTCAATCAATCTTACCATACTTTTATTTACATTTATTATTTGAGTGTTTTCCATGGTTGTGTTGACATTTCCTTTCCTTTCTGCCTTGATAGCTGAGGGGATTACAATCAGAGAAAGGTTAAATTTAAAATAAAAATGTTTCAATTTAATGTATTTTTCTCCTGGTCCTTATTTTAAATAGGTCATAAAAAATATCAATAATCATCGCTATCGACTGATATAAAACACTTATATCGTGATACAGTTCTTAGTCATATCGCCCAGCCCTACCATTAACCACTTTTTAGTGTTCACATTTGTAAGCTTTAAGAATGTAGTATCTAGCAGTGACTGAATACATTATGTACTAAACTGTGAATTTATTGTACCAATGTATTCAACCAATGAATGTTCAGCAAGAGATGGAAGTTAATAGTGGTTTGATGAAGAGCAAGAGTTCATATAGTACAAAGCTGGAACTGTGCTCAGCATGTGTTTCATGTTCTTTCGAAGGTACCTACCCAGGGAGGTGGATCCTCTGGTGTACAACATGTCCCATGAGGACCCTGGCAGTGTCTCATACTCCGAGATTGGAGGCTTGTCTGAGCAGATCCGTGAGCTGAGAGAGGTACAACAAGGCCACAGCAATCAGTCAGCAATTGAATTGTACAAGACAGACTTAATTTTTGGAAGTTTTTTCTCATAAATGTATTGGCATGATTGGCAGTATGTGGTGTAGTTTAACAGAGGCTCCCATATGTGTTTCTTTAAGGTGACATTTGCATGGTTGGGTTTTGTTCAGAGAGATTCTGACTGAGATGAGAAAGGGATGAAGACCAAATCAAAATATTTGTTTTACTTTCTATCCTTGCTGCATAAACAAAGCTGCTGTTATTTCATGACAGGTGATTGAGCTGCCTCTGACCAACCCTGAGCTCTTCCAGAGAGTTGGGATCATTCCCCCAAAAGGCTGTCTGCTCTATGGGCCTCCAGGTTAGCAAATCAGTGAAGAGTTTCAGTGAAAAAGCCTTTATAGATCCATCCATATATGCATATCACATTTGAGAACAAATATATTTAAGCTGGTATTTGTTTGTTTAGACACATTTATGGGTCTTATTTTATCTCTATAAGGTCCATATTATGTATTTTAATTTCATGATACTCATATGTTTACACAGTAAAAGTGTGGTGTAATTAGTTAATTGTTTCATTATGCTTTTTTCTTATTGACAAACCCCTTCTGTAACAGGCACTGGGAAGACTCTTCTTGCCAGAGCAGTGGCCAGTCAGCTGGACTGTAACTTCCTCAAGGTGAGCTTTGGTGCCAGTGTTAGCCTGGACGGCAGCGCACTGCCACATTGCACTTCAGTGTAATGCAGTGCACTCAGTTGATGACGTCTGTGTGTGCGCGCGCTGCAGGTGGTGTCCAGCTCCATTGTGGACAAGTACATTGGTGAGAGTGCCAGGCTGATCAGAGAGATGTTCAACTATGCTAGGGACCACCAGCCATGCATCATCTTCATGGATGAGATTGATGCCATTGGTGAGTGACCCTGAAGATCTGGTTTGGTTTTTGTCTTTCCTTTGGCTCTAACATTTTAGTTTAGAGCTAATGTTTTTTAAAGAGCATATGCATTTTAATCTATTCAGCTTCAAGCTGCAGTTAAAGCTTTTACATATCTGCTAACTGTAAGGCTTTTATTATGAAGCAATTAAAGCGTCCTGTACACTTTGTCATATATGTTAGTGACTGCTATCTCCAATCAGTTAAAAAAAATTGGGCATAATAAAAATATGTACTGTACACTTTCAGTTTCAAGTTTTTATTTGCTAGAGACTGAACATACAGTGTGCAGTGAAATGCTTTGTTGCCCCCTCCAGTTCTATGCATGACGTGATGAAATATCCAAAATATCAAATATCCAATCATGTATTTCCCTTTGTACAGAACTATGCTTACAGAAGGCTAAAAATGTAGATACAATTGACATAAGGGTAGGGCTGGGCGATAAAACAATAGTGATATGTCTCGCGATAGACACGTCATCAATATCAATAAAAAATGCGTTCGATAAAACATTTGATAATTTTTTTTCTTTGCCGGAAGAAACCTTAAGTTGCGAAACGAGGTTGGTTGCATGAACAAATGCACTCGCTCTCAGGTAACCGAGCAACGTAGAGAGTAATCGCTAATCAGTGAGAGAGACATGCTAACACGCCAGTCATGTAACATTATCAAGTTCGTTTGCGCCATTTCGTTGTCTTGTGTTTGATGCTTCGCAAGGAGTGAGATGAGAAATAGAAAGTGCTGCAGCGAGCGAAGAAATTGACGATAAAACAGGGAAAGTCAGCTCGCCAGTATGGCAGTTTTTTGGATTTTATGTCGGACCGTAGTCAGACCAATGTGGTCTGTAACTTATGCAAGACTGTCGTCCCCGGTAATACCACAAACTTATTTAACCACCTTAGCCGCGCTCACTCTTTGGAGCGCAGCCGTATTCGCCAACGTCCGCCAACCGCAGCACCACCGCACAAGCAGCTGACCACAATGCAGAGGTGCTCTGCTTCAGTGCCTGATGACAAATCATCTAAAAGGCATGAAGACACAACGGAGGCAGTGGCATATCATATAGCTAAAGACATGCTTCACTAAAAATATAATTGAATAGCTCATGTATGTTTAGAGTAAGAAGAGTGACTAAAGTTGTTCATATGTCTAGGCTGGTTTTATAGTTTACAGTCAATCTTACTGTACTGTCTATCATGTTTGTTTTCAGATGTCAAATCCACCTCAGTTTCTGCTATTTTTACAAAACACTGCATATATCTTAAAACATTTTATTCAGCAGAAGGTGACTCAGCTTGTGAACTTCCTGCACTAAACCTGCAGAAAAAAGTTCTCAGGTTTCTCTCTGTTTACATTTTTACACTTTTTTTTTACTTTTATTATTTGAGTGTTTCCCATGGTTGTGTTGACATTTCCTTTCCTTTCTGCCTTGATAGCTGAGGGGATTATAATCAGAGGAAGGTTCATTTTAAAATAAAAATGTTTAAATTGAATGTATTTTTCTCCCGGTCCTTATTTTAAATAGGTCATAAAAAATATCAATAATTATCGATATCGACCAATATAAAACACTTATATCGCAATAGAGTTTTCAGCCATATCGCCCAGCCCTACATAAGGGTCAACCAACTTTTGAACGGACAGCTCTCAAATACAAAAACAATATAGCCATTTGAGCTGTTAAAGCTACTGCGAATGAGCATGCTAGCAAGCTTGCGCACCTGGAACGCAATGTGTCTAGTGCTACTGATATAATCACAATGTAGACAGCGTTCTCATGTGCAATGTATTGAAATCCTCTTAAATAAAGCACACTTGATTAAAAAAACAAAACAAATATAGCAAATCAAATATATACAACAAAATGTAAGATGTGCATATATGAAGAATTAATCTCAGTGCAAATATTAAATGAATGCAGGGTAAGGGTTGAGGTGATTGTCAACAAATGTCAGAGGTAGAGTATGGCAGGAACCCTGGCAGGATCCTTGTTTGGGATCTGGATTGCCTGAGGGAAGTAGCTACTCTTGAGCCTCTCTTCCTGGTCCTATGACTGCAATAGTGCCTTTTTCAATCTCTCAGTACCCATGGCCATATCTGATGTCCATGTTTGAGATTTCTGAAATGAAGAAAGATTTATATCTTTTTTAAATCTTTGCTCTGTTAACTATTGATAAACTTTGTCACTGTCTGTAGAAATTTACCCCCCAACCTGAGAAAGCATGTCAAGATACAGTTGTGCTCATAAGTTTACATACCCTGGCAGAATGTATGATTTCTTGGCCATTTTTCAGAGTATGAATGATAACACAAAAACTTTTCTTTCACTCATGGTTAGTGGTTGGGTGAAGCCATTTATTGTCAAACAACTGTGTTTACTCTTTTTAAATCATAATGGCAACAGAAATCAAAAGTTTACATACCCCAGTTCCCCTTTAACATTAATGACAGCTTGAAGTCTCTTGTGGTAGTTGTGGATGAGGCTCTTTATTTTCTCAGATGGTAAAGCTGCCCATTTTTCTTGGCAAAAAGCCTCCAGTTCCTGTAAATTCCTGGGCTGTCTTGCATGAATTGCAGGTTTGAGATTTCCCCAGAGTGGCTCAATGATATTGAGGTCAGGAGACTTAGATGGCCACTCCAGAACCTTCGCTTTATTCTGCTGTAGCCAATGGCAGGTCGACTTGGCCTTGTGTTATTTGGAACATCGAAGTAAGTCCCATCTGGGCTCATGAGTGCAAATTTTCCTCCAGCATTTTCTAACATGCTGCATTCATCTTGCCATCAATTTTGACCAAGTTTCCTGTGCCTCTGTAGCCTACACATCCCCAAAACATCAGCGTTCCACCTCCGTTTTTCACAGTAGGAATGGTGTGCCTTTCATCATAGGCTCCTCTCCAAATGTAACGTTTATGGTTGTGGCCAAAAAGTTCAATTTTGATCCCATCACTCCAAATGACTTTGTTCCAGAAGTTTTGAGGCTTGTCTCTGTGCTGTTTGGCGTATTGTAAGCGGGATGCTTTGTGGCATTTGCGTAGTAATGGCTTTCTTCCGGCAATTCGACCATGCAGCCCATTTTTCTTCAAGTGCCTCCTTATTGTGCATCTTGAAACAGCCACACCACTTTTTTTCAGAGTCCCTTTATTTCAGCTGAAGTCATTTGTGGGTTTTTCTTTGCATCCCGAACAATTTTCCTGGCAGTTGTGGCTGAAACTTTTGTTGTTCAACCTGACCGTGGTTTGGTTTCAACAGAGTCCCTCATTTTCCACTTCTTAATTAGAATTTGAACACTGCTGATTGGCATTCTCAATTCCTTGGATATCTTTTTATATCCCATCCATCCATCCATCCATCCATTATCTTCCGCTTATCCGGGGCCGGGTTGCGGGGGTAGCAGTCTGAGCAGGGACGCCCAGACTTCCCTCTCCCCGGACACTTCCTCCAACTCTTCTGGGGGGATCCCGAGGCGTTCCCAGGCCAGCCGAGTGACGTAGTCACCCCAGCGTGTCCTGGGTCTTCCCCGGGGCCTCCTCCCGGTGGGACATGCCTGGAACACCTCCCTAGGGAGGCGTCCAGGGGGCATCCGATAGAGATGCCCGAGCCACCTCAGCTGACTCCTCTCGATGCGGAGGAGCAGCGACTCTACTCTGAGCTCCTCCCGGGTGACAGAGCTCCTCACCCTATCTCTAAGGGAGCGCTCCGCCACCCTGCGGAGGAAACTCATTTCAGCCGCTTGTATCCGGGACCTCGTTCTTTCGGTCATGACCCAAAGTTCATGACCATAGGTGAGGGTAGGAACGTAGATTGACCGGTAAATCGAGAGCTTCGCCTTTCGGCTCAGCTCCTTCTTTACCACGACAGACCGATACAGCGACCGCATTACTGCAGCCGCTGCACCGATCCGCCTGTCAATCTCACGCTCCATCCTTCCCTCACTCGTGAACAGGATCCCAAGATACTTAAACTCCTCCACTTGAGGCAGGAACTCTCCTCCAACCTGAAGGGAGCAAGCCACCTTTTTCCAGTCGAGAACCATGGCCTCGGACTTGGAGGTGCTAACTCTCATCCCAGCTGCTTCACACTCGGCTGCGAACCGCCCCAGCGCATGCTGAAGGTCCTGGCTCGAGGAAGCCAACAAGACAACATCATCCGCGAAAAGCAGAGACGAAATCTGCCGGCCCCCGAACCGAACCCCCTCCGGCCCCTGGCTGCGCCTAGAAATCCTGTCCATAAAAATGATGAACAGAACCGGTGACATAGGGCAGCCCTGCCGGAGTCCAACATGCACTGGGAACAGGTCCGACTTACTGCCGGCAATGCGGACCAAGCTCCTGCTCCGGTTGTACAGGGACTGTACAGCCCTCAACAGAGGGCCTCCAACCCCATACTCCTGGAGCACCTCCCACAGAATGACGCGAGGGACACGGTCGAATGCCTTCTCCAAGTCCACGAAGCACATGTGGACTGTTTGGGCAAACTCCCATGAACCCTCAAGCACCCTGTGGAGGGTATAGAGCTGGTCCAGTGTTCCACGGCCAGGACGAAAACCGCATTGTTCCTCTTGAATCCGGGGTTCGACTATCGGCCGGATTCTCCTCTCCAGTACCCTGGAATAGACTTTACCAGGGAGGCTGAGGAGTGTGATCCCCCGATAGTTGGAACACACCCTCCGGTCCCCCTTTTTAAAAAGAGGGACCACCACCCCAGTCTGCCAGTCCAGAGGCACTGTCCCCGTCTGCCACGCGATGCTGCAGAGGCGTGTCAACCAAGACAGTCCTACAACATCCAGAGACTTGAGGTACTCAGGGCGGATCTCATCCACCCCCGGCGCTTTGCCACCGAGGAGCTTGCGAACTGCCTCAGTGACTTCAGCCCCGGTGATGAATGAATCGACCTCCAAGTCCCCAGTCTCTGCTTCCTCTACGGAAGACATGACAGAGGGATTGAGGAGATCCTCGAAGTATTCCTTCCACCGCCCGACAATATCCCCAGTCGAGGTCAACAGCTCCCCACCTCCACTGTAAACAGTGTTGACAGAAAGGTGCTTCCCCCTCCTGAGGCGCCGAACGGTTTGCCAGAATTTCCTCGAGGCCAACCGGTAGTCCTCCTCCATGGCCTCCCCGAACTCCTCCCAGACCCGAGTTTTTGCTTCTACAACCGCCCGAGCTGCCGCACGCTTGGTCTGCCGGTACCCATCAGCTGCCTCAGGAGTCCTATGAGCCAACCAGGCCCGATAGGACTCCTTCTTCAGCTTGACGGCATCCCTTACTTCCGGTGTCCACCACCGGGTTCGGGGGTTGCCGCCACGACAGGCACCGCCGACTTTACGGCCACAGCCATGGACGGCTGCATCAACAATGGAAGTGGAGAACATGGTCCATTCGGACTCAATGTCTCCAACCTCCCTCGGGATCTGGTTGAAGCTCTCCCGGAGGTGGGAGTTGAAAACTTCCCTGACAGCGGGTTCCGCCAGACGTTCCCAACAGACCCTCACGGTACGTTTGGGTCTGCCAAGTCTGTCCCGCTTCTTCCCCTGCCAGCGAATCCAACTCACCACCAGGTGGTGATCAGTTGACAGCTCAGCCCCTCTCCTTACCCGAGTGCCCAAGACATACCGCCGAAGGTCAGATGATACGACTACAAAGTCGATCATTGACCTCCGGCCTAGGGTGTCCTGGTGCCACGTGCACTGATGGACACCCTTATGTTTGAACATGGTGTTTGTTATGGACAAACTGTGACTAGCACAGAAATCCAATAACAGAACACCACTCGGGTTCAGATCGGGGAGGCCGTTCCTCCCAATCACTCCCCTCCAGGTGTCACTGTCGCTGCCCACGTGAGCATTGAAGTCTCCCAGCAGAACAATGGAGTCCCCGGTTGGAGCACTTTCCAGTACCCCTCCCAGGGACTCCAAGAAGGCCGGGTACTCCACGCTACTGTTCGGCCTGTAGGCCGAAACAATAGTTAGAGACCTATCCCCAACCCGAAGGCGTAGGGAAGCGACCCTCTCGCTCAGCGGGGAGAACTCCAACACATGGCGGCTGAGCTGGGGGGCTATAAGCAAGCCCACACCAGCTCGCCGCCTCTCACCGCGGGCAACTCCAGAGTAGAAGAGAGTCCAGCCTCTCTCAAGGAGTTGGGTTCCCGAGCCCAGACTGTGCGTGGAGGTGAGCCCGACTATCTCTAGCCGGTACCGCTCAACCTCCCGCACTAGCTCAGGCTCTTTCCCCCACAGTGAGGTGACATTCCATGTCCCCATAGCCAGAGTCGTTGTCCAGGATTTGGGTCGTCGGGGCCCCCGCCCACGACTGCCACCCATTCCACATAGCACCGGCCCCTTCTGATCCTTCCTGCGGGTGGTGGGCCTACGGGAAGGCGGGCCCACGTCGCTCCTTCGGGCTGTGCCCGGCCGGGTCCCGTGGGCAAAGACCCGGCCACCAGGCGCTCGCCTGCGAGCCCCAACCCCAGGCCTGGCTCCAGGGCGGGGCCCCGGTGACGCCAATCCGGGCGACGTACGCTTCCTTGCTTTAATTTCTTTCATAGGGGCTTCTTGAACTGCTCTTAGTCTGACCCGTCACCTAGAACCTGTTTGCCTTGGGAGACCCTACCAGGGGCATTAAGCCCCGGACAACATAGCCTCTAGGATCATTCGGGTACTCAAACTCCTCCACCACGATAAGGTGGCAGATCAAGGAGGAGCTTTTTATATCCCTTTCCTGTTTTATACAGTTCAAGATCCTTTGACAATTCTTTTGCTTTCCCCATAACTCAGAATCCAGGAACGTCAGTGCACTGAAAGATGCAAGGGTCTGTCAGGAGCCCAGAAACTCACTGACCTTTTGTACACACACATGGATTACAAGCAAACAGATCACAGGTGAGGATGGTTACCTTTAGTAGCCATTCAAACACGTTTGTGTCAACTTGTGTGCATGTTATTAGGCCAAAATCACCAGTGTATGTAAACTTTTGATCAGGGTCATTTGGGTTGTTTCTGTTGTCATTATGATTTAAAAAGCGTAAACACAGTTGTTGGATAATAAATGGCTTCACCCAACCACTAATCATGAGTGAAAAAAAGTTTTTCTCTTATCATTCATATTCTCTGAAAAATGTCCAAAAAAATCACAAATTCTGCCTGGGTATGTAAACTTATGAGCACAATTGTATGTAAACATTTGTTTACGTCCCGATAATCATTTTAAACAAATTTGAAGTGCTTGAAGTATTTTCAGTTTTTATGCTATGGTCAAATCAAATTCCTTTCTATGGCTTTACCCACCAAGTTGTTGTATTTGGAGCAGACCCTCTGTGAATCCACTGCTGCCGCATACTAATAGTTAGCTAGCAAACATGCAGCTTTGATGTTACTGACTTAAGTGATTAAGCACTCAAAGTTTTTCACTTTGTAGACTGTTATTGTCCTTAGTCCCTACCACGTGTGCTGACCTCTTTCAACATTTTCTGCTGGACATGTGACACTCTTGTACTACTCCATGTTCTGAGAACCCATCCCTAATCAGTATGCAACGGTGTGCCCCTTCAGCACATGACAGATGATTTTATCCAACCACAGTTTCTGAAAGACAGTAACAGTGGGCATGGAGACATGCACCAGTTTGTCGATAAATCCCAGGACAACCTCTGAAAACTCGTTGACCTCATCAGAGCTGTCCTGGAGCATGTCTCAATCAGTGTTACTCAGTGCATCCTGCAACGTAGCATCTGATCGGTCAGACCAGTGTTTGACCTTTCTCTTCCTCAGGGCTTCCTGCTTAACTCTCTGGCCGTTTCTCAATATGCGTTCTTCTCTGTACTTGTGTTCTTGTGTACTTGAGAAACGTCATCAGTCTCAGTCCAAGTACTGTTCCAATTCAAAAATCTGCATCTTGCCAAGTACAGTCATGTACAGATGCGTTCTTGCTCCTCCCATTTTATCGAGGATGCATTGAATGGTGACTTGTATGGACTTGGGGCAGCCACGTATCCCAGAATGCATTTCGTAGCAACGATGTCGAAGGAGAGGGCTCTCAACTGTAAATTACAAGTTTCGAAATACTACTGTTTTAGTAGTGCGGAATGTGGTTTTAAGATTATTTTATGTGAGAAAGTTGATGTTAAAACTTAAAATCTGTAGTCGATGCATCACGATAGCACGTAGTTTAAAATTTGCTCCAAAGTTTTCGGAGATGTGTCGTCCTGCTAACGGACGAGCTGAGATGGTGACATCATCAAGTACGCTGTCGTCCCAATTGCAGAATGACGGTCCTGCATCTTCCCGTCCTGGAGAGACTGTACTCCCAGGTCGAACTTGTTAAGTCTGAACTGCCAAGTTTGTAAGTCCAAACTTGGCATACTTGGTATTGAGAAACGGCTTCTGTATTTTGGAATGAGGAAGGTGGCGGCGTGATCTGATTTCCTCAATGGGAAGGAAGTCATCCAGAGTCCTGTCCCCTATAGTGGGACAAAAAATGTGGTTTGGTTCTTGCTTAAGGCCTCCTGTTTTTTGTTCTTGTCAGATTGGGGTGGAATGTAACAGCCATGATGCTGACTAAGGTAGATCCTGTGGTAGATACAGTTGAAGTCACATGATTACACACACCTCAGACAAATACATTTAAACTCATGTTTTCACAATTCCTGACATTGTAAACATTCCAATTCTTTATTTTTTTCGGCTTTTATTTTTTCATAAAATTCCCAGTGGGTCAGAAGTATTCAGTAGAATTGCTGTTTAAGTTGTTAAACTTGGGTAATACGTTTTGGCTAACCTTCCACAAGCTTCTCAAAATAAGAAATTTTGTGCATTACTCATGACAGAATTAGTGTAACCGAGTCAGGTTTGTAAGCTTCCTTGCTTGCACTTGCTTTTTCAGTTCTGCCCACAATTTTTCTATTGGATTAAGGTCAGAGCTTTGTGATGGCCACTCAAGACTTTGTTGTCCACAGCCATTCTGCCTCACTTCTTGAAGTACGTTTGAGGTCTTCAGATGTCACTTCCAATACATCTACCCAATTAAAGGAGGGAATTACTGAGTGCTCGCAGGTAAAAAACATGGTGGATTCCAGTTAAATGTCAGGTGCTCTTGAAGTTGAAAGATTCCGTAAAGACAAAGAAACAGCACAAAGCTTTCTTCAGGCACTCCGACCGAGCCAAGGATAGTTAAAAAGCCTTTATTAAATTAGGGCATATTGATATAAAATATTCTAAACGCCGACCGGTTTTGACCACGGCGGGTCTTCGTCAGGGTGTAAAAAAACAGGTAAGGACCCGAGTCAAGGTGCACTGATTGCTTATATAGTGCCAGCGTCAACAGCAATTAGACCAGTTAATTCTCACATAACACAAGATGAAATGTTTCATACAGCCAATCATCAGACGGAACAGGAGTTCCAATTACAAAGATAAGTATGATGATTTTTTCAAAGAACATATCAACTTTTCAAGTAGCCACCGATCTGTGAGATGAGATAAACAATTTCAATATCAGTGAAGTGATTAAACAATTATATAAAAAGGTTACATCAACAGTGATAAACCCATAATGAAAATATATATGTTTCAATCACGGAGTAAAGAGAAAGGGCTAATCTTCAACTGCCTACAAAATAATTATAGAAATGGTCTAAAATCCATCTCTTCATTAAGACCGGGATATATACAGGCATCTAATTTGAAAATCCAAAAAGTTTCCCTTTGTAATAATTTGTTGAGGCAGTCTCCTCCTCTGATTGATGGTTCTACTTTTTCTATGCCCTCCACTTTTAGAATGTTATCATTATTGTTGTGGGCTATATGAAAGTGACGTGCCAGGACGTGATTGGCTGTATGAAACATTTCATCTTGTGTTATGTGAGAATTAACTGGTCTAATTGCTGTTGACGTTGGCACTATATAAGCAATCAGTGCACCTTGACTCGGGTCCTTCCCTGTTTTTTTACGCCCTGACGAAGACCCGCCGTGGTCGAAACCGGTCGGCGTTTAGAATATTTCACATCTACCCAATTGTCCTTCCTCATGATGCCATGTATTTTGTGAAGTGCACCAGTCCATCCAGCAGCAAAGTACCCCCACAACATAATGCTCCCAACCATGTGCTTCACAGTTGGGATGATGCTCTTCAACTTGCAAGCCTCTCATTTTTTCCTCCAAATATAATGATGGTCATTACGGCAGTTTAATTCAGGTTTCATCAGACCCAAAGACGTTCCCCCAAAAACTAAGATCTTTGCCCCTATTTGCTGTTGCAAACTGTATAATGGACTTGTTTATGACGCTTTTATAGCAGTGGCTTCTTCCTTGCTGAGCTGCCTTTCAGGGTCTGTCAAAATAGGACTCGTTACTCAAGATATAGATTCGTGTTTTACCTGTTTCCTCCAGCATTTTCACAAGGTCTTTTGTTGTTGTTCTTGGATTGATTTGCACTTTTTTGCACCAAGGTACCTCTTGGATGAAATGCATCTTATTAATCTCAAATGGGAAAGTGTTAACTGTGTTAACACAGCCAAGTTGTATAAATCTGAAAAAATAGCAAGTAAAAACAAGGTAAATAAATTCGAAACTTGATTCTGTTGTTCAGGAGGTAGCACAGGATTGTTCTGAAGAGTTTAATCAGGATTGCTCTCTATTTTGAGTTATAAGCAAATTTGTGATAGACATGCCCACTTTCACCAGTCGTTCTGACATTTCAAATTTTGGAAATGTCAATACTTCTGAGCATGTACTCTTGACTTGTCCACTGGGTTTTTAAGTACACATTTTTGGTATTTGTGGTACCACCTATCACTCGTGTAAGGGGCATGGCCTTTCCAAAATTGCAATTTTGGGCCAGGTCGACTGGGCCTGTGTTTCTTGGGAAGCATATGCATATCATTTCTAGTTATTGGTACGAGCGTCATGTTGGAGGTCAGTCCATCTCAGCAATTTGAGGCAATATGGCAGAAAAATAATAGTAAGAAACCAGCAGAAACACAATCAGGTTCTGCCACTTCAGGGCATCACACTAGACAATACAATTAGAGTACTTATTAACTCCAGTATGCACTGAATATGCATTGTTTTTCATCATTGCAAACAGAACTGCACATCAATTGAGTTGTTGAGATTCTTTGCTCAGGACCTAATTACTTGTTACTAATTACTATGACCTGCCACCCTGTGTGGTCTGAATAGCTTACTGCATGTTCTCTACTTTGTGCGTTGTTCCCTTAAGGTGGCCGTCGTTTCTCTGAGGGAACCTCTGCTGACAGAGAAATCCAGAGGACTCTGATGGAGGTAACTGAACCACTGTTGTGTTCTAGGCTGTTACGACCAAAACACACATCACAACAAGCACTGTTATTTTTTATGTAAAGTCATTGAGAACTTTGTTTCGTCAGGAGCCAATGCAGTTTGCTACAGCCACCCAAATTGTTGTGACTTGAACTGCTTGCCAGTGACAGAACAATATTTCATATTAGTGCATATATATGCACCATTCCAAGACTGGAAATATGAATAAATATGAAGATTTGCCATATTTTCTGTCAAATTTGTAGGATCCTTATGAAAATTGTTAATGTATTAAATGTTAAAAAATATTACTAGTAGTACTGGTCTAACTTGACTCCTGAGTCCTCCTGCTGTCATGACTTGTGTGTTTCATTGTTACTCACTGAAGAAAGGTTGAATGTAAACAAATAAAACAGGCTACAACTACATGCCTGTTAGACAACTAACAATTTGCTGACCTTTAAATGAAATGGGGAATGCAGTCCCTGTTGCACAGTACAGTCTATCTGCAATGTGACAGCTTTGCTCATTTTCAGTGAATGAACTTGTGAAGAGCAGTATCTATGACTTGTGCAGTAAACTTAACTTTATAAGTGCAAACAAAGTGCGACAAAGTCAGCACAGTGGATAGATAATCGAAAGCAGTGATTGAGTTGTTTATTACTTTGTGCATGTCATGTCAGCTGCTGAACCAGATGGATGGCTTCGACACACTTCATAGAGTCAAGATGATCATGGCCACCAACAGACCTGACACTCTGGACCCTGCCCTGCTGCGGCCCGGCAGATTGGACCGTAAAATCCGTAAGCTCTCCTCTGTTCCTGTTCATCATCTGCTTGTCAGCTCTCTGTGACCACACAGCAAATCTAATGTCCTCTTCTGTTGTTCAGACATCGAACTGCCCAATGAACAGGCTCGCCTGGACATCCTCAAGATTCACTCCAGTCCCATCACCAAGCATGGCGAAATAGGTTCGTGAGCAGAACTGACATCTTAATGAGTTTGCCTCCTCTTCATATCTTCATCATAAAACACACTTCATTTAACCACAACAGAAACAAAATTAAAGTCACCGAAACCGTCCGTTTTTTCCAGTTTTTCAGCAATCATCAAATCTGTTTAATTGAATTAAACCCCTAATTCACTGAGTTAGATGTGGAAATACTCTGACTCTACATGTTATTTTTACCTGCTGCCACTCTCTGTTGTTGGCCTCTTCATGTTATTGGACTCGCTGAACATAGTCTGTCACTAGATTGCGGCTCTGAGTTGTTCTTTGGAGGGAGACTATTGAATTAGCAATATAAAAATTACAAATATTGTCATTGCCGTTGGACTCGACAATGACTAGCCTGTTGCCAGTAGCCAGTATATTCATTAAATTGTCCAACCCTACTCGGTCCCTGAAAGCAGATAAGCAGAATAATCAAATTAATTAAGCAAATGAATTAAATTATATTATTGCATTAATTTAATTTGTCCATCCCCTTAACACTTTTCAAATCCAAATTTGATGCTACAGAGCCATAGGTCTCAGAACCTGTCTACTTTTTGCTGGCCAGTCTTGGTGCTAGAGGCACACATACTGCTATGTACTGTATGTATTAGGAGGTAGAGAACCAAGGTTCAACTCCGGCTTCCTCCCACAGACCAAAAACATGCTCATTAGGTTGATTGGTGACTCTAAATTGCCCCTAGGTGTGAGTGTGAGTGTGAATGGTTGTGTGTATGTGCCCTGCGATCGGCTGGCGACCGGTCCAGGGTGTACCCCGCCTCCTGCCCGTCGACAGCCGAGATAGGCCCCCCCCGACCCCGAAAGGGATAAGCGGCATAGAAAATGGATGGATAGAACCAAGGTTCACACAAGTTTGACCCCCCTGTCTCAGAGGTTGTGTTAGACATTCTCATTGTCCATCATTGTGATGGACAGAGTTCATTAATTTTTTTTAATGATAATGAGACAAAGGCTATTTAACAAAATGTAATTTTCAAGAACAACTCCATCACAGTAACATTTCATTTACAGAACAAACTGACTTATGAGATCATGCATTTGTCTGACAGTCACAATGGATGATTTCATGAATGATTTTTTTTTCTAGAGTGACAGCAGAGGATGCTAAAACACCATGGCAATTGTGCCTAAGGCATATATATATATATATATATATATATACAGCGGGGAAAATAAGTATTTGACACGTCAACATTTTTGTCAGTAAACATATTTCTAATGGGTTTATTGAAATAAATTTTTCACCAGATGTCAGTAACAACCCAAGTAATCCACAAATACAAAGAAATCAAAACAAATAAGTTCACAAATTAAGAACTAAACAAACTAAAAATGATTTTAATACTTGGTAGAAAAGCCTTTGTTGGTAATGACAGCCAGTGTTTCCTCTACATTCATTTAGGAGTGGCGGGCCGCCATTCCTAAATCCTAGCCACCGCTCCTTCAAATTTCTTTTTTTTTTTTTTTTATTGTCGCAAATACACCACCGCCGCATGTCTCCACCTTCACAGCGGAGTCCGATGTTAATTACTCGCGAGAGTGTGGCCTTGAAAGCGACATCATGTCAAGCAGAGAATCAGAGGAGTGTCGTCTTGGAAAATAGGGCAGCGACTTACCGGAGAAAAGACTTAGACTTATTAGCTTAAGATAACCCATAATAGATTCTACAAGTTAAATAGACATTCGCAAAATATTGATGGCCAGCTAACGTTACGTAACATATCGGTAGCTGAAGTTAATTGGGCCTGATGAAAACTCAGTGTCGCTAACATGAGTAAACTAATTGATAGCATTAAGATAATATCTACACGCCATGATGTAACTGCTGACTACATTTTCAGATGAGCTTGTTCAAATAGTTCTCTAAGAAGACACGAGTGGTCCTTGGTTCTTGTACAACTCTTTGGATTATTCTTTTGATTCCTGTCCAAAATCTTGCAAGGAGCACCTGGTCGTGGTTGCTTTAAGGTGAAAGGACGTTCTTTTAGAACTTTTTTTTTTTTTTTGAAATTTAGAAATTCGTCTGTAACCAATGCCATCACTATATTTTGCAATGAGGTTGCAAAGGTCTTGCAAGAGCTCTTTGCTTTTACCCATCATGAAATGTTTCTTGTGTGACACCTTGGTAATGAGAAGGACTAAACCAGCTGATATTAATTTGCACTGGTTAGGGGCGACATTGCATTCTATATACTGACAGATTTCAGGTGGTTTCTTGGCTTTCCATGCCTTTTTGCACCTCCTCTTCTTCATGTGTTCAATACTTCAATTCAATTCATCCATCCATCCATCCATCCATCCATCCATCCATCCATCCATCCATCCATCCATTTTCTCCCACTTCATCTGGGGCTGGGTTGCAGGGGTAGCAGTCTGAGCAGGGACGCCCAAACTTCCCTCTCCCCAGACACTTCCCCCAGCTCTTCCGGGGGGATCCCGAGGCATTCCCAGGCCAGTCGAGTGACATAGTCACACCAGCGTGTCCTGGGTCTTGTCTTGTCTTGTCTTGTCTTGTCTTCTATTCTATTCTATTCTATTCTATTCTATTCTATTCTATTCTATTCTATTCTATTCTATTCTATTCTATTTGTATAGAGCCAAATCACAACCAAAGTTGTCTCAGGACACTTTCCATACAGAGCTGGTGCATGCCGAGCTCTTTTATCTACAGAGACCCAACAATTCCCTCATGAGCAAGCACTTGGCGACAGTGGCGAGGAAAAACTTTCTTTTAACAGGCAGAAACCTCAGGCAGAACCAGGCTCTGGGTGGGCGGCCATCTGCCTCAAACAGTTGGGTTAGAGAGGGAGAGCAAGAGAGAGAGAGTGAGACAGACAGAGAAACAGACAGAAATGCAGTCAGAGAGAGAGAGAGACAGAGGGAGAGAGACAGACAGACATGCAGTGACAATAACAGTATCAGTGGATGTCAGGCAGGGCCAAGGCAGGAGACACAGATGCAATCCACAATCCAGATTCAGCCACTGTCCATGGGAACCTGCAAGACGACAAAGCACAGAGACTCCGGGGAAGGAGCTAAGTTAGTAACACGCCGTGGTAGGACATGAAAGCATGCAGATGGAGAGGGAGAGAAAGACAGAGGAGCTCTGTGTATCTTTGGAGGTCCCCCGACAGTCTAATCCTATAGCAGCATAACTAGGGGCTGGTCCAGGACAAGCCTGAGCCAGCCCTAACTATAAGCTTTATCAAAAAGGAAAGTTTTAAGCCTACTCTTAAATGTAGAGACAGTGTCTGCCTCCCGGACAAAGACTGAAGAGGAGCTTGATAGCTAAATGCTCTGACTCCTGTTCTGCTTTTTGAGACTTTAGGAACCATAAGTAGGCCTGCATTCCGAGAACGCAGTGTTCGAGTGGGGTAATAAGGTACTATGAGCTCTTTAAGATAAGAAGGTGCCTGGCCATTTATGGCTTTGTAAGTAAGGAGGAGAATTTTAAATTCTATTCTGCACTTTACAGGGAGCCAGTGCAGAGTGGCGAGTATTGGAGAAATATGATCTCTCTTCCTGATTTTTGTCAGAACAGAACACATGCTGCAGTGTTCTGGAGCAACTGCAGAATATTCAGCAATGAATTTGGGCAGCCTGATAGTAAGGAATTGCAGTAATCCAGCCTGGAAGTTACGAATGCATGGACTAGTTTTTCTGCATCATTTTGAGACAAAATATGCCTGATTTTTGCAATATTACGTAGGTGAAAAAAGGCAGTCCTTGAAATTTGATTTACATGGGAGTGAAAGGACATGTCCTGGTCAAAGATAACTCCCAGATTCTTTACAGTGGTGCTGGAGGCCAGCGCAATGCCATCTATAACTGCTATGTCATCAGAAAGTGACTTTCTAAGATGTTTAGGGCCTGCTAGTATAACTTCAGTTTTGTCTGAGTATAGCATCAGAAAATTGCAGGTCATCCAGGTCTTTATGTCCTGAAGACATGCTTGTAGTCTAGTTAACTGACTGGTTTCTTCTGGCTTCATTGATAAATATAGCTGGGTATCATCTGCATAGCAATGAAAATTTATTGAGTGCTTCCTGATAATCTTACCTAAAGGAAGCATATAGAAGGTGAATAGAATTGGTCCAAGCACAGAACCCTGCCGAACTCCAAAGCTGACTTAAGTGAGCACAGAGGAGTCGTCATTAACGATCTGCGATCTGACAAGTGGGACTTAAACCAGCTTAGCGCAGTTTCCTTAATGCCCATGAAGTGGTCCAGTCTCTGCAATAGGATACCGTGGTCAATGGTGTCAAATGTAGCACTAAGATCCAATAAGACTAGTACAGAGACAAATCCTTTATCAGATGCCTGGATCTAGAGTAGGCTTTTTAAGTAGCAGTTTTATCACAGCTACTTTAAAGGACTGTGGTACGTAGCCTATTGATAAAGACAGATTGATCATGTCTAATACTGGAGAGTCAATTAAAGGTAATACTTCTTTAAACAGCTTAGTCGGGATGGGATCTAAAATACAGGTTGGTGATTTTGATGATGAAATTATTGAAATTAGTTGGTGAAGGTCAACAGGAGTAAAGCAGTCTAAAACTGCGACAGACTGAGTAACAGTTTCTACGGTTTCTGTGTTTGAAGACAAAACAGTACCTGTTGACGGCAGGAGCTGATGAATTCTGTCTCTAATAGTTAGAATTTTATCATTAAAGAAGCTCATGAAGTCATTACTGTTCAGAGCTAAAGGAATACATGGTTCAACAGAATTATGGCTCTCTGTCAGCCTGGCTACAGTGCTGAAGAGAAACCTGGGATTGTTCTTATTTTCCTCTATTATTGCAGAGTAATAGGCTGCCCTGGCACTGCGGAGGGCTTTCCTGTATATTTTAAGACTGTCTTGCCAGGCGGACCAAAATTCTTCCAAATTGGTAGAACGCCATTTCCTTTCTATTTTCTGTGAAGTTTGCTTTAATTTGCAGGTTTGAGGAGTATACTATGGAGCTAACCTCCTCTGTTTAATTATCTTCTTTTTTAGGGGAGCAACAGAGTCAAATGTCATACGCAATGAACCTGTAGCACTATCAACCAGCTAGTCAATCTGGGAGAGACTAAGGTTAGCATAAGAATCCTCTGTTGTATTGAGACATGGCATTGAATTAAATACTGATGGGATCATATCCTTAAATTTAGCTACAGCACTATCAGACAGGAGTCTGGTATAAGAATTTTTGCCTACTGGACGGTAGTCTGGTAATATGAATTCAAAAGTTATTAAATGATGGTCCGACAAAAGAGGATTCTGTGAGGAGACTATTAAGTCTTCAATTTCAATGCCATATGTCAGAACAAGGTCGAGGGTGTGGTTAAAACACTGAGTCGGTTCATGTACATTCTGATGGAAGCCAACTGATTAAAGTCACCTACAATAATTACTTTATTTGCTTTAAGGACTAAACCTGATAGAAACTCCGAGAACTAAGCTATAAATTCGGAGTAGGGACCAGGAGAGCGGAATACTATAACAAATAAAACTGGCTGCACTGTTTTCCATTTTTCATGAGAAAGAGTGAGAACAAAGCTTTCAAATGAGTTATAGTCGAGTTTAGGTATAGGGCTGATTAAAAGGCTTGAGTCAAAAATGGCTGCAACTCCACCTCCTCTGCCGCTGCCTCGAGGAATGTGAGTATTAATATGGCTTGGAGGAGTTGCTTCATTTAGGCTCACATACTCTTCAGGACACAGCCAGGTTTCAGTCAGACAAAATAAATCAATATTATGGTCTGATATTAACTCATTTACTAAAACAGCTTTAGAGGACAGAGATCTGATGTTAAGGAGTCCACATTTAATTCTCCTATCTTATTGTACTATTGCAGCGGTTGTTTTAATTTTAATTAGATTTTTATGTTTAACTCCTCTTCTCTGTACTTTTGGTTTACTTAGTTTATGTGGTCGGGGGGCAGACACAGTCTCTATGGAGTGTTGGGTGGGTAACTGCTCTAATGGAGGCGCAGAGAAGCGTGTAGGACTGCAGCTCTGCCTCCTGGTCTCAACTCTGAGTTGTCAGGGGTTAGGTTCATAAATAAAATCGGTCAGATACTTCTTGCCTGTGTCATTCCACTTTATTTCACATAACTTAATTTATGGACTTATTTGTTTTTATTTCTTTGTATTTGTGGTTTACTTGGGTTGATACTGACATTTGGTGAAAAATTCATTTGAGTAGCTCCATTAGAAATATATTTACTGACAAAAATGTTGACACATTCATTACTTATTTTTCACACTGTGCTCAGGAGTTGGCGAGGGATGTCAGCACCAAGTTTTAATAGGATTGTTCAAAGGCATCTTTAGTAATGAATAAACATGTGTTAGGACATGGCCACTTGCATCAATCAATATAGCACTTAAGATTTTGGTTGATGCCATACCTGTCAACATTGGGATTCCACAATATGGGAAATTTTCCAGTGCTCGCCCTGGACCATCCCACGGCCCTTACAAGTGTCCACGTACCCCTTACATTTACGTACACACAGTGAATCCTTGCTTTAAAATGTCAGAGCAACAAGGATTGGGTTAACTAGTTCATACATTAAGTGACCACAGTTAGGTGGTTAGAATCAGATACCTGGTTGAAAGTGAAATAAAAACACGAAAGGGCATATAATTCAGCATTTCATTTATTTATGTATTACTTGGGGGATGTCTACACATCGCCTACACATTATGCTTCACTTATGATTTTGAGAGCAGCTACTGTTAAGTGAGGCAAATTGTAGGAGAAGGTGATTAGAAAAATGGATCCTTCCTTGTGATACAATAAAATGTATTTGCCACGTTTTACTGAAAGCATTACTCCCATTTGGTGAGATACGTGCACAAACTCCATCCCTCGCCAGTTAATCCTTCTTTTATTGGCAAGTGTCATTTGAGTAAATCACTCCTCATCAATAGATTTTACAGCTAATGTACCTGCATATTGCCATCTGCTGTATCAGAGGAAAATTTAGCAAACAAAATTTAGCAATGTTACAACCTTTTTTTTAAGAAGGGGTTGAAAATTATGAGATTTATGAGACAATATTTATATGGGAGGACAGCAGGAGAGAAGGGTAAAATTCAAGAGAATCTCGGGGGGGGGGGGCTGACAAATTGTAAATGAGTAGAAAAACGCTATCTAAGTGCGTCACACGACCCACTGAATAAGTCAATTGACAGCAAAAAGCTTTAACTACATTTTGGTTTTGGCTATTTCATAGAGTCAATGATGAATTGATTAATTCAAAAAACTTTGAAGAGATTAACTGATAATGAAAAGAATCAGAAGATGCAGCCCTATGTTTTATTATTTATGTGCATTCATCAAAGGTTTTACCTTGAGATGTGATCGCCTTTGGTTGTTTTCAGATTTTGAAGCCATTGTGAAGCTGTCAGATGGTTTCAATGGAGCTGATCTGAGAAATGTGTGCACAGAAGCAGGTTGGATATTAAACTTACTCAGTGTCATCATTAGTTCTATTTCTCAGTCAATGGTATCCATGCACAGCTCTATTCATGTGGAGTTGTTTGTTTACAGGTTTGTTTGCCATCCGATCTGATCGTGAGTATGTCACCCAGGAAGACTTCATGAAAGCTGTCCGGAAGGTTGCTGATTCAAAGAAGCTGGAGTCCAAACTGGACTATAAGCCTGTGTAAAGTCTCTCCATGTCATAGTGCTTTTCTGATATTGTCATTGCATTTTCATGGATTTGCTGTGTTCTATGCTTCAAGACCAGAAAAACCTGTCAATGTTTGTGGAAAGCTGCAGGAAAAAGCACATTTTCCCCACAGCTGCCAACAAAGTAACCAAATAACAGTAACTCCTGTTTCCACTTGTTAGTCTGACCCACCTCAGTGTTAACACTGGATCAAAGACTGATCCTTCTGGCATCCCACAAAATACTTTTAGAGCATTTAAAAAATAATCCAATGTACTGAAATATAGCATATATAAATTCATGACCATTAATTTCTCGTTACCTTCAATTGGGTGTGATGGACATTCAGCATCTCAGTGACCGCATTGTCAAAAACTCATTAAACAGCTGACATTTTGAGTGTGAAAGTTTGTTCCTGACCTTGGAGATTGTAATTTAATTTGAAAGGGAAAATACATCTTGTCGGGGGACTTGAAGTTCTCACCAACTGATGACAATGACACTTTACAACTCCAGCCTCTGAATGCTGTCAAAGGTTTAAAGCTCCAGAGTAGAAGTAAGTTGATTTACAGTCAAGATTATTTCGTCACTAACATTTTGTGGCGAAAACAAAATTCAAATGTGTCTTGGTAGCTAATCTGTGGTGACTTTCCTATTGTCTCGGATTATTAGACATATATTGTTAGGCAATTAAAATGTAAAGTTAAAGTTTGATAAAAACAAGTCCTGGTTGTGGATGGAATGTTAAACCATTGTGAAATTCGTTATTATTGAAGTTATTGTCTGATAGCTGTTGACACAGTGCATTCTGATGCAGTGTGCAACACCGAATACCCACACAATGCATTATACAGACTCCTATATAAAATTCCATATAATCAAGTAGTTTTAAGCTAACTGTAACACTGTTTATTTTTAAGGGGTGTACATAGTTTTGAAATGAAACCTGTCATGAGCGTGAAGGAGTGTTTCTGTGATGGATATTGATTGGCGTATATAGTAGCCAGTAGCGCTGAATGTACGTAATGTGCCTTCACACAGCCAGTGGTTGTAATAGCTGACTGTCCAATGACAAGACCCTCCGTAGCTTCCTGTTTTACAGGATACCTGAGATGTTCAATACCACCAATTTCCTTTCCGATCCAATACTGAGAAATTCAGGCTGGTATCGGCGATACCAATCCGATACCGATACTTTATGCAAATATATCTAATGTGTCTGGTAAAAGAATACAAGATAGTAATACAAATTTATTTATTTATCCATTATTACAGCATTTTGAGGTAGCTGTAACATGTGAGAAACCAAGGCCAGAACCCAAAAATGCAGTCACAAATCACCTGTTTATTAAACACAAAGTTTAACAAAAAAGCACCTTCCAGGAAAAACGAAGGACTACAGGCAAACACGAGAAGGAAACAAAAATCACCACGACAGGGAACTCAAAGTGCTACAAACAAAACAGAAAAAACTCCAAAAGGGAGAAGCACAACTTACACACGCTTGCAACAGAAAACATGTGGAAGACAAAACTCGCAGATGGCAATATTAAGTACAGCACACACACTGGAGACAAGGGAGGCTTGAGGGTAGCTCGAGAGCGAGGAACACAAGAGACACGGCTTGACTGAAGAATAGTCAGGCACAGGAGTGAGCGTGAGTGAAGCATAAGAAGCTGGCTAATTGCCGATGAGCTGCAGGTGCGGCTCGTGAACCTCGCCCCCAAGCCAGCGGCCCCATGTCCCTGCTCCAAGCCTACTGAGGCAGAGGGGGAAAGAGAGTAAGGATTATTCAGAGCACAGGTGCCAAAACAGAGACCATGACAGTAGCGACCTCATTTACATTATAGCCGAGCTAATACAACTACAGAAAAACCAAACAGAGGACACAATCAGACAAAATATGTGAAAATGGTGTTTCACACAGTAAAATAATAAAACCATAAAAATAAATCATTGTTTAAGAATAAGAACTACTCTAAAAAAATGAAAACTTGGTTTTTAATTCACGTTACATGAACATGTTAACTTGAAAATACTGAACATGTAAATAATACTTCAAGCAACACAGTAAGACATGACAACAAATCTGTATGTGCAAACCATGGATGATGCCTCCATCCAGCCTTGTTCACTGCAGCAACCATATTTGCACCATTGTCTGTCACAACTGCGACAACCTTATGCCCCATTCTACTGTGTGCTGCCCATGGAAAGTGTGGGTTTCCAAAATAATTCCCTCATTTGCCAGTTTTCGTGAGATGGCATGTTACAGTCAAATATGCCTCTGTGGACACTGAAGTCCACATATCAGTGGTAAGTACAACACTAGAAGCATTTTGCAACGATGCTCTTACTTTGCCTTTGCATTCATCAAACATCTTTACAAGATGAGTCTCTGTCAGTTTTTTTCTTCCCGGGAGTTTATATTTTGGGTCAAGAGCTCTCACAAATCCTTGGAAACCTTGATCTTCCACAATGGACAGAGGCTGAAGATCCTTCACAATCATCTCTCCCAGGCATCTTGTGAGTGCTGTTGCTCTCTGGGAATCATCTTCAAACGATACAAAATCACAGGGCAAAACAAATGATGGGGCTATTCTGCACTTAATGCTTAATCATATTTAGATTCAACTGTGTATGTAGTCTCTCCAAATAGCCTACAATCAGGGGATACAAACACTTGCTGTTTTACAGTACTGGGTGACTCAAAATGAAATTGCCAGTAAAATATTTAATTAAATAAATAAATGACACAATAATTGCACAAGTTTGTCAATACCTACATTTTAAAATATCCATTGAACAGTTAAAGAAAATTAGACTGTTTGTGAATATTAACATATGTTTTTCAGATAAAATGTTTTTTGTTTTTTTTATCTTTTCTGGTATATATTTTTGTAAGTTCACCATGGCTGTTTTGTCACAATTGCTCTGTATAATTTAATGACATCTAGTCTATGTAATTCAATGATCAATTCTTGAGGAAATCTTACCTGAAAAAATCTAGGCTTTTTTGCGTATGTGAGATTATCTCAGTGAGAAACATGTTATTACTCCAAGCTGAACTCATGCAGTTAATTGTTGAAGCATGTATTTATTTCGTTACTTATTTCATAACCATATTTATTAATTTGAACAACTCCAACAGCAACAGTGCTTAGCGCCGCTTAAAGCTCCACATTTTCTCCCTCTGTACCTGGATGGCTCTAGCAGCAGCACCTGACACTGTGCTCTTCTCCTCTGTCCGCCTCACCAGAAATGCCTCGTATTCTGTGTTGTGGTTTAACCTGAGGTGTTTCACAAGGTTTGCTGTGTTGCCACAACTCCTTACTGTTTTTCCACAGATATCACAAACTGTGTCTTGGCTGTCTGTGGAGCTGAAATAACTCCACATATGACTGTGTTTCCGCTGAGCCATAGTGTCTACAGCCTGAGACTGAGTGAATGACTGAGCAGTGTGCCACTGCGCTTCCCTGTTTCGCACTTACCCAGGCGGAAGAAAAAGTAGTTCCCACCAATCGCGTGTCATTTAGACAAAATCTCAATAGTTCAGTTACTTTTCACTGTATTCCTGTTAATGATATACTTTACCTCAAATGACTGAAGTATCAAAAGTATCGATATTTTGATTTGAGAATCGATTTTAGAGCATACAGATCTGATATCGAGGTATCGATATTTCAGTATCAAGCCTCACATCACTAAAGGGGAAACACCTTTTATGCAGAATGAAATTGGCCTAGTAGCCCCCAGTAAACATGATTGGGCCGAAAGGCAAATTTGCGACTGAACACAGCTCTCAGAGACCAAAGGACACTAGCATGACGACAGAGAATGTACCACCCAAGTGGTTGTCTTGCTGTCACCTGAGTCAGCTAATGATAAGGGTTATCTGCGAGGCCAAGTAGCTAATGGCGGCTACAGTTTGCGGTTAGCTGATGTTAGCGACAAGTAATGCTCACTGTCCATTATGAAAACACGTAGATCTGTTTGCGTTATTGGACTGACCTCGGTCAGTCTTGGAGGCTGTGTTCACATGGAGCCATCTGGGCCTGATACTGTAAGAAGTAGTCAGTGGCTGGCTTACTTTAGCAACAAGTAAAGCTGAGGGCTGTTGCACAAAACCTAGATAGGGGATTAAGACAGGATTTTTTTTAGTTATCCTGGTAGAATTTAGCTGTGACTCAGTTGCATGAAAGCATAGGCACATAATTTGCCATGGAGATTTATTCTGTGCAGCTAGCCTGCTCCAGACCAGGTTAACACCAAGGCTTGATTAATCCTGGTGCTTAGGGTTGCCACTTTTCAGAAATGAAAATAAGGGACGCCCACCACAGCTCCTCGGGGCCATGACCACCACGGGCCTGACTCCTGTGGGGTGGGGCGCCTGCAACAGTGGTATATTTTATTTTGTGCCACTGTTTTTAGTAAAGGGGTGATCAAGAAAGCAATTAGTCATACTTAAAGCTTGAAATGCTTTATTACCAATGAACACATTCTTTATTGTGCAACATTGTTGCATATAAAGTGCTGTTAATTAGGCTACATAAAGCCGTAATTACATGCATCCCTATTTAACATACAATGGGGAAAATATTGCACAATCATTTAACCTAGTTAATGAGATACTGTTTGATCTATCACATGGCAGTAGCACTAGCACCTAAAGGAGATCTGTTTGTGTGGAGTGTGCAACATCCATCCATCCATCCATTATCTATACCGCCTATCCCTTTTGGGGTTGCGGGGGGCTGGAGCCTATCCCAGCTACAATGGGCGAGAGGTGGGGTACACCCTGAACGGTCGCCAGCCGATTGCAGGGCCACATGCAAAGACAGACAAACATTCACACTCACACCTACGGACAATTTAGAGTCATCAATTAACCTAATGAGCATGTTTTTGGTCTGTGGGAGGAATACCCGGAGAGAACCCACGCATGCACGGGAAGAACATGCAAACTTCACACAGAAGGGCCCCGCCTGACCCGGGGACCGAACCGGCAACCTTCTTGCTGTGACGCACCCGCACTACCTGCTGCGCCACCGTGCAGCCCTAAGAGTGTGCAACAATGAACTTTTAAAATATAAACAAAATAAACTGAGAACTTAATGTAACTTTTAAAATGCGTAACTGTTCTCACTGTAGGGACTCTCTTTGTGAACCCTGGGGACATTTTTACTTAACAAGGAAAATACAACAAAAACACTTGTAAACTTGTTTAGCTGCTTATTCAAATACAAAAAAAGAAAGTGCAAAACATTACTCCTTCCTTCAACAGTCTTGGGTTCATCAGAAACTGTTGTGTTTCTCTTGTCTGTGGAGGTGACCAGATTTAAACAATTCAATTCAATTCAATTCAATTTTATTTGTATAGCGCCAAATCACAACAGAAGTTGTCTCAGGACACTTTCCATATAGAGCTGGTACAGACCAAGCTCTTTTATCTACAAAGAAACCAACAATTCCCCCATGAGCAAGAACTTGGCGACAGTGGCGAGGAAAAACTTCCTTTTAACAGGCAGAAACCTCGAGCAGAACCAGACTCTGGGTGGGCGGCCATCTGCCTCGACCGGTTGGGTGAGAGAGGAAGAGCAAGAGAGGGAGAGTGAGACAGACAGACAGACAGACAGACAGAAATGCAGTCAGAGAGAGAGAGAGAGAGAGAGAGAGAGACAGAGACAGAGAGACAGACATGCAGTCACAGTAACAGTGACAGTGGATGTAATAACAGCAGTAGCAGTTGCAGTGGATGTCAGGCAGGGCCAAGGCAGGAGATGCAGCTGAAATCCACAATCCAGATTCAGCCACTGTCCATGGGAACCTGCAAGACGACAAAGCGCAGAGACTCCGGGGAAGGAGCTAAGTTAGTAACACGCCGTGGTAGGACATGAGAGCGTGCGGATGGAGAGGGACAGAAGGACAGAGGAGCTCGGTGTATCTTTGGATGTCCCCCGACAGTCTAATCCTATAGCAGCATAACTAGGGGCTGGTCCAGGACAAGCCTGAGCCAGCCCTAACTATAAACTTTATCAAAAAGGAAAGTTTTAAGCCTACTCTTAAATGTAGAGACAGTGTCTGCCTCCCGGACAAAGACTGGAAGATGGTTCCACAGGAGAGGAGCTTGATAGCTAAATGCTCTGACTCCTGTTCTGCTTTTTGAGACTTTAGGAACCATAAGTAGACCTGCATTCTGGGAACGCAGTGTTCGAGTAGGGCAATAAGGTACTATGAGCTCTTTAAGATAAGAAGGTGCCTGGCCATTTATGGCTTTGTAAGTAAGGAGGAGAATTTTAAACTCTATTCTAAACTTTACAGGGAGCCAGTGCAAAGTGGCGAGTATTGGAGAAATATGATCTCGCTTCCTGGTTTTTGTCAGAACACGTGCTGCAGCGTTCTGGAGCAACTGGAGAATATACAGCAACGAATTTGGGCAGCCTGATAGTAAAGAATTGCAATAATCCAGCCTGGAAGTTACGAATGCATGGACTAGTTTTTCTGCATCATTTTGAGACAAAATATGCCTGATTTTTGCGATATTACGTAGGTGAAAAAAGGCAAATTTGTTTTACATGGGAGTGAAAGGACATGTCTTGGTCAAAGATAACTCCCAGATTCTTTACAGTGGTGCTGGAGGCCAGCGCAATGCCATCTATAACTGCTATGTCATCAGAAAGTGACTTTCTAAGATGTTTAGGGCCTGCTACTATAACTTCAGTTTTGTCCGAGTTTAGCATCAGAAAATTGCAGGTCATCCAGGTCTTTATGTCATGAAGACATGCTTGTAGTCTAGTTAACTGACTGGTTTCTTCCGGTTTCATTGATAAATATAGCTGGGTATCATCTGCATAGCAATGAAAATTTATTGAGTGCCTCCTGATAATCTTACCTAAAGGAAGCATATATAAGGTGAATAGAATTGGTCCAAGCACAGAACCCTGCGGAACTCCATAGCTGACTTTAGTGAGCACAGAGGAGTCATCATTAATGCGTACAAACTGAGAGCGATCTGACAAGTAGGATTTAAACCAGCTTAGCGCAGTTCCCTTACTGCCAATGAAATGTTCCAGTGTCTGCAATAGGATGCCATGGTCAATGGTGTCAAATGCAGCACTAAGATCCAGTAAGACTAGTACAGAGACAAATCCTTTATCAGATGCAATTAGAAGGTCATTTGTAACTTTAACCAGTGCTGTCTCTGTGCTATGATGCACTCTAAATCCTGACTGGAAATCCTTGAATAAACTATTATTGTTTAGAAAGTCGCACAGCTGATTGGCAACTGCTTTCTCAAGAGTTTTTGAGAGAAAGGGAAGGTTGGATATCGGTCTATAGTTGGCTAAAACCCCTGGATCAAGAGTAGGCTTTTTCAGTAGCGGTTTTATCACAGCTACTTTAAAGGACTGTGGTACGTAGCCTGTTGATAAAGAGAGATTGATCATGTCTAAAACTGAAGAGTCAATTAGAGGTAATACTTCTTTAAACAGCTTAGTCGGAATAGGATCTAAAATACAGGTAGATGATTTTGATGATGAAATTATTGAAATTAGTTGGTGAAGGTCAACAGGAGTAAAACAGTCTAAAACTGCGACAGACTGAGTAACAGTTTCTACGATTTCTGCGTTTGAAGACAAAACAGTACCCGTTAACGGCAGGAGTTGATGAATTCTGCCTCTAATAGTTAGAATTTTATCATTAAAGAAGCTCATGAAGTCATTACTGTTAAAGTCATTACAGAGCTAAAGGAATACAATGTTCAACTGAATTATGGCTCTCTGTCAGGCTGGCTACAGTGCTGAAGAGAAACCTGGGATTGTTCTTATTTTCCTCTATTAGTGCAGAGTAATAGGCTGCCCTGGCACTGCGGAGGGCTTTCCTGTATATTTTAAGACTGTCTTGCCAGGCGGACTGAAATTCTTCCAAATTGGTAGAACGCCATTTCCTTTCTATTTTCCGTGAAGTTTGCTTTAATTTGCGGGTTTGAGGAGTATACCATGGAGCTAACCTCCTCTGTTTAATTTTCTTCTTTTTTAGGGGAGCAACAGAGTCAAGTGTCATACGCAACGATCCTGTAGCACTATCAACCAGGAAGTCAATCTGGGAGGGACTAACGTTAGCATAAGAATCCTCTGTTGTATTGAGACATGGCATTGAATTAAATACTGATGGGATCATATCCTTAAATTTAGCTACAGCACTATCAGACAGGAGTCTGGTATAAGAATTTTTGCCTACTGGCTGGTAGTCTGGTAATATGAATTCGAAAGTTATTAAATGATGGTCTGATAAAAGAGGATTCTGTGAGGAGACTATTAAGTCTTCGATTTCAATGCCATATGTCAGAACAAGGTCGAGGGTGTGGTTAAAACAGTGAGTCGGTTCATGTACATTCTGGCGGAAGCCAACTGAGTCTAATACTGAGATAAACGCAGTGCTAAGGCTGTCATTATCAACGTCGACATGTACATTAAAGTCACCTACAATAATTACTTTATCTGCTTCAAGAACTAAACTTGATAGAAACTCCGAGAACTCAGCTATAAATTCGGAGTAAGGACCAGGAGAGCGGTATACTACAACAAATAAAAGTGGCTGCACTGTTTTCCATTTCTCATGAGAAAGAGTGAGAACAAGGCTTTCAAATGAGTTATAGTCGAGTTTAGGTTTAGGGTTGATCAAAAGGCTTGAGTCAAAAATGGCTGCAACTCCACCTCCTCTGCCGCTGCCTCGAGGAATGTGGGTATTAATATGGCTCGGAGGAGTAGCTTCATTTAGGCTCACATACTCTTCAGGACACAGCCAGGTTTCAGTCAGACAAAATAAATCAACATTATGGTCTGATATTAACTCATTTACTAGAACAGCTTTAGAGGACAGAGATCTGATGTTAAGGAGTCCACATTTAATTCTCCTATCTTATTGTACTATTGCAGAGGTTGTTTTAATTTTAATTAGATTCTTATGTTAAACTCCTCTTCTCTGTACTTTTGGTTTACTTAGTTTACGTGGTCGGGGGGCAGACACAGTCTCTATGGAGTGTTGGGTGGGTAACTGCTCTAATGGAGGTGCAGAGAAGCGTGTAGGACTGCAACTCTGCCTCCTGGTCTCAACTCTGAGTTGTCAGGGGTTAGGTTCATAAATAAAATCGGTCAGATTTCTAGAGATGAGAGCTGCTCCCTCCAAAGTGGGATGGATGCCGTCTCTCCTAATCAGACCAGGTCTTCCCCAGAAAGTCTGCCAATTATCAATGAAGCCCACACCGTTTGCTGGACACCACCTCGACAGCCAGCGATTGAACGATGACATGCGGCTAAACATATCATCACTGGTCAGATTTGGCAGGGGTCCAGAGAAAACTACGGAGTCCGACATCGTTTTAGCATATGTACACACCGATTCCACATTAATTTTAGTGACCTCCGATTGGCGTAACCGGGTGTCATTACCGCCGACGTGAATAACAATCTTACGGTATTTACGCTTATCCTTAGCCAGCAGTTTCAAATTTGATTCGACGTCGCCCGCTCTGGCCCCCGGCAGGCATTTGACTGTGGTCGCTGGTGTCGCAAACTTCACATTTCTCAAAATGGAGCTGCCAATAATCAGAGTTGGTTTCTCAGCGGGTGTGTCGCCGAGTGGGGAGAACCTGTTAGAAACATGAAGCGGTTGGTGGTGACCCGTGGGCTTCAGCTTGGGACTATGCTTCCTTCGAACAGTCACCCAGCCTCCCTGGTTTCCCGGCTGCTCGGGAGCTGTCGAGGGACGGCTAGCCGGAGCTGCACTTGGTCATTCCGCACCGACTACGGGGGCCTGGCTAACTATAGCTAATGGTTTTGTTTCCATGGTGCGGAGCCGAGCTTCCAATTCACTAAGCCTCAACTCACCAAATAAACTACATTTATTACATGTACCAGTATCACTAAAGGAGGCAGAGGAGTAGCTAAACATGTGACACACCAAGCAGGAGAGAGCTGGAGAGGGACAGAGAGAAGCCATCGCTAGCTGCTAGGCTAAGTTGGTATAGCTAGCAGAGCAGACAAGCGCGTAGACAAATAAAATTGACGGTCGCTAAATAAACAGACTTATGGGTGCTTGAGCAGAACTAATGTTACTCTAGAGTGCGGATAAAAGGCCGCTGTAACAAAACACAGAGCAAATTACACTCAGAGGAACAAGAGCGACAAACGCACACTACTCGTAAGGCAGCAACCAGAAACAGGAAGTGAGACGATACGCTTACCGCTTAACAGTCAACAGATTTCCCTTTCTTCCTCACTTCTTTTTCCAAGTGTACTTCTTGTTACTCCTTGCATCCTAAACAATCAATCAAACCACAATAGTCTACTAAAATAGGCTATGGAATCAGTTTTGTGTCAAAATAATCAAAACTTCTTCAGTATCAAACAAAAATAAAAATTTGAGAGAGAATAAAACTCACTGAAGCAAAAAAAAAAAAACCATGTCATCTCAAGAGTAAAACTTGTAACTTGCAAACAAATTATTTGTGCAATTGAGTAAACTATTGGTCTTTTACTTTTTTGCCATATCCTCTGTTTCTTTCTCACTGCTCAGACTTTTGCTCTCACCGTCATCTTTGCAGTCACGCTGCCAGCTCTCTCGTTTGCGCTCCCTGAGTTTTTGTTTGCGATTCTGACACAAACCTCTCACGTGGGTGGGCTTTTTCAGGGGTGCGTCGCCATTGGCTAGTGAGTTTTTGAGTGACAGCTCAGTGCCCGGAAGTTGTCGCAGGAGAAATTAATCGATCGGCGATGCCTTCAACTGCGCATGCCCCAGACGCAAACATGCAGGGCAACGACACCAGCCCCGGAGAGACTGATTTGACTCAGATTTGTGCCAAAATAATCAAACAAAACTTCTTCAGTATCAAAAAAAATAAAAATTTGAGAGAGAATAAAACTGACTGAAGCAAAAAAACATATCCGTTTTCCAAAATACCCTGCTACGTGTAAGGTTAAACTGAGGAGGGTTTGTCGACGTGAGAGTGTATCGAGACAGGTCAGATCCGTTTTTTTGTTTTGTTTTTTTTTAATTTAAGCTTTATTTACAATTAGCCATTTATAGTATACACAGCGCTGTTTCCGCCAGGGGATTAGAGTAACAGACGCAGTAACCAAACCAAAGTCCACAGACTAAATGCAAGACATAACGACAAAAACAAAAAACAACAAAAAGACAAAACAAAACTATACATTGTATACACAATCGTCACTCTCTGTAATACTTGTCCAAATCAGAGTTAGTTTTGAGAGCCACCTTACTTTTAAGTCCATTAACAGTCATGCAGTATTGTTTCAGTTCATGTATAAAGTGTTCAAAGCATGGTTTACAGTCAGACCATTTTTTCTTATGAATGTGAAATTTTCCAAGAAAAAGAAGTAGCTGTACAAAAAACAATTTTTTTTTTTCTCTCTCATTTTCCTCATAGCAAATGACAATGTCCTTTTCTTTTAACTGGATTACTTGTCTCAGTTTATCTTTTTTTTGGTTTAGGAATCAATTTAATAAGACTTTGACGAAGAGTTGGTGGAAGTTCTTCTTTTTCTATGGCTTCTTCAACATCAACTAAGAATGGGGCTAATGGCTCACTGAACTCTTTATAAAATTCACATATTAATCTGTCATTACCGGGAGATTTGTTATCTTTTAGAGAGTCAATACATTTTTGTACCTCTGTTAAGCTAACCCTCAGATCACACACAGTTTTAAAGCCGTCATCAATACCTTTAATGTCCTTTTTAATATCTTGAAGAAATAAATCAATGTTACTTTCATTTTCAATGTCAGCATATAATGTCTGGTAGAAATCAGCTACATACTGTAGTGGGAAATATATTTTCCATCTTCACAATTTTAAATTTACAGAGAGAAGATAACTCAAAGTTCCTTTTTTCCAACTGAAAAAAGTATTTGGTGCACTTTTCCCCTTGTTTTAGCCACTTCCTTTGAGACCTGACAAAGGCTCCTCTGGCCTTTTCCTCATATATTTTGTCAAATTCAAGTTGTAAAGCTGACAGTTCTTTTAGTTCTTCTCCAGACATACTTAATTTCTCTGATAGTCTTATTATTTTTGTAATAATCTGATGTTCTCTTTCTCTACTTGCTTTGGCAATTTTTTTCCCAGATGCAATAGCTAACTTTCTAATGTCATATTTCATTAATTCCCAATATTTCCCAAAACTGTTAAGTGAATTTGCTTGCCTCCAGTATTTTTCAATTATTTTTTGAGCTTCATTTTTAAATTGCTTATTTTGTAATAATGTTCTATTTAGTTTCCAGTAATCGCTATTAGAGTTGTATCTATTTGCTGCCATATTGACCTAATTTGTAATGGCCTGATGATCTGTAAAGACTGTATGTTCTATTAGCACAGACTCCACCTTATCTATGTCTGAGGAGACCAACCAGAAATCTATACAAGATTGTTGAGATCTCTCCTTAATACTCCAGGTATATATTTTTTGGTTTGGATTTTTGTGCTTCCAGATACCAATAGGGCCCATCCTGCCACAAATATTCCCTAAATCATTCATTCCTCTGTTCTTAGGAGGCCATCTGTCCAGGTTTTCTTCCATCATTGTATTAAAGTCTCCTCCCCATAAGACTTTGGCTGTAGGGAATGTTAGTAACAGCTGGTTAATTTTGTTTTCTATTGTTGAAAATATAACTGCATTATTTGGTTTACTGTTGGGGGCATGTATATTTAGAATAATAAACTGAGAATGGTCAATATCTACGAGGAGGATTATCCATCTTCCATTACTATCTGAGAGGTGCTTGATAATTTTACCCCTGCTGACCTGTTGCTACCAAAGGAAAACCACACATTCCATTCCATTCCATTGATGTAAGCAGATGGACCTCTGAAGCCGGCTCTCCTCCCCTCCTTCCTCGCCTGCTCCACCATCGGCCAGAGTCTGTTCCGGGCGTCCTTAGCTTCTTGTGTCAGGTCTTCCATTACTCTTATCTTTCTTTCTCTGACATACATCTGACAGATGTTTTTGCGTCTTTCCAGATCTTGTCCCTGTGTCCCGGTGACGGTAAAAAGGTGAGGAAGCCGCCACTCCAAATCACTCCTTGCCTTTGTTAGCCGTTTGGTTGTATTAAACCATTAGGTGACTTTTGCCGTTCATAGATGTTCAAAGACTGTCAAGCAAACTTAATTTCTGCTCGTCATGTTGCAGAGCTACACGCTACCATCTCACCTGCGAAATGCCATGTTCGCCCTCCCTGCATTTTCTCAGGTCAGACCCATTGGCGTTTCCTGACAACTACCTGCATGAGAGGTACCGATTTTCCAGTGATGGCATCCAATACTTTTGCAGACTGCTGGGTCCCAGAATTCAGCGCGGAGAGCACAGTGCGGAGTCACGCCCTCACCATCCCACAGATGGTCTGTGTTGCACTACGTTTCTTCGCAAGTGGAATGTTCTTATATTCGGTGGGAGATGCTGAAAACCTGAATAAGGGCACCATTTGCCGCTACATCAGAAATGTGTATTTGCCACTGAAATCTTTGCCACACATCTTCATCACCTTCCCTGGCCACAGAAGAATTTGCTACATCAAGGAGGAATTCTACAAGATTGCCGGTAACATCAATTACAGATTACAAAGAAGTGTAAACATTATAATAGTCACTGTAGGATACTCATTATTTTGTGTTACAGCTTTCCCTAATGTCATTGGTGCACTGGACTGCACTCAGATCTGCATTAAACGTCCATCAGGGCCACATGAAGGTGATTTTGTAAACAGAAAATCATTCCACAGTATCAGTGTTCAAGTAAGAATGACTTGTAGTTATGGTCACATATATTAATTCTGTGTATTAAATTACCTTAATAGACTACATCTTATTGTTTCAGATGATCTGTGAGGCTGACTGCATAATCAGTAATTTAGACTCAAAGTGGCCTGGCTCGGTCCATGACTCCCGAGTCTTTCGAGCCATTACAGTGTACTAGCAACTATCACAAGGTGAGCTACACAAATTTTATCTATAAGGGCCTTGAACATAATGAGTGTGTCAAAAGTTTTACTCTATGTACATTTTATATTCTCAGGTGAATTCTCTGCCGTGTTGTTGGGAGATAAGGGTTATGCCTGTATGTCATTCCTGCTCACTGCCTTTACAGACCCTCAAACAGCAGCACAGCAAGCATATAATCTTGCCCATGTCAGAACAAGGGCCTGAATTGAGATGGCATTCGACCTTCTAAAGTCACATTTTCAGTGTCTTCACCACCTGAGGCTCACCCCAGACAGGGCCTGCAATGTCACTGTTGCCTTCACAGTCCTACATAATATTGCCTGTCTCAGGAAGGAAAGGACTCCTAGAGTGGCATTAGAGATTGACTGGGACAATGCTGCAATATTTCCAGACAACATTAATGGCAGACTGGTCACCAATACATTGTTAATTATTTCAGTTGATTTTTCTTTTTGTTAAAACCCATCCCTTACCAGTAAAGGATAGTATATGTCACACTTTTAGGTGGCACGGTGGAACAAGTGGTAACACTGTCACCTCAAAGCTAGAAGGACCCGGTTCGAATCCCACTGTGGGCGCTGGTGGCATGTCCTCCACCATGCCTTCAGTGCCTGATGCTCGAGGAAAAAAGGCCTTTCTGTGTGGAGTTTGCATGTTCTCCCCATGTTCACCTGGGGTATCCTCCATAAATATCCTCCCACTAAAAACATGCAAGAAGACCAATGGTGATGAAAGGAACTGGGTCCCCGGGTGCCGCTGTCGGCTGGCAGCCCACTGCTCCTGGTCTGCTGTGGAGGAAGGACTTTCCAGGATGGGCAAATGTGGAGAAATAATTTCACTAAGTATGGCATGTGTGCAGTCTCCCTCCTGTAACATGTGTGCTGTGATAAATAAAGTAAATCTTAATCTTACTCTTAATCTTAATCTTCCCTGTGTACATGTATTTTATTTGGCAATAGTAGCACAGTTTCTGGTTGTTAGGTTTCATAATTGTATAAGCTTCCCAAATTATAGTCTTGCTTCACTGGACCAATAACTATATAGTGTACTGTACATTTATGAAACTGGGGGGACACCACAATGTGTTTTGACCTTTTTTAATTTGCTGTCATCACTTGTCAGCTTGGAGCTTGAGGGAGCGAGAACAACAATGGTTAATACATTACAGTCACGCTTACAGTGTGCATTTAAATCATTTACTTCTCTTTCTAGTTTCAGGATTTCCAGATCCAGTTTCCTCAGTGTCTTTCATTTGATTTCCATGTCAAGGTCCATCTCCTGCAGTTTTTTCTTGTGAACTTTTATTTTCACATCTGCCAGCTCTATTTGTCTCTCTAGGTGTTGCGTGTATAGACGTCTGACGTGAATTCTATAAACACCTATCAATTGGCACAACAGGAATTGTGCATAATGTGGATTTCCTTTAGGCAATACTCATTATGTTGCCAGGCTGGCTATCAGGCTGAACAGCATCTAGGTCCTGTTGCAAATATGATATTTTTATGAGCACCACATCACTGACTTGTTATCCATTATGGACTAAAATATTTCCACAAGATTGACATGATACCTCAAGCCTGTTGGAGTCCAGTGACACAGTCTCCACGTTATCTGCCGCAGAAGTGCCTTCCCCCATCATAACCAATAGAACTTGTATTGACATAGTGTTGACAGAATGTGCCAAGCCTACGTATTTAATAAATAATACTCACCGGATTATCGTCTGGTGGCTCCAGAAGAGTCAGTGTGTTGCCAGATGCTGCAAGGCAAGCTTAAGTCAGACACTCCACATAAACACCACATACATGGTTGAGTTCCATGTGCAGTGCTGGACTAATGTACCTTTTATGAAGAGGGCAGTTTGTGTAGGTGGGATAGAGTCAGTTAATTAATATATTTTAAAACGCGCTCCATTGGCTCTGATGCAGCCGTCTCTCCGCCTGAAGTCACCACTCTTGGCTGTCCCGCCCACAGCCCTCACTGATTGGCTACATGGCACAAGTGAGTCAGTGACAGTCAATGAACGCTGAAACCTCTACATGCAGTGCCACAGACACGGAGAAGCAGACGACTTCTTTGGTGATCTAGCAGAGGTAAGGCAACAGAGTCAGTCGAAGTTGCAATGAAACCCTCTATGATGAAGTTTTAAAAATACTACAACCTTATGATCAATTTCAGTGATAAGAAGGCATAACGACATACCGGTAGGGTTGGCTCTGGAGATGAAACTGTTCACAACTTCAACAAGGCGTATTTCATGATGACCCACCGCTACATTATAATTGCCGCAACCGCTTTCTAGCTTTCTAGACGCACAATAATAATATGGGCCCTTCGGTTACCATTACTTTGTGGGAATAATAAATCAACTAACGTGTCTCAGCCCGTGGAGCGGCTCCTGGTTTATCAATAAACAACATCGGAGGTGATTATAGCCTGTAAGTTTAACAGTAGCCTATTACACGCTAAAGTGTCCTTGTTTGTTTACAATCGCCTCTCCCTCAGCGCTCATGCTCTCACCACACTATGGTGCAGCAGCTTAACTACTGGTGTTAAATGATCGTCTTTTGCCTGTCACTCGTAAAGTGCGGGGATATGAGTCAGACAGAGAGCTCACATCGAGGAGATTATTCTCAGTGTGTTTTATTTTCAATCAATAAATTTACCGTCGCGTCTACAACTCACGTGTGTAATGAAACGCTTTTCCAAGCTCGAAGATATGAAAACTGTGGTGCTGGCATGTCTCCTGCTACTGAACTGGGAGTACTAACTCACACCCGAGAGAGAGAGAGAGAGAGAGAGAGAGAGAGAGAGAGAGAGAGAGAGAGAGAGAGAGAGAGAGACATACGATTGTAGTACATATTCTTGCATTGTGGTTTGTAATTAGTCTTCATGGTAAATTTCCTGAGTAACATTAACTTCCACCGATCACTTTTAAGGCAAAGTGTACAACTGTTAATTTGTGAAAATGAAACTCCTTGAATTGTAATTATGATGGTTTCAGTGGAGCATTGGTTAATTGTCTGCCCGGCTTTTTCTCTCTGTTTAATTACAGCGGCTGTATTGCCTTTTTTTTTTTTTTTTTTTTTTTTACTTCTAATATGTTTTTCCTCCTCATCAGTTTCCATTATCAGTTGTTGCTCACTTGGGGAGAAGTATGTGGCCCATTTCTTTTCCATTTCTGCATCAGTAAATCTGTGATCGACCTTGTGGTCTGTTTAAGAAAGCCGTGAACGCGCACTTATCCAAATTACTTACACCTAGCTTGACATAGTCACACCTCCTCATCCTGGCTTGGCAAATGTGCAACGGATTAAGCCTGGATGCACTAATTAGACTAGGACAAGCCTCACTTTTTAAATTAGCCTGGATGTCTGAATTCTGCTTTTGTGCTACAGCCTGCAGGTCTTCTAACATTGAATGACAACTTAATGACTAGTCCAAATTGTATCATTGTAACTGAGGTCAAGGAAAATAGTCATGACACTTTTCTTGTAACTCATTACACAATTATAATGGTCTTATGACAGCCGATGTCGAAACCAACCACGGGATGGGTTAATGTCATGTTAATACATAAAGCTAAATGGTTGGTTCAAGTTTGACAGTTAATCTTGTCATTGTCGTTTTTATAACAGATAATGTTGTCTTGACCTATGTCAAGTCGTCACAAAGACAGCTCAAACAATGTCTACTTTGCATTAAGAGTGATATCATTTACTAAATGACTATTTCAACAGTCAAGACTCCCTCATGTGAATGACAGATATGATGTCAGTCTTCTGCAAAGTCACTGAGGAGTTATAGCATGGCCCCAATATTCACAAGTCCCCAAGTAGGCCACCTGCAATAATTTTCACATTTCTAATTAAATACTAGTTCTAATCGACCGGCGACCGGTCCAGGGTGTACCCCACCTCTCGCCCGTTGACAGCTGGGATAGGCTCCAACCCCCCCCAACCCCGAAAGGGATAGGCAGTATAGAAAATGGATGGATGGATAGTTAAATACTAAAGTCATGCCCTATATGCATATATTGCCAAATAGGCAGAAAATCCCATTAAAAATATAACCAAACTGTTATCTGTAAAGTCTACTATACTTGTTCAACATGTCCCCAAGTATCTCTGTGATGATAGTGTGATCTTAGTGTGTATTCTTTTGTTGTTATGCCATTGATGACTCCAGGAAGACTAACGACCACTTTGTAGAAGGTAAAGGCGAATGAATAAAGAATTACTTTTTTTTTCTTCTTGTTTTCAGAGTAGGGCTATACAGCAGCACAGCATTGTGAACCAACAAGTTTGAGGGAAAAAAAGCACCATATAGAAGGAAAAATGAATCGGACACACTCTGCTGTTTCGCAGGTCACCTACACACAACTGAACTCAGCTGCGGGTGTGAGACTTTTATTAAACACGCCCACAATGGATATCAGACAGCTGCAATCAGTCTTCAATCAACTCAGACACTCAATAAACATAGCAACATTAAATTTGCCCATCATGAGCACAAAATAATAAACATATTATTATTGGGAGCACCGACTCAACACCCCTACTTGCTCTCACATTATTACATCATAATCAAAACCCCCCCAAAAAACTTTTTTTTTTTCTTCCTCTGTTCTTTTCAGTTTCTTTCCCAGTTATCTCCAAACATAAACTTGGCAAACTTAATCAACTTAAATTTTGTTGCAGGTTTGGTCATTAAATCGGCTACCATCTGATCAGTGGGACAATACTCTAAGAGTATTTTCCCATCGTTCACAGTGAACCGTATGAAGTCCACATGTTTACACCTCTGTCTACAGACAGGATTTTTGGCTAAGGCGACAGTACCTTGGTTGTCCTCATACACCTTAGGTAATGCATATAGATGTTTATCTATGCCCTCCAAAAGTTCTGTGAGGTACAGACACTCTTGGATGGTAGCGGTAAGTGCAATATACTCTGACTCACAAGCGGACAGTGCTACAGTTGGCTGCTTTTTGTTTTCCATGACACTAAAGTCTGGTTAGGCTTATACAATAACCCGATGTACTTCGTCTGTCATTGACATCAGCAGTCCAATCCACATCACTGTATGCTTGTATACCCAGGTTCTCATCACTTTTTCTGTAGCACAACTCTTTGTTACTTGTGCCTTTGAGATATCTCAGTACATGCCTAACTGGACCCCATTGCTGTTCAGTAGGCTCGGTAAAGTACTGTGACAGTTTGCTTACAACAAAGCTCAAATCAGGGGGGCATTCCAGGTAGGAGGTTCAACAAACTCTGAGTTTATCCCTGAACTCTGAGTTGACTTACTCTGAGATGGGAAACTCTGAGTATGCTCACCTTGAGTTGTTCCATGACAACTGACAAAAAAAGATCGAGTTATTTTACCCCGATGGAGTTGGAGGTCTTATTGCAGGCCTATGCGGAGTATGGCCACATATTTCAGTGTAAATGTAACACCACTGCAGCAGCGAAGGAGGGAGAATCGGCATGGGAGAAAACTGCTTCCTGAGTCAACATGCAAGTTTGAATGTACTATTCCATTGACTTAACATTTAACTGTACTTAAGATCGTAGCATACAGTTATGAATATAAGTAGGAATAAAATCTGACTTTCCTTTAGGTGCAATCCAGCAGGGGAGAAATGGACTTGAAAGCAGCTAAAAATTAAATAAAAAAACATCATTCAAAAAGGTAAGGCATATTTTGATATGCTATGATTGGATTGTACCTCACTTTGATTCTTTTTTTTTTTTTTTTTTTATTGACTTAGGCTATTGAACAAAGTAAATCAGTGGCTACTTCAAGTAGTAATTTAAACCCCTAACAAAATTAATATCCCACTTAGTAGATTAACACTTGATACAATGTTTACACATTTTTATTTTATACATATTGAAGTCATTTAAAATGTGACGATGTGCACATGAACACTCAATAAAATACTAATTTAAAAAAAGATTAACATTTGAGTTCTGCTCAGTCAATAGAAAGAAGGCAGAGGCCTGAAAAACAGGTGGAAGGGCCACCTCAAGCTGGCCCTCAGCCGAAACCGTGACGAACTGGTGGCTGAAGACATCCCCGGGGGAAGCTCATCTGAGCCTGTCACCCCCGCAGGACACAAGTGCTTACATCAGATGCAAGTATACACTTGTAATAAATAAATAAAACATAAAACTTCTCATATACATAAAACTATATAAAATCTCCACACCCCCAACAGTTGTGGATGGTGTCATCTGCCTCGTTCAGCCTCCTACTACTGAAACAATTGAACACCCTGCAGCTGTAAGTATTCCATACTCAGATCTTGCCTCAGATGGTAGTTCAAAGTATTCTGAAACAGTATCTTTTCCTTCATCACAGGAGAATGATGATAATGAAATACTGTCTGCTGCCACAAGGAGCAATTCAGAAAGGCCTACTGAAGTGTGTCTTAATATTATGTATAGCTACTAGCAGTGCTCTCCCCATTCACATTCCTTTGCATTCTTGAGTGGAATTTGGAGATGGATATGTACACTGAAGTGATGAGAATAGATAATGGACAAAGAACTAGCACATTCTTGTCCTTCAACAGAGCATGGCTGGGCATCACGAGGAGGAGGGTGCATCAACTTCCACAGCGCAGCTTGACACAGTCAGATTTTCAGTCAATACCATGTTAAATCTGTTTGTAGAACTGTAGGATTTAAATGTTGTCCATATGTTTCCCAGTTACCAGTGAAGGAGTTTTATAGAGTCCACCTCATGAAGAGTGTAGAAAAAAGTGAAAAGGAAATGGCCTATCTGGATCACCAGATTAGAAAAACAGACATTGAAATTCTATTACTGGAATGCCAGTTGAGGTGGGTGCACTTCACAGGTGAAATATGTTAATGGATGGAACTATATTACAAATCCTAACTGCTGCTTTTTTCATTTTAGGGAATAAAGAAGACCAACGTCTGCGGTGTGTGAGGTTGGTGATGTATGGCTGGAGAATGTTATCAAGCTAAATTATACCGTTTGATGAAAAGTGGTACTGTTCACAGATATTTCTCTGGAAATGACAGGACATCTAATCTAATCTAATCTAATCTGGGTCGGAAGATTCTCTTGCGACGTAAAGCATTTCGAATCAGTTGGGCTTTGATATCAGTCAGATTGGGAATGAATGGGCAATCCATGTCTAACTGCTTTCTTCATGTGGGAGGAGAGGTAGAAACTCAGGGTTTCTTATAGTCAACCTCTGTTATGTTCACAGAGTCTGTTACCATGGTGACTGACTCAGAGTTTCAGTTCCCTCTCTTTCTGGAACGGATAACTCAGAGTTTCCCTCATCTCAGGCTTAACTTACTCTGAGTCTTCACATAACCCACTTTCTGGAATACTCCTCAGCTCTGGTACAGACAGTCAAATAGATGAGGCTTCCTACTGCCTCTCTGTATCTTGTGTCATCATTCATCAGTGCTGCATCATCCATCACTGCGTGAAAAGTCACATTTCCGTCAATTTCCGTCACTGTAAATTGCTGTGGAAGTTCTCCCTCAGCCACTGTGACCATGAGGTGTTAAAATGCAAATGTAATGCTACAAAGCTATACAAATGCAAATTGGGATTTTATGTTTTTGTGTGTGTGTGTGTGTGTGTGTGTGTTCTGTGCCTACAGAATACAAAGATTTTTTTTTTTCATGAGGATTTAAAAGTGTGTTTAAATATTTTTATAGGTTACATACAGGATAAGTGTCCTGACTCTCAAAGGCCTTTAATTTTCCACTTAAATTGCTAAATCAAAATTGTGAAAATTAAAGCATCTACAGTTCTTGGACACTGGTCACAATTTTTCGCATTTTGCCACCACAACACCAGATGAACAATGCTTGTGTGATTAGCTTGCAAAATTCCAGCAGGGTCAGTCCACTGATGATTCTTCAACTAGGAATAAAAAGGGAACACACCAAAGTAACTTTTCTTTTTTTTATTATTTTCGATGATGTCACTTTAAAGAAGTTTACATGTTTTATAAAATATTCAGGTACAAAAATAGAAAATCAAAGTACCTAACAAAATCACAGCATGTTTTTCATTTACGCAACGAAAATGGTCTCGCGAGAAATTCCGAGAGCGCGATCTCGCATATGATTGGACGCCTCCTCTGACGCAATGACGTCGGCAGAAAACCTCGGCGCGCCTGTGAACGCGAATCGAGCTTGGATTACAACAGTTACGTTTCGGGTCCTGCTAAACTTTAACTCTGTTCATACAATGGCCGGACGTTGTCTTCAGTTCATCCCAGAAGGCACTCCTCTGCGACGAGGCCTGGCTGCGGAGCGACCATATCCAGAAAGTCCAAACAATTTAGAGAAGAAACTGCTGAGCGTCGTCAGTGGATTGTCTCGGCTGCTAACGCAGCTGATCGCGCAGTTGGCGAGGAGAATGACCGTGATAAAAGCCAGACTGCTTGCTCTGGAGGAGCAGCCCCGACCGAACTGCAGCTGCGGAGACGAAGAGACGGGTGTGTAAGTTACGTTAGCATTTACTACCACATTGTGCAGTTTTTAGGGCGCCAAACCTTTATTATTCTTATTGCACTAAGTTCCGAACGTTTGGTAATTGTTCATGTTACATTTAACAATACAATGTATTTTGTATTTTAAAGGAAAAGGTGCGACATCTGCACAACAGTGACAGACACGACAGGCGATATGAACCTGAGCAGGGGTAAGTTAATAAAATACACAGGAAATATTCTGCAGAATATAAGTAAATGTAAACGTTGCATGACCTGTACTTTTTGTGTTTTACAGACTAAACTCGCCCCACAACGAAACGTCATATTTGATGGCGACTTTAACTGAGAGTCCAGACATGGATGGTGTGGACAGCAGTCTTTTAAACCCTTTCTGTTGTTTCTTGTTGTTGTTTTTACTGAAGCCTGTCTTAATTATTTCAAACCAATATATATTTTCTTCCAGCGGCCTGTAAGACATATTATGAGATGGTGTGGAGGAGCTTCAGGTATGCCCAGCCAGCTCTTTCAGTTCAGGCAGTAACTGTGAAGATTTCAGCTCGCAGCAGACAAAGAAGGAAGCGGGTAAGAGTCCCATGAATGCCGCTTTATTTTCACAACAATGTAAAAATGGGCTGAATTTTATTTATTATCTGCATTGTTTTTGACAAACATGCTCACATATGTTATCATGTGTTATTGTTTCTTAGCAGTACTAATATTATATTAATACCTGTATTTACAGCTGCTGGAAGCAAGAAGGAGTGTCCTAGCTCTCCAAACTCTGCCAGACACTGCAAGATCGGCTGGAGAGCGACCCAAAGTATGTGGCGACACACCGCAAGAGGCTTCGCATCGAGTCCCCTTCAAAGCTACAGGCGCCAACTCGGTATGACCCAGAGGCAGCAAAGAAGCATTTCCAGAGGCCTTAGACTCTTTTTCATGCACCATGGACCAGCGGCATGGCCCAACCCAGAGACTCTTATCAGTGAACCCCTCTGCACGTTTCCTTGCTTTTTTTCCCCAGTAGTCACTGATTTTACTTGGTTGATCCTTGTTAATGTGTGTGTCACGATTTCATTAAAGACTTTTTTTCAAAATGTTTCTGTCAGCTGTGTTCTTTGTGTTCTACTGTGTGGTAGTGTAGAAGGTGGATCACCAAATAAATCAATGAATCATCAATCAAATAAAATATATATGTCATTTATATTTTATATATGCATAAATATAACAATATAATAACTATTTTTAATAAATTAATTTACAATATATGAATTTAATATGTATTTTTTTATTATTATTATTATTATCATTATTTGTGGAAAGCAGCAGAGTTGTCATCCAATCACATGATCACTCACTCATGTGATTGGAGTTGCTATCCAATCACATGATGGTTTCCTTTTAAAATGCCTGTGGAATCATCCAATGGTTGTTTGTGAAGTCAGCAGGCCAGCCTGAGTAGATCAATGTCGGTAGAATTCATGTGCTAATTAGAGCTATTCGCACCTTCGCGAAGGCACGATTAACCACGCCCCCCGCTGACAGGTTCGTTTCCGGCCGGAGCCGGAAGCCGGCGAAGTTCCCCGTAAACTTGCTGTAAATCGCCGAAAAACAACAAACTTCGCGGGGATTTACGGGTCGAAAATGTGGTTTTTCATGCAGTGCATGTGGTTCAGTTTTTGTTCACACGTTGTGGATCTAGGTTTACAATCCAGCATGCTGAACCTCTCCAGGATTTTTTCCACATACTTTGTTTGTGACATTGTTACACAGTTGTCACTGGTGGTGGTATGGTGGAACAAGTGGTAACACTGTTGCCTCGCAGCTAGAAGGTCCCGGTTCGTGGGTGCTGGTGGTGTGTCCTCCACCATGCCTTCAGTGCCTGCTGCTCGAGGAAAAAGGGCCTTTCTCTGTGGAATTTGCATGTTCTCTCCTAGCTCACCTGGGGTATCCTCCATAAAAATACCCCCACTAAAAACATGCAAGAAGATCACCACCTGACCAGTGGTGACGAAAGAGATTGGGTCCCCAGGCGCCGGTTGGATGGCAGCCCACCGCTCCTGGTCTGCCGCGGAGGAAGGCGACCAGGATGGGTTAAAGACGGAGGACAAATTTCACCAAATTGCATGGCGTGTGTTGCATGTATCTATTTGTGTGACAAATAAAGGGGATTGTCCCTTCAATTCTTCTTCTATTCTTCTCTGGTTAAAATCAATGCTAAGAAAATATCTGAGTTTGCCCAAATCCTTCATTTTGAACCTTGCTGTAAGCATGTCTTTCACAACCTGAAATTCATTTTCATCACTTGCTGCAATGATTAGGTCATCAATCCAAATAACCATGATCACCTTATCATGTTCTGTTTCCCTTGTGTAAAACAGTGGTCAGCCTGGTTCTGTACAAACTTTTGGGTTAGATCAGTGTTTCTCAATTCAGTCCTCGGACCCCACTGCCCTGCATGTTTTAGATGTTTCCCTCTTCTGCCACACCCGATTCAAATGTTAGGATCATCATCAAGTTCTGCAGTGGCCTGATAACAAGCCACTCATTTCAATCAGGTGTGTTGGAGCAGGAAACATCTAAAACAAGCAAGTGTGGCCCGAGGACCAGAATTGAGAAACACTGGGTTAGATAGTCATGCAAAACCTTGTTCCAATTCCTGCCCAATTATTCTAGCCCATACAGTGACCTGTCTAGCTTACACACCAACTTTTCATTTGTGTGAGATTTCACCTCGTACCCCTCTGGCTGTTCCATGCAAATCTCACAGTCTATTGGTGCATTTAAGTAGGCTGCTTTTACATCCGTTTGGTGCAAAATCAAATTTTCTATTTTCTGCATCAGCACTCTGTTACTAGTCAAGTTAGCTACAGGAGAAAGTTTCCTCATGATCTACACCCATCTTTTGACTGTATCCCTGAGCAACATACTGTGCCTTGTATTTATCAGATCCATCAAGATTGTTTTTAATAGCATACACCCATCTACCCCCCATTGCTTTCTTACCCTTGGGTAAGCTGGTTAGGGTAAATGTGTTGTTCTCTCTAAGTGAATGCATTTCCTCATCCATTGCACTGACCCACTCTCTTGATTTATCTGAGGTTACAGCTTCTGTGAATGAAACAGACACATATTTAGACATTCTGCAATCTGTGTATCTGTCTGGCATCCTTCTCTCTCTAGAAGGGTAACACCTAGGCTCAGGCTCACACTTGACCTCTACTGGCTGTGGTTGGTGGCAGCTCACTTCAAGCTTGTGGCTCACTTCAGGCATGTGTTCTAGTGGGACATGTTGATCTGGACTTTCGGACTTGTACTGTACAAAGTCATCTACAGGTGTTAAATTAGTCTGTGTCTGCTGCCTTACACCTGTTTTAGCCACAAATTTTACCACCCTGCGCTTCTGCACTTTCTTAGTATCAGGATGGTAGACAATGTATGCTGGACTGTTTTTGTCATACCTGATCAATTTTCACACCTTTGATCTAGTTTTCTTTTGTCTTGTTTGTAAGCAAAACACTCTAACCCAAACCTCTGCATTCTAGACAGGTTAGGATGTCACCACAGCAGCAGTCTGGACTGCATAAGTCCACAGTTGTTTTGGCGGACTACTTTCAATCAACATGCACCATGCCATATCAAAAGTGTGCGCCAATTGCACTCAGCTGTGCCATTCTGGTGAGGAGAGTAAGGTGCTGATATCACATGTCTAATCCCATGTTTCATGAGTACAGCCTGGTAACCTTTTCCTATGTATTCAGTACCATTTTCAGATCTGAAATACTTGACCTTGCTGTATGGGGCTGTGTCAGCTAGAAACTTCTCTGTAGCTAGTACTGTGTCACTTTTATTCTGTACTGGAAAAGGCATCAGTGAATGAAAGTGCATATTTGTGACCATCTCTGGACGCATCAGGGTTTCTGTTTATGGTTTGGAAAAATTTCCCCAGAGTGCACACTTCACAATGTGGAGGTTTGGTTGTTGGACCTTTAATTTTCATGCCATCAACAACACTTTGTAACCTCTGAATGTCATCATAGTTGCAGTGCCCCAGAATCTGCATATCAAAACATCCCCCTGCATTGGTCATCATATTCATCATCATCATTATTTACTGTGTGCAAATAATATAATCTGTCATGTACATACAGTACAGGCGAAAAGTTTGGACACACCTTCTCATTCAATGCGTTTTCTTTATTTTCATGACTATTTACATTGTAGATTCTCACTGAAGGCATCAAAAGTATGAATGAACACATGTGAAGTTTTTCCTCGCCACTGTCGCCAAGTGCTTGCTCATGGGGGAATTGTTGGTTTCTTTGTAGATAAAAGAGCTTGGTCTGTACCAGCTCTATATGGAAAGTGTCCTGAGACAACTTCTGTTGTGATTTGGTGCTATACAAATAAAATTGAATTGAATTGAAGTTATGTACTTAACAAAAAAAGGTGAAATAACTGAAAACATATTTTATATTCTAGTTTCTTCAAAATAGCCACCCTTTGCTCTGATTACTGCTTTGCACACTCTTGGCATTCTCTCGATGAGCTTCAACCTGAAATGGTTTTCCAACAGTCTTGAAGGAGTTCCCAGAGGTGTTTAGCACTTGTTGACCCCTTTGCCTTCACTCTGCGGTCCAGCTCACCCCAAACCATCTCAATTGGGTTCAGGCCCGGTGACCGTGGAGGCCAGGTCATCTGCCGCAGCACTCCATCACTCTCCTTCTTGGTCAAATAGCCCTTACACAGCCTGGAGGTGTGTTTGGGGTCATTGTCCTGTTGAAAAATAAATGATCGTCCAACTAAACGCAAACTGGATGGGATGGCATGTTGCTGCAGGATGCTGTGGTAGCCATGCTGGTTCAGTGTGCCTTCAATTTTGAATAAATCCCCAACAGTGTCACCAGCAAAACACCCCCACAGCATCACACCTTCTCCTCCATGCTTCACAGTGGGAACCAGGCATGTGGAATCCATCCGTTCACCTTTTCTGCGTCTCACAAAGACACGGCGGTTGGAACCAAAGATCTCAAATTTGGACTCATCAGACCAAAGCACAGATTTCCACTGGTCTAATGTCCATTCCTTGTGTTCCTTGGCCCAAACAAATCTCTTCTGCTTGTTGCCTTTCTGTAGCAGTGGTTTCCTAGCAGCTATTTGACCATGAAGGCCTGATTCGCACAGTCTCCTCTTAACAGTTGTTCTAGAGATGGGTCTGCTGCTAGAACTCTGTGTGGCATTCATCTGGTCTCTGATCTGAGCTGCTGTTAATTTGCGATTTCTGAGGGATTTCTGTGATTGGTGACTTGGATGAACTTATCCTTAGAAGCAAAGGTGACTCTTGGTGTTCCTTTCCTGGGTCGGTCCTCATGTGTGCCAGTTTCGTTGTAGTGCTTGGTGCTTGATGGTTTTTGCGACTCCACCTGGGGACACATTTAAATTTTTTGCAATTTTCCGGACTGACTGGCCTTCATTTCTTAAAGTAATGATGGCCAATCGTTTTTCTTTAGTCAGCTGATTGGTTCTTGCCATAATATGAATTTTAACAGTTGTCCAATGTTGGCTGTGTATTATCCTGACTTCTGCACAACACAACTGATGGTCCCAACCCCATTGATAAAGCAAGAAATTCCACTAATTAACCCTGATAAGGCACACCTGTGAAGTGAAAACCATTTCAGGTGACTACCTCTTGAAGGTCATCGAGAGAATTCCAAGTGTGTGCAAAGCAGTAATCAGCAAAGGGTGGCTATTTTGAAGAAACTAGATTATAAAACATGTTTTCAGTTATTTCACCTTTTTTTGTTAAGTACATAACTCCACATGTGTTCATTCATAGTTTTGATGCCTTCAGTGAGAATCCACAATGTAAATAGTCATGAAAATAAAGAAAACGCATTGAATGAGAAGGTGTGTCCAAACTTTTGGCCTGTACTGTAAATGTTGAATTTCGTACTGTCTCTGTGGATCAGAACGATCAGACACTTTGCGTGCATCGTCTTGGGCTACGTTTACACTTTGGGAAAACGTATATGTTTTCATGCAGTTTGGCCTCTTGTTTACACGCAGAGTTTTTTTAAAGTATTTTTAAAAACTCCGACCAAAGTGCAGATTTCTGAAAACACTGGTTATGTGTGTATTGTTCTCTTGTTATTGACAGTTGTCTAAATAAACAAAATAGTTTTATGTCGGTCTCACTGGCGCGAACATGTGCCTCCAACTTTATTCTCCGCGTATGTTTGTTTCTTCTACACACTGTTGCTTTGGCGCACCTTGCTTACGTCATTCCAATACACAGTATTTACAGACATGCTCAGAATACTACAATGTGTTAGCGTGTAAACAGGGTTAAACGGTGTTTAACACAACATGCAACATGTAACAACATGTAATAAGAGCTGTGTCCCAATTCAGCGGCTGCATCCTTCTGAGGACCCAGCCTACATGGTCTCCGGAGGCCACGGCTTCAGAGGATCCTCTGTCGGCCGCATCAACTATCGGTAAATGGGACGGTCTAGCCTTCGGAGCGTTTCCTGATTGCGTCACGACATTCAATTCAATTCAATTCAATTCAATTTTATTTGTATAGCGCCAAATCACAACAGAAGTTGTCTCAGGACACTTTCCATATAGAGCTGGTACAGACCAAGCTCTTTTATCTACAAAGAAACCAACAATATTTTAAAGAAACCGACATCATAACTTTGTCCTTCCGAACCCGGGAAAAACACATGTACGGAGACAAACATTTAACAGACGACAGACAGACGACCATGGAGCCAGAAGTTGATTTTGTTTTTTTAATATATCTTTTGTTGGAGGAAGAGGAAAGGCGGCTCCGGCAACACCGGCAGCACGTTTATCTCCGGCTGGGAGAGCGCCGTGGGGAGGTAACATTAACCTGCTATTTTAACCCATATTAATGTACATAGCTAGCATAGTTCGTGGTAATTAATATACCCCTTAAGAAACAATACTGTTTAGTGACAAACACTTGCCATATAAACTATGGACTGACATATATGTCATTTAACCATAAGTCTTGATACTTCTGTATGCTGTAATTTTAATGCTATGTTTTCAAGACCTGAAAAGTGCTTGAATTGAATAGTTAAATGTGTACAAACCCTGTAAATAACCCTGACTTAATTCAATAGCCTATTAAAATGTTGTGTTATTAAACATCAGACCGATATTGAGAAGCCAAAGTGTAATAGATGGAGAAATTAAGCATTATTGGTCTAAGCTTTAACATTCACTAGAGTTGTCGTATCAACTACAATTCAATTGCCCTTGTTTAATCCTCTTGTTCTTACCCTCCTTTCTCCATCAAAGCAAGGCCAATGTACTGCAGCCTTAACCTCGGTGTTCCCATTCTACAAGTTTTTTCCTAACCATCATGACACCAGGCAAGACTTTTGGCTGAGCAGAGAGTCCCTGGCAGTGCTGCTGGAACTTCTCCACCAGGAAAGGCAACACGGATGGGGTGCCACAATAGAGACCTTGGTCTTCCTCTTCTGGCTGGCGAGTGGGACATCCTCCAGTTTTGGTGGCAAGGGTGTTTGGGATGCCTCGCTCCACTGTTCACCGCCTCGTCCATCGAGTTACTGAGGAGGTGGTGGCCATTCGCCACAGGGTCATCTACCTCCCCAAGACTGCAGAAGACCTGGCAGCAGTAACTCAGGGGTTTGCAGGGCTGGCTAGACACAGAGCTTTTCGAAAAGCTGCTGGAGCAATCGACGGCTGCCATGTGAGGATCAAGCCTCCAAGCGGTCCTGATGGTCACTGTTATTGGAACAGAAAACTGTTTGCCTCAATAATCTTGCAGGCCGTTTGTGACCATAAGGGCCACTTCATTGATGCGTATGTGGGCTGGCCGGGGTCGGTGCATGACTCCAGAGTACTCTGGCACAGCCCACTGTACAGGCGTGGCATCTATCCTCTTCCAGGGCACTTCATCTTGGCAGACGGCGGGTACCCATGCCTCCAACATCCACTCCCCCTCATCACTCCCTACAAGCGGCCGGTGCAAGGTGTGTGAGCCCAGCGCTTTAACAGCCATCATTCCAGGGCACGCTCCATCATAGAGTGTGCCTTTGTACTTCAGGTATGTCATTACACAACAGAATTTTTATTATTGTTAAATGGTGAGCAGCAGTAAATTAAGTTAATTAAAATTTAATTTTAATTACATTCAATGTATCTTTTTTCTACGGGTCATAACAGCATGTGCCGTCCTGCACAACATCTGTCTGGGTGCTGGTGACATCATGGTCCCAGAGGATGAAGAGCAGGACGACATGCCAGAGGATGAGGGGGAGATTGGGTTGGAGGCAGCCAGTGGTGCTCCCTGGCGGGACCAGCTGTCTACTGAGGTGTCTGCCCTGGAGGAGGGTATCCTTGACCATGACTACCTTTCGAGGGCAAGTACATTAATTTTGAAGCTATTCCTATTCAAAGTGTTTTATAAACAGTTGAGTTTGTTGAAGTAATTTGTGTTTTTATTCTTGCCTCTCTTTAAACATTTTTAGTAACATGGCAGCTGTCGATTGCATCAGCCCTGCAAACCCCAATGATGGACGATGTGGTGGACAGTGGAGACATGCATCCCCCACCCCCCAGATGATGTCCCACTCACAGCCAGAAGACTCCAAGGTCTTCCATGTCGCATCCCATCCAGTCCAGCAGCACCACCAGGGACTCCTGCTAAGCCTCAACTATATGTTCTCTGTCAATCTGCAAATCTCTGTAAATAGTCATTTCTGCTGATCTTTTGTAAATAGTTGTACATTTTAAGAATGCCCACTTGTAAATAGTTAGAAATATTCATATTGCATCTTTGTAGATATCTGTAAATATCACAAAAAAATAAACTCTTTGTGTTGTCACTGAAAAGTAGTTCAAAAGTCTACTTATATTGTAAATAAGAAATGGAATAGATAATGTAACGAGGTCATAAGATTTTAATTTAGAACACAATATTTTTAATTAACAATTGAAATCTAACAACACAGAACGTAATCAAACAGGAAAAAAAAACATAAAAAAACCATCAGCACCTGTCAATCATTTTTTGTCAATCCCATTTTCTGCAGGATTGTTCTAAACATTAGTGAAGCATGACAAAAGGTAAACACACAAGATCACATTATCACAGATATGTACAGATTCACAAAAAGTGACATCAGGACACACATAAAATTCCCACCCCCACCCAAAAACAACATTCATTTGATGTGATCCAAAGATTATATTTTTTCCTTTATGTAACTTTCACATACAAATACAGTATAGAGAACAAATGGGCAATTCATTTATGCCTCAACAGTTACCTCCATCCAAGTGTGGCCGTTTTTTTGGCTCCTGTAAACAGGTGGTCGTTTTGACCACGGAATTTAATAAACTCCACCCTCTGCTCCTTGCTCACAAAATGACATGCAAACCATATTTTCTGTTATGTTAACAGACAAAATTATTGTTCGATATAATAACGACAATAACAATAATAATGGTGCTGCTGGTGCTGTTGGTCGCTATTGTTAAAAAAAACAATCGGGCATTCTTAAAATGTACAACTATTTACAAAAGATCAGCAGAAATGACTATTTACAGAGATTTGCAGATTTACAGAGAACATATATACAGTTGAGGCTGAGCAGGAGTCCCTGGTGGTGCTGCAAGATTATTGAAGCAAACAGTTTCCTGTTGACCATCACAGTGACCATCAGGACCGCTGGGAGGCTTGATCCTCCAAGCGATCCTGTCGACGGCAGCCGTTGATTGCTCCAGCAGCTTTTCGAAAAGCTCTGTGTCTTGCCAGCTCTGCAAACCCCTGAGTTACTGCCGCCAGGTCGTCTGTGGTCTTGGGGAGGTAGATGACCCTGTGGCGAATGGCCACCACCTCCTCAGTAACTCGATGGACGATGCAGTGGAGCGAGGCATCCCAAACACCCTTGCCACCACAACTGGAGGATGTCCCACTCGCCAGCCAGAAGAGACAGATCAAGGTCTCTATTGTGGCACCCCATCCGCATTGCCTTTCTGGTGGAGAAGCTCCAGCAGCACTGCCAGGGACTCTGCTCATCCTAAAATCTCGTCTGGTGGCTTGATCGTTGAAAAATAATGGCAGAACAGGAACACTGATGTTTATGCAGCAGTAACTCGCCCTTGCCTGGATGGAGAAGGGAGGGTAAGAACAGGAGGATTAAACAAGAGCAACTGAATTTTAGTTGATACGGCAACTCTAGTGAATGTTAAAGCTTAGACCAATAATGCTTCATTATTGATGTTTAATAACAACATTTTAATAGGCTATTGAATGAAGTCAGGGTTATTTACAGGGTTCGTACACATTTAACTATTCAACTCAAGCACTTTTCAGATCTTGAAAACATATCATTAAAATTACAGCATACAGAAGTATCAAGACTCATGGTTAAATGACATATATGTCAGTCCATAGTTTATATGGCAAGCGTTTGTCACTAAACGGTATCGTTTATTAACGGGTAATGTATGAACATTAATATGGGTTAAAATAGCAGGTTAATGTTACCTCCCCACGGCGCTCTACCAGCCGGAGATAAACAAGCCGCCGGTGTCGCAAAACCTCTAACTACATTCGTTGTCTGTCTGTTATGGTTCTGTCGTCTGTCGGTTATGTTTCTGTTGTGTTGTTTGTCGTCTGTTTAATTTTTGTCTCCGTACGTGTGTTTTTCCCGGGTTAGGAGGGAAGAAGTTATGACGTCGTGACGCAATCAGGAAATGCTCCAAAGGCTAGACCGTCCCATTTACCGATGGTTGATGCGGCCGACGGAGGAGCCTCTGCGTCCTCCGTGGGCCGGGTCCTCCGTGGGCCGCGTAGGAAGGGTCCTCCGAAGGATGCAGCCCCTGAATTGGGACATAGCCACAGACACGTGCGTTTTGAACGCACTTTATACGGAAGCGATACTCGGAATAAGACAGTTACGTCACCCACACAAACCGAGGCCTCGTTTGTCATCGGTTACGTGATTTCCACAAGAACCATACAAGCCTCAAATCGGGGCTTCATCTGTCACACCCACTTTTACTCGACAGACGCTGGACGGCTCGAATCATGTGTCCCATCATTATGCACAATGTTATTTTTGAAAACGGAGGGGCCAAAATATCTGTTTTCCAAAATACCCTGCTACGTGTAAACGTAGACTCGGACTCAGTATTGGAAGCATGCCAGGTCCGCTGCTGCCCTCTTTGCTCCCCGGTCACCTGCACTGGCGCGGGTCTCCAACTCTGCTGCTGCACGTGCACCTTCATCACGTTGTCATCTGTTGCTGCAGCCCGCATCTTCTCTGTGCCCTCGTAGCTGCGTAGCTTTGTTTGTTTTCTCATCACGCTGTGTAATATAGACTGCAAATGGTTTGAAGGACTCAGGCAGCCCCTTCAGAACCATAGCGGTCCGTCATTTAACATTTCATCAACATTTCTCAAGGCCAGCAGCGGCTGGCCCATAGGGGGCGCTGGGGCTCCGCCCCACCAGATGTGGAGGGGAATGATATTTTTTGCATTTTTTTTAATCAATGTCAGTTTTACTTAATAGCGTGTGTGTGTGTGTGTGTGTGTGTGTGTGTGTGTGTGTGTGTGTGTGTGTGTGTGTGTGTGTCCCTACACACACTTTAAACCATTTAAACAACATTTCCACCAACTGGCACTCATTAAACAGTGAATTTCCACTGACAGACAGTGTATCATTGTCTCATGGGGCGCTTGGCAAAGCGCCTTGACTTGCAGCTAAATAGCCAATCCGGTTATGGTTGCTAGGGAAAAATCATGAATAATTGGCCTATCAACATTGCCAAATTCCGTGAAGGTTTAGGATCGCTAGAACTACGTGAGGAGCCAGCGATTTTTTTCGTAGTGCGACTCCAGACTCTGTCCTACGAGGGAAAAAAAATACACTGACGAGGAAGAGAGATGATGGCAATGGCGGTAAGAACTGGAGGTCAAGAGTAACTTCCACTAAATTCGGTCAAATCATTATTAATGTACCCTTTTGCAAGATGGACGACGGAGGAAAAACTTCTCGTTAAGGAGCTGGGACCCGACAAGCCTGAAATCAACATTTACCAGCAAACCAAGGAGAAAGATAAACAGAGTTTTTGTCGGGGCTGGTTCAACCGTAAGACGTGGCTGGCAGGTTGTGGTGCAGCCTATGCATTTTTCTGCTGTATCCTCTTCAGAAGTTTCAAATGTGATTCGACTTGGACAAAGACTGGACTAACTGACTTAAAGCACCTCTCCAAACGGATCAAGAAGCATAAGAGATCCAAAGTTCACATGGAAAACTGCGTAAAGCTAGCTGTGTTCAGAAAGATTAGCATAGCAACGCAGCTAGATGATGGGCACCGCATTGCTGTAAGAAGGCACAATGAAGAGGTAGATAAAAACTGTATGTAATAATAATATAGTTGTGGAGACTGCTTTGTTGTTTCTCTCAGGCTGTGACATGCAATGACAAATTTTGCTGCTTCTTTGGCACTGATGCTGTTTTCTTTCTGTAAATGTTGCATTTTTTCTTGATTAGAGATGGTATTAAAATCATCTTTTTGTTTAATTTTTGAACTTGGTTCTCAATTCTTTGTATATGTTACGTTTTAATAGGAAATGTTCTGTTTCATTCTCTCTTCATATAATAATTCAACCCACACTCACCTTAGACACTTCCCCCCTCCACTCACTCACTCACTCACTCACTCACTCACTCACTCACTCACTCTGGTGATTTGTATAGATTCAGCTGAAATCATACCCTTGTTGTGAATTTATCCCTTGATTGTATTGTATAGAATTTGATAGCATAAAGTCTAATACAGCTGTAAATTGTAACTTTTTCTTTGAAACTGTGAAATTAAATTATTATTGTGGAACTCTTGTCATTTTCTGACTGTTCATTTGAACGCTTATGCTAGATTAGGCTGTTGGCACACCAGCCCCACCAAGAATTTTTTCACCAGCCACCACTGCTCAAGGCTGTGATTGCAGTCTCAGCACGGATCACATATTCAGTCACATGTTCACTGTCTGACTTTTGAAGTGATGTCAGTTCTGTAAAAAGGTTGATTATGCGTGGCTTTCCTTTACCTTGGTAATAGTCCCTTAAAATCTTCAGAGCTTCTCTCCCGTCATCTGCTGCCTCTCGCATTACCAGCGATAGACTTTTGTCATCCAAGAACACCACCTTCAGTTTAACCTGTCAAAGACTGAGCTCCTTGTCATCCCAGCCAGTCCCTCTATACAACAATAGATCACTATCCAGCTTGACTCAACTGTGCTCACTCTCCGCAGATTTTTGCTCACCGCAAAATCTGCCAGAAACTTGGGCGTTATGACTGATGACCAACTAACTTTTTAAGCTGTTGCTTGGTCATGCCGATTTTCCCTGTACAACAAAAGGAAGATCAGACCCTACCTGTCTGTGTATGCAACACAACTCCTAGTACAAGCGCTGGTACTATCATGCTTCGACTATTGTAATTCCTTACTGGCAGGGCTCCCTGCATGCTCATTAAAACCCTTGCAGATGATCCAAATGAGTACATGTCACCCTGCTGTTTATATCCCTCCACTGGTTCCCAGTTGCTGCCCACATCTTGCATGCTTGCCTACAAAATTGCCACCAAAACTGCTCCAACCTACCTGAACTCCCTCAGTCAGGTTTATGGTTCCTCCTGCTCACTATGCTCTGCCCAGGAATGGCGACTGGTGTTGCCAGCTCAAAAAGGCCCTTTCTATCTAGCTAGACTCTTTTCTTCTGTGGTTCCCCAGTGGTGGAATGAGTTATCAAACTCTATTCGATCTGCAGAGTCCCTCCCAAACTTTATAAAAAGACTAAAGACCAAGCTCTTCACTGAACATCTTCTTTCTTAAAAAAAAAAAACACATCTCTCTATTCACTCTATGCATTACTTCGTAGCACTGCCCTGTAGCACCTATGTCCAATTGGACCAGAAATTTGTGTTAGGACACTTACTCTTGTTGTTCTGTCCAGAACCTTGCTTGTGATGTATGAAAATCTCATATGTATGTCGCTTTGAATAAAAGCATCTACCAAATGACAAATTGTGATTGTAATTGTATATATACACATGTATATATATATACACACACACACACACACAGATATAACTACATCGCTTCTCTGTAGTGTGGATGCCGTGACCACAGTCTACCCATGACTGACATTACAAAATTTGTTGAGCTTCTACAGAATTGAATTTTCAGTTTAGGTGTTTGTAGTCTATTGGGAGATGCGCTGATTATAAAGTCTGGCAGCAGCAGAAAGGAAGGACCTGCTGCATCTCTCCTTCCCACACTGCAGTTGAAGCAGCATGTGACTGAGGGAGCAGCTCAGTTATGTCAGAGTGTCCTGCAAGGGGTGGGACATGTTCTCAAACAGCGATGATATTCTCCTGTCTCTCACCACCTCCACCAGGTCAATGGGGCATCCTAGGACAGAGCTGGCCTCTGCTAAGTGTCCTGTCAGCAGTCGAAATGACACTGCCCCAGTGGACCAGTCCATAGCAGTTAGCTGATGCTACTACAGAGTCCAAAGTAGGTCCTCAGGAGTGCCCCCTGCACCCCAAAATTGCTAAGTCTCACAAGTGCTGAGTCTCTTTAGATTCCCACCCCCCAAAGTTCTATTAAATTTTCTTCAGCTTCAGAATTTTATGTTATTTTGAAACTCTAGTTTGAAATTACGGAAGTGTTTCTGCTCTTCTACTACGGTGTTTGTGTTGGCGGTTCCAGTGCCGAATTCACAGATGACGTAAATTCAAAAATGACTGCTCTACGGATCATGTTGAACAATAACTTGATTATCTCTCTGTATTTCATGATGGTGCACTGTCCAGTCGATGTTTAGCGCAGTTACTGTATTGCTCTAATGTCGGTATGACCCGTTTAAGGAACCAGCCTGTTTGGAAATTAGCTTCGCTAATTGCCAAGCTAACTGGCTAGCTTAGTTATACTGCCCAATATTACTTTACAGACATGCATGCATTTGTTTCTTTGTGATTATTTCTAGAAAAATAGACACCACTTCGCTGTACCATTTGTAGCTCTTTTACTATTCCCATTCTGCAAATAAATAGCTAAAACCCAACTGAGACATGTCTGACTTGTGGTCAATTTTCCAACACACCAATTTGAAGAGTCCAATCCAAACCATGTTATGTACCAAATTTATGTGCACTCATTGAAACTTCCAATTTATCATCGAGGTTTCATACCTTAAGGTCACATTCCTAAAGTAGACAACTTTTATTTGTAATTTTCTGCATTTTGGCATCTTGTATAATAATTGCTTATGATACAGCACAGATTCTTTTGAATGCATGAAAATGCATTACACCTTTACATTTACTTACCACCAACAATGAAAGATTATGATAAACGATGCACTGTTACATCAATATATAACTAACATACAATGGTAACTTCCATCCATCCATTATCTATACCCCCTATCCCTTTCGGGGTTGCGGGGGGCTGGAGCCTATCCCAGCTACAATGGGCAAGAGGCGGGGTACACCCTGAACCGGTCGCCAGCCGATTGCAGGGCCACATGTTAGGACAAACACACATTCACACCTACGGACAATTTAGAGTCATCAATTAACTTAATGAGCATGTTTTTGGTCTGTGGGAGGAAGCCGGAGTACCCGGAGAGAACCCACACATGCACGGGAAGAACATGCAAACTTCACACAGAAATCCCCTGACCCGGGGATCGAACCGGCAACCTTCTTGCTGTGAGGCACGCGCACTACCTGCTGCGCCACCATGCAGCCCACAATGGTAACTTCTGAAACTGAATGAATTATTATACCATATGCTATGGGTTCTTACTACAGTTGTTTGAATATACATTGTTTATATTTTGACCCAGGTTCATAGAGAATTCAGATGTTCTGAAGACACAGTCATGTAGTATATAGTAAATAGTCAGTACATGTTAGCCTAATGATGGACTAGGAACCTGTCCATGGTGTTTCCCTGCTTTTTCTTTGCTGAGACTGAAACTAAATGCATCACTCACTAGCCTTAGAGATCACAGTGTCCACAGTACAAATGCTTTGACAGAAGAAACATGCTGGTAACTATGTGTGCCGCCTTACTGGTAGGGTAAAAATGTAAAAAAGTAAAAATCAGGCCAGTGACTCGATGCAATATCCCATACAAGTCGGACTAGGATCACAATTCAAAATAAACACAACCTAAATACAACAGACATATTTCTGTAAGCCTTTAAAACTCCACATGGATCATCATATCCTAAACACTGGTATAAAGTGGCACCCTTTACTGAACACAAGTCAGTGATTACCCATGTGCTGATGAGTCAGTGTCTTTTTTTCTTGAGAGCTCACAGCTGCTGATGTTTTCTCACTCATAAAAACATGAACACATGCATGTCAAATTAACTTACTGTCTTTTTTAATCTTCCTCAGAGTTCATCGTTATTAGCTACCATTTACAAAGAGTCAGGTTAAAATTTAGGAACTGACTGGCTTGTCAATAGTGCGCTGGTCCTGTTAAAGAGGTCAAACCTTCATATTCTAAAACAAATACATCACAAAATGCAGTTATTAAAACTAATAATCTGCATGTTGTAGTATCTGTCGGTTTTCATGTAACATAAACTTCATTTCTTCCTCTATGATCTTGAGCTAATCACCTGTGTCATGGCAAATTTCACAAAGGATTAAAGTAAGAATATCATGCAGGTTTCTCTCTTTTGGCACAACAAGCTGATAGCTCTGTGTTTAGTGTCTGGATTCAATGATGGCAGCCTCTGTGTATCATCGAGCTCATAATATACACTATATGGCCAAAAGTCAGTGGAATCCTTACCAATTATTGGATTCAGGTGTTTCAGCTATTCTCATTTCTTACAAGTGCATAAAATCCAGCCCATAGCTATGAAATCTCAGATAAACATTTAGAATTTAGAATGGGTTGTAAAGAGTTCAGTGATTTTTCAGAATTTGCAAGAGATTAAGAATATGGTCTATACCTGCTCTATATGAAAAGTGTCCTGAGACAACTTCTGTTGTGATTTGGTGATTTCATTTGTAAACTAAAAATGTGTTTTTGAAAATTCTATCCTCATTTAGAATTTGATGCCAGCAACACGTTAAAGAAAAAAAAAAAAAACCTGGGACAGTGACAACACAAAGAAAAATTGTGAAATGCTAAAAGAAAACACCTGGTTGAACATCTCACAATTAATTTGGTAAACTAGCAGCAGGTTAGTCACATGAATGGGTATAAAACGAGCATCCCAGAGAGGCTGAGACTTTCTGGAGTAAAGATGGGGAGGAGTTCACCACTCTGCGACAGACTGTGCTTGCAAATAATGGAACAATTAAAAAATATGTTTCTCAATGTAAAATTGCAAAGGATTTCATTGTCAACAACAGAGAGCGACTGAAATCATATATCAAGCAACAATGGGAAAACATTCCACTTTTAAAATTGTTTTTTAAAAGAAGAGGGGATGCAACTGAGTGGTTTCAGTGTTTTTCAACATATTTACATTTTACACAGTATCCCAGCTTTTTTGAAGCAGTGTTGTATTGCATTAAATAGCCCATGTGTTTCTGTGAATTTAAGTTTCTGTGTTTGTGGCTACTCTGTAGCACAGCTGTAACCATAGAAGCAATTGTTACAGCTCTTATGTTTCTGCTGATGCTTTAAAACTAATTTGTGAACTGTGATGAGTTTCAAAGGAAGAGTGACCTGTAAGGAATGCTTTCTCCACTTAATTTAAACCATTAAACATTTTCTGGTCCATTATGTCTGAATAAAACTGGTTATGACAAGTGCCAGCTGTCAGGTTGTACATGCATGCTGCTCACTCTTTTATTGAGATCATTTTCAGGGACTTTTCCAGGATGTTTTCAGTGATGATCAAGCTGGTATGGCAGACAGGGATAACACTACAAACTAATATGTTCCTCTGTGTGGAAGCCTGACTTAAAACAGTATACTGGCATAAACTTTCAATATTTTAATGTCACCACTTTTACTTTTACTTGTGTCTCCCCTTGGTGTTTTTTTCTTTGTTAAATTTCTTGCCTTGTTTTCATAATTTGCAAGAGATTCTGCTGCTGCTCTCTTCTGTGCTCTATGCTCGGTAAGAGATATGTAAAAAAAAAAAATATCATTATAATTATTAATGTCTAAGCTCATCCCTTTTTTCTTACGAATAATATTAACCATTGCTGCATGAACATCAATAACACACACAGCAGCCTACTACGGGGCTCAGGAGGTAGAGCAGTTGTCCATTTATCAGAAGGCTGGTGGTTCGATCCCCGGCCTCAGCGATCTATGTGTTGAAGTATCCTTGGGCAAGATGATGAACCCCAAACAGCCTAGTTACCATTGTATGAATGAATGGGTGACTGCATATGATCCTGAACATAAGGTATCTATTTTAGATAGCTCTGAGAGATAACTTTGTGGTTCATTCTCAGCTACAGGGAATTAGGACAATGTTGGAATAATTTTCCAGGACATTTTACTTTTTCTCTTATTTTTCATGTGTTTTCCATGACTGAAAAATTGGTTAACTGTTTTCCAGTTTTTGCAGTACGTGTCAATGGTCAATGCTGAAAACTGCTTAGCACTCATACATCATCATGTACATTATTTACCATGTGAATGAGAGTAGTTACATTCATGCTGTAAACAAACACTTTATGCTTATGTTATTTTTACATGACATTACTCATGAAAGGCCATCAGCAAACAGTTAATGTTGAAATAATATTCATTTTAAGGCAGAAATATGAGTTAAAATCTAAGTGCTGCACAACACCCAAGCAGTTATCCCTGGGTGTTGTGCATCAATTGCCGCTCTGTTCTGTCACTATGTAGACTAACAGACACTTTGTGTATGGTGGTAATGTTCAATATTGTCCCAAAATGAAACCACAAAGGAAATGAATGCATACTCTATACAATTAATATGTAGGTATTTAGTGTATAATGTATACAGTTAGTCGGTAGAATGTATCTGGGTAACAGTACATGACTCATGTCAAAGCAAAGATTCTGCCAATGACCATGTGTGGACAGCCTAACAGACCAGTGAATCAAATTAAATGATATCTCTGCTGATATTACTCCCTATACCTCATTCATTAAGCAGTCTTGCTCCATACCATTTCTTAAATTACATTCACTGGTTCATTAAGGGGTCATTGCTCTGTCGCTGGTCCCTGTGTAAGGGTGAAGGACTCCAGGACGAAGGCCCTGCAGATGGGGCAGTGCTGAAAGTGTGACACACAGCTGTCACACACACAGGTGTGTCTGCAGGGCAGCAACACCCTATTCACTGCTGCATTCTGACAGACCACACAATCTCTGCCCCTCCCCTCTGACCAGTCCTCCTCCTCCAGCAACGGACTCTGCTCCACTCTGCGGGCCTTGTCGCTGGTTTCCAGTTGGGCACTCTGCTCTGAGTCAGGAGGCCCACACGCCCCCACACTGTCAGCTGACATGAAGAGAGGCTGCAGGAGACAGTTGGCATGTTGTTCTCATAGCAGATACTTGCAATATGCTTACAATGGCTCCATTCCATTTTGGCCCCCTAGTTTGTCAGAATTGGCAATACAAGGATTCTAAATGGAATGTGGACATCATCACTAATTTTACACATCAAGATCAGTTCACGGTTCACAAGAATTACCACTCATTACCATAGTACTGTCACAGGAATGTCATCAAAGTTGTCTCAGGTCACATTTGGAAGCTACACATTTAGAACAGAAAACCTGTATTGTAAACTGGAGGTTTGGAGAAACACGTGACTGTTTATCAGACAGAGTCTAAAAAAAGAATCTCAGTTGAATGATTGGAAATGTAGGATCGAGGGTTGGGCAGTATGTATACACTGTGTGATGGTAGAAACATGTTCACTGGTAGAGATTTCGGAATACCGTTTCCATAGTGGGAGCTATCCCTTAAGCCATATTTACACGCTGTCAATCATAGCGTATGCACTGCTACCCTGCTACACAGTGAGCGAGTGGGTGTGCTGATAAGATGTATTTGCTTTGTACTCTTTTCTACTTGCCTGTATATTGCTTTCCACTCTTTCATTGATATTGTGGATATGTTCAAATACATGTAGCATTGACATAAAAGCAAAGAAAGTCATCATTACTGAGTCTACTCCCTCTACCCCTTGCCTAAAGTGAGAATGTGTCTCACGTATTCAAATGTGCTACATGTGTGAAAGGTTAACTCTGGAAAATGGCTGGACCTAATTCTGCGGACAGTGTCTGGAGTATATATGAAAGGCAGCTTTTGTGCATTAGACAGGCCCCCTCATTGTCCATTTTTAAAACTCGTCTTAAAACACATATTCCTTTTATTCCATTTATTCCTTGGCTTTCGACCAAGCTTGAGACCTTGCTCCTGTTTTATTGTGTCTATTGTTTTTATTGTTTGTCTTATATTTTAGGTTTCTTTATTTTATTTATTTATGTTCCTATGTGCAGCACTTTGTCACAGCTGTGGTTGTTTTTTAAAGTATAGTTATAAATAAAGTTATAAGTAAAGTTGAGTTGAGTTGAGTTGAGTTGAGCTGAGTTGAGTTGAGTTGAATTTCTTGGCAATAAGCAATCCAGCTGCCTTGCGAGGTCACATGGTTTGGGCAGCAGGACTGCTTACCTCTCTCATGTGACCTGAGAGTGACAATTGGTGGCGATAATGAAAGAATGTTAGTTTAACTGTTTTCAGTTATTTAATTAAATAAAATAAAAAGTTGTTACAATGATTACAACGATTACTACTACAATGATTTCAGTTATGTTAAAATGTCCACTGTAAGAGGCCTACTGAGTTTTTCCTTCTTACCAAACTTCCCCTTGAGACAATAACAGCAGTCTGTTGGGCAATTTGTCCATGTGGATGTTCAGTTTTTAGAGTTTTTATTTGTTTGCTTGTTCTAAGTTTATCTTAATTCAATACTGACATGTCCATAAGTACATAAAATGATTATCGGCTGCTTTATAATTGTTCCTCCTGTCCATAATAGCTGTTTTTATACCTGTAGTTTGGTTCATTTGGTCCAGCCTTTTACTTATCTGTTCATGAGGGCTTTTTAAAAACAAACCAAGAGCTCTAAACACAAAATTTACAGACTGACACTGGGCAGTTTTGGCGATGGTCATCCTGCATCAACAGCACTACATGAACCTTACAAAATCACAGCACTATAATGCCTCTTATATGTAAATTGTAAATGGACTAATTACGTACAGTACCAGTCAAAAGTTTCGACACACCTTCTCATTCAATGGTTTTATTTATTTTCTTCTTCATTGTACATTAATATTGAAGACATCCAAACTATGAAGGAAACCATATGGAATTATGTAGTAAAGAAAAAAGTGTTAAACAAACCAGAATATGTTTTGTATTTTAGATTCTTCAAAGTAGCCACCATTTGCTTTGATGGCAGCTTTGCACACTCTTGGCATTCTCTTGGCAGCTTCATGAGGTAGTCACCTGGAATAGTTTTCCAACAGTATTGAAGGAGTTCCCAGAGGTGTTGGCTGCTTTGCCTTCACTCTGCAGTCCAACTCATCCCAAACCATCTCAATTTGGTTTAGGTCAGGTGATTTTGGAGGCCAGGTCATCTGACGCAGCACTCTATCACTCTCTTTCTTGGTTAAATAGCCCTTACATAGCCTGGAAGTGTGTTAGGGGTCACTGTCCTGTGATGATGGTCCCACTAAGTGCAAACCAGATGGGATGGCATGTCGCTACAGAATGCTGCGGTAGCCATGCTGGTTAATTGTGCCTTGAATTTTGAATAAATTCATGTCGGCGGTAATGACACCCATTTATGCCAATTGGAGGTCACTAAAATTAGTGTGGAATTGGTGTGTACATACGCAAAGACAATGTCTGACTCCTTAGTTTTCTCTGGACCCCTGCCAAATCTGACCAGTGATGACACTGTCATCATTCAATTGCTGGCTGTCGAGGTGGTGTCCAGCAAATGGTGTACGCTTCATAGATAATTGGCGGACTTTCTCGCGAAGACCTTGTTTGATTAGGAGGGACAGCATCCATCCCAGTTTGGACAGAGCAGCTCTCATCTCTAGAAATCTGACCGATTTTATTTATGAACCAAACCCGTGACAACTCAGAGTTGAGACCAGGAGGCAGAGCTGCAGTCCTATACACTTTTCTGCGCTTCTATTAGAACAGTTACCCACCCAACACTCCATAGAGACTGTGTCCGCCCCCCAACCACGTAAATTAAGCAAACCAAAAGTACAGAGGAGTTAAACATAAAAATGGAATAAAAATTAAAACAACCACTGCAATAGTACAAGAAGATAGGAGAATTAATTGTGGACTCCTTAACATCTGATCTCTGTTCTCTAAAGCTGTTTTAGTAAATGAGTTATTATCAGACCATAATATTGATTTATTTTGTCTCACTGAAACCTGGCTGTGTCATGAAGAGTATGTGAGCCTAAATGAAGCTACTCCTCTGAGCCATATTAATACTCACATTCCTCGAGGCAGCGGCCGAGGAGATGGAGTTGCAGCCATTTTTGACTCAAGCCTTTTAATCAACCCAAAACCTAAACTCAACTATAACTCATTTGAAAGCCTTGTTCTTACTCTTTCGCATTAAAAAATGGAAACAGTACAGCCAGTTTTTTTTGTTAGTGTACTGCTCTCTTGGTCCTTATTCCAAATTAATATCTGAGTTCTCTGAGTTGTTATCAGGTTTAGTCCCTAAAACAGATAAAGTAATTATTGGAGGTGACTTTAATGTACATGTCGACGTTGATAAAGACAGCCTTAGTACGGCGTTTTCCTCCACCTGTCTGATAGTGCTGTAGCTAAATTTAAGGATATGAGCCCATCAACTTTTAATTCAATGCCATTTCTCAATGCAACAGAGGACTCCTATGCTAACCTTAGTCCCTCCTGGTCAACCTGGTTGATAGTGCTACAGGTTCATTGCATATGACACTCGACTCTGCAAATTAAAGCAAACTTTATGAAAAATAGAGAGGAAATGGCATTCTACCAATTTGGAAGAATTTCGGTTTGCCTGGCAAGACAGTCTTAAAATATACAAGCCCTCCGCAGTGCTAGGGCAGTCTATTACTCTGCACTAATAGAGAAAAATAAGAACAATCCCAAGTTTATCTTTAGCACTGTAGCCAGGCTGACAGAGAGCCATAATTTAGTTGAACCATGTATTCCTTTAGCTCTGAACAGTAATGACTTCATGAGCTTCTTTAATGATAAAATTGTTACGGTTAGAGACAGAATGCATCACCTCCTGCCGTTATCAGGTACCGTAGAATCTGTTACTAAACCTGTCGCAGTTTTAGACTATGTTTTACCTGTCTTTTTTTTTTCACCTTCTTCACCAACTAATTTCAATAATTTCGTCATCAATTCATGAACCTGTATTCTAGACTTCATCCCAACTAAGCTGCTTAAAAAAGCTTTAACTTTAATTGGCTCTTCCTTATTAGACATGATCAATCTGCCTTTATCAACGGGCTTCGTACCACAGTCCTTTAAAGTAGCTGTAATAAAACCTCTACTTAAAAAGGCTTCTTTTGATCCAGGGGTTTTAGCCAACTATAGACCGATATCCAACTTCCGAGAAAGCAGTTGCTAATCAGCTGTGCGACTTTCTACACAACAATAGTTTATTTGAGGATTTCCAATCAGGATTTAGAGTGCATCATAGCATAGCACTCTATAGAGACAGCACTGGTTAAAGTTACAAATGACCTTCTAATTGCATCAGATAAAGGACTTGTCTCTGTAGTAGTCTTATTAGATCTTAGTGCTGCAATCAACACCATTGGCCATGGTATCCTATTGCAGAGACTGGAACACTTCATTGGCATTAAGGGAACTGTGCTAAGCTGGTTGCTCTCAGTTATACATTAATGGTGACTCCTCTGGGTTCGCTTAAGTCAGCTACGGGTTTCACAGGGTTCTGCTTGGACCAGTTCTATGAACCTAATATATGCTTTCTTTAGGAGACATTATCAGGAAATACTCAATAAAATTTCATTGCTATGCAGATGATACCCAGCTACATTTATCATTGAAGCCAGAAGAAACCAATCAGTTAACTAGACTACAAGCATGTCTTCAGGACATAAAGACCTGGATGACCTGCAATTTTCTGATGCTAAACTTGGACAAAACTGAAGTTATAGTACTAGGCCCTAAACACCTTAGAAACTCACTTTCTGATGACTTAGCAGTTATGGATGGCATTGCACTGGCCCCCAGCACCACTGTAAAGAATTTGGGAGTTATCTTTGATCAGGACATGTCCTTTCACTCTCACATAAAACAAATTTCAAGGACTGCCTTTCTTGACCTATGTAACATTGCAAAAATCAGGCACATCCTGTCTAAAACTGATGCAGAAAAACTAGTAACTCCAGAATGCTGTAGCACATGTTCTGAAAAAACTGAGGAAGAGGGATCATATTTCTATTTATTTATTTATATCTATCTATTTCTATATTAGCCACTCTGCATTGGCTCCCTGTAAAATTTTCAATAGAATTTAAAATCCTTATCCTTACTTACAAATCCATAAATGGTCAGGCACCATCTTATATTAAAGAGCTCATAGTACCTTATTACCTAACAAGAACACTGTGTTCCCAAATTGCAGGCTAACTTATGGTTCCTGAAGTCTCCAAAAGAAGAACAGGAGCCAGAGCATTTAGCTATCAAGCTCCTCTCCTGTGGAACCATCTTCCAGTCATTGTCCGGGAGGCAGACACTGTCTCTACACTTAACATTTACATTGGCTACGGAATCGCTACTCTCACTGGGACGCTACGGAATTGCTACTTTGACTGGGACACAGCACTGATGCGCAGCGACTTCATGGCCGCATTGTTTACCCCAGAGATCAGCTGATTGCGCTGAGGCCGGCTGGCTTATCATCCAGAACATCAGAGATCACCACTGAAATCTGGAGGAAAACTCAGACAGAAACAGCGGAGGAAAAGAGCTGGGTCGAGACAACGGAGGTTTATGGAGAAGAGGAGATATAAGCCGAATCGCCCCCGCTCATCATAAGGCAGATGAGCTAAACGCACTCGCCAAGAGTCAGAGGGAGTACCAGGAGTGCAGTCGGATGCGTTTTACAGAGACATGGCTGCACCAGAACATACCATCAGTGGCTTTCAGACTGTTCGGGACGATCGGGATCGCACCGAGAGCGGTAAGCATAGGAGGAGGGGGGTTTGCCATTCTAGTCAACAACCAATGGCGTAATTCTGGTCACATTACCATCAAGGAATGGATCTGTTGCCCAGACATTGAACTGTTGGCTGTTGTGCTCAGGCCATATTATTTGCCCAGGGAGTTTTCACATGCCATTATCGTAGATGTGTACATCCACCCCTCTGCCAACCCGACGTTGGCATCTGACGTCATTCACTCCACCGTAGCCTGTCTGCAAACTCAACACCCGAGCTCATTCATTGCTATCTCGGGTGACTTCAACCACATTACCATGGCAACAACACTGCCCAGCTTCACTCAGTATGTGAGCTGTCCTACAAGAGAGGAGAGAGCCCTGGACTTGTTGTATGCTAATGCTAAGGATGCATACAGGTGCTCCCCCCTCCCCCCTCTGGGTAGGTCAGACCACAACCTTGTGCACCTCAATCCCTGTTATGTGCCTCTGGTGAACAGTCAGCCTGCGACCACAAGGACAGTGAGGAGATGGTCAGAGGAGACATATGAGACACTGCAGGGCTGTTTTGAGGTGACAGACTGGCAGGCACTGTGTGAGCCGCATAGGGAGGACATTGATGGGCTCACAGAGTGCATCACGGACTATATCACTTTCTGTGTGACTCCACTGTCCCAGCCAGGACTGTCCATTGTTGTCCAAATAACAAGCCGTGGGTAACAAAGGACATCAAAGTCATCCTCGATGAGAAGAAATTGGCTTTCAGAGCTGGTAACAGGGAGGAGGTAAAAACAATACAAGGGGAACTGCAGTTGAAAATCAAGGAGGCTAAGGAGAAACACAGTAGAAGGCTGGAGCGGAAACTCCAGCAGAACACCTTGAGAGAGGTCTGGAGCAGTGGTGGACGCAGAATGTGACAGATGGATGGGTGTGGATTAAGTCTGGATGGGCCTGATCACCACTTCGCCAAGATTGATAAGGTCTATGTTATAATGATGGGAATTCCGGCTCTTTTAAGAGTGCCGGTTCACATGGCTCCCAAGTGTCTGTCGCGGTTCTGTGTGTGTGTGCTGTGTGTGTGTGTGTGTGTGTGTGTGTGTGTGTGTGTGTGCGTGCGTGCCTGCCTACACACAGAAGCCACCACACCTCAAGTAGTTGACCAATCTTGAACTTGAACGGAAAAAAGTCAAGAATTTTTTTTTTTTTTTTAAAGTCCAAAGTGGCTCCCTGGCTCCAATCATTCACTTCAAAGAGCGGCCGTTTCGTTTGCGACTGACACATCACTACTGTGTTATGGTAGAAAGTGTTCAGACGTGTTAATTAGCATGTACCTAATAGGGGGTTTGGGGATTAATCCCCGATTATTATTATTATTTTTGAACCGGGCTGTATTTAAATGGTGTTTGAAAGAAGGAAGAGCAATCGTCTTGTCTGACATGAACGAAGTGGATGGTTGGAGTGGAGGAAACACATGTGAACACAGTTTATGCACCTTTACTATTAATTTAATTTAATTTAATTTAATTTAATTTAATTTAATTTAATTTAATTACTATTAATGAATATCTGTATTTTTAACTCCAAAAAGAATTCATGGTGGGCGGCACGGTGGCGCAGCAGGTAGTGCGTGTGCCTCACAGCAAGAAGGTCGCCAGTTCGATCCCCGGGTCGGGCAGGGCCTTTCTGTGTGAAGTTTGCATGTTCTTCCCGTGCATGCATGGGTTCTCTCTGGGCACTCCGGCTTCCTCCCACAGACCAGAAACATGCTCATTAGGTTAACTGGTGACTCTAAATTGTCCTTAGGTATGAGTGTGAGCGTGAATGGTTGTTTGTCTTTGCAATCGACTGGCGACCGGATCAGGGTGTACCCCGCCTCTCGCCCGTTGACAGCTGGGATAGGCTCCAGCCCCCCCGCAACCGTGAAAAGGGATAGTTGGGTATAGAAAATGGATGGATGGATGGATGGAATTCATGGCATGCACCAACTTGCCTTTAAAAATGAATTCAATCCACAGTGCTCTTCTGTCCTCTGCGGCTGGGAGCTGATGAAGCAATTTGTGCTCCACTTTACAGCCAACAACAGAACAATGCCTGTGGCGCCTGGACATGATTCATAACACGGCGCTTTGGATAACCTAACAGCGGATCTGTGAGAAGGTGGCACTGGGTGGAGAGACACCGGGAGCACCACATTCAAACGGCTTGTGTGGAAGCTGTAGGCAGGGTGCTTACAGAGATCCATATCTCACTCAAAAAAGCGCGGATGGTCTTATTTCACACTTTGTGTGCAAACTTCCCTGCTCTGTCGTGTTCAAGGCGTCACCGTCACATCACCGAATGTCACCGAAAAGACCCGAGTAGTCCTGAAGGAACCTGAAGGATGACAGACAGTCCCGAAGGCAGCTAAGTTACCTGTAGCGTGCTATGCACATCCTGTTCAGTTGTGACAGCGTTAAGCAGAACATCCTGGCACCAAACCACCGTGTCATGGAGTTGTTCATCCAGGACTACGACAACCAGTTGCTCCATGCAGGTCCTGACCATGTATTTACAGTCAGTGTGTGCATCTGGATCATTTGTGCAGCATGGACACTGACTCCTTTTTGCTCACCTTATGACGCTTCGTGGCACAAAGAGGGAAGCCATTCGAGATTCTCTGTGACCAAGGTACTAATTTCCGGGGAGGAGACAGAGAGCTGCAAGAAGCCTTCGCCGCACTTGAGCCAGCACTCAAGGACCAGCTTGATGAGCAGAGCATCAGCTTCAGATTCAATCCACCACTCGCACCACATTTCGGTGGTGTTTGGGAGAGAGGGATCAAATCTGTCAAAGCTTCCCTGCAAGTAGTGCTGAAAGACCAAGTGCTCCTAGAGGAAGTCCTCATGACGGTCCTGACAGAAGTTGAGGGGATTCTCAACTCTAAGCCCCTACGCTATGCGACATCAGATGTCGCAGATCCCGACCCTATAACGCCAAATCTCCTACTCATGGGGTGGCGGGATTCATCACTACCACAAGCTGTGTACCACAACAGTGACTTGCTCGGATGCCGCTGCTGGAAACACAGCCAGGTGCTGGCTGATCACTTTTGGCTTCAGTTCACCAAGAACTATCTCCCCAACCTTCAACCTCGACGGAAGTGGTATAGTTCTACTGCGGATCTCACTCCAGATCAGGTGGTCACAATCATTGACCCACAGCTGCCCAGAGCACTGTGGCCAGTTGGACGAGTCACAAAAGTGATCCCCAGTGATGACGGCCGGATACGCACGGCTGAGATAAACATTAAAGGGTCTACATACACACGGCCAGTGGATAAACTCATCCCCCTGGCCGAAATGCCAGAGGACTGAGACTGATCTTACAGCCCAGCAGTGACCTCTGTGGTACTACGAATTCACCAGGTGAATTCGGGGGAGGCTGTGCAAACTTCCTTGCTCTGCCGTGTTGGGGGCGTCATCGTTACATCACCAAACATCACCGAAAAGACCCGAGTAGTCCCGAAGGAACCCGAAGGATGACAGACAGTCCCAAAGGCAGCTAAGTTACCTGTAGCGTGCTGCGCACATCCTGTTCAGTTGTGACAGCGTTAAGCAGTATCGGGTTGTGGCCGTCCACATCGTCGTTTTGTGTCCGTTGTGCGTGAGTACAAAGAAATCACAACACAACACAACACAACACAACACAACACAACACAACACAACACAACCTGTACCTTGTTCTAACTATTAGAGACAGAATTCATCGACTCCTGCCGTTAACAGGTACTGTTTTGTCTTCAAACACAGAAATCGTAGAAACTGTTACTCAGTCTGTCGCAGTTTTAGACTGTTTTACTCCTGTTGACCTTCACCAACTAATTTCAATAATTTCATCATCAAAATCATCTACCTGTATTTTAGATCCTATCCCGACTAAGCTGTTTAAAGAAGTATTACCTCTAATTGACTCTTCAGTATTAGACATGATCAATCTCTCTTTATCAACAGGCTACGTACCACAGTCCTTTAAAGTAGCTGGGATAAAACCGCTACTGAAAAAGCCTACTCTTGATCCAGGGGTTTTAGCCAACTATAGACCGATATCCAACCTTCCCTTTCTCTCAAAAACTCTTGAGAAAGCAGTTGCCAATCAGCTGTGCGACTTTCTAAACAATAATAGTTTATTCGAGGATTTCCAGTCAGGATTTAGAGTGCATCATAGCACAGAGACAGCACTGGTTAAAGTTACAAATGACCTTCTAATTGCATCTGATAAAGGATTTGTCTCTGTACTAGTCTTATGCGTATGTTTGTACGCGTTAATGACGACTCCTCTGTGCTCACTAAAGTCAGCTATGGAGTTCCGCAGGGTTCTGTGCTTGGACCAATTCTATTCACCTTATATATGCTTCCTTTAGGTAAGATTATCAGGAAGCACTCAATAAATTTTCATTGCTATGCAGATGATACCCAACTATATTTATCAATGAAACCGGAAGAAACCAGTCAGTTAACTAGACTACAAGCATGTCTTTATGACATAAAGACCTGGATGACCTGCAATTTTCTGATGCTAAACTCGGACAAAACTGAAGTTATAGTAGTAGGCCCTAAACATCTTAGAAAGTCACTTTCTGATGACATAGCAGCTATGGATGGCATTGCGCTGGCCTCCAGTACCACTGTAAAGAATCACTGTAAAAGTCATCTTTGACCAAGACATGTGCTTTCACTCCCATGTAAAACAAATTTCAAGGACTGCCTTTTTTCACCTACGTAATATCGCAAAAATCAGGCATATTTTGTCCCAAAATGATGCAGAAAAACTAGTCCATGCATTCGTAACTTCCAGGCTGGATTATTGCAATTCTTTACTATCAGGCTGCCCAAATTCGTTGCTGAATATTCTCCAGTTGTTCCAGAACGCTGCAGCACGTGTTCTGACAAAAACCAGGAAGTGAGATCATATTTCTCCAATACTCGCCACTTTGCACTGGCTCCCTGTAAAGTTTAGAATAGAGTTTAAAATTCTCCTCCTTACTTACAAAGCCATAAATGGCCAGGCACCTTCTTATCTTAAAGAGCTCATAGTACCTTATTGCCCTACTCGAACACTGCGTTCCCAGAATGCAGGTCTACTTATGGTTCCTAAAGTCTCAAAAAGCAGAACAGGAGTCAGAGCATTTAGCTATCAAGCTCCTCTCCTGTGGAACCATCTTCCAGTCTTTGTCCGGGAGGCAGACACTGTCTCTACATTTAAGAGTAGGCTTAAAACTTTCCTTTTTGATAAAGCTTATAGTTAGGGCTGGCTCAGGCTGGTCCTGGACCAGCCCCTAGTTATGCTGCTATAGGATTAGACTGTCGGGGGACATCCAAAGATACACCGAGCTCCTCTGTCCTTCTGTCCCTCTCCATCCGCACGCTCTCATGTCCTACCACGGCGTGTTACTAACTTAGCTCCTTCCCCGGAGTCTCTGTGCTTTGTCGTCTTGCAGGTTCCCATGGACAGTGGCTGAATCTGGATTGTGGATTTCAGCTGCGTCTCCTGCCTTGGCCCTGCCTGACATCCACTGCAACTGCTACTGCTATTATTACATCCACTGTCACTGTTACTGTGACTGCATGTCTGTCTGTCTGTCTGTCTGTCTGTCTCACTCTCCCTCTCTTGCTCTTCCTCTCTCACCCAACCGGTCGAGGCAGATGGCCGCCCACCCAGAGTCTGGTTCCGCTCAAGGTTTCTGCCTGTTAAAAGGAAGTTTTTCCTCGCCACTGTCGCCAAGTGCTTGCTCATGGGGGAACTGTTGGTTTCTTTGTAGATAAAAGAGCTTGGTCTGTACCAGCTCTGTATGGAAAGTGTCCTGAGACAACTTCTGTTGTGATTTGGCGCTATACAAATAAAATTGAATTGAATTGAATTGAATGTGTGGAACCAATAAAGAAGGAAAACGAAACTCTCTGGAGAAGCTGCAGTTTCTCTAACAGAAAACTAAGGCCAGACTGTGTACGCCAGCATCCAAAATACATTCTACACTTTGTATGCATGTGGCAGCACCAGAGACCCAAAGAAGTGAGTTTTTCATAATATGGGACATTTAACTGTGAAAATTGTATTATTATTATTATTATTATTATTATTATTATTATTATTATTATTATTATTATTATTATTATTTTATTTTATTTTATTTTATTTTTTAAATTTCTGATTGGGCGGGCAAGCTGTCAATTGGGGGGGCATAGGCCCGTCCATGCTGCCCGTAGGTCCGCGCCTGGTCTGGAGTGGAATGAGGACCATCACTGGCTTCATAACAACCAACAACACAGGAAATGAAGGTAGCATTGATAGGACTAATAAACTGAATCTGTTTTTTGATAGATTTGACACTGCAGGCATGGGTCACCCCCCTCCGACTCCTCTGTTGCCTGTCCTGGACAACCACTATCAACCACTCCCCACTCACCCCTCCTCCTTCTTACACCCCCCATCCTCCTGTGTGAGCCCGCTTCACACCCCTATACCCCTCCCCCACCTGTCACCTCCCCAGTGTGCTTCACTGCTGATCAAGTGAGAAGACAGCTGATGAGACTCCACCCAAACAAGGCTCCAGGCCCTGATGGTGTCAGCCCCAGGGTGCTCAAAGCCTATGCCCCCCAGCTGTGTGGAGTTCTTCACTATGTCTTCGAGATGAGCCTAAGTCTCCAGAGGGTCCCCATACTGTGGAAGACGTCCTACCTCATTCCTGTGCCAAAGACTTCACGGCCCAGGGCCTCCAAGGACTACAGACCTGTGAAACTGACCTCCCACATCATGAAGACCCTTGAGAGACTCGTCCTGGAGCAGCTCTAGCCCATGGTCAATCCACTACTGGACCCCCTCCAGTTCGCCTATCAGCTCCGACTTGGGGTTGAGGATGCCATCATCTACCTGTTCAACCGTGTCTATGTCCACCAGGACAAGCCGGCGAGCACTGTGAGGGTTATGTTTTTTGACTTCTCCACCACATTTAACACCATTCGTCCAGCTCTACTGGGTGAAAAGCTGACAGCAATGCAGGTGGATGCCCCCCTACCTGTGAATCCCCCTAGTTTCCGGAATTGTGGACTACCTGACTGGCAGACCACAGTACGTGCGCCTGCAACACTGTGTGTCAGACAGAGAGGTCAGCAACACTGGGACTGTCCTCTCTCCCTTCTTCTTCACCCTCTACACCACAGACTTCAACTATTGCACAGAGACCTGCCATCTTCAGAAGTTTTCTGATGACTCTGCGATAGTTGGATGTAGTAAGGATGATGAGGATGAGTACAGGGCTGCTGTGGACAACTTTGTCACATGGTGTGACCAGAACTATTTGCAACTAAATGTGGCAAGGAACTCGTAGTGGACCTGGGAAGAACCAAGGCACCAGTGACCCCTGTTTCCATCCAGGGGGTCAGTGCGGACATTGTGGAGGATTACAAGTCCCTGGGGGTACATATTGACAATAAACTGGACTGGGCAAAGAACACTGGTGCTCTCTACAGGAAGGGCCAGAGTCATTTCTATTTTCTGAGACGATTGAGGTCCTTCAACATCTGCCGGACTATGCTCAGGATCTTCTATGAGTCTGTGGTGGTTAGTGCTATTCTCTATGCTGTTGCGTGCTGGGACAGCAGGCTGAGGGATGGCAGATGGCAACAGACTCAACAAACTGATCCGCAAGTCCAGTGACGTTGTGGGAGTGTTACTCTGTGACAGTGTTGTCAGAGAGGAGGATGCTGACTAAGCTATGGACAACCTCAATAAAGTATTTCTAATTCTGATTCTGATTAAGAGTAGGCTTAAAACTTTCCTTTTTGATATATCTTATAATTAGGGCTGGCTAAAACTTGCCCTGGACCAGACCCTAGTTATGTTGCTATAGCATTAGACTGTCAGGGGACCTCCAAAGATACACCGAGCTCTGTTCTCTCTGTCTACATCTGCACACTTTCTTGTCCTACCACACCATGTTACTAACTTAGCTTCTTCCCTGGAGTCTCTGTGCTTTGTCGTCTCGCAGGTTCCCATGGACAGTGGCTGAATCTGGATTGTGGATTACAGCTATGTCTCCTGCCATCGCCCTGCCTGACATCCACTATTATTACATCCACTGTCACTGTTACTGTGATTGCAATTCTGTCTGTCTCTGTCTGTCTTGCCCTCTCTCTCACCCAACCGGTTGAGGCAGATGGCCGCCCACCCAGAGCCTGGTTTTGCCTGTTAAAAGGAAGTTTTTCCGTCACCACTCTCGCCAAGCACTTGCTCATGGGGGAATTGTTGGGTCTCTGTAGATAAAAGAACTCGGCCTGTACCTATATATGCTCTATATAGAAAGTGTCCTGAGACAACTTCTGTTGTTGATGTTGAGAGGTATCTGCTACTTGAACTCTGTGAAGCATTTATGTGGGCTCTAATCTGAGGTGCTGTTAATTTGTGGTTTCTGAGGTTGGTAACTCTGATGAACTTATCCTATGCAGCAGAGGTAACTCTTTAGATTAGAACAGTAGCCAAACAGGGCTATTCACTGTATAGACCTCTGTACCAACCTACTTCTGCACAACACAACTGATGGTCTCAAACACATTACAGTAAGAAGACAAGAAATTCCAGAAATTAATTCTTGACAAGGCACACCTGTTAATTGACAACCATTCCTGGTGACTACCTTATGAAGCCGATTGAGAGAATACCAACAGTGTGCAGAGCTGTCATCAAAGTAAATGGTGGCTACTTTGAAAAACCTAAAACATAAAACAGATTCTGGTTTGTTTAACTGGTTTTGGTTGGAGAACCTGCTCATAACCCTTTTGTTAAAAAATAATGTTGAGGGTGAAGACTTTGTTCTATTCTGTCGGGTGCCTGTTGTGTCCGGTTGTCTGCCAACCAGGAGGTTGGTGGTTCGATCCCAGTCCACATGTTCAAATTTTCTTGGGTAAGACACTGAACCCCAAAACTGCCCTCGATGCTGCGCCATTGGTGTGTGAATTCATATGTATGTCACTTTGGATAAAAGCATCTGCCAAATGAAATGAAATGTTCTCTCTCTTCTTTGAAACTTCTTTTATCATTAAAGCCTTAGTTAATGACTGTTGTGAGACTCAAATAAGTCTATTATAAAAAGTATCGGTACCACTTTCTGGTGAACTGCACCAGAATTCCTTTGAAGCGGACCGAGACCCTCCTTTTAAGGTCTCGGTCCAGCTGTTTGATCCAGGCAAAAGCACCCTAAAAAGGAGATGGGTAATGTAAAAACGCTTTATGTAAAAATGCATTACAAAGTTTAACCAAAATAATGAGACAGCAATTTATCTTCCAATGTTGCAGTCTTTTTGGTACTAAATTTCCTCTTTTTGTTTTCTTTAGGAGCTGCGCTGTGGGGATAGTAAAACAAAGAGGGAATGTTCTAAAAATGCTGTAACTTTCGAATGTACCAACTTGATAAGACTGACTCAACTTTACTTCAGCTGAACTTTAGAAGTAATTTTTTTTTTACCCAGAATGAAGACTGTAGATTTTGTCCCCAGTAACTCAAATTCAAATAGATTTCAGAGGGGATCTCTTGGCAGCCAATATGAAAAGGAGGAACAGTTAGGTACCCTGCAGACCTTCCTATGTACATATGGGCATGTGATTACTGTATTAAGACAAATGAACAAATGTAAATCTGTAATTTAATATGATATGATTGAATGCAATAGTACAAAAAAGATATAATAAATAAGTATAAGTAGTAGTAAGTAGTATAAACAATACAATAAGTAAAACAGACGGTGGTGAAAACCACCCTACTGCACATAGGGGTGAATTCAACCACTGTCTATTGTAGTTATTCTTTTGAGTATCATATCTTGCTTTTTTGTTACTGATGCTTACTGATGTTTTGCTATTGCACCTTTGCTGCTGTAACACTGCAAATTTGCCCGCTGTGGTATTAATAGAAGGTTATCTTATCTTAATGCTGTGCATAACTCTTTAAATCCACCACCCATGACCAGTGAGTTGCCCCACTCTGTGCTGGTTCTCCAAACACTGTGTACATAGTGTAGTTACCTTGCTAAATAAGATAAGAGATAAGACTTTATTGATCCCACACCAGGGAAATTAAGTCGTTACAGCCAGCAAGTATTACAAATAGCAAAAACAGTGGCACGAATGGTCAATATAAAAAAACTGTGCTGGATACAGAATAGAAAAACAACGATGTATATGCACATTATGTACAGACTATAAAAATACTAAATGCCATAAAAATCCTACTGCCTATAAAAAGTACTATTGCCAATAAACAAAGACAACACCCCCTTCCGGCTAACCACTGAATTTAGACAAAATATGGAGAACCTGACTGTGAGTTTCACAGAAAAGCAAGAACAAACTCCTAGAACAAAAATATGACCGACCTTTAACTCATACAAGTTCCCTTGTGAGGTGAGAAGGTACTGAAAGAGAACCCGTGCAGAAAGGCTGTATTTGTCATCAGGAACATGAATAACGGTCACACTGGCCACCTGTAAGATGAGAAACAGCATAAACTCTAAATATGTATTTTTAATTACTTCTCTTGAAGTTACTCCTTTCTATGACAAGGGTTTTAGGAGATTTTCTTTTCTTTTAAGAGAGCTTTGCTTGGTCAGGATAGTTCATGTTGTGGGCCTGAAAAGCCCACTGACAGTGTATGTGAAGAAGGAAAAGTCTTGACTTATTACTTTCCTTTGTGCTAAGCTTGGCTAAACGTCTGGACATGTCTGTGTAGTGAAAAACTGTGAAACTGATGTGAGTCTGGTCATATAATTCAAAAACAAACACCAAACAAGCAACCACAAAATGTCTGAATGTGAGATGGGCTCACAATGTTGTAGGCGTCTCTGGCTTTTGGCTCGGCGAGTGTCAGCACTGCCACAAGGGGGTAGCGTTCCCTTGGCAAAGGCCCAAAATCTGTAATCCCCTGGTCAGCAGGAACCTGTGTATGATATTCCTCTCCATCTTCACTGCTGATACTGAGAAGGTGGGGTCAAAGAAGATAAAATCAGCAACTTTTGGAACAATGTATATCAGCCAAACTCCAGCCAAATAAATATCTCAGTCATTATGATTATGTCGTGTATGTATTATGTCACCATTATAAAATTATAGCATTGACTGCCTTGATTGATTACTGCTAGAGCTTTGAAGAGATACATTTCAAAAAGGTTATGTTCAGGGATCAGGTAATGTTAAATTTAGGTATCACAAGTACTACACACCTTGTCAAAAGGGGCTGAGATCTCTATTCACCTAACCCAAACAAACTGTGGGTAAAAGGACTGTCATCACCCAGTCCTAGTATGGTAATGTAACACACCTGAGCTTTTGTCATAATATTACTCCTTTGATCTTCCAGTATTCTGCCCAAGTACCCCACTGGCCCCACCGATTGTAGGGGCCGTTCCTCTCACCCTCTATACGGCTCATTTTTCCAACCTGTCACCCACTTGCCACCTGCAGAAGTTCTCTGATGACTCTGCCATCAGAGATGACTCTACCTGTCGTCCCCATCTGTGATGAGACGGACAGGTCATACAGAGGACTCATCCAGGATTTTGTGGACTGGTGCCAGCAGAACCACCTCCTGATTAATGCTAGAAAAACCAAGGAGCTGGTTGTGGACTTCTGTCTGCACCCATACTCTCCCCCATCAACAGTGAACATCCAGGGAAGGGACACTGAGATGGTGACATCTTATAAGTACCTGGGTGATCATCTGAACAACAAACTGGACTGGACTCATAACACCACTGCACTTTATAAAAAAGGACAGAGCAGACTCTATCTGCTCAAGAGGCTGAGGTCTTTTGGGGTGCATGGGTCACTCCTGAAGACCTTCTATGACTCTGTTGTGGCCTCTGCCAGTTTCTACGGTGTAGTCTGCTGGGGGTGCAGCATCACAACAGCTGACAGGAAGAGGCTGGACAAACTCATTAGCAAGGCTGGCTCTATCCTGGGATGCCCTCTGGAACTGGTGGAGGAGGTGGGGGAGAGGAGGATGACAACCAAGCTGTCCTCCGTGACAGTCAATGGCTCCCACCCCCTCCAACACACACTCACTGCACTGAGGAGCTCCATCAGTGACAGGATGCTACATCGAAAGTGTGTGAAGGAGCGGTATCGCAGGTCATTCCTTCCTGCAGCTGTCAGACTACACAACAAAAACTGCTCCAAGTAATCTGTGAATAATCTTTGCAATCCAACCTGTACATAGCAGTCTGTAAATACTATTTATAATTTCTGAACATGATGTTTATTTTTTATTCCACTCTTTTGTATATAGTTACTGTTTTTAATTTGCATGCACTTGTTGCACTACTCTATCCACTCTATTGATGCTGCTGTAAACTGGAATTTCCCCTTGTGGGACTAATACAGGAATATTGAATTGAACTGAACTGAATTAGTTGTAACAACGATTGAATTTAAGATGCCGTTATTGTAACCAAACAATGTAATGAAATCATAAGAATAGGAGTGATTGAGAATTGAAATAGAATCAAGTACAAGGTTTTGTAAGCTGCAGCTATGTTAATGAAAAGTTAGTGTTATGATCTTGGGTGTGAAATCAAGTGAGTCATGTAATTTTCCTCTAAGCAACACCCAAATAAGGAAGACAGAGATTGTGACTAGTGGCCTTTACCAAACCATGCCAAAGGCCAAAAGCTTAGTGGAAAATTACCAAAAAAGGACGTGCACACAAAAGGTTGCTGTTACGACTGCAGTCGTAATTTCTGTTAGTTCTTGTGTGTTTACTTGTCTGTATTATATAGTTTTCTTTATGCAGATTGGAGTGTGTCATTGCGGAGAGGTGATTGGTCAATTTTTTCCAGTCCTGGCTGGTGGATTGGCTGTCTCCAGAGATACCAGCTATAAAAGGGCCCAAGATGGCGGCCAGCGGCAGGACAGTAGCAGGCATTCCTCATCTCCCTCTTCTCCCAACAGGCCACACATTTCTTAGTAGGGGTGGACTGCCAGTTTTGTTAAACTTATTCTTCTCTCCTGTTTTGTTTAGTTAGGGAGGTAAGTCTTATGTCTTTTGGTTCTTTTGTTTTGCTAGGTAAGTTATATCCTCGCCAGTTAGAATTGTTTTGTTTGTTGTTTTGGCCTTGGTCCACCCTGAAGCCATTAACGTGTGGAACATTCTGTTCATTCATTTTCTTTTGTAAAAAAAATAAAATAATCACTGGTCAAACTTGTTTTGGATCTGTGGCTACTTGGGACTTGGGGAAGGTGGGGGCTCTTTTCCTGTTGTGCCTGTGCACCCTTAGGCCGTGCGTAGCAGTTGCACATGCACCGGTCTAAAATATTGGCGTGTGAAAGTAAGCAAATGGGCTGCTTCCCCAGTTCACCTTGCTATATCCCAGTCTTTTCCCTGACTTTGCACATCACTCTGTGTGTGTGTGTCTGTGTGTGTGTGTGTGTGTGTGTGTGTGTGTGTGTGTGTGTGTGTGTGTGTGTGCACAATAGAGAGGAGGGATTAAGAGGGAGGGGTATGAAATAGCCAAAAAATGAGAGAACAGGGTTCTTCTTCCTTTCGTCTCTTCAACCTCAAGCCAACTCAAGAGAAGAGTGAGGAGCCTGACATCGCAAAGGACGACTTAAAAAAATCTACAGTCAACTCAAGAGGACAGAGCACAGGAGAAATAACCATTTTCCAACTGTCTGTGGAGACAGAGATCATCTTCACTCACTCTGCTACAATAAGGATGACAGCAACTTTGGGCAGAGTTGTGGGTTTCTTCTAGTTACCACACTTACGCAGGAAGAGACCGGTTGTACTGGCCAGATAACCAATCTTTCTCCCTTTCTCAATCATTGGTTTTTGGATGTAGCTTAATTGGATAATGTGGAAATAGGACAACCTACATGTGGTAGACATGTAGCAGCAGAAAGCAGTACAAAAAACATCCCACATCACAATGAGCAATCAGACTGTAGTGCACACTACACACGGCGTAAAAGCATTTCTTGACTCCAATGCGTTTACGATATCTGTGCACAGAATCCTAGGCCTGCAACAGTTGCTTAACAAGCCTCACATTCACTTCACTAGTGAAGGCGCTAACATGGCTCTACAGATGGATGGAACTTTACAAGATCATGATTGTGTGGCAGAAACTGACAAGGAGATGCAACTGCACTCCTCTCTACACAAAAAGCAAATTGAGAGTGCTCAAATAATATTGTTCTGCGACAGTCATAGTCATCACACTCCGACGGGCACGTTAATAACATCATACGATGTTGTAGAAGAAATGTCAACTGGTTTACAGACAAAACAAGCATAAATCGTTCCACAACCAGCTTCAGCTCAAAAGGCGGAATTAGTTGCGATAACCGAATCATGCAAATTAGCAAAAGGCAAGACTGTAAACATCTACACTGATTCGGCTTATGCAGTTCAAGCTGTGCATGTCGACATGTGTCATTGGAGAAGACAATATGTGTAAACAAATGCCTCAGAAGGCTCTTGATGACAAGCCACATACAGTAGAGATCTATGTGTGCAAAACATCAAAGAACTCAAGGAAGCTGCCGCTCCATCTGTGTGTTTGTTCCATCAAAACAGACATGGAGAGAAAAAGGAGCCACAAAAGATTCTCTAGGGCTCTGGAGAAATCATGAAGGAAAAATAGTAGCTCCGGTGGGATAACTAAATATGCTGTGTCAGGAAGCACACAGCAGAGGTCACTGCTGGTTCAAAGGTGACAGCTCTCATTTCACAGCATTGGTGGCATCCCCATCTTAAAGATATCACCACATATTTTGTACAGTCTTGTGTGATATGCATTCTGTTTAATCCAAAGATCTCACTCAAAGCTGGGTTAGGCAGCTTCCCAGTTCCTGATGCCCCGTGGAAAGAAACAGTAATTGATTTTACTGATATGGGGGCGGACCACAGAACTGAAGGTAAAAGATATCTTCTAGTCTGTGTAGATCCATTTTCCCAATGGGTGGAAGCCACACCTACCAAAACAGAAAAAGGAAGAGTGATTAATTGGCTGACAAGAGAAAATTATAGCCAGGTTTGGAATACCAGAAGTCATAAGATCTGATAATGGCCCTCATTTCTCTAATGAGGATCTGAGGCAAATGGAAAAGATGTTTGGGATCTGACATACGTTTGGTGCAGTTTACCACCCAGCCTCTCAAGGCTTAGTGGAAAGACCAAACAGAACCATAAAGGAGAGTCTAGCTAAAGTCTGCACCGACACAAAGTTAACATGGATTGAGGCTCTACCTTTTGTGTTGTTCAATCTAAGATCCACCCCAAATGCGACTCTGAATGTCAGTCCACATGAAATCCTGACAGGAAGAAAAATGCCCTGTCCATTTAGTACTACACCGTCAGACTCACCACCTGTGGTGTTACAGCATGAGAACATGTGTGAGTATGTGGAGCAACTGCATGACTCAGTGATGAGTATCTCCCAACAGGTGACACAGATACTCACCAAGGAACAGGATCAAGAGACCTTGCCTGTAGGAGTGGGAGACTGGGTCCTAAGGAAGGTCAACAAATTCAATTGGTCCTTCCCCAGATGGAAAGGACCACTCTGGAGATTTGTATATGGAACCCACCTAGCTGTTGCTATATTAACCACATTAGTAGTCACAATCGTAATGCCCATCCTCTGGTGGGACAGTCAGCAGCTTGAAGCTTTATCTGTCCAAAAGAGAAACAATGATTCGACATGTCCCCTCTGCAACTCTTAGACACACTCACTCCACACCAAAACCTAGAATCAAAAGATGCATAAAGGGGGACACATATGGAACCAACACTGAATTGATTGTGGCTCGTAATCCTGCCCCTCAGTCCTTTAAATTTGATTTATGTGATGCCATAGTGTGTGGACATCACCCTCCTACCAGTTGGACACAGTATGATCCTCCCACATGGGCTGCCTGCTAAGGACTGCTCATGGTGTCCTAATTGGACTTATGTGTACTGGAACTCTGGACCACTTAGTTATACCGCCACGCCTATCTCAGCCATTTGGCAAGACCTTAAAGATAAAATCACCCTTATTCGAGACCATAATGTCGAATCCACAACTAAGCATAACCTTTTAATTGTTACTGTAAAGAACATTACCTTTACTCACTTACCCTGGCCGTCACTGGGTGATTATTTCTATTTGGTATTAGGGGTAGATATCTCTGGCACAGACCCTTGACAACTATCAAAATAACCCAGCAACCAGCAGCAGATGCTGAGACTTCTGCACATTCCCCAATGAAACCCTCAACTGTAACTAAACGTAATATTCAAAATTATACCATGCATGACAAAATTTTGATTGAGACTTGATTTTCACAAAAAAAACTATTGGCTAGACTGGGTTCAGAATGTTGCTGGCACAGCTACAAAAGATGAATGCATAGTATACTCCTCGCCCCGACCAGCCCTACTAACAGTACCCTCACCCTTCTCTGATAACGAAACCTACTGCATGATGCAATTGCACATGAGTGACAATCCTACTGACCCTTGTAAATACCTGGAAACACCTTATCCGTTATCTCCACCACTTATGGTCCCTACGATCTTCACTCCAGTTAAAAATAACCACACCTATTTAGTGAGAGCCAACCCAGCAGGCTCACTTGTTGGAAACATCCCAGATGACTGGTGTATTAATACTATTAACGTTACTAATTGGAAGAATGCTACCATGCTCTCCCATGGACGGGCTGACATGTACTGGTATTGTGGGGGAAAATTACTGAGGAATACATTGCCTCCACACTGGTTCCTCTCATTGATAGCTCCTATAAAAAATTTTCAGACTACAGCATAAGAAACTGTCTCTGTCACTCTGCTGCCTTTCAAACTACACCCATTCCCCACAGGCATAAACGTAGTATATTTGATTTATACCAAAACACGCCGACCTACATAGGTGCAATTGAAGTCCCCAGAGGTGTGCCTGATGAATATAAATTAGTTAACTAAGTTGCGGCAGGTTTTGAATCTTCCCTTTTCTGGTGGGTGACCATGAATAAAAATGTTGACCAATTATGTCCATTTTAAGATCCAAAGATTGAATAACATGACTAGAGATGCTGTAGCAGGCCTGCATGAACAACTAGCTGCTACTTCTCTAATGACATATCAAATCAGAATGGCCCTTGATTTTCTCCTAGCTGAAAAATGTGGGCAAAGCTCTCTTTGCCCAAGACTGCTGTGTGTTCATCCCTAACAACACAGCCCCAGATGGCTCTGTAACCTGAGCCTATCTGTTGAACTAGCAGAAGGCTCTGGGATTGACGATACACTAACTACTTGATTTGATGTTACTTTTGGCAAATGGAGGATACTAATTGCTTCCATTTTAATGTCACTCATTGCGGCAGTGACTATTTTCACCTTATGTGGATGTTGCTGCATACCATGCATCAGGCACCTCTGTCTAAAATGTATTACCACGGCCATTAATGATAAATTTCCACCACCACTTCATTATCAATTAGTACAATATCCTGGTGAGATGGTTTCCATGCTCTCCCTCTCTGAGTTTGAACAGGAAGAAGTTGAAGCTGAACTGGACCCCAACATGGAGGAAAATGGAGACGATCAATGCTTATACATCTGAGATCCTGTATACACATGTGACTTGCTAATGGTTAACACATTCCTACATATAGCTTTCGCATACACGTAGAGGCATGGTACTGATAGAATCTGTAAATGTTGGTAATCCTTAATGACCAATGCTCAAATTGAGAGGTGAAGCCAAAATCTCCTGAGCATGGAGAATTTCTTTTCATTATTACAATTAATGCTCCTGATATGACAGTAATGTTTTGTACTGTTTTGTAACAGTTTTTAATCATTTGATCAATTTTATTTTTATTGTGTATTCTGTGATATTTTTATTATTTCTTTTTCAATAAGCCAATACCTACTTTTTACTATTTAGAGTGCGCATTTTACCATTTTGAGAGGTTGCTACAGCTACAGCTTTTAATTAAAGTTAGATGTTCAAATTGTTGATATTTCTACTAATTGATTGCTTGCCCTTGCCTAATATGCATACAATTGCAAATAAAGAATTAAAGTTAAAATTAAAAGATAAATGTTGGACAATCCTTTGTTTTTATTGTTCCCTAATGGTAGTAAAATGTAGTTGCTTGTGTGACCAACATCTTAAAGGTTCTTCAAGATTACTCTAGCCTAAAGAAATTAACAGGCCCTTGGTTTATCTCTTTAGTGGCTTATGCCTAGCCACTAAATTCCATCCTAGCACCATATCAAAAGACAGATCATTTAGAGGAGTGCTGCCATTAAGAGGCGTCGCTGAACTTGTTCCTACCACACGGGCTATTCAGTCAGGTGCAAATAATCGCGTTTCTTGTGAGTTTCAGTACTGTAAAGGATACCGGAAACTCTGACAGTGGTGGTAACAGAGGTGCAGGGCCTCCTTGAAATGTTGGAGGGTGCTGAGCCTCGAGCCGTGCTGGTGTGCCTGCAGCCCTCCCCACAGGGCACTGACCTCACATCCCCAGAAACAGCTCAGGACACAGGGCTCCAAACAGTAAGGCCTTACCGCCACACCATCTGTAAGGGAATGTTTGCTTGTGTTATCATGGCCTGGGACACAAAAGATAAGGGTACTACATAAAAGTAATGTTGGAGATATAGGCTGGGACATTTGGAGGGAGGATTCATAACCCTGCATATCTATAGTTGTTACAATTACAATTAGTCATTTGGTCGACGCTTTTATCCAAAGCGATGTTTATGTATTCACACATCGATGGCACAGCATTGGGGGCAGTTTTTGGGGTTCAGTATCTTGCCTAAGGATACTTCGGCATGCTGAGGCCAGGGATCGAACCACCCACCTCCTGAAAGGTGGCCAATCGCTCTATCTCCTGAGCCACAGCCGCCCACAGTTGTACAAGTGGTTAATTAGTCATTTATATTATCACATGAATTCTCTCAACTCCATGACAGACACAGAACAGAAATTATGTCTGTATTCTGCAGAAATTATTTACTAAGCAGTACTTACTGTAGTGGTGCATTATAATTATTCACGTACAGATATCCACACATGGGAACTGTTCATTTACGTACAAGTCATTTACCTATAGTATTTATTGATCACGGTGTGGGATCAATAAAGTGTGTATGATCAATAAAGTCTTATCTTATCTTCGTAAACTGGAACTGGAGGGGTTGAATGTCATTCTCCAGTAAACCTTTATTGTATTTGGAGGATGACAGATTTTCATCATTCGCTGGTAGTGTTAATACTGATGATGACTGTTCTCACCAATGACAGATGCTGGCCCAGAGCCCATCTCCAGGGCGAAAGGATTGGTCACCTGAACCATTTGCTTCTCAGGGGTTGGCAGGATGGACTCTGTCTCATCAGAGCTGCGAAGTATCACTGGGACATCAAAGCCAAACCTGCAAGACAGGTGGCAGAGTGAACAAAGTGTGAAAGAGCACAAAGTAATTCTGTTCTACATTTTTTACAGAGAAATAAAAAGATGAGAGCTGCAAGCACAAGAAAAGTCTGTTGAAAACTGTTTTGTATATCAGACCATTTGACGAAATTGGCCTGCTTCGGCGTTCCTAAAATCAAAGGGCTACTCTGTTGACTCTGTTCACCTCAACAACAAACTGAACTGCACTAACAACATAGATGTCATGTACAGGAAGGGCCAAAGTCGTCTCCATCTGCTAAGAAGACTGAGGGCCTTTGGACATCCTGTTAAAAACATTGTTTAAAAACATTGTTTTATGACTCTGTGGTGGCATCTGCAGCTTTCTATGCAGTGGCCTGCTGGGACTGTGGAAGCTCTGAGAGGAAAAGGAAAAGACTAAAAATACTGGTAGGGAAAGCTGGTTCTGTCCTGGACTGGCCTCTGGACACCATTGAGGAGGTGGGTGAGAGGAGGATGTTAGCCAAGCTGACATCAATCATCGACAACCCACCCTACCCCCTGCATGATACAGTGGGGGCAGCATCTTGAGCAGCAGAATGCTGCATCCACTCTGGATGCACCGCAGGTCCTTCATTCCAATTGCAGTCAGACTGTTCAACTCTAGTTTGTCTGATGCAGCACTGTGATTACGTACTTACTGCTCGGCACTATTTTGCACTGTGTGATTCTGTGTTTTCATTATCATGCCATTACAGCTCATGCAATATCTAGTGCAATATTACATTTTTTCTCCAATATTACATTCCCATCTTCTTGTATCAAGTCTATGCATATGTATATTTTTTGTGATATGCTGCTACATATTTTTAACCAATGTGCAATAGTGAATAACACTCTACATGAATGTGCAAGTCTAAACCCATTTGCAATTCTCAATTCGCTGTACACTTTACGTTTACATTTTTCCATTAGCAATAATTTTCTCCTAGCTGAAAAAGGTGGTGTGTGCGCTCTCTTTGCCCAAGACTGCTGTGTGTTCATCCCTAACAACACAGCCCCAGATGGCTCTGTAACCCCAACCCTCACTGGCCTCAGAACACTGTCTGTTGAACTAGCAGAATACTCTGGGATTGACGATACACTTGGTTTGATGCTACTTTTGGCAAATGGAGGATACTTATTGCTTCCATTTTAATGTCACTCATTGCAGCAGTGACTGTTTTCACCTTATGTGGATGTTGCTGCATACCATGCATCAGGCACCTCTGTCTAAAATGTATTACCACGGCCATTAATGATAAATTTCCACCACCACCTCATTATCAATTAGAACAACTCTGAACAAACTCTGAACTCCCTTGTATAAAATGTATGAAGGTTTTTAACATCTTTCTATTTTGTATTCTATTCCTTTCTATGTCTTTTTATACTTTTGATACTACTGCTGCTGCCTGTAGCACCAAAATTCCCCGATGGAGATTAATAAAGTGTTATCTTATTTTAACTTATCTTAATCTAACTAGAACATGGCCTCTTCTCTAGTGCCACCTACAGGACATGTGGGATGTAATATGAAAGCTGGAGGCTTAAGACAATATCGCTTTTGGCTCTGCCAGCGTCAGCTCTATGGTGGTGTACAGTACATGCATTTATACATGTACATAACCACCCACTACATGTATACAAATTCATCTAGTGCATAACCTATTCAGTATTTATTCTTTTGCATTAGTTGTATTTGTTTACAATTTAAGGCAGACTTGACTTAAATTGTAAGTCGTAACATTTTATGTTATGCTTATATGCTTTTGTGAACTTTTCAACCGTTTTATTCATTGTGTGTCTGATAACAACTGGTCAAAGTACGTTTGTGAACTGCGACTGGGGGGGGGGGGTCTGCTCCGGCTATGTTATCGTATAATGTAATATAATATTTTAGTTACTTTCGTGGTGATAATGTTGTCGACGTGCAAAGTTATCAAGATAAAACGTAAAAGACAAGCAGCCTAAATCGACCAAATACAAGGGATACGTGTAGAGGTAACATTTATATGTGAATCTAATTTATCAGTGCTGTTGGCAGGACAGTGGCTAAGCCAACATGGCTAAAAATATCACTTACCAGCCGAGGACCATGGCGGCGGTAACAACGAAACACAAAGAAACCACACTGATGTAAAACAGCGGGGAGTACTCATACAAGGTCACCAGGAAAACCGCTACCATTTCATATACTTTTAAATTATAGAAAAAATGAAATTATTAAAAAATCCTCTGGCGAACGCTTTCCATGACTGCCATGACAGGTCCTTCTCAGCTAGAACTACGGTGGCCTACAAGGTATAGAAAGTATACACCATGTATCAGACTTATTTATAATTATTTTCAAATATTTACCACAAATAAGGTTAGTTGTTATTTTAAAGTATCTGGTAATGTTTAATATTAATTCCCTAACTTACTATCGCATTTAAGTCTCCATGTTAACTGTCTGCTTCATGAGTCAGGCAGCCCAGAAAAACCTAAGATATTTTCATGGTGAATTTGCCTTCAAATTAAAAGCGCATATATAGAAATAAGATCGGAAGAGCTGCAAGCTATGTTGTGAAAATCACACAGTCACCAACAGTAAAAAACTACTCTTTTTCTTATTTTTACTTTGAATTGTATTATTAATATTTATATAATATTTATATTGAGTTTATTTTGAATAAATGAGCAGGAAGTTATAATTGTCGTCATTTACTTGACATTATGGAGCGACTGAGATTACCATCCTTGGTAGAACCGTCCATTGAATATTCCTGCCAATCACGCCAAAAAGAGGACTATGAACGGGAATGTGTGCAGGCAGGAAAACAGGAGGCATACTTGTCTTTTTAACAGTTCGGGCAAACGTTTTTGAATTTGTAGCTATAATGTCAATAAACATTTCGGAGTCAGAACAGCTCGACATACAGATGTTACCAGCTGGAGAGAAAGAAGCCGTTAATCTACCAACGTTACATAGTCTGGCGGTATCGTAGTGGTTTTGTTTGTTTGTTTTTGATTTGTTGTTGTTGTTGTTGTTGTTGTTGTTGTGGTTGTTGTTGTTGTTGTTGTTGTTTTGTTTTGAGAATTTTTCCATGTATTGAGTCTAATAACCTGCGGCCAAACCATGAGCAATCTGAAGGATAAACCGTCTATCCGCCAGCAGAGCTCGGAGAATAACTCTGTCAGCAGTAGTGAATGGGATATGGCAAATGATGTGTTTGTTTCTGGCTACGACGACAGTCCGATGGGAGATAGTGGTGCTGATGGGGACAAGGACCCAACGCAGCCCGGTTTGGATAGACATCTGCCGCTGTTACGGGGGGACTCGTTATCCCAGGAAGGCATAATGCTCGGCCTTGTTGGTGAAGAATATTCGGGCTCGTCCTATCTGTCCATCGACCCAGACTATACCGAAAGTGACGGGAATGTAACAACCAAGAAGCGCATACGGTCCAATAGCTCCAGGCACCGCGGTGAGATCGTCACAGAGCTGGGACCAGAGGAGGTCAGGTGGTTCTACAAAGAGGACAAACGAACGTGGAAGCCATTCGTAGGACACGACTCTTTAAAAATCGAGATCGTCTATCGGAGATTCTGTGAGCACAACCCTGACAAGATCGATCCCGCTGAGGCCCAGACGAAGGAAGCAACCTCGTCCGGCGAAATCCAACCGGATGGCTCAGCGTTGGTCGGTGGAAGTGTCCGGGCTGAGTCGGCAGTGGAGATGGGCGGAGGGCAGCGGCACTCTGTGTCAGAGGAGATGAAAGACCCGGACGGCATCAGCATCAGCGTGGAGGCAGTGTGTGTTAGAGGGGGACTGTATGAAGTGGATATCAGGGAGAAGGAATGCTACCCTGTTTACTGGAACCGTGAGCATGTCAATGGTTTATGTCCATAATGATAAAGCTGTTACAACATACTGCTACTATAAGTACTACTGGCACCAGCCCACTACTTCTACGTACAATTACTGCAGCACCATCACCACTTTGTACTACTAGCATTATTAATACCACAATTAGAAACGGCAGTACTACTTATATTACTGCTGTACCGGTTAGCCCTAATACAGTAGCCACAATAATGTCAAGTATGGCTACCACTACTTGGTGAAATTAGACCAGTAAAGTAGTAAGTTCATTAGGTAAATGAATAAATATATTACTTATTTACTTATTTGCGCACTTGTCATTGGTTTAATCATTATTGTTATTATATACCGCTGATGTCAACTGAGCTGGAGGTAACGTCTTCACATGTCTTATTTTCAGATTTCAGTTTACAATCATATAAAACAGAGGAAAGCAGAAAATTCTCACATTTGTGAAACTGTAGTAGTAAAGTAGATCTTCCTTTGAGTCAGAGATTTAACACCTGTTTTCCTTGAAGTAGCTGCAGTAAATGTGATGGCCAACTTGTCTCTGTGGCTATTTCCACCAACGGCATTATAGTGTTGTTATTCAGCCAAACTGCCATGTCAAATAGCGGTCAATACCTGCTTCTACTGTTACTGCAACAACTGTTATACAATTTGTCCACTAATTCACTTAACAGTGACAGCAAGAACAGCGGAACAATTTTAAGCAGAGAACACTTCCATGGTGCAAATCCTCCCAGTGTTTTTTCATACCCTTCTTTGTGATGTTATGCTATGAGTTTTTATTGCCAAACTAACATAAATCTATTCACGGTTTTTTACACTCTATGTGTTATGAGTTGGGCCCCACTTTCTATCTTTGTGTGTTTCCTGTCCTGTTTAAGACGGAATTAAATAAAACAAACAGAGGCAACACAATCTTTCAAATAGTAATAAATATCTTGTGGTGTCTTTCAGAGCAAGACCGTATTCCGGTGATGAGGGGTCAGTGGTTCATTGATGGAACATGGCTTCCCCTGGAGGAGGACGAGAGTGACCTCATTGAGACTGAGCACCTCGCCCGTTTCTGGGGACAACAGATGAGGGACACCTATGAAATGGAGATGGTGACCACCACAGTGGACAGCAAGGATGGTAAGGAATGTAAAAGAGAGCATGGAAGAAAGTAGACCTAGAAAGATATACTAGTTCTAGGCATCCTGACCAAACGACAAGACCTTTTAAGACGCTGGGTTCCTTTAGGATCTTTTTTGATTGTGCTGGGTAGTCCAATAGACTATAGACAGCCTGTTCTTATTCCCAACTCATCAAATGACATAGTATAAATACTGAGAAAAGTCTGCTTTTGAAGGAAGGAAGGTGAAGCGGGTGGATGTGTCAACTTTCACCCAGGCCACCATGGTTTGTGTCCAGTGTAAAACCTAAAGTGAAGGTTGATGTCTTTTGTAAGTAACTTAAAGCACATAAGAAACTAACGTACTTATTTTAAGCCAAACCACGATAGATTTGGTGCCTAAACCTAACCAAAGTGCATTTATTATTGCTAACTTCACTGCAGAGCCCTGTACGTTGTCAAATCATGATGTACGGGTACCCAATGCCTTAAAAACTGACACCAAGGAGCTCTGTGTCCATATGTGACAATTGAGAAGTGAGAATGTGTTGGAAGAAGCCACAAAAACAGTCAGGTGATGTTATTTTCCCTGATTCCAGCTGAACCAGTAGGTATCTCATGTGAGAGAGAAGGAGACACTGACTGTGTGTATAGTCTGTATCATGACTTTTGTATATGTATTTCAAAGGCATGGAGTTTCACACACAGATAGGCACACATTCTCCACACCCTCATGGGGAATCGTAAGTTAATTATGCTTTATGAAGTTTGTCAGTAGCTGTTAATCACTGTGTGACTGTCTCCCAGCTATTCACAGTCTCAAGCTGAGCAGGAGTCATGTGGACTGGCACAGTGTGGATGAGGTGTACCTGTACAGTGATGCCACTACCTCCAAGATTGCACGCACCGTCACTCAGAAACTCGGCTTCTCTAAAGGTAACGGAAAAATGTCACATGACATGCACAAGAGAAGATATCTGATGGAATGTCCTGTTTAGTCCATCGCTTCCATGAGAAACTCTGTTAAAAGGTTGACTTGGTGAAAAAAATATTACACAACGGGAAGAAAACAAAAGCTCAAGGGTCACCAAGGGACTAAAACCATGTTGCAGACAGGGAAGTATGGTGTGGTCAGAGTTAGGGGGAGGAGAGCAACTTAAAAGAATTTGATTAATTGTCTTGCTACAGATAAGATACACTACTCACAAAAAGTTAGGGATATTTGACTTTCGGGTGAAATTTATAGAAAATGTAAAAAGTTCATGCTACAGTGATATTATATCATGAAAGCAGGGCATTTAAGTAGAAGCATGCAATGGTGATTTCCTCATCTTAAACAATTTATTGAAACAAAAGCCAAAACAGTGGTGGGTATACCACAACAAAAAATGTCAGTGTCTCAATAACTTGTCGTGTGGCCTTGAGCATCAATTACAGCTTGACAACAATGCCTCATGCTATTCACAAGTCGATTTATTGTCTGCTGAGGCATGGCATCCCACTCTTCTTGAAGGGCGGCCCTCAGGTCATTGAGGTTCTGGGGTACAGAGTTATGAGCCTCTACACGGTGACTCAGCTGATCCCATAGGTTTTCTATGGGATTCAGGCCTGGAGAAAGTGCAGGCCATTCCATTTGAGGTACCCTAGTCTCCAGCAGCCGTTTCCTAAGGATGCAATCTTGATGAGCTGGAGCACTGTCATCCATGAAAATGAAATTAGGCCCCTGTTGTTCATGCAGGGGCACTTATTCAGGTAGTATGGGCTTGTCGCTGTACCATTCACAAAATGTAGGGCAGTTCTGTATAGACACACTTGCCCACACTGTAACGCCACCACCACCAAACGCTGTCTGGTGACAACAGTGGCTGATGCATAGCGCTGTCCTTGACATAGCGCTCTCCAACATTTTTAGTGGCCATCATTTCTACTCAATGTGAATCGACTTTCATCAGAGAACAACACTTAGGCCCACTGGTCCCTCGTCCAGTGTAAATGCTCCCTGGCCCATGCAAGACGATGATGCCTATGCCTGGTGGTGTGGTCAGGTACCCTTGCAAGTCATCTAGCACACAGGCCAAGCTGATGTAAACAGTTTCAAATGTTCTGACATGACACTTGGGTGCCTCTCACCTCCCTTAAATGTGCCTGGATTTGAGTGGCATTCATCATCTGGTTCCACAGGGCATTGTTCACAATGAAGCGGTCATCAGTGTGGGATGTGGTCAAAGGATGTCCACTTCTATGCCTTTCTGTAATTCTTCCAGTCTCTCTGTATCTCTATTGCAACCGGCTGATGACACTCTGCGACACTATAGGCTCAGTGGCCACTTCCCTCTGAGAGCATCCTATTTGAAGCCTTGCAATGGTGAGGTACTGTTGATCAATTGTTAGGCGTCGTCTTGGTCACATGATGTCAAAATGTGAAAAGGTGAATAGTGTATTTAAGTGTGTAACAAATGTGTTACTTGTACGAGATGAATGTACGAGAAAGTACTTTACATCTTTCACGTATGCATTTCTTTTGATAGTGATTTATTGCTGATTTCTTTTTAAATTGTACAGCCATTTAATCGCTGCATGTTTAGTGATTATTAAAATTACTTTTGGCCACAGATAATGTGTCTTTCTGAGCTGAAAAGCTGAATTAAAGGCTCAGTTAATCCAAATGACAAAAAAATGTTATTGTCGGCCCTTACAGCAGGGAAAAATTACAGTCAGAAAAGAGCAACAACTCTTTCCAGAAACAGTATCCCTAGATAATTCACAGACCTCACTTTAAACGGTCTTCACTGTAGCTACTTTGTACTGAAGTAACTTCTATGAAAAGTGTCGACATCATGTTCTGTGGATTATTCAAAGTAATCCTGTGTTCAGATAAGTACTGCATCAAAACACATGTAATTTAGCTGTGTACGTGCTGATCTTTGAGATTGAATGTTGTAGCGAATATCAGCTCTTAAGTGTGCTTATGTAAGGAGGTCTGTCCAACACATTACATCCAAAGCAGAAAAAGAGCTCTCTACTCACTCTCTCTCTGGCACAAACAAAACTGATAACGTAGTAATGCACTTATCTGTGATGTATAGGGGTATCAGAAAAAAAGATAAAGTTTGCTTTGTTGATGGTTGTAGGAGCTATGAATGAATTTAGAAAGAAATATGTTTTTGATATTAATAACATTTGTATACTTTGGTATTGTTATTTGTAAGTGTTAATGATACCATAATTTCTTTGCAGTGATTATTGAGAGGGCTGGGTCACATGGGTATGGGCAGTGGCACTAATAGTTGATAAAACCACTCGTTCACCTGACCTCAGCCTCTCCGTGACTTTTTAGTTACATCGGGAAAAATGGTTCTATCACTTAAATAGTCAGTAGCTGTCAGGGTCAGAATACTGACTTAACACGGGCACAATGCAGTGGAACACATCAACTGAGGTAGTAATGTTCCCTCTCATGTCCTCAGCCTCCAGCAGTGGGACACGTCTCCATCGGGGATATGTGGAAGAGGCAGCACCTGAGGACACCCCACCTGAAACCACACACATCGTCTTCGTGGTGCATGGCATTGGCCAGAAGATGGACCAGGGCCGAATCATTAGGAACACCAGCATGTGAGATATTATGAGGTGTCCAGTGGGAGTACAGAGAATTGAAAAGGAATCAGAATAATTCTGGAAGTAATTGTTTTGTCTTGGCTGCTGTCCAGGATGAGAGATGCTGCCAGAAAGATGGAGGAGAAACACTTCTCTGATCGCACCACAGAGCATGTAGAGTTTCTTCCTGTGGAGTGGAGGTCAAAACTGGCCCTAGATGGAGGTATCTTGCACCTCAACTCACAACCATTGTAAACAAAAGCTGCGGGGGGCGGGGGCCGTATGGGGGCAAAAATGTCATTTTCACCTAAGTGAATTGATCAGCAAATTGTATGGTTAGATTATAAGATGAGTTGGTGATAATTTGGCTCGTGCATATACCAAACTGGTGCTAGAGATGATGTCTCGGCATCCCCTAAATCATTAGAACAGATACTATGTGTCTATGAAATATCAATAGTTATCAAGTTATAGACTAAAGTGCTGGAGAGATAGGCAGACCTATTCATCATCAACATCTACTTACGGTCATTGTAAAACATGAAAATATGTGTTTATATTGCAGATCAGAATCACTGTTTTTTTCCACAAGAATATGAAACTGTATAAACAAATAAGTAATTTTCTGTTTGACAGCTGTTTTGGATGCTTTTGTTTGTTTGTCCTGCAGACACGGTGGACTCCATCACCCCAGACAAAGTGCGAGGTCTCAGAGACATGCTTAACAGCAGTGCCATGGACATCATGTACTACACGAGCCCTCTGTACAGAGACGAGGTAAGACAAAGGGTGAATCCCATTTCTCTTTTCTACCCCTACCCCTTAGCCCTACCCCTTGTCCTTTGCCCCTTGAAACGGAGTGCCAAGGGGTAGGGCCGAAAGTCAACCCCTCCGAATTGAGACACCCCTTCGACAATCGCGTACGTCATCAGTAGTCGCCGCTGCCTCTTACGTAGGCAGATGCGACAAGCTAATGCTACTGTCACATTCGATTTGTGTATGACATTCCTGCATGTTGTATCCCATAACGCTGTCAATGTAACTGAATACCAGCAGCGAGGTTGCCAAAGTTATTATTGATAACGTTATCACTGCAGATTATCAGGCTGCCCACTAGAGCACCGCTAGTGGCATTCAGCCTGGCAACGGTAACCACGTAACTGAAGCCTTGACTACAAACGATTTTTTTCGGGGTTTTTTTTTACGAGGAAAATGACCACAACACATTGAAACAACGTTAAAATAGACAATAAAGTGGTTTTCGTACATTTTAAAACTTCGTTCATGGAGAAAATACCGGTCTTGCAAGGCATTCTGAGAAATCTGTCGTACCCCTCCGTTTGGAGTGTGCCTCGGAAAAATCTCCGTTTGGAGGGGTACATAGCCCTACCACTTCGTCATAATGGGAATTGGGACACCCCTACCCCTCCACGTGAACGCGCAAAACGGAGGGGTAGGGCCAAGGGGGAGGGCCAAGGGGTGAAATGGGATTCAGCCTAAGACTACAGGTGCTGGTCATAGAATTAGAATATCAAGGAAAAGTTGATTTATTTCAGTAATTCCATTCAAAAAGTGAAACTTGTATATTATATTCATTCATTACACACAGACTGATATATTTCAAATGTTTAGTTCTTTAATTTTGATGATTTTAAACTAACAACTAATGAAAATCCAAATTTCAGTATCTCAGAAAACTAGAATATCACTTAAGACTGATACAAAAAAAGGATTTCTAAAAATGTTGTCCAAGTGAAAAGTATAAACATGAAAAGTATGAGCATGTACAGCACTCAATACTTAGTTGGGGCTCCTTTTGCCTGAATTACTGCAGCAATGCGGCGTGGCATGGAGTCGATCAGGCTGTGGCACTGCTCAGGTGTTATGAGAGCCCAGGTTGCTTTGATGGTGGCCTTCAGCTCTTCTGCGTTGTTGTTGAGTCTGGCATCTCGCATCTTCCTCTTCACAATACCCCATAGATTTTCTATGGGGTTAAGGTCAGGGGAGTCAGTGGCCAATCAAGAACAGGGATACCATGGTCCTTAAACCAGGTACTGGTAGTTTTGGCACTGTGAGCAGGTGCCAAGTCCTGTTGAAAAATGAAATCTGCATCTCCATAAAGTTGGTCAGCAGCAGGAAGCATGAAGTGCTCCAAAACTTCCTGATAGACAGCTGCATTAACCTTGGACCTAAGGAAACACAGTGGACCAACACCAGCAGATGACATGGCACCCCAAACCATCACTGACTGTGGAAACTTGACACTCGACCTCAGGCAACGTGGATTCTGTGCCTCTCCTCTCTTCCTCCAGACTCTGGGACCTTGATTACCAAAGGACATGCAAAATTTACTTTCATCCGAGAACATGACTTTGGACCACTCAGCAGCAGTCCAGTCCTTTTTGTCTTTAGCCCAGGTGAGACGCTTCTGACGCTGTCTCTTGTTCAAGAGTGGCTTGACACAAGGAATGCGACAGCTGAAACCCATGTCTTGCATACGTCTGTGAGTGGTGGTTCTTGAAGCACTAACTCCAGCTGCAGTCCACTCTTTGTGAATCTCCCCCGCAGTTTTGAATGGGTTTTGTCTCACTATCCTCTCCAGGGTGCGGTTATCCCTATTGCTTGTGCGCTTTTTTCTACCACATCTTTTCCTTCCCTTTGCATTTCTACTAATGTGCTTGAACACAGAGCTCTGTGAACATCTAGCCTCTTTAGCAATGACCTTTTGGGACTTGCCCTCCTTGTGCAAGGTGTCAATGATCGTCTTTTGGACAACTGTCAGATCAGCAGTCTTCCCCATGATTGTGTAGCTTACAGAACTAGATTGAGAGACCATTTAAAGGCCTTTGCAGGTGTTTTGAGTTAATTAGCTGATTAGAGTGTGGCACCAGATATCTTCAATTTTGACCTTTTCCACAATATTCTAATTTTCTGAGATACTCAATTGGGGGTTTTCATTAGTTGTCAGGTATAATCATCAATACTAAAAGAAGTCAATACTTGAAATATGTCGGTCTGTGTGAAATGAATGTATACATTATACAAATTTCACTTTTTGAATGGAATTACTGAAAAAAATCAACTTTTCCATGATATTCTAATTTTATGACCAGCACCTGTATCTCAGACATCCAGCCTGAAGATAAGCCTTGATCTATAGTGTTAGTCATATCAACTCCCCTCTGGCACAACTAAATCCTGAGGCCTGTACCATAAAGCTGGATTACGGCTTAGCGAGATAACTTCAGGCTTAACCCTGGCTTTTCGGTACCATAAAGGTGGCTTACTTTCTATTGGGCTACGTTGCTGTGGTAACCTATGCTGAACACCTAACCTGCTCCGGAGCAGGATAAGTTCAGGATAAGAGCTCAGCAGGTATAAAAGCCCCACCTACTGACCAATCAGTTCTCTTGGAAAATGGCCTGTCCGTTTTATGAGAACCCGGTGGATCTTGGTGCACAGCTTGTGCGAAGAGCACTCAGGTGCGAGAGAATATTTAGAGATTGCTGTAATCGGTTCGAATTGTCTGAACAATCACTGTACGAAAGGTACAGGTTTTCGGGAGAGGGGTGACAATACATCTGTCAGCTGCTGGAGCCTTACATCAGTAATGTAACGCACTGCAACCACGCGCTGACAGTCCCGCAGACAGTGTGCATTGCACTGAGGTTTTTTGCCACAGGTAATATATTTCTTAGTGATGTTTGTAATTATTATGATGTCTTTAAATCCCTCGTTGGATGGGTTACAAGCAAGCCACAGATAAAATGCCATTAATCAATTATTTGTTTAAGTAAATCATGGATTCATTCATTCATTCATAGGTACTTTTATGTATTCTGTTGGCGATGCCGAAAACCTCGGGAAAAACACAGTATGTAGAGCTATTCATAAAGTCGCGGGGGCCCTGACTGAGCTTGTCGATGCATTCGTGGTGTTTCCCGGCCACCTGCCCACGCAATGCATCAAAGAGGGCTTTTATGACCAGGTAAGCAAGGTTGATGTGTAATTTGCATAATGTAGACTAAGCCCTGGGATGTTTGCCGTTGTATATTGTATTGTATATAGCCTCCAACATGTAGGCCTACATATACATATGCTACATGTATAAGATATAGTAAGCGTACTGACCACTTTGAAGTATATTTTTATACTTATGTTTGATTTGCTCCCATGTTCTCTTTGCTCCACTCGGGCTGCATCTGAAATAATAAGGCTACAATCACATGCCATATCGAAAAATTTCATACACACATACATTTATGGAACACACAAATGTTACTGTAGTCAGATATACAAGTGCAGTCATAGTGGGGAAGTAATATTATAATGACACTAACTTACGCATTGACACAGTCGGCGATTTTTTGCCAGCAATCCTTGCGCCGTTTGGCAGCTGCAACTGTGTTGCTTTTTGCCTGGATTATTGATTTGTATTCCTCGTATTTATTAATTATTATTGTTTGCTCCTCCGTAGTGAAATATGTGGCTCGGGCTGATTTTTCCATGTTTGCGATTGGTCGCATGCAGCAAACTCCGCCCTTTTTATGTGAGCACGCACAGATCTAGATTGGACAAGCCTGAATTGAATTAGTGAGTTGATAGCCGGCTTTATGGTACCGAAAATCCGGAGGGCGGATGTCTCGTTAAGTGAAGCCCGATAAGTAAGAGGAAGCCTGGCCAGGTTAATCAAGCTTTATGGTACAGGCCTCTGGCTATGTCGCACTGAATTATGATCTACTACCTGACTGTGAAATAACAGATGATTAATCAAGACAATAAAGTATCAACCATAACCAAAACTATTTGAATCTTACTGACACAATTAAGAATAGTAACAGAGGCAAATAACATCAGAAATTTGCATTTGTCTGTTGTTGTTGTTGTTGTTGTTGTGTGCCTGTGTGTACGTAGATCACCAGGGGTTTGACTCTGGAGCTGAATCGTCTATACTCACTCTTCTGCTCACGGAATCCAGACTTTGAGAAAAATGGGAAGGTGTCCATAGTGTCGCACTCGCTGGGCTGTGTTATCACTTTCGACATCATGACAGGTTGGGACCCTGTTCGCTTTCATCATCAAGAAGCACCAGACCCAGAGGAGACAAAGGTCCGTTGGCCGAGTGATGACGAGCGCCACCTGCAGGAGCAGCTGAGACTCACACGCCTCAGGTCCTGAACTATTTATTGTTCTGGAGCAGGGCAGTGCGTGGTCTGTACCTGCTCTATATGGAAACCCACTTCTGTTGTGTTTTGGCACTATATATATATAAATTGAATTGAATTGAATTGAATTGAATTGAATTGAATTGAATTGAATTGAATTGAATTGATACTCATTCCAACTCCACCTACTGATTCCTACTCATAATGTATTCTGTTAAGCTTGGCCCTAATTAATAAGCAACTGGACTCAATATACAGGCCAGGACACAAGACTAAGAAAAAGAAAAATCAATTTTATTAAAAATAAGTATAACAAAAAGTGCACTGATAAGGAGTGGAAATAAGAAACATAAAGCGCACTTAACAAGTGGAGAGACAAACAAAAGGCTGAGGCTGGGCAAAGGCTGAACATGGCTGGTAGGCACTGTGAACAAACGAAACACAGGTGAGGCAAAAGAAAAAAGCCACCAACAAAATACTGAGATTGCATCTAGGCATAGACTGCAAGTACTCACTGGGCACAGTGGAAAACTGGAAAACTCATGGGAGAGATCAGGATAATCCAGCGCCCACTCTAGCGCAGCGTCCTCCTTAAATACTGAGCCCTAATCAGGCTCATGCGCTCCAGGTGCACTGCTGGAGAGGCGGAGGCAGCTAGGTGCAGAGAAACACCCAGACAACCACATAACACTAGGGGAAAAGGGAAACAGAGAACACTAGGAGCAGACAATTCTAGCAGATCTTCACAGTACCTTCCCCTCAGCGGACGCCTCCTGGCATCCTAGCAGCTCTCTTGGGGTGGTTACGATGAAAATCATTGATGAGGGAGGAATCCAGAATGAAGGAACGGGGCAGCCATGAACACTCCTCAGGGCCATACCCCTCCCAATCCACCAGGTATTGCCAACCCCTGCCTCGCCTCCTGGCATCCACTAACTGGCGAACCGTGAATGCAGGGCCCCCGTCGATGAGCTGGGGGGGTGGCAGGGGTTCGGTCGGAGTGCACAGGGGGCTGGTGTACACCAGTTTTAACTGGGAGATATGGAAGGTGGGATGGATCCTCATCGAGTCTGGGAGCTTGAGGACCACTGACTGGGATTGATCACCTTGACTATAAGAAATGGACCAATAAACCTGGGAGACAGTTTATGGGAATCAGTTTGTAAGGGGATATTTTTGGTGGATAACCAAACTGACTGACCTGGCTGGTAGGGAGGGGCTGGGCTCCTGTGTCAATCTGCGGAGCGCTGATTGGCCTTCTGGGTGCGCTCAAGAGCTGCTCAGGCTTCCTTCCAGGAGTGACGGAGGAATGATGGAGCAGGGAGATGGTGTGGTTGGTTCCGGGATGGCAGGAGAGGCGTGTGACCAGTGCTGGACCTGTGAGCGGACTGAGGGAGGAACAAACAGTTTATTAACCAGGCCATTGCCTGGGTCCGGATGCTGGCATTGGGCTTCCTGAACCACACCCTCAATATCCCAGATGAGGGCAGCCACCACCCGATTGGCAGTCAGAATGGTATCGGGGGTCATCTTGCATTTGGCTCTCTGTCCAAATTGCGTGAAAGGGTGCCGGGTTTGGTGTTCCTGGATCCCGGTCTGTAGGTGAGAGTGAAGTTGAAACGACTGAAGAATATGGCCCGCCTGGCTTGACTGGAGTTCAGTCTCTTTTGCTGGTCTTGATATAGGCCAGGTTTTTATGATCACACAATGAATGGTTCCTCTGTCCCCTCCAGACAGTATCACCACTTCTCCACCGCAAGTTTGACAGCCAGTAGTTCCCGGTTTCCCATGTCATAATTTCTCTCTGCTGGGGAGAGGCGAGAGGAGAAAAAGGCACAGGGGTGCAAGCACTTCTCAGCTCCAGTGCGCTGAGGAAAGTACTGCCCCACCCCGGTATCTGAGGCATCCACCTCCACTATAAACTGCTTACTAGGGTCGGGTTGGACCAGTACCGGAGCGGTGGTAAATAGTCTTTTTTGAGCGTTGAATGCTTTGTCTGCCTCATCTGACCAGCTAAACTTCACTTTGGTAGAAGTCAGCTTGGTCAAAGGGGCAGCTACTTTGCTGTAGTCCTGGACAAACCTTCGATGGAAGTTGGCAAACCCCAGGAACCGCTGCAACTCCTTTCGGCTCTCCGGGACCGACCACTGCTCCACTGCTTTCACCTTCTCTGGGTCAGCTTTAAGGCTTCCCTCCTTGATGACAAACCCAAGGAAGGAGACAGACGGCACATTAAATTCACATTTCTCTGCTTTAACAAACAGCCTGTTTTCTAATAGTCGACTGGTGGAGAGAGGAGCACCCAGGTGAGATCGATGGTGCTGTCATAGGGCCGATGCGGGGGCAGAGATGGGGCATACACTTTGCTGAACACCTCCTTTAGGTCATGGTAAGCCGAGGGAACTCTGGAAAGATCTGGAGGTTCAGAAGGAGCAGAGACAGAACTGGAGACTCCTCCAGCAGGAGGGCTAGCTGAGCGGAGACAAAGAGCATGACAGTGGGAGCTCCACCCCAGTATCTTTCCCTGAAGCCACTGTAACCACGGATGCCCAAGCACTAATGGGAAGTGAGGAGCCTGAATAATCAGGAAGGAGATCTCCTTATGGTAGTTACCTGAAATCTGCATGTGAACAGGAGTGGTGCGGTGCGTTACCTCGGCAAGGATCTTGCCATTAAGAGTGTATGCCTTGATCGTCTTCGTTAGCTCCGTTAGCTCGTCCAGCAGGTTATCCTCCGCTCTGGAATCTACTAGGGTGAATGATGAAAAAACTTCCCCTCCTACATTAAGAGAAGCCTGCACTTGGAACTTACTGGGTTTTGCTGATGGGGAATTTTGGGAGATAGGGCTCTTCAGTACCCCCATGCTCACTGATGAGCCATGTCTTTTGGCCGCAGCAGACACTAAGGCAGGAGGTGGCCCATCTGCCCACAGTAAATGCACTCACCTGCCCGGATCCTGTGGAGGCGTTCAGCGGGTGTCAAGTGAGTCCTCCCCAGCTGCATAGGCTTGTCCTCCACAGGTCGGCTGGCAGGCATGCATGGCGGCTCATCCCGACTAGCGGCTTCAGGAGGTGTGGAACAGTTGGAGCGTGGATGGTCCCTGATAAGGATGGTGGGCAGATCTCTCCATCCGTCTCTCCCGGTGGTGGTTGTCGATCTTGATAACAAGGTTGATTAATGTCTGCAGGTCGGTTGGTTCATCCCGAGAGGTCAGTTTGTCATTTAGCTGCTTGCTGAGCCCCTGGATAAATGCGCTGTGTAGTGCAGTGGGTGTCCAACCTGCATTAGCAGCCAGCATTTGGAACTGCACGGTATAGTCAGCTGTGAGATGAGAACTCTGCCTATGGCTCAGAAGGCGGCTGGATGTATTGCCAGAGTGATTAGGGTGATCAAAAACCAGTCTGAGTTGCGTCTGCCTTGTAGGAAAGCGTGCTTATGCTTACATTAGCATTAAATGCCTCAGCCCACATCAGCGCTTTGCCTCGCAACAACCCGAGAACGAAATGAACTCTGGCCTGATCAGAAGAGAATGAACAGGGATGCTGCCTGAATATTACACTGCATTGTAGTAAAAAACCCCTGCATTTATCATGCTTACTGTCAATGGAGCAGACAATTCTAGCGGATCCTCACAGTATTAAGCCTCTCCTGCATCAGGCTAGCACTACCTTACTGCATGTCACCAAAATTACAGAAAGTAGTATGTTGCAGGGAGTGGCACCTCCCACAATAAAGTAACATTTTGATTGGATTTGAGTTTCCAGTTGCATTTGCCATAACATAAGATTTTATTAAAATACATCACTCTCACTGTAAGACTGCCCAGCAAGCATGTAACTGCCTAGCATTGGAGTAATTTTAATGCATGTATAATGTCAATCATCCAGGTTGAGGGATTTGGAGGACCAGTTCCAGGGTCTGCAGACCTCATCTTGTGTCACAGTGCCAGCTTTGAAATTCAAGGTAAAGTTGAAAATTGTTGGACTGTACTGTGTCTTTCATCAGTTGTCCACATCCACCGCCAACACAAACCCCCTAATTCAAGCTCTAAGTATTCTCAAAGGTTCACAAGCATGGAATCTAGGATGAACACATACTGATACGGAGTATTCTGAATTAGTTTTCTTAGACCTGAGTATTATGTATATAAGGTGTGCAATGAATTATTAATTATTAACATTTTTAAGAATTCAGTACATTTGCAGACTTGGAAAAATGTGAAAGAATGACTGTTTGTTTCTACCTTCCAGAGAGCCATTAGATTCACTGATTCCTGCTTGCATTTATTGGCTATTGGCTATTTATTGAATGAAGAGTCAGGTGGACTAGCTAGTGTGCGATCATGTAAATTGCACATGAACATTTTTGATTGAAAATGATCACAGATTATTTTAGATTGCTGTTTAAATAAGGTTTGGTCAGTGTGCATGGACATTTTCATAAACGTTTACACATTGGCCCAGTACAGCCGTAGTTTTCCGTAACTAGCCAATGAACAGCGTTAGAAGGAGCAGTTCATCCTTTCAGGGGGGACTGTCTCTTATTCTCTCATGTTGTATTTACCCTGTTCTTTGTTTTGTAGGTTGAAAATTTCTTCTGCATGGGCTCCCCTCTGGCTGTTTTCCTGGCATTGCGAGGGATCCGGCCTGGAAACAATGGTGTGCAGGACCACATCCTCCCCACATCTATCTGCAAACGCCTCTTCAACATATTCCATCCCACAGACCCCGTGGTGAGCTCCAATACCTACAACTGAGTGTGTTATTATCCTGCTTATATCACAATCATCACCTACTTTTATAAACATCCACTTGTCAGATTTACAGCGATGATTGTAGAAAACAGAAACAAAACCTTTCAATGGGTACTATGTAAGTCTCTAGTGCTGTCAGTATATGGCAAAAAAAAAAAAAGAAAACTAATTGACAAGTTAGCAATTATATTAATATGAAACAATTAATAAGAATTAATGTTGCGAGAAACTTTGAACCATCTGAACCATTCAAACATTTTTTTGTTTGTTTCAGGCGTACAGATTGGAACCTCTTATCTTGAAACACTACAGTAACATTACACCTGTACAAATCCACTGGTAAGTCATGTGATTCTATATGACAGATAATATGCTAGTTATTAATGAATTTTCCTTTGACTTTATCAGCAGTAGACACTGTGATGAGTTAACAATAAACAGCAGCAATGGTATACTAAGCTTTAAACAGTGATAATTATTTGTTACAGTCTGTTATTATATAACCCAACTCTGATTGAAGCTACAGTATTCCTAGTTTAATGACATTATAGCTGAAGACAGAATGAGGACGACATGTTTCAGTGACCTGAGGCTGACGTTAATGTGATGTTCAGGTATAACACCACCAGTCCAACACCGTATGATCAAATCCGGCCCACATTGCTCAACCTACCAAAGGAAATAACATCTGTCTCAGACTCAGAGAGCATCCCCAGCCCCTGCACCTCCCCACCCCAGGCCCGACGGCATTATGGAGAGTCCATCACCAGCCTGGGCAAGGCCAGCATTATGGGTGAGCACACAGGGATAATTATGGCTAGATGCATGGCTAATAAGTGGTTAGTTTGTTCTCATGGTTAAGAGCTACCAATGGAAGAAAACAGGAAAAGGCATACAATGGTTGTGAAACCTGACTAAGAATCAGATCATTTAGTCACAACTGCCACATGCTCATTGTGTACCTGATCTGAGCAGAGAGATAGAGTAGGTGCTTCCTCTGCTGATAGACAAGATGTTTTTGAAACATGTGTGACAAAAACCCACCAACACCCACTCACATCTGGCTTTCATCTTGAGTGGGAAAGGGTACAATTGGAATTTGTTTCTGGGTCAAGTGACTGCAGTAGTTAGCCAAGGCAAACTTGGCTACTGACAATGAGAAAGGAAACTCATTGTTAAGGATCGGTGACAAGGAAGGCCAGGACCCAAAATGCAGAGATAAAAAACACTCGATATTTATTAAACAAAGTATAAACAAAAATCTCCTTCACCAGGGAAAATGGTCACAAGCAAAAACGAACTAAGAATCACCACAGAGGGGAAAAACAGATCCAAACAAAGTAGCAAAATAACTCAAAACTCACCAGAAAATTACCGGGATGCAAAACTACAAAAATATAAACCAAGGGCGACTATGAGAAATCTCACAGTGAAAAAACAGCAGCAATTAGGAAATAATGCACACAGGAGGAGCAAGATCGAGAGACGAGCAGAAACACCAGGCGAGAGCCGCACACTAGAGAGAATAGTCCGGCACAGGAGTGAAGCACGAGGCAGCTTAAGAAGCCGGGTTGATTATCTGATGAGGTGCAGGTGCGACTCTGGAGCATTCTTCCCTAGTAGATCGGCCCGCCTCTCTCTCCTGCTCCAACCTGCTGTGGGTGTGAACAAGGAAACGTCATAGATCATTCTGTATTAGTCATAGACAGAGAAAACACACAGTGACCAAAAACCCCAGCCATCACATTCATCTACTTTTACCAGGGTTATCTGTATTTAAAAATGCTGTTGCCCTAGAAGCATAGGGCAACAGCTGGCAGGTATATTTGAATCTAGAACACTCACCAAATTTGTAATTTGAATACCACTGATTCAGCCACACATGCAGCTATGTAATGCACCAGCTCAACAGAGTTTAAGTCTTTCAGCCCCTAATGTAAGAAAAGAAAGTAAAACAAGCCATTGTCTCCTCACCTGCTCACCTGTGCCATTAGTACTTTTCCACACCCAGCCATGCCTACCTGCCCGCTCACCTGCTGACACACCTGAGGCTCATAGCAATCAGTGCAGTATTTCAACATTGTTTCCATGCAAGACTCTCCAGCAATGTCATATCAACTGATCTCTTGTTGCTGCACCTGCCTGTTTCCGACCATGCCTGTTCTCCTGTTCCCCAGTAAATATCTTAGCCTTTTGCCCCTGACCACGAGTCTTACCCCGCATTTCTTGGGTCTTTGTTTGGTGTTGAGACTCTGAATCCGCCTCAATCCGCCTGAAATGTGTGAGTTCCACTTGGTGCTTTGCAGCTGCTAATATTCTGAGAGACTCTTGCCAAGTTGACCTTTAAACTGTATGACTATATCTGTTATATATTTATAGCAGATATAGTCTGAGATTAAAATTTGATATGAGCAATCTCCATGTTGTAGTCGTTCAGCAAACCCCCCCTCGTCACAGTACAGTCTGGTCAGTCAGGGACACAGCAGATTACACTTTATTGCGGGATTACTTTTGGAGGTTTCCATTCTGGGGGACACAGCTGGCCATCAAGACAGCTCTTACAGGAAGGAAGCGGGGCTGGAGACAATGTCATGCCATGCCACTGCCCAGCTCCTCGTACTCATCCCTGCCCAGGCTCCACTGTCCAGCACCATGGGGGTCCAACCCTCCGAAGGGGCTCCTGGTCCCCAATCGGCCGGCGGTCCAATTGACACATGCTCCTGGTCTCTGGTCAGCGGCTCAGCCGACACCTGCTCCGGGTCCAAGGTTGGTGGCCTGACTGACACCTGCTCCTGGTTTCCGGTTGATGATCCGCCCACCACCTGCTCCTGGTTCCCCTTCGGTGGTTCGGCCAACACCAGTTCCTGTTTCCTTGTTAGCTGAATGATGGACACGATAAGAGCCTCCAGCCAGCTCCAGCTTCTGAGTTGGGTAGCCACAGCTCTGCTAGTCTCCAACCATGTCCCGTACCTGATCTGGGCTCTACAAGAAAGCAGCAGGGCTCCAAATGATGATGTTGTGCCACACCGCTGCCCAGCTCCTCGTCCTTATTGCTGCCCAGCATCCCTGAAGTCCAGCTGCCCAGCATCCCAGTCTACACCTCTCCAGTTCCAGTGCTGCAGCCATCTCCTGAGTCAGTGCTGCAGCCATCTCCTGAACCAGAGCTGCAGTCGTTTCCTGAGCAAGAGCTGCAGTCATCTCCTGAGCCAGAGCTATAGTCATCTTCTGAGCTTGAGCTGCAGTCATCTTCTGGCCTCCAGAGGTATTTCATCTTCACCACCGGCCTCCAGAGGGATTCTACCTTGGCCGCCGGCCTCAAGAAGGGATTCACCTTTGTTGCCAGCCTCCCGAGGGGTTCCGCCTTTATCGCTGGCTCCCAGAGGGGTTCCGCCTCTGCTGCCGGCCTCCAGAGGGGTCTCGTCTTTGTTCCCAGTCTCTAGAGGGGTCTTGCATTCGTCTCTGGCCTTCAGAGGGATTTTGCCTTTGCCGCCGGCCTTCAGAGAGGCTTCATCTTCACTGCCGGCCTCCATAGGCTTCACCTTCACTGCCGGCCTCCAGAGGGTTTTCGCCTTTGCCGTTGACTTCCAGAGGGGCTCAACCTTCACTGCCGGCCTCTGGTTAGATCTCCTGGGCCATTCCCTCTATCAGTTCAGCACTCTGGCCATCTGCCTGAGGTTACCTGCTCCACTTCCATCCAGCCGTTTATTCTTCAGTTCCTTGAACACTGTCCCCGACTCACTTGGTGCTTTGCAGCTGCTAATATTCTGAGAGACTCTGACCAAGTTGAACTTTAAACTGTGTGGCTATAACTGCTATATCTGCCTGTGCCAAGTCTGAGATTAAAGTTGATATAAGTAATCTCCGTGTTGTGGTAGTTCTGTACTTGGGACCAAAACCACCCTTGGCACATGAAATTATACTTACAAATTCTTATACAGTTCATTTATTTTCATACTAATGAACAACAAGAACTCATAAACAGAACAGGTACAAAAAAGACAACAGTGAACTCTGCACATCTAGTGCTCTTTCACATTAAGGATCAGGTTTTACATTGGCTCTAATGTGTGAAAATACCTAATTCCCCAGGAACGTGGTTGGCCAAATGGTAACAAACATTAACAAATAAAAGCTGCTATCTTCATCCTACTCTCAGACTATGGGGCTTGTCTGACTTCCTCATGGACTTGTAGCATAACATCCTCACACACACCCTGTTTGTGCTGGGTCATTTTTAATATTCTTGTAATTTTGGACATAACAATGTGCAACTTCAAGCCATTCTTCGTGAAAGTGCATCATTGACATTTATCTGTGGTAGATCTTGCAGTTATCAAGATGAAGATGGATAGGCGTATGCGCACGCAGCGACCGGAAGCATAGTAGCCTGATGGTTTGTCTGTTTGTTAGTATTCTCTTTAAAGTTATCCAAGTGCTCTTTCATGACTGCAGTTTTAATGCATATCTGCAACTTCCATGGATAATTAGCCCCACAGCGATCGTTTTTCCGGATCGGTCACAATGAAATGGACTGTTGGAAGGATACTGCTGGTGCTGTTGTGGGAAACTTCCCATTTGACGGAAGCCTGGTGCAGCAACTCTAAGGCTACGTTCCCACCAAACGCGATGAAAATTATTTAATCGCACCTCAAATGAAATCGCGTCACGCCAGACGCTCCAGTTTTGATGCTGGTACAAAAACCCCTTGCGCCGCGCAATTGCGTCCATCACGCCGCCCGGCAAAATGACGCTTCAAATCGTGTCTTTGCATTGACTTTGTATGTAATCTTGCGGCGCGATCTTGTTTCATCTCGTTTGGTGGGAACGTAGCCTAAGTCTCTGATTTTATGCGGCAGGGACTATCTGCTGAAGTTCGATCAACCAGCGAACTCTAGGCCACCTCCAGATCTAATCTTCCCGAACACCGCCGAAATGGGACTATAAACTCAGAACAATAACCTCCTAGGCTCAGCATGGGACAGCATCAAAATAATGGTGGGTCCAAATGACAAAACAAAGAAAAAGGTGGCATTGGAAGGTATCACCTCAGACATATCCCTGGCCCAAGAAATAAATCAATTTTATTTAAGATTTGACAAACATAACTCTAACTCCTCTAACTCCTAACTCCTCCCTATTGTCCAAATATGGTTACTTCTGGCTCCAAACAACAAAGATGACCATAATGCCAAACTTGAAAGTCCAAAACAGTAGTCCACAAAACAATGGGTGATGTCATAGTGAGTTTTGATTGATCAGCGCACATGTTCAAGTAGCAATTCTGAAATCGGAAATGAGCATCGCCAATCAAGAAAAAAGTATTCTATGATGTTTTCCTCAGGTAAATACTGCCAACATTATTTATATTTTTCACATTTTTTTCTCACATTAACTGGGTATTTATGTCTAAACTCAGTAAAAATACGTTCTATTTTCCATTTGTCTTTACAGGTACAATTATGAAAAGTGACCTATAGAGCCCAGTGAAGTAGAAAGTATTTGTCATGAGGAGCTACAGAGGTAATTTAAGATTTAAGACATACTTTATTAATCACAGCACACACAGACATGGGGGGAGACTGCACACGCCATGCTTCATGAAATTATGTTCTCTGCATTTGATCCATCCTGGTAAGTCTTTCCTCTGCGGCAGACCAGGAATGGTGGGCTGCCAGCCTACAGCCTACAGTGGCGCCCAGTTCCTTTTTGTCACCATTGGTCAGGTGGTGATCTTCCATCCATCCATCCATTTTTTATGCCGCTTATCCCTTTCGGGGTCGTGGGGGGGCCGGAGCCTATCTCGGCTGTCAATGGGCGGGAGGCGGGGTACACCCTGGACCGGTCGCCAGCTGATCGCAGGGCACATACATACACAACCATTCACACTCACACCTAGGGGCAATTTAGAGTCACCAATCAACCTAATGAGCATGTTTTTGGTCTGTGGGAGGAAGCCATAGAACCCGGGGAGAACCCACGCATGCACAGGAAGAACATGCAAACTTCACACAGAAAGGCCTGACCCAGGAATCGAACCGGCAACCTTCTTGCTGTGAGGCACACGCACTACCTGCTGCGCCACCGTGCAGCCTGTGGTGATCTTCGTGCATGTTTTTAGTGGGGGTACATTTTATGGAGGATACCCCAGGTGAACACAGGGAGAACATGCAAACTCCACACAGAAAGGCCCTTTTTTCCTCGAGCAGCAGGCACTGAAGGCATGGTGGAGGACACGCCACCAGCACCCACAGCGGGATTCGAACCGGGACCTTCTAGTTGTGAGGCAACAGTGTTACCACTTGACCCACCGTGCCACCTAACAAGTGGGCACATTTGCAAATTCCCACCCACCAGTCCCCTCCCCATCTCCCCTCCCATCAAGGCATAAGTACGATGTCTCTCCACCCACCAGATACAGTGTTACCTTCTCATGGATCCGCCATTTCGCTATCTAAAGCACTGTGTTAGGAATCATAATGTCGAGGCGCCACACGCAGTGTTCTGTTGTTGGCTGTAAAGATGAGCGCACATTGCTCCATTGACTCCCAGCTGCAGAGGACAGAAGAGCAGGGTCCCAGCTACAGTTGGCAAAAACCTGTTGGTGTGTGTGTTGCACACTTGGACAGGAAGAGGCTCCAAGCATGCATGAGTTTTAACAAGTTTCTTTAATGTGTTCTCTCTTCAGGTACAGGTGCAAAAACACAGACACGTTCACCTAGCTACTGACACACTTCCTGCTCAGTCCACTCACTCACTCACTCAGACGTATGTGCGCCTGTACGTCGTGCCCCCAAAAGGACCCTCTGTAGCTGTCATCCGTGCCTGTCTGAACTTCTCCATATTTATAGTATTAACCATCACAGTAGAGAATTAAATCTGTAGCTTCCTGTTTACACTTGCTGCAATATACTGAGGTGATTTCTGCATAATAACATATGTCAGTGTTAAAAAATACAAAATAACATTTATCTATTCAATTCAATTCAATTCAGTTTTATTTGTATAGCGCCAAATCACAACAAAAGTTGTCTCAGGACACTTTCCATACAGAGCTGGTACAGGCCGAGCTCTTTTATCTACAGAGACCCAACAATTCCCTCATGAGCAAGCACTTGGCGACAGTGGCGAGGAAAAACTTACTTTTAACAGGCAGAAACCTCAGGCAGAACCAGGCTCTGGGTGGGGAGCCATCTGCCTCGACCGGTTGGGTTAGAGAGGGAGAGCAAGAGAGAGAGAGTGAGACAGAGAGAGACAGACAGAAATGCAGTCAGAGAGAGAGAGTGAGAGACAGAGAGAGAGAGACAGACAGACAGACAGACAGACAGACAGACAGACAGACAGACAGACAGACAGACAGACATGCAGTCACAGTAACAGTGACAGTGGATGTAATAACAGTAGTAGCAGTTGACAAAGACAAAGCATAATAGTGTTAAATGAAAATTGGGTGGGGGGGGTCCTCAAGAGTCCTAATTTTTTCAACTGAGTTATGACAGCAGGTTACACAGGAGACAGTCTTCAGGGATACTTTCTGGACAGCAACAGTCTTTCCTATGACATATAACTTCCTTTTCATATGTACAGATTTCACTGGCCAGGTGATATCTGGAATGCTACTCCGCCACCTAAGCGGGTTACGTATCTCAGACTGAAAGGTTTTTTACCCCAATTTCTAGTCCATAACCCAGTGCACAGACCAAGATGTACTACTGTATGCCTCACATATATTCCTGTGGCCTATATCAGTGGTCTGGCCTCTGGCACTCCATCTATGAACTCAGATTACTTCAGATAAACTTAAATGCTGTACTGCATGGATTATCAACTTTTAATCACATTTACAATACATTTTCAGGAACTTGTCTTTCAAATAAGCTGGTATCTCATTAAACTCAACATGTGGCTGTGAACTTGCCTCTTGTTTTATTTAGTTTTGAACATTACATGTGTCCATGTGAGACTAATGGCTGACCCAACATGTCATATATGATAACATATATGAGTGTCTTAGGTGCATTTCTTTGTCAAAAAGGATACTTTCTTGAAGAAGAAGACTGCAGCACCGGGACATCCTCGTCTGCTTCGTCAGATGAGGTGTCTTGTTCTGCTCCTGCTGACTGTGGGTTTGTTTGGGTGTTTTCAGGCAGCTACACACCTCTGTGATGTAATGGTCCACATCCCTTTGCATGTGGGCCAGTAGAAGCGATCTCGTATGAGACTAGGCATATGCTCCACTCCGAGATGTCCCATTTCCTTGTAAATCAGCTGATGGTAAGTTGAAGGTAACACAAGCTGAGCCTGAGCTGGTGACTTCCTGTGCAGAATGCCGCCCTCACTGACGTACAACCACTCTCCCTTACTAGGACAGATAGGTCATCCCTACGGTCTCTCCCTTTCAGGTGAGGCCACTGACTTGTCATAGCATATTGCCAAACCTTGCTGATGACTGGATCATCCTCTTAAGCTTTCTTTAGATCCTCAATAGGGATCTCTGCCACTGGAGATGTTACTTGCTCTACTTCAGCACACGCTGCAGTGATGGTGGCTGGGCACAACCAGGGTGCATGTTCCTTAGAGTTCAGCTGGAGTGCTTGTGTGACTGTGGTTATTACTTCTGGCCCCATCTCCTCAGAGTGCACATAAACTGCTCCATGTTGAGTAGCAAGCACGACAACTCATCTGCACCTCCATTGACTTTGCCTGGGTGATACTTTATTGTGAACTTAAAGTCTGCAAGCTCAGCAATCCACCGGCGTGTTGTGGTGCTCAGCTTTGCTGTGGTCAGTACATACGTTAAGGGATTATTTTCAGTATAGACTGTGAATGAGGGCGCATATTACAGGTACTCCCTAAACCTTTTGCAAATTGCACACTTCATAGCTAAAAACTCTAACTTTCCAGAATGGAGGTTGTAGTTGGCTTATGGAGCAGTTAGGGTTCTCGATCCATATCCTATAACAACCAGCTTGCCTTGTTGCCTTTGGTACAATACTGCACCAAGCCCTTCCTGAGAGGCATCGCAGTGCAGCACAAACGGCTTCTCAAAGTCAGGGTAGCTGAGGAGTGGTGGACTCAGCAAGTACTCAATGAGCTGACAGAGCACTTCTTGGTGTTTCTCTGTCCAGGTGATCAGCTGGCTAGATGGTAGCTGATCTGACTTGCTGCGTTTTCCTTTGCTCTTCCTTGTATTTGGCATCTGGATCCTGCTGCCTGGTGTCTTCTCAGTTGATAGCAAACTGTATAATGGCTTAGCAATGTATGAGAAGTTTGGGATGTAAGGAAGGTAATAGGATAGGAAGCCTAGCATTTTCCTCAGGTCACTCACAATCTCAGGTGTGTGGTCTTTTAGTGCCTGTACTGGTGCTATCTCAGCAGGATCCAGTAGCCATCTTTGGGTACAATCCTTCCCAGGAATTTCACTTTGTCTCTGAATACTTCACACTTTCTTGCTGTTAGTTTGACACCATGTGCCTGATAGCAACGTAACACCTCCTTTAGGTCACGCAGATGGTCATCAAAGGTTTTACTGTGGACAAGATTGTCATCTAAATATGGCTGGCAAGTTTCGTCCCCCAAACCTGTCAGACACTCCTCCATCCTGCACTGGAACTCTGCTGGGGCCGAGGACAGGCTGAAGGGGATCCTTACCTACTCATACAGGCCCCAAGGTGTTATAAAGGCTGTAAGTGGTCTGCTGCTCACTTCAAGGAAACCATGATGATATGCCTTGCCCTGGTACAGCACCGAGAACCATACTCGGTGCATCTTGTACTCACAGGATGGGATGGCAGTCTGGGATTGACTTTTGGTTGAGCTCCCGATAATCCACGCAGAGACGCAAACTCCCATCTTTTTGATCTGGGGTCAGTGATCCACAGATGCTGGGGGATCCCACAACTGCTATACACATGAGTTAGACTGTCCCTGTTCCACCTGGTGGCTCGCTGAAGCTGCAGCTGTGTTTTCACTGGCACTGACTGTTTTTACTGGGTTTCTGAGTAAGAGTTAGCGCTAGCCCAGTTTTGACTTAGCAGAGTTAGCAGTAGCAGTGGCTGTCTTAACTGGGGTAGCACTGGCTGGTCTGGACATCTGCTGGATAGATCACCTTGACTTGTTGTAACTGCCCCAACACTGTGTGAGGGCTGAGAGTAATGTTAAGGTTGTTGACATTAATGACTGGGATAGTTACCCAAGACCAGTTCCCCTTCTGCAGGCAGATAAGTGTCTCTGCAATATTTAACCCCTCTGGCCACTTTTGGATCTCCTCTGGTGCAAAAAGGACGCCCTGTTTAGTGGAGAGGGGGCCTCTTCTGACAGTACACTTGACCTCTTTGGTCTGGCCAGCTGGAATCACAGTCTTTAATTTTCCAGCCTTCACCAGGCCCTCCTTGTCATTTTGGTCAGTTTTGTACCAGCTGGATCAATGCATTTAATTTTTACAGTCAATGGAAAACGCTTCTCTTACCACAGCAGGTGTAACTTCTGGATGCTGTTCCATACTGTTCTTCATCAGATGTTCGATCACATTGTAGCCTATGATCGGTGGTTCTGCAACTTCTGGCTCATTAGAAACCAACACTGGAACGAGTAGCTCTGGTTGGGGCCCTTAACTGGATCCCAGTTTGAACTTCAGCTCAACCCAGCCTGTGAAGGGTATGGTTGTCTGGTTCACTGCTCTGCCAACAAGGTTTCCATTCTTATCCAGGAGTTCATGCATACCTCACAATGGGACATGTGAAAGGCAGGAATCTCTTCATCTTTCATTGATAATGGTGACCTGTGAACCTGTATCCCACAGAGCTTGTGTTGCCACTCCCTCAAAGAAAGAGTCCACAGTGCACTTTTTCCTGATAAGGGCCTTGAGTTTGGCTTGGCGATGTAGTGAGAGATGGCTGGCATAGGTTGCACCTTTAAACTGTTCGACTTTCCTGCTTTTCTGTAACTGCCTGATTCTATCACACCGAAGCTCGTGCACCTTATCAGCTGGTTCCACTTAGCTGGGCAGTGAACATTTCAGGCTGGTCAATATGTGAGTTGTGACTTTCATACTGTCAGAATTCACTGTCAGAGTCTTTTGTCCTCCACAGCCCCTTGAGAGGTGTCTTGACAGTCCACACTTAAGATAAGATAAGATAAGATAAGATAAGATAAGATAAGATAAGATAAGATAAGATACTTTACTTTATTAATCACGACAACATCACATGCACATGCCATGCTTCGGTGAACACACAACTACACAACATGCACATGCCATGCATCAGTGAAATTATTTCTTCTGGGCTTGACCCATCCTGGAAAGACCAGGAGCGGTGGGCTGCCAGTTGACAGCAGCACCTGGAGTCTCTTCTTGTCACCATTGGTCAGGTGGTGATCTTCTTGCATGTTTTTAGTGTTTTTTTTTTTTTTCCTTTAATGGAGGATACCCCAGGTGAACATGGGGACAACATGCAGACCACACAGAAAGGCCCCTTTCCTAGAGATAAAGGGCAGCAGGCACCAAAGGCATGGTGGAAGACATGCTCCCAGCGCCCACAGCACCCCAGGCGGGAATCGAACCCGGGACCTTCTGTGAGGCAACAGTGTTTCCACAGTGCCACCAGGGTTCACTTCTTTTTGCTTGGCGGGGGTCCCTTGGGTGTCAGTTATACTTTTCCTTACTTACTTTTCTGTTCTGTTCTTTCACCACATCAGCTGATTGTACCTCTGTCTGTAACTCATTTATCTTTGGGGCTTTGTTGCTTGTGTTTTTCTTTTGCTTGTTTCGTCTCTCTGACTCAACACTAGCTGCTTCATTTGTCTTATCGATGAGTGTTACATCAGTGATATTTCAGCTTCAGCTGAAACTTTGTGATCACTTAATAGTCCAGTACTCACTGACCTCAAGAATTTCTTTTGGGGGGGGTGACGTGATGCACACATTAGAACAGACGTGAAGTTATCAGCTCCCTGCAGGATTGCTATAAAACTTATTTTTTAAACAATTTTGTACCAGTGGAAGGACCCGTCAGGTGCACAGTAGAATTTTAATGTCACTTGATACATTTTTTGTGCACCCTGTACTGAGCAAGAAGAAGAAACACTAACGGAAAAAGGAAGCTAAAGCTAATGCTATAAAAGTTATTGATAACCTGAATGATGAGCTGGAACTGGAGGATGATGAAGTGTCCGGGACTGACTCCACCAACAACAAAGAGTTAAGTGAACAACAAGACAAACTTAGTTTGGATTAAACCAATAATTAATTAAACCAGTTAGCGAAGTCTCGGAGAAACTTGACAGCTTAATACATAGAATAGAAATGGCCGAGCAGTGCATCTCAAATCTCGAGGACGAGTCGGCGGCACAAGCACCGGAAGGTGAACTGCAGAAGGCATTAGATCGTCTGGAAAACTTCGAAAACCAAAGTCAACATCAGAATCTGAGAATTGTTGGCCTGAATGAAAGTACGGAGAGCTGCACACCGGTCCACTTTTTTGAAAAGTGGATACCAGATGTGTTGGTGGGGCAGTTTTCCTTGCCACTGATAACACATCACACCAGCACACCACACCATCACTCATTTCAGATGCCACATGTTAGCCAGGTAACATGCTACTAATAGTTTGGTGGGGCTATATTTAACAACTCAGTAAGTTTCCTGTGCTATATTTTTGTTCTCATAAAGTTCTATAGAAACACACACAAGACCATAATTGTGATAGACTCTGGAAGCAGGACTCAGATGCAGAGAAGCAGTTTTCACAGTTTATTAGAAAAGTAACAACAAAAATGGAATAAACAACTGAGGAAGCCAATATAACAGGAATGGAGAGGGCAGTCTCTGCTGGAGGACACTCAACAGCTTCTAATGAAAAAACACAAAACTCTGTTAAGGGAAAGCACACAAGCAAAAGGCAAAAACAAATGCTGGAGAGAAATTCGACAGCATCTGCAAAAAACCAAAATCTCCACTCGGGGATAAAATTAACAGGCTGGATGAAACACAGGTGCTGGAGAGAACTCGACAGTCACAGGTATGGCAACAAAAAACTCTGCTGGGGGAAAAAAACACACACAGGCATTCAAAAGAACAACAAGCACTGGAGAACAACTCGACAGACACTTAAGAACAAAAATCTCCGTAACGGGTTAGCTCTCAGGCAGGAAACGAAACTCATGAAATAATGACAGCGCTGCACGAGGGCAAGACGGCTGGAGAACACGAGGCAGGGACCAGGAGATCGGCGCTGAGGCGTGAAACACAAGCATGAGCAAGGGGATTCAATTCAATTCAATTCAATTTTATTTGTATAGCGCCAAATCACAACAGAAGTTGTCTCAGGACACTTTCCATATAGAGCTGGTACAGACCAAGCTCTTTTATCTACAAAGAAACCAACAATTCCCCCATGAGCAAGCACTTGGCGACAGTGGCGAGGAAAAACTTCCTTTTAACAGGCAGAAACCTCGAGCAGAACCAGACTCTGGGTGGGCGGCCATCTGCCTCGACCGGTTGGGTGAGAGAGGAAGAGCAAGAGAGAGAGAGTGAGACAGACAGACAGACAGACAGACAGACAGCCAGACAGACAGACAGACAGACAGACAGACAGACAGACAGACAGACAGACAGACAGACAGAAAGAAAAGCAGTCAGAGAGAGAGAGAGAGAGAGAGAGAGACAGAGACAGAGAGACAGAAATGCAGTCACAGTAACAGTGACAGTGGATGTAATAACAGCAGTAGCAGTTGCAGTGGATGTCAGGCAGGGCCAAGGCAGGAGACGCAGCTGAAATCCACAATCCAGATTCAGCCACTGTCCATGGGAACCTGCAAGACGACAAAGCACAGAGACTCCGGGGAAGGAGCTAAGTTAGTAACACGCCGTGGTAGGACATGAGAGCGTGCGGATGGAGAGGGACAGAAGGACGGAGGAGCTCGGTGTATCTTTGGATGTCCCCCAACAGTCTAATCCTATAGCAGCATAACTAGGGGCTGGTCCAGGACAAGCCTGAGCCAGCCCTAACTATAAGCTTTATCAAAAAGGAAAGTTTTAAGCCTACTCTTAAATGTAGAGACAGTGTCTGCCTCCCGGACAAAGACTGGAAGATGGTTCCACAGGAGAGGAGCTTGATAGCTAAATGCTCTGACTCCTGTTCTGCTTTTTGAGACTTTAGGAACCATAAGTAGACCTGCATTCTGGGAACGCAGTGTTCGAGTAGGGCAATAAGGTACTATGAGCTCTTTAAGATAAGAAGGTGCCTGGCCACTTATGGCTTTGTAAGTAAGGAGGAGAATTTTAAACTCTATTCTAAACTTTACAGGGAGCCAGTGCAAAGTGGCGAGTATTGGAGAAATATGATCTCGCTTCCTGGTTTTTGTCAGAACACGTGCTGCAGCGTTCTGGAGCAACTGGAGAATATTCAGCAGCGAATTTGGGCAGCCTGATAGTAAAGAATTGCAATAATCCAGCCTGGAAGTTACGAATGCATGGACTAGTTTTTCTGCATCATTTTGAGACAAAATATGCCTGATTTTTGCGATATTACGTAGGTGAAAAAAGGCAGTCCTTGAAATTTGTTTTACATGGGAGTGAAAGGACATGTCTTGGTCAAAGATAACTCCCAGATTCTTTACAGTGGTGCTGGAGGCCAGCGCAATGCCATCCATAACTGCTATGTCATCAGAAAGTGACCTTCTAAGATGTTTAGGGCCTACTACTATAACTTCAGTTTTGTCCGAGTTTAGCATCAGAAAATTGCAGGTCATCCAGGTCTTTATGTCATGAAGACATGCTTGTAGTCTAGTTAACTGACTGGTTTCTTCCGGTTTCATTGATAAATATAGCTGGGTATCATCTGCATAGCAATGAAAATTTATTGAGTGCTTCCTGATAATCTTACCTAAAGGAAGCATATATAAGGTGAATAGAATTGGTCCAAGCACAGAACCCTGCGGAACTCCATAGCTGACTTTAGTGAGCACAGAGGAGTCGTCATTAACGCGTACAAACTGAGAGCGATCTGACAAGTAGGATTTAAACCAGCTTAGCGCAGTTCCCTTAATGCCAATGAAATGTTCCAGTGTCTGCAATAGGATGCCATGGTCAATGGTGTCAAATGCAGCACTAAGATCCAGTAAGACTAGTACAGAGACAAATCCTTTATCAGATGCAATTAGAAGGTCATTTGTAACTTTAACCAGTGCTGTCTCTGTGCTATGATGCACTCTAAATCCTGACTGGAAATCCTCGAATAAACTATTATTGTTTAGAAAGTCGCACAGCTGATTGGCAACTGCTTTCTCAAGAGTTTTTGAGAGAAAGGGAAGGTTGGATATCGGTCTATAGTTGGCTAAAACCCCTGGATCAAGAGTAGGCTTTTTCAGTAGCGGTTTTATCACAGCTACTTTAAAGGACTGTGGTACGTAGCCTGTTGATAAAGAGAGATTGATCATGTCTAAAACTGAAGAGTCAATTAGAGGTAATACTTCTTTAAACAGCTTAGTCGGGATAGGATCTAAAATACAGGTAGATGATTTTGATGATGAAATTATTGAAATTAGTTGGTGAAGGTCAACAGGAGTAAAACAGTCTAAAACTGCGACAGACTGAGTAACAGTTTCTACGATTTCTGCGTTTGAAGACAAAACAGTACCTGTTAACGGCAGGAGTCGATGAATTCTGTCTCTAATAGTTAGAATTTTATCATTAAAGAAGCTCATGAAGTCATTACTGTTCAGAGCTAAAGGAATACATGGTTCACAAGAATTATGGCTCTCTGTCAGCCTGGCTACAGTGCTGAAGAGAAACCTGGGATTGCTCTTATTTTCCTCTATTAGTGCATCATCATCATCTGGCACCAGAGTATGGGAGAAGCATGCTTAAGAAGGAGAGTCCTGATTAGCGGAGATTAGTGACAGGTGTGTCAGGTAGCTGCTCAACCCCAGCAAAGATCAGCCCCGACCCTGCCTCGCTCCAGCTCTGGAAAAACACACAAAACAGAGTCAGAGCAGATCACCAACACCACGGCCACAGCAATAATTATCATTTGAATTAACTTTTTATTATTTAAAGATTGTGGATTATGAGTTTGTTGGTAGCTAATTATGTTCTTTTCTTACCACAGTGCTTCCCAGTTCCTGGCAGGGACAAAAGACCTGAGCATAGTTTCAGGCTGTCTTTTATAGTGCCTGAGTATAAAGTAGGGAGAATGCTCAGTCCATCTTACTGCACCATACTACTTGATGGGAGTGTTAAATCAGGCATTATGGGGATGCTTTGACTCCTTTGGTGTAGGGTAAATAAATGTAAATAGATATGGGAAATGGGTTCTAATATGGAAGATGATCTGGGGTTGAATTGACTGATTCCAATTAAAGATGGTATGGTCCAGTGGAGTCAGAGAAGGGCGGTGGTGCTGTGTAGACCTGGCAGTGATTCTTTGTAAGTAGTTTTTTTCCTTCTTTGCTGCATTTTGTTCTATTATTTGCCCCATTTTTCATGGACTGTCTTAAACGGGCAATAAAACACTTTATTTGTTTTCATCAAACAGACTCTGTCTTGCTACCTTTCGCTGAGTTTGGAGGATAAATTATACTTTTTCCAGTCAGCTTTTTGCCAGACTACCCTCATTCTAGGTCAGAACGTGACATTTGGTGGCAGTGGTGGGATGGCCACTCGAAAGGTCCCCATTAGGGACCAAAGGAAAATACAAACCAGAAGCAAGACAGCCAAATTTAAAAGAGATCCTGAACCAGCCGAACCAGTTACAGAGGGTGAGGAATGGGAGACGGAAGAGGATGAGGAGGGGCCCTCATCCCAGCTTTTTCATGCAGCTGCGCCACACGAGCAGATGGTCGTGTTGCTACGCCAGTTTATGGGTGCTCAGAGGTACAGGGAAGAAGCCCTCTTGGGGGAACTCCGCGATCTACAGTCAGCCATCCAAGCTGGCAGTCAGCCGCCTACACCAGCAGCCAGTTTTAGTCCCAGTGTCGGGGGCGACGTCTCCCTAATAGGACTCCCCACACCACAACCTCGAGTACGGGCTCAGTCTAGAGCAACTCTTCATACCCTGCAGCAGGTATCACCAGCACTACAGCAGCAACCACTACCAGTACCAGCTCCACGGAAGGGCCCTAAGTTGCTTCCATTCCAATTTGGTGAGGACATTGAAAACTACCTCCTCCGCTTTGAGCGGATTGCCAGAACTTGGGCGTGGCCACAGACTGAATGGGCCTACAGACTTGTGCCTTTACTGACAGGAAAGGCATTGGAGGCCTATTCTGCCAAGGATGAAGAGCAGTCTGACTCCTACCCAGACCTTAAACAAGCCCTGCTGGCCAAGTTCCCTTGAGACTTATCGCCAGCGCTTCAGAGATCCAGCTGTACCCCTGGGAAAGGCGCCGACTGAGACTTACCAACACTTGAAAGGCCTGTATCGACGTTGGATCAAGCCAGATCAGTGCAGCATGGAGGACATCGGGGAAGCCATTGTGTTGGAGCAGCTGCTGAGGGTGTTTCCCTTCGACATCCGCATGTGGGTCAAGGAGCGAGAGCCCACCACCGGCTTAGAGGCAGCGAAGCTTGCAACCCAGTATGTCAACGCCCGGAGGCCAGTACTGACCAGATTCCACCAGCACCAGCCCAATAGAAAACAAGGGGACAGCCGACAAAAAGGTCAGAAGTGTATCAACTATGAGACTAAGGGGAATGTGGGGGTCAGTAGAGGTGGACAGCAGACTAGTACCAGTCGTGGGGAAATCATTTGTTTCTATTGCCAGCAGCCTGGCCATAAGGCCTCAGACTGCCCTCTCAAAAAGCCTAAACTGTCTGGTTACTGTTATGTTCCCCACAGAGAGGTGTCTAGAGAATCAGGTAACCTGTGCTCAGAAGATGACTCATTTCATGCAGTTACTGTCAATGGTGTACAGGTTTTCGCTTTGTTAGACAATGGGAGTACCATGTCACTGATTAAGAAATGCTATATGACAGACAGTGGTATTGACTATGGGAACAATGTTGACATTGAATGTGTTCATGGGGACCAGAAACCCTACCCCACAGCTGAGGTGACCATAGTTGTAGATGGACAGGCATTTTTGCTCCAAGTGGGGGTTATTGATCATCTGTCTGTTGACTGCATTCTGGGGAGAGATTTGCCAATCCTGCGAGACCTAATTGCAGGTAAAAGACAGAATGCTGAAAAGTGTGCAATGTTAACAAGGTCCTAGGTTAAAGCTGGCATGAAGCCCCTCCTAGATCTTGATGGTGATCTGTGTGGGGGTGGTTCCAAAGGTCCGAGAAAATCACGACAACATCGTCGCATTGAGAAAATGCAAGGCACTACCACTAAGGTAAAAAACTATCCTAGCCTGTAAGTGTCAACTGGGACATTCCCAATGACATGAGCCAGTTGCAAATGTCTGATCCAACTCTGTCTTTCTTGTACAAGCAGGTTGAGGATGGGGAGGAAAAACAAGACTCTAGTCCAAGGGTTATGATTGAAAATGACATCCTGTATGCAATGGGGGATGCAGGTAAACGCTTAGTGGTGCCAACCAGTTGTAGGCCTCTTGTCTTACATCTAGCACACACAGTACCATGGGCAGGCCATATGCACATCGACCACATTAAACTTGACAGAGGCCACCGCACGGGCCCACCGACAAGACTTTCTGGCAAAGAGGGACCAAGAGTCGTCTTGGTGAGGCTGCATGATTATGCTGACAAACAGAAAATCCTGCATGCAGCCAAAAACAAAGGCACACTAAACATCAAGGGCAGCAACGTATCATTCTACCAGGACTTTTCTATGGAGGTTGTGAGAAGGAGGAAGGAGTCCGCCAATGCTTGTAAACAACTGAGAGAAGCTGGGATATGATATTAATTTCTGTACCCCGCTGTCATCAAAGTCTTCCATCCCGATGGTACCAGCTCCTCATTCTCCACCACAAAGGAAATTAATGATTACATCAGAAAAATGAGTGCATCCGAATATCTTCTGATTATCTGTTTAATCACATTTGGGCAGCTCCAGGTATGACCTAAATGTAGTATAATGTGAAACAATGTGCCTCATGTCTCAAGACGAGTGTTTTGTACTTTAAGGTTTCCTTTTTTTCTCTTGCAATGTAGTATGCTGATAATTTCATATTGCAATCCAGCAGGGGGAAGCTGTTATTTTTTTGTTGCTTCTGACCCCCATAGCTGTGCTTTTTTTTTAAATGTGAATTAATAGTGCAACTAGGTACATTTATATTTTACTTTTCCTCTAAGTTTCCTTTTGAGGGGGAGTGTATATTTATAATGTGCTCTCTTCATTTAAATAAAAAATTCATGTGTTTGTAGTGTTTCTTGGCTTGTTCGGTTTTTGCTCAGAACACATATCTATGTTTGTTAGACATTATTTCTCATTTAAAGCTGCAAACTGGCCTCTTCTATATAAAATAGTTAAACTTGATCGTGGCATACAACTAATAACATAATTGGGTACATGGAAAATTCGGGGCTCTAATAATGTAGTAAAGAGAAAGACTGTCCTAAATTCTCTTAAAAGAGACAAGATTAAAATAGCCTTTCTTCAAGAGACACATTTGAATGACGAAGAACACAAAAAATATTGAGGGAATGGGTTGGTCAAATTTTTTTCTCATCACACTCAACAAATAAGAGAGGTGTGGTGATCTTATTGCACAAAAATCTCCCTTTTTTTTAAGAATTAAGAATTCCTTTATTCGTCACATTACACACAACATGCATAGTTGAGGAGGGAAACTATACACGCCATGCAATTGTGAAATTCTTTCCCGCTTTTTGACCCATCCATGGTCAGTCTTTCCTCCACGGCAGACCAGGAGCGGTGGGCTGCCAGTCGACCGGCGTGCGGGGACCCACTTTACTGTCACAGCTTCTCTTAAAGACACTGAAGGTAGGTTTGTCTTGGTTAAAGGGGTGCTACACGGTGAAACTATTGTATTAGGAAATGTTTATGCCCCCAATATCCAGGACGAAGCATTTTATGCATCATTACTCAGCCATCCAGCTGATATGGACTGCCCCAATATCATAATTGGGGGTGATTTTAATTGTGCATTATACCCAATGGTGGATAGACTCCCCCCTCAGACAAATACATCTAAAAATGCTAAGGCTGTTTTAAATATCAATAAAGAATTTGATCTTGTGGACATATGGAGGCATTATAATTTGCTTTCAAAAAAATATACATTTCATTCTCAGCCCCACCTGTCTGCTTCATGTAGTGATTACATTTTTGTTACTAGGTGTCTTCTGCACTTAGTTGAACATGCAGATATAGACCACATTGCTCTCTCAGACCATGCTTCTGTGGTCATGGCAATGCAACCTCTTAGACCCAGCAATCACTCATTCTCTTGGAGAATGAATGCAACCCTGCTTATGGATGAAAAATTCATTAAAAATTTGACAGACCAAACAGATTTATTTTTAGACATTAATGATAAAAATGGAGCTGATCCAAGAATTGTATGGGACACATATAAGGCTTATATGAGGGGTATGATTATATTGTATACAAGTCAAAGGAAAAAAAGAGCGAACTGCCAAACAACTGGAAATAGAAAATAAAACCATTAGAGGAAGCCTATTACACAATAAAATCTGATGCAACTCTTATTGATTCAGAATCCACTAGGACAGCACTATATAATCCGGTAACAAGGAAGGCAGAAAGGGATATTCTGTTTACTAAACATAAATCTTTTGAATTGGCCAACAAACCAAATTGCCTTGTAGCACACCTAGCAAGGAATGCCCCTGTCAAATCCTATATATCAGCTATATGGGATGAGAAACTACAAAGACAAACTAATAATCATCAAATTAACGAGTGCTTCAAAAGATTCTACGCTAAACTGTACAGAACTGAGATTGATGAGGAGAGACTTGGGGCAGGAAGCTTGTTTCTGGCCTATGTTTTCCACAAATATCAGAGGGTCAATCTGACCTTTTGGAGTCTCCTATCTCCATATTAGAAATAGATAAAGCAATATCCACACTTAAATCAGGGAAATGTCCTGGAGAAGATATCTTCCCAGTTGAGTTTTTTAAAGTGATGAAGCTTCAGGGCATTTAATTGTTCACAACTGGACTTTGTCAGTTTATCTTGGAAGACGTTTCGCCTCTCATCCGAGCAGGCTTCATCAGTTCATGCGCATCAGATTAGACAGGACAGCTCTAGTCTAATGAAATGGTGTTAGATTCAAGTATTTATCCTCTAAGTGAGGCCAACCCCCAAAACCAAGAATGGTATCACTCTATTGTGAGGCAAATGATCCCCCATTAAGGCGGGGTAGGGTGCAACCCTTGGGTGTCAACGACAGTCGTCTGCCTCGTTAGTGTCCCATTCTTGTCACTGGGAGGCTCCTTGAGCCATGTGCCTTGGGTGTCAACGACAGTCGTCTGCCTCGTTAGTGTCCCATTCTTGTCATTGGGAGGCTCCTTGAGCCATGTGTGTATGGCTTTGTTTTTTATTTTCAGAGGCTACGTTTTTGAATCTCTGTGGAAGAGATGAAAGGACAGCATTGTATGTGGGAGATAGGTGGTGTCTCAGACCTCCCCCTCTGTTCAGAGACGGTTTTTCAACCTTGACATAGATGGCTTCTTTCACTCCTTTCAAACCATCTGTCTTCTCTGTCCAGAATATGCACATTTTTATCCTCACCTTGAGGTGCAGGTAAACAGCTGAGTCTAGACCTGAAGAGTTAGCCCCTCTGTGTTGTGCCATGCGTCTGCTCAGTGGCTGTTTTGTTTCCCCAATATATAAGTCTGTGCATTCCTCACTTTACTGGACTGCATACACCAGATTGTTCTTCTGAGTATGAGGTGTCCGGTCTTTGGGGTGCATCAGCCTTTGTCTGAGAGTGTTCCCACGTTTAAAATGTACCGGGATGTTGTGTTTGTTAAAAATTCACCTGAGTTTCTCTTATACACCAGACACATATGGAATGACAGTGTTATGCCGTCTGTCTCTCTTTTTTCTTCCTCTGTCACCCTGTTCTTTCTGGAAGTGGCTGAACTTTTCACAAAAGACCAGCTGGGATAACCACAGGTTTTGAGGGTATCCCTCAGGTGTTTGTGTTCCTTGTCTCTGGCCTGTTGGCTGGTTGGAACATTATCAGCTCTGTGTTGGAGAGTTCTGATAACACCTAGTTAATGTTCCAGTGGATGATGTGAGTCAAAAAGGAGGCACTGGTCTGTGTGAGTAGGTTTTCTGTAAACCCCAATATGGAGGCTCCCGTTCTCTCCAATGTGGACATCACAGTCCAAAAAAGGCAAACTCATGTCCTTGACATCCTCTCGAGTGAATTTGATGTTCTTGTCCACTGAGTTAATGTGCTCGGTGAAGGCTTGCACTTCTTGACTTTGGATTTTTACCTATGTGTCATCCACATATCTGTACCAATGGCTTGGTGTTGTTCCTTTGAAAGAGTTCAGAGCCGTTCTTTCCATGTTCTCCATGTACAGATTAGCCACAATGGGGGATACTGGTGAACCCATCGCACACCCATGTTTTTGCCTGTAAAACCTCCCCCTAAATTGAAAATAGGTGGTCTTTAAGCAGAGTTCCAGTAAATGGCATATTTGCTCCGGGTTAAGGGTAGTTCTGTTCTGTAACTGCTACTTTAGGATCCGATTCAGGTTCGAACATGTATGGTTGAACTACTGAAGCACTCAGTCTGTTCATTGCTACCATGTCTGCTACTTTCACTTTTGTACAATGTTAGAGTCTATGCTCTCCCCGTTACCATGGTAACACTTTATGGGTGGGGCAGTAGCAGCTCATTTGCATTTAAAGCTACAGACACCAGAAACAGCACATTCTGAAAGGGACTGAAATGGAGGGAAATAGAGGGAGATGAGAATCTTTTTCTAAAAGCTATTTCCAGCAAACAGCTTTAAAAACGTGTTTTGTGAAACTCATAGACCTATGTAACTTATTGAAAAAGCTTCATAATATGGGACCTTTTCCAGACAGACAAGCAGCTGCTGGCAAACCAACCAGACATTGTTGTGGTTGACAAGGAGCAGAGGAAGGCAGTTGTGATAGATATGGAAATCCCAGCTGACAGTAAAAACAGAAAGAAGGAACATGAAATGGTCCAGAGGAGTGCAATCCTAGGAACAGCTAAGATACTGTGCAAAACATAGACATATAAAGAGTAGACGCTGCATCGACCGCTACTGCCTATTGGCGCTGACGAGATGTGGGGCCGCCATCTTGGACTGGTCACCTGTTCTACTCTGTGCTGTTTGGCAGGCGCAATTAAGTGTCAGCGCATTTAATCCATCGTAACTCTTTGAATACTGAAGTGATTTTCGCCGGTGTTTTTTTTTGCTGCAAACATCATACGTGTAGCTATGATACAGGACAAATGGTTTGGCGTATTTTAATATTCATAGTGGGATTAATAATAGAATATTCTGATATAGCCAAGACTGTAGACAGGTATTTTGCAAATATGGCAAACACACACATTATACATATATATGTATACACACATAGTCTCTGGCGTGTGTGTGTGTGTGTGTATGTGTGTGTGTGTGTGTGTGTCTGTCAGGAATGCATGCTCAACATGTCTTCAATTGTGTGTGAAAGGGTTTATGTGTGAGTATGTTTAATATGAGTGGCAGCAAACAAGTGAGATTTTAATATGTCCATGACCATTATGATGTAATGTTTACAGTAGAAATACTCACATCATTAGGCTGAGGTTGTGGGTGTGAGGTTCCAGTTTCTGGATCATCCTGCCGTACGAGCGGAAGCCTTTTACAGCAGCTCGCTAGACTCTTTGGAGTTTTTCTTATCTTTCTGTTTTTCTTGTGCGTCTTTTTTTTATTCTTTTAGTTTAATGTGTTTTTAAATATCTGGCACATCAGAGATGCTAAACACGGCAACTCTGGCGCTACTTTGAGACCACCTTTACAACCCATGCAACTTTCGCCGCGTCTGTGAGTCCGTGAGAGACAATGGCTCCCATTGTTTACAGTAGGGATCAGCTGCTGGCCTTGCGTAACACAGCTGTGCGGCCAGAGGAGCAACCTGATGTCCCCCGTGAGCTAAGGAGGAGGAAGTGGGGGTGCCGCGCAGGGATTAAACGTTGCGACAGAAGGAAAGCTTACAGACCATCTCTCCCGTCCATCATCATGGGGAACGTAAGATCTCTCCCCAACAAGATGGATGAGCTGGCAGTGCTGACCCGACATGAACAGAATTACCGACGGTGCAGTTTGCTACTGTTCACAGAGACTTGGCTGGGAACGCAGCACACGGACGCGACTGTAGCACTGGATGGATTTTCACTCGTGGGGGCGGACCGGACAGAGAAGAGCGGTAAGAGGAAAGGAGGAGGGCTGGCAGTGTTTGTGAATGATAGATGGTGTAACTCCAGGCACATCATTATCAAAGAGCAGCACTGCTGCCCAGACATTGAGCTGTTGGCTGTCTGAGGCCATATTATCTGCCACGGGAGTTCTTGCACACCATAGTGGTGGCTGTGTATATTCCCCCCTCTGCTAACGCCGACGCAACACCGTGATCAGCAGGCTGCAGACTCAGAAACCACAGGCCCTCTTACTGATCTCTGGGGACTTTAATCATGCCTCTCTGTCCTCCACTCTGCCAAAATTCATCCAGTATGTCACATGTGCCACCAGAGACAATAAAACACTGGACTTATTCTATGCCAACACCAAGGAGGCATACGAATCATCACCCCTCCCTCCTCTGGGAAGAGCTGATCACAACCTGGTTCATCTCCTGCCTGTCTACAAGCCCCTTGTCAACAGGCAACCAGCTGTGTCCCGCACAGTGAAGAGGTGGTCTGACGAGGGTGAAGAGACTCTGAAGGACTGCTTCGAGACAACCGTGTGGGATATATTCAGTGACTCTCATGAGGAGGACATCGACAGCTTGACAGACAGCATCACGGACTACATAAACTTTTGTGTGGAGAACACTGTACCCACCAGGACTGTACGGTGTCACTCCAACAACAAACCCTGGATTAATCCTGACATTAAGGCTCTTCTAAAGGAGAAGAAGAGGGCCTTCAAGTCAGGAAGCAAAGAGGAGCTGAAAACTGTTCAGAGGGAGTACAGAAGGAAAATCAGGGAGGGGAAGGACAAATACAGAAGGAGAATGGAGGAACAGCTACAGGAGAACAACACCAGAGGAGTCTGGAGAGGCCTGAAAACCATTTCAGGCCACCAGAAGCCAAACTCTCAGGCAGCCGGGGATTCAAAGTGGGCAGATGAGCTGAACAGCTACTTCTGCAGGTTTGAGGAAGCATCTGCCCCTCCCCCAGCTGTACCATCCCTGCAGCAGCCCTCCTTTGATCTGCCAGCACTCTGCCCAAGTACCCCTCTGACATCCCCCCCCCACAGTATTCAGCTCACCACCACCAATGCCACCCCCCATTGTTCCTCCCAGCCCCCCAGCCACTTCACAAGACACTCAGCTCCCCTGCTCCAACTTGTCTCTCACACCTCTCCAGGTGAGAAATCAGCTGAGGAGGTTAAAGACCAGGAAGGCTGCAGGACCGGACAGCCTCAGTCCCAGACTCCTCAGATCCTGCTCTGATCAGCTGAGCGGGATCATTGGACATTTGTTCAACCTGAGTCTGAGGCTGGGAAGGGTGCCGCGACTCTGGAAGACGTCCTGCGTGGTACCTGTGCCAAAGACCCCACATCCTAAGGACCCTAGCTGCTACAGGCCGGTGGCACTAACATCGGACCTCATGAAGGCCTTTTCCTGGATCTCAGCAGTGCTTTCAACACCATCAGGCCAGCCATCCTGAGAAACAAGCTGGAGCTTTCAGGAGTAGACCAACACCTCACATGCTGGATAGTGGATTACCTCTCCAACCGCCCACAGTATGTGAGGACACGGGACTGTGTGTCAGGGACTGTCCTCTGCAGTGTGGGGGCCCCCCAGGGAACGGTGCTGGCACCGTTCCTCTTCACCCTTTATACAGCGGACTTTTCCCACCTGTCACCCACCTGCCACCTGCAGAAGTTCTCTGATGACTCTGCCATTGTCGGCCTCATCACAGATGGGGACGATAGGTCATACAGAGGACTCATTCAGGATTTTGTGGACTGGTGTCAGCACAACCACCTGCTGATCAATGCGGATAAAACCAAGGAGCTGATTGTGGACTTCTGTCGGCGCCCGCACTCTCCCCCATCACCAGTGAACATCCAGGGAAGGGACATTGAGATGGTCACATCTTATAAGTACCTGGGTGTTCATCTGAACAACAAAATGGACTGGACTCACAACACCACTGCACTTTATAAAAAAGGACAGAGCAGACTCTACCTGCTCAGGAGGCTGAGGTCTTTTGGGGTGCGGGGGACACTCCTGAAGACCTTCTATGACTCTGTTGTGGCCTCTGCCATTTTCTACGGTGTAGTCTGCTGGGGGAGCAGCATCACAACAGCTGACAGGAAGAGGCTGGACAAACTCATCAAGAAGGCCAGCTCTGTCCTGGGATGCCCTCTGGAACAGGTGGAGGAGGTGGGGGAAAGGAGGATGACAGCCAAGCTGTCCTCCATGACAGACAATGACTCCCACCCCCTCCAACACACACTCACTGCACTGAGGAGCTCCATCAGTGACAGGATGCTACATCCAAAGTGTGTGAAGGAGCGGTATCGCAGGTCTTTCCTTCCTGCAGCCATCAGACAGAAACTGCTTCAAGTAGGTGGTACAATAATCTGCATAACATTCTGTGCAATAACTGAACTGAACAATTTTTTGGGAAACAATCTGTGCAATAACCTGGGCAACAATCTTTGCAATATTTCAGTACATAAAAGCCTGTAATCTGTGCAATATTTCTCTGTAAACTGTGCAATATTTTAGGACATAAAAGTCTGTAAATACTATTCCCAGTACACCCTTTTGTATATACTGTGTTAACTGCATGCACTTTGTCTTTTAATATTCTATTCTGTTATTGATGCTGCTGTGAAATTCGGAATTTCCCCCCGAGGGACGAATAAAGGAATATTGAATTGAATTGAATTGAATTGAATTGAAAAAACCAATGCTCTGGCATTACAGGCCCAATAATAGTGACTAAAAACAGGGAGACCAAGGCCACCCTCAGCTGTTGGTTTCTGTAGGTGTGCCTTAGAGATACGAGAAGGCTTGCCAGCCCAGATAAAGGGAATAATGATAGAATCAATCAACTTGAAGAAAGAGGCTGTGAGATAAATGGCTATGTTTTGGAAAAGGTATATAAATTTGGGGAGAACAACCATCTTGACAATACTGACACGCCCAATTAATAATCCGAAGAAGAAGAGGGGAAATTGTATCTATATGTTTTTTATAGAATTCTATTCCAAAGCCATCAGGGCCACAAGTTTTACCGTTGGGAAAGGAGCGAATGGCAGTTTTTATTTCCTCTAGTGTGATGTCAGAATCCAAATCTAACTTAGCAGCTTCATTAAGAGTTGGAATGTTCAAAGAGTTGAGAAAATCATCCAGGTCGGAGTCAGTGGGTTTAAATTTGGAGGTATACAACTGACTGAAATAATCAAAGAATATATCATTAATCAGTTTGGGATCAGTTATCAATTGTCCAGTGGCAGAGGAAATTTAGTGTTTTGCCCTGTCAGCCTGTATGCCTTTTATCTGCCTAGCAAGTAATCTGTCAGGCTTATCTCCTAGCTCAAAATGCTTTTGCTTAAGTTTGCGAATATAATTTCCAACCTATTCTCCCAACATATGATTATACTCATACTTTATTTTCAGGATGGCGCTAAGGGTGTCTTCATCATTTGTATTGCGATAAGTGTCCTCCAACACTGCTAACTCAGCCTCAATAGCGGCCTCAGCCTGGACCTTTTAATGGACGATTGATATGAAATGATATGACCCCATATTACTACCTTGAATGACTCCCATAAAACTGAGTCAGAAACTGCCACGTTATCATTAAAAAGCAGAAAATCTGAAATCTTAGCAGAAATATATTCATGAAATGCTTTATCTGAGTTCAAAGAGGGATTAAATTTCCAGTTGTATGAAGGTGTATGGAGATTGAAATTAATTTGGATTGAAAGAGCATCATGATCAGACACTAAAATACTATGATAAGTTGAACTGAGTGTGTGCAAAATTAACTTAGAGTCTACTAAGAAGTGGTCAATTCTGGTAAAACTACCATGTGCAAGAGAAATAAAAGAGTATTGCCTCTCAAGGGGTGTTGAAGCCTCCAAATATCAACTAAATCAAATGATTTCACCAGATCATTGAGTACTGGCACAGATTTCAATGATGGAGCAGCTTTGTTGGAAGACCTATTCAAATGGGGGTCGAAATAACAGTTAAAGTTGCCCCCAGTGATTATATTATGAGTATTATATTCTGCAACAAGATTAAAAATCTTACAGAAAAAATCAGGGCAGTCAAAGTTAGGGGAATAGATATTTAAAAGAGCTAACGGGAAAGAATTGATTGCACCGGTGGCCTGGCTAGATTGCTATCCTGCGTTTAGAAGACAAAAAAAAATGTTTATAGAAATGAAACATAGGTGATGCATATAGATAGACATCTATATGGGAAGCTTTAACAGTCATGTTTTGTCAACTAGTGAGATGGCAAACAAACGTTCAGCATCAGCTGGTGAGTCGAAGACTTGGGGACAACTAGGAGTTTGGCTGGAAAACGCAGGGAGTACTTAGCGCCGGCAACCATGAGCCTCTTCCTCACTGCGCTGAAGGCCTGGCGCTGGGATGATACCTCGGCCGTGTAATCGGGGAATTTCGAGACCCTCTCACCACGGTACTGTAGTGGGGCTTGTTGGCAGCTGAGCCAGAGGATACTGACCAGGTCACTGTAGTTGTGGACTCTTACATGATCCGCGGTTGCTCGTTAGGGAGTGGCTTGGGCCTCAGGCTGCGGTGGGCCCGATCAATTTTGATGGGCTTGGTGAAATTATCCCGGCCAAGAAGCTCCGGTATCAGTCCCAAGACAAACTCAGTTGGGCAACCGTTTTCTTCTCCCTCTTTAATGCCCACAATCCTGACATTAAGCCTGCATGAGCAACCCTCCAAGTCATTCACTTTAGCCTTGAGGAGCCCATTAGCCACCAATAAATCTTTGCAGGTCGCCTCCAGCACTGTGATGCAGCTATCGGAGGCCAAGAGAGCCTCATCCACGATGTCCAGGCAGTGCTCAGCTTCGCAGTGTTCTTTTTGGAGGATAGATAGGCATGCTTCGATAGAGTCAAGGTGCCCCTCCATCGACTTCTTCAAGTCATCCACAAGCGTACAAATCTTGGCAAGCTCAATGCCATGGCTAGCGATAGCAGCTAATATAGCATCAGTGTTAGGAGCAGTCGGGCTCGCCTGATATGCCATCTTTTTGCCTTCGTCTTTCTCAGGCATGTCGTAAAAACAAAATATGGCAAATTACGATGCAGGACGGTGACAGGGCAGTGGAAGAAAAAACATTCAAGTGCAATTGTTCATGAAAAAGGAGGTAGCTCGAACAAAGCGCATCTACTCCATTCCAGAGCACGAGCACCTCCTTTTTCAGGTATTTAATTAATTGACTAATTTTGGTGACAAGGTCATAATGAGGTTTTGAGATTTTGTGAGATTTTGTTTTATATTATTTCGAAAGTTAATTGTTATTTTAAAGGGGTCTAACTTGTTATTGTGTTTTTGTTTCCTTTCAATCAAAAGAGTAAAGAATATTTGTACATTCCAAAAAGCAGTCAATAAACAGTTATTTCCTTTCATTCAAATGAGTGGTCTGGGGTCAGTTATTTAAAATACAGCATAGTTGAAGTGAGTAGATCTCCTGCTAAGTTTGATGGTTCATTTGTTTATTAGTAGGTTTTGCCCAAAATAGCTCAATTTTAGTGGCAGATACCTTAGAAAACCAAACAAAGCATCATTCCAGCCTAAAGTTAGTCTTAGTGTCTTCAGCATAAGTTAAGAGTGTTTGAGGTGCTATTATGTGCAAATATCTATCCATGGTCCTATCTGTATAACTGAAATGTGTGAATGGTATGTATATATTTTACTTTCATTTGGAGTAAAAAGTGAATTTCCCCTGTGCTGGATCAATAAAGTTTATCTCATCTTGGAATGGAATACCAGGGCTCTATCTTAGCACATCTAAATGGAATGGGACAATAAATAAAGTTAGTAATTACACCTTTGTTTACCCTGTGATGAAATGTCAAAATGACCAGGGCCTGTGATCTGTTCCTCAAACTCCTGTGAATTACATTCTCTTCGGAGGATGACCTTTGAGCCATCCTCTGTGTCTCACATCAACAACATCAACATCTTCAACAACCATCCTTGCAGCTATGGATAAGTCTGCTGTTGAGGAGGTCCTGTGGGCCTCGGAGTTTGAGGGTTTTGCACCATAGACATATAAAGAGTAGACGCTGCATTGGTTGCTGGGGCGCAAGAAATGCGGCCGCCATCTTGGACCGGTCATTGTACTCCTAGTTGAGCAGCAGAAGGAACAAGTTGCCAGAGCACTGTGCAGCATATTCCTGTTCAAATCGGCGGACCGTCGAAAACAGGGCACAGGGGATTTTCACAAGTAAGATTGAACATTGGTTGTATTTTGTGAATTGAATATTACTGTGCTGTATTTATGCCCACCAGCAAAATCATAGCCAGCTAGCTAGGCTATGTTTAGTGCCGGTGTTCACTCGCCTATGAACTGAGACTTTATGAGTCATATTCCATAACACTGACTTAGATTACAACTGACACAAGAATGCTATTGTAGAAATAAAACAAATATTACTGGTATAACATTGACCAGTGAATTTTACACATGCCACAAACTGTATTATTCACATGTGATTCACCCTAACAAGGTGGCACGGCGGCACAGTGGCAACACTGTTGCCTCACAGCTAGAAGGTCCCGGGTTTGTTTCTCGTCTGGGGTGCTGTGGGTGCTGGGGGCGTGTCCTCCACCATGCCTTCGGTGCTTGCTGCCTTGTATCTCGATGAAAAAAAGGCCTTTCTGTGTGGAGCTTGCATGTTCTCCCCGTGTTTACCTGGGGTATCCTCCATAAAAAAAAAAACACTAAAAACATGCAAGAAAATCACCACATGACCAATTGTGACGAAAGGAACTGGGTTCCCGGGCACTGCTGTGGGATGGCAGCCCACCGCTCCTGGTCTTCCGCGGAGGAGGGATGAATGAAGGATGGGTCAAATGCGGAGAAATAATCTCATGAGAAGTATGGCGTGTGCATGTAGTGTGATGTGATAAATAGAAGTACATTTCTTTCTTCTTCTTCTTCTTCTTCTTCCCAACAGTAAGCTACCTCTCATGTCTCATACCCGCCCCACTTACTTAAAAATACAGACAACTGAACATCTGTGGAATAGTTTGCAAACAAGCTTATTCACAGAGGGAGAGGAGACTGGAGCGCTACTGGTGTCCCCCAAACCACCGGTGCTCATGGAAGGGAAAAATGTCCAAAATAAGAGGAAAACTTTTGGCCAAAAAATAAATAAATAAATGGCACAAAAAAATCCAAGTCCAGGCACTCAAGTGAAAAATGTAAAAGGCCTTTAATTTAATGGGCTACATTCATTAAAATTACACTAACGCGTATCGGCTTGCGCCTTCTTCAGGGTGCAGTGACACAAAGACAAACAGAGTAATCATGGTTGCAATTACTACAATTACTACAGCTGTGTTATGCAGGGCCAGCAGCTGATCGCTACTGTAAACAATGGGACCCACTGTCTCTCACGGACCCACAGATGCGGAGAAAGTGTAAGGGTTGTAAAAGTGATTACGAAGTAGCGCCAGTGTCACCGTTTTTAATGTCTCTTATACGCCAGATTTTAACAAACACGTAGATTAAAAAGACCAACAAGAAAAGCAGAAAAAGATAAGAAAAACTCTTAAGTCTAGCGAGCTGCTGTTAAAGGCTGCCGCTCGTATGGTGCCGGAAGTCAGTTTTTTGGAGTCATTCTGCAGCTGAGGTCGAGCAGAGGGGTTTCCTCTGTCCCAGTTGGCCTGTAATTGAGACTCGGGTAGCTTCAGTGCATGCGGGTGCCTCCTTAGCAGCCATTTTATTCTCTAAATTAAATTTACCTTTAAGATGTTTTAAGGATGATTTTGTCATGCGTAACACATTTAAGATTTTGAAACAGATTAAGACTGTGCTGAATCTCCCTGGATTGTCTACCTACGCTCCTATTTGTCAGAATCCTTGTTTTAAACCAGGTACAACGGATGCTGCTTTTGTACATGTTAGGCTTTCCGCTACTTAAATTGTGGGACCCAATGATGCAGACCCGGAGACAGGACTTATGAAAACAAAAGGCAGTTTATTAACAAAAGGAAGAACAAAAAGCGCACTTGAACGAGTGCAACAAAAACAACCAAAAACACACTCAAAAGGAGTGGATAGAACAAAAGGAGCTCTGACGAGGCGGGTATATAATCAAGGCACACATGGAAGCGGCAGGAAGGCACTGAAACAAAAGAAAAGAGTATTGGACCTTATAGGCTAGGTCAGAGGCGCTCTCCTCGCTCAGAGGCTGAGAACTCAAAAATCGTAAGTCCTTTCGCTTAGCCAGGCATATCGTGAGAATCAGCGCGAGCGGCACTACAACTTTGGAAATTTTCACGTGCGCAGAGCGAAATTTGTGCTTTGGAAGAGCGTGGAAAGACGAAAGTTTAAGACAATTTTCAGAGCTTCTCTCCACAGTTAATCCCCTGCACTCTAGCGCGAACATTCCGTGCAATACACACCCATTATAAACTCACAATTTCTCCCAAAACGCTCACGGTCATTGAACGGCGACTGCTCAAAAACTATACGACCTATCAAAACGAGAATTACTACATCAATAGACGAGACTTGGAACGGCGTCTCTAGGTGAAAGTATGCTGGAGCAGTAGCTCTTTGAAAAAGGGGGAGATTTTTTCGCATTTTTCTGCTCGTCCCATTCATTTCTTATGGGATTTTTTCGTGCGAAAAACGCGTATTCTGTAGAGAAAAATAATAGCCATCGATTCCCGATCCAGCCGCACGTTTTGATATATAATTCGCCTGGGTGCTCTCAAAACTGTAGGACTAGTAGCAAACCGAAATTTGTACGGAAGTAGAAGAAGAAGAAGAAGAAGAAGAAGCGCACAGAAGAACAATAGTGGTTCAGTGCTTTTGCCCTGAACACAGCAGGGGCGAAGCCACTAATCACTAATAAGAAGAAGAAGAAGCGCACAGAAGAACAATAGTGTTCAGTGCTCAGCAGGTAGTGCGGGTGCCTCACAGCAAGAAGGTTGCCGGTTCGATTCCTGGGTCGGGCCTTTCTGTGTGAATGGTTGTGTGTATGTGCCCTGCGATCAGCTGGCAACCGGTCCAGGGTGTACCCCGCCTCCCGCCCATTGACAGCTGAGATAGGCTCCGGACCCCGCGCGACCCCGAAAGGGATAAGTGGCATAGAAAATGGATGGATGGATATTATATAAACTAATAATTACTTATAAAAGCACACCTCAAAAAGGTAGACCTGCATAAAGTAAACTAAGATAGTTGCCATTTTTTTTGACTAAGATGAGACTAAAATGTACAGAATTTTAGGCAGTTAAAATGACTGAAAAGAAAAACCAGATGAGATGATTAAATATGATAAAAACTAACAATGACATTTGACACAGGACTAAGACTAGATAAAAAAAAATTGCTGACCAAATAACACTTGCTTTTCTGGAAACATAATTGTCAATAAACTTTGAGATAATGTGGCAATTTTGGGATAACTTCAATGACATTTCAAATATATGTTAGTTGGTAAATAGAACCTACCACGAAATTTGCAGACCTGAATAATGAAGGGTTCACATGTTTTTCAGATCACCTGTTTGAATTACGAAATTACACAAAAGCCTTGGTGAAAGAATGTGTTTAGCTAATAACACTGGACCCTAACTACTACATTTAACAATCACCAAAAATCTTGTTAAAAACAAACAATTTATAGCCAATAAAATGAAAAATAAATTGTGTATATATGTATACAGTATAATGCACAAAGTAGCAAAGTTACAAATTTTATGTAAACTGTCCAGATCATGTCCTTCATCGAGGTAAAGGGTTTCTGGTATGATATATCTGGTATATAAGTGTCAGCTCGAAATGAAGCTCTGTGGTCATCCTGACGCGTCTTTCCATTGTTACCCGGCCTTTCCAAATGCTGCTGGCTGCTGTGTTGTCTTCAGGCTGTTGCTTGATTTAGGCATGAAACTTGCCAAGCAATAGCTTCCTTTGGTCACACAGAAAAAAAACATGGCAGATTAAGTGTTACTTTCAAGACAAATACAAATAAATATTACTTAATTAATATTACTACACGTACAACTGTGTAAGGCTGCAAGAGCTCATTGTAGCTTAAAGTGGTCATGACATGTTGGATTACAAACCTGCACTTCTGATGCGAGGCTGAAGACTCCAATAGGGTGTCTCTGTAGTGGGTTGGTCTAGCAGACAACATCACTTGTTGCAGGTAATTGTAGTGATGTGCTGGTCTGTATGCAGGAAACAGTTAGAGATTACACCAACTTCATCTCAAATGTGTAGTTATGGCAACAGCTTCACAATAATGCTAACCATTCATTTATCAATGCCATGGCTGGAATTGCTTCTCTTTGGCAAGGCATCAGGTGGGTTAGCTGTTAGGGATGATGATGCTACTTACAGCTGATTTCCCAGGTTTGTGTCAGTCAGTTTTGAACAGAACTGAATCTTTGCAAAACCCAGTTTTGAAAATAACTGCTCACAGTAGTAGGTTGTCCCAAACAGGCATGCAAACTGTGATTGTGCCTAGCTTTTTTTTTTTGTTTTTTTTTGCTTTGCAGCTCATTGATTTTATGTTGTAGTTTATCAAGTACATCAGCTGGTTCCACTGAACACATTGCCATTCCAAATATTTTCACTTCCTTTTGTTTAGTTTTGCATATCATTAAACCTTCTCAGCAAATGCATGAATGTGTTTTGTACACACGTTGGATAAAAAAGTTTGTAGCAGTACATGAAATATTATTGTGAATGGAAAAAAATGTAAAAATTGTACAGGGCATGGAGAATTGCACATTGGTTTAGACTTGCACATGGTTCAAGTACATTGTTTTTCTCTATTGCACATTGGTTAAAAAAACATGCAGCAGTGTATAAAAGAAAACTAAGTATATATATAGACTTGATACAAAAAGATAGGAATGTAATATTGAAGAAAAAATATAATATTGCACTAGATATTGCATGAAATGTAATGGCATGAGGATGAAAACATAAAATCACACAGTGCAAAACAGTGTAGAGCAGTAAGTCAGAATCACAGTGCTGCATCAGACAAAACTAGAGTTGAACAGTCTGATGGCAGTTGGAATGAAAGGCCTGAATGAAGGGTAGCATTCCTTCCGTATAGAGTGGATGCAGCAGTCTGCTGCTGAAGGTGCTGCTTAGGGCCCCCACTGTATCATGCAGGGGGTGGGATGGCAAGGGTATGATATGGCCTTCATAGTGGACATTACCAAGTATCTCTCAGAGCGGAATCTTAAGCTCCAGTGAGCTTCTCAGCTCTCTGCTTTCAAATGTGAAGTGATTTAATCATTTAATTAAAGCTGTGGCAAGTGCAACTGGAAAGGGGTGACACTGTGCATTTTTCTACTCTACGAGAACTGAAATCTCCTTTGACATCTGAATATGCTGCTGTGTGAAAACTCCTCCAAGCTTTTGGTGAGAGGTTTCAGGACATGAAAAGTAAACAAAAGGAATTTAACATATTTGCTGCACCATTTAATGATGTACCAGCTGATCTGCCTGACAATCTACAACATGAAATCATTGAGGTGCAAAGCAGCAACTTGCTACTGTGAGCAGCTCTTTTTAAAACTGACTGTTGCTAAGACTAAGTTCTTCTCAAGACTAACCAACTAGCTGCAAGTAGCATCATCGTCACTATCATCTGACATCAGAAGAGAAGCAGTTTGAATCAGTGCCGAGGTTAGTGTGACATATGTGTTAAATACTTAAACATGACCAGGGGTGCTGTCAAGGAGGGGCCAAGTCAAGCCCACTGTGAAACAATTGCTGCCCCCACCAAGTGAGTCCCCTCCTTCCTTCCTTCCTTCCTTCCTTCCTTCCTTCCTTCCTTCCTTCCTTCCTTCATTGACCCCACTGCATTGGCACAATAAGCTTCTCAGTTGATGCCCAATAGCCAAAAATAAACTCAGCTCTTGTCCCCTGAACCTGTGAGGCAATCTAACAATTCTGCTTTGCTGTGCAGCCAAGAGCAGAGCAGTGCCTGTGCTTAGCTCAAGATAATGCTAATGGGTCACCCATCCATCCATCCATTATCTATACCACCTATCCCTTTCGGGGTTGCGGGGGGCTGGAGCCTATCCCAGCTACAATGGGCGAGAGGCGGGGTACACCCTGAACCGGTCGCCAGCCGATTGCAGGGCCACATGCAAGGACAAACAACCATTCACACTCACACTCACACCTACGGACAATTTAGAGTCATCAATTAACCTAATGAGCATGTTTTTGGTCTGTGGGAGGAAGCCGGAGTACCCGGAGAGAACCCACGCATGCACAGGAAGAACATGCAAACTTCACACAGAAAGGCCCCGCCTGACCTGGGGATCGAACCGGCAACCTTCGTGCTGTGAGGCACGCGCACTACCTGCTGCGCCACCGTGCAGCCGCGAATGGGTCACTTACAAGAAAAACATGGTGCATCTTTGCAAAGGTAGCTATGAAATCATGGGTGGAGATGAGAATGCAGTATAATCCTAATGAGCCTGCACTTAGTGTAGGAAGGGGAGCCAAATCTGAAGGGCTTGTTCAAGTCCATACTGCACTTCCATAGTAATGTTCACTCATCTTTCACCACATTTTATTTGTGTAACGATAACTCTGAAATGAATTAATTATTTAATGCATAAATCTTACTCCTCCCCAGGTGCTGCAAATCTTGGAAAGGGAATCGGAGGAATCCTGTTTTCCCGCTTTTCCCGGTCCAGTGGCCAGGTGGGTGGAGTGGAGGAGGAGCCAACAGATTCTGAGGGTGGAGCCTCTGAGGTGGAAAACATGGCATCGGGAGAGGAAGGAGTAACAGTAGCAGAGAGTGAAGAGAAGGACAAACAAATAGAGGAGGAGAGGAGGGAGGTAGAGCCTGCCATGTCCCAGTCCACCTCAGCTGTCATGGACAGCACCTCGTGTAAGTACCATGCTTTTGGTCAGGAACTCTGTTAAATTTACATGACATCAGTCAAAATCAGTCATACCATAAAATCTTGTTTCTTTTGATTTCTGCATTCCTATTTCTCTCAAAATCTTTCTGGTCCAGAGAGAAATTGAAATGTGGACTTGTCAGACCACAGCACACTTCTTCATTTTGTGTCAGTCCATCTTAAGTGAGCGCAGGCCCAGAGACTTCAACAAGATTTCTGAGTGTTGTTGAAATCCCTAAATTCATTGCACCTGTGGATTGAGAAACATTGGACTATTGAAGAACAATTGACTATTTGCCAATGCAGTTTTTCACAAAGTGGTGAAGTTCACTCCATCATTGTTTGTGAACACCTTAGCCATTCAGGGATGCCCTTTTCATACCCATTCACGATACTATCACCTGTTACCAATTAACCCGGGGAATTTTCCAAACAGGTATTTTTTGAGCATTCCAAAACTTTCCCAGTCTTTTGTTGCCCTGTCCCAGCTTGTTTGAAACATGTTGTAAATTAAGAATAATCATATATTCACAAAAATGTGATGAAGTTTGACTTTGTACTGTTTTCAATTTAAAATATAGTAAAAACCAATTATCACATTCTGTTTTATTTATGTTTTATACAGCATCTCAACTTATTTGGAATTGGGCTTGTACATTGTGTCTTTGTATGGTCACAAGTGCAATAGTCCACACATGACCACACCCAGCTGTAATGTTAGCTGTGGTTAGAGATTTAACAGACTTGTACCTTTCACAGAGGACAGTGTTTTTCTCCCTTCTAAAAATCTTTAATGGGAGTTACTCATTAATGGGAACCAGTTCCAAGGTATGTGAATGTGTGTTTGTCTGGGGCCTTTTTCATCATTTTCAGGAATATACAAAAATACATATATAAGTATGTTTACACTTTAAAGCATAAGTTCACAAAAGTGGAAATCTTGTTTTGCTAACCTCCAGTGGTTGTAGTTCTGACCTTGCTCTAGTGATGAGGAAGTGTATTCAGGGTGTGGTTGGTACACCATGACATCACTGTTGAGTGTGGCTTAAGGTGGTCACTGTAATCAGGGATCAGTGGCTGAAAACAGATGTCCAGACTTTTGTGGACTTAAAGCATACATTCCAGGAAAGTCTGCAAGTGCTGCTGACTGTCTAAGATAAGATAAAACTCTGGGGAAATTACATTGTTACACTTGGCAAAGTGTAAAAAAAGAGAGGCAAACTATACATGTGTCCATTTTGGACAAGATTATAAAAATACTTTTGCAGGTATTGAATTTCACATGATATGGATAAGCAATACAGTGTTTGCACAGTAAGAAAGAAAAAATATACAACACAGTAAAAAGTGTGACATATTGTCCCATACAGATATGAGTATATGTTAGCTTAAATAACAGTAATGCAAAATTGTAGGTTTGTGATGTTGTATTGGATTAAATGATGCTGGAGTTAAACAGTCTGACAGCCATTGGAATGAAGGACCTGTGGGAGCGTTCTTTCTTCCACAATGGATGCAGCAGTCTCTTACTGAAAGATCTGCTTAATTAAGCCCCCCACCCTCTCATGAAGGGAGTGGGATGGATTGTCCATGATTTGATGCTTGGCTAACATCCTCCCCTCACCCACTTCCTGATGGTCTCCAAAGGGCAGTCCAGGACAAAGCCAGCTCTCAGTGTTGTTTGTTCAGTTTGTTGTTGAGGTGAACACCCAGATATTTGTACTGGTTCACAATCTCAATGTCCAATCACTGGATATTAACCGGTGTAATCTGTGGCACATTCCTGCGGAAGCCTGTAACCATCTCCTTTGTCTTGCTGGCGTTTATGTGCAGGTGGTTCAGTCCACACCAGTTGACAAAGTTGGTTATGACTTCCCTGTATTCCAGTTCGTTCCCTTGTGATATATATCCAACAATGGCTGTATCATCGGAGAACTTCTGGATATGACAGCTGTGGGTGTTGTGTCTGAAGTCCGATGTGTAGAGGGTGAAGAGGAAAGGGGAGAGCACTGTACCCTGTGGAGCCCCATGCTGCAGACTACCACTATCACACAGACAAACCGCCACGAAGCCTCACATACTGTGGTCTGTTGGTCAGGTAGTTGAGCTACAGTTGTCCAGTTGTCTAGAGCCACAGATCAAGAGATCAGGTCTGCAAAGGACCTCATGTGGACTTATACGGACCTGCTTAATGTAGATTTCACCGGACTTTTCTCAGAATATGGCTGATAATTCACAGTGGTAATTACATGACGATTTGAAAGAAAATCATATTAACAATAAAGTGAAACATCGATAAGAAATCTTTTTGAAGTGTTGCGTGTTTTTCAGTTATCTTTAAGACATAGTAAGTCTTTGATATGGTACACATACAGAATATGATGGCTGAATGATTTGGCTTTGTATGTTACAGTTTTTAGTGTTAGACAGATGGACATTTGTTCAGCTAAAAAAATCATTTCACTCAGCCTTTGATGTGAGGGTTTGGCATGAACATTAGCAGTGTTAATGCTCCTGTAAAGGATGTAAGGCATAGCATTTGTTAGTAGTATTACCTGCACATACCTTGCATACTGTGTGTTCAGTAAAGTACACAGTCTTCATGGTGACCACTCCAGACAACATGACTGAAGTCAGCCAGGGCTCAGACCTTTTGAAGAAAATATCTTCTTTCTGCAGATGGAAACTGATCTGTCATTTTCTCTGTTTCAGTGGAACTGGAGAGGCGCATTGACTATGAGCTACGGGAGGGCTTGGTGGAGAACCGTTATTGGTCAGCAGTGACCTCACACACGGGCTATTGGTGCTCTTATGATGTGGCTCTGTTCCTCCTCACCTTCATGTACAGACCACAAGAGCTGCCTGAACCTACAGAAGACAACCCAGACATCTCATAAACTGACACATGGAGCCATCATTGCTGGGGTCACTTCACTTTCATTTTTTGAAATACAAATTGAAAGCTGGAACAACATAGAATAGACCTAATTTTTCATTTTCTAATTTCTTAATTCTGATAAAACAATTCTATGCCTCAGAAATGTTTTGTGTGAAATACAAAATATATTATTTGATATATTATTAAATCTGCATTTTTACAAATGTCAAATATTGGAAGACAAATTCTTATTTTAAATTGTTTCTATTTTGTTTGACCAAATAATTATTGATACAACTTAATTGTTCCTTTTAGTTGAACTGATTAGAAGAATAGTTGGTTTTAACTTTAATCAAAAGATTAGATTATGGCTTACCGTGTACATCATAAGTCTTCCCACTTTAGTATGTAATTTTTTTGTAATGAGTGTGTACCAGTATAGAGCCCTAATATCAAAGAAGTTGGGAACACTGTGTATTTCATGAATAAAAACAGAAAGCAATCATTTGCAAATGAACTGTGCTTTTAGAAACATTGTTGAGTCCTTGTAGTAATATCCTTTATACAATCATGTGTTCACAAAGCAGTGAACCTAGCTCCATCAATTCAATTCAATTCAATTATTTTATAAATCACCAAATCACACCAGAAATTGTGTAGCAGAGAGGGGTTTATATTTAACTAATATATATAGTATATGTAATACATCACTATGAATCTAATAATAATGGAAGTATAATTAAAAGTGACAGCAGTTACAGTGGATGTCAGGCATGTCCATGGTGGGAGACATAGCCACAATCCATAAACCAGGTTCAACCACTATCCATGGGAGCCTGTGAGACGTAAAAGCACAAAGACTCAGTTAGTAATATACCTTAGTAGGAATGAGTGGATGCAGATGGAGAAGGAGAGAAGAATAGAAATGCAAAAATCAATGTTCATGAGGTAAAGTTGTAAATATATTGTCTTTGTACCATTTTCAATTGCGTATATGTCAAAAAACATTAGCAAATTATAACATTTATTTATGCTTTACACAGTGCCCCCAACCTTTTTGGAATCTGGGTTGCAATATATACCTATACATAGGTTCATAGGTTGCAATATATACCTATAGGTACAAGGGAACCAGATGTGAAGTTAGGAAATGAGGTGGTGACAATATTTAGCATTTTCTAAATATACTGTGACCTATTTCAAAATAACCATATACACCTCAGCAACACTGGGGGGGGGGGGGGGGGGGGGGGGGGGGGTACAGATATATGAGAATATGAGAATAAGCTAACTACTCAGTTTGAACAAAAAACAAAACAAACAAAAAAAAAAAACAGAAAACAACTACAGGGTACATTTGTATTTTTACTTTGCAACAAATAGAAGTCCAGGGAAAAGAGAACCTAAAGCCTATATTTTACTGTATATGTTGTAATGTAAGTGAATTTCCAGTATGGAGTAAAACACTGTACTAACAGGGGACTTCAGGATCACAGACCAAGGACCACATACATGCAAAGATGCCACTGTAAACTTCCCTTATGCCACCAAGCTGTAACACACATCTGTAGTCTCCTGTCAGATGATTTGGAGATTAATGTCAGTTGTCCCTATGCACTCCCCATTGCTGTCAAAGTAATTGATGTGCTGCGTTCCTTTTCAAATGGGTCATTCCAGCATCCCTTGAGTTCTATTGAAGGCACATCATAATCAACTGCTACGTTTGGCCATTCATGCAGTTAAATCGAGCCTTGTCTGACAGGCCAATGATTTCATGATTTCATGATTACATGATTTCATTATTTCATATGATACCTGCTCGTCAAGAAAGGCAGGAGTTTTGGGTGAAATTTGGGTTCCCCCAGATCCTGGGTCTCAATACGGCAACTACATGCCCTGTCAGAGAATGCTCTGATATAGGTGAACCATAAGGGAACCCATTCCACCAACAGCCAGGTGATTTGTGATACAACATGTAAGGTTAGACGTGTATTCGCAAATTATCTTGGATCAAGCCATGACTCCTTTATACTGGCCACATCTGTCATTCTGCAGTCTTCCAGGGGGATCCCCTGGTGGAGGGGTGGCTGTTAGGAGACAATGGCTAAAGACACTAAAGACATGGCTTAGGACTAGCGTTATATGCTGAACTGTGTGTGCCAACGCTAATGAACCCAAATATGCCAGCAGCAGCACTGGCAGGAATCAGTCGGCAGAAGAGCTGCGTCATCTGTAGTCTGGTAAGCAAATGGACTGGGTTTGTGCAGTAATTACTGCATTTAGTTTAGACAGTTTCATTCACTAGGTGTGGGAAAAAAAGAAGAAGAAAAAAAAACAGAATAAAGACTAGACTAGAAACAGAAAACTGTAACAATATTGTGTAGTTATAAATCTAACTGACATAAAAATATACAGGATATGTCTGTGTCAGTTTGGTCAAATTTGTCAACACAACAAGCATGATTGGACATTGGTGCATTTGTTTATTGACTGTCTCCATGACTGTGAGTCACTAAACTGAAACATTTTTAAACAAAAACTAGACAGAAATTAAACATTAATAAAAACTAAACTGATATGAGCCAACCCGCTCTGAAAACTGGCAACAAAGCAGAAAACAGAATTTAGAAAAAAAACAAAACAAAACAAAAAAACAAAACAAACTATAATAGTTCTGTTTTGCGCCATATTGGTGAACACAATTTTAAACTAGAGGTCTTCCACCCTGGATTTGCAGGCGGAGAGCATCACGACGGGGCTGGCCACAGAAGGCTCCAGGGGCAGCAGGGGGTTGTCTGCGCATGATGAATCAGATGGTTGGAAGAGGAAGAGTTGCAGAAGTGAAGTGCTCAACTGCTTCAGCGCGCCATCCAAGGAGACGCAGTAACATCTCAGTCCAGTTCAGATGGGCATTGACATTGCAAACACTCCTCCTGATTGCACTCAATTCCCTCTTCACCATGTGGAATCCAGTCTGCTGGATTTCCAAGAAAGGGTGGTCCTCTAGCCAAATGATGGGTCAACTCATCTCTCCTCTCAACCTTGGCAATGTTTCTTGCACTCTGTCTTTGCTCGCCACAACTATCCCGTTTTTGTAGAGGTGATGGCTTCTGTTTGTTCTGTGGGAGAAAGACACAGTAATGGAACTGATCAAACAGATATTTTGTTGTTTCACTGAATAAAAGTTGTTTGATTGACAGCACAAAAGGTCTGCTGTTCTGGAATCTCCCTATATGAATTACATTCTATACAACAGTTCACAATGATTTATTGTTATCATGACTTTGATTGCCCACCTCTGGTCCCCCAAATCCCTCAATGATTTTCCACAGGAGTAGAGGAACTGATGTCCTCAGTTTAAGTTCGATCCTCAGCAGCCGTAGTAGGTGGTCCTCGTTCCATTTCCGCTTGATGTTTTCAGTGAGCCAGTTTTCCACCTGCGGCCCAGACATTGCCCACCAGACCATTTCATACAAATGCCACTTGATATCGATTTATTGTGAAATCTCACCCGCTGCGTTCAAGGCCTGTGTCGCTGTCAGGACTGGGAAAAAATATCCCCATATAGTTGGTCAACTAAGTTGACCCTTGAACGCAGCATAATCACCAAGTAAAACCAAATGGAAAAAAAACAAACAAAAAAAACATTTGGCATACTGCTAACATTGTTTAATCAAAATGTCTCTTTCAAAGGCCAAAAGAAAGGTTGGTACCGAGCACAGAGTGTTTCAGGACAAGTGCGAGAATGGTTATTTCTTTGTCGAGGTTAGGGGGAATGCCACCTGTCTCATCAGCAAAGAGAAATCTGCCATGCTTAAGGAGGATAACCTCAAGCTGCATTATTCAGGCCGATGTGGCACTTTAAGCAAGTTATGCCATGAGTGAGATGATTGCCAAAGCGGGAAAGCCGTTCACTGAAAATCTCTGAAAGACTGCATGCTACAAGTTGCAAATATTGTCTGTCCAGAAAAAAAAGTCAATCCAGCAACATCAGTCTGTCAGCCAACACAGTGGCAGAGTAGATCACTGAGCTATCAAGAGACATTTAGCAAGCATCAGGCAAGAAATTACTGTAAAATAGTTCACATTGAGAAAAATAGCTGTTCGGACAGTTGAACGTTTTTTTCAGTTTTTTTTGTGGAATACTTGAAGTGGCTCCATTGTGACAAGACTGGATGCTCAGCAGCCCTCATGTATTTTGAGTTTGACACCCCTGCTATAGAGTCTCTGAACAGCTCCATGGAAGACAGTTTCAGCTTCCACCCAATTCATCAGTAAACATGGGTGGTGGATGCCTGTTTGTGATCTGTGTGAAGGCCTCAAAGATGGTCATGCTCATATTACAATTGTTATCTGGTTGTGAAACATACTTAAAGTGTAAATTTTCTTTGAAGTCCTCTCAAACTCCACGTTATTTTACAATACGTCACACTGTACCTAGTAATATTTGAAATGGTAGCCATGAGTTAAAAATTATCAACAGGATAAATTCTTTTTAAGTTTCAACCATGTTACACCATGTATTCTCTAACTCCACATGCTGTTCCCTTGTACGTATAGTATGTAGTAGGTACTGTAGCCTACTTGTACATGGTTACTACAAAATTCTTGTATTGTAAATTTGGAAGAATTATGTAGGAGGCCTATGTTGCGGGCCACAATCAAAGGCATATCCCACTAACAGAGCAAGCTAAAGTGACTGTTATGATTGAGTAAACTGAAAATTAATAACCCAACATAGACACAAGCACATATAAATCACTTACCTGTTGTACACATGACATCTAAATTCCTCCCAGTTTACACACAAATGTTGATGTGACCTTTGCCTCAGAGTGGACACATACTGTGCCCTGTACAAGCCCACAGGGAGGTGCTTATACCCAAAGTCTGTCTTCTGTTTCCTCCAGCTGTTTCCTGTGCAAAGCACTCTGCTGTGTTCAGCCCTGTGACATCCCGCTGAGGGTTCAGTTCAGTTCAGTTCAATTTTATTTATATAGAACCAAATCACAACAGAAGCTGTCTCAGGACACTTTCCATATAGAGCTGGTACAGACCAAACTCTTTTATCTACAGAGAACCAACAATTCCCTCATGGCTTGGCAACAGTGGTGAGGGAAAACTTCCTTTTAACAGGCAGAAACCTCAGGCAGAACCACGCTCTGGGTGGGCAACCATCTGCCTCAACCAGTTGGGTTAGAGAGAGGGAGAGAGGGAGCAAGAAATGGAGAGTGTTATGACCACGTAGATCAAGTATAGTTTTACTAGGACCCAAGTGGTAGACAAAGGCACCAAATGAAAAGAGCCGTTCAAAACACACGGTTTATTATAATGAGCAAAACAGTACCAGTATAACCAACAAAATGCAATCTAATAACCAAGCGCAAAATCAGCCAAACAACAAAAAGTCAACTACACCGTGGCGAGTGGGTAGGAACTAAACACACACTAAACACTAGAAAATAAACGAGAATGATAACACGCAAAAAACAAGGAACTATAACAAAGCAAAGACACACTCAACAGCGGGTAGGAATACAACAAGGTCTATGAAGCACGAGACAAGGTATGGCTGGAAAATTTAAGCAAGGGCTCAAAACAATCTGGCAGACAGAGCCACCACACTGCTTAAATGCAGGAAGAAAATCAGTGGATGGGCATCAAGTGTGCTGTCTGGCCTCTGCACAGCCAGGCCACACCTCCACTGCGGAAACAGAGGAACTGAGGGGTATTCCAGAAAGCGGGTTATGTGAAAACTCAGAGTAAGTTAACCCTGAGATGAGGGAAACTCTGACTTTTCCGTTCCATAAAGAGAGGTAACTGAAACTCTGAGTCAGTCACCATGGTAACAGACTCTGTGAACATATCCTGCTTGCTGGCAGATTTACTATAAGAAACCCTGAGTTTCTACCTGTCTCCTCCCACATGAAGAAAGCTGGTAGACATGGATTGCCTGTTCATTCCCAATGCGATTGATATCGAAGTCCAACTGATTCGAAACGCTTTATGTCGCGAGAGAATCTTCCGACCGAGATTAGATGTCCCGTCATTTCCAGAGGAATATCTGTTCAAACGCTACCGCTTTTCATCAAATGATAGAATTTATCTCGATGACATTCTCCGGCCATACATTACCAACCTCACACACCGCGGATGTGCGCTCACATCACAGCAAAATTTATGCATAGTGCTATGGTTTTCTTTTTGCAAACGGTAGTTTTTGTACAATATTGAGGATGCAGTGCACTTCGGAAAGGCAACAGTGTGTAGAGCTGTGAGGAAAGTGACCCTCGCAATGAAACGCCTGTTACCAATGTAGCAGAACCGGCCTTTAACTGACCCCTTCTTTCCCTCCTTTTCTGGTGATACTCAAGGGAAATGGAGGTGTAAACCCGCCAACCGATTGAATTATAGACCCCCTGGTTTACCTATAATGCAATCTGATTTCGAAGAGAGACAGGAAGTCTGGTTCAGTAAACTACTTTACTCACACACTGAAGAAAGAAAGCCAAAAGGTCAACGCCTATCTCTAAATCAGGATGTCCCACGCTATGCTAATTACTTCCCCAATAGCCCGAGGACTCCATACAACAAGACTGCCTGAAGAGACAAATAGCAGGCCTCAGAGGAATCCACAGACATCAGCAAATGCTGATGGTCGTAAACCGGACATCCCTTGAAGCAACTAGTGACTCACGTTTGTGTGTTTTCCTCAACACTCCAAGATAACCAGATTTTATGTCAAACTTAACTTTTCATGTTTTCAACCTACAGGACTCGGGGTACGCATAACATTGATGTTTTTCCCGTATCTCTGACCCAAAGTATGACTAAGTTGTGATTTTAACGGTTTTATAAAAGTTGTATGAACTGTCACCACAAACTATACTACCATCCAGAGTTTCCTAACCGTCAGATTGAATATGCTTGACTTGGTACATTTATCGATAAGTAACCGTAATCGTGATAATCATTTTTTTTGACAAATATAATCTGCCTCTCTTTATTATTACCTTTATTTTTGTATTAGTTATTCATTGAGTTATTATGCCTGTTGGGATAAAATTGTACCATGGTTGTCATTTAATGTTGTCACCCAACCATAGAAAGTATCTAATGCCTGCTGTGAACAATATTGAAATACCATCGAAATTTGTCATTGAAATTATATGTGATTGACCATAGTGAGAAGCAGATGAGCCCCTCGTATGATTCTTTGATTAGTTCAGCTCCATGAGGCGAGATTACACCGCGCGTCACAAAGAGTCTCCCGTGATTTGATGGCCTGCCTTTCGACACGCCCCGGAGCGACCTTTAAAAACTGCGTGTAGTGCGCGTTTCAGTAGTAGATTTGTAGTAGATTAGTAGCCTTTTAGTAGAGTTTTAGTTTTTGTTTTTTTTGTTCCGTCTAAGTTTTGTTAGTTAAGTTTTTCTTTTCACGTCTAGTTACTCTCAGCTGAGTTATTTTCTTTGCTTTTGTCTTAAGTTTTGAGCAGTCGTTTTGCTCCTTAAGTTTTCGTCTTCGAGCTACTCCAAGCCATTCCGGGTAGCGTAAATAATCTTCAATCAAGACGTATTCTTATAATTTGCCGTAAACTTCAAAGTTAACTTCCTCTTTAGCCCAACGTTTTGTTTTGTTTTCATTAGTGAATTTAGGCAAGTAATACTAATTTTGTAGCCTTCTTCGACCGGCCATCGAAGAGACTCTTAATTTGTACTATCAGTCTAAAATAATCCGTCACGGACTCAACCGAACCAAACCCTGCGGCCAGCTGTTGATCCTTGGTCCGGTTCATAACCATCCGGAGCAGTCCATCATCTGTAACCGACCGCCGAACCAGTTCCAGAGACGCCCCGTTCCGCACCAGTTTGTCATCTTGGAGGTCTGGGCCTTCCACTAGACCACCAAGTAGATCGAGCCGCGGACGAACATCTGGAACGTCTTCGAGCCAGTTCGGAGCAGAGCACAACGGGACGCCAGCAACCAAGTAGGCACGCTAAGTGGGTTTGAATAAGAGTTGGTCCGTGAGGTTAAGATTAGGTCAATTCGTCCAAATTCTCTCCATTAATCGTTCTTCCCCTTAACTCCGCGTTCGCGCCCCCATTACTCCTTTTAGACTGCCTCTCACTATCGCCAATTTATTTACCCTTGTGTTGCCATAAGTTTCTTGTTTGTTCTGTCATATCACCTCCCATCTTCCGTCTTATTGTTCATGGTACATTACCCATTATCCACAATTCTGCTTAATAAATGATATTTTGATTTAAGTCCTGGTTAGACGGTGTCCTTTTGAACTGAATATTTACGATCCCTGTATCCAGAATTTACACTTCAGGTTATCAGACTGGTTTACGGTTAGTTCATTCGTTAGTATTTATCAGCGTTATAGCAGTTAATCTCTGCAGTCCTTCTTAGCTGAGGAAGGTGGTGCCCCGACATTTTATCAACGAATGCAACATCAAATTAAGGTAGTACACACTACACCAATGATGGTAGTGACTGATGACTGATGTAGAAATCATATATTCTTTTATTTCAAATTATGATATACATTCTGCTGCGACCTCAGATTGGGTTCAGTAGCTTAATTAGCTGTTATTTTGCAGGGCTTCCAAATGTGATAGGATGCATAGATGGGACACAAATTCTTGTTACTGCGCCTGCAGAAAACAAAGGGGACTATGTGAATAGAAAATCCTTTCAGAGCATCAATGTCCAGGTTTATGACCAACCATCTTAAAAATTATGTACATGAAAATGCATACATTACAATACACTGTAACACATGTCATTCTCTGCACTGTGAAGATCTTATGTGATGCTTATATCATTACAAATGTAGAAGCCAGGTGGCCTGGCTCTGTACATGACTCCCGGATCTACTGGGAGTGTAGTCTGAGCAACAGATTTGCACGCGGTAAGGAAGCTAAAACTTTGTACAAATGTTGTTTGTCTCCATTTTTAATGCGCTCAAATGTGTCCTCGATAATTACAGGAGAGTTTGATGGCTACCTACTGGGGGGGTCGAGGCTATCCATGTCAGCCCACTCTGTTGACTCCTTACCCTGACCCTGAGCCAGGGCCCCAACAACGTTTTAATGTGGCCCACTGCAGGACTAGAGCCTGGGTTGAGATTGCCATAGGCATACTCAAATCCAGGTTCCAGTGCCTGCATAAGCTCAGGGTCACCCCAGAGAGGGCATGTGACATCATTGTGGCATGTGTTGTTCTCCATAATATTGCAACTATTAGAGGAGAGCAACACCCTGCTGTACAAATGAATGACCCTGAGGATGACCACCCCATCCACCCTGCAGACATGCAGGATGGAAGGGCTGTAAGGGACCTAAACAGCAGAAACTACTATTGATTAAAACAGTCAAATAATGACAAATTCACATGTGGTTTGGTCTTCTTTATTCCCTAAAAGTACAAAATCAGCAGTCAGGATTTGTAATATAGTTCCATCCATTAACATATTTCACCTGTGAAGTGCATCCACCTCAACTGGTGTTCCAGTAACAGAATTTCAAGGTCTGTTTTTCTAATCTGGCGATCCAGATAGACCATTTCCTTTTCACTCTATACTCTTCATGAGGTGGACTCTATACAACTCCTTCACTGGTAACTGGGAAACTTATGGACGACATTTAAATCCGACAGTTCTGCATACAGATTCAACATGGTATTGACCAAAAATCTGACTATGTCAATCTGCGCTGTGGAAATTGATGGACCTTCCTCCTGGTGATGCCCAGTTGTTCTGTTGAAGGACAAGAATGTGCTGGTTGTTTGTCCATTATCTATGCTCATCACTTCAGTGTGATCAGACATGTCAAACTCCAAATTCCACTCCAGAAGGTAAAGGAATGTAAATGGGCAGAGCACTGCCAGTAGCTCTACATAATATTAAGACACACTTCAGTAGGCCTCTCTGGATTGCTCCCTGTGGCAGCAGACAGTGTTTCATCATCATCATCATCATCATCATCATCATCATCATCATCATCCTCCTGTGATGAAGGAAAATATACTGTTTCAGAATACTTTGTTGGTGGATGTGGTCCTCCACCCGTTTTTCGGGCCTCTGCCATCTCTCTGTTGGCTGAGCCGAACTCAAATGTTAATCTTTTTTAAATTAGTATTTTAGTGAGTGTTTGTGGACACATGGTCACATTTTAAATTCAATTCAATTCAATTCAATTCAATTCAATTCAATTCAATTCAATTCAATTCAATTCAATTCAATTCAATTTGTATAGCGCCAAATCACAACAGAAGTTGTCTCAGGACACTTTCCATATAGAGCTGGTGCAGACCAAGCTCTTTTATCTACAGAGAACCAACAATTCCCCCATGAGCAAGCACTTGGTGACAGTGGCGAGGAAAAACTTCCTTTTAACAGGCAGAAACCTCGGGCAGAACCAGGCGGCCATCTGCCTCGACCGGTTGGGTGAGAGAGGGAGAGCAAGAGAGGGACAGACAGACAGACAGACAGACAGACAGACAGACAGACAGACAGACAGACAGACAGACAGAAATGCAGTCAGAGAGAGAGAGAGAGAGAGAGAGAGAGAGACAGAGACAGAGAGACAGACATGCAGTCACAGTAACAGTGACAGTGGATGTAATAATAGCAGTAGCAGTTGCAGTGGATGTCAGGCAGGGCCAAGGCAGGAGACGCAGCTGCAATCCACAATCCAGATTCAGCCACTGTGTAACCTGCAGGGCGACAAAGCACAGAGACTCCGGGGAAGGAGCTACTGTAAGTTAGTAACACGCCGTGGTAGGACATGAAAGCGTGCAGATGGAGAGGGACAGAAGGACAGAGGAGCTCGGTGTATCTTTGGAGGTCCCCCGACAGTCTAATCCTATAGCAGCATAACTAGGGGCTGGTCCAGGACAAGCCTGAGCCAGCCCTAACTATAAGCTTTATCAAAAAGGAAAGTTTTAAGCCTACTCTTAAATGTAGAGACAGTGTCTGCCTCCCGGACAAAGACTGGAAGATGGTTCCACAGGAGAGGAGCTTGATAGCTAAATGCTCTGACTCCTGTTCTGCTTTAGGAGACTTTAGGAACCATAAGTAGACCTGCATTCTGGGAACACAGTGTTTGAGTGGGGCAATAAGGTACTATGAGCTCTTTAAGATAAGAAGGTGCCTGGTTATTTATGGCTTTGTAAGTAAGGAGGAGAATTTTAAACTCTATTCTAAACTTTACAGGGAGCCAGTGCAGAGTGGCGAGTATTGGAGAAATATGATCTCTCCTCCTGGTTTTTGTCAGAACACGTGCTGCAGCATTCTGGAGCAACTGGAGAATATTCAGCAATGAATTTGGGCAGCCTGATAGTAAAGAATTGCAATATCCAGCCTGGAAGTTACGAATGCATGGACTAGTTTTTCTGCATCATTTTGAGACAAAATATGCCTGATTTTTGCGATATTATGTAGGTGAAAAAAGGCTGTCCTTGAAATTTGTTTTACATGGGAGTGAAAGGACATGTCTTGGTCAAAGATAACTCCCAAATTCTTTACAGTGGTGCTGGAGGCCAGCGCAATGCCATCCATAACTGCTACGTCATCAAAAAGTGACTTTCTAAGATGTTTAGGGCCTACTACTATAACTTCAGTTTTGTCTGAGTTTAGCATCAGAAAATTGTAGGTCATCCAGGTCTTTATGTCATGAAGACATGCTTGTAGTCTAATTAACTGACTGGTTTCTTCCGGCTTCATTGATAAATATAGCTGGGTATCATCTGCATAGCAATGAAAATTTATTGAGTGCTTCCTGATAATCTTACCTAAAGGAAGCATATATAAGGTGAATAGAATTGGTCCAAGCACAGAATCCTGCGGAACTCCATAGCTGACTTTAGTGATGTAGCAGAACTGACCTCTAACTGACCTTCTCTTACCCTCTCTGCAATACTCCAGAGAAATGGAGTTGTAAACCAGTCTAACTGGTTGAGTTACAGACCACCTGGTTTGCTTACAAGGAAGGTGTTAATTTCAGAGACAAGATGTCTGGCCAAGAGGAATCTCCTCCATGTTTTCTTTTCGGGGAAACCAGAGACACAGACACCTCAACATCAAAGGTTGCCTTCTCCTCACTATGTTTCTCATGGCAACGCTAATTCTCTCCTGATAGCCCCATGGGAGATCAAGACAATAAAACTGTCTGGAGAGACAAATGCCAGGCTCCAGAGGAACCTCCAAAAAATCAGATAATTCTGATGGGTTGTAAATTGGACATTCCTGAAGCAACTTGTGTATGCTTGTGTGCTTTTTCTCAATACTCCAGGATAACCAAACTTCTATGTTAAACTTAACTTTTGATGTTTTCACCCTACAGGACTCATTGTACGTATAATATTGGTGTTTTCCCAGTATCTCTAACCTGAAGTATGAAAAGTTGTGATTTTAACTGTTTTATAAAGTTTGTCTGAATTTTTATCATGGAACCATACTGCCATCTAGAGGTTCATAACAATACGCTTGACGTGATGCATTTATTAATAAGTAACCATAATCATCTTGGGCAAATATAGTCTGCCTCTCTCTACTTCTTTATTTTGTGTTAGTTATACCGTGAGTCTTCATACATATTAGGATGAAATTGTTACCATGATTATCGTTTAGCCCTGCAATCGGCTAGCGACCGGTTCAGGGTGTACCCCGCCTCTCACCCATTGTAGCTGGGATAGGCTCCAGCCCCCCGCAACCCCGAAAGGGATAGGCGGTATAGATAATGGATGGATTATCGTTTAATGTTGTCATCCAATCATAGGAATTGCTTAACGCATGTTGTGAACAATGTTGAAATGTCATTGAAAATCGTCCATTCAAAATATATGTGATTGACCATAGTGAGAAGCAGATGAGCCCCTCGAATGAATCATTAATTAATTCCAGCTCCATGAGGCGAGATTACATTGCGTGTCACAAACCATCTCACGTGTGTGACGGCCTGCCCATTAGACACGCCCCGGAGCGAGATTTAAATGTCTGCAGCCGCAGCATGAATTCAGTGCGCGTTACTCAGTCTTGTCTTAAGTTATGTTACGTTATGTTTTAGTTTTGTTTGTTACTTCTTAGTTGTCTTAGTCTTGTACAGTCGTTTTGCTCTTTAAGTTTTTCCAGTCTTCAAGCAACTCAAAAGCCATACCGAGTAGCGTGATTTACTTTTCAGAAGACATTTTTCCATAGTTTTGCGTTAACTTTCATTTTTCTAAGTCACACGTTTTTGTTTTAGTATCTGTAAATTTTAGTCAAATAATAATAATTTTGTAGACCCTTTTCGACCGGCCATTGAAGAGACTATCAATTTTGTTACTATCCGTCTAAAATAATCTTTCACGGACCCAACCGAACCAAAACCCTGCAGCCAGCTGTTGATCCTTGGTCTGGGTTAACAACCATCCGGAGCCGTCCCTTATCTGTAACCGACACTGTCGAACCCAGTTCGAGAGATATCACCGTCCAACATCAGCTCTTCACCTTGGTGTGCCTGGGCCTTCCACCGGACCACCGAGCAGATCGAGCCACGGACAAGCACCTGGGCATCTTCGAGTTAGTTCGGAGCAGAATTTACCGGGACGTCATCAACCAAGTAGGCATGCTAAGCAGGTTTGAATAAGAGTTGGTCAGTGAGGTTAAGATACTGCTAATTTATCCAAATTCTCTCAACTGCTCGTTTAATCCCTTAACTTTACGTTTGCGTCCCTATTATCCCCTTACAACTACTTCTCACTATCGCCAAACTTGTTTGCCATTGTGTTGCCAAAAGTTTCTTTTGTGTTCTGTCATATCACCTCATATCTTCTGTCGTACCATTCATGATATATCATTCATTATCCATAATTCTGCTTCATAAATGAGATTTTGATTTAAGTCCTGGTTAGACGGTGTCCTTTTGAACTGAATATATACGATCCCTGTATCCAAAGTTTACACTTCAGATTATCAGACTGGTTTACCGTTAGTTCATTCGTTAGTATTTGATCAGCGTTATAGCAGTTAATTTCTGCAGTCCTTCCTAGCTGAGGAAGGTGGTGCCCCGTCATTTTATCAACGAATGTAACATCAAATTAAGGTAGTTCCCCTCCAGTGAGCACAGAGGAGTCGTCATTAACGCGTACAAACTGAGAGCGATCTGACAAGTAGGATTTAAACCAGCTTAGTGCAGTTCCCTTAATGTCAATGAAGTGTTCCAGTGTCTGCCATGGGATGCCATGGTCAATGGTGTCAAATGCAGCACTAAGATCCAATAAGACTAGTACAGAGACAAATCCTTTATCAGATGCAATTAGAAGGTCATTTGTAACTTTAACCAGTGCTGTCTCTGTGCTATGATGTACTCTAAATCCTGACTGGAAATCCTCATATAAACTATTATTGTTTGGAAAGTCACACAGCTGATTGGCAACTGCTTTCTCAAGAGTTTTTGAGAGAAAGGGAAGGTTGGATATCGGTCTATAGTTGGCTAAAACCCCTGGATCAAGAGTAGGCTTTTTAAGTAGCGGTTTTATCACAGCTACTTTAAAGGACTGTGGTACGTAGCCTGTTGATAAAGACAGATTGATCATGTCTAATACTGAAGAGTCAATTAGAGGTAATACTTCTTTAAACAGCTTAGTTAGGATTGGATCTAAAATACAAGTTGATGATTTTGATGATGAAATTATTGAAATTAGTTGGTGAAGGTCAACAGGAGTAAAACAGTCTAAAACTGCGACAGACTGAGTAACAGTTTCTACGGTTTCTGTGTTTGAAGACAAAACAGTACCTGTTGACGGCAGGAGCCGATGAATTCTGTCTCTAATAGTTAGAATTTTATCATTAAAGAAGCTCATGAAGTCATTACTGTTCAGAGCTAAAGGAATACATGGTTCAACAGAATTATGGCTCTCTGTCAGCCTGGCTACGGTACTGAAGAGAAACCTGGGATTGTTCTTATTTTCCTCTATTAGTGCAGAGTAATAGGCTGCCCTGGCACTGCGGAGGGCTTTCCTGTATATTTTAAGACTGTCTTGCCAGGCGGACCGAAATTCTTCCAAATTGGTAGAACGCCATTTCCTTTCTATTTTCCGTGAAGTTTGCTTTAATTTGCGGGTTTGAGGAGTATACCATGGAGCTAACCTCCTCTGTTTAATTTTCTTCTTTTTTAGGGGAGCAACAGAGTCAAGTGTCATACGCAATGAACCTGTAGCACGATCAACCAGGTAGTCAATCTGGGAGGGACTAACGTTAGCATAGGAATTCTTTGTTGTATTGAAACATAGCATTGAATTAAATACTGATGGGATCATATCCTTAAATTTAGCTACAGCACTATCAGACAGGAGTCTGGTATAAGAATTTTTGCCTACTGGCTGGTAGTCTGGTAATATGAATTCAAAAGTTATTAAATGATGGTCCGATAAAAGAGGATTCTGTGAGGAGACTATTAAGTCTTCGATTTCAATGCCATATGTCAGAACAAGGTCGAGGGTGTGGTTAAAACAGTAAGTCGGTTCATGTACATTCTGATGGAAGCCAACTGAGTCTAATACTGAGATAAACGCAGTGCTAAGGCTGTCATTATCAACGTCGACATGTACATTAAAGTCACCTACAATAATTACTTTATCTGCTTTAAGGACTAAGCCTGATAGAAACTCCGAGAACTCAGCTATAAATTCGGAGTAAGGACCAGGAGAGCGGTATACTATAACAAATAAAACTGGCTGCACTGTTTTCCATTTTTCATGAGAAAGAGTGAGAACAAGGCTTTCAAATGAGTTGTAGTTGAGTGTAGGTTTAGGGTTGATCAAAAGGCTTGAGTCAAAAATGGCTGCAACTCCACCTCCTCTGCCGCTGCCTCGAGGAATGTGAGTATTAATATGGCTCGGAGGAGTAGCTTCATTTAGGCTCACATACTCTTCAGGACACAACCAGGTTTCAGTCAGACAAAATAAATCAATATTTTGGTCTGATATTAACTCATTTACTAGAACAGCTTCAGAGGACAGAGATCTGATGTTAAGGAGTCCACATTTAATTCTCCTATCTTATTGTACTATTGCAGAGGTTGTTTTAATTTTAATTAGATTCTTATGTTTAACTCCTCTTCTCTGTACTTTTGGTTTACTTAGTTTACGTGGTCGGGGGGCAGACACAGTCTCTATGGAGTGTTGGGTGGGTAACTGCTCTAATGGAGGCGCAGAGAAGCGTGTAGGACTGCAGCTCTGCCTCCTGGTCTCAACTCTGAGTTGTCAGGGGTTAGGTTCATAAATAAAATCGGTCAGATTTCTAGAGATGAGAGCTGCTCCCTCCAAAGTGGGATGGATGCCATCTCTCCTAATCAGACCAGGTCTTCCCCAGAAAGTCTGCCAGTTATCAATAAAGCCCACACCGTTTGCTGGACACCACCTCGACAGCCAGCGATTGAATGATGACATGCGGCTAAACATATCATCACTGGTCAGATTTGGCAGGGGTCCAGAGAAAACTATGGAGTCCGACATCGTTTTAGCATATGTACACACCGATTCCACATTCATTTTAGTGACCTCCGATTGGCGTAACCGGGTGTCATTACCGCTGATGTGAATAACAATCTTACGGTATTTACGCTTATCCTAGCCAGCAGTTTCAAATTTGATTCGACGTCGCCCGCTCTGGCCCCCAGCAGGCATTTGACTATGATTGCTGGTGTCGCTAACTTCACATTTCTCAAAATGGAGCTGCCAAAGATCAGAGTTGGTTTCTCAGCGGGTGTGTCGCCAAGTGGGGAGAACCTGTTAGAAACATGAAGTGGTTGGTGGTGACCTGTGGGCTTCAGCTTGGGACTGTGCTTCCTTCGAACAGTCACCCAGCCTCCCTGGTTTCCCGGCTGCTCGGGAGCTATCGAGGGACGGCTAGCAGGAGCTGCACTTGGTCGGTCCGATGGTTTGGTTTCCATGGTGTGAAGCCGAGCTTCCAATTCACTAAGCCTCGCCTCCAACTCACCAAATAAACTACATTTATTACATGTACCAGTATCACTAAAGGAGGCAGAGGAGTAGCTAAACATGTGACACACCAAGCAGGAGAGAGCTGGAGAGGGACAGAGAGAAGCCATCGCTAGCTGCTAGGCTAAGCTGGTGTAGCTAGCAGAGCAGACAAGCGCGTAGACAAATAAAATTGACGGTCACTAAATAAACAGACTTATGGGTGCTTGAGCAGAACTAATGTTATTTTAGAGCACGGACAAAAGGCCGCTGTAGCAAAACACAGAGCAAATTACACTCAGAGCAACAAGAGCGACAAACGCACGCTACTCCTAAGGCAGCAACCAGAAACAGGAAGTGAGACGATACGCTTAACTCAGCACGTCAGCACGTCCCGTATCATTGTTTCATTCAAATGGAGGCGCAACTGGAAACATTCTGTTCTGTAAATGACCTCAATACCTATAAAATAAAAATGTGTAAACATTAATCTACTAAGTGGGATATTAAGTGAGATGACATGTTAAAACAACATGTTGTTAGGGGTTTAAATTACTACTTGAAGTCGCCACTGAATTAATATTCACTTTGTTTAATAGCCTAAGCCAATTAAAAAATAAAATTAAAATCAAAGTGAGGTACAATCATAGCCTAGCAAAATATTCCTTACCTTTTTGAATGATGTTTTTATATTTCATTTTTCGCTGCTTCTTTCTCCGCTGTTGGATTGCACCTAAATGAAAATCAGATTTTATTCCTACGTACATTCATAACTGTATGCTACGATCTTAAGTACGGTTAAATGTTAAGTCAATGGAATAGTACATTCAAACTTACGCGTTGTCTCGGGTAGCAGTTTTCTCCCATGCCATTTCTCTCTCCTTCGCTGCTGCAGTGGTGATATATTTACACCGAAATATGTGCTCATACTCCGCATAGGCCTGCAATAAGACCTCCAACTCCATCGGGGTAAAATAACTTGATCTTTCTTTCTTTCTTTCTTTCTTTCTTTCTTTCTTTCTTTCCCAGTTGTCATGGTGACTCGTGATATCGGGGCTCTATTGATGATGGCTTTTTACAGTGGTTGTGCACGCGTGCAACTCAAGGTTAACATACTCAGAGTTGATTGAACTAACTCAGATCAGCTGTTCTGGAACTGGATACTCAGAGTTTCCCATCTCAGAGTAAGTCAACAGTTCAGAGATAAACTCAGAGTTTGTTGAACCTCCTACCTGGAATACCCCCCTGGACTTAAATCAAAATTTCATTTATTAAGCACATTTATGGGTAATGAATAATGTATCATGAATGGTACGACAGAAGATATGAGGTGATATGACAGAACACAAAAGAAACTCATGGCAATACAATGACAAACAAGGCGATAGTGAGAAGTAGTTGAAAAGGGATAATAGGGACGCGAACATAAAGTTAAGGGATTAAACGAGCAGTTGAGAGAATTTGGATAAATTAGCAGTATCTTAACCTCACGGACCAACTCTTATTCAAACCCGCTTAGCATGCCTACTTGGTTGGTGACGTCCCGGTAAATTCTGTTCCGAACTAACTCGAAGATGCCCAGGTGTTCGACCGTGATTGGATCTGCTCGGTGGTCCGGTGGAAGGGCCAGGCACACCAAGGTGAAGAGCTGATGTTAGACGGTGATGTCTCTTGAACTGGGTTCTACGGTGTCTGTTACAGATAAGGGACGGCTCCGGATGGTTGTTAACCCAGACAAAGGATCAACAGCTGGCTGCAGGGTTTTGGTTCGGTTGAGTCCGTGAAGGATTATTTTAGGCTGATAGTAACAAAATTGATAGTCTCTTCAATGGCTGGTTGAAAAGGGTCTACAAAATTATTATTATTTGACTAAAATTTACAGATACTAAAACAAAAATGTGTGACTTAGAAAAATGAAAGTTAACGCAAAACTATGGAAACACGTCTTCTGAAAAGTAAATCATGCTACTCGGTATGGCTTTTGAGTTGCTTGAAGACGGGAAAAACTTAAAGAGCAAAACGACTGTACAAGACTAAGACAACTAAGAAGTAACAAACAAAACTAAAACATAACATAACATAACTTAAGACAAGCCTGAGTAACGCGCACTGAATTCATGCTGCGGCTGCAGGCATTTAAATCTCACTCCAGGGCATGTCTAATGGGCAGGCCGTCACACACGTGAGACGGTTTGTGACGAGCAATGTAATCTCGCCTCATGGAGCTGGAATTAATTCATGATTCGTAGGAGGGGCTCATCTGCTTCTCACTATGGTCAATCACATATATTTTGAATGGACGATTTTCAATGACATTTCAACATTGTTCACAACATGCGTTAGGCAATTCCTATGATTGGATGACAACATTAAACGATAATCATGGTAACAATTTCATCCTAATATGTATGATGACTCACGGTATAACTAACACAAAATAAAGAAGTAGAGAGAGGCAGACTATATTTGCCCAAGATGATTATCACTATTACGGTTACTTATTAATAAATGCATCACGTCAAGCGTATTGTTATGAACCTCTAAATGGCAGTATGGTTCCATGGTAGAAATTCAGATTAATTTTATAAAACAGTTCAAATCACAATTTCGTCATTCTTCAAGTTAGAGGAACTGGAAAACATCAACATTATGCGTACAATGAGTCCTGCAAGGTGAAAACATCAGAAATTAAGTTTAACATGGAGATTTGGTTATCCTGGTGTAGTAGGAAAAGCACACAACATACAGCATAAGTTGCTTCAGGAATGTCCAATTTACAACCCATCAGCCCCATCCAGTTTGTGGATTTCTATGAGGTATGGCATTTGTCCCTCCAGACAGTTTAATTGTCTTGAGCCCTTAGGGGCTATCGGGGAAGAATTAGCATTGACATGGGACATCCTGGGTAGGAGATGGCCCATGAGGTGAAGGCGTTGACCTTTCCGCTCTTCCCCTTCAACGAGTGTGGAGGGGAGTCCACTGAACCGGACATCCTGTCTCTCTCCGAAATCACATCTCCTTATAAGCAAACCAGATAGTCTATAATTCAATAAGTTAGACTGGTTTACAACTCTGTTTCTCATGAGAAGTCAGAGAGGGTAAGAGAAGGTCAGTTAGAGGCCAGTTCTGCTACAACAGCAATATGGATAATAATAATAATGGTAATAATAATGGAAGTATGACTAATAGTAGTAGCAGTTGCAGTTGATGTCAGGCAGGGCCATGGCGGGAGAAGTAGCTATAATCCACAATCCAGGTTCAGCCACTATCCATGGGAACCTGAGAGACGGAAAAGCACAGAGACTCTGGGGAGGAGCTAAGTTAGTAACACGCCATGGTAGGACATGAAGGTGTTCAGATGGAGAGGTAGAGAAGAACAGAAGAGCTTGGTGTATCGTTGGAGGTCCTCTGACAGTCTAATGCTATAGCAGCATAACTAGGGGCTGGTCCAGGGCTAGCCCGAGCCAGCCCTAACTATAAGCTTTATCAAAAAGGAAAGTTTTAAGCCTACCCTTCAGTGTAGAGACAATGTCTGCCTCCCGGACAGACTGGAAGATGGTTCCACAGGGGAGGAGCTTGATAGCTAAAGGCTCTGACTCCTGTTCTGCTTTAGGAGACTTTAGGAACCAAAAGTAAGCCTACATTCTGGGAATGCAGTGTTCTAGTTGGGTAATAAGGTGAGCTCTTTTAGATAAGATGGCACCTGGCCATTTATGGCTTTGTACGTAAGGAGAAGGATTTTTAAAAATTCTATTCTAAATTTTACAGGGAGCCAGTGCAGAGTCACTAATATCAGAGAAATATGATCTCCCTTGTTTTTGTCAGAACACGCGCTGCAGTGTTCTGGAGCAACTGAAGAATAATCAGCAACGGGTTGTCAATCAGACCATAAAGCGCTGTTGGTCCTTGACTGTCGATGTCCTGCTGAACCTGTAGCCATAGAGAAAGCCCCAGTGCTCCTTCCAGTTCTAATCTTCTGCTTGTGAGAAATATGTTCAATAAATTTGCTTAATCTCATGCCTCAGATGAGAACACAGGTCATATCATAGACAAAACTGAAGTAATTTTTTTTCCAACTTAACACACTACACAGCCATTAAATATTAATACTTGAATATTTTACAGATAATCAGAGACAATCAGTCAGTCAGTCAGCTTATCAAGTGGCTATTGGCAAACAGTTGCCAAATTGTAAGGCTATATTTTCACAGTAGGCATAGCGTGTGCAGCATGCTATCAGTGCAACAGCAGCCTCAGTTTACCTCAGGCACAGGATTGAGCATAGGTCATTACAAGAAGCAAACCATCTGTGTACTTTAAATAATTCAGTCAATGATGAAGTCAAAGATGTGCACATTAACTCAGTTTTTTTTTTTTTTGTGGTTATTTTGCAACAGTCTGAAACTTGCAAGAAAAAGACTATTGCTACAACACATAATTAGCATTGTAGACTACAAGACTATTGCAACATTGATACTGTACAAGAAGTCACTTTAGGAAGGGATCACCTCATGGCTAGTATGGGCAGGAAGAATGATTATAGTGAAAAAATCATAACCTATACTGTAATATAAAACAAAATCACTTCTTGAGGCCAGTTTAGAGACTATTGCAGCATAGCAGCTGCGGATCACTGAAACACAGGAGTCAGTGACTGCTGCAGCTCAAGAGCATGTGTTTGGATGGGCTGCCGACTGAGAGCCAGGAGCAGGTGTTGACCACTGACTTCAAACCAGGGGCAGGTATGTGCTTGGCCAACCAACTCAGGAACAGGCTAGAGGCTAGCTGACTAGGGCCTAGTTGAGTCCAGAGCTGGAGGAGGCAGGTGGCTAGCCAACTCTGGAGCTGGGGCTAGCAGGAGGCAAGCAGGACAGTGGCTTACCAATCTGGATCTGGAGCTGGTAGGTGGCTAGCTGACCAGGTGAGACTCTGGTTGGCTGTTAGCAGTCTGGGAGGTTGGCTCAGGACAGCAAGGCTGCAGGCTCACCAGTCTGAGCCTAATGAAGCTCAGTGCTAGCTGGGAGCTATCTTGCTGAGAGCTAGCAAACAGAGATGCAGGCTGAAGAGTTACAGGCTGGACGCTAGCATGCTGAGGTGCAGATCAGAAGCTAGTGGGCTGGATGCTAGAACACTGAAAGCCAGACTGACAGCTTGCTGGCTCAGACAGTGGGCTAGCAGGCTCCACGATAAACCCAGCATAGGAGATACTAGAGAGATCCAGCATTGCTAGTATGGCCCTTCTAAGATTATGAATCTCAGATGAAAGTTCAGCCATGCTTGTAACTCCCAAAAAACAGGATTTAGTGTTTGCTACTTTAAGGTGGCTGTGGCCCTCAGTTTATTGTTAATGTCCTTGTACGGCTGAGCTATGGCAGGGCCAGGTTTGGTTTACTTTTCTTTACACTTATAGGTTTAACACCCAACACAAACTGGCTAAAAGCCCACAGATACTTTGTGATATGTAAAAACCAACCTAAGGGGAGGGTGGGTGGATGGGTGTGAAAATGATGAATAAATAAGGGTGAGATAAATTTAGTAGTAGTTTAGCAGGTCTTTTTGATAATTTATCAGGGGTGAGTGCAGCTCTGACTGTGAATAAGGAGGACACGATAGACAGACTGGGATAAAATCATTTATTGTTATCTCAGCTAATTCATTAAAATACACAGTTAAAAGGCTAAAAGATCAAATCCTAAGACTGAGGGCTAAAAGCATAAAAGGCCAACTCAACTAAGTTAAAAAGGCTAAACAGCTTAAAACTGACAGCTAAAAGGCTAAAAGTCCAACTCTTAAAACTAATTTAAAAAGGTTAAAAGACCAAATCTGAAGACTGAGAGCTAAAAGGCCAAAAGCCACTCAGCTGTCCATGAGGAGGGCAAAGATGGCGGTGTGTGGCCTGCTCCTTTATAGCTTGACAGTGACACTCCTGTTTCTCCTCCTCTGCTGCGCTTGCTCTCTTCCTCCAACTTCACACGTCACACAGGGTTGTCCACCTGATACAACATGCAACTCTCGGCAGTATTGTGAGCAAACGTAATCAGACAACACTGTTCTCGTTCACCAGAGTGCTACTACTTGCTCGTAAGAATACTCACACTGGAGACAGAGCTCCTCACTCTGCTGCTGCATGTGTGTCACATCATAGTACATCTGGATTTTCCTTACTGTCAGTTGGTAGTTGCCTCTATGTCCTGTCTCTTCCTGGTGTCCTCCTGCCTGTGCTTTCTCTGTCTCTTTTATGCATGCACTTTTCCTTCCACTTCTCTTGTGATTGGCTAACTGTGCCAGCAATCAACTCCACAGGTGTAGGTGATCTTACATCAAGCAACGTTCAAGGGCCGAAGTGACTCTACAACTTTACTTACAAGCATGCAATAAAACCAGGCTCAAACAATAAAGACAAGGGTTAAAACTATCAAATGAAACTATAAAACATGCAATAAATGATTAAAAACATGCATGCAATCTATAATTCACAAACAGTCGCAATAAAATCACTTCCACCCTGTGACAAATACAGTCAATGGTAAATAACGGCTTGAGGATTCAAAAAGATTACAAAAATGTATTTACATAGAATATAAACATGCTGCAACAAAACTACTCAGATAAAAAATACCACCAAACCTCCCACCATCTGGGTGGCCACGCTGCCACCAGTCCTACAGTACTCAGATAAAAACACAAAAAACATAAGTGAAATTCACAAAATTGGTGCTGCTACAATGATTTGTATTATGCATTTCATGAGGGAAGTAATGAAGTACAGCCATGACAACGTTTGTAAAAATGAAACTAAGGCCTAAATAATACCAACAGAAACAAAGCGGAAACAATTAATGCTATAATCAACAACAACACTAAATTATAAAAGCAAAACTAAACTAAACTAAACAAAACTGCACTAAACAAAACAAAATAGTAGGACGAGAGTCACTGTAAAGCGTGATCTAGAGCAAATAAAACAGACAGTAAAACACATGGCAGCTATTTGTCAGAGAGGGGGAAACAGCACCACACAACCTGTTGCAACCCAAGATGAAAAAAAAAAAAAAAGTTTGTCAAAGTGTTCATGACTTCTGCCTCTCTGTGCCCTGTGGGACATGTACAGCAGACTGTCATCCATCAACTGCTACAAATTTGCTGGCCGAGGCATGATTTCCCCAAGATTAGAGATGGAGACATCCTGCATTAGCAGCATTCCTCTCTGTGACATCATCAACAGTTTGTTAAATGAAGGGGTCATCCCTAGACAATGGAAAAGAAGCAGATACTCATACCCAACCAAAATGTTCCCCTCTAAAAATTAATAAACTATCTTATTAACACTACAGCTCTTGAAAATATGTGAACAGTTCGCTGTTAGATCCTGAATGACATCACACCAGGTACAGAGAATTTTAGACGAACATTGCATCTCGCTAAAGGGAGCTCCAGATTAAGAGATTTGATAAGCACATCCAGTATGTAACATGTTTCTTGTAAATAAGAAATTAAAACAGATTTCTTTCACCATATATGCTATGCACATCCACCCCAGATTCAGCATGCCAAATGTGATGAAACAGTTGCAATTTTTCAAATATTTAATGAGAATTCCTCCTAAGTTTCAAATACTTGTTTCAAATGAATTCCTGTGATCATGCAAGACGTAGTTATATTTAAAATCTTCAGAAAATGAATTTGAAATATAGTAATTCATTTGTGGTCTCATACTGCCCTCTGATGGACTGTCTGCATTTTGACACCTGTCTCTCTTTCAAAGTCACTCATGCACTTTCAAGACTATAATGCCCGCTGAGTTCAATTTTATTTTTGTAACAAAATACATGGTTACATTACACCTGATACATGTAATATTTCTTCATTTGCTTTGGTCTTATATAAGAGTTTCTGGAAAAGTCTTATGGTGGTATTATTAATATACTGTGAAAGTATACACTAATCTCGTAATATGCATTGGATTTACACATGTATAGAAAAACTCAACCACTGCAATAGTACAACAGTAAATGAGTTAATATCAGACCATAATACTGATTTATTTTGTCTGACTGAAACCTGGCTGTGTCACAAAGAGTATGTTTGCCTAAAGCCTAAAGCTACTCCTGTGAGCCATATTAGTACTCACATTCCTCGAGGCAATGGCCAGAGAGAGTGAAGCCTATTAATCAGACCTAAACCTACACTCAATTCTAACTAACTTGAAAAGCCTTGTTCTTAGTCTCTCACATAAAACCTGAAAAACAGTGCAGCCAGTTTTATTTGTTATAGTGTACTGCTATCCTGGTCCTTATTCAAAATTTATTCCTGAGTTCTGAGTTTCTGTCAGGTTTAACCCTTAAAACAGATAAAGCAATTATTGTGGGTGATTTAAATGTTTACATCAACGTTGATAATGAGAGCCTTAGTACTGCGTTTATCTCATTATTAGACTCAGTTGGCTTCAATCAGAGACTACATGAACCTACTCACTGTTGTAACCATACTCTCGAACTTGTTCTGATCTTTTGGCATTGAAATTGAACACTTAATGGTCTCTTCACAGATTCCTCTTTCATCAGACCATCATTTAACCAGACAAGCCACCACTAGGCAGAGATTCCTATACCAGATTCTTATCTGATTGTGCTGTCGCTAATTTGTTTGTTATGTTCCAGGTAGGAGTTGGGACTCAATAGCAGTCACGCAGACAGGGAGTAAGGGTAAATAGGAATTTATTGAAGTCCTGGGAACAGCAGGTGACGCATGAGGTTCTGAAATGGTGAGCAGTTCCGAGATACGCTGGAGAGCACAGCGCTAAGGTGGTGTGAGTACTTGTGTGGAAGACACAGGTGATGGAGGCACAAGTGAAGCAAAGCAGTGTTGGTTGAGGGTTGGAAGCTTGAGGCAGGTGGAGGCAAGAGGCTAGCGACGTGGTGGCTGAGATGCTGGAGCTGGAAATTGGAGGTGGTGGTGAACTCACTGACCCCCCCCCCCCCAGGTTTCTGTTCAGCACTGTAGCCAGGATGACCATCATAATTCCATTGAACCATTTACTTGCTGAGCCTTCAGTAGAAATGTCTTCATGAGCTTCTTTAATAATGAAATTCTTAGTATTAGAAACCGAATTCATCACCTCCTGCCCTCAACCACAGAAACCATAGAAATAGTTACCATTTTTCTTCTGTCGATTCACCAACAAATTTCAACATTTCTTCATCGAAGAACCTGTGTTTTAGGCCCCATCCCAGCTAAGCTGCTTAATGAAATTTTACCCTTAATTGGCTCTTCTTTATTAGATATGATCTGATGATCTGTCTTTATCATCAGGATATGTCCACAGTTATTAAAAGTAGCTGTAACCTCCCTTATCTCCCTAAAATTCTTGAAAAGCGGTTGCTGATAAGTTGTGTGACTTTCAACAAAATAATAGTTTCTTTAAGGATTTCCAGTCAGGATATAGAGTACAGCATAGCACTGAGCAGAGACAGTACTAGTTAAAGTTAGAAATTACCTTCTAATTGTATCAAAGAACTCTCTGTACTAGTCTGTACTAGTCTTGTTAGACCTGCATTCGACACCATTGACCATGGTATCCTATTGCAGAGACTCGAACACTTTGGCATTAAGGAAACTGCACTAAACTGGTTTAAATGCTGCACTTCAGATCAGTCTCAATTTGTACACATTAACGATGACTCCTCTGTGCATGCTAAAGCCAGTCACGCAGTTCTGCAGGGTTCTGTGCTTGGACCATTTTGATTCACCATATATAAACAGTACTTCCTTTAAGGAACATTATCAGGACACACTCCATGCATTTTTATAGCTATGCAGCTATATTTATCAATGAAGCCAGAAGAATCAGTTAACTAGACTACAAGCGTGTCTTCAGGACATTGAGACCTGGATGACCTGCAATTTTCTGTTGCTATAGCAGTTATGGATGGCATTGCGCTGGCCTCCAGCACCACTGGAAAGAATCTGGGAGTTATCTTTGCTCAGGATATTCTTTCACTGCCATGTAAAACAAAATTCAAGGACTGTCTTTTGCCACCTATGTAACATTGCAAAAATCAATTAGCCACATCCTGTCACCAAAAGATGCAGAAAAACTAGTCCATGCATTTGTCACTTCCAGGTTGGATTATTCAGCTCCTTACTATTGGGCTGCCTAAAGTCATAAAGCACGTGTTCTGACTTCCTATTAGCACACTTGCACACTAATGACGCAACATCAGAAGCAATTTAAGGTTCAGTATCTTGCCTAGGGATACTTCAGCATGTAGACTGCGGGGTCAAACCACTGACCTTCTGATAAGTGGACAATCACGACCATGACAGCCACCACATCTGTCCTTGTGGAGGCGCGGCGCAAAGTCAGGTCCACTTCGCCGATGGGGTGTGGCGGCACAGACTTTGGTATTTTTGTGCACTGCGCCGCCGGTGCAACTAGTCCCCCTTCTCATCTCAGTCCCACCCAGTTGCACAACTCGGAAGGAGGTAGGGGAGAAGGCGTGGAGTGGGTTTGACACAGCCGAGTCCAGTCTTCACCAATCACCTTTAAAAACCTTTAAAAATGCCGCTGGCTAGGTACATGGCAAGTTTCAAGGATGACTGAGCCCGTGCAGGAATGTGTCCGATGCCCAAACTTCTCCCAGGAGGAGACTGACGTTCTGGTCCGGGAGGTCCAGGCTTGCAGTGGCCGTATCTACGGCCTCTCAAAATTTATTTCAGTAATGTCTATTTGTTGAGTGTGGAAAGTTATTGATCGTCAGATGTTTTTTGAACTGATGTAACTGCAAATACTCAATTACAAAGCTGGGCGGCGAGGCGCTCCCTCCTCTCCTATGCGCTCTGCTGCTCTCCCAGTTGACATGGCCCATGCAGTTCAGCCTCTCTCCATCTTAAGTCCCGTAATGTGTCCTCCATGAGTTCATAGTGACATCCACGTTGTACAGCCATGTTGTGTAAAACGCAACATGCCACAAAGAATGCACCGACACTCTGAGGGCTGTACGTTAATGAATCAACTTCATTGATTTCTGTAAATATATGCTTGCTCTGAATTCGACGTCAGCAACACATTTTAAACAAGTTGGGACAAGGCCCTGGGAAGGTTGTGAAATGCTCAAAAAACACCTGTTTGGAACATTCCACAGGAAAACAGATTCAGTGGTTACAGGTGATAGTATAATGATTGGATGTGAAAGGATAGGATGTGGCTAGGTTGACCAGTTTGTGAAACACAACTCCTACAGGGGCTTGTGACCACTTTATAAAACCTAGCTACATAGGACTAGCAAATGTCCAGCTGTTTAAACCAACCATGTGGATTTTTTTGGGACTGTCTGGTTAATCACTGAAAAAGGCATTTATGGAGTTACAGTATGTGGTAGGACAGCACAGCCCGTCTCCACTCATATTGGCTGAATACATCGGATCAGCTGTGTGGGCTCACTCCTTTGCTTGCCCCTTCCCCCTCCCTGCCCAGTGGGTGCCGCTAGGCTGGGAGCAATTAGCCAATTACACCTTGATCACGGGGCGGTGTCATGTCCAGCTATATCTGGGGAAGCGCCATGCAGCTCAGATGTGCGTTCAGGCATTGTTAGCAGGATGACACCTCGAAGACAGACGTGTATTTTATTTTTTTTGTGTGTATTTTGACTGCACCCGTTAATTGTCAGTTGACAGCTTGCCTTTTATTGTGTATAAATGGTTTTAGAGACAGAACAGCAGTAGTTGTTGTATAGACTTAATCAGCTCTAAGCATCAGATTTTCAAATTTTGTTTCTGGTGAGTTTTGGTGCAGCTCGTCCTCTGGTGCCACGCAGGAGGAATTGCAACAGCTCAGAGACCTTGTCATGCAGCTGAAGGCAGATAATGAGCGGCTTTGTCAGGAGAGGGAGGCCACACAGGCTGGCCCAAGTGCCGCCACCCCAGCCCCTTCTGCTCCGGCGAGCACTGCCCTATTAGCAGATACCAGCGCCACGTTAACAGAATGGTTGGTAGTGGTACCAAGAGACCGCAGATGTCCGGTGTTTAATGGTAAGACTGGCATCAGCGTTACTGAATGGGCAGAGGAAGTTCAGGCTTGTGTGCGTGCCCGCCGCTTGACAGCTTCCGAACGGGCCCTCTTTATGTTTGACCATCAAGAGGGGGACGCCAGAAAGGAGATTAAGTACCATACTAGTGCTGAACAAACAGAACCTGCTCAGATCCTTACTATCTTGAATGACTTGTATGGTTGTACTCAGTCCTACGTAACCTTGCAGCAAGCCTTCTTCTCTCGGACCCTGCAGGAAGGGGAGACATTACAGGAGTTTTCCTTGGCTCTGATGGCCCTCATGGACCAGGTTCAGCAGCGTGCACCTGATGGTCTTCTTAATGCAGCAGTCCTAGTTCGTGACCAATTTGTGGAACATGTTCTTGACAGTGCCCTTCGTAGGGAACTGAAGTAGTTGGTTCGTCGTCAGCCTCAGGCCACTTTGCTGGAAGTGCATGCTGAGGCAATTCGTTGGGAAAGAGAGGGGCACCCAGGGGGCGGCAGGGAGCGTAGCCATTCTCTTCCAGCTATGTATGGTCTACAGTACGGGGTGCAGAGCAGTTCCTGTCCACCTACTCCAGCCACCCAACAGGGTTCGGAACTGGGTGAGTTGAGCTTTTGAAACGCCAACAGGAATAGCTCAACCAGCTCACCCAGATGGTGGCCTCTTTGCAGACCTCATATTTGCGGCCCCACCCCAGTCGCTCTGGTCCTGTAATATTTCGAAGTTGTCAGCAACCAGGTCACTTCACCGATGGGCTCAAGGGAGGTGACCGTAGGTCATCTTGCCCTCACATTAAGCTCTCCATGGGCAGTGTCACGGTCCCATGCTTGGTGGACACTGGATCCATGGTGTCCACTGTGACCGAGAGCTTCTTTTTGGAGCATTTTGCACCTTGGGGCGCTGATCGCCTCCAGTCTTGTCATTGGCTGCAGCTGCGGGCAGCTAACGGGTTAGCAATCCCCTACATCGGCTATCTTGAGTTAGATGTGGCACTGTGTGGCAAAGTGTTTCATGGTTGTGGCATACTGGTGGTGCGAGACCCTCCAGGTGCGGCATCTTCTGTTGCTGGAATCTTGGGGATGAATGTCATCCGCCGATGTTATCGCGACCTTTTTGGGGCACATGGGGCTGCCCTTTTCGACTTACCTGCAGTGGCTCAGGCCCCTGGTTTGGTCGTTGAGCCCCTGCAACAATGTCATCAGACCACCCCTCGGTACCCAAAAGATCTTTCCGGTACTACCAGGGTTCGAGGCCCATGGGCAGTGTGAATACCTGGCGGTGTCATGCAGTTTGTTGCGTGTACCTGCCCTGAGCAGTTTTCTGGTCAGGCTGTGCTTTTTGAGCCTCCTCAGTCAGGGCTGCCAGCTGGGCTGCTCGCTTCTCCCTGTCTTGTCCAGACTGTCCGTGGTACTGTCTACATCCCGGTGGTCAATGTAGGGACAACTAAAGTTCTTCTCTACCCATGTACCAGCTTGGGTGCCCTCAGTTGTGCCCAAATTGTCTGTCTACCCACTGGAGTCATGGAGGTACGATCTGCCACAGCTGCAGTCTCCTCTCAAGTGGCGAACAGTCCAGTGCAGAGTGGGGTAGAAGCAGTAGACCTGTCTGCCCTGGCAGAACAGGACCAAGTTGGGGCACGGTGCCTACTGTGGAAATACAGCTCTGTCTTCTCTGCAGACGATGGTGACTTGGGTTGTACTGCTCTCATTTCACACGACATCCAACTGCTTGACAACATTCCTGTGCAACAGCGATACCGGCGTATTCCTCCCTCGGAGTACAAGGAAGCCAATGCCCATATTAACCGGCTTCTGGAGGCCAAGGTTATTAGGGAGAGCAGTAGCCCTTATGCTTCCCCCATTGTGTTGGTCAGGAAGAAGGATGGCAGTCTATGCATGTGTGTAGACTATCACCTTCTCAATAGCAAGACGAGGAAGGATGCTTTTCCCCTCCCTCGTATTGAGGAGAGTCTGGATGCCCTTTCTGGTGCCTGTTGGATCTCGACCTTGGATTTGGCCAGTGGCTATAACCAGGTTCCTGTGACCGAGCAGGACAAGCCTAAGACGGCCTTTTGCATGCCCTTTGGTCTTTTTGAGTGGAACCGGATGCCATTTGGGCTGTGTAATGCCCCAAACACCTTTCAGCGGCTGATGCAAAGGATGTTTGGGGACCAGCAGTGTCAGTCCCTTCTCCTTTACCTTGATGACATTGTTTTGTTTTCCTCGTCCATTGGCCAGCATCTGCAGCGCCTGGAAGTCGTCTTGAGTCGACTCCAGAAGGAGGGTTTAAAAGCTAAGCTGGAGAAGTGTGCTTTCTTCCAGAAAGAGGTCAGGTATCTTGGGCATGTCATCTCTGAGGAGGGTGTTTCCACAGACCCTGCCAAGATCGAGGCAGTCACCAAGTGGCAGCGCCCCTGCCAGCTTTCAGAGCTGCATTCTTTCTTGGGGTTTGCCAGCTACTACAGGCGTTTTGTGGAAGGGTTTGCCAAGCTGGCAGGCCCCCTGCACAAGTTGGTGGCAAAAATGGCAGGCAGCCAGTCCAAACGAGGCCCAAAACAAGATTTTGGTCCTGCATGGACCCCCCAGTGTGAAGAGAGCTTTGAGGCCTTGAAGGCAAAGTTGGTTTCAGCCTCCATTCTGGCATATGCAGACTTTTCCCGTCCCTTCATCTTGGAGATTGACACAGCCATAGTGGCCTAGGAGCTGTCTTGTCCCAAGAGGTGGAGGGTAGTGTTAGGCCAATATCTTATGCCTCAAGAGGAATTTGAGCCTCAGAATCAATCACATAAATATGACTTCATGATTTCACGATTTTCTATACGGATCTGAAATTATGAGGCAGTTCATCTCTCCGCATCCTAAAATCTCTCAGTGACTAATGAAGGTTTCTCCGTCCACAGGTGGAGAAGTCTTTGCAGCGTATTCAGAGCGGCCAAAGCGTCGAGAACAAGGTCTGTGTCTTCAGACGTCGGCCTCGAGCCTCCTCTGATCTCTGACTTCAGTAAAAGTACTAAAAAATCTCAGTGTAGAAATACTCTCTAAGTACAAGTAAAAGTCCTGCATTAGAAGTCTTATACGCTGAAAGTAGGAGCATGAAATAATGTAAAATATAAAATATGTCCAATTACAGTTCCATGAAATTGGAATTTCTTGCCCTTAAGTGGGCAATGACAGAGAAGTTCCGCAAATACCTGTTGGGACACAAATGTGTTATTTTTACAGATAACAACCCCTTAAGCCATCTCCAGTCTGCCAAACTGGGAGCCACAGAGCACCGGTGGGCGGCCCAACTTGCTGCTTTCGATTTCCAGATCAAGTATCGATCTGGCATCAGCGATAAAAATGCGGATGCCCTCTCTCGGCAATATGTGTCAGGCTTTAATGTGTCCAAGCAGGCCCTACCTGGTACATCAGTTCCAGCTCTTCTTCAGCAAGCTGCTCCCCCAGGCTCAGTAGCTCCAGTGACCCAGTCCATAGTGTCTGTCCTTCCATTCTACTCCCTCTCTGATATTCGTTCATTGCAGGAGTCTGATCCCCTACTGAAGGAGGTTCTCGTCTTTTGGAGAACACAGATCCGACCGACCCCAGATGAGAGGCGAGACTGGACCAAACCAGCCTTGGCGCTGTTACGACAGTGGGATCGCCTGTTGGAAAAAAATGGCATGCTGTACCGCAGAGTTTTCCGCCCAGATGGGGGAGGAGAATCTCCAGCTGCTCTTGCCGGCTCTCCTGAAATGGGAGACTCTGAAACAGCTTCACCACGATCATGGCCACCAAGGTATTGATCAAACTACTGAGTTGGTACAAGAGCGGTGTTACTGGCCAGGAATGTGCTCAGATTGCACTACCCCTTACCACCCAGCAGGAAATGGACAGTGTGAGCGGTTTAACCGAACCCTACACAACCTCCTGCGCACCCTGCCAACTTCACAGAAAGAAGACTAGGCCTCCTACCTCCCACAGGTGCTCTTTTGTTACAATTCCACACCTCATCAGGTCACAGGAGAGTCTCCCTTCTTCCTAATGTTTGGTCGTGAACCTAGGCTCCCTGTTGACTTTTTGCTGGGTGGAGTCCAAGACCCTGTGCCTGGGACAGTGCAGGACTGGGTGGCAGAGCATCAGGCGAGACTTAGGGTAGCCTTCGAGGGGGCTCATGATCATTGATTGCTCATGATTGTTGACAGCAGCTGGTTGCCGCAAGGAGTGGCATGACCAGTGCATTCATGCTGAGCCGCTGCAGGTGAGCCAACTTGTTTATCTCCGAGACCATCGTGCTAGGGGCCGGCATAAAATCAGCAACATCTGGAGTTCCGTGGTGTACCAGGTGCTGAGAGCCCCACGTGGCGAGGATGCAGTTTACACCATTGCTCCCATGGATGATTTGGAGAAGGTGCGCAATGTGCATCGTGATATGGTGAAGGCTAAAGTAGGGCCTGACCTGGCTGGTCCTCCCCCTGCTTCCCCTCCCGCCCCTCCGTTGCCGCCGGTAGTGCTCAAGGGTAACTCTTCAGGTGATGACGACCTGTGGGTGCTGGTCCCTGAAACCCCTTCACCATCGGCTGTGCCGGTAACCAGCAAGGCTCGGGAGCTCCTTATGGTGACTCCACTGAGAGACCCCCCTGTTCTCGGTATGCCTCTGGCGCAGGGAAGTGCTTGTATGCTGGCTCCCCCTTTGCCTCTGGCGCAGGGAAGTGCTTGTATGCTGGCTCCCCCTTTACCTCTGGCAGATTTAGCTAGTGTTAGTCAGCCTGCTGTCCATCGAACAGGCCGACCCACCGCTGGCCAAAGTTGGCCGTATTCTCGCTGGAGGCTGGGAGCTGGGAGTGTGTGGCATGGAGCCGTACGTAATGATCAACGCACCTCTTTGGCTTCCTGAGCATTAAGCTGGATCTCCTCATGGCTACCTTTCCTGCGACCTGGAAAGCTGTGCCTGTCACATACAAGTGGCTCCACCCCTGAAGTGGTGCTACTGCTGTTCTGTCGTGGGTAGGTTGCCCAGCTGGAACCCACTTAAAGCCCATTTAGATCCCAGTTCAAGCCCATATCTGCAAACACAGGTGGCACAAAGGTGGTTCAGATATAAAGTTGCCCAAGATGTAAAAAGTGCCTAAAATTTAGCAAATTTAAATTCAACCATGGTGAAAGAACAGAAAAAAAAACAATATCATTTTTCTTTTAACAAAGTGTATTGCACATCGGTTTTATAATACTGTCAATGTGTAAAAAAAAATCAATCCCTCGTAAAAAAATTTAAAAAAGACTAACCAGTAAAGCCAGATTGTGCAAATATTTTAAATATTCAAACGTTTCACTCTTGTAAAACACAATGCAAATAAGTATACAAACTCACAGCAACATAACAGATTAAGTTGAACCATTGAAGTAATAAAAAGGTTCCTCAGGAGGTACGTTAAAGAAAGCAATAATTGCTAAATTAATAGAACTTTAAACACAAATATTGTTCTACTATGTGCTCACATACGGCCTCGAAATTCCCCTAATCTCGTGCTGGGGCCCTGGCGGGTCCGTGACCGGTCCCTGCTCTGCAGTAGGCGGGTTCGTGACTGTAGTGAGATCCCCCGCAATGACGTCATCGGCACGGGGCCAACTCGTGACACCCCTAAGCTCCATTTGCGGAAACTACCTGCACTCGCTCGATCAGTCCACCAGGAGGAGCAGTCATTATAATTGGTTACCGTGTCAGCTTTGCTGAGTCGTTCATTAGATCTGCACATAGCCTCCACTGCTGTAAGAAAAACTGCTTGTCTAGTAGAGCACCCTGTGCAGTTTTTTAAATATAATTATGCTTAATCATCCACATTATTGTAGTGCTCGTTCACAAACTTCTTGGATCTGCTCATCTGCCCATCCTGCCTTTTCCTCCACATCTCTCTCCACCTTTGGAGAGGCTCCCAGCGCATCTCCGCGTGCCGAGTGATTTGTGCCCAGAAAATTAATCATGAATAACAGAAGTTGTGCGTCGCGTTTTTCTAGCATTTTGAACTGCTAAACAGTTAAATGTTTAATACTCTGCCTGATTCGCGGAGCCACTCTGCTTTTCAGTTGGTGGGTTTCCTGTTTGTAGCGCATTTTAGATTTGCGGGTCGCTATTTGATGCGGTGACCAGCAATACGCAGTTTCTGTATGTGTGTGTACTGTATATTACTGGACAGAAATCATTTACAGTGCGCTGAAGAGGGAGGGACGGGAGGATGAAATGCCAATTTCAGCCTGTGATCTGTTAATGTCTGACTGAACAGCCTCACGGAAGTGATATTTTACAGTTCTACATATTTTAATCTAACGAAATTCGTTAAAACAAATCACTTGGTGCTTTCAAAGTCATGTCATTGAGCTGATAGGTTCCAGATTTCGTTCGCCTTCACAGGCGGCTGCGGAGCGCCGCAGACGGCTCGCACTGCGCACTGCGATGTTCAACATCATAGGCTTAATATACTGTAGTTAATTATCACTGATCTTTTTCATCACTCTGTCTGTGTGACTGTCTGTGTCCTCCTCTCTGTGTCTCTGTCTCTTTTTTCAGACTGTTCACGCAATGAATATAAACAGTAACTATTGAAAAAAGTTATAGTGGCGGGTAAACATAGTACTCAGAAGCGCACCAAGAATGCGTTTTTTTTACGTCAGGCGTTGTGCACGCGTGTTTGATATTAATATTGTGCCGCTGCACCTCAAATAAATGTTTTTTTGGGAAACGGAAATGTTCAACATGACTTCATGTTAGACCAGGCAGACAGGTTCTTACTACAACATCAACTCTCCCTCCGCAGCCAGCGAGCCTCATCCCCCGCACGACACCTACATTCAATCATGAATAATCCTAATGGGCCAATCAGACCAATGGAAAAAAACAATGTTGTGGGGCATAAAGGGCCAATGGGCCGATGTAGATGGGCCAATCTACTTGTTTTTATTGACCAATCAGTTAACACACACACATGAAAACGGCCAATAAACAGTGAAATCAGTATCATGACTATTTCTCAGATGATGATTTCTGTATCTATCTAATCCGTGGCATGCAATATTTCACCCCGATTTTGGATAAAGTATAAATCTAATTGTTTCATTGTTTCATATTTTGAAGTATTTCCACACAAAGCTGGTGGCAGACAGCCCGTTATGCACGTAAATAAATAAATATAAAGGCGACTAAATTGACATTAGACATTGAAAAGTTTGTGATCCTTCTCTAGGCTGTGATATTTTGTTGATTCTTCATAATTTCCGGAGTAAAAAATGCATTCTTGATGTGCTTCTGAGTACAAAGAAGATGCACGTGATTTAAAACGCTTCACACTTAGACATCAGAAGCAAACACAGTTTTGCATCACAGAAGTTTACATTTCAGCTGTCGTGGCCAAATCTCTTGTTAACTTATTAAGCTCTTCCGCACAGTGTGACATCTATTTTAATTATTAGAGAGCTGCTCTAATGGCCACTGATAGACAGTCCATCCTATTCTATGAACTGTTGGTGGTTTGTGAACTTCACTGCATTTGTGCATTTGAAGCGATTAACTCCCGGCACATTTCAGAGCTGAGTAAACCTGTAGTTTCACTGACACATCGCGCATCATCACCACGGGCGTCATGATGTTCTCCTGTCTGTCACTCTGTCAGGCATGTGTAGTGTCGAGCCGGCCGCGTTGTTGGCTGAAAAGTCATTATTTGCATTACAGTGTATCCTTTGTTCTAACTCAATGGATGGTCGCCAGTCAAACAGGCTCCCAGCCCCCACTGTCCGACAGACTAGCTATGGCCAGTAAAATAGGCGGAGGGCTGAGGGGAGCGCGTACCTCCAGTAATTAAAAATCAATTTGTGCCACAGATATTAATATTGTGTCGCTGGCCACTTTATAGACTTCACTAAATGTTTCCATTACACTTAATTACATTTATGGATAAGCTAACTTTCCCACCTCCCTCATGCATCAAAATGTATATTATCAGTCCGACCAGGAAATCTTGCGATCGCAAAAATTAGCGCATATTCAACCAATACTAATATGACTGTCTACTGGCCGCTTCCTGGTCTATTTTTGCGGAGAGCCGCGCGCCTGTTGCGGAAAACATAGGCGAGCCCTGGAATCTCCAGATGACGCGCTCTGCTCCTGCAGCTCTGTCTCTGTTCCAGCGCATGTAAAGTAAAATTAGGTCATCATTTTTGTTGATAATTATTAAAAGCAAACTCTATGTAAACAGATGGAGCCTGTTTATTCTTGGAGTCACAGGCTGTTTTGTAAAGCTACATCACTTTTATGACTCAGGAATGATTTTGTAACTTTTTTTTCGAAGAAGAAGAAGATAACATGCAGCAAAGGGCTGAAAGAGGGAATCGAACCCATAGCCACTGCAGAGAATTTCATACATGGGGCAGACGCTCTACCAACTGCGCCAAACCTCCGCCACATGATTTTGGAACTTTGAACTGATACTTCGTATTCTCAACTTAAAACTTGTTTTTTTTTAAGATGGGAACTGAATCTTTTCGACTGTTTCTGTAATGTGAAGTATGCTTATTATCATATAGGAAGTGATTATATACAACTTTTTTACATGAGTTTGTTTTTTTTGATAGCAACAATCACAAAAACATTCATACAGTATATTGTAAGAGAAAAACTTAGGAATTTTCTGTTTGCAAATCGAAAATATGCATTAAAACAGGCTGATGGAAACACACATTTCAGACTTTTTTAAGACTTTGTGCGAGAAATATTTTTCTAAGTTGATCTAAATAATCAACGTAAAATAGTTGAGTAACTGTGACTGCCTAACTACAAATAAGCCTACTAAAGCAGATGAATGTAGTGGAGTAAAAATCTTTGCCCCTGAGATGTGTTCCTGTGAGGGACACGCCATCTCCTGGTGACACCCTGCAATTGAATGAAGAGGCGTGTTTATAGTGGATTCTGGGCACACCCCCAAGAGGAGGGGGGGGACTGGTAGCTAGCTGGCAGCCGGCTGGGAGCTGGATGGCCTCTGGCTTGGAGGGGAATTTCGAGGCTGCTGCATCTGTATCTTAAACATCAGTTTTGTATAAACACACAACTTACAACTGACTAAAAAACTAAATGAGGAACCCTGGAACTAAAAGGGTGAGGTATGTTGTTCCCCATCTGCATATCGTAAACATTAGAAATTATTTTATAAACCCCTTCTCCTTCACAAATTGTCCTTCACAATCAGCAGAAACATAGCTGAAAACCCCACTTGCAAGTGCCATCATCATTGCACATGATTGACAGCTAAAGTGTGTGCGTGTGAGAGAGATACCAAGGTAGGCAGGTGTAGGTGTAGGTGTAGGTGTCTGCGTGTGCGTGTGTGCATGTGTGTGTGCATGTGTGTGTGAGAGAGATCCCAAGATGGTGGCAGATGACATTCTGCTTACTGGGGCTGTGCCCCATTGTCCTGTGAGTTGTCAGGTGTGTTACCGTCATCCTGTGTGTTGCCAATGCCAAGTGATCTTCGAGCTCTTATGGTCATATTCCCACCTCGATCCTGGGCTCCCATAAATCACTTTGACAGAGCTGCTTCTGCTTCCTTCTGATCTATGTCCTTAGTAGATGTGTTCCTTTTGAGTGCCCCTAAAAATAAATGACAAGAAGCCAACTTAGTAAAGCTAACTTTGATTATGAAACCTTATGAGAAAGACATCCGTTAAAAAGTCTTATATCACTGAGAAATGTGTATGCATAATGCGTATGTGTATAAGAGTACAGGAAATTGCACGACTATGTACAGAGCCTGACAGCAAGAATGGCTAAGGTCGACTGGATTATGAGTTTGAGTCCTGTTCCTGACGAACATTACTGCAGGTATCTCCACCACATCTCTCCTGTTAATCTCCACTATATACTATTTAAATAAAGGCATAAAAGCCTTTATTTAAAGATAAAAATACAAAAGGAATTACAATGGCCTATCAAAAACTCAAATTTACCATATATAACATTAAGAAGAGGCAGGTCTTGGAACTTCTTCTTACCACAATGTCCAAAGAGATTGTATTGGAGACACAGAGCACTGGTGATGATGAACGCCATCATCCTTCTGACACTGTCATCCAATGAAGTTCCACCAATGTCTGCAACCATGACAACATGAGTTTGATAAAAGTCACAGGAAGGAAATTCTGTATTGGATTTGATCAAGACCATGTCTACTTTTGCGTGTGTGTGTCGGTGTGTGTGTGTGTGTGTAAATGCACAGGTGTCCAGATATAGGCTAGAAAAGCTATTCTGCTAAAAAATAATCACCAACGTCATTAGAAAATAGATATTGAAGTGAATAAGAGATTTAGAAAATACAATTACATTTTGAAGTGAATAAGAGATTTAAACTTACAACTGCAGAATTGAACTCTGCGTCGCCCAGCCTGTGCATAGGGGTAGTGGGTCTTGGTGTCTGAGATGAAGAGAAGTGGCTCTGTCTTGGGGTCTGGCTGGGGCTCTGAATCAGGGCAGTGACTCGTGATGTCTGGCTTTCAATGGGGCAGCAGCTCTGGCTCGGTGCCCGACTAGGCTTGCATTCGGGCTGAGGCATCTTGAAGTCTGTCTTCCAATTGTGGTGGAGAGACTCAGGGTTTCAGAGACGGGGCTTATCAGGGCTGCAGTTGATCCCTGTCTGTCCAGACTGAAGAATCTGATGGGACTGGGGGTGCTCCTTGGACTTGGGATTCCTACACATAATTTTACATTTAAAGAAGTTAACTTCTCTCTATATTACTAAATAAATAATAAATGAAAATTCAAAATTGGCACCTATCCTCAGAATCTGATTCTTGGTCCCTTTCCACACGACGGCCCAACTCTTCATTCAGATTCCCAAAGACTTGATTGGCCATTGTATCCCAAACTGTACAAGACGTCAACTGTTCATCTTGATTCTCGTAACTTCTGCTGCTTGTTTCAAAAGCAACTATGTACTCATTTGAAGAGAAGTCATTTTTGGAGGTTTCCACCACCCGCAAGTGCTCCTGAACTTTGGCATTAATTTGTCATCGCTTGGTCCAAGAGCTATCACTGTATTCCATAATTTCAATTCTCCCTGTAACAGATAAAAATTTGACACTTAAGTCTCAATACATACTACTTGTTTAAGGACAATTGGATATAAATATGCCGTTTAACTACTAAAGCCTCAACAGATTGAAATTTTACATATGAAGCAATGCCTATGCGATGGGTTATTTGGGGGTCATGGCCTAAAAAGTTGGGAACCATTGCTCTACATTATTTCTGTGAAAGACCAATGCTGTAACAAGTGAAGATAAATGCTAAAGTGTGTGTGTTGTTTGTGTACTTACTGAGTTCTCCTCAAATGCAGGTAACTGCTCTCTAGGTCTGCATGTGCCTGTCAATCTACACACACACATACACACTGAGACAGAGAGAACACATCTGAGCTTCAGCGCTTGATTATAAATGAGCACATTTAAATTTTCACAGGGTCCATTTGGTTTAATATATAGTATGTTGTGAGGCAAAGCAGAAAATGCTATTTACTGCTCAGTTATGCAATCCTATGTAGAACCCGCCGACTGTATCTATCATGTATTAGCAGACATGTACAATTATTAGCATGTACAAAGCCCGTTTACATATGTCTGCAAAAACAAATATTATAATATACAATACATTGCCAAATGTTATAAATAGGCTTCCCGGTAAATAATATTTTAACGGAATGCCGCAACGACCACAGCCTATTAGGCTAATTCTAGCTGGCAATACAATACATTGCTAGCTAGCACTAATGCTCACCCCAGTCCGAGCGTTAGCAGTTTGTTAACACTCGGACTGCGGTGAGCATTAGTGCTAGCTAGTTTTTATTATTATTTATTAGGGCGATTTAACTAATCCTTGCTAACATCGCAATTTTGCAAGCTAGCGGAGACATCTCGCCATGCATTTAATGCGTAGATGAACCAAGGAATAACATTAAATTACGCATAGACAATAAATTTAGCTTAATGTTAGCTTATAGGCTAATGCTAGCTAGCAATGCTTTTTTAGCGCGCAAAGTGGGGGACTATCCTGTCCAAAGCATGCACATATTAATAAACTCTTTCTGTGGACATGATCCCGCATTTAAAACATCAAGCACTGTTTTTTTGCCCTTATGTGAACACTTTTTACTATTTATAACTTCTAAGGATGATGTTATTCTTTTATCCCACTCTTTTGTATATATACTTTTGTTTTGAATTTGCATTGCACTTTATTGATGCTGCTGTAAAATGGAATTTCCCCTTGTGGGACTAATGAAGGAATATTGAATTGAATTTATTATCATTATTATTATTTTAATTTCCTATAACTATATTTATTTTATTTTATTTTATTTATTTTTATTTATTTTATTTACCTGTTCCTTATTCGTTGTTGGCTTGCGAAGTTTCAGGTGCAAGCTTGTGTTTCCTCCAAAGAGTTCTAAGAATCTAAATGTGAATTTTATAATATGAACTTGAAACTGTAAACTGAATTCAATGCTTGAAATATAAACTGTGAATTGTGAAATAAAGTTTATAGATAAAAAAAAAAACATCTACTACAGGTCATGATTTAGCTGACGTGTGAAGTGCCTGCAAATTACACGGTTTGCCACAAAAGCTCATATTTATCAATAGTGTCTTTAAATCTCTTTTTCCTTTTTTTAAATAAATCTTTATTTAACCCTGGATTAACAAATGTCAAGTCTTGACTGGAGTCTTGTGGAGTTTGCATGTTCTCCCCGTGTTCACCTGGGGTATCCTCCTTAAAATACCCCCACTAAAAACATGCAAGAAGATCGCCACCTCACCAATGGTGACGAAAAGGAACCAGGTCCCTGGGCACCACTGGCAGCTGGCAGCCCACCGCTCCTGGTCTGCCGTGGAGGATCGACAGACCGAGGATGGGTCAAACGCGGAGAATAAATTTCACAAAGCATGGCGTGTGCATTTAATGTGTGGTGCATGTATACGTGATGTAGTGATAATAAAAAGTACGTTCTTCTTCTTCTTGACTACTATTGTATAACCAAGGGTATATGAATCTTTGTTAAGAGTTGAAGAGTCAAGATTATTTTGTCAGTGAGAACATGCTTTAGTCAGGGGCTGAAGATCAGGAAAACAAAAGTTGAAACAAATTCAAATCTGCACACATCCATGCTTTAGCACAATATTAGAGTTTGCAATATCCATAGCAAAGGATGTTTAATCCAATATGGATTACACTGACCGAGTGTGATGGAAGAAAGGAAGGATAGTGACTTTTGTTCATCCCTTGTAGAGTATCTCATTATGTTGTGGCTGTGGTTTTGGTGATCTGCTCTGACTCTGTCTCTGCGTGTTTTCCAGGGCTGGAACGCAGCAGGGGCGGGGCTGATCTTCTTTGGGGTTGAGCAGCTACCTGACACACCTGTCACTAATTTCCTCATTAGGACTCTCCTTCTTATTCACGCTTCTCCCATACTCTGGTGCCAGATGATCCTCTTGCTCATGGTTGTGTATCTCACCTCAGAGTTGATCTCCAAGTTCCTGCCTCATGTTCTCCAGCCGCCTTGCTGTCGTGCAGTGCTGTCGTTATTCTGTGAGTTTGCTTTACCTGCCTGTGAGCCTTACCCTTTGACGGAGATTTTTGTTCTTAAGTGTCTGTCGAGTTGTTCTCCAGCGCTTGTTTGCCTTTTGTTTGCCTGCCTTTTGTGTGCCTTTTTCCCCCAGCTGAGGTTTTGTTGTCTTACCTGTGACTGTTGAGTTCTCTCCAGCACCTGTTTTTGAGTCCAGCCTGTGTGTTTTTCCCTGAGTGGAGATTTTGGTTTCCTTGACGGTGTCTGTTGAGTTTCCCTCCAGCACCTGTTTCCTTTTTTGCCTGTGTGCTTTCCCTTAACAGAGTTTTGTGTTTTCTTTATTAGAAGCTGTCATGTCCTCCAGCAGAGACTTCGTTCTTCTTTCCAGTTTTTCTGTCACCTGATTTGATTATTCTTTTCTGTTGCTACTTTTTTCAATAAACTGTGAAATCTGCATCTCTGCATTTGAGTCCTGCTTACCAGCATATGTCACACATTATGCAATATAAGGTACATTAGACTGGTAGATGCATGAGCCCCCAAATGACTGTTCACCTTAAGTTCACCACTGGCCAGGGGTATGATAAAATAATTACATGAGTTGTATTTTTTCATCGTGGTTTGTTATTTTATCCGTCTGTTTTGCACTACTGTCATGAGAAACCAAAAAGGCTCATAGCCCATACATAACCCTAATGGCACCCAACCATGGTTGCCCAATTCTAACCCATGCCTACTTAGCCCAAAGATAGCCCATATGGGATCCAGACATGGGTAACCAGTTCCAGCCCATGCCCACTTAGCCCATACAAAGCTCTTTTCGGACCCAGATGTGGTTGACCAGTTCTAACCCATGCCCACTGAGCCCACACATAACCCATACGGCACCCAGATATGGTTGACCAGTTCAAACCCATGCCCACTTCACCCATACATAATCCTAATGGGACCCAACCATGGTTGCCCAGTTCTAACCCATAACCACTTAGCCCATAGATAGCCCATATGGGATCCAGACATGGGTGAACAGTTCCAGCCCATGCCCACTTAGCCCATATAAAACTCTTACCGGACCCAGATGTGGTTGACCAGTTCTAACCCATGCCCACTGAGCCCACACATAACCCATACGGCACCCAGATATGGTTGACCAGTGCAGTGCAGCGCACCCGCAGAGGAAGTGCTGCAGGGGGTGCGAAAGGAGGCGGAAGCAGGGAAAGTGCGGGGGTATCCAGTCTAGGCTAGCGGCGAATCCACACAAGTCGACTACACCATCTATCGTACTTGCCAATGTATGCTCCTTAAACAAACTGGATAATATTGTCGCTGTCCAATAAAAAGCACGTATCTCCAAAACTCGTTTTTTTCAGGAGCATGAAAAAAGTGTTTTACTCGTCAATTAACTTACAAATTAAACCCAAAACACAGTAATTATACACACTTAGGACTCGAAATGAAAACCTATAGTTACACGGTGATTGGCAACTCGTTTAGTATTTTAATCGGATTTACGTGCGTTGTTGTGAGTGACATTGGACATACGTGTTTTTTAAATAATGCGTTCCAATGATGTCCGGTCATTTACGAGCCTCGAGTCTCCCGTTCATGTCCCACTAAATCCGTAAACTATTGATAGCAGGCTATCCTACATTTCCACATAGCACATTACCCTAATCTAAGATTTTTTTTGGTATTTTGTGTTGAAATCAGATTAGTCCATAGAGGCAAAGAGTCATCTAATACTGTATTAACACACATGCATCAGTCTGACTCGGTTCAAGGAAATCACAGAGTTTATCGTCTATCGCTTCACTGCTGCTGACCCTCCTCTTTGCCTCAACTGCTCTACTGTATTTTACTTTTGCTATTGCACATAGCTCCTCTAATGTGAGAGACATGTCTAGCCTGAAAAGGAGAAAACAGTGCACATAACAGACACATCAGACGTCAATGAATACATCTCGGTCAGTAATCTAATGTAAACAACACTGTTTACAACAGTAATCTAACGTAAACAACACTGTTTACGTTAGATTACTAAACAGTAATCTAGAAAATCGTTGGAAACGAACCATCTGTTGGCGGGGGGCGTGGTTAATCACGCCTTCGCGAAGGTGTGAATAGCTCTAATTAGCACATGAATGCTACCGACATTGATCTACTCAGGCTGGCCTGCTAACTTCACAAACAACCATTGGATGATTCCACAGACATTTTAAAAGGAAACCATCATATGATTGGATAGCAACTCCAATCACATGAGTGAGTGATCATGTGATTGGATGACAACTCTGCTGCTATTGGTCATCTTACATATTAATTTAAATACTATATAATAAATTAATATATTAAAAATAATTATTATATTGTTATATTTATGTATATATAAAATATAAATGATATATATATTTTATTTGATTGATGATTCATTGATTTATTTGGCGATCCACCTTCTACACTACCACACAGTAGAACACAAAGAACACAGTTGACAGAAACATTTTGAAAAAAAGTCTTTAATGAAATCGTGACACACACATTAAAAAGGATCAACCAAGTAAAATCAGTGACTACTGGGGAAAAAAGCAAGGAAATGTGCAGAGGGGTTCACTGATAAGAGTGTCTGGGTTGGGCCATGCCGCTCGTCCATGGTGCATGAAAAAGAGTCTAAGGCCTCTGGAAATGCTTCTTTGCTGCCTCTGGGTCATACTGGTTTGGCGCATGTCGCTTTGAAGGGGACTCGATGCGAAGCCTCTTGCAGTGCACATACTTTGGGTCGCTCTCCAGCCGCTCTTGCAGTGTCTGGCAGAGTTTGGAGAGCTAGGACACTCCTTCTTGCTTCCAGCAGCTGTAAATACAGGTGTTAATATAATATTAATACTGCTAAAAAACAATAACACATGATAACATATGTGACCATGTTTGTCAAAAACAATGCAGCTAATAAATAAAATTCAGCCCATTTTTACATTGTTGTGAAAATAAAGCGGCATTCATGGGACTCTTACCCGCTCTTACCCGCTTCCTTCCTATATATATATATATATATATATATATATATATATATATATATATATATATATATATATATATATATATATATATATATATATGTGGGCAGCGACAGTGACACCTGAAGGGGTGTGATTGGGAGGAACGGCCTCCCCGATCTGAACCCGAGTGGTGTTCTGTTATTGGATTTCTGTGCTAGTCACAGTTTCTCCATAATGAACACCATGTTCAAGCATAAGGGTGTCCATCAGTGCACGTGGCACCAGGACACCCTAGGCCGGAGGTCAATGATCGACTTTGTAGTCGTATCATCTGACCTTCGGCGGTATGTCTTGGACACTCGGGTAAAGAGAGGGGCTGAGCTGTCAACTGATCACCACCTGGTGGCGAGTTGGATTCGCTGGCAGGGGAAGAAGCGGGACAGACTTGGCAGACCCAAACGTACTGTGAGGGTCTGTTGGGAACGTCTGGCAGAACCCACTGTCAGGGAAGTTTCAACTCCCACCTACGGGAGAGCTTCAACCAGATCCCGAGGGAGGTTGGAGACATTGAGTCCGAATGGACCATGTTCTCCACTTCCATTGTTGATGCAGCCGTCCGTAGCTGTGGCCGTAAAGTCGGCGGTGCCTGTCGTGGCGGCAACCCCCGAACCCGGTGGTGGACACCGGAAGTAAGGGATGCCATCAAGCTGAAGAAGGAGTCCTATCGGGCCTGGTTGGCTCATAGGACTCCTGAGGCAGCTGATGGGTACCAGCAGGCCAAGCGTGCGGCAGCTCGGGCAAAAACTCGGGTCTGGGAGGAGTTCGGGGAGGCCATGGAGGAGGACTACCGGTTGGCCTCAAGGAAATTCTGGCAAACCATTCGGCGCCTCAGGAGGGGGAAGCAGCTTTCTGTCAACACTGTTTACAGTGGAGGTGGGGAGCTGTTGACCTCGACTGGGGATATTGTCCGGTGGTGGAAGGAATACTTCGAGGATCTCCTCAATCCCACGGTCATGTCTTCCGTAGAGGAAGCAGAGACTGGGGACTTGGAGGTCGATTCATTCATCACCGGGGCTGAAGTCACTGAGGCAGTTCGCAAGCTCCTCGGTGGCAAAGCGCCGGGGGTGGATGAGATCTGCCCTGAGTACCTCAAGTCTCTGGATGTTGTAGGACTGTCTTGGTTGACACGCCTCTGCAACATCGCGTGGCAGACGGGGACAGTGCCTCTGGACTGGCAGACTGGGGTGGTGGTCCCTCTTTTTAAAAAGGGGGACCGGAGGGTGTGTTCCAACTATTGGGGGATCACACTCCTCAGCCTCCCTGGGAAAGTCTATTCCAGGGTACTGGAAAGGAGAATCCGGCCGATAGTCGAACCCCGGATTCAAGAGGAACAATGCGGTTTTCGTCCTGGCCGTGGAACACTGGACCAGCTCTATACCCTCCACAGGGTGCTTGAGGGTTCATGGGAGTTTGCCCAACCAGTCCACATGTGCTTCGTGGACTTGGAGAAGGCATTCGACCGTGTCCCTCGCGTCATTCTGTGGGAGGTGCTCCGGGAGTATGGGGTTGGAGGCCCTCTGTTGAGGGCTGTACAGTCCCTGTACAACCGGACCAGGAGCTTGGTCCGCATTGCCAGCAGTAAGTCGGACCTGTTCCCGGTGCATGTTGGACTCCGGCAGGGCTGCCCTTTGTCACCGGTTCTGTTCATCATTTTTATGGACAGGATTTCTAGGCGCAGCCAGGGGCCGGAGGGAGTCTCTGCTTTTCGCGGATGATGTTGTCTTGTTGGCTACCTCGAGTCAGCACCTCTAAGTCCGAGGCCATGGTTCTCGACCGGAAAAAGGTGGCTTGCTCCCTTCAGGTTGGGGGAGAGTTCCTGCCTCAAGTGGAGGAGTTTAAGTATCTTGGGATCCTGTTCACGAGTGAGGGAAGGATGGAACGTGAGATTGACAGGCGGATTGGTGCAGCGGCTGCAGTAATGCGGTCGCTGTATCGGTCTGTCGTGGTAAAGAAGGAGCTGAGCCGAAAGGCAAAGCTCTCGATTTACTGGTCAATCTACGTTCCTACCCTCACCTATGGTCATGAACTTTGGGTCATGACTGTAAGAACGAGGTCCCGGATACAAGCGGCTGAAATGAGTTTCCTCCGCAGGGTGGCGGGGCGCTCCCTTAGAGATAGGGTGAGGAGCTCTGTCACCCGGGAGGAGCTCGGAGTAGAGTCGCTACTCCTCTGCATCGAGAGGAGTCAGCTGAGGTGGCCCGGGCATCTCTATCGGATTCCCCCTGGACGCCTAGGGAGGTGTTCCAGGCATGTCCCACTGGGAGGAGGCCCCGGGGAAGACCCAGGACATGCTGGGGTGACTATGTCACTCGGCTGGCCTGGGAACGCCTCGGGATCCCCCTGGAAGAGCTGGAGGAAGTGTCCAGGGAGAGGGAAGTCTGGGCGTCCCTGCTCAGACTGCTCCCCCCGCAACCCGGCCCTGGATAAGCGACAATGGATGGATGGATGGATTCATGAGATTAATCACGATTAAATATTTTAATCGATTGACAGCACTAATATATATATACATATACATATACACACACACACACACACATATATATATGAGACCCAGTAATGAGTGATGGGAACGGATATTACTTTTTTTACTTTTTTTACTTTTTTTGTGGGTCTTTTATTCCCCGACTGTCCTAAATAAAGAACAGCGTTAACTCTGCAATTTTTAGAGTTCAAGATAAATTTACAGTGATAACAAAACACAATACACACTTTCCCTAATGAAAACTCAACTCAATGAACTCATGCCCTTAAATTTGTCACCCTAAGACAACAGTAGTGGCTGATTTCTATGTAAAAACAAATAGAAAAACAACACACATAAACAGGTATTAAACCAAACAACCTGCAAAGTTATCTTGCAGTAAAACACATCAATTCACCAGTAAATGTACAATAGTTCAAAATACATTTTTACAGGAATAAATTGGTGAACTCACTCTCGTGCGCAGCCTGCCTGCTGAAACGTACACACATGGAATCCAACACTGACTTCTATCTCCCCTCTAGATTAAGCAGAATCACACAAAATAGAGTTTATCGAATTGTCAGCATACCCGACTGTGATATGATTAAATTCTTCTGTGTATTTCATGTTACCGTCACTTACGCTGCCCTGCTGTTCAGTGTTGCTCTCAGCGTGGTAGGGATATCGCGTCTACCACGTTTCATCAATCTGCATTAATCGGCGCACATACAAATTCATCACTCAGTTAGCTTAGTTGTACTCTTAACTACTAAAATTGATCACCATTCCTTGTAACTTACCACGTCTATAGGGATATTTTTCCAACAGATTGGCCAAAGTACACACCTCAACACAAGTTTTTCACTCCGTCGCTGACACTTCCAGGTTTTTTTTTTTTTTTTTTTTTTTTTTAAATATCGTGGGAGCTACACACTCTCACGTGAATTGCTGATTAGCTGATCTTAAAGTGACAGCGTAACCTCGACAAGAGACAGCCATTACAGTGCTAATTCTACAAGTAAATTAAATTGGATCACCTAGTTCACCTGGCGCTATATATATATACATATATATATATATATATATATATATATATATATACATATATATATATATATATGGGGTATTAGGGGTGGGACTTTAACGCGTTAATTATGATTAATTAATCACAAAAAAAATGCGTCAAAAAATTTACGCATTTAATCGCAGTTTGCACTCCAGACAACACGGAACGTTTGTAAGTGCACGAGTTCCTGGTCCACTGATCACACTGATGCACAAGATGCGTCAGAGCTAGGAGGCCAATAACAACTAACATGGAGGAATCCGATGAGAGTACATTGCTTGGACTAATGGAGCGCAAGTTTCATTTTAAAAAACTGTCTGATGGAGGCCTTGATAAGAGCGTGGTTTTGTGCAAATTGTGCAAAAAAGAATTTGCCTACCACCAAAGCACATCAAGCCTACGGTACCACCTGAATGCAAAGCATGTTGCAGAGAGCACAGAAACCGCTGGAGCTGTTAGTGCTAGCAGTCCTGGTCCGAGTACGAGCAAGTGGTGCTGGCAACCCACACTGGAGCAAATGACTGGACTCAGGGCCAAAATTAGTAAGTCGACATCTGACAAACTCACAAATTCACTGGCAAAATGGATTGCTCTGGACTGTAGACCACTTTTGGTGGTAGAAGATAAGGGGTTAGAAAATGTGCTACAGATAGCAACGTCTGATCAAACTTTTCAGCTGCCGTGCTGAAAGACGACTTCAAGCAAAATCCAGCAGCTTTATGACACCGAAAAGCAAGCAAAACTAGATGCACTGCAGAAAGCCGAATTTGTGGCTCTGACTGGGGATCATTGGACCTCCATAAGCAACTCTAATTACGTCGGTGTCACTGCACACATTGCTAATGTCACAGACGGAGAATGGCATCTTCAATCTTTTGCCCTGACTGTGCAGAAGACAAACACCAGACACTATACTGAAAACTGCGCTGAGCAGTTTGTCTCTGTGGCAGAGGCCTGGGAAATTCAACAAAAGGTCACCACAATTGGAACAGACAGTGCAAGAACCATGATGGCTGCAGCAAGACACCTCCTATTCCAACACATGCCTTGTGTTGCTCACATCTTGCAAAGAACCATCACTGTTAGCCTTGTTGACAGTGGGTTTACTGATGCTTTGGCAAAATGTCCCAAGATAGTGGGTCACTTTAAACACAGCCCTGCCAATACAGCGGAACTACACCAGGAAAAAACAAAACTTGGGCAAGAAAAAGAGCCACTCATACAGGACGTATCCACAAGGTGGAATTCAACGCTGGATATGATCTCTCGACTCCTAAAGAACCAAGAGGCTGTAAACGCTGCTTTAGGCAGACAGAAGCACAAGCTTGTCATGTTGACTGTAGCAGAGCTGGTGAAACTGCAAAAGCTGGTGACCGTCCTTGAACCATGCAGGCAAACAAAACTATTTTATTAATGTGATTTATCATTACTGTTCCTTTGAAAAGCTCTTGTAGTTGACAGTTAATTAGTAGAATAATAATAATAATAATCAATTTCCTCAACTGTCTGTGTCCACTGCAGATTTGTGACTGAGCTCCTTGGAGGTGAGACCTATGTCTCATGTTCAGTGGTTTTACCTGCTCTCTGCCACCTGCATCACACCATGGAGGTCTCTGATGAGGACATAGTCTACATGGTGAAATTCAAGACTGCCTTCGTGAAGGACCTATCCCAGTGCATAGCTACACTCAACCATGAATGGCTGAGGATGGCTACTGTTCTTGACCCACACTTTAAGGATTTAAAGTGTCTAGGAAGGGGTGAGCGAGAAGAGGTTTGGACCAGCCTTGAGGCCCTGCTGCAGGAACAGTCTAAGAGAGATGCTCCAGACCCCACACAGGAGCCAGGAAAGAAGAGGAGTCTCCTTCTTTCTTCATTGTCTTCAGACTCTAAATCAGATGATGAAATGCAGTGTACCCGGGCCCTGAGCCTGTACAGAGCAGAGCCCCCCATCAGCGAGACAGACTGCTCACTGCAGTGGTGATCAAGTCGAGCAGGGGCCCACCCACAGCTGTCTGTCCTGGCCCGCAAGTATCTGACCAGCCCTGCCACTTCTGTCCTTTGTGAGAGGCTGTTCTCACTTGCAGGTCCACACTCGAAACTGAGGGAGAGCATCTCCGGTCTGCGGGCCAACTTCAGGGAGAAAGACAAAATCCTCCTGGATTTCTCCACTGTCCCCACGACCCAGGTGAAACATATCACCTACCTGAGGCGATCCGGTGCTAGTGATCGGAACATGGCGGCCACAAATAACACCACCCTGCCAAGGACGGGCTCGATCACCACCGGAACTCCGGCACCAGCACAGGCCGAGTCCCGCTGGCACCGAAAGGGAGCCAAGCCTAAGACATCGGCACCTTCCACTTCCTGCCCTTGTCCCGCCGCTCTCCAACTGTGTGCGGAACACAGCCCAGCCTCCACACTGGTCTTGGAGGCAGGCATCAATGACCTCAGAAATCATCAGTCGGAGGTCCTAAAAAAGGATTTTGTGTCGCTGATCGACCGCCTGCTGGACACTGGGAAGCAACTGATTATCTCCGGCCCGCTTCCCCAACCACGCAATGGTGACGTCATCACCAGCTGGCTTTGCCAGCTGCACCTGTGGCTGAAGGGTTACTGCCTGAGAAGAAACATCCTGTATGTGGACAATTTTATAGCATTTTTAAACAGGCCTTGCCTTTTTAAACGGGACAACCTACACCCCAACCAGGAGGGTTCACGGCTTTTATCAGTCAACATTGACCTCACTGTCCGGTCCTGCACTTCAGCCACCTCCTGACTAACAGGTATGACTCTTGCACACAAGCCCTCTGCTCCACACTCGCCCTCACCCTCACCCACTACATGTTTCACCCACACCATGCACACCTTCCCGTCATTAACCCCCTCTTCTCCATCGAAACCTCAGGACATTCACATCATTACATCAATCACTTCACACAGACATTCAAAGCCCAGGAATGTTTTTAGACCCAGCACTGTTTTTAACATTCCTTTAAAACACCATGATGAGCGCACGTTCAGCACAGCTATCAAATTGGCTGTGCTGAATGTGCGCTCTCTTTTAAACAAATCTTTTATCATAAATGACTTAATTTTAGACAAAAACCTAAATGGTATTCTCCTTACAGAGACATGGCTCGGTACTGATGCACCTGTTGTTCTCACTGAGGCTTCCCCACCAAATTTTTACTTTTTATTCTCTACTAGGAGGGGCAAAAAGGGAGACGGAACTGCATCTATTACAAGAACTACAATGTCTGCAAATGCAGTTCCTTCTAACAGTTTTACATCATTTGAGCACCATGCCTTTGTTTTTAGCAGTCCTCCTATTCTTTGTGTAACGGTCTACAGACCACCCCAGTATTCATCCTCTTTTATCAGCAAATTCTCTGAGTTCTTATCAGTCATTCACACCACCTACAACAGGATTTTAATAGCTGGTGATTTTAATCTACACATTGACAACAACTCGGACCCAGTATCCAGAGAATTATTAAACCTCTTAAACTGTATGGATTTTAAACAGCACGTTACACAGCCGACCCACAGTAGGGGGCACACCCTGGACCTGATCATAATTTATGGCCTGTCTGGGGGGGTGTCCTCTGTTGTGGATCTGCCGGTGTCCGATCACTTCTGTGTGTTTTTTAACATCACCAGTTTTAATCAGCGGGAGGCACCAGTGAGAACAGTGAGGAAACGCTACCTAACTCCTGAAGTGGCTGCAAATTTTATCCAGATTCTACAGAGCACTCCTGCAGAGATTTTACCAGCACAATGTGATTTTATCGTTGACAATTTTAACAGTAATCTGAAGTCAACGCTGGACGCAGTGGCTCCTCTTTTAACAAAAACAATTAAGAAAAAACCTACACCTCCGTGGAGAAATGAAGAAATTAAGCATCTGAAAAGAAACTGCAGGAGTGCTGAGAGGAAATGGAGAAAATCAAAACAGTCCACTATGAAATTTTCCGTCATCACCTCAAAACTTACAATAACACCATTAAACAGGCAAGAAATTCTCACTTCAAAAAGCTAATCTCTGCCCACAAAAATAATCCAAAATTTCTCTTCTCCACAATTGATCTTTTAATAAACAGTGATTTTAACAGATCTCATAAGACAAAAACAAATACCCTGTGTGAAGACTTTGCAGACCACTTCAGGTGCAAAATTGATAACATCAGATCCAGTCCTTTATCTCAACAGGTTTTAACTACCAATACGTCTGGATCACAGGTTTTACCTGAGGAAACACTGGAGAGTTTTGCCCTGGTTGATGCAAGGACACTTGGTCGAGTTTTCTCCCAGGTAAACCCCACAACCTGCCTTTTAGACCCAATTCCCACACCGATTTTTAAAAACGCTCTATGGGTTCTTTGAGGAACAGCTGTTATACATGGTGAATTGCTCTCCAACCTGTATCCAACTTACCTTTTTTAAGTAAAATTTTAGAAAAACTGGTTTTTAACCAAGTAAATGATTTTTTAAACAAAAAGAACATTTTAGAAAGGTATCAGTCTGGTTTTAGGATGAACCACAGTACCGAGACAGCCCTATTAAAGATTTTAAATGATATCAGATGTAACTTAGATAAACACAAGCTCACAGTCTTGGTACTACTGGATCTAACTGCTGCCTTCGATACAGTAGACCATCACATTTTATTAAATAGACTGAGGCACCTGGTCAGCCTCTCAGGTACTGCTTTTAACTGGTTCGTCTCATACCTCACTGACCGACACTTCTTTGTAAGTTGGGATGCATGTTCCTCAGGTGCCCATGAGATCAAGTGTGGAGTTCCCCAGGGGTCAATTTTAGGTCCAACTCTTTTTAATCTGTACATCCTACCCCTCAGGGACGTCATCAGGAGGCACGGCATCAGCTTCCATAGTTATGCCGATGATACGCAACTGTACATTGCCATGTCTCCTGATGACACAGGGCCAATTGATGCCCTTTTTAACTGCATTTTAGACATCAAGTCATGGATGGCAGAAAATTTCCTTCAGCTCAATCAGGACAAAACAGAGGTCTTAGTCACTGGTCCTGAAGGCCAGAGAGAGAAACTTTTACCAAAACTAAAAGATCTTAAACCAACACATTCTGTAAAAAGTCTGGGCGTGATTTTTGACTCTGAGCTTACTTTTATTCCACACATCAAAAACATAACAAAGATAGGTTTTTACCATCTTAAGAATATAAGATATAAGATATATAATATTAATAGTCCGCCCATTTCTCTCTCAGGCCAGCACGAAGGTGCTGATGCATGCTTTCATCTCTTGTCGCTTAGATTATTGTAATGCCCTGCTCTCTGGTCTTCCCAAAAAGAGTACCTCAAATTTTCAACTACTACAAAATTCAGCTGCACGAGTGCTGACGAGGACCAGAGGGCGGGAGCACATTACACCAGTTTTAAAATCGCTGCATTGGCTCCCCATGCGTTTCAGGATAGATTTTAAGGTTCTTTTATTAGTTTTCAAATGTCTTAATGGTCTCGGGCCTTCTTATTTTTCTGACCTTCTTATACCATATCAACCCTCGCAGACCCTGAGGTCCTCCGGCTCCGGCCTCTTAACCATACCAAAAGTAAGAACTAAAACACACGGGGAGGCGGCTTTTAGTCATTATGGCCCCTGACCGTGGAACAGCCTGCTGGAGAACCTCAGGGTCGCAGAGACTGTTGATGTTTTTAAAAAGAGGCTCAAGGCTCACTTTTTTAATCAGGCTTTCAATTGATATATTTGATTTATCTCATTCCTTTAATCAGGCTTCTTATCTTATCATATTTTAGCTGTATGTTTTAACGACATGTTTATTTACTATTTATTTCATTTATTCATTTTATTTATATTTTATCTATATTTTTCATTTATAGTTTATTTACTATTTATTTCCTTCACTCATCTTATTTCATTCAATGCTCATGTTTTATATGTTGTATTATTTTACCCTATTTTATTTACTTTACTTATCATCTTACGAACTTTTCTTCTTTTAAATGTGTATTTTTTAATTCCAGTGTTTCCTGAGAGATGTGATGATCTGTTGCAGGGGGTGCTGTCCTCAGGCCCTTTTGGCCCGGCTGGTCAGGCAACTCCCTACCTTGGTGTGCTCACAGTCCCTGATGTCTCTCGGTGTGGACGACCCCAAAGGTGGCGTTCTCCTCAATCATTAGTGCCCGCCATGTCTCGTTACCCCTGCTATTGTCTGCAGTAAGAATGTGTGTGTGTACGTGTGTGTGTGCGTGTGTGCGCGCGTGTGCATGTGTGTATGCATGTAGTTGAGGGTGGGTGTTTGTACATACGGAGGGTGGGAGGGATGGGTTTTTATTGTTGCTTTATTTTGATTTATATTGTTTTTTAACTCCTGCAAAGCACTTTGTGTAGCATTTTATTATGTATGAAAAGTGCTATATAAATAAAGTTTGATTTGATTTGATTTGAGTGCCATGCTTGATAATGTAAATAGTGGAACACAATGTTACATAAATGAAAAATTAGGTTTGCAGAACCTTTGTAAGAGACATTACTCATGCCTGCCTGTTTGCCAAACAACCACTAAACTTAGTGTGTTACTGCATGTCGAGTTTCTCTTGCTGTGACTCAGCTGTATTTCTGTATTGTGGGACACTGTAGAGCTTTAATTTCTGAAAGGTGGCACAACACATCCTTTGTTGTGCTATTGTGTTGGAAACGCATCTCGACCTGCAAAGACAGAAAAGACACTAAGCAATCTTTTGATCTATACACCACGGTCTTTACCGGAGCCTTTCTTACACAAGTGTTTTGTTAACCTCCAATTCCTGTAATTACTGTGGTCATTTTAATACTAATTAATCTTTGACTGATTTAGAGCAAAGTGATATTCTGTATTTCTTTTTATGTAGATGTCCCATAGGTGGCACATCTTTGAAACTGATGTGCATTTACCATTTCACAAGATTTTATGATGTAATGATACACTGTAGCAGATCAAATGCTGCTTCATAGTTCTTTCAGTGGTTAATTTTATGTTTTGTGAATAGTGTGAGTAGTGACAGCACAAGAAACGCTTGACTTGGCTGTGTTGAAAATCATAGGATATTTTACATATGTGCAAATCTAATACACATTTACAGATCTGAATTCATGTTTGCAGATTGCTGGAATGTACACAAATACAAATTGAGAATCAGTTTCAGATACAGTCTCCATAGAAAATCACCACACATCAATTTTCTCAGCTGGTAGCAACCCTGCCACTGCAGTTTAAAAGCCAGCCTGCTCTGGCTCTGTCTATGAGACAGATGGAGACTGTTCTCTGACTTGCACCCTTTTACCACGTGCATGCCAACCTCTTGAAATGGGATGGACTATGGATTATTTGCGCCTTCAGAGCAAGGCACGCTGTGTGGTGTACTTGGGAAATTCATGATGGAATCCTGGGAAAATTTAATGAATTTAACAGACTGCTAATTTAACATTTGGGCTAACAAGACAGTCTTCCTTTAGTAGACGCTACTACAAGAGTCAAGAATCAGGCTTTTGGGTGGAGAAAACTACGAGACCGGGTAAGCTTACTTGTAGCTAAAGACTTTTTGATTTACTTATGTAGAATCATTTCATAAATGCACAGTTTAAAATGAAAAGATTAATCTATCATTAGCTACTTTTTATTGTTTTTTTGTGTGCCTTTAGGCTACTAAAATGCATGTTTAACAGTGGGTGTATCATCTGGTTACCTTATAAAAATGAAACTGATTTCCATCAGTATCACTGTTTCCAAGAGCCGAGGCGACATTTTCAGAGGTCTTGTTTTCTCTGACCAGAGCAAAATGCAAAGACACTTTACTGTGATAGAACACAGAAAATCAGCAAATCCTCACAATAGAGAGGCAGCATCCAGATAATGATTGGTGTTTGTGCTGGACAAGTGACAATAAATTATTAGAATTGTTGTTGATTCATTTTCTGTCAGCTGACAAATCATTTTCGTTTCATATCAGATGATGTCGAACATTTTTACATGTGTTTTTATTTATCTTCTGTTACTTATGTAAGTGCTGATGTCTTACACACATGAAGATACTAACACTTAAATATTTTTTGAATAGTTGTGAGTCAGTGAATAGTCACTATAGCACACAAAAAAGTAAACACATGAAGTTCTTTATGAAACCATTATACTGTGAAGTTTTCAAAGTCATTGTTAACTTGTGTTTCAGCACCACATGCAGAAATCCATTCACCTGTTTTTTTTAACTTCAAGCTCTATTGGAAAAATGCTTGTCAGAAGGTTTAATGACAAGTTAATTTTGTTTTCTCTTTCTGTTTAAATACACTACAAACATGGTTAGAATTAGTTGGTGGCACGGTAGCATGGTGGAAACACTGTCACCTCACAGCTAGAAGGTCCTGGTTTGATTCCCGCTGTGGGCACTAGTGGTGTGTCCTCCACCATGCCTTCGGTGCCTGCTGCTCAAGGAAAAAGGGCCTTTCTGTGTGGAGTTTGCATATTCTCCCCGTGCTCACCTGGGGTATCCCAGTCACTAAAAACATGCAAGAAGATCACCATCTGACCAATGATGATGACAAAGGAAGTGGTCCCCCGGTGCTGGTCGGCTGGCAGCCCACCGCTCCTGGTCTGCACGGAGGAAGGACTGACCACTGACGGGTTAAAAGCGGAGAAAGAATTTCACATATGCATGGCGTGTGCAGTTTCCCCCCCAACTCTGCATGTTGTGTTCATTGTGACAAATAAAGGATGTTTCTTCCTCTTCTTTCTTCTTCTATTAGTCGTTTTTCCTGTATACACTGCAATTTCTAAACAAGCCTAACAAGCACAGTTATGTCTGTCTATCACCTGTGCAGGTCACAGGACTACAATGAATATTCAGTCTACCATCAACAAAGAAGTCTTCCTCCCTCGTAATGAGCGGATGCTGGTGGCAGTGGAGGTGCGGAGGAGGAAAAGGAAGAGGATGTCTTTCCTGCCTCCTGAAGCCTACACCACATTCATCTGTGTTTCAGGTAAAATTTTGTAAAACAGAATTCATGACAGACTGCTCACCTCTACTCCAAATGCATTCTACAGTATGTGTGCTACTTCTAATCATGTTTGTAATGTATTTAAACAGAAAGAGAAAACAAAATTAACTTGTCATTAAACCTTCTGACAAGCATTTTTCCAAATTTTCTTTTCAAACTTCAAATTGGCAGGAATGACTTAATGTTGCAGCTTGATTTATATCTGTTAGTGCATGCCTTCATTTACAACAGTAAAATATGTTCACTTATTATTCATCACTTTCTTGAAAAGGGAATTTGTAGAGTTCAAGGTTTATTTTTTCAAGGTTCATGGTTGATTTATTTTGTCATTATACAACACAGAGTTGTATAACAAAATGCAAGTTGTAGCCCATTTAAGCTGTACACAAAACAAAAAAGCTGCCCAGTTGCCAGGTGGTCCAACAGTGGATACTTGTGTATCGCTTGCCAGATGGTAGCTGGGCAAACAAGCTGTTGCTAGGGGGGTGGCTGTGGCTCAGGAGGTAGAGCAGTCATCTGCCAACCAGGAGATTGGTGGTTGGTGGTCCACATGCCGAAGTATCTTTGGGCAAGATACTGAACCCCAACAAACTGCCCCTGATTATGTGCCATCGGTCTGTAAATTACGTCACTTTGGATTAAAGCGTCTGCCAAATGACTAATTGTAATCGTAATTACAATTGCTAGGATTAGTATTGTCTTTGAGTATCCTTTGAGCTCTGCACAGACATCTCGCTTCTCTGTTAAAGCTGAAGTTAAGAGCTTGGCATGCAAATTTTGCTTTTTTAAAGTTTCGTTGAGAATTCCAATCATTTCTGAGCATTCTTAACCAGGATAGAGATGTGATATGACCAGTGGTGTAGTGGTGCCTAGTAGTGGGTATAGTCTTAATTTTTTTAAAAAGCGGATAAACAGCCTGTGTTATTAACCCTGACATGTAAAACCCCTTTCGCATATTTAGTTAACCCAAAAAAGTGCCAGTAGTATTTCCACAGTGTCACTTAACTTCTGCTGCTTGACTTCAAGGAGTAAGTTAGACTTAGACTTCTTTAATTTCCTTCAAACTTCACCACTTTGACAGTGGCATAAAAACACACAAAAACACACAAATATCACAGACAACACTATGTACAATAAATAGTTATCAATAGGAATATATAAGTAAAAACTATGAAATCAGTCCAGTTTGCTCCAGAGGAGTTAACGATCATTATGAAATTAACATTAGCCACAGAAGGGGTGCAGATTTTTATGATCAATACTGGCCCATAGACTATAGGGCAAGACAACTACATAATTATGCATTTTGAGTGAACTATTCCTTATTCCTTAGTCCATCCACACATGCCAATTGGACAGCTATTCTCTCACTTTGTTTGGGTCTCTTGGAGCAGCTGATCTGCAACAGATAGTGTAGACCAGAGTGTGCCACCATTATAAAGTTAACATTATTTGTCAAGCTGCAGTTTGCAAAAATTACTCATTCTTCACCTTAAACAAACAAACAAACAAACAAACAAACAAACAAACAAACAAACAAACAAACAAACAAACAAACAAACAAAAATTAGACTGAAAAATGTACAGGGCTATAAAGGCACATTCCTAACAGCTGACCACTATTTACAAAGATCAGACATATTCAGTACCTCTTTAGGTATATATAGCTAAATATCAAATATCATCATCATTCAAAGAATTCAACAATATATTGCAATACAAACACTTACACCACAGTGATATACTCTCTCAACTCAATGCTGGTTTTCTAAATAAGTGCTCATATTTTTGGCTAAAGGGGCTTAACATCAGGTAGGTACTTAGGTAAGTCGTGCAATACTTATATAAACATCAAATAACAAATACTAACTGACTTTGAACACAAGATTTATTGTCAGTGCAGGATCTAGGATCAAACTTGGAAGTAGGGGGGCCGTTGATGTTAATCATCATTAAGTTTGAGTCCGGTAGGACAGCCCTCTTGTCTGTGCCTATATTGTTCATAAGGCTAAAGTTCCTCTCACACTCTGCTGTGCTGACAGGTAACATTTTCATACAGTTAAGGAGCAGTTTTAGGTCCTTGGGCTCACTGTTGGGCTCTCTCAGGACTGCTTGCATTCCATTCAGTGCTTAGTCTGTATACAACTTAAATCACTTCCACAGTTGCTTAACTTCTTCCTCACCATGGCAGATGCTGAGGTTTGATCGCCATTTACTCTGGTCAAGAATGCTGAGGTCCTTGATGGTCTCATCTTTGAAAGACAAGTGTTGCTCAAGATTGTTCAAGAGGCTTTCTAAGAACTGGTTTGGATTGATAGACTTGAGTTTTGGATTTCTTTTCAAGGCTATAGACCTCCCCACTCTCTTTTGCTTCTAAAGCCTCATCCTATTTCTCACCTGGACTCTCTTTAAATGACTGTATCACTCAGATTGTACATTTTAGCAGATGCTGTGTTCTAAGGAGAGTTATAGAATGAGCCTGAAGCTCCTGTGAAAGGACACTTCAGGATAGTTCATAGAGTGTATCATACATGAGCCCTAGGTCACAAAGATATTCTCTCACCCAACCGGTTGAGGCAGAAGGCCCCTCACTCAGAGCCTGGTTCTGCCTGATGTTTCTGCTGTTAAAAGGAAGTTTTTCCTCACCACTGTCGCCAAGTGCTTGCTCATGAGGGAACTGTTGCGTCTCTGTAGATAAAAGAGCTCAGCATGTACCAGTTCTAAATGGAAAGTGTCCTAAGACAATTTCTGTTGTGATTTGGTGCTATACAAATAAAATTGAAAATTGAAATTGAATTCAGGGCTTTGAACACGGTCTAATAAACCTCTGTACTTTTGCCTCACTTTGTTCGACCTCCTCTCATCAAAACAAGCATTCTTAAAGTGCTGCACAAGAGCTCCTAGTGAAGTCCAAACAGCATGAACAGTCCGAAAGCTACTGGCCACCCTTCGTACAGCCAAGACTCTGCCAATGTGAAGTTGTTGAGTCTTCTTCAGCTGCTGCATCTTTCAGTTCACATTATTTTTTGTTTGACACACTTCACAGAGAATATAGCTTCTGCAAAAAAGTGATTGACAGAATTCACCTCATCAATTGCATCTGACACAGCTAGTTCAAGTCTATGGGTCATACAGTGCCATACAAAAAACTTCTTGAATCTCAAGGTCAATCTGGTTGCTACTCCTGACTTTTTTCCTAACATGATGCTGGCTCCATCAGATACAAATGTTGCCCAGTAATCATCAGAATCAGAATCAGATATACTTTATTGATCCCGGTGGAAATTGTTTTTGTTACAATGCTCCTTAAAAGAATAGAAGAAATAGAAGAGATGAAGAAGAGATAAACATGTAAACATGTAATTGCAATTAAAAGAGAAATATATATATATCCATCCATTATCGATACCGCCTAGCCCTTTCGGGGGTTGCGGGAAGCTGGAGCCTATCCCAGCTACAATGGGCGAGAGGCGGGGTACACCCTGAAACGGTCGCTAGCCGATTGCAGGGCCACATTCAAGGACAAACAAACATTCACACTCACACCTACGGAAGGAAGCCGGAGTACCCGGAGAGAACCCACGCATGCACGGGAAGAACATGCAAACTTCACACAGAAAGGCCCCACCTGACCCGGGGACTACCTGCTGCGCCATATATATATACCTAAACAAATATATATACTGAGATAAGGGCCATTCAGAGGGAGGAATTGTACATTTTGATGGCCCCAGGGAGGAATGATTTTCTGTGGTGTTCAGTCTTGCATTTTGGTGGGATGAGTCTCTCACTGAAAGTACTCTTGTGCCCAACCAGCACATCATGGAGTGGGTGTGAGACGTTGTCCAAGATAGTCCATAGCTTAGTCAGCATCCTCCTCTCTGACACCACCGTCAGAGAGTCACACCCCATACCCACAACATCACTGGCCTTGCAGATCAGTTTGTTGAGTCTGTTGGCATCCGCCATCCTCAGCCTGCTGCCGCAGCCCACAACAGCATGGAAAATAGCACTAGCAACCACAGACTCATAGAAAATCCTGAGCATAGTCCGGCAGATGTTGAAGGACCTCAGTCGCATCAGAAAATAGAGACGACTCTGGCCCTTCCTATAATGAGCATCAGTTTTCTTTGTCCAATCCAGTTTATTGTCAATATGTACCCCCAGGTACTTGTAGCCCTCCACAATGTCCACACTGACCCCGTGGATGGAAACAGGGGTCACTGGTGCCTTGGTTCTCCCCAGGTCCACTACCAGTTCCTTAGTCTTTGCCATGTTTAGTTGCAGATGGTTCTGCTCACACCACGTGACAAAGTTGTCCACAGTAGCCCTGTACTCATCCTCATCACCCTTACTGATACATTCAACTATCGCAGAGTCATCAGAAAACTTCTGAAGGTGGCAGGTCTTTGTGCAATAGTTGAAGTCCGTGGTGTAGAGGGTAAAGAGGAAGGGAGAGAGAACAGTCCCCTGCGGGGCACTACTGTTGCTGACCTCTCTGTCTGACACACAGGGCTCTATTTTTGACTCCACCGTGGCGCAGTCGTGGCGCAAAGTCAGGTCCGCTTTGCTGATGGGCTGTGGTGGCGCAGACTTTGGTATTTTCGTGCACTGCGCCGACGGCGCATCTCCTCCCCCTTCTCATCTCAGTCCCACCCAGCGGCGCAACTCGGAAAGAGGGAGGGGAGAAGGCGTGGAATGGGTTTGACACAGCTGAGTCAAATCTTCACCAATCACACCAGTGCCTCGCCTCACTCGCCGCTGGCGAGGCGCATGGCAAGTTTTCGAGGATGACTGAGCCTGCGCAGGAAAGTGTCCGACGCCCAAACTTCTCCCAGGAGGAGACTGACGTCACTCATGTCTAAATATGAGGTCCTTAGACGGTAAATCCTCAGCCTCCTCCTCCTCCTCATCCTCCTCAAAGCAATGATGTACTCCATCTTTGTAGATAATGTTAAGCATTACTATTTGTATTTGGAATGAAATGACGTGGGTAATAGCGGACAATGATCATCACTTACGTTTTTTCCATGTGTCTGTCTCTCGAGTGCTCTGAGATATATGCAGTATATATGCTCTGTAGGATGCCACGGCTGTTTCTGGTTGGCACAGCGACGTTAATTGATTAGTTTGCATCCCTGTTTCACCTGTGTACATTCGGTCAGGTTGAGTGACCATTACACGTGCCGAACGCGCTTGCGATGTGGTCATGTTAGATACTGATGAAAATATATACATTTAGGTCTGACTGTATGTGCTGACTCAGATAGTTGCATTGAATCATGGCTGTTGCTAATTATTGATCGCAGTGAAATGCCAGACACTGTGGAAACCTGCATGTTAGGCATTGGTGACGTGAGTGCATGACTCCGCCGGTTTACGAAAATCCACTTGCCCACAGTGTTGCAGGTGCACATACTGTGGTCTGCCAGTTAGGTAGTCCACAATCCAGGACACAAAGGGGGTGTCCACTTGCATTGCTTTCAGCTTGTCACCCAGTAGAACTGGACAAATGGTGTTCAATGCACTGGAGAAGTCAAAAAACATAACCCTCACAGTGCTCGTTGGCTTGTCCAGGTGGGCATAGACACGGTTGAGCAGGCAGATTATGGCAACCTCAACTCCAAGTCAGGGCTGATAGGCGAACTGGAGGGGGTCCAGTAGTGGTTTGACCATGGGCCGGAACTGCTCCAGGACGAGTTTCTCCAGTGTCTTCATGATGCAGGAGGTCAGTGCCACAGGTCTGTAGTCCATGGAGTCCAGTCAGTCTGGCAGCAGGAGGAAGAGGTGTGAAAAGGGCTCACACAGACAAACACACTGTATATATTTCTCTGTGTCCACTGTTTCAGAAGCTGCCAAAACTAACATCTACCTAAACCTACCCAATTTTCTGTTTTTATATCCTAACCAAGGGTTCTTGGATGTAAAATCTTCTCTCTGTCCACAGGTCTGGAAAGTCATTACTGGTGTCTCCAAAAAATAGAACAATAGGCTGTAACAATGATACAATTACCATAATCTGAATATTATTGAACTTAGTTAATTGAAGAATTCCATAAAGACTCACCAACCAAGGCAGCTGCCAAAATACTGCAAAAATAATAGAAGCATTCAAGTAATTGAGAGATGCGTAATCTATTTCTATTTTGTGGTGCCCTGCTGCCAATTTGTTCCCCTCAATGTGTGACTGACTGTTTCTGCCATGACATACAGTAAAGTTAACAGGCAAAAGGTAAAACTGAGCCCTGACATGTTATTAACATAATTTATAAGGTCCTGCTGCTATTACAAAGTGCTAACAGTCGTCATTTGAAAATTGTAACGGTAGTTGAAGAGGCAGCATCTCTGTCGGCATCCTCTCCACCTGGCCTGAGGGAAGGAACGGCAGCAACAGACTTATGAGCGGGAGCGGGAATTGAGCTGTTGTTAGCTGAGCTGCTGGCTAGCACCGATGTAATGTTAGTATTTCCATTGTTAAGTGAGGTGTTGGCTAATGGCACTGACTTAGCATCGTAAGGTCGTTTTTTCTGGAAGCAGATGTCGGACAAAGACTGGAAGATGGTTCCAGAGGAGAGGAGCTTGATAGCTAAATGCACTGGCTCCTGTTCTGCTTTTGGAGACTTAAGGAACTGTAAGTAGGCCTGCATTCAGGGAACACAGTGTTAAAGTGGGGTAATAAGGCACTATGAGCTCTTTAAGATAAGAAGGTGCAGGCAGCCAGTGCAGAGTGGCTAATATTAGAGAAATATGATCTCTCTTCCTCGTTTTTGTCAGAACACGTGCTGCAGCGTTCTGGAGCAACTGGAGAATATTCAGCCATGAAACAGTGATAGCTTAAAATAAAAAATGATGAAAAGTGTGTTCCAACAAGAAAATCAGATTCACCAAGTGCTTCACATAGAAAAGACATAGAATGAACATAAAAATAAGGACAGAAAATTTATGTAAACTGAGATGGAGAACAAAACCCACCTCATAATAATTGTAAAAATAAGGTAGAGTATGGATGAAAATAATGACAATGCATAACTTAAGATGGAAAATAAGAGAATTGAATAGCAGTAACAAGATTAAATAAAAAATACATAGAGTACATAGAATGAATAAATTCAAGCTGAAATACAATAAATTAAAAGAGTGCACATGTGTGAGGCAAAGCACAAAAGTTCCAGACATGTAACAGGAAAGTCATAGATTGTTAAAGGCTAAAGTGACGACATAAGTTTTTAGCTTTCTCTTAAAAATAATCTGCGAGCTGGCTTCCCTGATATACTGTATATATGTATTGTGTTCCAGAGCTTCAGGATGTAATTGACAAAGGCTGCCTCCCCGATTTCCTTTTGGCTGTTGCTGGGAACCTACAATAAACCAGCGTCACATGATCGCAATGTTCTTGAAGGAAAACAATGGACATGGGATTTAGAAATGTGGCTTGATCCTAGCCCATTAAGCACTATGTATAAAAGCTGGAGGACCTTAAAATCAATTCTAAATGTTACGAGAAGCCAGTGCAAAGCAGTTAAAGCTGGACAAATGTGCTCTCTCCTCTTGGTTCTCAAAACACTGCTGCAGCAGTTTTTTTTTGGAGGCCAGTAAATAATGCCTTACAGTAATTGAGTAGGCTCGAAAATAACGGTATGAATCAGTTTTTCAGCATCTTTTTGATTTATAAATGAGCTGTACTTTAGCTATGTTTCTGAGGTGGAAAAATGAAGATTATTAAACGGTATCTCTAATTTTGTAGTACTAGTAGGATTTCTATTTTGTCCTCATTTATCTTCTGGATTGCTAATTTATTCATTTATTTATTGCCAAAGTCAATAGCTGCAGCATCATTTGGTTCAGCACAGATGTACAGTTGTGTATAATCTACATAACTCTGGAAACATAAATTCTGCACCCTAATGGTGTCAAGTGACCGCATGTATAGTGAGAACAGTAATGGACCAAGGCAGCTCCCATGTGCAACCCCAAAATAGATGTCATGTTTCTTAGGGTGTATTCACACCTGCCTTGTTTGATTCAAACCAAACTGGACCTTTTGGGCTGGTGTGAATACAAACCATTGAACTCTGGTGCAGACCAAACAGCCAGAATGAGACCCAGCTGGAGAGGTGGTCTTGGTTCGCTTCCAAACGAACCCTGGTGCAGTTCACTTGATATGTGAAACTCCAAGATTAGCAGCACGTTATCAGACCATTGGTTTAAAATGAGTAGTGGCTCAACATGGAGCGAAGAGGAGACGAAATGTCTTTTGGAGATTTGGGCAGACGACAACATAAAAAGTATGCTGGAAAACACACATAAAAATGCTGATGCATTTTTAATACATTCAGTACTCCTCAGATGCTCCAAAAGTTCTGCAAACGGGGCTCTTGCGAAAATTGCAATGTGAAAAGGAACCGCACCAAACCAAAAAAGAAACATTGTATTTTGGTCCGAACCAAAGACAGCAGACCAAAGGACTTTCCTGGTCTGAATACACCCTCTGAGAGTAGTAGAACATAGAACTTTCTCTGTTTATGTATGTTTTGAAGAGTTTTAACACAAAGTCAAGAAGACCAGCCAACTATTCAAGACGATTGACTAAGACATCATGACCAATCATATCACAAGCTGCACTTAGGTGTAACAAGACCAAAATTGAGACCTTCTTTTCACTAGAACTTCAGTAGAATTTCTCCGGGATATTAGTTTCTAAAGAAAGGAGTTAATTTGCACTGAAGCTATCTATTGAATGGAAGACTGAACATTGGCCTATACAGTGGGGGAAATAAGTATTTGACCCCTTGCTGATTTTGCAGGTTTGCCCACTCACAAAGAGTGCAACGGTCTATAATTTTAATGATAGGTTAATTTTAACAGTGAGAGACAGAAGATCACCGTCCATCCTCCCCTCAATGAGATGGAGTTGTCCCGCCCCCTTGGCTGAAAAGCACCCCCAAAGCATGATGTTGCCACGACCATGCTTGAAAGTTGGGATGATGTTCTTTGGATTGTACTCTGTGATCTTTGCCCTCCAAACACGGCAAGTTGAGTTGAGCCCAAAAAGTTCTATTTTGGTCTCGTCTGACCGCATCACCTTCTTCCAGGCTTCTTCTGAGTCGTCCAGGTGGTCAATGGCGAACTTCAGGCGGGCCTGTACATGTGCCTTTTTGAGCAGGGGGACCTTGCGTGCGCTGCAGGATTTCAATCCATGACAGCGTAGTGTGTTACCAACCGTTTCTTTTGTAACTGTGGTCTCAGCTGCCTTCAGTTCATTAACCAGTTCCCCCATTGTGGTTCTAGGATGATTCCTCACCGTTTGCATAATCAGGGACACCCCATAAGGGACAGTTGATCTTTTCTCTCCAAGTTGCTTTCCGATTCTCTTGTAGCCCATCCCAGCCTTGTGCAGGTCAACAATCTTGTCCCTGATGTCCTTAGACAGCTCTTTGATCTTGCCCATGGTGGTTTGGGTGTGGACAGGTGTCTTTTATACAGGTAACGAGGTAAGGCAGGTGTATTTGATGTAAATAATTAGTCGGGATTGGGGGTGTGTCTTAAAGAAAGACTAACTGGCTTGTGGGAGCCAGAATACTTGCTGTTTGGTAGGGGGTCAAATACTTATTTTTCCTCATCAGATGGTTTTGAATTTTTATAAATTCATATGATGTGATTTTCTGGAATTTTGTTTGGGATTCCGTCTCTTACTGTTAGAATGTACATATGATTAAAATTATAGATTGCTGCATTCTTTTTAAGTGGGCAAACCTGCCAAATCAGCAAGGGGTCGAATACTTATTTCCCCCACTGTAGTTGGTGGGTATGTTACTATCTAGGTTGGATTTTATTCATTCAAGGGTTTCACAACAGCTGTTTCAAATGCATCTGGTAAGATGCCTATTTGCAGAGATGTATTTATGATCTTCAGGACGTGACTAAAAACATCCATTTTGAAAATGCTGTGGGTACAGGGTCAACAAATGAGGTGGACAAGTTAGATTCAGTGACAGTCTTGCAGAGCTCAGTTAATGTAATACAGATGAATTTTCTCATGGTTGCATACATTAGAGTTTGACGTCATCTGTGTTTACATCAGCAGCAATGCTGGCTCTAAGTGAGATGATTTTGTTAATGAAGAATAATGCAAGTTCTTCACAGTTTGATGCAGAGAACTGTGGGTGGGTGGGGGCAGTGTTGAGTGAGCATGGTGTCTGTCTCATTTTTGATAGACAATTGAGTGATGATGTCTGTGGTTATTGTTGTTTAATACACTGCTGCTGGAATGATTTTGTTTTCAGACACAATCCTCTGTTTATTCCTATTTCTATTTAAATGGTCTGTAAAATTCCTCAAAGTTTATCGAAAGGAGGGTCATTTGACGAGACGAGATGATCGGCAACTGCTTAATCTGTGCTGTAGAAACTGGAAAATGCCAGTGAGCCCCCTTCATCGTCTGTGGAGAAGACACCATGGAATCAACGTTTCCTGCCAAACTGTAAATCAAAGGTTGCTTCAGTATGGTTACTGAGCAGGAGAAATGACCAAGTGTCCATGCCTAACTGTTCACCACAGAGTTGCTCGACTCTGCTGGGCTAGGGAACACAAAAGATTACAGCTTGGGCACTGGCGAAGTGTTATCGAGAGTCGCTATATCCCTAACTATACAGATGGAAGACAATGGGTTTGGCAATTACGTGGTGAAAACCTTTGCGATGACTGCATCCAGGAAACCACTTAAGCTGGTGGTGGCTCAGTGATGGTATGGGCTGGGATTCATTATGGAGGAAAGACACCATTGGTGGTGCTGAATGGAAACGTCAACACCGTTGTGTACAGGGACATCCTGGAGAACTATTGCTTCCCACATGCAAGATGGGTCTATGGGAACAACTTTTGTCTGCAAGATGACAACGCTAGAGCACATAGGGCAGCTGCAGTGAGAGAATATCTTGATGCAGAGGGGGCGCAGCAGATACCATGGCTTGCTTGCTCCCCTGATATGAACCCTTTTGAGCATGCCTGGGATGCCTTAGGCCGAGCCATCAGTGAGAGGTACAGTATTCCTCAAACTCTATGGGAGTTAGCCCAGGCTCTGAGTGAAGAGTGGGACGCCCTGCCCACTGATAACATCAACAAGCTTGTGGACATTATGCCACAACGTCTTATTGCACAGATCCTTGTAAGGGGTGGCCATACTCAATATTAGTGACTGTGTTGAACTTTTGTAAGCATGAAATCTTCTTGAATATGTTGTAGCAGAACATGTCCTCAACTAGGGCTGGGCGATATGGCTGAAAACTGTATCACGATATAAGTGTTTCATATCGGTCGATATCGATAATTATTGATATTTTTTATGACCTATTTAAAATAAGGACCAGGAGAAAAATATATTAAATTTAAACATTTTTATTTTAAATTTAACCTTCCTCTGATTATAATTCCCTCGGCTATCAAGGCAAAAAGGAAAGGAAATGTCAACACAACCATGGAAAACACTCAAATAATAAATGTAAAAAAAAAAAAGTGTTAAAATGTAAACAGAGAGAAACCTGAGAACTTTTTTTCTGCAGGTTTAGTGCAGGAAGTTCACAAGTTGATTCACCTTCTGGTGAATAAAATGTTTTCAGATATGTGCAGTGTAAACATAGCAGAAAGTGTGTTGCTTGTAACAGAAAACACGCCCAATACAAAAACTGGCGGAGGATTCCCTACAACAGGAAACTCAAAATATACAATCAAACAGAAAAAACTCCAAAAGGGAGAGACAAGACTTACTATTGCTTGTAACAGAAAACACGCTCAATACAAAAAACTGGCGGATGACACAAATACATTTAAATCTCACACTACAAAAACAACAGGCTAAAGGTAGGCTCGAGAGCGAGAGACACAAGAGATCACGGCTGAAGAATAGTCTGGCACAGGAATGAGTGTGAGTAGAGCATATGAAGCTGGCTAATTGCCGATGAGCTGCAGGTGCGACTCGTGTGCCTCGCCCCCGAGCCGATGGTCTTGCCTCTCCGCACCGAGCCAGCTGAAGAAACGGGAAAAGAAAGGTAGATAATAATGAAAGTGCCAGAACATTGAACTATAAAACCGGCCTAGACATATGAATAACTTTAGTCACTCTTCTTACTCTAAACATACATGAACTCCATCCATCCATCCATTGTCTTCCGCTTATCCGGGGCCGGGTTGCGGGGGGAGCAGTCTGAGCAGGGACACCCAGACTTCCCTCTCCCCAGACACTTCCCCCAGCTCTTCCGGGGGGATCCCGAGGCGTTCCCAGGCCAGCCAAGTGACATAGTCACCCCAGCGTGTCCTGGGTCTTCCCCGGGGCCTCCTCCCAGTGGGACATGCCTGGAACACCTCCCTAGGGAGGCGTCCAGGGGGCATCCAATAGAGATGCCCGAGCCACCTCAGCTGTCTCCTCTCGATGCGGAGGAGCAGCGACTCTACTCTGAGCTCCTCCCGGGTGACAGAGCTCCTCACCCTATCTCTAAGGGAGCGCCCCGCCACCCTGTGGAGGAAACTCATTTCAGCCGCTTGTATCCAGGACCTCGTTCTTTCGGTCATGACCCAAAGTTCATGACCATAGGTGAGGGTAGGAACGTAGATTGACTGGTAAATCGAGAGCTTTGCCTTTAGGCTCCGCTCCTTCTTTACCACGACAGACCGATACAGCGACCTCATTACTGCAGCCGCTGCACCGATCCACCTGTCAATCTCACGTTCCATCCTTCCCTCACTCGTGAACAGGATCCCAAGATACTTAAACTCCTCCACTTGAGGCAGGAACTCTCCCCCAACCTGAAGGGAGCAAGCCACCTTTTTCCGGTCGAGAACCATGGCCTCGGACTTGGAGGTGCTGACTCTCATCCCAGCTGCTTCACACTCGGCTGCGAACCGCCCCAGCGCATGCTGAGGTCCTGGCTCGAGGTAGCCAACAAGACAATATCATCCGCGAAAAGCAGAGACGAAATCTGCCGGCCCCCGAACTGAACCCCCTCCGGCCCCTGGCTGCGCCTAGAAATCCTGTCCATAAAAATGATGAACAGAACCGGTGACAAAGGGCAGCCCTGCCGGAGTCCAACATGCACCGGGAACAGGTCCGGCTTACTGCCGGCAATGCGGACCAAGCTCCTGCTCCGGTTGTACAGGGACTGTACAGCCCTCAACAGAGGGCCTCCAACCCCATACTCCTGGAGCACCTCCCACAGAATGACGCGAGGGACACGGTCGAATGCCTTCTCCAAGTCCACGAAGCACATGTGGACTGGTTGGGCAAACTCCCATGAACCCTCAAGCACTCTGTGGAGGGTATAGAGCTGGTCCAGTGTTCCACGGCCAGGACGAAAACCGCATTGTTCCTCTTGAATCCGGGGTTCGACTATCGGCCGGATTCTCCTCTCCAGTACCCTGGAATAGACTTTCCCAGGGAGGCTGAGGAGTGTGATCCCCGATAGTTGGAACACACCCTCCGATCCCCCTTTTTAAAAAGAGGGACCACCACCCCAGTCTGCCAGTCCAGAGGCACTGTCCCCATCTGCCACGCGATGCTGCAGAGGCGTGTCAACCAAGACAGTCCTACAACATCCAGAGACTTGAGGTACTCAGGGCGGATCTCATCCACCCCCGGCGCTTTGCCACCGAGGAGCTTACGAACTGCCTTGGTGACTTCAGCCCCGGTGATGAATGAATCGACCTCCAAGTCCCCAGTCTCTGCTTCCTCTATGGAAGACATGACCGTGGGATTGAGGAGATCCTCGAAGTATTCCTTCCACCGCCGGACAATATCCCCAGTCGAGGTCAACAGCTCCCCACCTCCACTGTAAACAGTGATGACAAAAAGCTGCTTCCCCCTCCTGAGGCGCCGAACGGTTTGCCATAATTTCCTCGAGGCCAACCGGTAGTCCTCCTCCATGGCCTCCCCGAACTCCTCCCAGACCCGAGTTTTTGCCCGAGCTGCCGCACGCTTGGCCTGCTGGTACCCATCAGCTGCCTCAGGAGTCCTATGAGCCAACCAGGCCCGATAGGACTCCTTCTTCAGCTTGACGGCATCCCTTACTTCCGGTGTCCACCACCGGGTTCTGGAGTTGCTGCCACGACAGGCACCGCCGACTTTACGGCCACAGCTACGGACGGCTGCATCAACAATGGAAGTGGAGAACATGGTCCATTCGGACTCAATGTCTCCAACCTCCCTTGGGATCTGGTTGAAGCTCTCCCGGAGGTGGGAGTTGAAAACTTCCCTGACAGCGGGTTCCGCCAGACGTTCCCAACAGACCCTCACGGTACATTTGGGTCTGCCAAGTCTGTTCCGCTTCTTCCCCTGCCAGCGTATCCAACTCGCCACCAGGTGGTGATCAGTTGACAGCTCAGCCCCTCTCTTTACCCGAGTGTCCAAGACATACCGCCGAAGGTCAGATGATACGACTACAAAGTCGATCATTCACCTCCGGCCTAGGGTGTCCTGGTGCCACGTGCACTGATGGACACCCTTATGCTTGAACATGGTGTTCGTTATGGACAAACTGTGACTAGCACAGAAATCCAATAACAGAACACCACTCGGGTTCAGATCGGGGAGGCCGTTCCTCCCAATCACACCCCTCCAGGTGTCACTGTTGCTGCCCACGTGAGCATTGAAGTCTCCCAGCAGAACAATGGAGTCCCCGGTTGGAGCACTTTCTAGTACCCCTCCAGGGACTCCAAGAAGGCCGGGTACTCTACGCTACTGTTCGGCCCGTAGGCCGAAACAACAGTGAGAGACCTATCCTCAACCCGAAGGCGCAGGGAAGCGACCCTCTCGCTCAGCGGGGAGAACTCCAACACATGCCGGCTGAGCTGGGGGGCTATAAGCAAGCCCACACCAGCTCGCCGCCTCTCACCGCGGGCAACTCCAGAGTAGAAGAGAGTCCAGCCTCTCTCAAGGAGTTGGGTTCCAGAGCCCAGACTGTGCGTGGAGGTCAGCCCGACTATCTCTAGCCGGTACCGCTCAACCTCCCGCACTAGCTCAGGCTCTTTCCCCCACAGTGAGGTGACATTCCATGTCCCCATAGCCAGAGTCGTTGTCCAGGGTTTGGGTCGTCAGGGCCCCCGCCCACGACTGCTACCCATATCACATAGCACCAGCCCCTTCTGATCCTTCCTGCGGGTGGTGGGCCTACGGGAAGGCGAGCCCACGTCGCTCCTTCGGGCTGTGCCCGGCCGGGTCCCGTGGGCAAAGACCCAGCCACCAGGCGCTCGCCTGCGAGCCCCAACCCCAGGCCTGGCTCCAGGGCGGGGCCCCGGTGACGCCAATCCGGGCGACGTACGCTTCCTTGATTTGATTTCCTTCATAGGGGCTTTTTGAACTGCTCTTAGTCTGACCCGTCACCTAGAACCTGTTTGCCTTGGGAGACCCTACCAGGGGCATTAAGCCCCGGACAACATAGCCTCTAGGATCATTCGGGTACTCAAACTCCTCCACCACGATAAGGTGGCAGTTCAAGGAGGAGCATACATGAACTATTAATTTTTATTGCGAGTGTGTTCAAAGGAAAAAAAAAAGCACATGTAACAGATTTTTATAACCTGGCTTCTCCACAGTGCTCAGAGGAAGCATGTCTTTAGCTATATGATATGCCGCTGCCTCCATTATGTCTTTTTGCCTTTTAGATGATTTGTCATAAGGCACTGAAGCAGAACACCTCTGCATGGTGGTCTGCTGCTTGTGCAGTGGTGCTGCGGTTGCAGATGTTGTTGGATGTTGGCGAATATGGCTGCGCTCCAAAGGGTGAGCGCGGCTAAGGTAGTTAAAGAAGTTTGTGGTATTACCGATTTTGTTGGGATTGACAGGCTTGCATAATTTACAGACCACATTGGTCTGACTACAGTCCGACTTATAAAATCCAAAAAATTGCCATACTGGCGAGCTGACTATCTCTGTTTTATCGCCAATTTCTTCGCTCGCTGCTGCACTCACTTTCTATTTCTCATCTCACTCCTCACGAAGAATCAACACAAGACGAGATGGCGCAACCGAACTTGATACTGTTATATGATTGGCATGTCACTCCCACTGATCAGTGATTACTCATTACGTTGCTCGGTTACCTGAGAGTGAGTGCCTTTGTTCATGCAACCAACCTTGCTTCACAACTTCTGGTTTCTTCCGATGAAGAAAAAAAGTTAAGGAATGTTTTATCGAACACATTTTTATTGATGTTGATTTCGTGTCTATTGCGAGACATATCGTTATCGTTTTATCTCCCAGCCTAACTGACTGACCTTCTTCCCCCTGCATTCCTTCACAAGAGCTGAAGATGACAGACATTTCAACTACAAAGGGACACCCTCTAATTGCCTTAGGTGTTGTGAACAGAGGGTCGAGTGAGACTTTCTGCCCGTGTAGGCTGATCTTGGGACTTATCTGTGCATTCTTGTGTTGGGACAGCATGCCAAGAGCATGTCATTGGTTGGGGTGTGAAAAGAGTGGAGTACACTCTGGGACGCTGACAGTTTAGAAAGAAGCGGGTAACAGGCAAACCACAGTAAGATGATTGGGGAATTGGAAGCAGGACAGAGGCAGAGTGAAGTTAACCCTATGCAACCCTAACCCTATTTTGCTTGTGAGGAGTCAGTAGTTTGTACGTGTTTTGCAATGAGAGTTTTGCAATATGAGTTCAGGTGATGGAGTGAGCGTTGGTGCCCTCTGTTTTAATTTATTGGGGGATTTGCCATAGCAGCGGATGACGTCAACCCAAGTCCTAACTGAAGTCAGTGCTCTCGGTCTGGCACCAGTTCTGTGCCAGTAAGAAGCATTATTTCAAAAGGCTAGTTTGGGAGCCTCAACAGCTGATCCAGTGATGGTATGACACATTCAGGACAATGTGTGAACCAAATCTGTGCCAGGATGCTGTACTGCTAACGTGATCACATGTATAAAAGTGCCAGTTTTCTTCAGCAACATGTACAGAAGCTGCTCTGGAGTCAATGAATTGTTTGTTCTCATATTCATTTTCATGCAGCATTTCAATTGTCTTTTCAAACTGTGCAATTATTTCAGTCACTTCAGTCTGTGCAGCTCACAGATGTTGCCATGTTTCCAGTCATAGACACAGCAAAAAGGCTTGTAACTGCTTGGAGGTCATGCATAACAAAAGTGACAACAACCTCTGCCCTCTGTTTTTTTTCATGTTGTGTGTGGCATGCGAGACCTGGAGAGGCTACACAGAAAGCTGCTGGGTTAAAATCAGACTGTTTCTGTTCTTGTGTCCACTCGCAGCTCCTGGCACCACAGTGTTTCAAGGATGTTTGTTTTTTCTTATGTTATCGAGGTAAATTCTGTTTTTGATCTTCTAGATCATAAATTTCCCTCTCATAATTACAACTTCTTGTTCTTGAGTCTAAAGGGATCTCTTGCTGCATTCCCTTGCACTTGGACATTTGAAGTTTGCCCTTGTAAATTTCTGACCAGGCACATCTTTTCATATATATATTTTGAATTAGATTTTCCCAAAGAGCGATGGCAGCTGGGGTGGCAAAGCATTTTTTACTGATGGCAGCTGGCAGCACATGCCACCTTGTTTGATCTGCGTCTGGAATGAGTTTTTTAACTTGTATTGAAGATAGAAAAACTTTTCATTTTCTGTATATGATCTGTTTACCTAGTGACAAACACAAGGCCACATCAGCTTCTCATTACAAAGGTGAAACAGTTTGGTGACTCATCCTCCTTCACCAGGAGGTCCCATTGGACAGTGGAGCAGCTCAGACAGGTCAATGGCATCAACCCCAACAAGGTCAGTCACATTCAGACTTTCTGTTCTTACCTGTAGTGGTCTATCAACATATCTGTAACAATACGTGAAAATCTTGGCTGTCCTGGTTCCACAATGGTGGAATAAGCTTCCCACTAACTGCATGAATCTTGCAATTTTGGGGTTGCATTCACATTGTTGAGTGCACTTACAGTAAGTCACTTTGAATAAAAGCATCATTTAAGCAAATGTGTCCTGGATTCATTCTACTGTACTCTGCTCTTCCAGGACAGCCCAGAGTTTGACCTGGTTTTTGACAATGCTGTGGACCAGTGGGTAGCCAGCTCATCAGCAGAGAAGTGTATCTTCATCCAGATCCTGTATCATGCCTGCCAGACCTACTGGGAGGGAAAAGCAGGGAATTTGGGAAAGGCAGGGAAACTGGGCAAGGAAGGCCGCCAGAGGAGAGGAAGTCAGTGTGCTCCTCATGAGGTCCGAGCTGGTCCCGGTGACTCCCCACCAAGCTCTGTATCCAGAACCCTGCAGGCCCGACGAAAGAGCCATGTTCCTCCCAGACATGCAGAGTTCATCAACTGCCAGTCCAAACTCACAGGAGGTATTATCACATAATTACTGAGGTTTATGATACAAAACATTCTGTTCATATGTAAATGAACCCAGTTGTAATGTGCTGTCCTTCTTGCTTTAGATGCTTGCACCATGAATCTGGTCATCTACCGCTGCAAAGCCTTCTTGAATCGTTTGAAGAACATGATGTTTGCAAACCAAAGATCACTAGGCCGAGGTAAGGCTGTGATTAAAAGGGCATCAAAGTCATGTAAGTTTATTAGTCATGGTTTGTACTGCTCAGCCTGTGAAAACATTTGTATAATGTCCTCTGTGGCTCTGGAGGAGCTTTGACGAGTCTGGGAAAATGACCTCAATGGTATCACCAGGATTCCTTTCAATTGTGCTTGGGGATTACATATTTATACCAGAAATGCTGTGTGATGAACTGGAGGTGTGGAGAAATTATGGTGTGTGAAGAAAGATGTGAGTGTTTACAGTGCAGTCGGTGAAAAGATGCTGTTACATTATGGGAAATACAAGATCCATTATTTTTGGAGACTAGCCAATACTAGGGATTAAAAGTAGGGATAATTCAGGCTCTGGTACTTGACCATTCTGTTCTATTTCTTATAAGTCCCTCAACTTGAATGATGTGACACACTAAATTACATGAGTAATCCATTAACTCAACGGTGGATACTACTAATTAAGAGATGCAGTAATTGAAGTCAAGCTAAAATAAAAAATGTTGATTTAATCATTTTAGATCATATCCGGTCATATTGTGCACCTTTTTTAACCATAGCTGTGTATCAATTCAGGGATCGCATCCTTCAAAGGCTGCATTTGAAGACCAAGTGCGTTATGACAAAGCTATCCAATTTCAAAGACTCCTTCAAATGCGGCCGAGAATTGCACCCTTCTTTTCTGAATTTGGGGATCCAATGACTGGATCCTTCACGACCCAAACTATCCCAAGATTCAGTGTATGCTGATGATGATTGGATGTTTTTCCCAAAAGACAAATATGGTGGACTCCCTAAAAGAAAGAGCAGCAGCAGCCAAAGATTACACTTTAAAATGTAAGTACTGGGTTTCAACTCACTCAAATATCAAAGGATACAAATCTTAAAAAAGCAAGGGGTGTGAATAAAAAAAAATAAATAAAAAAAATAGGCTACATTATGCTAGTGATGTTACATGATGTTGTTTGCTAGCTAACTCAAGTTAGTTACTTAGAGCCACTGCACTTGATGCAGTTCATCTGCCCACATCTGACCTAAATTACAGCCTTTGAAAGTAAACCCTTTAAAGCCTCCACTTTCAAATTGAAAAGGTTCAGAGGTTGACTTTGAGGCGATTTTGTAGATTACACAGCTACCCTGAATTTGGTTGTCTTGCTGCTTAAACTGCTTTTGTTTGGTGGTATGAAGCAAAACTTACTATAACATTTTGTTTTAAGCAGAAAGGAGCATACATCTCAGTTTATCAGCTTGCAGGAGGAGAATGACCACTTCTTCACTGGGACCAAAAACTTAGCCAACGAAGCTTGGAGGTAAGCCAGTGATAGCCCATTCACTTTATCTCCATTTGACCATCATGTAAATTAGCTCTCATCTCCATCGATGAACTTGGGTGGTGGAGGGGGATCAGCAGGAGGGCAGAGGTCATTGGTAGTGATGGGCTTTAACTGGGAGACGTGAAAGGTAGGAGGCACCCTCATGGATGCTGGAAGCTTAAGAGTCACTGCTCAAGTGTTAACAATCTTGTCAATAACAAAAGGCCAAATATACCTAGGCAAAAGCTTGCTAGAATATTCTTAGTAGAAAGCGTGGAAGATATGGCCAGTTTCAGACAGACAGGGGATACAAACAAAATGACAAATAACAGTAAGGGAAAGAGGAATGGAAAAAAAACTATGAAAAGACAAAAGGCATACCCTATCACCTTAAAAAAAAAAAAAAAAAGATTTCCGGGGGATATCATGCCTGTCCAGCTATGTCACATTTTCCAGTCTTACTAAGTTTGCATCCATATTTTAACATTATTAATAAGTCTTTTCTCATGTTTTTGCTCTGTGATTAGGACAATTCTGGAGAAAAATGACTTTTTGGTGAAGGTGGCTCCCTCACAGCCCCCCAAAAGGTACAATATTAATAATAATAAATTAATAATCATTAATAATAATTTTTAATCAAGATTATATATGCTTTAATCATACATGTTAAGAAACAGACTTTTGCAAAATTTGTTTTGCTGCTGTTGTTAACTGCCATGAATGATCTCCTCTGCGTTATGACTGCTGCAATACACCAGAGCTAAGAGGAGGAGGAAGAGAAGGTGGGAAGCCACCCAGAAACAGAAAGACAGAGAACAAGAGAGAAGATGAGGTTGCTGAGACAGAGAGAGGCAGAGGAGAGAAGACCACAAGAGAGCAGGGAAGCAGGGGAAAGAATAAACAGGCTATTCTCAAGAAATTAGTTGAAAAATAAATTGGTAAATTGTTATCTATTTATTGTTAAATTATTAAATAATTTGAGCATTTTTAAACACATTGTTTATTTTAACATTGTTTATTTTATTTATAGTACACGCATATTTATTTACGTGTTTGTTCAGCTGACAGGGAATTCCTGGACCTGGATGGACTGCCGCAATAAAGGGCAGACACCTGTGTAGACAATTAGTCATGCTAGCGAGCACCACTGACAATGTTTCAAAACCATTCTTCCCCTCATGGTAAAATGGTAAAAAAGAGAAAATAATTTATCCTGTTTGATTTATTCTTCTTCAGTATTTTAAAAAATCCTGAGTGATCACTTATGTGAGATACAGAGGTGTGGATGACCTCCAGCACCACCAAGAAGGTGTGTTTTGTGAGCCCTGCAAACCCACAAGTTACTGCCTCCAGGTCTTCAGTGAACTTTGGGAGATGAGCTTGTGGAAAATGGCCCCAGCCTGCTCAGTGACTGTACGATGTGGTGGACAGTGGAACAAGGCATTTCAAAAACTGGAGACCACCCTGCATGGTGACCATTTGCCAGGCAGAGGAGAAACACCAATGTCTCAATTGTGGCACCCCATCTGTGTCTCAGGTCCAACAGCACTGCCAGGGCCTTCCTGCTCAGTCAAAAATCAGGCCGTGTGTCCTGCTAGTTATAAAACCTGTCCACCACAGGAATGCTCATGTTCATCTTTAATGTAAAATAAACAACAGCCAGATATTAAGTGTTGACAGCTTTATAGATAAGGCTTAAAGCCTATCAATTTAATAGACATATGACATAGCCATTTTTTAATATCACAGTAAAATTAGGGTTATTTTTAGCGGTGGAAGAAGTTTTCAGATCTGTTATTTAAGCAAAACATACTAATTCTGTTAAATTCTGTTAAAATACTACAAATAAATAATACCACATTCAAAACTGTACCTAAGTGAACGAATGTCAGTATTATCAGCAAAAATGTGCTTGAAGTTTGAAGTATGAAAGTTCTCATTGTGCAGTAATATGGTTAACTTGTGATGTTTTTGGATTAGTATTACTTCTGCATTAATATGTATTTTGCATTTTACTGCTGTAGATATTTAAGGTTGAGCTCATTTAGAAGTTATATGTGGAGTGTAAATGGACTGTATTTATATAGTGCTTTATTTACTGTAGTTTAATCTACAATGATAGATCATATATTTATAATGTCACTGTCCTGTCAATGGTCAACTTTTCATGAGCTCAGAAAAACAGTTCTCTGAGATATAGTGGAGCAGAAGTATAAATTTGCATAAAATAAAAATACTCGTACAAGTACCACAAATTTGTACTGAAATACATGTGAATAAATGTACTTACTTACATTCCACCATTGATTAGTTTAAATATGAAGCTGTATTGTCAAATTGAAATGTAATTAGCCCAATAAAATATGTTAACTATCAGTTTTTAACTGGCTAATGTTAATATTATTGTTGGCTAAAAGTGCACAGCTTAACCAATCTTATTTTATCTGGCCATGGTCCTCTCTCAGCCTGAGATACATCACACGCCAGCACCAGTGTTGAAGCTTCTCCTTTTTTCCAATACATTGCACAACAAAAAAATTATATAAAAGATATATATAAAAGAAGAATTCAAGCTCCATTTCTGCTAGTATTTCTACTATCATTATCATTATCATTATCATTTGCATTTGCAGTTGTCAAGGTTGAGCAACAGGAGTGGCACTTTGTCACACAAGGCCAGACTCTCTCATTTAACAATGTTCGGTTAAGCCTTTGTGATCTGTGAAGGCCTCCGTGATCCTTCAAATAATGCAGTCCCTGAATAGAGACACAGCTAAAACATGTAAAAAAAAAAAAGCAAAAAAAAAAAAGCAAAAAAACTTGTTCTATCAAAATGCAATCATTTTTTTTCCTGTAAAACAAAATATGACATGCTTATGTAAGCTTGAACCAACCTGTTATAACCAACAATATCATGACATCCACCCATCAATTAGTCAGTCAGTCATCAATCAGCTAAGATTCATTAGTTAGCAACATCTTTGGGTTTTCCCTACCTCAAACCTCATTCCATTTCCTCAAAATATTGTGGTTACCGGCCCACTGCCTAGAATTTATCTGTATCTGTTGGTGTAGACTATAAAGACAGCAGAAACCAAGCCTCCACTTCTTGCAGTTTGAGGGGTATGTCTGCCTGCTCAGCTGTGGATGCAATATAACATTCAAAGCAAATGCAAGAGACGATGCCAGTCATTATTTACACATGTACTTGATGACATCTGGTTAACAGTTATGATAGGTACAATGAGTTTCACATAGTCATTTTATATCCATAGTTATTTATTTTTCAAGGAGCAGCTAGTTAATCATGCTGCTACTGAAGTAATGATAAGCATATTCCCGTAATTAGGACCGGGGATAATGTTATAAGAGCATAGCCAGCTACTCGTCTGGCAGAGAAAGTGCTTCTGCTTTTTCTCAAAAACATTTGCCTTTTTTGGCTTGGGACTGCTGCCACAGTTCATCGAACTTTCCTCTCTCCTTGTCTTTCCTTATCCCGACTGACAGCAGTAACTTCAGTATTTGTCTTCCTCCTCCTCTTCGCTGTGTTCGTCCTAACTGTGCTCTGTGCTCTGTGTGTCAGACTACACTGGACTACACTGGAGGCCAAAATGCTTGTTAGCCATGACAATATCATCTCAAAATCAGGCTAGATTCGTGTAGTCTGATTCTGGCATTACAGTAATGTGATCATAACCCTTTTTATTCAGTTGTATTTTTGTTTAGTTTATTGCATTCTGAAGTGCAACAGTACACAGTCACACTTCAGTTCATACCCAGGTGTAGGAGTCACACTAACAATCACAATCACACAATCACAACATTCTTTTCATTTATTTTGAACAGACAGCAATGCTGTTTCATTTATGTATTTAACTGCATTAAGCTGTGAAATTAATGTGTTTCCATTCACATACCCTACAATGGTATAGTAATAAAAATACACTGTCTCTGTCTTGTCTCTTGCTCTTGTAGCTGAGAACTTGAACCACTCCTGAACAACAAATTTCAAGGATGCAGAAGGGTTGACCAGCATTGGCATTTCATTTGTGCTATTGAGACTGACGCACACTAATCAACTTGTGCTAATGTGGCAAGTTGGAGGTGGGCAATATACCAAGGGATGCTTGGTTTGCCGACAACACCACCACCATTCCAGGGGAATGTTACCCAGGAAGTAATGATTTAACCCTTACCAGGGACACCAAGAATAAGGCTCAGAGGTCCACTAACATACTGAGAGAGACAGGAATCCAAAATAGACGTACCAATGTTTATTGCCAACAATATATATATTAAAACGATTCTTGATTATGAACAAGCAACTGTGATAACTACATCTACTGTGCGTAGGGACCTGAGGAGCAAAGCGGAGGGGAGCTTACCATGGAGGACGGACCAAAAAGGAAACGAGAACAGGTCCAAAAAAAGGAAACACACCATCTGTGAAGTCTAACTAAATCAAACAATACACAGCAAACAATAAGAAGAGTGAGGGGACACCACCACCAGGAGGTCCGCCTGCTACTGGCTTGCAATCCATCGCTCCTGCCCAACAGAGAGAACACAGTTAGGGTTGGCCCATATAGGTCCACAAACTAAAATTGCCAATTTGACCACACACACACACACACACACACACACACACACACACACACACACACACACACACACACACACACACACACACACACACACACACACACACAAAATCAATAAAACACACTCACGCCCCACCTGCACACACCCAACTGACCAAAAGCAATATAGATATTAAATCAAAACTCAACCCTCACAAATGAATCCCAACAAAAACCCTTGACAATTACCAAAGAAAAATGATCAACAATTCAATTAAATCAATAAACCAAAAGCAAATCTAATATACTTTGCCCAGGAGTTGGAGGTCATGCAGTGACGTAAGCCAACCAACCCCAAGGGGCAAAAGAACAAAACAAAGAAAACACAGCTTAAACAAATCAACACTAAATCGGGAAATAGTACAAATCACTAAATTAATTTGAATAAACAAAACACAGTGGGCACCCCATAGAGCACTAGTATAGTCCACTTGTAAAGAATAAAAATGATTAAAAAAAAGAATGTTGTCACAAATAATAATTCTGGTGAGTCTGTACACTTATGGGAAATTTAGCCAGCCACAAATCTTACGTGGACCATGCCATACAAACAGCAGCCTGTGCCTGGGGGTGACGGCGGATAACTGCGGGGGTACAACACTATGTACCTCAACCATCTGGATGTGTCTGGTGCATTATTTTACTTTCTTTTGAAATGGTCACTGTACCAGAGTAGTGAGAATGCCAATTCCCTACAGCTGGGACACTTTGTAATACATAGATGCAACATTATACACAGTACAATATCTTTAATGTTCTACCTCAGCAAGTTCATTACATGAATTACACTTTCTCCAAATTTTATGCCCCTTAAATTTTTTATGCCCCTTTCGTAACATGTTTCCAACATTTTAGGATAGGGGCAACAAAACCTTTATACACACGGGTTTGGAACATTCCATAGGTAAACAGATTCATTGGTAACAGGTTATAGTATCATGATTGGGTATTAAGGGGCATCCTTGAAAGGCTCGGTCAATCACAAGCAAAGATGGAGCGAGGTTCACCACTTTATGAAACCCATGACTGCATAAAGGATATTACTACATTTGCTCAGAAACACTCAATAAAACCGTTCTTGGTAAACACTGTTTGCAAATAATTGTATTCTGTTTATATCTACACATTGGCTCATCTTCTGGAAGCAGGGTTGTACCAGACATGGATTTCACAGTTTCACCAGTCAGTACCAATAACAAATCTTTCCATATGTTATCAGACTTTTGTGAACAAAAGTGAAACTCTAACCATTCATAGTCACAAGGAGATGAGAGCAAAAGCTCTCATCTCAGCATCAGACTATCCAGTATCAGTCTGACAACAAGCTGACCACACAGACTGTAGCATTACAAAGGAAAAAAAAAGCAGTGTGTGAGTGTGTTGCTTTTTTGGTAATACATGTTCAGTGATTTTGGTGGCTGTGCCTCGGAAGCTAGAGCAAGTCATCCAGTCATCACAGGGTTGGCAGTTGCACCCCCAGCTCCTCCTGTCCACATGATGAAGTGTCCCTGGTCAAGACAGATTCTAGTGAAAGCAGCACATTGGCAGACCGGTAGTTTCAGTCCTGTGTCAGTGTCTGTGCTGAAGCACAACACTGGGTAGGCCAACTCTTATGGCAACACTCAGAATCCAACCCACAATCACTGTAGTTCAACTACAAAAAATGCACAAAAATAGACTTCAAGCATAAAAATACAGTTTTGGTTATGTTTAAGTGTGTGAAGTGTGAGTGAACTGTGAGCTATTATGTGGCCAGTGTAGAGAGATGTATAGATTAAATTTGAAAAAATCTGTTTTGAAAAACATGGCTATGTACCTCCTCTGAGCAAGGGGAATAGCATCATTCTTTCAGGCTGTTCAGAATTCATAGCTACAGCCCTACATGGATATTTAGCAGAAAGAGAGGAGGTATGAGTGCCTCGAATCCATTAAAAACATCTGTATAGAAGATGCTCAGTGTAGTCAATGGTCAAACATTATCAACAATTTTCTTCACTAAACAGGTAGACTCAGACTGGGATTGAAACAACAAACTTCCAGTCACAGGTTTGCACCCTACCTTCACTGTATACCACCATAACTCCTCAGGTCATGTCATCATGGGCTTGTGTCTCCCTGAGTCATTTTCCCTGCTGTCTTTTTTGTCTATTGTCCTCACTGTGTACCTCTCTGCTTGTAAGAGAAAAGCGCCTCTGTGATGTGGCGGTCAGATGAAAGCAGGCTTTGTTTATTTTCGGAGATGTCAGTACAATAGCCAGTCTTTAGGAAGCCTGGGGCTCTGAGACTGAAAGGGAGCATGTTGCACCATTGAACCCACTGACAGGGGCAGTGGGTGGTTGATGTGCCAGGCTGTAGCAAGGCACCAAATTATAGTTATACAGGACCTCCTGCTTAACCGCAGTCAAGCTGTGACAATGACAGTACAGTATGATGCTCTAGTGAATTATGTATGAAAAATGTCTGGAGAGTTCAGTAGTCATGCTCCTGCTCACAGGCACTTCAGAGGGGTAGTACTTTCTGACACAGGAAGTGCCAATCAAAATGTGATTATATTATATTTGATACAAGTCGATACAAAACTGAGTTGGTAAACAGTCAACTCAAGAATCAGTTGATGGGAGTTTGTGAAGTTCCCCAATAGCAATCCGCTGAAATGAATTCAAGCATTTTCTTCTGTTTCTTTGCATTGTCTATGCCAATTGAACCATGAATTAGCAAGACAAACAGGTTTTGAGGAACATTTATTTATGGTTTGGTCCAAGAGAGCAGAATTTGTCTTCCTGCAGGATTTCAGGTGTTGCCTAACTGTTATTGCCTTACAGTTTATTGTTTACATGTTTAGATTTATTTATCACTTACAACTTGCACATATTTTTTCTGGCATATAGTTTATAGCTCTGCCTCTCTATCTCTCTTTAAGAATTGCTGTTATTCTTTGTTTATATACTTATATTATATTATATTATATTATATTATATTATATTATATTATATTATATTATATTGTCATCATTATATATATATATATATATATATATATATATATATATATATATATATATATATATATATATATATATTCTTAAAGAGAGATAGAGAGGCAGAGCTATAAACTATATGCCAGAAAAAATTATGTGCAAGTTGTAAGTGATAAATAAATCTAAACATATAAACAATAAATTAACCATAAATAAATGTTCCTCAAAACCTGTTTGTCTTGCTAATTCATGGTTCAATTGGCATAGACAATGCAAAGAAACAGAAGAAAATGCTTGAATTCATTTCAGCGGATTGCTGTTGGGGAACTTCACAAACTCCCATCAACTGATTCTTGAGCTGACTGTTTACCAACTCAGTTTTGTATCGACTTGTATCAAATATATATATATATATATATATATATATATATATATATATATATATATATATATATATATATATATATATATATATATATATATATATATAAATTATTATTATTATCATTCTTATTCATCTTTATTGTATATATTTTAAGTTTATGTGTATGTTTAACCTGCTGCTTTCCTATGATATGAGGAGTAAAAGTTTTGCATGGGGAGGACTTATGTTGTGTACACTATTTTGATGATTTCTTACTTCCAATACTCTGACTGCTCACTTGAATACATTTCTTTTTACATGCTTTCTCTTTTTTGTGTGTATGAACAGGTCAGCCTGTACAGCGTGTCACAGGGAGCAGTATGGGTAATGTAGTTCAGAGGGTGAATGTGTCTCTGGGGGAACGTGGAGACAAACTGACTCGTGTTGAGAACAAGACTGTGGAGCTGATGCACAGAGCCCAGCAGTTTGCAGACACTGCTCACAAGGTGTCGTAAAAATACATCTATCCCTACCAAATACACATGTTCTCCAAGCAAAATAATTGTTATCTTTATTACATACATGTATATTATCAGAGTTCAGATTTGCATGTGTTTGCATAGTTTTTATTACAACAGACATATTTGATATTGTATTTCCCATGCAGCTGGCCCTGAAGTATTCAAAGTAGAGTATGCTGAAGGATTAATGGAGTTCTTCAAGATGTTAAAGAGGAATTCTGTAACATGAACACTAACACTGTCTGATGCAGTCTGGGCCCAGCCAAACCAGCTAACACCTCATAAAAGCATGTTTGCGAGAAGACAGCTGAAGAAGAATGACTCTTATAGGCTTTGGACTGTCACTAAACTGCTCCTTTTCTAACTGAGTGCAAAAGAGATAACTAGATACTCTATTCTATTCACATCTGTCTTATGGTTTGAGGATCATCTGCACTGCGTTCAATTTGAATGTTTTGCCTGTTGAATCCCTTGCTGTTCATGGGAAAAAGAAAGTTGTTGAGATAAGTGTTAAGATATAAGAGTTAAGATAGTTACTTAACATTTCTTTTGTGTGTATAGTTAGTTTTTAACACTCCAATTGAGTTTTAATTTATTTTGTAATTAAATTGTTTTTACCAAGCACTTATTATATTGTCTGAAAAGATACCTGTCAAACCTAAGATCTATGTGACAGGTAGCACTGCTTAGGGTTGAATGGTGATTTATTTATTATTTGTTTGTTTGGTTATGTATTTTCACAAAGTTTGGACTTAATTTGATTAACTGCACTAAATGTTTGATTTTACATTACTCTGCACTTTGTTATTACCACTTGTTGTCATCATTCTGTATTCCTGATATGTATGTGTGCGCATGCAGTTTACTGCACAGTGCCATGTCACGTTGTCAAATCTGTGTTCTCCTCTATGTTGATATCAGTATGTCTTGAACACTCACCAACATATCACTTTATATTTTGTCTGCTGTACTGTGTCCTCTGGTCTGTGTATGTCTTTGTGGTTTTTAAGTTTGCATCAGATGTCTTGAGAGTTTGTGAAGGTGGATCAGGTAAGCTAGTGTATTTTACATTGAGAGAACTTCTGTAGTGAGCAATGCTGGTCTGTGTAGAAAAGTCAGGATGACTTAGAAGGTCCAAATGTTGACCTTAGTTGAAACCCTTAATGTTTACATTACTTTTCTAGTAATTTGGTGTAAAACTGATTGAGAAATGGAGTTAAGTATTTGTTCCTATAAGTTTAACTCAATTTGGACCTGGAGTAATTTTTTTATGCTTTGTTTATTGCTTTTGGCTACAGTTTAATGTATGTGATGTAAATGTCTCTGCTGTTTTGACTTAGTGGTACTACTTCTGTCTTGAACCAATTAAATAAGCCTGGACTTGTATGTTGAACTGTGCCTTTATTTACACTCACCCACTTATTAGCTGTTCAGCCTTCGACCACAAGATGGCACTCAGAGAAAAAAAACAAGACATACTCAGTGTAACGGGCGTGCTTTGTCTTCAACTGTTTGATATCTGATTAGATGCACATCCGTTAACCCTTGTATGTTCTGTGTTGTGTTCTGTGTTGAACTGGCACTGCATGAAAAGCAACATTTCTGTCAATTTCCGTCACTGTAAATTGCTGTGGAAGTTCTCTCTCAGCCCCTGTGACCATGAGGTGTTAAAATGCAAATGTAAATGCTGCAAAGCTATATAAATGCAAATTGGGATTTTTGTGTGTGTGTGTGTGTGTGTGTTCTGTGCCTACAGAGTACAAAGATTTATTTTTTTTTCATGAGGATTTAAAAGTGTGTTTAAATAATTTTTATAGGTTACATACAGGATAAGTGTCTTGACTCTCAAAGGCCTTTAATTTTCCACTTAAATTGCTCAATCAAATTGTGAAAATTAAAGCATTTACAGTTTTTGGACACTGGTCACAATTTTTCACATTTTGCCACCACAACACCAGATGAACAATGCTTGTGTGATTAGCTTGCAAAATTCCAGCAGAGTAAGTCCACTGATGATTCTTTAAGTAGGAATAAAAAGGGAACACACCAAAGTAACTTTTCTTTTTTTATTTTCGATGATGTCAGTTTAAAGAAGTTTACATGTTTTATAAAATATTCAGGTACAAAAATAGAAAATCAAAGTACCTAACAAAATCACAGCATGTTTTTCACTCTACGCAACAAAAATGGTCTCGCGAGAAATTCCGAGAGCGCGACCTCGCATATGATTGGACGCCTCCTCTGACGCAATGACATCGGCAGAAAACGACCTTGGCCCGTCTGTGAACGCGAATCAAGCTTGGATTAGAACAGTTACGTTTTGGGTCTTGCTAAACTTTAACTCTGTTCATACAATGGCCGGACGTCGTCTTCAGTTCACCCCCGAAGGCACTCCTCTGCGACGAGTGGACGGCCTGGCTGCGGAGTGACCATATCCAGAAAGTCCAAACAATTTAGAGAAGAAACTGCTGAGCGCCTTCAGTGGGTTGTCTCGGCTGCTAACGCAGCTGATCGCGCAGTTGGCGAGGAGAATGGCTGTGATAAAAGCCAGACTGCTTGCTCTGCAGGAGCAGCCCCGACCGAACTGCAGCTGCCGAAACAAAGAGACGGGTGCATAAGTTGCAGTAAGTAACGTTAGCATTTAATACTACATCGTGCAGTTTTTAGGGCGCCAAACCTTTATTATTCTTATTGCACTACGTTCCGAACGTTTGGTAACCGTTCATGTTACATTTAACATTACAATGTATTTTGTATTTTAAAGGAAAAGGTGCGACGTCTGCACAATAGTGACGGAAACGACAGGCGATATGAACCTGAGCAGGGGTAAGTTAATAAAATACACAGAAATACACAGGATACATTCTGCAGAATGTAAGTAAATGTAAACGTTGGATGACCTGTTTGTACTTTTTGTGTTTTACAGACTAAACTCGCCCCACAACAAAACGGTGACGTCATATTGATGGTGACTTTAACTGGGAGTCCAGACATGGATGGTGTGGACAGCAGTCTTTTTATGTAAGACTTTCTGTTGTTTCTTGTTGTTGTTTTTACTGAAACCTGTCTTAATTATTTCAGACGAATATATATTTTCTTCCAGCGGCCTATAAGACATATTATGAGACGGTGCGGAGGAGCTTCAGGTATGCCCAGCCAGCTCTTTCAGTTCAGGCAGCAACAGTGAAGATTTCAGCTCTCAGCAGACAGAGAAGGAAGCGGGTAAGAATCCCATGAATGCCGCTTTATTTTCACAACAATGTAAAAATAGGCTGAATTTTATTTATTAGTTGCATTGTTTTTGACAAACATGCTCACATATGTTATCATGTGTTATTGTTTCTTAGCAGTACTAATATTATATTAACACCTGTATTTACAGCTGCTGGAAGCAAGAAGGAATGTCCTAGCTCTCCAAACTCTGCCAGACACTGCAAGAGTGGCTGGAGAGCGACCCAAAGTATGTGGCGACACACCGCAAGAGGCTTCGCATCGAGTCCCCTTCAAAGTGACAGGCGCCAACTCAGTATGACCCAGAGGCAGCAAAGAAGCATTTCCAGAGGCCTTAGAATCTTTTTCATGCACCATGGACGAGCGGCATGGCCCAACCCAGACTCTTATCAGTGAACCCCTCTGCACATTTCCTTGCTTTTTTTCTCCAGTAGTCACTGATTTTACTTGGTTCATCCTGGTTAATGTGTGTGTCACGATTTCATTAAAGACTTTTTTTCAAAATGTTTCTGTCAACTGTGTTCTTTGTGTTCTACTGTGTGGTAGTGTAGAAGGTGGATCGCCAAATAAATCATCAATCAAATAAAATATATATATCATTTATATTTTATATATACATAAATATAACAATATAATAACTATTTTTAATATATTAATTTATTATATGGTATTTAATTTACTATGTATTTATTATGGGCTGCACGGTGGCGCAGCAGGTAGTGCGCGTGCCTCACAGCAAGAAGGTTGCCGGTTCGATCCCTGGGTCAGGCGGGGCCTTTCTGTGTGAAGTTTGCATGTTCTTCCCATGCATGCATGGGTTCTCTCCGGGTACTCCGGCTTCCTCCCACAGACCAAAAACATGCTCATTAGGTTAATTGATGACTCTAAATTGTCCGTAGGTGTGAATGTGAGTGTGAATGTTTGTTTGTCCTTACATGTGGCCCTGCAATCGGCTGGCGACCAGTTCAGGGTGTACCCCGCCTCTCGCCCATTGTAGATGGGATAGGCCCCAGCCCCCCGCAACCCCGAAAGGGATAAGCGGTATAGATAATGGATGGATGTATTTATTATTATTATTATTATTATTCATGGCGCACAGATGACCAATAGCAGCAGAGTTGTCATCCAATCACATGATCGCTCACTCATGTGATTGGAGTTGCTATCCAATCACATGATGGTTTCCTTTTAAAATGCCTGTGGAATCATCCAATGATTGTTTGCGAAGTCAGCAGGCCAGCCTGAGTAGATCAACGTCGGTAGCATTCATGTGCTAATTAGAGCTATTCGCACCTTCGCAAAGGCGCAATTAACCACGCCCCCCGCCGAAGGTTGGTTCATTTCCAACGATATTCGAAGCCGGCGAAGTTCCCCGTAAACTTGCCGTAAATCGCCGAAAATCAACGAACTTCGATGGGATTTACGGGCCTGCGACCTCTTAAAGTGACAGTACAAGTATTTAGACTTAGGTCTGAATACAACATGCAGGCATAAATGTAGGAGATAAAACACACCTTAAACATCCATCCATCCATCCATTTTCTATGCCGCTTATCCCTCTCGGCTGTCAACGGGCGAGAGGCGGGTACACCCTGGACCGGTCGCCAGCCGATCGCAGGGCACATACACACACCATTCACACTAGGGGCAATTTAGAGTCACCAGTCAACCTAATGAGCATGTTTTTGGTCTGTGGGAGGAAGCCGGAGTGCCTGGAGAGAACCCACGCATGCACGGGAAGAACATGCAAACTTCACACAGATTGCGACCTTCTTGCTGTGAGGCACACGCACTACCTGCTGTGCCACCGTCCAGCTCACACCTTAAACATATAAAGAACAAAATTCAGGATTTGGTGACATTTCAAACGTACAAATAAAAATACAATTTCAACCAGGGGCCCATTGCACAAAAGTAGGATTAAGACATCCAGGATAAGTGACTGAGCTGAGTTCAACCAATCCAAAACATGAGCATCCAGGCTTAATCGGTTGCACAAAGACCAAGCCAAGATGAGCAGACACGGATTCAAAAAGCCAGGTGAAACCTATCCTGGATAAGTATGTGCACGCGGCTTCCTCAAATAGACCCCGCCATCGATCGCAGATTCACTGATTCACTATGGCAACTAGAGCGGCGTACTTTTCCCTGTTGGAGGCAGAAGTCCTCATGGAGGCTAACGAGGAGGTGAAGGAACAAATTAAAAAGAGAGGCAACACCACCACAGCTATAAAACAACAAGAGAAAGCATGGCAAAGTATTGCAGACTGCCTGATTGCGTAAGTAGCGCATAAATACCCATTCACTACTCCACTGAAAACCATGACAATTACAATACAAATAGTTGATTAACATCTCCAAAAACGTAGTTGTACTCTGATTATGAATCAGTTGAAATTGTAAGTGAAATTGTGTAAATGTAACTCCATCAGACTGTATAACTCCATGGTCTGGGTGAATACTCGATTCTGATTGGCTGCAGGGTGTTCGTTAAAAAGTGAAAAACAGAAACTGTCTTGCTTACCTTACTTACTTACTTACTTGCTTGATACAGAGTAAATGGTGGATAATATTTATAAAAACGATTTAGGATAGACTAACTTGCTTGATACACATTTAATGATCAGAGTCAATGGTGGATAATATTTCTTGCAATAAAAAATGATTTAGGAAACTATCTGTGGACTTTGATTCTTTGAAACAAAATTTCGCATCATCCTCTGGACACACACAAGCGGTAAGAGGTGCACTTGCCCTCTGAAATGATACTTTATATCACATAACATAACGTCATCTCACTTCCCTCCACTGATTAGGCCTAATATAACAGCTGCAGCCAACCGAGCTGCATGTTCTGTGGCCAGAGCCAGTTACCTTGGCAACGCGTCACAATGAGAGATATTAAATAGTCCACTCAGCTGCTTCTTACGATTTTAACGGTAAAGAAACAACATTGACTTATTAATAATTGATTTAATATGTATTTCTTTTGTGCCCGACGAGGTGTCCATTATCAGAAATGAATGGACTTTGCAGAAGCAACCGTCCCACGCCTCTGCGTCGTATATATGCTTTGATTTATCCTTATTCAATAAAGGAACATCATGTTACTCTTTGATGTGTATTTATATTTATATTGGATATGTATTTTATATATAGTCTATGGGAAACTGTCTATCTGATGATTGCAACATCATCTAAAATCATCTTTTATCTACAATGATTGAAATTAATGAAATTAATTAAAATTGAAATTAATGATGTCTATGTTTTGTGTTAATGTTTAAATAATGACCATGGATCTAGTTGAATGTGATAACAATGTGTAGTGGGCAGTGGAATAACTATTGGATTCCGTTTGTGATAACTGCTGACTGAGATAAGGGATGAGATTAAATAGATCCTGGAACTTAGCCTGGTCTGGAGCAGGCTGGCTCCACAGAATAAATCTCCATGGTAACTTATCCCATAACATATCCCACTTTCCACTATCCTGCTTTTGTGCAACCGGATCACGGATAAGTTGAGCCAGGATAAGCAACATATCCCAGCTTAATCCCTTATCCTAGTTTTGTGCAATGGGCCCCTGGTTACATCAGCCTCCAAACACAAACATAGCTGACACAAACAAATCTGAAATATAATTGATGAGATTTCAGTGAGATTTACTTAACCAATAAATATTAGATTTTGGCATATAAGTCAGTCTAAATAGGAAATGAAGTAACCAACTGTATGGGGAAACAGTTCATTAACCTCTAAGAAAATTGAGAGTATTATAACCTTACAAAACCAACTCGTTATTCAAACCCGCATAAGCATGCCTACTTTGCCAGCGACGTCCGGCAGATGTCTGCTTCAAACTGACCCGAAGGGGCCCCAGGCTGTTGTTCGTGGTTCCGATCTGTGCTGTGGTCCAACAGGTGAACCTATCGAACCGCAGCTGAGAGCCGATACTGGACAGGGATGTTTCAGGAGCTGGAAGACCTCCGGTGTTGGCAACAGATGAGGAACAGCTTCTGATGGTTATATAACCCAGACCGGTGGGTCAAGGCTGGCTACAGGCCTTCGGTGTGGAGAGTTGGCGGCCGTATGGCAACAACTTTAGGTTAATAATAAAGTTGAGAGTCTCTTTGATGGCCGGTCGAAAGTGTCTCCAAAATTATTATTATGTGACTACAATTTAACTTTTGAAAAGTTATGTGGCTTAACGTGGCGAGCAAAAATTAAAGTTTCACAAAGATTAAAAAAACTAGAAAAAGAATGTTTTCTGAATAAAGAAATCAAGCTACTAGGCATAACTATGAACAGCAACTAAAAAAACTGAGAGGACAACGAGACAAGATGAAAACAAGATTAAAACAATGAGAAGTAACGAGAGAAAAGGAATAACTGGACGAATGAAGAGGAAGACTTGACTAGCACAAGACTGACAGAAGAGTTAGAGAAGACTGCAAGTCTGCTGCACACTGCGGACAGTATATTTGCTCCAGGGCGTGTCTAATGACCAATAGACTGTCACGCATGTGGGATGGTTTGCAGGCAAGCGACGTAATTTCATTTTATAGAGTGAGAATCAACTAATGATTCGTACAAGGGACTCATCTGCTTCTCACCATGGTCAATCACATGTATTCTAAATGATCACTTTTCAAAGGCTTTTCAATACTCATCCTAACATACATGAAGACTAAGGGTATAACTAACTTAATAGGAAAAAGAAATAAAGAAAGGCACACTATATTTGCCCAGATGATTATTACTATTATTGTAACTGTCTCATGTCAAGCATATACAACTTAATCGCTACAAACCTCTAGATGGCAGTATGCTTCCATGGTGGAAACTCAAATTGTTAAGGAGAATTAAAATCACAACTTTGTCATTTTATAAGCTAGAAACACTGGGAAAGCATTGATATCATACACATTATGGGTTTAGTACTGTAAGAGCATCCAAAAATAACTCAAACATATAGATTTCATTATCCTGGTTTGATAGAAAAGAGGCACACAGACATTAAAAAACAGTTTGCTTCAGGAATGTCTAATTTGCAACCTATCAGCATTATCTGATTTTCGAGCTTCCTCTGAGACCTGGCACTTGTCCATTCAGACGGTTTTACCGTCCTTATCTCTCATGGAGCTATCAAGAAAGAATTAGCATCTTCATGAGAAACATCCTGGGTGAAAGGTAACCTTTGAAGTATAAGTGTCAGTGTCTCTTGCTCCCCTGAAGGAATGTGAAAGAAGGTCAGTTACAGGTCAGTTCTGCTACACAACTTTTACAACTTTTAAAAATCTATTTATATACATGTGGACCTCACTTTGGAAAAGATTAACATTTTATTACTAAAATTACTTATTTTAAATGAAATTAATATTATCAAAATGAAAGTTAAATTGCAGATTTACTGAATGTAGATAACACAGGATTTCAAAATTAAACTTACTCTGAATTAAGTTTCTCCTCTGTCTCCTCCCCTGTGCTGGATTTTCGGCCACCCATTCACCACTGTGGGTTCCTGTTGGAGCCCGGGCATGTTAGTCATCTCCCTGAGTTGTACAGTCCACACTGTGGCCACTGTGCCGTCTGGCTTTTCGACCATCTACTGTCCTCTGTTTTGCTGGCTCTGGTTTCCCCTCTTTTTCAGCTCACTGGCATGCTGCTGCTTCTGTGGTTCATACTCCTGGGTTTCACCGCATCCCTTCGTTTGAATGCTGCGCCTGTCAATCCAGCCAGTCCTCCTCCACGCTCCCCAACTGGATCCCACAGCAGCCGTATTCCATCATTCCCATTATGGGTTGTAAATTTGGACCAACAGTAGCGGAGCCGGACACAGTCAGGATGCTGTGGGGCACTGGCTTGAGGAGAGACACATGGAAAGAAAGGTGAACATTACAGAGAAGATGGCAGTTTGAGTCTCGTAACACTGGGATTGATCACCGTTCAATGGTATAGGAACCAATAAACCGGGGAGCGAGTTTCTTGGGGTCCACTTGCAAAGGGAGGTCCCGAGACAACAACCAGACCTGTTGACCGACCTTGTATTCGGGGGCAGGGTCCGGCGATGGTTGGCAATCTGCTGGTTTCGAGTGGCAGTCCTTGTGAGAGCGGCATGGGCTTCTTGCCAGACTCGGCGGGCGCTTATGTTTCCTGGCAGGGAAATAGGGGAGGCTGGAACCCATTAGCTACCATGAATGGTAACATACCTGTGGTGGAGCTGACCAGGGAGCTGTGAGTGTACTTGATCCAGGGCAGGTGAGTGGACCAGGAAGCAGGGAGGTGAGCTGCCACGCATCGTAGGGAGGACTCCTGATTGGCCACTCTGACTGGCCATTGGTCTGAGGGTGGTAACCAGAAGACAGGCTGGCTGAGGCTGCCTGGCAAAACGCCTTCCACACCTGGGAGGCGAACTGGGGTCCTCAGTCTGAAACAATGTCCTGGGGAATGCGATGGAGGCGGAAGACATGCTGCACCAGAAGATTGGCGGTCTCTAGTTTTACTAGGGGGATGAAATGAACTGCTTTCGAGAACCAGTCCACCACTATGAGGATTACAGTGTTGCCAGCTGATGGTGGGAGACCGGTGACAAAGTCAACTGAGATATGAGACCAGGGCTGATGCGGTATGGGCAAGGGATGGAGGAAGTCGGCTGGAGCTTGGTGAGCAGACTTACAGTGAGCAAAGACAGGACAGACAGCGACAAACTCTCTGGTGTCCGCAGCCATGGATGGCCAACAAAAATGCTGCTGCAGTAAGGAGAGGGTTCGGTGAGCGCTGGGATGGCACGCCAACTTGGAGGAATGCTCCCACTGGAGCACTGAAGACCTTGCTGGGGCAGACATGAAGAGATGACCCTCAGGACAACCCTCCGGCGTCAGATGATCCTGCTGGGCCTCCTGGACCACCTGCTCAATCCTCCACCTGGCCGCTCCGACCACACAGACTGATGGCAAAATGGTCTCCACCGGGGTGTCATCAACCAATTGTGCGAACTGGAGAGATCTGGCTTGATGTTCCAGGATCCGGGTCAGTAGGTGAGGGTGAAGTTGAACCTTCCAAGAAACAGAGCCCACCGAGCCTGGCGAGAATTAAGCCTGCATGCAGAATAGTGATACGAGAGGTTTTTATGATCAGTCCAAACGATGAATGGGTGTACTGCACCAAGCCAGTGTCTCCACTCCTGGAAAGCGAGCATGACTGCGAGGAGTTACCTGTTCACCCCATCAGAGTTTTTCTCAGCAGGGGTGAGGCACTGGGAGAAAAAAGTGCAGGGATGGAGCTTCTGGTCTACAGGAGAGTGCTGAGAGAGGACTGCCCTAATCCCTGAATCTGAGGTGTCCACCTCAACCACAAACTGCAGTTGAGGGTCAGTAGTGTATTAGTACAGGTGCACTGGAAAACATAGTCTTAAGTTGGTTAAAGGTGGTCTGAGCCACAGGCGACCACACAAAAGAGCATTTAACAGATGACAGTTGAGTTCAGGGGTTCGCCAACCCACCGTAGTCCTTAACCCCAGGAACCTTTGGAGCTGTTTGCAGTTAAGAGGAGTGGGCCAGTCCACCACGGCCTTAATCTTGGCCAGGTCCGGTTTGAGCTCGCCCTTCTCCACAATATAGCCTAGAAAAGAAACAGAAGACACATGAAACTCACACTTTTCCGCCTTAGCAAACAGCTTATTGTCCCACAACCTCTGTAAAACCGTTCTCACATGCACCACATGCTTGTTAATGTCTCTGGAAAAAATCTAAATATCATCTAAATAAACAAACACAAATCTGTTTAACATGTCTCTCAGAACATCATTAATTAGGGCCTGGAACACTGCTGTAGCATTTGTGAGGCCAAAAGGCATGACCTGGTATTTGAAGTGGCCCAGGTGGGTGTTGAAAGCAGTCTTCCATTCATCCCCCTCTCTTATCCGAACCAAGTGATAGGCGTTCCGAAGGTCTAGCCTAGTGAAAACTACTGCGTCATAGAGAGGGTGGGTTGAAGAGTCTTGTCCTTCTTTTCGACAAAGAAAAACCCTGCCCCAACAGGAGAGGAGGAAGCAGAAACAGTGGTAGAGATGGCAGACTTAAGACAGTTCTGATGACAAAAACTGCTCCAGGAAGTAATGGAAGTAGTGGACCAATCAATAATGGGGTTGTGATGCTCTAACCAGGGAATTACCAGAATGATTACCAGAAAGTGTGAGAGAAATGGGAGCAGTGCGGTGGGTGACTGAGGAAATAAGCCAGCCGTCCAGAGCCACAACCTCCTTGGGAGCTGGCAACATGACCAGGGGAATATTGATCTGCTTGGCTAGATCAGAGTCATGAGGCTGTCATCTGCTCCGGAATCAACTAAGATGTGTATGGGGAGTGCAACGTGTGACCAGTGCAGCATACCACTCAGCTGAAGACGTATTGCGGGGGTTTAAGCAGAACAGCTCACCAATACCCCACTGATCGGTTGGTGAGCCTACTCTTTTGGCAAAGAGGGGCGGGTCTACGGTGATGTCCCTCGTTGCCACAGTAGAGGCAGAGACCCAGATGGAGCCGGCGCTGCCTTTCCGCCAGGGTGAGCCTGGAACGCCCCAGGAGCATGGGTTCATCAGCGAAGACTGGAGCCAGCGAAGGATCCCCTTCCCGTCCGCTGGTAACCCTCTTGGATGGTGCAGGTGCAGGTGAGGGTGGCAACAACCGCAGGCAGTGGCAAAGAGTGGACGGATGGATGGCAGCAATCTGCTTCTTCGCTCTCTCCCTGCACCTCTCCCTGAGTCTATTGTCTAACTGCGTGGCTAACCTTATTAGCTCCTCCAGTGAACTAGTCTCATCCTTGGCTGCTAGCTCGTCTTTTACCTCATCTGATAGCCCCTTATAAAACACTCTGGGAAGTGCACCCTCACCACCCATTCTCTGCTGCCAATATGCGAAACTCTAAAGCGTATTGCGACACTGAACCTCTCCCTTGGGTGAGAGACAGCAGCTGACTAACCGCCTCCTTACCCTTGACCGAGTGATCGAAAACTTGCCGCATCTCTGCAATAAAAGCTTGGTAATTAGAACACAAAGTCGGATTGTTGAGGGAGATGGCAAGAGACCAGGCGGTGGCTTTATCAACACACAAACTCTTTTTTTGTTTTTTTGAGGATGTTCATTCAGTTGTTTAATTTTGTAGAAAAAAAGCAGTTCACAGACATGACACAAAACTAAAGTCATTTCAAATGGCAACTTTTTGGCTTTAAGAAACACTAAAAGAAATCAACAAAAAAAAATTGTGGTAGTCAGTAACAGTTACTTTTTTAGACCAAGCAGAGGGAAAAAATTATGGAATCACTCAGTTCTGAGGAAAAAAGTATGGAATCACCCTGTAAATTTTCCAGATTACACTGGTGCAGAAACTGATTACAAGTACAGAAATCCCCAGAATACCTGTTAGAAGTGGGAATGTAGGGCTCGCGAGGCAGGAGAGAGGAGGTGACGGGCTGAGCAGCGGGAGGCAGTGCAGCAGGAAGCGCAGTCGGAGGCGGAGGCGGATGCGGCGGAGAGGCTGAAGCAGTGAGATGAGTGAGTTGGGTTGCCACATGATCCATCCAATCGCCGAGCTGGGAAACACTTGTGAAGAGCCGTTGTGGCGCTTCCATCACCTGGCGTAGAGAGGAGAGGATCTGTTTGATTCAGTCTGAGTCTGCTGTGTCCATCTAGGCCAGATTATTCCGTTACGGGTTGTAAATTTGGACCAACAGTAGCAGAGCTGGACACAGTCAAACAGTTTTCACAGTTTTTAATGTTTAACAGAAGATACCGCTGGCTAAGGCATAACACAAAAAAACAGCTCTCAAAAAACAAAGACGGAGGAGATGAGAGTCGGCTGTCCTCAGAGTAACGGGCGAAACAAGAACTGGAGGCTGCGACCCACAGGAGACAGTAACCAAGAGAACCACGATAAGATGTAGGCGAGGTGACTGGGAATAATCTGGTGACAAGGTGGAGGGATGACCAGTGTTTTATGGAGAGATGATTAATGAGGATGAGACACAGGTGTACCTTATCTGAAGACCAGCAAAGGCAGAGATTGGCCAGCCCCGTCACCTGTCGCACCTGTAGTGAGAAAACCACAAGAGGGAGGGGGAAGGTGGAGAGAAGAGCACAAGCATAAGTACAAAAACCAAAAAAACACCCATCCGCTCTTCACCTCCACCACGGACCCACAACACTTCCACACTCATGAAGACCTCCATTCCTGTTATCATAAAAGCTCCGGTCGTTTATTGAACCACAATTTCTTGCCTCTGAACTCCATTCCCTCCATTTGGACCTGCTGCTTCTGCAACTTCCCACAATGTCATCACAACAAACAGCACGTGAAACAGCCCAGCCCCAATCTCCACTCACTTCCGTGTCATCCACAACCAGGCAGCAGACTTGCCCTCCTTAACACTTGCTCCCTCAACAATAAAAGCCTTATTCTTAACAAACTCATCATTGACAATAACTTAGACTTCCTCTGTCTCACTGAAACCTGGTATAAACCAATGGACTTATCCACCTCACCCACCCCTCCTTCCTCCCTCTCTCCTCCCCACATTCCCTCGCAACATTTCCCCTCTGGTTCATTTCTCTCCTGTCTCCCCCCTGGAACTGTCCAAATACATCTCCAGAACAAATAACTCTTCATCTTGCCTGGACCCCATCCCATCCACCTTCCTCAAGAACTGCCTCCCTGTCATCTCCCCCCTCATCACCAAAATCATCAACACCTCACACTCAGTACTGGCTCTGTCCCCCTACCTCTCAAACTTGCATCTGTTACACACATCCTCAAGAAACCTGGACTTGATCCAAACTCCCCCAATAATTTCCAGCCTGTCTCCAACCTCCCCATCTTATCAAAAACTCTAGAACGTGTGGTTGTTGCCCAGTGGAAAACCCATCTCACCTCCAATGACCTCTATGAAACTTTTCAATCTGGATTCCGCACTAAACACAGCACAGAAACAGCTCTTCTCAAAGTCACAAATGATCTCCTCCTCTCCTCAGATGCTGGACACCTCAATATCCTCATCCTCCTCGACCTCTCTACAGCCTTTGACACCATCAACCACTCCATCCTCCTCTCCTGTCTCCAATCCTCCCTCAACATCACTGGCACCGCCCTCACCTGGTTTAAATCTTCAAGATCAATAACTGCACCTCCTCCACTGCCCCCCAGTCCCACAGTGTCCCTCAAGGTTCGGTGCTTGGTCCTCTCCTCTTCATCCTCTACCTCCTCCCCCTTGAGACATTATCCGTTGCCACAAGCTTCATTTCCACTTTTACACTGATGACATTCAACTTTACATCTCCACCAAAACCATCTCCACCCTAACCCACACCACTCTCACCAACTGCCTGGCCGAAATTAAACTCTGGATACAAACAAACTTTCTCAAACTTAACTGTGACAAATCCGAACTCATCATAATTGACCCCAAATCCCTCACAAGGTCCTCTCCATCACCATCGAAAACAACACTCTGTCTCCCTCCCCACACATCTGCAACCTCAGCATGATACTTGACACAAACGTCACATTTGAACCCCACATCAATCACATAACCAAAACTGCATTCTTCCACCTCTGCAACATTGCCCATCTCCGCCGATCTCTCTCTTTCAGCTACCGAAACCCTCATTTACGCCTTTGTCACTTCCTGCCTAGACTACTGTAACAGCATTCTTTTTTTCGGTTCCACCTCCAAAGCTTTCAATAGACCCCAGTGCATCCAAAATTCTGCTGCCCGACTCCTCACTCAAACCCGTTCTCATGACCACATCACCTCTGTCCTCCAGAACCTCCACTGGCTCCCCATCCCTCACCGCATTCAATATAAACTGCTCCTCCTCACCTTCAAATCCCTTCACAACCTCACCCCCTCCTACCTTACTGACGTGCTCCACCCATACAATCCCCCAATGTTTTCTTTTTTTGCTTGTTCTTTTTGTTTTTGGCTTGTTTCTTCTTCTCTGCTTTGCTTTTATTGATTGTGTTCTAATAATCCTGTATGTGTTATGTATGCGAACACACTCGGACCTGAAGAATGAACTCACAGTGATGGAACTCAGAGAATGCACAGGAGAACAGGGTGGTAGCAAAAATCAATTGGTTTAATAACAACAAGTCTCCACAAAAACTGGCAACAAAAGGCGAGAGCATAAAACGCTCTGGTTAGATCGCTTAATAAATAATGTAACAAAAAGTGTCCAAGAACTGGCAACAAAGGGAGAGAGCAGAAAATGCTCCAGTAGGTCGCGATCCAATTCCTCTCACTCGGCAAGGCTGGGCTGGGCTGAGGGCTTAACAGGACGAGGCTCCTAAGGGCAAAGTACATAGAAAACACTGAGTAAGTACAAGCAAGCAGTTTCAGGAGGAGGAAGAATGGCAGAAGAGTGTACCACTTGAGACAAGCAGACAATCCAACGAATACTGGTGGACCGAGCTGGGGTGAAATACAAAGCTGATTGAGCGTAGATGAGGTGATGACTTGCAGGTGCAAGAGGAGGGAGGGCTGGAGGAGCTGGGCAGGCAGGAGCTGCTCACAGAACAGACCTGAACAAACAGGGAAAGACAGACAAGACCACAAGGGGGCAAGGACACACAGGGAAAACACAAGGGAAGAAGGGAGGGAACCCAGCACTGCCTATGGTCTTGTTGTTTTTGTCTGACCCTTCTGTTACGGCCAGACAATGGAGAAGCAGGACCCAGGAGCAGAGTGTCAAAAAGAAACGGTTTATTCACAAAGTAACAACAAAAATCAGTTCAGCAGAACGATGCAAAAACAAAGTAACAACTGAGATTTTCACTAGAAAAGTAACAACTAAAACACAACACAAAATCACCAATAACTGGGAAAAAGCCGAGATACAAAGTACAACAAAAATAATACTTAATCAAACTGGAACTCGAGAACTGGAAAGCGAACAACTTGTGACGAGAGACAGAAGAACTCGGGAGGCGCTCCGCGTGCGGGGATCTGCGAGAATTCTCCGGCACTGGAGATTACCAGAGGGTGGCTTAAGAAGCCAGGTGAATTAGGCAGAACGAGCTGCAGGTGTGCCGGGAGAGCAGCGCTCCAGGAGATCGCTCCGCCCCTTGTCACTCGCACTACCAGAGAGGGAGAGAGAAGGTCAGAGGAAGCAAAAACAGAAAACACAAAATCAGGACCACAACACCTTCTCTTGTAAAGGGTCTTTGAGCATTGTTAAAACCACTCTACAAATAAAATGATGATTTGTGATTATTATTATTATTATTATTGTTTTTGTTATTATGATTATTATTATACACATTTCATTTGGGGTGGCTCCAGGCCAACCTATTAATCCTTAGTGAGTATTGTGTTGTGATGTGACAGCTAAGAAATTTCACCTGGTGGCAGACATCACCATGCTCTGTCGTGTTCAACAATGTTGGATATGAATTTATCAGATCCTTAATTTGTCAGGAAATTGCATTAAGAGAAAGTACAAGAATGGCAGTAAAGAAACACAATTATATATATCTCAACTCTCATCTGGCTTAGACTAATGTGCATCAGAGAGCAGCAAACTCAGGTTTAATATATGCTTACTTTTTGTACTCTTTTCTTGCTACCACTGGGCATGTTTGGTTTTTCTTTGAAGGCAATTATTTTTGGCTGTTGTTGGCCTGTGGGAAAATGTTTTCCTTTGAAATTACAATGGAAAACTGCAGATAAGATACATGGATAAGAAATAGATTAATAGTCTCCTCACAGAATCCTCTTTTATTGGACCATGATTTAATAACTTTTGAATTCATATTATCAGACTACCAGCCAGAAGGCAAAAATTCTGATACCAGACTCCTGTCTGATAGTGCTGTAGCTGAATTTAAGGATATGATCCCATCTGCATTTAATTCAAAGCCATGTCTTAATACAACAGAGGATTCCTATGCTAACCTTTGTCCACCCCAAAATGACTACCTGGTTAATAGTTCTACAGGTTCATTGCGAATGACACTTGACTCTGTTACTCCCCTAAAAAAAGAACATAATTAAACAGAGGAGGTTAGCTCCATGGTATACTCCTCAAACCCGCAAATTAAAGCAAATTTCATGAAAAATAGAAAGGAAATGGCGGTCTACCAAATTGGAAGAATTTCGGTTCGCCTGGCAAGACAGTCTTAAAATATACAGGAAAGCCCTCCGCAGTGCTCGGGCAGCCTATTACTCTGCACTAATAGAGGAAAATAAGAACAATCCCAGGTTTCTCTTCAGCACTGTAGCCAGGCTGAGAGAGAGCCATAATTCTGTTGAACCATGTATTCCTTTAGCTCTGAACAGTAAAGACTTCATGAGCTTCTTTAATGATAAAATTCTTAGTATTAGAGCCAAAATTCATCGGCTCCTGCCATCAACAGTTACTGTTTTGTCTTCAAACACAGAAACCGTAGAAACTGTTATTCAACCTGTCGCAGTTTTAGACTATTTTACACCTCTCGACCTTCACCAACTAATTTCAATAATTTCTTCATCAAACTCATCAACCTGCATTTTAGACCCCATCCCAACAAAGCTGCTTAAAGAAGTCTTACCTTTAATTGACTCTTCCGTATTAGACATGATCAATTTGTCTTTATCAACAGGCTACATACCACAGTCCTTTAAAGTAGATAAAAACCTCTACTTAAAAAGCCTACTCTTGATCCAGGGGTTTTAGCCAACTACAGACTGATATCCAACCTTCCCTTTCTATCAAAAACTCTTGAGAAAGCAGTTGCTAATCAGGTGAACACGGGGAGAGCATGCAAACTCCACACAGAGAGGCCCTTTTTCCTCGAGCAGCAGGCACCGAAGGCATGATGGAGGACACGCCCCCAGCGCCCACAGTGGGAATCTAACCCGGGACCTTCGAGCTGTGAGCCGTGTCACCAATGCACCAAAGCACTGGTCAAAGTTACAAATGACCTTCTAATTGCATCTGATAAAGGATTTGTTCCTGTACTAGTCTTATTGGATCTTGGTGCTGCATTTGACACCATTGACCATGGTATCCTATTGCAGAGACCGGAACACTTCATTGGCATTAAGGGAACTGCGCTAAGCTAGTTTAAATCCTACTTGTCTGAGCACTCTCACTTTGTACACGTTAATGACGACTCCTCTGTGCTCGCTACAGTCAGCTATGGAGTTCTGCAGGGTTCTGTGCTTGGACCAATTCTATTCACCTTATATATGCTTCCTTTAGGGAAGATTATCAGGAAGCACTCAATAAATTTTCATTGCTATGCAGATGATACCCAGCTATATTTATCAATGAAGCCAGAAGAATCCAGTCAGTTAACTAGACTACAAGCATGCCTTCAGGACATAAAGACCTGGATGACCTGCAATTTTCTGATGCTAAACTCGGATAAAACTGAAGTTATAGTAGTAGGCCCTAAACATCTTAGAAAGTCACTTTGTGATGACATAGCAGTTATGGATGGCATTGTGCTGGTCTCCAGCACCACTGTAAATAATCTGGGAGTTATCTTTGATCAGGACATGTCCTTTCACTCCCATGTAAAACAAATTTCAAGGACTGCCTTTTTTCACCTACGGAACATTGCAAAAATCAGGCATATTTTGTCTCAAAATGATGCAGAAAAACTAGTCCATGCATTCGTAACTTCCAGGCTGGATTATTGCAATTCCTTACTATCAGGCTGCCCTGAGGTTTCTGCCTGTTAAAAGGAACTTTTTCCTCGCTGCTGTCACCAACACTGCATGAAAAACCACATTTTCGACCCGTAAATCCCTGCGAAGTTCGTTGATTTTCAGCGATTTACGGCGATTTACGGCAAGTTTACGGGGAACTTCGCCGGCTCTGTATATCATCGGAAACAAACCATCTGTCGGAGGGGGGGCGTGGTTAATCGCGCCTTTGCGAAGGTACGAATAGCTCTAATTAGCACATGAATGCTACCGACGTTGATCTACTCAGGCTGGCCTGCTGACTTCACAAACAACCATTGGATGATTCCACAGGCATTTTAAAAGGAAACCATCATGTGATTGGATAGCAACTCCAATCACATGAGTGAGTGATCATGTGATTGGATGACAACTCTGCTGCTATTGGTCATCTGTGCACCACAAATAATAATAATAATAATAATAGTAATAGTAATAATAAATACATATTAAATTAAATACTATATAATAAATTAATATATTAAAAATAGTTATTATATTGTTATATTTATGTATATATAAAATATAAATGATATATATATTTTATTTGATTGATGATTCATTGATTTATTTGGCGATCCACCTTCTACACTACCACAGAGAAGAACACAAAGAACACAGTTGATGGAAACATTTTGAAAAAAAGTCTTTAATGAAATCGTAAACACACACATTAACAAGGATCAAGAGGGGTTCACTGATAAGAGTCTCTGGGTTGGGCCATGCCGCTCGTCCATGGTGCATGAAAAAGAGTCTAAGGCCTATGGAAATGCTTCTTTGCTGGCTCTGGGTCATACTGAGTTGGCGCCTGTCGCTTTGAAGGGGACTCGATGCGAAGCCCCTTGCGGTGTGTCGCCACATACTTTGGGTCACTCTCCAGCCGATCTTGCAGTGTCTGGCAGAGTTTGGAGAGCTAGGACACTCCTTCTTGCTTCCAGCAGCTGTAAATACAGGCGTTAATACAGGTGTTAGTACTGCTAAGAAACAATGACACATGATAACATATGTGAGCATGTTTGTCAAAAACAATGCAGCTAATAAATAAGAGCCCATTTTTACATTGTTGTGAAAATAAAGCGGCATTCATGGGACTCTTACCCGCTTCCTTCTCTGTCTGCTGTGAGCTGAAATCTTCACAGCTGCTGCCTGAACTGAAAGAGCTGCCTGGGCATACCTGAAGCTCCTCCGCACTGTCTCATAATATGTCTTACAGGCCGCTGGAAGAAAATATATATTGGTTTGAAATAATTAAGACAGGCTTCAGTAAAAACAACAACAAGAAACAACAGAAAGGGTTTAAAAGACTGCTGTCCACACCATCCATGTCTGGACTCCCAGTTAAAGTCGCCATCAAATATGACGTCACCATTTCGTTGTGGGGCGAGTTTAGTCTGTAAAACACAAAAAGTACAGGTCCCGCAATGTTTACGTTTACTTATATTCTGCAGAATATTTCCTGTGTATTTTATTAACTTACCCCTGCTCAGATTCATATCGCCTGTCGTTTCCATTGCTATTGTGCAGACGTCGCACCTTTTCCTTTAAAATACAAAATACATTGTAACGTTAAATGTAACGTGAATGTTTACCAAATGTTCGTAATGTAGTGCAATAAGAATAAAGATTTGGCGCCCTAAAAACTGCGCAATGTAGTACCAAATGCTAACGTTACTTACGTAACTTACGCACCCGTCTCTTCGTCTCCGCAGCTGCAGTTCGGTCAGGGCTGCTCCTCCAGAGCGAGCAGTCTGGCTTTTATCACGGTCATTCTCCTCGCCAACTGCGCGATCAGCTGCGTTAGCAGCCGAGACAATCCACTGAAGGCGCTAGCAGTTTCTTCTCTAAATTGTTTGGACTTTCTGGATATGGTCGCTCCGTAGCCAGGCCATCCACTCGTCACAGAGGAGTGCCTTCGGGGGTGAACTGAAGACGACGTCCGGCCATTGTATGAACAGAGTTAAAGTTTAGCAGGACCCGAAACGTAACTGTTCTAATCCAAGCTCGATTCGCGTTCACAGACGCGCCGAGGTCATTTTCTGCTGACGTCCTTGCGTCAGAGGAGGCATCCAATCATATGCGAGGTCGCGCTCTTGGAATCTCTCACGAGACCATTTTTGCTGCATAAATGAAAAACATGCTAGGTACTTTGATTTTCTATTTTTGTACCTGAATATTTTATAAAACATGTAAACTTCTTTAAAGTGACATCATCGAAAATAAAAAAAAAAAAGAAAAGTTACTTTGGTGTGTTCCCTTTTTATTCCTACTTAAAGAATCATCAGTGGACTTACCCTGCTGGAATTTTGCAAGCTAATCACACAAGCATTGTTCATCTGGTGTTGTGGTGGCAAGATGCGAAAAAAATTGTGACCAGTGTCCAAGAACTGTAGATGCTTTAATTTTCACAATTTTGATTGAGCAATTTAAGTGGAAAATTAAAGGCCTTTGAGAGTCAAGACACTTATCCTGTATGTAACCTATAAAATTATTTAAACACACTTTTAAATCCTCATGAAAAAAAATAAATCTTTGTATTCTGTAGGCACAGAACACACACACACACACACACACACACAAAAAAAAATCCCAATTTGCATTTGTATAGCTTTGCAGCATTTACATTTGCATTTTAACACCTCATAGTCACAGGGGCTGAGAGAGAACTTCCACGGCAATTTACAGTGACGGAAATTGACGGAAATGTGACTTTTCATGCAGTGCAAGTGCTTGCTCATGAGGGAATTGTTGAGTCTCTGTAGATAAAAGAGCTTGGCCTGTACCAGCTCTATATACAAAGTGTCCTGAGAAAACTTTTGTTGTGATTTGGCACTATACAAATAAATTGAATTGAATTGAATTGAATTGAATTGAATTGAATTGAATTGAATTGAATTGAATAAAGCCTTCAGAAATGAATGCAATTGATTTTTAATTTATTTAATGATTAATGTTGTTTTATAAGCAATAACTTATAGGCTGTGTTAGTTCCAGGTTCAATATGTGCAATCAGGTCATTTCAGTCAGTTTTCACAAACATTGAACCAGTCTGGCCCTCGACTTGGAACATTTCCTTTTTTAGTTTTGGCTAACCGTGTATTTGAGTTTCACACCCCAAACAGAGACTACCTGGTGAACATTGTGGCACATCTAGCAGCTAAAGAGTCTGATATTTCCCTCAGGATTCCCTCAGGAACATTTATCAAGTGGACACAACGCATTAATGTTCCTCTGTAACGACTTCATCATATCAACCTAAAAGCAAATGCAGCTCATTGTCCGACTAGCCAACGTGAGCCTTAGGGATGAGCGAGTACACCACTATCTGTATCTGTTCAATCAACTAAATTATCTGTATCTGTACTTGGAGTTGGCCTAAACTGGAAGTGGGCGTTGATTTAATTTTACTACCCAACGTTCTTGGCATTTTTTTTCCACACAAAGTTAAACAATGTTGATTAAGGTGTGTGTGTGTGTGTGTGTGTGTGTGTGTGTGTGTGTGTGTGTGCTGTGTAACAGTTAAAATACCTACTGTATGCAAAGCCTATAAAAAGCCTATATACAGTATATAAAGCTTAATTTGTATTTTTTTTAACATTATACTTATTTTTATGAACTGCAGTGAGAAAGTGTCAGATACTGCATGCAGCCACATACAATAAAAATATCAATATAGGCTACTTTGTGTGTTCAGCTATATGTGTGTATGTGTGTAAGTGGTCTGTAAGACTGTTTATTTTTTAATGATCTGTGTGAACTTGGTGATTCATGCAAACATCCAGTGATGGCAAACAGGGAAATAATATGTCAGCCTTTTTCACTGTATTCTTCTCAAAAGCACGGCGTTCAGTATGAGCAAAGTTTTCCAACTGACTTTATATCACCAGCCAAACTAAGAGCAAGCAGACGGTAAAAAAAAAAAACCCAACTGGAGTGGTGGCAGTGACCGACGACATGAGCTGTTTTCAGCTCTATCTTGTCAAATGCACCGCGTACGTTAAGTTCACCAAGTAACTTTAAATATCATACAAACCGAAATAGAGGCGAGCTGAAGAAAACCTAAGGCGCACTGAAGAGAGCAACGTGAGCTAGAGTCAAGCCAAGCACAGAGAGATCAGTCACTGTCTGTGTGTGTGCGAGAGTAGGGCATAGCTCTGGCTGCAGAGACGTGTGTGGAGGGAGGGGCGGGCGCTGTGTGTGACTGGCCAATCACAGAGCGTGAAGACATTCAGTTACCCAATGAGGATTTTCCTTCAGCACGAGCACGGATATTGACGAGTTTTACTCGTATCATGCTCGTACTCGTCAAAAATGCTTTATCTGTGTACCCTAGTGAGCCTCTAAACAACTCCTGGGCTGATGTGGTGGAGGGAAAGCATAGATCTCCCTTCCTCTCTTTGATCCAAGATGTCATTCGCGTCGATAGCCTGTCGACAGCAAACCAACCCACCTTGCGCAACCCCGGCTAACTCTGCCAGCTCCCATTTGGCATCCCTGGAGGACAAGCACCCTTGCCTTTCTGGTTAAGCGACTGAAACAATCCGTGACTTCAATAGCACTGCTCTTGTCTCTGACTCCCTGGATGCCTTGACTGCAAAGGACCCCACTATGGTCATCAACGGGAACAGTGTTTCAAAGAATGCTGTCCCCAGCCTTGATGAGGGTCCTCCAAACTTGGAGTTTCTCTTAGTTGGGGACTCCATCATAAGGTTTACGTAAATTCTAAATGGAATTACATACTGCTGGCCTGGTGCCAAAATTCTAGATATGGTTGTTGGTCACATCCCTGTTCTTACGGATGTCACCCCATTGAATTTAACATATGATTTATTTTATTGTTAAACTCATTTGTTCATTTCATTTGTACAGTTATAGTTACATTTCCATTCATTTTTTTATTTTTCATTTTTTTGTAATTACACTTGTGTTTTACAGATGTTCAGTTACAGTTGAAATGTTGTGTGGGTGGTGTTTCACTGGAAATCCAAAGTTGGGTGGTAAATGCCATAGAACAAGCTTTTCTCAGTAGCTAAGCGGGAGACAGAGATGGAGTGGGATCATACGCAGTGGTATGCAGTAGAAGAAGACGATGGAGTTGGAGCATGTATACAGAGCTATGGGAGGAGAGAAAAAAAAGGAGAAAAGTGATTTTTGGATGGTTTAATATTGTTCGAGAGATACTTACCTGTTTTTTCCGGGACGTTTGGTTGCCGAAGCAAGAGAGGAGGATTAATGTTGAAGTGTTTAAATTCTTCAGTGAGTGTAATTGTTCTTCTTGGTTAGCGCTAGCTACTGCTAGCTTAACATGTACAGTATGTGAGCATTGAAAAAAAAAACAATCGGAGAAACGTGTGACTAAGACAAAGGGCACTGTAACGCATTTTATAATATAAGTTACTGCTGCTGGTGGACAATATTGCTCAAGAAATGCTTTTTAATTATGGGCATGTTGTTTGTGTTTAATATGTGAACATGTAAGCCAGCAGTGAGTATGAAGAAGTAATTTCCAGATTAACCTGCATACTGAGAGAGACTATTTGATATTAACTAAGGTTCATTTATATGGTATGCAGGTTGGTTTTTTTGTGTGTTGCTCTCTGATGAGGACAACCACGAAGATTTTCCAGCGAGCAGGAGGTTTGGTGAGGATCTCTGCTGTCGCATGTGGAGGGAGAAAATCCAATGGTGTCCTGGGATGTGCTGGATTTCCACTCAAAGAGACAGATAAGGTTGAGCGAAAATAAAAGACTAAAAAGGGGGCCCCTAACTGAACTGAGATATGACTTTAACAAAAAGACATATTGACCTGACTTAACAGAACTGAACTGGAAAGGAAAGAGACAATTATTTTTTCATTTTTGTGTTGCGTGTAATAAATGTGTTTTTTTTCTGTTCTAACTAAAGTGCATTTGTGTTTTGCTTACCATCCTCCTTATCGGGCCTACGTGTGAGAAACTTATGTAGCTACTTATGAACCATTGGTTAATCTATTTTTTCAAGTAGAGATTACGCAGACATCCAAACAACTGCCCATATTGTTCTTGTGGGCACAAATATTATTCGATGTAAACAGATATACCCAATGTAAATTTGATGCTGCTCTTGAACCATTTGGAGTACAACCTCATTTCCAAGAAAGTTGGGGTGCTGTGTAAAATAGAAACAGAATGTAATGATTTACAAAATATTAAAACCCCATACCTTTTTGACTAAATCATAAAGACAACATATTAAATGTTAAAACTGAGACATTTCATTGTTTTTTGAAAATTACGTCTTCATTAAGAATTTCATACCAGCAACACATTCCAATAAAGTTGGGACAGTGGCAACAACAGACTGGAAATGCTGTGAAATGCTAAAAGAAAACGCTTCATGGAACATCTCACAATCGCAACACATTGGTAACATAGCAGGGTATAAAAAGATTATCCCAGAGAGGCTGAGTCTTTCTGAAGTAATGATGGGGAGGGGTTCACCACTCTGTCTGAGTGGCAAATAGTGCAACAATTTAAGAGTAATGTTTCTCAATGTAAAATTGTATAGAATTTGGGGATTTCACTGTGCACAGTACATGTCATTAATAGATTCAGAGAATCTGAGGAAATTTCTGTATGCATGCCATGATCTTTGGGACCTCAGATGGCAGTGCTTTGAAACAGACAGACAGACAGACAGACAGACAGACAGACAGACAGACAGACAGACAGACAGACAGACAGACAGACAGGATTCTGGAGTGGACACTGCATGGGCTCTGGAACATTACATTTCCAAAAAACACTGTCTGTGAATACAGTTCATCACTTGATCCACAAAAGCAAGTTGAAACTCTACCATGCAAAAAGGAAACCATATATAAACCAAATCTAGAAATGCTGCCACCTTCTCTGGTCCAGAGTTCATTTAAGATGGGCTGAGGCGAAGTGGAAAACTGTCTTGTGGTCTGACGAGCCAAAATTTTACATTTTTTAGGAAATCATGGACACCACAGTCAGTTGGAAAATGGTTATTCCTCCTGTGCTCTATCCTCTTGAGTTGCCTAACATACTCTGGGGTGGCATGGTGGCTCGGTGGTAACACAGCTAGAAGGTCCCCGGTTCGAATCTCGCTGTGGGCGCTGGGCATGTCCTCCACCATGCTTTTGGTGCCTGCTGCTTGAGGAAAAATAAGGGGCCTTTCTGTGTGGAGTTTGCATGTTCACCCCGTGTTCACCTGGGGTGTCTTCCATAAAAATACCCCCACTAAAAACATGCAAGAAGATCACCACCTGACCAATGGTGACGAAAAGGAACTGGTCCCCGGGCGCTGGTCGACCGGCAGCCCACCGCTCCTGGTCTGCCGTGGAGGAAGGACTGACCATGGATGGGTCAAATAGCGGGATGGAATTTCACATATGCATGGCGTGTAGAGTTTCCTCCTCAACTCCTCTTCTTCAGCAAATGTGGGTGTGTTCATTTTAGTTCTCTCTCTCTCCTCCCCTTCAGTGAATGTGTGTTGCAGGTGGAGTCCCGGGATTGGAGGGTTTGAATCTGACTGAAGCCAGCAGATTGGACGGCCAATCAGCAGAGGCTATTTCAACTCCTGCTGACAGCAATCGGCCCTTCTCTCCTTTCCCACTCCAAAGACAGTGAACCAGCAGCTGTACATTTGTGTGTGATTCAGTGGTGCAGTAGCAAGCCCTTTTCGTTTCATTCCTTTTTTTTTTCTCTTGTTTATGAGTTAGGAGCCTAGGTTAGTTTTCTTTGTTTTTTTATTTTTTTTTATTTTTTATTTTTTTCTTGATTAGGGAAGTTCAGGGCTCAAAGAGATATTCTGTTTGTTATTTTGGGCATTGGTTGGTTTGGCTTTGCCTTCAATTAAAGCTACCTTCATTTTGGATTTAGTCTGTGCTACTGATCTTTCTTGGGAATGGGAAGGCAGGGGGGCACACACACACACACACACACACACACACACACACACACACACACACACACCATGTTATGCCTGGTCCCCCCCTAGACCAGGGACATAACATGATTGGGGGCTCGTCCATTCTTTCTTGTGTTCGTCGCGTTGGGTAAGTTGGATAAATTCCTTCCTTGTTCTCTCTTTTGTGTGGTTGGCAGTTTTTTCTTTGTGCTGGTGGCAAAATGGAGAAAAAAGAGTTCAAATTAGAAGAGTTCACTGATAATCCGACCATTGAGAAATTAGAGAGGTGTAGAAAAGCTGATCTGGCTCTAATTGCTAGTCGGCACATTGCACTGGTCCCGCCTTTCAGAGAGTCTGAGGTTGATTCATATTTCACGGCATTTGAACGTATTGCAGCTACACTACATTGGCCAGAGAGTGTGTGGTCTCTTCTGCTCCAGTGTAAGCTGGTTGGAAAAGCACAGGAAGTGTGCGCCTCTTTGACTATCGAAGACAGCTTAAACTATGACACTGTGAAAGCCACTGTCCTTCGAGCCTAAGAACTAGTGCCAGAAGCATATAGGCAAAAATTTAGGAATTGTGAAAAAAATGCCACCCAGACATATGTGGAGTTTGCAAGGGAGAAAGGTGTCCTTTTTGATAAATGGTGCCAAGCCAGTAAAGTAGCAACTTTAGATAACTTGCGTGAACTCATCTTGTTGGAAGAGTTTAAGAATAGACTTCCTGAGAAAATCGTCGTTTACTTAAATGAACAAAAAGTGACTTCCCTGACCGCTGCCGCAGTGCTGGCAGATGAGTTTGCCCTAACACACAAGAGTGTTTTTTCTTCCCCAGTTCACCGTGATCCAGTCTCAATGGACCAAAAAATTAAAACACCAAAAAGTTTTAATTGTAACCCCACTGCTGCCACTAGTGATACTGAAAAGCGTGAGTGTTTTTACTGCCATGAGCAGGGCCACCTCATCGCTGTCTGTCCCACTCTTAAAAGAAAAGAGCAGTCAAAAATCTTCAAAACACCGTCTCCAATTGGCCTCACTCATACAAAGTCACAGCTCACACAAAGCGTGGATTTGGTGGAGATCACTGAGTTTGATGAAGAGTTCAAGCCATTCATTACACAAGGCTCTGTTTCTCTTGAGGGTGAGGCGAAGCCAGTTCCTATTACTATCCTACGGGATACTGGTGCAAAACAGTCTCTCATGCGCAATGGTGTTCTTCCCTTTTCAGCTCAGTTCTACTGTGGCTCTGACATTTTGGCGTGGGGAGTTAAATTAAGTGAAGTGCGTGCCCCTCTGCATTACATTCACTTGTCCTCCAGAATTGTGTCAGGCAAATTCAAAATTGGTGTAAGACCTCAACTGCCGATAGCTGGTGTTGATTTAATCCTCGGAAACGATTTGGCTGGTGGAAAGGTTTTCCCGTCTCCCGAGGTAGTTGGAAATCCAATCACTGACGTGTGCGCCTCTGATTCTGTTTCACCCGACGCATCCGACTCGCTTCCCTTGTTCCCTGTGTGTGCTGTAACTCGTGCTCAGGCACGAAAACTCGGAGACCTGGTGGATCTCAGCAAATCTTTCATGATTACCCATGATCCAACAAGTTCTCTTTCAGATAGTAATGAAAGCAAACCTGTTGTGGTGGAGCTTCAGCCTGACGATAAAACTCTGACACTTTCAGTAGACAAAGAACAGCTGATCAGCGCACAGAAAACTGATGCTACTTTGTCTTCTTGCTTTTCTCTTGTAACAGGCCCAGAATGTGAGAAGTCTATGTCCTACCTTGTTGATGATGGTGTTTTGATGCGCCGCTGGTCCCCTGGTTCTGGTCTTGCACACGAGTCTGTGAATCAAGTTGTTGTACCACAGCCATTCCGTCTTCAGGTGTTAAGTCTAGCTCATGACCATGGCATGTCCAGTCATTTAGGAATCCGAAAAACATACAATCGTGTCCTTCGTTATTTCTTCTGGCCGGGTCTCAAATCAGATGTTGTGAAATTTTGTCGTTCCTGCCATACCTGTCAAGTTTCAGGTAAACCAAACCAGGTGGTCCCTGCTGCTCCACTAAAACCCATCCCTGCCATTGGAGAACCATTTGAACATGTAATTGTGGACTGTGTTGGTCCTTTACCAAAAACAAAATCTGGCAACCAGTACATCCTCACTGTGATGTGTGCTGCAACTCGTTACCCTGAGGCAGTGCCATTATGCTCATTAAAAGCCCGTGCTATTGTAAAAGCACTTAAGTTTTTCTCCACTTTTGGTCTTCCTAAACGCATCCAAAGTGACCAGGGATCCAACTTCATGTCCAAAATCTTTGCCCAGGTCATGTCAGAGTTAAATGTGAAGCACAACACTTCCTGTGCTTACCATCCTGAGAGTCAGGGTGCATTAGAAAGGTTTCACCAAACTCTAAAGAGTATGTTTCGTAAGAACTGTACTGAGTCAAACCGTGAGTGGGATGAGGGATTGCCGTTGTTATTTGCTGTGAGAGAAACTGTGCAGGAGTCCTTAGGGTTCAGTCCAGCCGATCTAGTGTTCGGCCACACTGTACGCGGTTTACTTCGTTTGTTGCGAGAGAAGTTTCTCTCTCAAAAGTCCAGTCCAAGTGAAAACATTTTGGACTACGTCAGTTCGTTTAGGAAGAGATTGCATCATGCTCATGATTTGGCCCGTGATTCACTCTCCGCTGCTCAGGATGAAATGAAAACTAACTTTGACAAAAAATCTGTTGTGTGGACATTTGAGTCCGGTGATTGTGTACTAGTTCTGTTACCTCTGGTTGGTTTCTGGCCTGCAGGCAAAATTCTCTGGTCCATATGTCGTTGACCGTAAACTTAGTGAAACAGATTATGTAATCCAGACTCCTGATCGCAAGAAAAAAACTCGTGTGTGTCACATCAACATGCTTAAAACGTATGTTGAACGTGAAAATAGTGCCACTTCATCTCCCGTTGTTGTTGCCCCTGTCGTCTCGGTGTCTGCTGTACAGCTCCCGTATGATCCCAGTGATGATGGGCTGGATGACAGGTGCAGCTCTGTTTCCTGTGCACGCCTGAGAAACTCAGAAGTCTTAAACCTGGATACATATCTAGCACATTTGCCAGATTCCGCCAGGTCCGATATTAGTAGTCTCATTCAGAACCATTCAAACCTGTTTAGTGATGTCCCTACTCAAACCAATGTGTTAAGTCATGATAATGATGTGGGTGATCACAAACCAATAAAACAGCATGCCTACCGTGTCCATCCAACTAAACGTGCCATAATGCAGCATGAAGCAACATATCTTCTTGAACATGGTTTTGCTGTACCAAGTAGTAGTCCATGGAGCTCTCCCTCGCTTCTGGTTCCCAAGTCTGACCAGACTCCACGATTCTGTAACGATTACCGTAAGGTTAATGACGTTACAAAACCTGACTCTTTTCTGCTTCCCCACATGGATGACTGTGTTGATCGTGTGGGATCAGCGAGGCATGTCACTAAACTAGATCTCCTTAAAGGTTATTGGCAGGTCCCTCTGACACAGCGTGCCTCAGAAATCAGTGCTTTTGTTACTCCTGATCACTTTCTTCAATACACGGCGATGCCATTTGGTCTGAGAAACGCGCCAGCCACTTTCCAGCAGCTGATGAACACGGTCCTTTGCGGGGTGAGCAATTGTGAGGTTTATCTGGATGATACTGTAGCCTATTCATCCACCTGGGCTGAGCATGTAAAAACACTTGAAGAGGTTTTTGATCGTTTGTGTAAAGCTTCCCTCACACTTAATTTGGCCAAGTGTGAGTTTGGGAAAGCTATCGTTACCTACTTGGGTAAGCAGGTAGGACAAGGGCGTGTGTGTGCTGTTGCCGCTAAGGTGCAGGCCATTTTGGATTTTCCAGTTCCCCAGACACGCCGTGAGCTCTGCCGTTTTCTGGGGAAGGCTGGGTATTATCGGGCTTTCTGTAAAAACTTTTCTGATGTAGTAGCTCCATTGACCAGCTTAGCCAGTCCTAAGTCACCTTTTCAGTGGTCGGAGAAGTGTCAGTTTGCTTTTGAGGCTGCCAAAGCTCTCCTCTGCAGCGCTCCTGTGTTTGCTGCCCCAGTCTTCGTACGCCCATTTAAGCTGGAGGTGGACGCTAGCACACTCGGCGCAGTGCTCTTGCAGGAGGATGAGCATGGCATTGACCATCCCATTTGCTACTTCTCCAGGAAGTTCAAAAAACACCAGCTCCATTACAGCACAATCGAAAAAGAGGCTTTAGCCTTACTATTGGCCTTACAACATTTTGAGGTGTATATTGGGTCCAGCTCTGTGGCAACTGTTGTTTTCTCTGACCACAATCCGCTTGTGTTCTTGGCCCAAATGCAGAACAGTAACCAACGCCTTATGCGTTGGTCATTGCTGCTTCAGGACTTCAATATTGAGATCCGTTACAAGAAGGGTTTGGAAAACGTCATGGCTGATGCTCTGTCTAGGTCTTCGAAAATCAAACATTTCTTTTAGGGGGAGAAATGTTTGATCTTTAGGTGGGGAGGTGTCCTTTTTTTTTTCTCTTGTTTATGAGTTAGGAGCCTAGGTTAGTTTTCTTGTTGTTTATTTATTTTTTATTTTTTCTTGATTAGGGAAGTTCAAGGGAAGTTATTTCGTGGCCATGCATTAACTATCTCGTGGCCACGAAATAATAATGCGTGGCCACAAGATAGTTAATGCATGGCCATGAGATAATTCACCTTTAGTAGCGGGATCTGTCACCTTTAGAGTGATTTGGGTGTTGTTGAGTTGAGCGTTATTATGGACAATTTTGAATAAATTTCATTTTATTTTAATATTGGAATGGAATTCGGCTGCTAAAAATGCACGTGCTTAAAAGCAAGGAATATGCTGACGTTGGGGAAGTCGTAGAGTTCATCATTCACCAGCTGGAAGGTTCTGGGAGACTGCATGGCTACAAGTGGATATACATCAAGTGCCTAAAGAATGGCATTCATGCAAAAAAGGAAGATGTTCGGTTGATTCTTGCAGCTCTGGACCCTGATGCCTCAGCCATCTGTCGTTCCAGAACACTACACCGTAGGCAGTATTATGCTCAGGGACCTAACTATATCTGTAGATTCTTACGATAAGTTAAAGCCATATGGAATCTGCATCAGTGGTTGCATACTGTAGATAGTTTCTTGCACAAAATAATTTGGTTGAAAGCATCATACACAAGCAGCGACCCACGCGTCATAGGAGGCTACTTTATACAAGCCGTGGAGGAGTTTGGTGGCTGTCCTCGGATCATCCGGACAGATGCAGGGACGGAGAATGTGGTTGTCTGAGACATCCAGACCTACCTGTGCCACAGTGATGTCGACAGTAGAGCTGTTGAACAAAGCTACATCGCAGGAGCAAGTACAATAAATCAGAGGATTGAAAGTTGGTGGGTTGTGCTGCGCAAAGAAGGAATGGAGTACTGGATACATCCTCTGGGCAAAATGAAAGATGAGGGCCTGTGTATTGGGGACTACCTGGACAAAGCTCTTGTGCAGCTGTGCTTTCGGCACATTATTCAGGTGAGTTCAAAAGTCTGTGTCTTCTGCTCTTCCATCCCTTGAACTGGTGTAGCTTTTTATGTTGAAGCACAAATATTAACAGTGATCTTAACGCTATACTTTGATCAATGTACCAGTGCTAATGAGTGGTAAACACATTTACTGCCTCCTTTCTGTGGTTGAAGGGGCAACTGATGATTAGCCAGTTTGTTAGAAGATAAGGCAACTTGGCAGCCAATAATGTAGCGTAAGTCTATTTGACCAACCGTCTAATCTGTCCGACCTAATTTATTGAAAGGATTAAATGGGACTATTAAATGGTATCCTATTTCTTGTTTAGACCAGAGAAAGCTATTGAAAAATGCAAGAGGCCAGTTTTTTTTTGCTAAAAAACTAAAACAAAAATGCGATCATTGAGTTAACTGTGAAATTGAATTTATGCACATTGTCTTTCAACATCTGTTGGAGGAGGCGCTAATACAAGTGATTTATAAATCAAGGGTTATAACTTGGACTCCTCCGCTGTGTTTCAGTACCATGGACAGCTCCATGATTATCTGACATAATTAATGTTAAATTAAGTTATTTGTGAGACTCGGTATTTATCAGTGGCCTCCCTATAAGCCACTATATACAGCTGTCATTTTTACAGTTGAAAGGAGGACAGGCAACAGTGGATGCAAGTGCATCACATGGGGCGGACTTTTGTGAGGACAAATTGAAAACCAAAATTAATGCAAATAAATATATTTTAAACATTTATTTTGTCAATCCTCCAATATGAATTGCAGAATATAAATCATATATTTGCATTGCTGACAAATGTTCCATCAGGGGTTAAAATCACCCCCCTCAGGGGTTCTAGGGGGATTGGAATGTTGGTGGTGTTAGAGTTTAACCTTTCTTTTAATCATAGATACATATTCTCTTTTTAGGAAGAGCTTGATGAGATCAAGGCAGTCTGGAACAGCCACCGCATCCGGCCAACAAGGAATCACAATGTACCCAGTGGGAATCGGGTAAAATTAAAATTTCACGATTCGGGAGGCTCTTCGTTCCCTCATCTTTAACTGAGCAGCCTAGCAAACTGCATAAGTGACAATTGAAACGATTAAAGACACCCTCCAGACATGCTTTAAGACTTCAAATACTCTGCTTTTAACAATAATCTGTCTGGCAAGGATTTTCACCAAAAAACTGTGGTCTGATTCAGATGTTTTTGTAATGGTTTGCATAACATTGACACAAAGCAGGATAGGTTGGCTGTGAAACGATCAACAGAAGACAGCAAGTCTATAGTTCACCTTGTTTAAATGTCTTGATATTAAGCATTTGCTAGATATAAACATACACTTTCATGCTTATAACCTGCTTTACTTTAGTTGATTCAAAAGATTTGCATTCTGTTTTTATTTTTGCTTTTCTGTTAGTGTAAAAGTAATGTTTCTTATTAATCAAAGGTACAATGTCACTCTTTACATATGTTTATTCTGTGTACAGCACAGATAATAGCAAACACATTTGTATATAATTGTATATACAGGGTTACGGAAAAAGCTTCTTTCTATAGGAAAGTTAGGGGCATAGTATTTAAGTTTATATTTTAAAAGTAATTTCTTTACCTGTGGTTCGAAATCTAAATTTAATTGTCAGTGTCACAGACATTGAATGGGTGTATAATAAAATATCCAACTCTTGATTGAACTCATGTTTGTTTTGCTGTGATTTGGGCCTCCTCTAATGATGGGACCAAAACTTTGTTTAAAGTATATTTTGTTTTGTTTTGTTTTTTTTATTTTGTTTTTTGTTGAAACAGATATCAGGCCTAACTGCGCAGTTAGTTTCACCGCTCCGTCTCATTTACACATGAGTGAGTAGAGCGCTAACAGGGGACTCTGCTGAGCAGCCCATGGTGTTATTTTACTGTTTTTTTTTTTTGCATTTTGCCCTTTTATGAGAGATAAGAACATTAGCAAGCAGAAAAAAACGCTGAAAAAGTGTTTTCAACAGAGGAGTTTCTCCATATGCTTGGACGAGATAATGGTACTCTGCCCAAATGAGTGCCTGGATATACCTGTGTTAAAACATCTGTCTTTCAGATGAAAGACAAAAAATACCGTCATATACCGTGAAACCATTATAATTTTGAAAAATACCGTGATATACATTTTTGGCCATACCGCCCAGCACTACTGGCTCGTCAAATCCTCGTCAACGTCTACTGCTGCACCATTGAGAGTATCCTAACTAACTGCAGCTCAGTATGAGCGGAAGGCCCTGCAACAAGTGGTGAAAATGGGCATTAGCACAAGCGGTGTCTAAAAAGGGCATGCATTAACACTGACAGCTCCCATCCCAACCCCATGGACTGTTTGCCCCCCTACCATCTGGTACCCCCCCCCCCCCCCCCCCCAATTTTATGGACTGATCTCCCATTGTCAAACCCGCCTGTTTCCAACCATGCCTAAATACCTTAGCCTTTTGTCCCTGACCACAACTCTTGCTTTTCACTTCCTGGATATTGTTTGCCTGAGTGTTTGGTTTTTCCCACACCAAACACCTAAAGAGACTTTATATTCAAGCCCATAAAACTATAACAAAGACCATACTAATAAAGATATGGATTTAGAACAGTTTATTGCATAATATGGATAGAGGAGGGCTAAGATGATGAGGGCAAAAATGAGGGGAAATCAGGGTTGTGGACAGATGAATGGAGGAGTAACATGATGGAACAGCATCAACTGGCAGCAGGCAAACAGGAGAGATACAGGTGAGTTGGGGAGTTGTCTCTTCATTTAAAATTGTTTGTGGTGTTTCTGGTGTCATGAGATCATTGCAGATGAAGGTGGAAGTGGTGGAGATCAATGCAGAAGAAATGCCCAGAGTATAGGTTGGGAGATATTCCAGATCTTGATAAGCAAATCAGTGGAGCTGAGGTGGAACAGTGTTAGGTTCCAGGGAATCATCATCATAGAGAATCTATCATGATCATCTCACATTGTTAGGATCCGCTACCTGTGTTTTCTTTTTCTGTTTTACCTTAATGTTATGTGTCTGTTTGTCTGTTCCCTTGTCTGTCTGAGGCTGGGTATGGTCTCTTACACTCAGCTGGCTCCACCTAATCATCTCCACACCTGTGGTGCACCAGGCTGATTAGGCCAGGCGCATTTAAGGTCAGCTCTCAGCTGTACGGGTTGCCAGTCCCTCATGAGCTGTCCCTATCTTTATTATCGTTTTTCCTGTGTGAGTAAAGAATAATTTGCCTGTCTTTTCCTCATGTGTTTTTGGGCTACCACTCACGTGTGCTCTTTTTCTTTCAGTGTCTGCTTTTTGTTATGTTTTCTCCACTCCTTGAGAGTGCACTTTTTGTTAAAGGAATTTGTTTAAATGAATTACTTTTGGTTGTTATTCTGACTCCGGTCTGCATTTGTGCGACCAGTTACATTTATAGGCAAAAGCAGGTGATTAGGCTGGTCTGAGATCAGCAAGAGCCAACTTGTCCCGCATCAGACTAGCAAAGAGCAGTACAGCAGCAGGATAACCTGCCACTTCACTGACAGCAGAGACACAAGCAGCCTGTGGCAAGGGATGCAGACCATCATGGACTACAGACCTGTGACAGTAACATCGCTCTGCTGAACAGTTTAAATAACTTCTTTGGATGTTTTGAAGCTGATGACAACACCCCTACACAGAAGACACCACCCCCTCTAGATGACCAGGTGCTGTCCCTGTTTCCAGCCAGCGTGAGGAGATACCTCTCCAGGATCAATGCTCACAAAGCTGCAGGTCCTGACAACATTCCTGGTTGTCTGCTTAAGAACTGTGCAGAGGAGCTCACAGATGTCCTCACAGACATCTTCAACACCTCCCTGAGCCAAGCTGTTGTCCCCACCTGCTTCAAGAGTACCACCATGGTCCCTGTTCCAAAGAAGGCGTCTCCATCCTGCTTCAACAACTACCGCCCGGCACTGACCCCCATCATCATGAGGTGCTTTGAGCGGTTAGTAATGCACCACATCAAATCTGTCCTCCCTCCCTCCCTGGACCCCTACCAATTTTCAACCAGTCATGGCCAACCGGTCCACTGATGATGCATCTCCACATTCCTCCACTCAGCTCTCACCCACCTGGACAATAAGGACTGATACGTGAGGATGTTATTCTTAGACTTTAGTTCAGCTTTCAACACAATCATCCCCCAGCAGCTGATACAGAAACTGGACTGTCTAGGACTAAACACCTCACTCTGCAACTGGTTGTTGGACTTCCTTAATTCAATTCAATTCAATTCAATTTTATTTGTATAGCGCCAAATCACAACAGAAGTTGTCTCAGGACACTTTCCATATAGAGCTGGTACAGACCAAGCTCTTTTATCTACAAAGAAACCAACAATTCCCCCATGAGCAAGCACTTGGCGACAGTGGCGAGGAAAAACTTCCTTTTAACAGGCAGAAACCTCGAGCAGAACCAGACTCTGGGTGGGCAGCCATCTGCCTCGACCGGTTGGGTGAGAGAGGAAGAGCAAGAGAGGGAGAGTGAGACAGACAGACAGACAGACAGACAGACAGACAGACAGACAGACAGACAGAAATGCAGTCAGAGAGAGAGAGAGAGAGAGAGAGAGAGAGACAGAGAGACAGAGAGACAGACATGCAGTCACAGTAACAGTGACAGTGGATGTAATAACAGCAGTAGCAGTTGCAGTGGATGTCAGGCAGGGCCAAGGCAGGAGATGCAGCTGAAATCCACAATCCAGATTCAGCCACTGTCCATGGGAACCTGCAAGACGACAAAGCACAGAGACTCCGGGGAAGGAGCTAAGTTAGTAACATGCCGTGGTAGGACATGAGAGCGTGCGGATGGAGAGGGACAGAAGGACAGAGGAGCTCGGTGTATCTTTGGATGTCCCCCGACAGTCTAATCCTATAGCAGCATAACTACAGGCTGGTCCAGGACAAGTCTGAGCCAGCTCTAACTATAAGCTTTATCAAAAAGGAAAGTTTTAAGCCTACTCTTAAATGTAGAGACAGTGTCTGCCTCCCGGACAACCACAGGCAGTCCAGGTTGGCAGCAATGCATCCAGCACCATCATGCTGAACACAGGCCCCCCCCAAGGATGCATGCTCAGCCCCCTCCTCTTCACTCTGCTGGCCCATGACTGCTCACCAACACACAACACCAACCTCTTCACCAATTTTGCAGACGACACTACTGTGGTGGGGCTCATCAATAACAATTAGTCAAACTACAGAGATGAGGTGAGCCAACTGGCCACATGGTGCAAAGACAACAATCTCTCTGTCAGTGTGGAGAAGATGAAGGTAATTGTTGTCGATTTCCGGAGAGCCTCCACTCAGTACCCCCCACTGACCATCATTGGTGCTGCTGTGGAGAGAGTGAGCAGCACCAAGTTCCTGGGCATGCAACTCACTGAGGACCTCTCCTGGAGTAGCAACACCTCTTCACTGGCCAAGAAAGCTCAGCAGTGCCTCTACTTCATTCGCAGACTAAAAAGATCCAGAGCACCAGTCCCCATCATGCACACCTTCTACCGATGAACCACAGAGAGCATCCTGACCAGCTGCATCACTGTGTGGTATGGCGGCTGCACTGTATCCTGCCGGAAGACCCTGCAGCTCATAGTAAGAGCAGCTGAGAGGATCATCGGTGCCCCCCTCCCCTCCCTCCAGGACATTTACAGCACACGTCTGGCCCGCAAAGCACTCAGCATTTTGGGTGGCTCCACCCATCCCACCCACTGCCTCTTCAGTCTCCTGCCCTACGGGAGGAGAATGAGGAGATTACGGGCCAGAAGCAACAGACTGAGAGACAGCTTCATTCACCAGGCCATCAGGATGCTCCCTGCAGCTCTCCTCCCCCTTCCCTCCCTGCCCTCTGCCCCCACAAACTCTGGACACTGACCCCCCCACCCCCACTCCAACCCCACCACCACCACCATGCACAAACCCAAACTGCACTATGTACAGTCAATTGCTGTACACAATCTGTTTACAAACTGTACTGTACATCCTTCATTTATTTTTGATATACATTCCACACTGTTTATAATACACTGTTTATACTGTTCATAATGTTCATATTTTGCCATATCATACGGTACAGTCATATGAAAACACCCTATGAAACATGTGTGTGACAAATGTAAACATATGGATATTTAATATCCATTTTAACAATACTGGGAGATTCAAGTAATATAATTAAACACCACTAACAACAAGTAAAACTGAAGAAAATATTTTTAAAACCTTCTGTAAAATGTAATAAAATAAAAATGCAATTTCTGTTGAGGAATAAATTAGGACACCCCCACATTTTTTCCATCTTAAATTGGCTGAAATCACACACAGGTGTATCACATCAGGTGCACGTGATTACAACATTGTCACTCTGCATTTTGAAGGAGACTTGCCCTATTTAAACCTCAGTCATTCAGTTTGGTGAACTCCTGACTGTTGACGTGAGAGTGAACACCATGGTGAGATCAAAAGACCTATCTGAGGCCTTCAGAAAGATTGTTGCAGCATATGAGTCTGGTAAGGGATTTAAAAAGATCTCAAAAGATTTTGAAATCAGCCATTCCACAGTCCGGAAAATAGTGTACAAGTGGAGTACATTCAAAACAACTGCCAACATGCCCAGGTCTGGCTGTCCAAGCAAGTTCACCATGAGAGCAGACCATAAGAAGTCTCCAAAAACCCTAAAATCTCATCACAGGACCTACAGCAGCCACTGGCGACTGTTGATGTGAAAGTGCATGCCTCTACAATCAGAAAGAGACTGCACAAGTTTAACTTTCACGGGAGGTGTGCAAGGAGGATGCCTTTGCTGTCTAAGCAAAACATTAAGGCCAGAATGAAGTTTGCCAGAGAGAACATAGACAAAGAACAGGACTTCTGGAGTAATGTTCTTTGGACAGATGAGTGTAAAATTGAATTATTTGGACACCAGAACAGAGGACATGTTTGGCGCACACCAAATACTGCGTTCCAGGAAAAGAACCTCATACCAACTGTGAAGCATGGAGGTGGAAGTGTCATGTTTTGGGGATGCTTTGCTGCAACAGGACCTGGCCAGCTCACCATCATAGAATCTACCCTGAATTCTACAGAGGGTGCTTGAAGAACATGTGAGACCATCAGTAAGAAAATTGAAACTGACACGGAACTGGACCCTGCAACATGATAATGACCCTAAACATACCAGTAAATCCACCAAGGACTGGCTGAAAACTAAGTGGAGAGTCCTGGAATGGCCCAGTCAAAGCCCAGATCTTAATCCCATTGAGATGCTGTGGGGTGACTTGAAACGGGCTGTGCATTGAAGAAACCCCTCAAACATCACACAGGTTAAAGCATTCTGCATTGAGGAGTGGGGAAAACTTTCCTCAGACTGATGTCAGAGACTGATAGAGGGTTACAAGAAGCATCTCACTGAAGTTATTTCAGCCAAAGGGGGTAACACAAGGTATTACAGAGTAGCGTGTCCTAACTTTTTCCTCAGTTAGAATATGCATTTATGGTGACATCTTTTGCTAATTGAGTAAAACAGTGTTATTTGTTTGTTGTTTACCTGTAATCAGATCACTGTCTTTTCCAGAGATTAATAAAAACAGGATTAGACATTGATATGTGAACATTTCTTAATGAATAACTGAATATGTAATGGGGTGTCCTATTTTTTTCACATGACTGTATATCTAAGATACCATATTGTTCTTAAATCTTTTTAACTTGTATATATTATATATTCTTTTAGATTTTTATTTTGTATTTTATATTTTATATTTCATGTTTATTGCCGTTTGCACTAGGGATTTGAGGGAAACGATATTTCAATTCTGTTAATGTCATGTACATATAGCAGTTGACTTGAGACTTGAGACATTGACCAGTCTAACTACGCTGTTAGTTTCAGTGCTTCTTGTCATTCACACATGAATGGGCAGAGCGCACACAGAGGACACTGTTGAGCAGCACTACTGGCCATTCACCTCAGGCTAAGAAAAAGTAGCTAGCGAGAGTATACATTCAAATATAAAACTTGGGTGCTATTATTGATTGAAAATGCTGGTATGCAAAGTTTCTTATTTCTTTAGCTTTATACATGCATGATTTTTTTTTATTTGTTTGTATCAGTGCACATGAGGAAAGTGTGGAACAATGCAGTCAGAGCCTGAGAACATATGCTGCCACAAGGTGCCACAGGTCACATTATCTTTACCTATACTTATGATCGCAGTGTATGATTGCAGATAACATGCCATAACATGCTTGATGCTCATACTGGGAAGACACGTCCGGCAGGATGTCTTCTGAATCTCAGCTCTGTTCGATGATGGATCCACAAAGACCTTCTCCATGATCGGGTCCATCAAATCACCAACATACCCTGTGCAAAACAGACACACAAACATAAAAACAAAGAAATTAACACATACGAATGTGGCCTTAGTCTTCACTGGGCTGGCCCTGCACTCTCCCTTCCTGGACTTTGGAAAGCTCAGTTTGAAAAGAGGATCCCCTGATGATGTAGTGGCTTGTCCTCAATCAGCATTTTCACTGTAATGTGGCACATTACAACATTAGTCCTTGCAGGACACAGTAGCCTGGACAGCTGTAACAAAAGTATATTGTTTTGATAACAGGGCGTACCTAGGAGTAAAACATGACAGCACTGTTACAGTAAGACTTCAAGCACTAAAGGCTGCAACAGCTCACTGACTTGATCAACAGCAGGTAACTGTAATGATGCACTGGCCTATATAAAGAAAAAAGATGTGACATCAATCTTATCTTACCTGTATCGCTATGCCAACAGCTACATACAGCGTAAAAAAGGATCACTCATAAATAAACTCCAAGAAGAAACTCATTGCACAGAATGGTTGGCTTGGAGTGTAAATTGTGCTGTGATGTAGCAGTCTTAACCATACACTCATTTATACATATACATATTCCAGTTTAGAAAATATTTCCAAATCCATTATTTTCCCAAATTTCCACTCAGTGTCTGTGTATGTATCACTTGACTGACTGTGTTGCTGGGTTAGCATATGGAGCACCATGCTAATTGCTAACTAGAAGCTAGCAGTTAACGTTAGCCTGTGCTATAGGGCAAGACACTACTTGGTTAGTTCATGTAAAACTGCAAAATAAACACAGCTCAAAATCATCTCAGCTGTGTGTGTTTGTGTTTGTGTTTGTGTTAGTAAACACCACAGACAACACTGCATGAGATCCTTGTAAATGCTATAGAGGTCTACTGGGCCACATTTGAGGCCACATTTGAGGATTTAGAAGTGTGCTTGCATGTGTGTGTGCGCGCGCGCGCGCGCGTGTGTGTGTGTGTGTGTGTGTGTGTGTGTGTGTGTGTGTGTGTGTGTGTGTGTATGTAATCACATGAGGCTTCATATGTGTGTTTGGGTGTGTGGGAGAGGAGTGCTCAGAGAAGTACTGAGGCTCAGAGGTTGCCACCATAGACATATACACGTAGACGCCGCATTGAGCGCTGGAGTCGTACGTCAACGTCGCCGCCATATTGAATGTGGCAAGAGCGAGCAGAGAAGATGCTGCATTCTTGTGCAGCATGGAACTGTACCAAGAGGTTTACACTCCAAACTCGATCGCAAGGGATTACCTTTCACAGGTAAGAGTGAAAAAAAAAACCACGTTTGATTGTATGTGGCCATTATAACATAACTTTATGTACAGAATATGCTGACTTTGTGGCTATAACATGAAGTCCCGTATATAAATACGGTGGATTCCAGCGCAAAACCAGCCTCCGAACAACAAAGTCTTTCCTGACTAAAGTGGCCTGATGTAACTATGCTGATTGTTGTTAGTTGGTTAAATTTTCATTTACTCTGTAGGTTTCCCAAAAATAAAGAGCTCAGAAGTGGGAAACAGCTGTCAGGTGGGGCGGGTTTTCTGCTAGTCAGTCATCCGTGCTCTGCAGTGAACACTTCAGACCAGAGGATTTTGACAGGACAGGTCAGACAGTCAGGATCAGAGATGGAGCTTTTCCTTTTGTCTTCAGTTTCCCAGCTCATCTCCACAGGGTAGGTGTATAGGCTGTAAGGATTAGATCATTCAGTGCCACACTATGCTAACAATGTTTTCCCTTGCTGAATGTGAAGGAGTCAGTGATGTATTTAGTTTTACACTGTGAGACCATTTCTATATTACATCCTTCACTTCAGCCCTTGGCTACCAGGACACCTCAGACCAAATAGAAGGCACAGGAGACCTTGTCACTGTACTGTTCCCAGCTTGTCCATTAGACCGAACCCCTGCCTGTGCCTGGTATTGTGAGTAATAAGTGCTAGCTATGCTTCAAACAGCTGCAAGCTGGTTATATTCAAACTTCTTGTCACTCCCCTGTGCCCTTACAACACCTACTACCCTGTCACTCTTTCAGACAGACACACATACACATATGCACACACATTGAAACATGCCAGTATTGAATCTGCAATTGAACCTTCACACACACACACAAATATGTGTGCAAACACACACACATACATACACACACACACACACACACACACACACACACACACACACACACACACACACACACACACACACACACACACACTGCTGGCAGTACCATTGAGCAGAGCTAAAACTAAGAATGTAAGAATGTGAAACATTGGACAGCACATTGTACTTGTAAAGATGTTACGGACTGTCACTGAGTGATGTAATGATGTACCATTTTCATCCTTGTTTGTACTAGGACCACTCCTATGCTCTGCCTTCATCATTTGATGATCTGAGAGCCAGACTCAGGGAAGCTGTGAACAGGGTGGATAGTCTGGAAAAAGGAGGAATGCAAACTGCTTTTGAGTCTTTTCCAGCAGCAGAAGAAACAGAAGAGCTTCCATCGCCTTTTGTGAACATTCCTGCCTTAGTGTGCGACCATAACTACCTACCTACCCGCTTCAGTGGTCTTGTGGATATATTTTGCAGACACTTACGAGTTTAAAACAGGGGTCCGTTCTGCTTCTCTCAGAAAATCTTTTTATGGAGTCAATGAGGAGCAGAGACAGACGTGGCCACGCTTAGAGGGTGCTAATTCGAACTAGACAATTTCCCCTGAGGAAATTTTGAAAGGGCCATGAGGGCTACTCCCTGCTAGAAAAACCAGCATAGACCAGCAACATATGCTGGTTTATGCTGGATTGATGCTGGTTTAGCTGGTGAGTCAACGTAGCTATGTTGGTACGCCAGCATGGTGTTGCTAATAATGCTGGTGGACCAGAATGTTGTTGCTAGTGATGCTGGTGAACCAGCGTCCCGTGCTGGTTATGCTGCCATCCCATCCATCCATCAATTTTCTATGCCGCTTATCCCTTTCGGGGTCATGGGGGGGCTGGAGTCTATCCCAGCTGTCAACGGGCAGGAGGCGGGGTACACCCTGGACCGGTTGCCAGCCGATCGCAGGGCAACATACACAAACAACCATTCATGCTCACACACACCTTGGGGCAATTTAGAGTCACCAATTAACCTAATGAGCATGTTTTTGGTCTGTGGGAGGAAGCTGGAGTACCTGGGGAGAACCCACACATGCATGGGAGGAACATGCAAACTTCACACAGAAAGGCCCGACCCGGGAATCAAACCGGCGACCTTGCTGTGAGGCACGCGCACTACCTGCTGCGCCACTGCTTTTTCTAGCAGGGATGATGGACACAAATATACATAATGAGAAAATAAAAGAAGTGCTGAGGGATGAAAAACATAACAATAAACGCAGACTCAGGCCCACAGAGAATTATACATGAGCTGAACACCTTTATTCAAAGGGGACAAATTAAAAAGTGCATTATTGAAAGAGGAGCACAGTTTTGCTCCAGTTCTAATGTTTCTCCATTCTGGGTGGAGTAACAGTGATTGGCAACCCCGAAAGGGATAGGCGGTATAGATAATGGATGGATGGAATTGCTATTGGCTGTTTCACCATGTTGCTTTGAACGTGATTGGTTAATGTGGCTGTCATCAAAGAAACTGGCCAATGACAACTGTGCGCGACTTCTTTTTGAAAACACATCAGTTTGAATGGTTAGGGCACACAATCATCAGCACTAGTCAGTTGGTCCACTAGTAAGGCTGCCACGATTAGTCGACTAGTCATGACTACGTTGACAATCAAAATCGTCGATGACAAATTTAGTAGTCGACACGTCTTTAAACGTTTTTAAAGCTTTGTTTTTCTCTCAAAACTGCCGCTGTACCCTCCGCTGCCTTGTCTACTGTCAGGGAATGTGTTTTGCGACATGCACTTTATGACAGTGAGTTGTGATAGTGAGACATAGGAGGGGCGTAAAGGAGGAAATGTTTTTCTGGCCAGTTCATGCTATGACAGAGACACGTGTTAAGACAGCACAATGTCAATAAAAGACCGAAGTTGGAAACTACAAGAACTCTCATCATTTTAGAATAAACTCATAAGTTTATTACATGGTGTCAGAAGTAGTCAAGGATGGCTGAAGTTTCAACCACTGGAGAGTTTTGGTTTTGAGAAACCGGCGGAGTGGCCCAACTGGAAGAAATGATTTTCCCGTTACAGGATGGCCACTAAACTGGACAAGGATGACGGTCCGGTTCAAGTGAGTACACTGGTGTATGCACTCGGTAAGGAAGCGGAGAACATACTGAGCTCACGCGTGCGTGCGCACGTACACACACAGAAGCCACCACACATCAAGTATTTGACCAATTACGTGGGGCTTGAACGAAAAAAAGTCGAGAAAAAAAAAAAGCCCAAAGCGGCTCGCTCTCTGGCTCCAATCGTTTACTTCAAACCGACACACGACCGACACATCACTACTGTGTTACACTAGAAAGTGTTCAGCACCTACCTAATAGGGGGCTTGGGGATTAATCCCCGATTATTATTATTATTAAACTGGGCTGTTAAACATGCAGTTTAAATGGAGTTTGAAGGAAGGAAGAGAAATTGTCTTGTCTGACACGAATGAAGTGGATGGCTGGAGTGGAGGAAACACATGTGAATGCAGTTTATGCACCTTTACTATTCATGAATATCTATATTTTAAACTCCAAAAAGAGTTCATGGCATGCACCTCCATGCCTTGAAAAATTAATTCAATCCATGGTGCTCTCCTGTCAGCTGTGAGCCGATGGAGCGATTTGTGCTCCTCTTTACAGCCAATAACAGAACAACACCTGGACATGATTCATAACACAGTGCTTTCGATAACCTAACAGCCAACATCTTTAGCAATGGGGCTAATAAGGTGAGTGTATGAGATCAGTACCAGTGAACAGGTGTTTGGCCTACTGAAAACGCAGCCTGTGAAAATCGCACTGCAAGATAGTGCTCAGCCCTATGCAGTAGCCACAGCACGCCGAGTTCCCATACCCCTGTTAAAGGCAGTGAAGGAGGAGCTGGACCGAATGGAGTCAAATAACATCATCGAAGCTGTAACAGAACCAACTGAATGGTGTGCACCGATGGTGCCGGTGCCAAAAAAGAATGGAAAGGCACGCATCTGTGTTCACTTAAAGAGACTAAATAAAGCTGTAAAAAGAGAGAGGTTCATTCTGCTTACATCTGAAGAGATGATAGCCCAGTTGAGTGGGTCCACAGTTTTCTCTTCTCTGGACGCAGCTTCAGGTTTCTGGCAAATCCCTCTGGTACAGGCTAACCACCTTCATAACGCCTTATGGAAGGTACTGCTTCAAACGTCTCCCTTTCGGGATCACCAGCGCCCCAGAAATCTTTCAGAGGAAAATGGGAGAGACTCTCGAAGGGCTGCAGGGAGTCGCAGTCTATATGGATGACATCATTGTCTTCGGCAGGCACGATGAGTGCCTGCAGAAAGTAATGGAGCGTCTAGAGTCAGCGGGCCTGAAGTTAAACACAGAGAAATGCGGGCTAAGAAAGACTGAGTTACACTTCTTGGGTCAAGTGATCAACGAAGATGGTGTGCGACCTGACCCGGAGAAAGTGTCAGCAATTAATGAGCTCACACCACCTGAAAATGTCCAGGAGCTACGGAGAGCCCTTGGCATGATAAACTACCTGGGGAAATATATTCCCGACCTTGCCACAATGGGTCAACCACTGTATGAACTGCTGAGATCGACATCAGTCTGGATTTGGGGTCCTGTGCAGCAGGTGGCCTTCGACAAAATAAAAGAGCTTCTTACAATGTCACCTACCTTGATGTATTACGATGTTAACAGGAGCACAGTGGTCTCAGCCAATGCTAGCAGCTATGGAGTTGGTGGTGTTCTGTTACAGCTCCATGGTGAAGACTGTGACCAGTGGCATTCTGTTCAAGACTACTAAGCGATGCTGAAAAAAGGTACGCTCAAACAGAAAAAGAGTGCCTTGCATCTGTGTGGGCATGCGAGAGATTTGAGAAATACCTCTACGGCCTGCCTGCATTTAAACTGATTACGGACCACAAACCCCACATTCCTCTGATGAACTCCAGTGACCTTGACAACACACCAGTACGCTGCCAAAGACTCCTCATGCGACTGATGAGGTTCAACTTGGAGGCTGAGTATGCACCAGGTAAAACGTTGGCTGTGGCGGACATGCTGTCCAGGAGCCCACAACAAGGAACAGTGCACAGCGGAGACAGCCACACAGATGTGTGTTACGTTGCTGCTGTCATGAGCAGCATCCCAGCATCGCAGACAAAAATGGATGGCATCCGTGCAGAGACAACTGCTGATGAGCAACTCCAAGTGGTAATCAGGTACATTAAGGATGGGTGGCCTGAACACGTAAAACACACACACAGCTGTGCAAGAGAGTATTTTCCAGTGAGAAATGAACTGTCTGTGCATGATGGGTTGGTACTCAGAGGGAGCAGGATAGTGATACCAGGGTCAATGAGATCAGAAATGTTGGAGCGAATACATGATGGTCATCAAGGACTAAACAAATGCAGAATGAGAACAAACACTTCAGTGTGGTGGCTTGGCATAGCTCACAAATCACACACAAAGTGGAGAACTGCATGTACTGTCGGGAGCATAGGAGAGCACAGAACAGAGAACCTCTCCTGTCAACACCTCTCCCTGACAGGCCGTGGAGAAAAATCGGCATAGATCTCTGTGAACATGAAAAACAGAACTTTCTTGTTATAGCAGACTACTATTCCAGATACCTGGAGATACTCCACATGCCAACCACAACAAGTGCTGAAGTGACTCTAAAGCTGAAAGCTACTTTTTCCCGATATGGTATACCAGAAGAGGTTGTCAGTGACAACAGGCCACAGTTCAGCAGTGACGTTTTCAAAGACTTCGCCCGTGAGATGGACTTTAAGCATGTGACCTCTAGCCCCCACAACCCACAGGGCAGTGGACATGCTGAACGTGCAGTGCAAACAGCCAAAAGAATTCTGAGACAAAAAGATCCACTACTGGCTCTCATGATCTATAGAGCCTCACCACACAGCAGCACTGGTTTCAGCCCGGCTGAACTATTAATGGGAAGGAAAATCCGAACAACCTTGCCTACTCTGGCTAAAGTCCTGCAACCAAAATGGCCAAACCAACAGCACGTCAGAGCTAAGGATGCTGTGGAGAAGAGCAAACAGGCTTTCCACTACAATAAGCAACATGGTGTGAAACGGCTCGCACCACTGCAGCCAGGAGACCCTGTCCTCACTAAGCTGGACAATCAGAAGACTTGGTCCACACCTGCAGAACTGGCTGGGGAGAGCACAACTGAGAGATCATATGTCATCGTTACAGAGCAAGGAGCTATGTACAGCCGAAACCGTCACCATGTCCACACACTGCCTGACGTGGCGTCCCCAGTCGAACACTCTACAAAACCAAATACCCCAGATACTCAGGCAAGCCCTGGATGTAGCTCTCCTGGTCCAAAGGTGACCCCTAATGGACTGTCTCAAACCAGGTCTGGTAGAGTTGTTAAACCTGTTCAGAGACTGGATCTGTAAAGGACAATATGGGGACGTTGTTCAAAAAAAAAAAAAAAAAAAAAAAAAAGTAGTACAAGGTGGTTTGTTAATAAGGCTCTTAATGGCTGGTTATTAATGGTTCTGAGGCCATAAAGGAAAGTTACTGTTATTTGCATGTTTGTAGGCATTAACAATGATGCTGTTAAAAAAGAAAAAAAAAAGAGGGGGAGATGTCAGGGAATGTGTTTTGTGACATGCACTTTACGACAGATGTGTTGTGATAGTGAGAGACGTAGGAGGGGCGTAAAGGAGGAAATGTTTTTCTGGCCAGTTCATGCTATGACAGAGACTCGTGTTAAGATAGCACAATGTCAATAAAAGACCGAAGTTGGAAACTACAAGAACTCTCATTATTTTAGAATAAACTCATAAGTTTATTACATCTACCTTGTCTGTCCTTGATGCACATGCACAGTAATGGTAATCGGCATCAGCCGTGATGTCACCGGAAGTTATGCCAGACCAGTATCATGTCTACCATAGGCATATGGTCTACCCGGCAACGGAGCTCTAAAGTTTGGGAGCATTCACAAAACAAAAAACAAGCATGTGCAATGCAAAATCTGCAAGTCAGAACTTGCCTCCCATGGCAGTACGACGGCGATGCACGAGCATCTGAAAAGGAAGCACGTCGTTGTGGCTGGTTCAACTTCTGACAATGAAGAGGGCCAGTCGTCTCCTTAAGCTAACTGGCTATTTAGCTGCTAACATTAATGTAAAGATTGAGCTACGTACTTATATTGACAGTAGTGCTGTCAATCGATTAAAATATTTAATTGCGATTAATCGCATAAATGTCATAGTTAACTTGCGATTAATCCCAAATTAATCGCACATTTTTATCTATTCTGAATGTCCCATTAATTATCATTTTAATACTGTTATCAACGTGGAAAAGTGGATAGGCTTGCTTTATACAAATGTTTTTTATTGAAAACAATGTGTAGTGTTATATTTCATACTAACATTCTCATTTTGAGCAGTCATTCACATTTGAATGAATCAAATCTCACACATTTTAACACTGTCAGTAAACAGACGACAAAAAAATAAATGCTTGGTTACAATAAAGCCCCTCCAACAACCCTTTCTAAGGGATCAAAACAGGGTGGTACAAAATAAAGTTACAAAGTGCACATCATTGTAAACTAGGATTCAGCCTATAGTGCAGTTAAACCATGGCTTAAATTTTCCTCTCTTAAGTTTCCTCTGAACATACAAGCAGTCAGAGTATAATGCTCTTCTATTTATTCACCAGAGGCTTATCAACCCAGCCTCTTATTTCTCTCTAGAAAGAATGAACATTACTTGGCTATGGCTGCAGTAAGCTTGTTTTTAGTTGCGGTATCCATATGCCTCTGTCCAAACTTTGGTCTTGTCAGTCGACCCATCTGGCAACTTTTTGAAACTAAACTTTCTATTCAGAATCTTGTTCGCATCCATTTCGCCGTTTCGTGTTTGGCATCCACACAAACCGGTAGCCTGCTTAGCCTTTACAGCTAGCGAGCAGACAAGACCAAATACGTGCGTGGGGCGTGCCTATTGTTTTGTTTCCGGTTTACAATCGGATCCTGTTGTTTTTGTAACGTTACTAGCAGTGGCCACCATAGACATAATATACGTAGACGCCTCATTACGTGCTGGAGCATAATCCAGCGTCGCCGCCATATTGGGTGAGTCTCCGCTAGCACCAGAGCCAACTGAGGTCAACGTAAAGAGCGCAACAATGCCCCTATTTTATTTATTTATTTTATTTTATTTAGCTTCCCAGCCTCAGTTACAAGCTTAACAGGGTAGTGTAAGACGCTGGAATGACCTGGAATTTTAAAGCTAACTTTTCCAGGCCTTAAAAAAAAAAGAAAGAAGGAAAAACTGTACTGAGCAGGATGGGAACTTTGTGTATGTATGTATGTATGTATGTATGTATGTATGTATGTAGGTATGTATGTGTTAAAATCAGTGTATATCACAAACATCAGCAGTTTCAGTCCAGGCTATTATGGAATCTTTGTCATCCTGAAGCTGTGAACAGTTGTTTAAATTTAGACATGTCAGGCCAGACTGTGTGTGTGTGTGTGTGTGTGTGTGTGTGTGTGTGTGTGTGTGTGTGTGTGTGTGTGTGTGTGTGTGTGTGTGTGTGTGCACTTACCAACCCAGCTAAGTGTGGACTTGGGTGTCGTCACACATTCACCAACAGTGGACTTGAAAACTAACAGGGGACATTTTTTAGGTCCCCTCTTGGACATGCCTTAAATCAGCCTAAAATCATGTCTAACATGCTCTGGTAAGGTTTATTAACTTTGTGGACTTGGGTGTGTGAGTGTTTAAGAACCTACTCATAAGTGCCTCTACTGGTTTGAACAATGAATGTCAACGACAGCTTGAGGAGTGTGAAAAGCGACGTGTGTGTAATGGGTCGTTGAAATTCATTGCTCAAACCAGTAGAGGCACTCATGAGTAGGTTCTTAAACACTCACACACCCAAGTCCACACTTAGCTGGGTTGGTAAGTGCAGCTTTAATGGTCATCTTAGATTTCACTGTATTAAAATAAAGGGTTACCTAAAATGCAGCATATAAATGAATGTTTTAGAATCTAAAAAGGAGGGAAAAAAATGAAATAAAATTTTCAGCAGTAAGACACTATTTTAGTTTAAATGAAACACAAAAAATAAATTGATGACAGACTGTACTGAATTTTTTGTACAGTCAAAATGCTGGTCCGACCACATTTCACACATTTATCGCAGGATTTTTTTATCTTTTTTTTTTTTTTTTACTTTTTTTAACCCTAACCCTGTGTGCTCAGTCTAGACTGAGGTGGAATTCAAGGAGTTTAAAGACATTTTGAAATAGTCAAATTAACTAGGATACAAGGACATAAAATGAAAAGACAGTGTTAAGATTAGTTATTGTAAGTTCATCTGATTTTTACTAGACCTAAATAAATACTATTTCAATCAATTTATTTATGTAATTGTATCCCCAAGGTTCTCAAAAAGGTCCACACTTGCACTGTACCAAATGACACTGGTCCCCTGTTATATGGCTCATAATGACACAAGTGCATCATGGAGTGTTAAGATTAGTGTTAAGATTGCAAGACAGTGTTAAGATTAGTTATTTTAAGTTCATCTGATTTTTACTAGACCTAAAAAAATAGTGTTTCAATCAATTTATTTATGTAATTGTATCCCCAAGGTTCTCAAAAAGGTCCACACTTGCACTGTACCAAATGACACTGGTCCCCTGTTATATGGCTCATAATGACACAAGTGCATCATGGAGCAACATTCAAACTCATGCATGAAAAAGGGGAAATTAATATTTCTTTTATATTGATATCCTTTTGGACACTAAATGGAAAAAATATATATATATTAGCTTTATATATTATTATATTATATATTATTAGCTTTTTTACATTATAAATATATTATTTACAAATTTGCTACTATGCTTTTGTAAAAACACATCAAGGCCTTTCAACCCTAAATAGAAATCAGTCCAAAAATGCTGAATTAACTTTAGAAAAAGTTTATTTAAACCCACACATTTAAGCCCACACATACACTCCTAAACTGAGGGTTTCTCTCTTCGTGTTGCTGTACTCCAATGACAGAAATGACTTTCCACATGATAACCAGAGTTTATCACATGATAACCAGAGTTTATCACATGATAAACAGAGTTTATCACATAAAAAATCTTATATATGATGAGTTCTTTTACATACAGTAAACAGTTCAAGCATATCAAAAACAGTTACATGAAATAAAATAGAAATGATAAAATAGAAAAATAGAAATAAATTGCTTCAATGTTATGACACAGTGGTGCTATGTTTACATGAATTGCTAATGTTATGACTGATACATTTATATGTATTACAAATGCTCCATTAACATGAATTACTAGTGCTATGACCCTTACACTGAAGCTCTGTAATGCAAGCTCCCAGTAATTCAGGCACATATCACTGTTATCCAGGTTTTCAAGTGAATAACACTGATGCTCCAAACTGTGAGCTCTCAGAATTCTGGCTGTCAGTAATATTTCTAACTGTTGTAGTTACAGAAATCAATGAGAAAATAATCAATTCCCTCAATGTTATGAAAGAGTAGTGCTATGTTTACATGATGTGCTAATGTTGCAACCCTAACACTGATGCTCCATTTACATGAATTACCAATGTTGTGACCCTTACACTGATGCTTCGTTTACATGAGTTACCAGAGTGTTGTGACCTTTATACTGATGCTCTGTTTACATGAATTACCAATGTTATGACACTTAGCTCCATAATGCGAGCTCCCAGCATTCAGGCACATATCACTGATACCCCACAATGCAATCTCCCAGTATTCAGGTGAATAACACTGATGCTCCATAATGTGAGCTCTCACAGTTCTGGCTGTCAGTATTATTGGTCTTCATAGTTATTGGCACAAATTCCTCTTGATACTTGTTATTTTGTTATGCACAAAATATTTCACTGCTTTCCAGTATCTTCCATTGTCCCTTAGAATAGGATTTTCATCCAAGCATCTTAGACAATCAACCTTTCCAGGAATCTTCATTTTCGTCAGGAAGTCTTTGAAATAGTGTTCAATTATTTTTCTCTCGCTTGGGGTGCATGGATTTCCCTATAAATACATGAAGAAATTCATTAAGTGAAGAAATTGTTCAATGAAAATCAACGGCATCAATTCTTATCAATAAATATCAAGGTGACGATATTCGAGTCAGTGGAATCACGTACCCTTTTGCCTGAAGTGCAGTAATGATTTTATGTCCACAGTTGCCTTTCTGGAAGTGGAAGTCCCTTCTTCAGGATCTTCTTCTTCTTCTTCTTCTTCTTCTTCTTCTTCTTCTTCTTCTTCTTCTTTTTCCTCTGAGTTTCCTGAAATCACATAGATGGCAATATAATCAGAGAGACAGATTTTTTGTTATGATTGATTAAGTACATGTAGTGGAAAGTCTTACCTTTTTGACTAATGGCATTATCTGCATCCAAGATTAACTCATCTTCAGCTGCAACAAAATGTTGTAATATAAAATGAAAAGTTCTTACAAATTAAAAGTATTTTTGCCCCTAAACCTGTTTCTCCATGGCCTGTAATGAAACACATAGCATGGCTTGTTAGTTACTTTGCAAATAATAACAGAATTGTGAAATTTGATACTAGCTTATCATAGGCATGTTTCACCAACTCTGTTCTGCTGTAGTTTCAGCAGAAATGGACATATATGTGTCTTCTCAAATATGATGTTATACTACAGTGATACTTTTCATGACCATGCATGCTTAGGGGGCATCTGCGTCATGTCTAGGACCATTCCTTTTCATTTGGATAATTCTGGCTACATCAGTTCCAAAAAGGTTCAGTTGCACAAACCTGGGCTTATACTATTCAAAGCCATTTTTATGAATACTTGACATATTACTACTACTTTATTGCTGCTTCTATTAAATTATTTTCTGAAAGAGTTATACATTTAAAAAAAAAAAAAAGTTCTCTACACTGAAGTAGTGACATGACCAGGCCCCATGTGGTTCACAGATCCCAGCTCTGAGGTAACTCAAAAAGTTGTCTTTGAGAAGTGAGTGACTTGGAGTGGGTGAGGGGTGTGAATCAGATCCAGACAATCTATGACAAACTGTGTCCATGCCTCTCTCTCTGCAGAGTGGGGGATGGTTTCCAGGTGCTGACGATGGTCATTAGGCCACAATGGGCTTGAAGCTTGCTAAACAAGTTGCGAAGATGTTCAAGTGAAGGAAACTGTAATTTACCCCGGCTGAATGTTCATAGTAATACTATGATACTACAGTAGTGGTACTCATGACCATGCTCTCCATGATACAAAGTACATATCTCTGTTTGAATCTGTTCTCAATTAGAGAGCTGCAGAAAATAAACAAAATAACTCATAGTATAATATATACAGTGGATATAAAAAGTCTACACACCCCTGTTCAAATGCCAGGTTTTCGTGATGTAAAAAAAATGACAGCAAGACATATAATTTCACAACTTTTTCCACCTTTAATCTGACCTATAACCTGTACAATGCAAGTGAAAAACAAACTGAAACCTTTAAAGGGGAAAAATATAAAATAAAAAACTTAAAATAACCTGGTTGCATAAATACGCACACCCTTAAACTAATACTTTGTTGCAGCACCTTTGGCTTTTATTACAGCACTCAGTCTTTTTGGGTAGGAGCCTACCAGCGTGGCACATCTTGATGTGGCAATATTTGCCCACTCTTCTTTGCAAAACCACTCCAAATCTGACAGATTGCGAGGGCATCTCCTGTGCACAGCCCTCCTCAGATCACCCCACAGATGTTCGATGCGATTCAGGTCTGGACTCTGGCTGGGCCATTCCAAAGCCTCAATCTTATTTCGGTGAAGCCATTCTTTTGTTGATTTAGATGTGTGCTTTGGGTCATTGTCGTGCTGAAAGATGAAGTTCCTTTTCATCTTCAGCTTTCTAACAGAAGGCCGAAGGTTTTGTGCCAACACTGACTGGTATTTGGAACTGTTCATAATTCCCTCCACCCTGACTAAGGCCCCAGTTCCAGCTGAAGAAAAACAGCCCCAAAGCATGATGCTGCCACCACCATGCTTCACTGTAGGTATGGTGTTATTTAGGTGATGTGCAGTGTTGTTTTTGCACCAAACATACCGTTTGGAATTATGTCCAAAAAGTTCAACCTTGGTTTCATCAGACCATAACACATTGTCCCACATGCGTTTAGGAGATTTCAGATGTCTTTTTGCAAAATGAAGCCGGGCTTGGATGTTCTTCTTTGGAAGATAAGGCTTCCATCTTGCCACCCTACCCCATAGCCCAGACATATGAAGAAGACAGGAGATTGTTGTCACATGTAATACACAGCCAGTACTTGCCAGAAATTCCTGCAGCTCCTTCAGTGTTGCTGTCAGCCTCTTGGTAGCCTCCCTGACTAGTTTTCTTCTCGTCTTATCATCAATTTTGGACGGACGTCCTGTTCTTGGTAATGTCACTGTTGTGCCATATTTTCTCCACTTGATGATGACAGTCTTCACTGTGTTCCATGGTATGTTTAATTCTTTGGAAATTCTTTTGTAACCTTCACCTGACTGATATCTTTGAATAATGAGATCCCTCTGATGCTTTGGAAGCTCCCTGCGGACCATGGCTTGTGCTGGAAGATGTGGCCACAAAAATGTGAGGAAAAGCCTACTAGAACAGCTGAACTTTATTTGGGGTTGAGCAGAGGCACTTTAATTGGCGACAGGTGTGTGCTGATGCTTTGACATGAGTTAGAATGTAATTGGTAAAATCTGAACACAGCCACATCCCCAGTTATAAAAGGGTGTGTACACTTATGCAACCACATTATCTCAGTTGTTTATTTTTACTTCACCCCCTTGAAAGATTTCTGTTTGTTTTTCACTTGCATTGTACAGGTTATAGGTCAAATTAAAGGTGGAAAAAGTTGTGAAATTATATGTCTTGCTGTCATTTTTTTTACATCATGAAAACCTGGAATTTGAACAGGGGTGTGTAGACTTTTTATATCCACTGTAAGTTGATAGCATTTTTTCAGAAGGTCTTGAAGAAAGTCATGGAGTGCTTGCATTGGTGCACTAAATCTTCAAAGAGTAGTCTATACTGGTTTTACAAAACCTTTATGGATATTTTAGCATTTTTCCACACCACTGAGCATCTAATGATTGTCATTTTATACTATATGAAGAACAGGTCTGGATCTTGTTACACTGATTCTTAAAAGGTGTAGGTAACTACTGGAGATTAACTTCACTATTCAGGTTAAAGAAGAAAGACAAAAACAAGTTGCTCAATTGAAGGAAACTGTAATTATCATATCCAAAGCCAGATTTACCCTGGCTGAATATTCATAGCAAAGTGCCTATTCCACACCAATAGCTTGAAGGACCACGTCTGACATGTTGACATACGTGAGGGGATATTGCTGCACATTGTAGCTTTACTGTCTTTAGTCTCATGAAGAGAGTTATACATTTGCGTCTCAAAAACAATGGCTTGTGTTTAAATCTTCCATTTTGTTTGCAGTCCTTTGGATTACAGCTACACCCTCTCTGTGACATTCCTGCTGCTTCTAACCTTACAGGTGATTATTGCCTCTTGATGCAGGAATGTGAGTGTCGTTTCACACCATTTAACTGGGGACCTGCATCATTTTGTTCTTTACTATACAAGTGGGGACTGTTAATTTCTTCAGCTCCAAAAAAATGTTTGACACACTTGAAGACTGATAATGAACATGTCCATTTTATTAGATCAGAGTGGATAATTACAAATAATAATTCCTAAACTACATAATGGTATTTACTCTGATCTAATTTACACGACGCATTACAAGTGTCGTCCTCACCAGTGTAGTCCACCAACCCATTTCTTCTATTTTGTGGGAGGAGCTTTTTGATAGTATTTGCATAGCTGTATGAGGAGCTGTTAGCAAAAGATACCTTATCCAAAAGGAAGGATCACTTTATGTATAGCTAGCCAGGACTGAAGTTACTCTCGACTCCCCTCAGAATCTTCACAGTGAAGATTGACAAAGCACGGAAGTTTGTTAACAGTGTGATGGCTGCCTTTGATTTGTGTGTTAATGGGAGGATGGTGCATCATCCACAGCTAGTGTTTGATAAGACTGCACTATTCTTAAGTGATGATGTTCATTTAAGCTCTATAGGCAACTCTTTATTTTTAAATGATGTTGCCCAGGGTCTGAAAGACCATGTTTTGTGAGGCTGACACTAGATTTTTTTCACAACTGCAAAAAAAAGGAAGACATATCTTATCCTATATGATGTTTGCTTTTCTACAGTTGTCTTCAGAGCCAAGAGATATGTAAATGGGCATTATGCTGCAAATGACATTTGAAATCTCTGTTTTTACTGTAGACAAATGTAATTGTGGAATTGGAAATAGTCCTGATGATGTCTTGTTTATTTAAGACATTTTGAATCTTACAATAAATGTTAAAAAAAAAATTCTAGACTTCATCATTATTGTTGCAAATTGCGAGTCAGACTCAGATTTAGAAGCTGGTACATGAAATAAACAAAGTGAGAACACACAAACAGGTAGATTATCAGAGTTTAGTCTCTGAATCCACCTGGATAGTCTCAGTTTTCAGAGACATTTCAGGCTGTGGATGTTTGACTGATCTTAGTGTCTGATAGGCTTGCGTGACGTGGGGCTTTTTCCCGGAATGCCTGATCCTGTGTGAATCCGTGCTTACTTCATATACTGACACTGAATAGGTCTTCATATCTGCAATGACATGGCCGTTGAAATAGCAGGTAGCAGTTGCCATCCCACCTGAAGTACGCATCTAGCACTCATTGCCGACATCATTCCTTTGACCAAGTTGGACTCTACTATATTCATGAATAACTCATTGCACTCTTGGTAGCCCTGTATTAAAAATACAGTGTCAAGCTTGAAAATGGTTAAGCCATTTCCCCTAAAGCCTTTATATTTTGTTACAAAAATATAATAAAAAAATCATGTTTGAAAAATAATTGTGAGATTATTTTGTAGAGATGATTTATTTCAATGGAATATTATGAAACATAGTGGATATATTAGAATAAATTTAGCTTATTTCTTGTATTTACACATGGTGGAGTTTGAATGTCGGTCCATCCTATTCAAGGGGGAACTTGTTTGTTATTACATGAAGGGACTAGAGAATTCTTTTGTTATGTTGTTTGAACTTTGTTCTGTAAAACCAACACAGAGATGCCAGTGGTATTGGTGTTTGCATGAAGAATAAAATAACACAATTCCTATATATATATATATATAAAAAAAAACATTCATTTTTCATTTGGATAATTTGGGCTTATCCTATTCAAAGCCAGGTGTGCTAGTATTTCTACTTGCAAACAATGGAATACTCTCTAAAGGCATTGTAGTCTCTGCAGAGACAGAACAGGAAACACTATCACTGCAAAAGCAAAACCAACCAAACATTCACAAGTCACACATTTCTGTCACAGTGACCACATCTTTTTCTGTCCTAATGTATACATACATGCAGGAATGTGAGTGTCGTTTCACACCATTTAACTGGGGACCTGTACATTTTGTTCTTTACTATACAAGTGGGGACTATTTTTTGTTCAGTTCCAAAAACATGTTTACTGTCTTTAGTCTCATGAAGTGAGTTGTACATTCGTGTCTCAAAAACAAGGGCAATGGCTTGTGTTTAAATCTTTCATTTTGATTGCAGTGTGAGTGTGTGAATGTGAAGAATGTGAGAACGTGAATGTGAGTGTCGTTTTATACCATTTAACTGGGGACCTGTATCATTTTGTTCTTTACTATACAAGTGGGGACGATTTTTTGTTCAGTTCCAAATAAATGTTTGACACACTTGAAGACTGATAATGAACATGTCTATTTTGATAGATTCGGTGGTATGGGTGTTTGCATGAAGAATAACACAATTCCTATATATATATATATATATATATATATATAAAACATTCATTCAAAACAAGTTGCTCAATTGAAGGAAACTGTAATTATCATATCCAAAGCCAGATTTACACTGGCTAAACATTCATAGCAAAGTGCCTGTTCCACACCAATAGCTTTAAGGACCACGTTTGAAATGTTGACATACGTGAGGGGATATTGCTGCACATTTTAGCTTTACTGTCTTTAGTCTCATGAAGTGAGTTGTACATTCGTGTCTCAAAAACAAGGGCAATGGCTTGTGTTTAAATCTTTCATTTTGATTGCAGTGTGAGTGTGTGAATGTGAAGAATGTGAGAATGTGAATGTGAGTGTCGTTTCATACCATTTTACTGGGGACCTGTACCATTTTGTTCTTTACTATACAAGTGGGGACGTTTTTTTGTTCAGTTCCAAATAAATGTTTGACACACTTGAAGACTGATAATGAACATGTCCATTTTGATAGATTCAGTGGTATGGGTGTCTGCATGAAGAATAACACAATTCCTATATATATATATATATATATATATATATATATATATATATATATATATATATATATATATATATATATATATATATTAAATCATTCAAAACAAGTTGTTCAATTGAAGGAAACTGTAATTATCATATCCAAAGCCAGATTTACACTGGCTAAACATTCATAGCAAAGTGCCTGTTCCACACCAACAGCTTTAAGGACCACGTCTGACATGTTGACATACGTGAGGGGATATTGCTGCACATTGTAGCTTTACTGTCTTTAGTCTCATGAAGTGAGTGAAAAACAAGGGCAATGGCTTGTGTTTAAATCTTTCATTTAGATTGCAGTGTGAGTGTGTGAATGTGAAGAATGTGAGAATGTGAATGTGAGTGTCGTTTCACACCATTTAACTGGGGACCTGTACCATTGTGTTCTTTACTATACAAGTGGGGACGTTTTTTTGTTCAGTTCCAAATAAATGTTTGACACACTTGAAGACTGATATTGAACATGTCTATTTTGATAGATTATAGTGGATAATTACAAATAATAATTCCTAAACTAGATAATGGTATTTACTCTGATCTAATTTACACAACACATTACAACTGTCGTCCTCACCAGTGTAGCGTAAAACAAAATTTCTGGCATATTTGCAAATCAAACTTGATCTTTAGACCATCTGTGTCTATTTTAAAATGTACATTTTGAAAGAAACAAGGAAAGTCTTTGCAGTAAACCAACACTCATTAAGTGAATGAATGGATACAGACAGTCACACTGTAGTCTATGGAGGTCCACTCTTTGATAGGTAGACATCGCCAAGTCCCCTCTTAGCTTCTTCTTTAAAAAAAATAAAAATTGACATTTGAAGTAATATTATGGTAAAAGACCTTAAAACTAAGTGTAGCATTTTAGTTTTGTATTTTTAAAATGACGAGAAACACCAGTTCCCACTTCCCAGGTGCTCAGCGACAGTCCCCTGTTCACGAGGTACGCGCGTGTGTGTGTGTGTGTGTGTGTGTGTGTGTGTTTGAAAGCAGCAGTGGACTGTGGGTCGACACACATGATGATCCTTGTTTCGACAGTTTGTTTTAGTGAAGTTTTATTCCAACACAAATTAGTATAAAAACTTACTCAAAGTTTAATACGCATGTCAACAGGTTATGTGAGATGTCTGGTTTTTGTGCGTGTGTTGTGTGCGCGCGCACGCGTGCATGTGCCTGTGCTTAACTTTACATTAAATAAACTCAGCGCACAAAAGCAAAAATGAAGAAATTCTTGTGTTATTGGTGTGTACAGAAGGGCCATGATTGTGTGTGTGTGTGTGTGTGTGTGAGAGAGAGAGAGAGAGAGAGAGAGAAATCAAATGAACAATCAAACTGTTTCTTTATTAAAATCTAAAATTAATTCATTTATACATTTATTAATGGGCCATACCATATGTCTGTATTATGCTCTTTAACAAAGACAAAGTATTTCGGCATGAAAGCATTTGTTTTTAATGTGTGACACCGTCCTGTATCATAACTACATCTCTGACGTTTGTAGCAAACCAAACCGTGTGAAAATCGGGTAAAAATTAGAGGAGTTATGATGATAATTGTAGCTGGACATACACTTTCCTCCATAGAAATAAATGCACTGGGGACGCATGGGAGACCCATCCAAGATGGCGGCCGCGCTGAACTTCAGCTCCAATAGGAAGCGTCAGTCAATGAGGCGTCTACGTATATTATGTCTATGTATCTGTGTATGTCTATGGTGGCCACAGCTTATAAAAAACTACAAGTTCACTAGGTCACAAAGAACGTTAATCGCGCGATAAAACAAATGACGCCGTTAAAATTGATTTGCGTTAACGCCTTAATAACGCGATATTTTTGACAGCACTAATTGACAGCTGTAAACGTTAACATTAACGACGACGATTTCATTAGCTTTACCACACATATGTGTTTGCTGCAACGTTATAACGGTGGTGTCGTGTTTGAATAGGAAATGTGGTAACGCTAATGGTTTGTAACGCTACGTTACAGTGCTAAAAAAAAAAATGCGTTCCTCTTCGATGGACGACTTACTAGTGGACCACTAGTAATGCATTACCTGGATTATTACCTGGATTATTTTACATCTGCTTGCCTTTTTTTTTTTTTTTGAGCGAATCTGAGTTGTGGAGAACAAAAAGCTGGAGTGCGGACACAGTGTTCGAGTCAGACGGATCTGTTTGGTCAGCTGACAGTGAACTTCACCGTTATAACTGTTATCCTGGAGATGTCAGGTAAGAAAACATTTCCCTGTTGTTTTCTATAAATTAATAACCTAACGCAGTGTTTGTGTTCATTCTCTAACTCAGAATTATGATGTTTTCAAACTGTTAGGCTAGCTAACTGTTAAGTAAATTAGTAGGCCCTAAACATCTTAGAAAGTCACTTTCTGATGACATAGCAGCTATGGATGGCATTGTGCTGGCCTCCAGCACCACTGTAAAGAATCTGGGAGTCATCTTTGACCAAGACATGTCCTTTCACTCCCATGTAAAACAAATTTCAAGGACTGCCTTTTTTCACCTACGTAATATCGCAAAAATCAGGCATATTTTGTCTCAAAATGATGCAGAAAAACTAGTCCATGCATTCGTAACTTCCAGGCTGGATTATTGCAATTCCTTACTATCAGGCTGCCCAAATTCGTTGCTGAATATTCTCCAGTTGCTCCAGAACGCTGCAGCACGTGTTCTGACAAAAACCAGGAAGCGAGATCATATTTCTCCAATACTCGCCACTTTGCACTGGCTCCCTGTAAAGTTTAGAATAGAGTTTAAAATTCTCCTCCTTACTTACAAAGCCATAAATGGCCAGGCACCTTCTTATCTTAAAGAGCTCATAGTACCTTATTGCCCCACTCGAACACTGCGTTCCCAGAATGCAGGTCTACTTATGGTTCCTAAAGTCTCAAAAAGCAGAACAGGAGTCAGAGCATTTAGCTATCAAGCTCCTCTCCTGTGGAACCATCTTCCAGTCTTTGTCCGGGAGGCAGACACTGTCTCTACATTTAAGAGTAAGCTTAAAACTTTCCTTTTTGATAAAGCTTATAGTTAGGGCTGGCTCAGGCTTGTCCTGGACCAGCCCCTAGTTATGCTGCTATAGGATTAGACTGTCGGGGGACATCCAAAGATACACCGAGCTCCTCTGTCCTTCTGTCCCTCTCCATCCGCACGCTCTCATGTCCTACCACGGCGTGTTACTAACTTAGCTCCTTCCCCGGAGTCTCTGTGCTTTGTCGTCTTGCAGGTTCCCATGGACAGTGGCTGAATCTGGATTGTGGATTTCAGCTGCATCTCCTGCCTTGGCCCTGCCTGACATCCACTGCAACTGCTACTGCTGTTATTACATCCACTGTCACTGTTACTGTGACTGCATGTCTGTCTCTCTGTCTCTGTCTCTCTCTCTCTCTCTCTCTCTCTCTCTCTCTGACTGCATTTCTGTCTGTCTGTCTGTCTGTCTCACTCTCCCTCTCTTGCTCTTCCTCTCTCACCCAACCGGTCGAGGCAGATGGCCGCCCACCCAGAGTCTGGTTCTGCTCGAGGTTTCTGCCTGTTAAAAGGAAGTTTTTCCTCGCCACTGTCGCCAAGTGCTTGCTCATGGGGGAATTGTTGGTTTCTTTGTAGATAAAAGAGCTTGGTCTGTACCAGCTCTATATGGAAAGTGTCCTGAGACAACTTCTGTTGTGATTTGGCGCTATACAAATAATATTGAATTGAATTGAATTGAAAAAATTGAATTAAATTTGCTAATGTTACAGGTAACAACGTTAGCTAACTTGTTGTCATGAGTCATGGCGTTAATATCTTGAATGTGGTTTAGACGGAGGTTTACGTGTTTACAGGCAGCCAGTCTTTGTCATATCATTAACGTTATGTTACTAACATTGGTTGTTGCTGAGTTAACCTAATTTACTGCACAGGTATAATGTAACGTTGCTAATGATATTTATGTATTATGTGCAGCAAAACACACGTAACATAATTTAGCGTTACAGCTCACGTAACATTACTTTGCAGCGCTGTAAACCGTTAGCTTGTGTCCACACTTGGTCCAACACAAACTAGCCTTGTCTCCTGTTTGCCCAAAAGTTTTATATTTGAACGGTCTGGGGACCTTCAAACTGTGATAACACCCGACGTTTTATGAGTAATCCAGCTGGGATTAAGCCCTCACTAACATCTGAATATCAGCGCTGCGTGTGATGATCGATCATTAAATGTCCATCGTGAGGTCCGACAGGTGACGTCATTCTGCATTATAATGAGCCATGTGCTTCTGTTTGTTTGAGAAACGATGGAAGATTCAATGATGGACAGATGAAGAGAAATATATTTGCATCAGAGCAGATTCATTTCATTAGATCATCACAAAGGGCCGTGTGGCTGCAGGTTTTTCCTCCAACCAATCAAGAGCATGTAGTCTGACCAATCAGCTGTCTGAAGACTGAGATCAGCTAATGAAATGAGTCAAGTCTGGTGTGCTGCTGCTCGGTTGGAAAGAAAACCTTCAGCCACTCGGACCTTTGTGGAATGAGTTTGAGACCTGTGCATTAGATAAATATCATTTTTTCATTTAGTTGTGAAATAGCGTGGTCAGGGCCTTTCTGTGTGAAGTTTGCATGTTCTTCTTGTGCATGCGTGGGTTTTCTCCGGGTACTCTGGCTTCCTCCCACAGACCAACAACATGCTCATTAGGTTGATTGGTGACTCTAAATTGCCCCGAGGTGTGAGTGTGAATGGTTGTCTGTCTTTGCATGTTGCCCTGCAATCGGCTGGCGACCAGTTCAGGGTGTACCCCGCCTCTCGCCCGTCGAAGCTGGGATAGGCTCCAGCCCCCAGATAGGCGGTATAGAAAAGGGATGGATGGATAGTTGTGAAATAATTCTGCGGAGGCGTCAACACTTGCAGATGATATTCAATCGGAGCTTTACAGGAGCTACAGATCACATTTGTTTCGTTCCTTTTTCAGAGCTCATATGATATTTTCTGCTGTCGACATGTAAAGACCATTTTAATGAATATAAAAAATAGATGCTATTGAATATTATTACATACCCTATCTTAAACTCGTTGAGAATTTAGTAGAACAAAGAAATTTGATAAACATGACCTGTCCTGTCTCTGTCTTCTCTGTCTTTGCAAAAGGGAAAATGCAGCATCTGCTGAGATCCAGAACTGCCTTGGGAGTAGGGCTGGGCGATAAAATGATAGCGATAGGTCTTGTGATAGACACGTCATCAATATCAATAAAAAATGCCTTCGATAAAACATTCGATAATTTTTATTTCTTTGTTGGAAGAAACCTGAAGTTGCGAAGCGAAGTTGGTTGCATGAACAAAGGCACTCGCTCTCAGGTAACCGAGCAACATAGGGAGTAATCGCTAATCAGTGAGAGTGACACACTAAAACACCATCATGTAACATTATCAAGTTCGGTTGCACCATTTCGTTGTCTCGTGTTTGATGCTCCGTGCAGAGTGAGATGAGAAATAGAAAGTGAGTCCTGCAGCAAGCGAAGAAATTGTCGATAGAACAGGGAAAGTCATCTCGCCAGTATGGCAGTTTTTTGGATTTTATAAGTCAGACCGTAGTCAGACCAATGTGGTCTGTAACTTATGCAAGACTGTCGTCCCCACCAAGACCGATAACACCACAAACTTGTTTAACCACCTCAGCCACGCTCACTCTTTGGAGCGCAGCCGTATTCGCCAACGTCCAACAACATCTGCAACCGCAGCACCACCGCACAAGCAGCAGACCGCCCTGCAGAGGTGCTCTGCCTCTATGGAAGCCCTAAAAGGCCATGGATCAACATAATTTTTTCGCTCCGTTTTACCGTGATAACGCGATAATATTCCACCATTTTCTTGTTATAACGACATAATATTCCACCATTTTATCGTTATAATGAGTTGATTTTCCGGTGAGGTAGGATGTCAAACCAACCCGCCAAAAGTATAAACAAACACATGAACATGCTTAAATTACCGAGTGTGCAGCTGCAGGAGAGCACATCCAGGCCGGGCTTCAATTGGTGGTGTTCAGGGCAGCAGAGCACCGTCCGGTTGAATATTATCCCGTTTTAACAATGAATATTATGTCATTGTAACGGTAAAACAGTGGAATATTATCTGGTTATCACGGTAAAGCAGAGCGAAAAAATATGTTGATTCGTGGTCTTTCAGGGTTTCCGTACTGCTTCAGTGCCTGATGACAAATCATCTCAAAGCCACAAAGAACAATAATGGAGGCAGTGGAATATCATATAGCTGGACACGCTTCCGCTGAGCTCTTAGCCGTCCTTTTTTTTTTTTTTTTTTTAAAACACACTTGCATTAAAAATATAAATGAATAGTTCATGTATGTTTAGAGTAAGAAGAGTGACTAAAGTTGTTCATGTGTCTAGGCTGGTTTTATAGTTCAGTCAATCTTACTGTACTGTCTATCATGTTTGTTTACAGTTTCTGCTATGTTTACAAAACACTGCACATATCTGAAAACATTTTATTCACCAGAAGATGAATGTTCTGTCAGCTTGTGAACTTCCTGCACTAAACCTGCAGAAAAAAAGTTCTCAGGTTTCTCTCTGTTTACATGTTTTTTACACTTTTTTTACATCTATTATTTAAGTCTTTTCCATGGTTGTGTTGACATTTCCTTTCCTTTCTGCCTGATTATAATCAGAGGAAGGTTAAATTTAAAATAAAAATGTTTAAATTGAATGTATTTTTCTCCTGGTCCTTATTTTAAATAGGTAATAAAAAATATCAATAATTATCGATATCGACCAATATAAAACACTTATATCATGATACAGTTTTCAGCCATATCGCCCAGCCCTACTTGGGAGTTGCTGTGATGTAATGTGGGGTTGTTGGTTTCAGCAACTCCACTTCAGGCCTTTATTCAACCTGCAGGTAACACCCCTTTTCTCTTCTCACTCACATCCAAACACATATTGACACATGATATGATTCAGTTACTCAGCGGTGTCTGGAGAACAAGATTTGTAGGCCAGAGCATCTCTGGATTATTTTTGTCACACATTTGACTGTCATGTCATCAATCAAAAAATTGCAGCTTCTGTAGTTTGAATATTGCACTTGGCTATATTGCGACTAAAATTTTATCAATCGTGCAGCCCTACACCTATTCGCCCCAATGCTGTGCATCACGTGTGTGTGTGAATGATTAGGTCTCCCTGATGAGCTGGTTGGCACCCTGCATGGTAAAATGTATGCACTTAATTACACAGAAATACAGTATGTGATATGGCTTGTGCTTGTCTTGGAGAGATGTTATAGAGGTGTTATTTGGCCTTTAACTTGTTATGTACGTGTTATGTATGTTTATTTCTGAATATTTTTTACATTCTCATTTCCAACACTGATAACTGCTAATGATGAAATACTTGCTTTTGTGTTTTTTAGATCAAGCATTTGAGCAAGGTTTACAGGGGAGAACAGGCACCCAGCAGAGAGACAAGTCCACCATTAGTAAGTATCAACTGCAGTATATAAGACATTAATCAGTTATTAGTATAGTCAATATAATCCACTATCCCTTACATTGTGACTGAGATCTGTATGTGGAGACAAATCTGTAAAACTTTAGGCTGAAAAAAAAGTTCAAAAAAGTATTTTGCTGGAAGAGCTGGAAATACAGACAAGTCATCAGTTACAATACAGACAGTCCTCTCAATTGGCTGTCTTTTCACACATGACTTTTGTTACAATTCTGCCATGGTAGATCTGCAAATGAAATGCAAATTGAAATTGAAAACTAGGACTTTTCAGTGTATCTTACTGTGTCCTTTTTCCCTCCCCCACCCCCAGATGCACCAAAGATCCAGCTGATTACTGGCAATTTGGAGGAGGATTCTTCTTTATCTGCTACGTTGCATTGTCACTTCTGGTACAGATTCATTGACCTTTTGTAGTATGTTTTGATTTTACTAAATTAAGACTGTAATGCTTGTCCACAAATATTATCAGATCTATGGTATACAGAGCCCCCAAAGGCAGCTCTTCACCTGTTTCAAAGGTGAAATCATGATCTCAAGTGATAGTACCGCTAACAGACAAGATAGACACATGGAGAAATACAATTTTTAGTTTTTAAGTTCCAGTTCCTTGAATAACTGGATGATATTGTCAATTTACATCTGAATACATCAAATAAAGGCGTTGTAGACTCAATAGTGGTGTGCATTTAATTTGTAATTAAGTTTCCAACCTCACTTTAATTGAAACAGTGAAAATCTTTAGATGTATCTATTCTGTATTTCCTAAGTATGTTTATGTTTATGTTAGTCAGTACAGTAGTTATAATATTAAATGTATTACATTAAAATTGTAATTCTACAAAAACTGAATCATTAAATATTGCAGCTTGTACTTGTGCAGGTTTTTAACTTTGTTTTTCATATTTAAACATTCAATCTAAACACAAAGACTGCAAGTTACAGATGATTTTAATCTTTTTTTATGCAGTTTACAATCTTGAGCATGTGTTAACACACTTAATTGAAGGTGTTAGATTGTAATAATTTAGGAAAAATCTGTAGAATAACAGTATTTTTCTGCAGAACCTTTAATGAAAGTTTAATTTTATTTGAATCAGATATATTGTTATCAATATTTTACTTTAATTTTAGGGTTTTTGTTTGGCAGCCGTAGCTGGCAGTCATTTTACCTTTTTTTTTTTTTTTTTACAGAATTTTTTCTTATAATGTACACAATTACACATATGTATAGCCATGTCTCTGGGGCCCATGATGGACCAGCATAACCAGCATGGGATGCTGGTGACCAGCATAACCAGTACGGAATGCTGGTGACCAGCATAACCATCATGGGATGCTGGTGACCAGCATAACCAGCACAGGATGCTGGACCAGCATAACCATTACGGGATGCTGGTGACCAGCATAACCAGCATGGAATGCTGGTCACCAGCATCAAAACACAACATATGCTGGTATTGCTGGTATAACCAGCATACCCCATGCTGGTTTTGCTGGTGGCTAGCTTTACTGGCTTATGCTGGTTTTTCTACCAGGGCTGCCGGAGTGTGTACATTATGATGAGATTTCATCGGAGATTTCAAACAATTAATGCTAAACTAACATTAGCATGTCAAATAACACATTAAAAAGATTTAAGATACCATGAGAATGCATTTAAGAATCATTTTACTGTAGGTTAGCATGTTAGCATTAGCACGCTAATCATTAGCATATTAGCACAACATCAACAGTCAAACCTGTATGCACCAACAAGTTCATAGGACCGCATGTTAGCATTAGCATGTTAGCATTGTGCCAACATCACTCATTACATTACTAACATTCCAAACTCACCAGTAATAGTAAGATAAGAAAAGTGGCTCGTTCTCAAGCCACTGCAGAGCTTGATGGTCGGCTGATCTTTTGAATCGGCTACATAGCTGCAGCTGAAGCTACATATGTGTGTTTGTGTGTGTGTGGCAGAGGAGTGCTGAGAGAAGTACTGAGGCTTCAAGGTTGCCACGGCAACTTGAGGTCAGGCCCGCGGTCACCATGGTGATGGGCCCTTTTGGCTCTGTGAGGGTCTGAGAAACGTCTGAATTTGGCCTCGGTGCACCCCTCGAACAAATGCTTCTCACGCAAACAGCAAAACTCCTATTGCCGAAATTTCTTCACCATCAAAGCTACAAGGCTTTGCTACAGAGCCCCCCTGGTGACATTGGATAAAAAAAAAAAATAATGCATGGCCACGCGTGGCCACAAGATAGTTAATGCGTGGGCACAAAATAATAACGTGTGGCACTACATGAAACCAGGCATGTCAATGTTGGTAATGCTAAATGAAAGAGGGTAGGATCTCTTAACACTTTCAGAGGCAGGCTACTCTCCAAGCTAGGCAATTAATTCACCAGGTACAGTATAGTTCACACGTCTACTGCCTCGGCTACCCAGTGTCTATGTAAACTGTAACAGTCGAGTGGGAAAGTGCACTTTTAGGATGCATGATGTTCTGCTTTAACGTAAATGGGTAAGACGGTACCTGGAATGTGTTGTTGTGAGGCTATTGTACATTTATGTTAACTAAAATAACTGCATTAATTATTAGTGAGTATAAATGGTGTGTAAAGATATGTCATCAGTCGAAGTAAGCCAAGTGTACTTTGGGAAATGCTATTCTGCACTAGAAGTCATATTTACTTTATTGCTGGCATCCAACATTGTTTACTTAAAGAGAGTACTTCAAAATAGACATGTTAAATTACAAGTTTAGCTGTACATTTTTAATCTTAATATTTCAGTTTACTCTTGATGTACAGTATGTAGCCTCATGTTTCAGAGTGGTAGTCAGTGGTAACTGTATACATTGATTGTAACTGTACAGTATGTGGTTGCCATGTCTATTCAGTCAATACATACATGACCTGAAGGAAGTTTGTCTACTGTTCTTTTGCTCAAATACTCCCTTTTCAGGGGGTCTACACAGACACATAATGTAAAGGAAGAACATGATCTAACAGACCCAAACAGTGACACTGTAGAGTCACAGCAGGAACTAGGCCTATCACCTACCAATGAAACAGATTTTCATGAGACTGCTTTGTGATTCTGTCATGTTTATGTTAAATTTCATATTTTACTATCTATCTATCTATCTATCTATCTATCTATCTATCTATCTATCTATCTATCTATCTATCTATCTATCTATCTATCTACTTGAAATAGTAATAATAATAATAATAATAACTTGAAATATTTTTTAAAAAATGAGAAGGTAAATATATTTCATATCCCACAACAAGAATCCATAGAAAAAAAAACTGATTGTCATGTGAAACTTATTGAGCTCTTTAATTTCAAAATATATGGCTGCCATAGAATTAAAACACTGCCCTAACACATGGTAGTATAGCCAAGTGGAAAGGTTTGCTGGTGTTGCTGAAGTTCTGAACTAAGCCTGTGTACACAAGGATAGTCTAATTTAAATCATTATTTGTGTAGAATATGTTTGTGCTGGTGCAAAATCATTTCTGGGTATTTCATTGCATTTTTAGGAAGCGTAGAACAACCTTCACATGTTTCTCTATGATGGTAAATTTGCAAATAATTTGGCTCCCAAGTTGTCTTTAATAGAAAACAGAAATGTTGATGTCTCTTTTGCAGATTGATTCTTCAGTAATTCCACTGATGTCCGAACAGGATCTGTCAAAGTACATCCCACTTCATGGAGACAGATTGGCAGCTGTTGCCCTGTGTCGCAACACTTATCGTTCCAATCCAGAAACATCCAGGAGAGGTCAGCTGCTTGAAAGAATAAGGGCAAAGGTCTGTGTTCCAGATAGCAAGACTGTTAAAAGAGCAGAGACTTCAGATAAACTAAAAGGGAATAAAAATGCAAAAAGACAGGCAAGAAGGCTAGAAATTGGATGGATGAACTTCAGTGAAAAAGAAAATAACTTCAAACAGGTACGAATTGTGAAGGGAGGTGGAAATATGCAGGTCAGTGTTGACAGATACACTACAGTTTGAGAGGTCCAAGAAATGGCAGAAATCTTTTTTTTTTTTTTTTTCTCCAAATGGGGCCTTAAAGTCGCTTAAACTAGAGGATCATGGTCGGTACTTTTGTGACTTTTCACAAAATGAGGTTGACCTCACCTGTATGAGAAAAACAAAGTAAAAATACTGAGATTGTACCTCTACACAAAGTACAACAAAAAACATGGTCAAGACAAGGACAACTTGACTGATTCTCCCCCAGCAACAACCTCAGAGGTCACAGGAAATGTTGCTCAGGATTTCAGCCAAGTTCAGGCATCAGAACCAGAGGTCATAACTACTGACTTATCTTTACTACATGAATCTGATGTCATACTATTGGATGAAGAAATGCCAAGTATGCAGATGCTTCATGACATTATCAGAGATGAAGTAGAGGAACAAGGAAGCGGATTGCACGCTGAAGAAATAAGACCAGACCAAGAAACCCCAGAAATAGACATTAGACATTAGACTTCCAGCGCTGTACGAGCGGCAGCCTTTTACAGCAGCTCGCTAGACTTTAAGAGTTTTTTTCTTATCTTTTTCTGCTTTCTTGTGCGTCTTCTTTTATTCTTTTTAATCTACGTGTTTGTTAAAATCTGGCGCATCAGAGACATTAAACACGGTGACTCTGGCGCTACTTTGTAATCACTTTTACAACCCGTACACTTTCTCCGCGTCTGTGGGTCCGTGAAAGACAATGGCTCCCATTGTTTACAGTAGGGATCAGCTGCTGGCCCTGCATAACACAGCTGTGCGGCCGGAGGAGCGACCTGATGTCCCCCGCGAGTTAAGGAGGAGGATGCGGGGGTGCATTCGATCTTACAGACCGACTCTCCCGTCCGTCATCACGGGGAACGTAAGATCTCTCCCCAACAAGATGGACGAGCTGGCAGCGCTGACGCGACATGAGCAGGACTACCGGCAGTGCAGTTTGCTACTTTTCACGGACACTTGGCTGGGAATGCAGCACACGGACGCGACTGTGGCGCTGGATGGATTTTCACTCGTTCGAGCGGACCGGACAGAGAAGAGCGGTAAGAAGAAAGGCAGAGGGCTGGCAGTGTTTGTGAACGATAGATGGTGTAACTCCAGGCACATCACTATCAAGGAGCAGCACTTCTGCCCGGACATTGAACTGTTGGCTGTTAGTCTGAGGCCATATTATCTGCCACGGGAGTTCTCACGCCATTGTGGTGGCTGTGTATATTCCCCCCTCTGCTAACGCCGACGCAGCCTGTGACGTCATCAACACCGTGATCAGCAGGCTGCAGACTCAGAAACCACAGGCCCTCTTACTGATCTCTGGGGATTTTAATCATGCCTCTCTGTCCTCCACTCTGCCCAAATTCATCCAGTATGTCACATGTGCCACCAGAGATAATAAAACACTGGACTTTTTCTATGCCAACACCAAGGAGGCATACGAATCATCACCCCTCCCTCCTCTGGGAAGAACTGATCACAACCTGGTTCATCTCCTGCCTGTCTACAAGCCCCTTGTCAACAGGCAACCAGCTGTGTCCCGCACAGTGAAGAGATGGTCTGATGAGGCTGAAGAGGCTCTGAAGGACTGCTTCGAGACAACCGTGTGGGATATATTCAACGACTCTCATGAGGAGGACATCGACAGTTTGACAGACAGCATCACGGACTACATAAACTTTTGTGTGGAGAACACTGTACCCACCAGGACTGTACGGTGTCACTCCAACAACAAACCCTGGATTAAGAAAATCAGGGAGTGGAAGGACAGATACAGGAGGAGAATGGAGGAACAGCTGCAGGAGAACAACACCAGAGGAGTCTGGAGAGGCCTGAAAACCATTTCAGGTCACCAGAAGCCTAACTCCCAGGCAGCCGGGTATTCAAAGTGGGCAGATGAGCTGAACAGCTACTTCTGCAGGTTTGAGGAAGCATCTGCCCCTCCCCCAGCTGTACCATCCCTGCAGCAGCCCTCCTTTGTTCTGCCAGCACTCTGCCCAAGTACCCCCCCCCCCCGCAGTATTCAGCTCACCACCTCCAACGCCACCCCCCCACTGTTCCTCCCAGCCCCCAGCCACTTCACAAGACACCCAGCCCCCCTGCTCCAACTTGTCTCTCACACCTCTCCAGGTGAGAAATCAGCTGAGGAGGTTAAAGACCAGGAAGGCTGCAGGACCGGACGGCCTCAGTCCCAGACTCCTCAGATCCTGCTCTGATCATCTGAGCGGGATCATTGGACATCTGTTCAACCTGAGTCTGAGGCTGGGAAGGGTGCCGCAACTCTGGAAGACGTCCTGCGTGGTACCTGTGCCAAAGATCCCACATCCTAAGGACCCTAGCTGCTACAGGCCGGTGGCACTAACATCGCACCTCATGAAGGCCTTGGAGCGGCTGGTCCTTACCCACCTGCGCCCCCTGGTGAGCTCGTCCATGGACCCGCTGCAGTTCGCGTACCAGCCTGGCATCGGAGTGGACGATGCCCTCATCTTCCTCCTCCATCGAGTCCTGTCTCACCTGGAGCTGCCGGGGAGCTCTGTTCGGGCCCTTTTCCTGGACCTCAGCAGTGCTTTCAACACCATCAGGCCAGCCATCCTGAGGAACAAGTTGGAGCTTTCAGGAGTAGACCAACACCTCACATGCTGGATAGTGGATTACCTCTCCAACCGCCCTCAGTATGTGAGGACACGGGACTGTGTGTCAGGGACTGTCCTCTGCAGTGTGGGGGCCCCCCAGGGAACGGTGCTGGCACCGTTCCTCTTCACCCTTTATACAGCGGACTTTTCCCACCTGTCACCCACCTGCCACCTGCAGAAGTTCTCTGATGACTCTGCCATTGTCGGCCTCATCACAGATGGGAACGATAGGTCATACAGAGGACTTATTCAGGATTTTGTGGACTGGTGTCAGCAGAACCACCTGCTGATCAATGCGCCCGCATTCTCCCCCATCACCAGTGAACATCCAGGGAAGGGACATTGAGATGGTCACATCTTATAAGTACCTGGGTGTTCATCTGAACAACAAACTGGACTGGACTCATAACACCACTGCACTTTATAAAAAAGGACAGAGCAGACTCTACCTGCTCAGGAGGCTGAGGTCTTTTGGGGTGCGGGGGGCACTCCTGAAGATCTTCTGTGACTCTGTTGTGGCCTCTGCTTTGTTCTATGGTGTAGTCTGCTGGGGGAGCAGCATCACAGTGGCTGACAGGAAGAGGCAGGACAAACTCATCAGAAAGGCCAGCTCTGTCCTGGGATGCCCTCTGGAACAGGTGGAGGAGGTGGGGGCAAGGAGGATGACAGCCAAGCTGTCCTCCATGACAGACAATGACTCCCACCCCCTCCAACACACACTCACTGCACTGAGGAGCTCCATCAGTGACAGGATGCTACATCCAAAGTGTGTGAAGGAGCGGTATCGCAGGTCTTTCCTTCCTGCAGCCATCAGACTTTACAATAGAAACTGCTCCAAGTAGGCGGTACAATAATCTGCATAACATTCTGTGCAATAACTGAACTGAACAATTTTTGGGGAAACAATCTGTGCAATAACCTGGGCAATAATCTGTGCAATATTTCAGTGCATAAAAGCCTGTAATCTGTGCAATATTTCTCTGTACACTGTGCAATATTTTAGGTTTGTAAATACTATTCCCGGTACACCCTTTTGTATATACTTTGTGTTAACTGCATGCACTTTATCTTTTAATATTCTATTCTGTTATTGATGCTGCTGTGAAATTCGGAATTTCCCCTCGAGGGACGAATAAAGGAATATTGAATTGAATTGAATTGAATTGAATTGAATTGAATTGAATTGAATTGAATTGAATTGAATTGACAACAGATTCTAACAGTACTGGACAAGAAGAACAAGGCGCATATGTAACATGTTATTCCTGTGACCCAACCTGGAGAGATACTGCTTAACAATTCCAATAATAGTGAAGTGACAGTTGGAGCATCACCCACTGATCCTTTTGAACTGGATGACACTTTGCCTTGGGAGGAATCAAAACCAAAGGTCATCATTGTCGTACAAAGGGGTAACTGCCTTGCTGAACTCTTGACAGCCTTTACTGACCCAGATATCATGAACAAAGATGTGCACATCAAAAGAAAACTTCCCAATGGTAAACTAGAAGAGGGAGAAAGCTCCGGTGTTTTACGTGATTGCCTCTCAGGATTCTGGGGAGAATTCTACAGCAAATGCACATTGGGTACCGAAGTGAAGACACCTTACCTTAGGCATGAATATCAAGTCCAGGAATGGCAGGCAGTTGCAAGGATTCTTGTGATGGGTTGGACAACTGTAAGGTATTTTTCACTGCTTCCCTCTCTTCCATTTCTGGAAGAAGCTCTCTATGGTACAAGTTACAGCAGTGTGACAGATAGCTTCCTGCAGTATGTCTCAAAAGAAGAAAGGAAAATTCTTGATCTTGCACTGGGATCATTTGAGTCTGTTGACAAAGATGACCTGATAGATGTGCTGGATGCACATGACTGTCACTACTTTGCCTCTGAAGACACAATAGCTGGATTAGTGTCATAGTTAGGACACAAAACCCTAATCCAGACTCCAATGTTTGTTATTGAATGCTGGAAGCCCATCTTGCAAACTTTGGCAGATACTTTGTATCCACAGAGGCTTGTTGAGATAATGGAAGAATGTGTACCAACACCAAAATGTGTTAAGGAACTTCTGAAATTCCCAGAACAGATGACTGCACTTCAGAACAGTGTGGCAAGACATCTGAAGAGGTGCATAGGGGAGTCAGACAACACTACTTTGAAATCATTCCTTCAGTTGTGTTCAGTTCATAGAGACATCTGCATTCCAGTGTCGACCTCAGGCACATACATGTGGGTGCTATTTGATGTTACCAGTCAACTACCAAAACTACCCAGATCTCCGTAATGACTTTGATCTTGTGCTAAGAAGCTCAATTTGGGTTATGGACATAATCTAAATTCTTGAAGAAAACTAAGGCAGATTTCATTGTGCAAACACAGTTATTATTATGATTTTGCCTGTTTTTCCAGTATCAGAAATTGTGTTGCATTGTATAAATTGTGATCTGCCATGTTGGAGGAAACCCCAGAACAGACAACAAGCCATAAAATGTTTGAAATCTTTAATATGGAAAATGCTGACATAAATATTTGTCAGCTAATGTGTAACAACATTAGTGTTTAAAGTACAGTTCTGACCTTTAATGGTTTCTTGTGCTAAGAAGCTCTAGAAGCAAAATTAAGGTAAATTTACTTGTACATCTGTATCTGTTGAAAACAGTTACCTTCCTCCCACTACCCATCTACCTCTGAAGACATAGTTGTGTTTGTTATTGAATTCTGGAATCCTTTCTTGAAAACTCTGGAAAATATGTTGTATCCACAGAGGCTTGCAGATGTGTTAAGCAACTTTTGAACATCCCATAACAGATAACTGCACTTCAGAACACTGCCAAGACATTTGAAGAGGTACATATATTCTGCACAGGGTATGCTGCTTGGACACCCAATCACTGTTCAGTTGATAAAGATTAATACACTCAAGTGAATGTGACTTCAATCTTGTGCTAAGACGCTCCAGAAGCAAACTAAGGTAGATTTAATTGTGTGCACACACAATTGTTATTAAGATTTTTCCTGTTATCCAGTATTCAGAAGTTGTGTTGCATGAAGTGAATTGTGATCTGCCACAGCTAGTACTGGGCGGTATGACCAAAAATCTCGGTATTTTTCAAAATTATAACGGTTTCACGGTATATGACATTTTTTTTTTCTTTCATCTGGAAGACAGATGTTTTAACACAGGTATATCCAGGCACTCATTTGGGCAGAGTACCGTTATCTCGTCCAAGCATATGGAGAAACTCCTCTGTTGAAAACACTTTTTCAGCCTTTTTTTCTGCTTGCTAATGTTCTTATCTCTCATAAAAGGGTGAAATGCAAATAAAACAGTAAAATAACACCATGGGCTGCTCAGCAAAGTCCCCTGTTAGCGCTCTGCTCACTCATGAGACGGAGCGGTGAAACTAACTGCGCAGTTAGGCCTGTCAATAGCTCAGCAACCCATTGGTCTATTTTGATGATTGACACCTCTTTTGACCAGTCAGAGTCAAGAGATACGAGTGGCAGCGCCCAAATTCACCATAGTAACACCAATGACGATCCAGAAGGAAGTAAGCCCAGAGATAGGTTATCGCATGAAGAGCGCTCCCTCCTCTCTAGAAACCCCCTCCTCTTTATGTAAACAACCAGGACCTTTGTGTTATTGATCTCAAACTAACACAGAGTCATAGGAGGAGACATTAGCAGCATTTTTTCGAGCTGGAATATAACTTTTCACTGCAAAACAGTAAAGGTAAGACATACTGTATGATTTAGCAAAGTTTTTTCTGCTACTCTTTGTCTTCGTCGCACAGCGACTAGGCAGACATCCTTGTGATCATCACTCTCTGCTTTCATATGATACCGGGCTTGTGTGGTTTGCATGAAGTGGCGAAATAAAGTGGACATACGCTACCTTTGTCTTTTTGTTACAAGACATGCTTGCGGCTAAGGTGGTGGAGCAAATTGCTTGTGTTGCCGCCTCTGGTGACGACTTTAGCCTGACAAAAAAAAAAAAAAACAATAGACACGGCTCCTTTTTTGGCACAACTTCTTCTGTGTCATCATGTTCTACTAATTCTGCAGCTTCAATTTCGGAACTTTCAATGTCTGTCCCATCCATCTTCACCGAAACATAACACCAGAGCACTACAGTTTACCTTCACCACGCCCCGCACATTGCCTGTTTAGAAGCACAACATTGAAAATGGTCCCGTCTGAAACAGTGTCGCGCAATGCAAAGTTCCGGACATTGTGTAATCACATACACCGGTGTGGCAGTGTATTAAAAATTAATATCAAAACAAAAAATATACACCGGTATTCGGTGTGAACCGGTATACCGCCCAGCCCTAGGAGCCAGGTTAACTTTCCTCAGTCTCCTCAGGAAGTAGAGGCGCTGTTGAGCCGTCTTTATCAAGGTGGAGGAGTTGAGGGTCCAAGAGAGGTCGTCAGAGATGTGGACGCCCAGCAACTTGGAGCTGGAGACACGTACAACCTCAGCCCTGTTGATGTGAATGGGGGTGTGACTGCAGTCTTTGGTTTTTCTGTAGTCCACAATGAGCTCCTTGGTCTTCTTGGTGTTGAAGGTCAGGTTGTTGTCAGTACACCACATCACCAGCTGCTGAATCTCATCACTGTAGGCTGATTCTCATCAGGCCTATTACCATCGTGTCGTCTGCTACTTGATGATGGAGTTGGAGCCATGCACAGACATGCAGTCGTGAAGAGGGAGTAGAAGAGAGGGCTAAGAACACAGCCCTGTGGGATGCCGTTTTTCAGGGTCCGGGTGGGGGAGGTGTGGTTGTCTAACCTAGCAGACTGGGGTCTGTTGGTCAGGAATACCAGGGTCCAGTTACAGAGGGAGGTGCTGATGCTGAGGTCACTGAGTTTGTTGACCAGTTAGGAGGGGAAGATTGTGTTGAATGCTGAGCTGAAATTGATGAACAGCATCCTTGTGTAGGTGTTGTTGTCCAGGTGCGTCAGGGTTGAGTGTAGTGCCGTGGAAATGGCATCCCCTGTCGACCTGTTTGGTCTGAAGGCAAACTGATGGGAGTCCAGGGTGGGAGGAAGACAGCATTTGAGGTGGGCCAAGACCAGTCTGTCAAAGCAGAAGGGCCAAAGTCATTAAGGCCCACTGCAGCTGACTGCTTCGGTACCGGCTTGATGGTGGTGGTGAGGACTGCTGCCTTGGCCAGTGACAGGTCGAAGATGTTAGTGAAGACGCCAACCAGCTGTTCTGCACAGGCCTTAAGCACATGGCCGGGTATGCCGTCAGGGCCAGCAGCCTTACGGCCATTCACTCTGCTGAGTGCAGAACACATGACGTAGGTGGAGGTGGAGCATAGGCTGTTGATCTGGGTGGGGAGCAGTTTTGATGGCTGGTTGTTTGTTGTCCCTGCCAAAGCGAGCACAGAAGTTGTTTGAGCTCGTCAGGGAGGTAGGCATTGCTGGTTGGTGGGCTTTCTTTATTTGGCAGTCTGTGATAGCCTGGATGCCCTGCTATATGCGACGGGGGTCTGCATTGTTGTGGAAGTGAACAGCAGTAAACTCATTCTATTGGAAAGGAAAAAACCCCCGGATCAAATTAACCACTCTTCAAAAACCAAAACAATATGGCGGACCTGATGCCCCAAATTTCTATCATTACTTCCCCTCTCATCAATTGCAGTATATTCGCCATTGGACCACCAATTCAAACCCTGCCTTGCTAGACATAGAACAAACCATCTGCGAAGACCTGACCACCCGGGACATTATCTTTACAGACAAATCAATCAGAACTCATGAATGCTTCAAATATAATATAATAAACACTACTCTCTCCGCCTGGTGGAAAGGCAAACAAAACTCTTGACCTTCAACTCGTTCCATGTAATTCCACCCCTATCTGGCATAACCCCATGTTCTAATGGAAAACCTATCATCTTTACAACTTGGAAAAGGAGAGAAATAATCAGCCTAGGGGACCTTTTCACGGATGGCTCTTTCATGACCTTCGACCTTCTGAAACAGACATCCAACCAAACTGTCTATTTCAATGCCTACAGCTCAAAGAGATTATAAAAAAAAGGAATTGATATATACAATTTTCGTAATCCACCCCCCCCTTTACTATTGACAATAAATTCACAACATCTGGTCTCCTTTCTTGCAATACATCCAGAGCTGATCCCTGCACCCCCCACCCATTGTTTTTTTTTTCCCTCAACAAATTCAATACCCTTCATCATGTCTGCTCAATACCCCTTTATTACAATGACACCCTCTATCCGCTGTCTTGTCTAGTCTTAGGTTTTTTATTTGTTTGTTTTGTAACTGCCCCTGAAGGTATACAGTCTAGATTTGCCAATCTACCATGTCCTATACTGTCTTGTACTTGTCTAACATTTGTTTAGTGTGTGCATAAATGTTAAAAAAAAATAAATAAAAAATTAAACAACCATGTCGAAAGACACATCGCATGGTCGTAGAAAAGATGTTAGTCTGTTTGAGAATGGTCGAATCATTAGCATGTATCAAGCAGAGAAAACATCTAAGGAGATTGCAGAAACTACTAAAATTGGGTTAAGAACTGTCCAACGCATTATTAAAAACTGTAAGGACAGTTGGGAATCATTGTTTTCGAGGAAGAAATTTGATCGTGAAAAATCCTGATCGTGATCGGTGATCACTTAAACTTGCGGGGAAATCAAAACATAGAAAAACAACAGTAGAACTCAGGGCTATGTTTAATGGTGAAATGCAAAGGGAACTCAAGGGATTGGGACTGAACTGCTGTGTAGCCTTAAGAAAACCACTGATCAGTGAGGCTAATTGGAAAAAAAGGCTTCAATTTGCTAGGGAGAATAAAGATTGGACTCTGGAACAATGGAAGAAGGTCATGTGGTCTGATGAGTCCAGATTCACCCTGTTCCAGAGTGATGGGTGCATCAGGGTAAGAAGAGAGACAGATGAAGTAATGCACCCATCATGCCAAGGAGCCAAGACAAAGTTCCACAACAAATAACTGGCAATCTGCCAAAGACTTGGGTAAAGAACCAGCATTTTTATACTGTGTGGGTTGATTACTTGATGAGCCTTAGGTGTGCAGATGGGCCTGTTGGGATTTGGATTGTTTAGTTTTGTTCTTCCCTGTTTTGTTTTGTTTTGTTTTGTTTTGTTTTGTTTTGTTTTGTTTTGTTTTGTTTTGTTTTGTTTTGTTTTGTTTGGTTTGGTTTGGTTTTGTTTTGTCTTGTTTTGTTTTGTAGCAATTCCTTGTGTGTCAAAGTTTACTTTACTTCCTGTTTTCCCACTATTGTGATAGTTTGATTCCACCTGTCTACCTGTGTGTAATTAGTTCTGTCTATTTAGGTCAGTGTGTCTCCCTGTGTCTTTGTCGTGTCATCCCTTATGAGTGGTTTTCCTGTTCCCTGTGATTCCTGTGAGTTTTTATAGTATAGTCCCTGCTATCTCTATTGGTTGAGTTTGTTGAGTTTCCTTGGAGACTACTTTTTATTTATTTATTTATAAATTGTTTGGACACTGGTCCCATCTTAACAGTCCCACAGAGACACACACGCACATACATAGAGAGAGAGAGAGAGAGAGAGAGAGATTTTGATTTTTAAACCAGCCTTTATTTATCGCTGGTTTACAGCTGCACAAATATAACAACGAACACTAGATAAAAAAATACCACATTCAAAAATAAAGTTTCTTAATAAAATAGAATAAATATACACACACTACATGAGCCAGTCACTGAAAACAAGGGTTCCTTCTTTTACAGAACACAAAATGTTGTTAAAACAACAGAGCTGTTGAAACGGAGGAAGATCATTGTTTGCTTTGTAGACGTTTAAATCGATCAGCAGTCTGGCTTTCATCATGTTGATTGTTAGCATTTTTGGTTCAATGACCCTGTCTTCCTCCACCTTCCTCTTCCTGCTCACGTACAGTATATTGCCATCTTTGCTGTTCCTAAAACAAAATTTAAAAACTGGCACTTTTCTTTATGATAGCGAGTGTAATTAAAACCAAAAATAAAAACCTGCTGATTAAAATTCTCTCCACACATGGTAAAAACAGTTTTTAAGAACAGAAACAAGGTTAAAAGCCTCTGGCAGTCATAAAAGCAGTGAAACACAGTTTCTCTCATGTGGCAAAATGGGCAACTGTCTCTGACTGCAGCATTTAAATCAGACACAAAAGAGTTGCAGGCGACGATGCCATGGAGGATCCTCCATTGGAGATCTGCATGCTTCTTGGATAAGGGAGGTTTGTAGATTGATCCCCAGGCTGGTTTGACATCTGGGGACAGTCCCAGTTTCTGTTCACTGTCTATGAGTACATGAGTCTATAAAATGTTTTTCCGGAGGCAGACTCTAGGGAGACGGGCTGCACTGGCTCCAAGAGGGGTCCACCAAGCTCCTCCAGGTCCGGGAGCAGACAGATGTGTGGGAAAGGATCCTCATGGTCCGGGGTCAGCTGGCCTGCATGGTAGTCTTCAAGCATTGAGCACTGGTGTCCACTCAGTTTTTGTTTCCAGTGCTGGAGGAGCTGTTCTGTCAGTCTGGCTGACCTGATGCTTAACCTGGCCACCAGACGTTGGGTCTCCTCCAGCCTCGGTCCGGCCAACTCCACCACCTGACCCAGTGTCAGAACCCTGGCCTCCTCCAGCCTCCCGGACAGGGCGGTCCCTCCCCAGGCAGGCCCCTCTAGCTTGGTCCCATGCAGGACAGGTTCCTGCAGGAGCCAGTGTACCGAGCCCGTCTCCTCCTCTCTCTTCTTCTGCAGCAGGTTGTAGACCTTAAAAACACTCTGATAAAAACCAGGCAGAGATGTCTTCTTCATGACACTGGTGCTCATTAAAAACAAGTTAAAACTAAGGTCCAGGCTATTAAAATGGAGCAGGAGGCACCGGGCTAATGGCCTCCACAGAACATCCTCTGACCCTGTTAAAAGCCTCTGTATGAACTGGAGACGGAAAGCTGACCCCCAATTAGCCAGATGAATAAGGCCCTGCCCTCCCTCTTCCTTTGGCAGAAAGAGGATGCTCTGTGGGACCCAGTGCATCCTGCCCCCCCCCCCCCCCCCCAAAAAGTCAACTAAAAGCCTTTGTACCTCTGTCAGGAGAGAGGCTGGAGGATCAACACAGGCTAGTCGGTGCCACATGGAGGACGAGATCAGGTTATTAATGACTAGTATGCGACCCCTGTAGGACATCTTATGTGCAAGCCAATTCCACCTACAGAGGCGCCCCCTTACCTTCTCTACCACATCATCCCAATTCTTCTATTTGTGGGTCTCGTCCCCCAGAAAAACCCAGAGGTAATGTACCCCTCCCTCCCTCCAGACGAGGCCACCGGGCAGCCGGAGATGATCCCGCAGCCTCTCTCCAACCATCAGAGCCTCGCTCTTCCCCCAGTTTATCTTTGAAGAAGAGATAAAGCCAAAGTCACGTACAGTATCAGTAAAAAAGTCAACATCTCTCTGTGTGTTTAAGAGTACAACAAGATCATCAGCATAGGCTGACAATTTAAAAGATACCGGGCACTGGGGGAACTTCACACCGTCAAGGTTCTTTCTTAACTTGTGGAGCAGAGGCTCAAAGGCCAGAGTGTACAACATACCTGAGAGAGAACAGCCCTGCCTTACTCCTCTCTGGACGCCGAATGGGGCACTCAGTCCACCATTTATTTTCAGGACAATGTCTCTAATTAGAATGACGTTGTCACTAATAAGCCTGTTGGGCACGCAGTAGGTCTGGTCTGGGTGGATGATGGACGACATCACCTCCCTTAATCTCAGGGCTAGAGCTTTGGACAGGATTTTGTAATCCGTGCACAGCAGGGACACTGGCCTCCAGTTTTTGATGTTCTGGAGATCTCCCTTCTTCGGCAGCAGGGTGATGACGGCCCTCCTGCAGCTCTGAGGGAGTTTCTCCTTCCTCATGCTCTCGTTAAAGACTTCCAGCAGGTCTGACCCTAGGATGGACCAGAAAGCTTTGTAGAAGTCTGCTGGCAGACTTCTACGAAGCGGCCTCCGGAGCCCTGGAGGATGGCTTCGGCCTATCGCCAGCAGCGGCAGCAGCCTCCGGGCAGGAGCGGATCAGGTGTCCCTCCGCTCCACACCCAAAACATTTCATTGTTTCTGAGGTGGCAAAAACAACATAATTAAATTGTCCACACAGAATGAAAAGGACAGGTTTAGGTCATTTGTCGTGTCTTTTCTGATCATGTACACCTGTCTCCGGTGACACACGACGTGTTTCAGCTGCGGTGACTGGCAGCCTAAAGACACCATTTTTATAGGTGAGACCAGTTGACCGTACCTGGACAATTCTTTGGCCAACGCTTCGTTCCTGATGAACAGAGGTACGCTGGAGATCATGATCCTGTACGTCGGGCTGACCAGGGGGAGAACAGGAGTAAACGAGTCTTGTATCACTAAACCGCTCTCCACCACCTGGGCAACTTTTTCCCCGCTGTCCAGGAAGATCACCACCGCTCCGTTCATCCGGGAGGCCGACCTAACGCTCCCGTATCCCACCTCTTTCCCCACCGCCAAACTTGCCTCCTTCACAGAGCACTGCACGGCCAGCAGCAGCTTGATGGCATGATGCCGTGTCAGCGGCTCGAACTCGCCGGCCGGAGCCTCCGCTACCGGCATAGTGCACCCACCAAACAAACACCTCCCACCCACCAAACACCTCCACTCACACACCTAACACTCACTCAATAATTTACACACACACTCCCACACACACTGCAACTCAAACAAAGTAGAAATAATTGGTGAAAAACCTGAAAAAAACGGAAAATTCACCAACACGTGCCACGTGCCAGAGAGAGAGAGAGAGAGAGAGAGAGAGAGAGAGAGAGAGAGAACACACTTGAAACACAAGGGAGGGGGCACAAAATAAACACAAGGAGCTGGCATGGACATAGTGCCAATCCTAACTCCTACTTATTATTTTAACCCAAACATGATCTTTTCCCAAATCTAGCTAAGTTTTGTTGCCAAAACTTAACCAAGCAGTTCTTTGCCTAAACATAACCATATTGTAACTGAAAACTGAAAATGATTTTCAAAAAATGTAAATACACCTTAAAAAATGCGGGGTTAAAAACATCGGGTCCTGAGTAGTTTTCAAGTTATTTCAATAGACTGCATGTGTCAATTAAACACTTAAATCACGTGGATGACACATGCAATAAACAACACACTCTTAAGCCTCTGAGACTCACATTAATACCATTCCATTTTTGCATATTTTTGTGTGTTGCTTTATAAATTCAAAAAGCTTACACATACCAGAATCAGCACATCACGACCTGAAATGTCACTCAATAAAGACCTCTTTACAATATAATAGGGAATACTGGCCCATAAAACACAAAAAGGGAACTTGAATTTTTACTTATTTTATTCACAACAGCAATTGTAGTAGTAATTTGTTTGTTTTGTTGTTCATCATATTTTCCGATGCTTATTCTTAAACATGATATGCATCATGGCAGTTCCATTTCCTGTACAGGGTCATCTGACATGCCTTGCACCAATCATTTGCATAAGCTGCTTTTAATTTCTCTCTCACATTGCTGTCCTTTAAGGCTATAGTCAACCAGAAACAAAAATACAAAAAGAGCAATGCATGACAAAAATAAAATAGACAAATAAGCATTAGCATCCCTTTTATGATAAATGAATGTGCTTCTAGTGACTGTCAAAGCTCCAACAGCCAACGATCGGACTTTCAGTGCAGACCCATTTTCCAGTTAACACACAGCCAGCAAGCATAGCTCCTGTTTGTGACATTAAAACACACAGACAAATGGCTTGTAGAAGCCTGCATACTCACAATTCCGAATTTGTGTATCGTTACTAAATAAAAGTAATTACACCACTACTTACAGGTTTCCCAAACCCAGCATGCAACAAAATAAACTTAGTTAACTAGCTCATGGCAATGTTAATTAAGAGCTGTTAAATGTACTTCACACATAATTGTTAACGTTCTCCAGGTTTCATGCTGATTTTACTGAAATGAGCGACTGTTCTACTATATTGTCCTAACTGAATTTAACACGGTGTAATTTTGGTAATAATCATGGCAGAAATAAACTTGAAAATCAAAATGGAAGTTTAATGTAACATTACCATTAGGCAGCCTAACTGAACAAAACATAACATTCATCATGGATCATCTGTTGTTTAGTTCATGGATTATATGTCAAATTTACCTTGACACTCAAGTAAAGTAAAAACAAAAACCCAAATTCAAAGCGAAATTAGGCCCCCCTCATGGAGTGGCTCCCTGGTAACATTAAAGCCTTGTAAAACATGGTAACATTACCTAACATTAACACCACAATGAGTTTCAGCTTGTATGTGACAATGTAGGTGCAAAGGTGTATACAAACCTTTTCTTTACTTTAAAGATAAGATGAAATAAATGAAATTAGACTTAAAAAATATAATCAGTGGGCATAATCTGATGTCTAATATCACCTTTTCTTCCTCTCACAATATAAAATTAGTAATTTTGATGGACAAAAGGCATTATAACATACCAATTAAATTTATTAGTGGTGCATCATATGACAAAATCCCTGTAATACTGTAGATTTAGGTAAAGTTAAAAATGGGCCTTTCCATTGGACTTATCATCAGTTTACTTTCATTATCCCTTTGCTTTCAGTGCAGAAATGGAGTGCACTGAAAGCACACAGTGATGAACCTATGTTGGGTTTCAAGGATTTATCACCAGAGGGCAGTAGTGCATCACTGAGTGCTGCCTGAACTAGTCATACACAATACATCACATACAAAGATGTTATCATTTTAAATGGTGGAGAAGAACAGTGATAGTCTCATGACCTTACAACCTCTGAATATGTCATAATGGGAACATTTTGATCATTAATTGTGCTATTTAAGATATTTCTGTGATTTACAACACTAATAGTGATAATTAAAAGGCCCATCTTTTAAAATCATTCATCAGTCGGTTTGTACCAGTAAAACCAGAAAAACCTTCACTCCTCCGTAAGTTGAGGATTCTTCCTATGTACAGATACTAGCTCCACCCTACAAACTCGCTCTTGTCTTTCCAATTAATTCTTACCCATGACCAGTCTTATCTCCTCCGACATGGCAGGACAGGGCCGGCTGTGATGGATGTGACATTAATGGGAAATGAAGCCAGGGAGATGCGACGCCCCAGTCCAACAGTGGCATTTGTCACTGCTCTGGTCATGCAGATTGGGCCAGTCTTGCCCGCTGACTAAGATTAATGATGACGCTGGCCCTGCCTTTGTCTCCCTGTGCGGCTTTGCCAAGCACAGCACAGACTCCAAATATGACCCATCTCATATTACCCCCACATAGATCGGAGACACATCCTGTACCCTGATGTGTAAATATTCGCTACTATCACATCACCTTCTTTCATAGTAATTGTGGTTTAATGGTAAAGAATAAATTTTAATTGATTCATTTAGAAATATCTGATTTGTCTTTTGATTTTAAGAAAACCTGTAAACCATAATTGTCAGAGAGCCAAAAACAGGGATAAGAAAAATCAGAAACACTCTGCCCAAGCTTGATTAAAAGTGTTTTATGACGCAGCTGTTGAGAATTTGGAATGGTGAATGGTGTACAGGGAGTGCTACATCCTGGTTTGTATTAAAGAAATGGAGGAACCTTAAGCACTATGCACCACTGCACAGAAAATGGCTGTTCCCAGACAGATGAGGTAGCCAGGGCTGGTTAAGATAGATGGGGGATTGGGCCAGTTGTAGAAGATTGCAGGGATACAGCACATCCCCCTGGTCATCCATCATTTGCAGACACATCCACTTATATTCACACCACACACACTACATACAAATGTAATCTTATGTTTGATCATCACTTTGGCAATTCCTAAGCAACAAATGTGGTCTGGTCGGTCTTTGCACTTGTCTGTATTCTGTGTGTGCACAAATGATTTAAACAAAATTAAAACCAAACAAACATAATCAGAAGAATCAGAATCAGAAAAAGCCAAGTACAATTGTACACATATGAGGAATTTGCTTTGGTGAGGTTGGTGCATGACACATCTATTAAAAAGAAGCTATTAAAAAAGTAAAAATAGAACAATATAAGTATATATACACAAGTCAGTTTTTTTTCCAGAAGCACAGTCTGTTTTTTTCAGGAACATAGTCAGTTTTTTCAGAAGGAAGTCCAAGCAGAGCGTTAATGTAATACATAGGGTTATGGTAATGTCAATGTGACAAGATGAGGCAGAGGTGTAGTGTGAAGAGTGTTGTTGGGGGGGGGGGGGACGACTCAATGATGGCTGTGTAGAAGTGCACCATCATTGTATTTGACAGATTGAATTTCTTCAGCCGCCGTAGGAAGGACATCCTCTGCTGTGCTTTCTTGATGAGGGAGCTGATGTTCGGCTCCCACTTGAGGTCCTGGGAGATGATAGTTCCCAGGAAGCGGAAAGACTCCACAGCGTCTATAGTGGAGTCACAGAGGGTGATGGGGGCAGGTGAGGCTGAGTTCTTCCTGTAGTTCACAACCATCTCCACTGTCTTTAGAGCGTTGAGCTCTAGGTTGTTCTGGTTGAACCAGGTCACCAGATGGTCAACCTCCCACCTGTAGGTGGACTCGTCGCCATCAGAGATGAGTCCGATGAGGGTGGTGTCGTCTGCAAACTTCAGGAGCTTGACAGCCTGGTGACTGGAGGTGAAGCCGTTTGTGTATAGGGAGAAGAGCAGAGAAGAAAGAACGCAGCCCTGAGGGGATCCGGTGCTGATGGACTTGCGTCAGAGACCTGTTTCCCCAGCTTCACGCACTGTTTCCTGTCATACAGAAAGCCTGTAATCCACTTGCAGGTGGAGTCAGGCACGCTCAGCTGGGAGAGCTTCTCCTGAAGCAGAGTTGGGATGATGGTGTTAAAAGCAGAGCTGAAATCCACGAACAGGATCCTAGCGTAGGTTCCTGCGGAGTCCAGATGCTGAAGGATGAAGTGGAGGGCCAAGTTGACTGCATCGTCTACAGACCTGTTGGCTCTGTAGGCAAACTACAGGGGGTCCAGGAGAGGGTCGGTGATGTCCTTGAGGTGTGAGAGCACAAGGTGCTCAAAGGACTTCATGACCACAGACGTCAGGGCGACAGGTCTGAAGTCATTAAGTCCTGGGGTCTTTGGCTTCTTGGGAACTGGGATGATGGTTGAAGACTTGAAGCAAGCTGGCACGTGACATGTCTCCAGTGAGGTCCAGCTAGTTTTGATTAACATTTTGATAGCATGTTAAAGATAATGTTGACTTTATCTACGCAACAACAGTATTAGCTAAAACTAGAAAAGGAAAATGTGGAATATTCTGGAAAGTACGATAAGTCTGTGATCTGCACAAATCCTACACTTTGGTGAGCAGTAAAGATTTAGGAGAACATTTTTTAGACGATTTTATAGCTCTCTCCACTCTGTTATGCCCCCCAACTCTCTGAACATTCCGATTGGGGGTGGGGGTGGGGGTGGGGGGTACTGTTACAATCCTGCAGACTTGTCTGTTCCTTGTGTTTTCCTCTTTCCCTTTCCCTAGTGTAGATTTTGTCTGTTTTCCCTATCTGTCTAGCTGGGTGTGTCTCTACACCTGGCCAGCTCCACCTCCACAGACGCGCACCTGATGTGCATGAAACTGGATTAGGCATAGGTTAAAAGGGGAGAGCTCTCTCCTACCAGTTGCCAGATTGTTCCCGACTCCTGGTGTGATTGTCACTGTAGCTGAGTCACTCAGTCTTGCTGTCCTGGCGATCTCTTGGGGGAAATGAAGTTTATCAAATACACTGCTTGTGTATCGAAATCTTAAATCCAAAAGTTACTGTCTGATGTAGGAAGTGTTTGCAAATCTGTAATGAGTGAACGGGCATGAAATCAGCATCAAAAACTATTCTAAAAACTAATTTCAAACTTATTACAGACCTTATCATCTCCATTATTTTCTAATGGGAGACGAGAGAGAGAGAGAGAGAGAGTGTGTGTGTGTGTGTGTGTGTGTGTGTGTGTGTGTGTGTGTGTGTGTGTGTGTGTGTGTGTGTGTGTGTGTGTGTGTGTGTGTGTGTTCTGCTCTCTCTGCCCTTGTTACAGGTCAGAAGGCGTGATTGGCCGCTGCTGCTACTTAAGGTGGAGGTCGGTGGACTGTCTCCCTCTCCTGCTTCTCCTTCCGCTTCCAAGAGAGGGCCGTGTCAGATGGTGTTGCTGCTGCTGTGGTTGGTGGCTGAGATTGTGTGTGTGTTCGTCAACTGTTGTAAATACTATTAATGTAATATTAATATTATCCGAACGAGGTCAGTCGTATAGCAGCTGTAGAGGAGGGAAGCCGTTTATGTTTATGTTGATTTTTCTCCTGTTTTGGTTAGGGAGGATTAGAGTTTTGTGATTTATTTTATTTTACTTTGGACAGGTAAGATTCAACACAATGGAAATGGGAAAAAAAGGGGGAAATGTGGGGGTACACACAGTCTCTGGGTTGGGCCATGCCGCTGTTCTACGGTGCATGCCTAAGGCCCCTGAAAATGCCTTTTTGCTGCCTCTGGGTCATACACAGTTGGTGCCGGTTGCTTGATGGGGACTCAATGCAAAGCCTCTTGCGGTGTGTCGCCACATATTTTGGGTCGCTCTCCAGCCACACACACACGTTTCACATGTGTCCACATGTAGTAACATGTGGTACCACATGTAGTGGACACATGTGGTAACACGTGTTTCACCTGGACACAGGTGAAACACATGGGAAATTTGTGTGGTTGTGTGTCTGTGTATATATATATATATATATATATATATATATATATACACACACAGAGTGTGTGTGTGTGTGTGTGTGTGTGCATACGTATATACGAACACACATACACACACATACGTATATATGTATATGAATATGTGTGTGTGTGTGTATACATATACATATACATATACACACACACACACACACACACACACATATATATATATATACACACACACACACACACACACACACACACACAGAAAAACCACACAAATTTCCCATATGTGTTGAAAAAGCCTTCAATGAAATTGTGGCAAATAATACAACAAATCAACAAGGAACAGCAAACAACCTAATAAAACCAGTGACTACTGGGGACTGGGCTACACAGCTGGTCCCTGGTGCCTGGAAAAAGAAAGGAAATCTGCAGAGAGGTTCCCTGGTAGAGTCTCTTGGTTGGGCCATGCCGCTGGTCCATGGTGCATGAAAAAAAGGCCTCTGGAAATGTTTCTTTGCTACCTCTGGGTCATACTGAGTTCGCGCCTGTTGCTTTGAAGGACACTCGATGTGCAGCCTCTTGCGGTGTGTCGCCACATACTTTTGGTCGCTCTCCAGCCGCCCTTGAAGTGTCTGGCAGAGTTGGGAGAGCGTCTGACTGCGGAAAGATGGAGGCTTTATTATCCACCCAGCTTCCCCTTCTGCAGTGCTTCTTGCTTCCAGGAGCTGTAAATACAGGTATTAATATAATATAATATAATATAATATAATATAATACTGCTAAGAAACAATAACAAATGATAACATATGTGACCATGTTTGTCAAAAACAATGCAGCTAATAAATAAAATTCAGCCCATTTTTACATTGTTATGAAAATAAAGTGGCATTCATGTAAGTCTTACCCGCTTCCTTCTCTGTCTGCTGCGAGCTGAAATGTTCAGATCTGCCGCCTGAACTGAAAGAGCTGGCTGGGCATACCTGAAGCTCCTCCGCACCATCTCGTAATATGTCTCCTCTTCTTGTCTTCTCCACAGCTGCAGTTCAGTTGGAAGTCTGGCTTTTATCTCGGCCATTTCTCCTTTTAAGTCGGCTGCCAATTGTGTGATCAGCTGCGTTACCTGCCAAGACAATCCATTGAAGGCGCTCAGCAGTTTCTTCTATAAGTCATTGTTTGGACTTTCTGGATATGGTTGCTCCGCAGCCAGGCTGTCCACTCATTGCATAGGAGTGCCTTCTGGGGTGAACTGAAGATGACATCTGGCCATTGCATGAACAGTTTAATGCTTAGCAGGACACTAACCCTAATTTTTCTGATCCAAACTCCATTGAGAAATTAGCGTTTTTTTTGCTCATAATAATATGTCTTAGAGAGTGTCTGGTCACAGTGTTCACAGACGCGCCAAGGTCGTTTTCTCTTTGGTTTAGGGATAACCATTTTGGATGTAGCTGAGCAGAAATTTGACTGTTGTGGCAGAATCCAAATGTTTACTTATGCCCTAGAAAAACCTAGACATCACACTCACATTAACACATACATACATAGACACTGCATGCTTGCCAAAAAAGACACGCTGGCTGAAATTTAGGACACTGAGTTTGAGGCCTTCTGTGCCAGGAAACAAACTATAACCAGCCTCTTTTTTTCATATATTTTTACTTTTAAAGGATGCAGAGTTGACACTAGTCTAAAGACTGCACAGCATGATTGAAATTATTTCTTTACTAAGCTATCCCTTTAAGCTTTCCTTCATGTAAGTCAGTTTTTTTTTTAGTTTCTATAAAAGAAATTTAAAAAGAAAAAACTAGTTGTTCACGTGACAATTTTTGTTGTGTAGAAAGAAAAACATGCTGTGATTTTGCTAGGTATTTTGATTTTCTATTTTTGTACCTGCATATTTTGTAAAACATGTAAACATGTCATCGAAAATTAAAAAAAGAAAAGTTACTTTGGTGTGTTCTCTTTTTATTCCTACTTAAAGAATCAGCAGTGGACTTATACTGCTGGAATTTTGCAAGCTAATCACACAACCATTTTTCATCTGGTGTTGTGGTGGCAAAATGTGAAAAACTGTGACGGTGTCCAAGAACTGTAGATGCTTTATTTTTCACAATTTGATTTAGCAATTTAAGTGGAAGTAGGCATGTTTTATTAACCTGTGTTTCCCTGTTACCAGGTGCTGTGGGCTGACTGCAGCAGTCTAATCCCTGGTGGTGGTGCGTTCTTCACGGTCCCCCCCTTTCTGGTTTTGTGTGTGTGTGCGTTTGCAGCGTGATTCAATTGAGGACCCCCTTCTCCCTTTTGGTTGCCCTGCCGCATGGTAAGCCCCAGCGTGGTCCTTATTCTCCCTGGCCCAATTGCCATTTTAGTGTGTTAAACTGGTGTGTGACTTTATTTATCAATATTTTCTTTTGAATAATTTTTGTTAATAAAATTTGTTTTAATTTGGAATCGTCTCACCCAGTGGTATTTGAACCTGAGTGACCTTGTTTACTAGACCAAACCTTAGTTAGGATTTCCTGGGGTGTAGTTCCCCAGGTGGCATTGTCACATTTAATATCACACATTCATATGTGGACGATACCCAGCTCCTCCTTGTGTTCCCACCAGACAACCCCACTTGGCACGGATATCGGCATGCCTCACCGATGTCTCTGCATGGATGAAGGAACACCACCCTCAGCTTAACCTGTCGAAGACTGAGGTCTTGGTCATCCCAGCCAGTCCCTCTATACAACAACAGATCAGTATCCAGCTCGACAGCTCTGCTCATTCCCGCAAAATCTGCCAGAAACTTGGGCATCATGATTGATGACCAACCAACTTTTAAAGAGCATGTGGCCTCTGTTGCTCAGGCATGCCGATTTGCCCTGTACAACATCAGGAAGATCAGACCCTACCTGTCTGAGCATGCAACACAACTCCTACTGCAAGCCCTGGTACTATCACGCCTCAACTACTGTAATTCCTTACTGGCAGGGCTCCCAGCATGTTCCCTAAAACCCTTGCAAATGATCAAGAATGTGGCAGCGCATCTGGTCTTCAACCACCCCAAAAGAGCACGTCACTCCATTGGTTCCAAGTTACTGCCCGCATCAAGTATAAGTCCTTTATGCTTGCCTACAAAACTGCCACCAAAACCTCTCCCACGTACCCTAACTCCCTCATTCAATTTTATGCTCCCTCCCTCTGCTCACTACACTCTGCCCAGGAATGGCGCCTGGTGTTGGCAATTCAAAAAGGCCCTAAGTCTCATGCTAGATTCTTTTCTTCTGTGGTTCCCCGGTGGTGGAAGGAGTTACCAAACTCCATTCGATCTGCAGAGTCCCTCTCGGTCTTTAGGAAAAGGCTAAAGACCAAGCTCTTTACTGAAAACCTTTTTTCATAAAGAAAGAAAGAAAGAATACTCTCTATTCACTCTATGTATTGCCTTGTAGCACCTATGTCCAATTGGACCAGAAATTAGCATTATGGCTCTTACTCTTGTTGTTCTCTCCTGTCCAGAACCTTGCTTATGAAGTATGAAAATCTGATATGTATGTCGCTTTGGATAAAAGCCACTGCCAAATGACAAATTGTAATTGTAACTGTACTAACAAGTTGTACAATCTAAGCAATAAAACACATCACTTTTCACTGCCTTTAAAAGTGAGCCATGTTAGAATTTTCTGATCTAGATATCCAATCAGTTCATTAGTGCCTTCAAAAACACACTGTAGATGCTTTAATTTTCACAATTTGATTTAGCAATATAAGAGGAAGTGGGCATGTTTTATTAACCTGTGTTTCCCTGTTACCAGGGGCTGTGGGCTGACTGCAGCAGTTTAATCCCTGGTGGTGGTGCGTTCTTCACGGTCCCCCCCTTTCTGGTTTTGTGTGTGTGTGCATTTGCAGCGCCACGGGTGATTCAATTGAGGACCCCCTTCTCCCTTTTGGTTGCCCTGCCGCATGGTAAGCCCACAAGTGAAGCTACAATGTGTGGCCACCTGTCAAAGGTTGCTCCAAAGAAACAGGGGGCAGCACATCACCGTTTCATCACAGTAACCAGTAACTGCTCACTATAATCTTTACTATAGATACCTTTGGTTCTAACTATTAGCTGAAGTTAGCTTGTTAGCTCAGTTAGCTGTGCTGCTAGGGGTCCTATTAGCTGATATGAGTCTACCACAGCCAAGAGCTTGGAGAACTGTAGGACTGTTGGTGTTTATATCACAGCCAACAGAACCAGGTTCGGCAACCCATGGCTGAATCAGGACTTAGCATGGCTTCTATGACTGATGAAGGCCAGTTAAATCACAGAGGAAAAAATGGTGCCAAGATCATACTCCAACCAGGACTCTAACTCAAAGGAGAAAAAAGTGTGTTTTACAATGATTTACCTTCAACTTAATTAAGATTGTCTTGGTAAAAGAGATACACTTGAATTGAGAAGATGTGTAGTTTTATTTTTCTGTTTAAAAAGGAAAATAAGTTTAACAATGTTTCTTGACAATTTGTGAGTTTATTTTGCATATTTATTAGACTGAAAAAGCTACAAGAGCTTGTGAAATGTAGCAAACGTGACACACGGATACATCTCCCAGCTGGAACTACAGAGATGTGGGAGGCCTGAGCTATACTATCAGACTATCCCCTCTCGAGGTACAAAGTGGTACTGTGAGACAGGATGGGCCTGGGGCAACTGGTTAGCATGCTCACTTCAGTAAATATCTCTACAAAACAATACATAGACTTCATTGACATCATCAAATGTCAGAACTGTTATTCAGTTGATTGAAGTTGATTTTGCTTCTGCCTGCTAAAGGCTGCTTGTCTTGTGTAAACATAGGTCATTTTAGTCTTTGAAATTATAACAGATGCTAGAATTTTTGGGGACAACAGACTCCTGCTTAAAATCCATGTTCCATGTTATAGCTTTTTTTCTTTTGGCTGTGCTTGGCTAAATATTATGAATGTAATAGTTAAAACTGTGGTCATTTAAAGAGTAGGTTTTTAATATGTGTCATATATAGGGGATAGATATGTTAAGCAGAAAATGGTACAGCTGTACTTTGTGTTTAGTGCTAAACACCATAATCATTAAGTATGTGCATTAGAAAGGTTTTGGAAGCAAGTTGGACCTTGTGTGGGGAAATTTGTGTCAAGCAAAAATCAACTTGCTCATTGTGAACATGCATGTGCAACATGTGCTGTTGCATTGTGCAACAGCATGCTGACATTAGTATTTTGTTCAAAGCAGCACAGTGCCAAACCAGGCTACAGCCTCACAGACCTGTGAGCATGGATGTTGACTATTTCCTTTATATATCTATGTTTGGTATGGAAACACAATGTAAAAAGACTTTTTTTTTTTTTTTTTTTTTCATTTTTGATGGAGACTGCTCAGTTTACTCCTGTTTCCAGTGTTTGTGTGATGCTAAGCTTCATATATCCAGTCATTGTACCAAAGATGAAAATGATATTGATCCTATGTTCTCATGCATACAATTTAACTCAAGTGGGAATTAAGAGCCCTCCCCCTGGCAGTGTTAGCGTCTCACTCTGCTTCCTGAGGTTCACAGGATGAGAAATGAAAAGCTCTGCTCCTCTATTTCCACTTACAAACCTGCATGCACCTCACGTTTTCATCATCTGTATTGTCTTTGTGCTCTGTGCTCTAAATGTGAACCCTGGGCTTGCTATTTTTCTCCCAGTCCAATCTAATGAGCATCATCTCTGTCTAGGGATCCTGGCAGAGGCTCTAGAGTCTCCTTTGTGTGGCTGGACAGGTGTCTAACTGAATGATGAATGACCCTGTTTCTCCCCACATAATTGGCTCCTCGTGGTTTGGCTTCAGACTGGCTACATGTCTGCTGAGCAGCCACCTTCATCTGTCAATCACCAACCTGCTGCTGCCTGGCTGGACCTGTGATAGCTATGCTAATGCATGGTCCTCGCTCCCCATTGGCTGAACCTGTGCTGGTCCAAGATAATCCATTAAAACTGTGACAGTAATAATCTCCCCCCAAACACAGGGTTCCCAGTGTGCTAAACGTTATTTGACTGTTCCTGTCATGTTGGCGCTGCCAGGCACACTGGTGAGGTGATGGATGAACCCAGCCCCAACCCACTAATTCATCACCAGCTGACTTGCATTTGTGTGCTATTTCAATAAATTTAAGATTTTTCATTTGTTTCAAATAAGACGTGCCTTCCCACCTTCATATAACTATTATCATATTACTTCATACTTCATATTACTTTTACTGTGAAGTCATTTTTTTTTTTGAGTGAAAACTATTTCTTCCTTCATTTACAAAGTTAACACTCAAGCATTGTATGAAAGTTATTTTTGATAAGAGTAGATGTTTATGTGTCCAGATCAATGGCCAGGATCAAATGTTCTGAAAAGCAATAATGTGATGTGGATTAGCTGAGATGTTTTGTTTGGGAGCAATCACTTTCATAGTGATAGATGTAATCACCATTAAATGGCCTCACCTGACAAGAGCAAAAAATAAAGCCTCTGTACTCTGGACACACCCATTAACTCTTGTAGTTTATTTTGCTTTCTCTTTCAGCATCTGTGGACAGAAGGTCACACTGTTCCCTTTGTAGAGTCAGGGGCAGTTTTCATCTGGATTTTGGTTATTTGAGATAAAAGTTAAAAACCCTGTGAAACCCACAGAGAGTTTGGTGTGCTTGTTGCATAACTTTACTTGAATAAATACAATTTGTTCACACTGTCACTTTGACATTAAAAGTACAAATTGCAAATTACATTCATTACCCCATGCTGTTCAGAGGGATTTTGTTGCCTGTTTTGTTCAGTACACTTAATGGCACCACAGACATGAAAACCACAGAACAGTTCTCTTGTAATTTGCAATTTGTTGACAGCAGCCTTGAGTCTCACTGTTTATTTTTAGGATGTAATAATGCCCATGACAGCACTGGATAAACATCATCATCAAGGATGTGTTTTTAAGGCTGAGCATCCCAAGGAATACCTTGTAGACTATTGAATTCAATTCAATTTCAATTTTATTTATTTGTATAGCGCCAAATCACAACAGAAGTTGTCTCAGGACACTTTCCAGACCAAGCTCTTTTATCTACAAAGAAACCAACAATTCCCCCATGAGCAAGCACTTGGCGACAGTGGCGAGGAAAAACTTCCTTTTAACAGGCAGAAACCTCGAGCAGAACCAGACTCTGGGTGGGCGGCCATCTGCCTCGACCGGTTGGGTGAGAGAGGAAGAGCAAGAGAGGGAGAGTGAGACAGACAGACAGACAGACAGACAGACAGACAGACAGACAGAAATGCAGTCAGAGAGAGAGAGAGAGAGAGAGAGACAGACAGAGAGAGAGAGAGAGAGAGAGAGAGAGAGACAGACATGCAATCACAGTAACAGTGACAGTGGATGTAATAATAGCAGTAGCAGTTGCAGTGGATGTCAGGCAGGGCCAAGGCAGGAGACGCAGCTGAAATCCACAATCCAGATTCAGCCACTGTCCATGGGAACCTGCAAGACGACAAAGCACAGAGACTCCGGGGAAGGAGCTAAGTTAGTAACACGCCGTGGTAGGAAATGAGAGCGTGTGGATGGAGAGGGACAGAAGGACAGAGGAGCTTGGTGTATCTTTGGATGTCCCCCGACAGTCTAATCCTATAGCAGCATAACTAGGGGCTGGTCCAGGACAAGCCTGAGCCAGCCCTAACTATGAGCTTTATCAAAAAGGAAAGTTTTAAGCTTACTCTTAAATGTAGAGACAGTGTCTGCCTCCCGAACAAAGACTGGAAGATGGTTCCACAGGAGAGGAGCTTGATAGCTAAATGCTCTGACTCCTGTTCTGCTTTTTGAGACTTTAGGAACCATAAGTAGACCTGCATTCTGGGAACGCAGTGTTCGAGTGGGGCAATAAGGTACTATGAGCTCTTTAAGATAAGAAGGTGCCTGGCCATTTATGGCTTTGTAAGTAAGGAGGAGAATTTTAAACTCTATTCTAAACTTTACAGGGAGCCAGTGCAAAGTGGCGAGTATTGGAGAAATATGATCTTGCTTCCTGGTTTTTGTCAGAACACGTGCTGCAGCGTTCTGGAGCAACTGGAGAATATTCAGCAACGAATTTGGGCAGCCTGATAGTAAGGAATTGCAATAATCCAGCCTGGAAGTTACGAATGCATGGACTAGTTTTTCTGCATCATTTTGAGACAAAATATGCCTGATTTTTGCGATATTACGTAGGTGAAAAAAGGCAGTCCTTGAAATTTGTTTTACATGGGAGTGAAAGGACATGTCTTGGTCAAAGATGACTCCCAGATTCTTTACAGTGGTGCTGGAGGCCAGCACAATGCCATCCATAGCTGCTATGTCATCAGAAAGTGACTTTCTAAGATGTTTAGGGCCTACTACTATAACTTCAGTTTTGTCCGAGTTTAGCATCAGAAAATTGCAGGTCATCCAGGTCTTTATGTCATGAAGACATGCTTGTAGTCTAGTTAACTGACTGGTTTCTTCCGGCTTCATTGATAAATATAGCTGGGTATCATCTGCATAGCAATGAAAATTTATTGAGTGCTTCCTGATAATCTTACCTAAAGGAAGCATATATAAGGTGAATAGAATTGGTCCAAGCACAGAACCCTGCGGAACTCCATAGCTGACTTTAGTGAGCACAGAGGAGTCATCATTAACGCGTATAAACTGAGAGCGATCTGGCAAGTAGGATTTAAACCAGCTTAGCGCAGTTCCCTTAATGCCAATGAAATGTTCCAGTGTCTGCAATAGGATGCCATGGTCAGTGGTGTCAAATGCAGCACTAAGATCCAATAAGACTAGTACAGAGACAAATCCTTTATCAGATGCAATTAGAAGGTCATTTGTAACTTTAACCAGTGCTGTCTCTGTGCTATGATGCACTCTAAATCCTGACTGGAAATCCTCCAATAAACTATTATTGTTTAGAAAGTCGCACAGCTGATTGGCAACTGCTTTCTCAAGAGTTTTTGAGAGAAAGGGAAGGTTGGATATCAGTCTATAGTTGGCTAAAACCCCTGGATCAAGAGTAGGCTTTTTCAGTAGCGGTTTTATCACAGCTACTTTAAAGGACTGTGGTACGTAGCCTGTTGATAAAGAGAGATTGATCATGTCTAATACTGAAGAGTCAATTAGAGGTAATACTTCTTTAAACAGCTTAGTCGGGATAGGATCTAAAATACAGGTAAATGATTTTGATGAAATTATTGAAATTAGTTGGTGAAGGTCAACAGGAGTAAAACAGTCTAAAACTGCGACAGACTGAGTAACAGTTTCTATGGTTTCTGTGTTTGAAGACAAAACAGTACCTGTTAACGGCAGGAGTCGATGAATTCTGTCTCTAATAGTTAGAATTTTATCATTAAAGAAGCTCATGAAGTCATTACTGTTCAGAGCTAAAGGAATACATAGTTCAATAGAATTATGGCTCTCTGTCAGCCTGGCTACAGTGCTGAAGAGAAACCTGGGATTGTTCTTATTTTCCTCTCTTAGTGCAGAGTAATAGGCTGCCCGAGCACTGCGGAGGGCTTTCCTGTATATTTTAAGACTGTTTTGCCAGGCGGACCGAAATTCTTCCAAATTGGTAGAACGCCATTTCCTTTCTATTTTCCGTGAAGTTTAATTTGCGGGTTTGAGGAGTATACCATGGAGCTAACCTCCTCTTTTTAATTTTCTTCTTTTTTAGGGGAGCAACTCTGTTGAATTGCTTTCATGCATCAAATTAAATGTCTGTGTGCTTTTCAGAAGTCCAGGCTTTCCTGACAGTCTTATGACCTCAGTCAATTAGTGTTAATTTTGTTAACAAAATCTGGCAAAATATGTCAGCTCCCCTTTTCTTCATGACTAAAATGCGACAATGATGAGACAGCACTGACATCATTAAGCACTAACTGTGTCAGGATTTTGACCTTAAAATATATTTTAGGACTCAAAGGAGCAGACCAACACGGAGACAATGTCTTAAACACAATATCATTTATTAACAAATAAATGAATACAAAACGTACTGGAACCGAGTGGAAATAACTGAGGTCTATATATGAAAATAATGCTGGAGAGGAAAAAAAGGCGCACTCAAAGAAACTGAATGGAAACAACTGAGAACTACGCTGGTACTGAGGCGGGGAAGCACACCGAGTGGGGAACAAACTGTGACTCAACATGCCATATTGTTGACTTCAGTGTAGTAGCTCCTTTTCCTGTGCTCCACACATATCAGGACTACACTAGCGGCACACTAAGACGACTTAGACTTAGACGGATTCTTTATTGATCCCAATTTGGGAAATTATTTTGTTGCAGTAGCAATTAAACATAAAGAAAAAACTGGATGTGCATACAATTATTTAGAAAAGTAACGAAAAATATAAACAGGAATAAAAATAAAAATATAACTAAGTAAAACTAAATATAGTTATAGTTATATAATATGTAATACAATATATAATACCATCCATCCATCCATTGTCTTCCGCTTATCCGGGGCCGGGTTGCGGGGGGAGCAGTCTGAGCAGGGACGCCCAGACTTCCCTCTTCCTGGACACTTCCTCCAGCTCTTCCGGGGGGATCCCAAGGCGTTCCCAGGCCAGCCAAGTGACATAGTCACCCCAGCGTGTCCTGGGTCTTCCCGGGGCCTCCTCCCGGTGTGACATGCCTGGAACACCTCCCTAGGGAGGCGTCCAGGGGGCATCCGATAGAGATGCCCGAGCCACCTCAGCTGACTCCTCTCGATGCGGAGGAGCAGCGACTCTACTCTGAGCTTCTCCCGGGTGACATATATATATAATACATATTATATAATGTCATATAATAAAAATACAACATAACTAAGTATATAGACAGTATTTACAGTAAAAAAAAACAGCAAAATAAATTCTATGCAAGTAGACCGAATGTGCAATATTGCAGGAGTGCAGATATATATGTAAAAGTAATATATAAAAACACAAGAGTCTGTGAGGTTCTTGGATTAACTGTTTATGTTTGTATCGTAAAGTGTGATGGCTCATGGCAGGAATGATTTCCTTAAGCGGCCCTTGTGACAGCAGAACTGGAGTAGTACACTGGAGAAGGAGCTCTGCTGTCTGTCCACGAGGTGGTGAAGAGGATGCTCAGGTTTATCCATAATAAGAACACAATAAGAACACCACATAATCAAAACACAATAAGCACAGTCAGGACTCAGTCAGTGTGTGCATAAGAGAGAAGGGAGTGTGTGTATGTGTATGTGTATGTGTATGTGTATTGTCACAGCATATTCAGTTCTCTTACCTTCTGCCATTGTCTCCTCATCTGCTTACTTCTTCTTCTTTGAGGTTTTACACGGTTGGCATCCATGACGTTGTATTACTGCCCTATTCTGGTTCCACTCTTCATCTTTATCCATTAATGGGAGATACTGTAGCATCTCCCAAGACCCGTCTGTCAAGTCCAGTCGTCCTTAGAAAATGGAATATCATCTGCTCACTGGTGCCATCAATACTTTTCCACACTCAGCCACACCTACCTGCCTGCTTACCTGATCACACTCCTGAGACTCATAGTATTCAGCGCAGTATTTAAGCTGCTCTGCCACACCCACTCTTTGTCAGACTGTTATTGTTTCTATGCAAGACTCTCCAGCTATTTCATACCGACTGATATCCCGTTGGCAAACCTGCCTGTTTCTGACCGCACCTGCTCTCCTGCTCCCCGGTTCCCTGGTAAATATCTCAGCCTTTTGTCCCTGACCATATGTCTTGCCTCACCCTTCCTGGATCTTTGTTTGCCTGAGACTGTTTGGTGTATGCCACACCACACACTTAAAGAGACTCAGAGACTTGATATCTTGCACTTCCTGGATCTTTACCTGCCTGTGACAGCTTGGTGTTTGATTCACTGTATGTTACCAGAGACTGTGTACTTGCTGCAAATCTGCCAAGTCTAAGATTAAAGTTGGTATAAGCAATATATCTGAGTTGTGGTTCTGCACTTGGGTCCAAAACCCTCCTCGTCACAGTATGTTGGTAAATGCAAGGTTATATGCTGGTGTGTGTGTGTGTGTACACGTGCAAGTGTTGATGATATGCTAGATGATGTTAACGGGTAGCTGTAATGTTACTATATCAGAAACGCTCCTGTTTAAACTCAATCTCAAGTGTATTGCAGCAGTAGGTACGTCAGTGTCATGTTTTACGTCCACGTATTTGGCTTTTCCACACACAAATGCAGATTGTGTGTGAAAAGTTTTAAGTCACTGAAAATTGAGCCTGCGGAAGGGGGAAGATATTCAGAACCTCCATTCACAGTCTGGATGTGTAGACAAGGAAAACAGGGGGGTTTTGCCTATGATAACCAAGTGTGTGCTGTTATTTCATTTGTTTGACCTTGGAGTATGTACCATTATCTCCTTTGTTTACTATGACAATGGTAGGTCATGCCTTCACCAAAAAGGATCTGACCTCTAGTTGCAAGTAGCATACTGGTAATCATTTTCAGGCTTCTAATTGGCCAGCATGGCATTAGGGTTAGGGTTATATTACCACCTGTTGGTTTGACATGCTCTTGACAGTACTTCAGTTGTGTTTTTGTGTTTTCGTGTGGATGAAGTTTAAATTTACTTATTTTTTAAACAGTGCTTTTGTGCATGTGGCTTTTGTGAGAACGGAGGAAAAAGCCTGTTATATAAAATACCTGTGGACAAGGCATGAAACCAGTGAGCTTATAGCTAAAAGCAATTTGCCATGCAATCAAAACTGCTGTCTATTCACTGAATCCCTGAACAGCTAATTTACAAACTGATGAAGAGTCATGGACAAATGTATTGGCACCCCTCTGGAAGGGGGACGGGCTAGAGTTTTCTAGCAGAAGTTGCACACTTGGAGATTCATTGATAAAATAACCTAACCAAGATCATTTCAATAACTTAATACAACCTAAACAACAACTGGCTTCCCCAAATTCAACACAAAATACCACCAAAATGCTGCGGGAAATGAAAACTGTATGGTCAAAAGTATTGGCACCCCTTCACAACAAGTGTCTTTTGCACTGATAAAAGCACATTTCTCATTGTTATAATCTTGTGTTAAGGTTATGGATAGTCAGACTTCAGCTCTGGTAGCATTGCTGACAAATATCAGTCCATTTCTAAAGGACAATAGACTCCAGTTCAGTCCACTCTTCACCAGTCCGTCACGCCCACTGGCTCAATCACGTGTTACACACTTGGGACTCATCTCCAATCAAGTGCAGTACTTAAACGGCACCCACTCACCCACTCATTGCCAGAGTGGGTGAGCTTACAGTGGTGGTCCTGGTGCCCTGGTGGTAGTGTCCCCTTTTGTGTGCTGTGCAACCCCTGGTTTTCATTTTGTTTCACCTTTGTGTGTTTGCGTGCGTGAGTGACACGCAGTGGTGTGGTCTACATGATACGAAGGTAAACGCCGTATACCCACTGGAAAAAGTCAGTGATTTGCGTATACCCAGTGGTTTAGTCTGCGTAATATGCCGGTATAGGCCCTATACTCGCTAGAATTTTTTTTCTCCATATATTCACTTGATGCACGAGCATACGTAACAATTTCATTTTGTAAAAACTTTCACACCCTGATTAATTCATTTTATTAACCCAGTCTGTGTTCACATGACTTTTGAACCTCTAAGACTTCCGTCGCCCGTGACGGCAACAGCAACACAATTCTTTAGCGGGCATTCTCCACAGTATTGCATAAAGGAGAAAATCAGCGAGTGAATTACAAAGAGATGAAACGAAAACAATGCCAGACAACACTTTTTCCAGTGTTTTCCGAAGCGTGCCACTGAACCACAGTCCCTTTGGGTGCAGCTTCAGCAGAAGAGGTTGGAGAAAAAAACAAAACAGCCAGATGAGGATGAAGCTGAAACTTCTCTAGATAGAGAAGGAGCCCGATGCTAACACGACACAAACCGCTAAGTGAAATTAGCATAGCAGGGGATTGTTGGTATATTTAAATATGCTGTAGCGTCCCTTGGTACATAAACCACTACCATCAGCTGGTTTCTCAATGCTTTATTCGTGAACAACCAGGCTTCTGTGGGCCGTAGCCGACACCAAAACAAGCAAACTCAGCTGACCAACTTTTAGCTCAGCTCTTTCACTCACTTACACACTCAGAACATCCCCAGTTCCCACCCACCTCCAAACAACCCATTGAGTCATTGGGAACGACAATGACCGACAGGCTTCTCAGGCCCTAAGTGTTTGTCACATTCATGAACTTTCGGGAAATCACAGAACTATGAACGGTTATACAATATCTAAAAAAAAGAGTGATAACTTAGACTGTGTGTGTGTGTGGGGGGGGGGGGTCATAAATAGAACATAATGTTCATATCTCCTTGATGAGACAGGTGAAAGTTCCTGGCTGGCCTTGTGGAATGAAAGTCAGACTAGGGAATTTAAGAGCAGGCATCCCTGGTTTTATTCATGTACTAAAAAAACATCTGAATTTGAATCACATTCAATATGAAATGATAATAATAATGCGTAGTCTACAGTATACATCTTGAGAGCATTCTGAAAGACTGGTTATGTTATCAACATGTTATGAAGCAGCATCAGACACAAGGTCATGATGGTGCTTATGAAGTGTTGCTCCAAGATGGTTTTTGACGCGTTGTTCTGGAACTGGTGAGTATGAGTATAGACAGTATACTCACTACAAAAAACTAGACTACACCACTGGTGACACGAGTGACTGGGGTGCTCCTCTTTCTGGGATCCCTCTCACCTTCTCATTGCCCCATTCCCCCACTGGTAAGCTCCAGCCCTGTTAGTGTCCTCTCTTCTCTTCACATCCCTGTATGCATGGTATTTTTATAGAATGTTTGTAGTAAAGTATTTTGTATTTTGTATACCCAGAACCACGTCTCTTGCCTCAAGTAAAACGAACCTGAGTGACTTGTGTTGGTACCACAAATAACTACTTCCTTGGGCAAAATTCCCAGGGTGGCGTTGTTGGGTTGTTTATAAATTCAACAATTGTACGTGACCCCACTTGTACGTGTGTGCACGCCACAGAACATTCTTGCAGATTTATTATAAATGAAGAACTGATATTGCATGTACATAAGTATGCACACCCTTTACTCATTACTTTGTTGAGGCACCCTTGGCAGCGATTACAGCCTTGAGTCTTGTTGGGTATGACACTACAATCTTGGCTCACTGGTACATGGGGTATTTCTCGCATTCTTCTCTGCAGATCCTCTCAAGCTCTGTCAGGTTAGATGTGGAGTGTCGCTGCACAGCTATTTTCAGGGCTTTCCAAAGATGTTCAATCGGGTTTAAGTCTGGGCTCTGGATGGGCCACTCAAGGACATTAACAGACTTGTCCCAAAGCCACTCCATCAATGTCTTGGCTGTGTGCCTAGGGTCATTGTCTTGTTACAAGGTTAACCTTCACCCCAGTCTAAGGTCCTGGGCACTCTGGATCAGGTTTTCATCAAGGATCTCTCTGTACTTTGCTCCGTTCATCTTTTTCTCAATCCTGACTAGTCTCCCAGTTCCTGCCGCTGAAAAACATCCCAACAGCATGATGCTGTCACCACCATGCTTCATCATAGGGATGGTATGAGCCAGGTGATGAGAGGTACCTGGCATTCAGACCAAAGGTTCAATCTTGTTTTCATTAGACCAGAGAATCTTGTTTCTCATGGTTTGAGAGTCCTTTAGATGCCTTTTGGCAAACTCCAAGCAGGCTGTCATATGCCTTTTACTGAGTAGAGGCTTCCGTCTGGTCACTCTACCATAAAGGCCTGATTGGTGGAGTGCTGCAGAGATGGTTGTCCTTCTGGAAGGTTCTCCCATCTCAACAGAGGAACACTGAAGCTCTATCAGAGTGATCATCAGATTCTTGGTCACCTTCCTGATGAAGGCCCTTCTCCCCCACTTGCTCAATTTGTCAAAATGGCCAGCTCAAGGAAGAGTCCTGGTGGATCCAAACTTCTTCCATTTATGAATGATGGAGACCACTGTGCTCTTCGGGACCTTCAATGCTGAGGAATTTTTTTTGTTCCGTTCCCCAGATCTGTGCCTCGATACGATCTTGTCTTGGAGGTCTACAGATAATTCCTTTGACTTCATGGCTTGGTTTCTGCTCTGACATGCAGTGTCAACAGTGGGACCCTATATAGACAGGTGTGTGCCTTTCCAAATCATGTCCAATCAATAGAATTTACAACAATCAAGTTGTAGAAACATCTCAAGGATGATCAGTGGAAACAAGATGACACAAGTGTGTCTTTGGAGGTCCCCCAACAGTCTAATACTATAGCAGCATAACAAGGGGCTGGTCCAGGGCTAGCCAGAGCCAGCCTAACTATAAGATTTATCAAAAAGGAAAGTTTTAGGCCTACTCTTAAATGTAGAGACAGTGCCTTGCCTCCCAGACAAAAACTGGAAGATGGTTCACCAGGAGAGGAACTTCATCTCTAAATGCTCTGGCTCCTGTTCTGCTTTTGGAGACTTTAAGAACCATAAGTAAGCCTGCATTCTGGCAACAAAGTGGTTGAGTGGGGTAATAAGGTACTATGAGCTCTTTAAAATAAGATGATGCCTGACCATTTATGGCTTTGTAAGTAAGGAGGATGATTTTAAATTCTATTCTAAATTATACAATTATATTATTAATTATACAATACAATTTCACAAAAAGCATGGCGTGTATGCATATAGTGTGTGCATGTTTATGTGTGATAATAAAAGTACTTCTCTTCTCTTCTCTTCTCTTCCCTTCTCTTCTCTTCTCTTCTCTTCTCTTCTCTTCTCTTCTCTTCTCTTCTCTTCTCTTCTCTTTCTCTGTGCTATGATGCACTCCTGACTGGACAACATCAAATAAACTATTGTTTTGTAGAAAGTCACATAGCTGATTAGCAACTGCTTTCTCAAGAGTTTTTGAGAGAAAGGGAAGGTTGGATATCAGTCTATAGTTGGCTAAAACCCCTGGATCAAGAGTAGGCTTTTTAAGTAGAAGTTTTATTACAGCTACATTAAAGGACTGTGGTATGTAGCCTGTTGATAAAGACAGATCGATCATGTCTAATACGGAAGAGTCAATTAAAGGTAGGACTTCTTTAAGCAGCTTAGTCGGGATGGGGTCTAAAATACAGGTTGATGATTTTGATGATGAAATTATTGCAATTAGTTGGTAAAGGTCGACAGGTCTAAAATAGTTTAAAACTGCAACAGGTTTAATAACAGTTTACATGGTTTCTGTGTCTGAAGACAAAACAGTGCCTGTTAACGGGAGGAGGTGATGAATTCTATCTCTAATGGTAAGAATTTTATCATTAAAGAAGCTCATGAAGTCGTTACTGTTCAGAGCTAAAGGAAAACATGGTTGAACAGAATTATGGCTCTCTGTTAGCCTGGCTGCAGTGCTGAAGAGAAACCTGGGATTGTTCCTTTTCTTCTGTTAATGAAGAGTAATAGGCTGCCCTAGTACTGCGGAGGGCTTTCCTGTATATTTTAAGACCATCTTGCCAGGCGAACTGAAATTCTTTCATATTGGTAGAACACCATTTCCTTTCTAATTTTCATGAAGTTTGCTTTAATTTGCAGGTTTGAGGGGTAAGCCATGGGGCTAACCTTCTCTGTTTTATTATCTTCTTTTTTAGGGGGGCGAGAGAGTTGAGAGTCATACACAATGAACTTGTAGCACTATCGACCAGGTAGTCAATTTGGGAGGGACTAAAGTTAGCATGGTAGTCCTCTGTTGTATTGAGAGATGGCATCGAATTAACTGTCTTTTGAAAGGATCTGCAGAGAAGAATGCGAGAAATACCCCATGTACCAGTGAGCTTCTCACAGATATCCCTATACTGCGCACACAACACAATGTGCCGTCATCAGTTCGCGACGTAGCCAGCAGCTCTGTGAAGGACGCCAGTGAGAAGTTTTGTATGTGATAAGAGTAGTTTGAATGAAATAAGTCAAACATAAAGCAATAACAGCTCGCTACCAACGTTACCGGTACCAGACCCAAAAGACAAAAACTCACCTCCCTGTGGTGGTACTGTGTTACGACCTGACTGAGCCTATAGTGGCCTCAGGTATGATGGCGGTGTGCGAGTCCTGCCTCCCGACCCTCTCGAAACTGAGGGAGAGCATCTCCGGTCTGCGGGCCAACCTCAGGGAGAAAGACAAAATCCTCCTGGATTTCTCCACTGTCGCCACGACCCAGGCGAAACATATCACCTACCTGAGGCGATCCAGCGCTGGTGATCGGAACATGGCGGCCACAAATAACACCACCCTGCCATGGATTGGCTCGATCACCACCGGAACACCGGCACCAGCACAGGCCGAGTCCTGCTGGCACCGACAGGGAGCCAAGCCTAAGACATCGGCACCTTCCACTTCCTGCCCTCACCCCGAGGAATCACACTGCTTCACCGGGGAGGATGGGGTGAAGGGCCCGGTGAGCTCAACCCCACTCAGGCCGAGGGAGCCCTGGTCGGTGGTGCACTGGGGCGCTGGAGCTCGGCCATCTCCTCCTCCACCGCCTCCGGATCTGCCACTGGACAACAGGTTCGATACCCTAAGCCTGCAGGATTTCCCTCCTGTCGGTGCCTGGCCCAGCTCGCCTCCAGGATCTGTCCACCCAACTGGCCGTGGCTCTCACCAGACCAAGACCCGGGATCCGCCAGTCCAACATGGTCGTTCCCCTCCAGCTCAGCCCGGAGCAACCATGTCGCGATACCAGCAGGCTCCACCTCGCCACCGCCGCACCCCCAGGGAGCCAGTGGTGCAGCACACCTCCTCGGCTTGGAGGCAGGCATCAATGACCTCAGAAATCAGCAGTCGGAGGTCCTGAAAAAAGATTTCATGTCACTGATCGACCGCCTGCTGGACACTGGGAAGCGAATGATTATCTCCGGCCCGCTTCCCCCACCACGCTATGGTGACGTCATCACCAGCCGGCTTCGCCAGCTGTACCTGTGGCTGAAGGGTTACTGCCTGACAAGAAACATCCCGTATGTGGACAATTTTATAGCTTTTCTAAACAGGCCTTGCCTTTTTAAACGGGAAAACCTACACCCCAACAAGGAGGGTTCATGGCTTTTATCAGTCAACATTGACCTCACTGTCCGGTCCTGCTCTTCAGCCACCTCCTGACTAATGGGTATGACTCATGCACACAAGCCCTCTGCTCCACACTCGCCCTCACCCTCACCCTCACCCACTACATGTTTCACCCACACCATGCACACCTTCCCGTCAGTAACCCCCTCTTCTCCACCGAAACCTCAGGACATTCACATCATTACATCAATCACTTAACACAGACATTCAAAGCACAGGAATGTTTTTAGACCCAGCACTGTTTTTAACAATCCTTTAAAGCACCACGATGAGCGCACGTTCAGCACAGCTATCAAATTGGCTGTGCTGAATGTGTGCTCTCTTCAACAAATCTTTTATCATAAATGACTTAATTTTAGACAAAAACCTAGATGGTATTCTCCTTACAGAGACATGGCTTGGCACTGATGCACCTGTTGTTCTCACTGAGGCTTCCCCACCAAATTTTAACTTTTTATTCTCTACTGGGGGGGCAAAAAGGGAGGCGGAACTGCATCTATCACAAGAACTACAATGTCTGCAAATGCAGTTCCTTTTAACAGTTTTACATCATTTTGAGCACCATGCCTTTGTTTTTAGCAGTCCTCCTATTCTTTGCATAACGGTCTAGAGACCACCCCAGCATTCATCCTCTTTTATCAGCGAATTCTCTGAGTTCTTATCAGTCATTCACACCACCTACAACAGGATTTTAATAGCTGGTGATTTTAATCTACACATTGACAACAACTTGGACCCAGTATCCAGAGAATTTTTAAACCTCTTAAACTGTAAGGATTTTAAACAGCACGTTACACAGCCGACCCACAGCAGGGGGCACACCCTGGACCTGATCATAACTTATGGCCTGTCTGGGGGGGTGTCCTCTGTTGTGGATCTGGCGGTGTCCGATCACTTCTGTGTGTTTTTTAACATCGCCAGTTTCTAATCAGCGGGAGGCACCAGTGAGAACAGTGAGGAAACGTTACCTAACTCCTGAAGTGGCTGCAAATTTTATCCAGATTTTACAGAGCACTCCTGCAGAGATTTTACCAGCCCCCTGTGATTTTATCGTTGACAATTTTAACAGTAATCTGAAGTCAACGCTGGACGCAGTGGCTCCTCTTTTAACAAAAACAATTAAGAAAAAACCTACACCTCCGTGGATAAATGAAGAAATTAAGCATCTGAAAAGAAACTGCAGGAGTGCTGAGAGGAAATGGAGAAAATCAAAACTAACAGTCCACTATAAAATTTTCTGTCAACAACTCAAAACTTACAATAACACCATTAAACAGGCAAGAATTTCTCACTTCAAAAAGCTAATCTCTGACCACAAAAATAATCCCAAATTTCTCTTCTCCACAATTGATCTTTTAATAAACAGTGATTTTAACAGATCTCATAAGACAATAACAAATACCCTGTGTGAAGACTTTGCAGACCACTTCAGGCGCAAAATTGATAACATCAGATCCAGTCTTTTATCTCAACAGGTTTTAACTACCAATACGTCTGGATCACAGGTATTACCTGAGGAAACACTGGAGAGTTTTGCCCTGGTTGATGTAAGGACACTTGGTCAAGTTTTCTCCCAGGTAAACCCCACAACCTGCCTTTTAGATCCAATTCCCACACCATTTTTTAAAAATGCTCTATGGGTTCTTTGAGGAACAGCTGTTATACATGGTGAATTGCTCTCTTCAGACGGGTGTCTTCCCCGCCTCCTTTAAAACGGCGGTGGTGAAGCCCCTTCTGAAGAAGAGAAATTTAGACCCCAATATTCTTAATAATTACTGACCTGTATCCAACTTACCTTTTTTAAGTAAAATTTTAGAAAAACTGGTTTTTAACCAAGTAAATGATTTTTAAACAAAAAGAACATTTTAGAAAAGTATCAGTCTGGTTTTAGGATGAACCATAGTACCGAGACAGCCCTATTAAAGATTTTAAATGATATCAGGTGCAACTTAGATAAACACAAGCTCACAGTCTTGGTACTACTGGATCTAACTGCCGCCTTCGATACAGTAGACCATCACATTTTATTAAATAGACTGAGGCACCTGGTCGGCCTCTCAGGTACTGCTTTTAACTGGTTCGTCTCATACCTCACTGACCGACACTTCTTTGTAAGTTGGGATGCATGTTCCTCAGGTGCCCATGAGATCAAGTGTGGGGTTCCCCAGGGGTCAATTTTAGGTCCACCTCTTTTTAATCGGTACATCCTACCCCTTGGGGACGTCATCAGGAGGCACGGCATCAGCTTCCATAGTTATGCTGATGATACGCACCTGTACATTGCCGTGTCTCCTGATGACACAGGGCCTATTGATGCCCTTTTTAACTGCATTTTAGACATCAAGTCATGGATGCCAGAAAATTTCCTTCAGCTCAATCAGGACAAAACAGAGGTCTTAGTCATTGGTCCTGAAGGCCAGAGAGAGAAACTTTTACCAAAACCAAAAGATCATAAACCAACACATTCTGTAAAAAGTCTGAGCGTGATTTTTGACTCTGAGCTTACTTTTATTCCACACATCAAAAACATAACAAAGATAGGTTTTTACCATCTTAAGAATATAGCCAGAGTCCGGCCGTTTCTCTCTCAGGCCAGCACAGAGGTGCTGATGCATGCTTTTATCTCTTGTCGCTATTGTAATGCCCTGCTCTCTGGTCTTCCCAAAAAGAGTACCTCAAATTTTCAACTACTACAGAATTCAGCCGCACGAGTGCTGATGAGGACCAGAGGGCGGGAGCACATTACACCAGTTTTAAAATCGCTGCATTGGCTCCCCGTGCGTTTCAGGATAGATTTTAAGGTTCTTTTATTAGTTTTCAAATGTCTTAACAGTCTCCGGCCTTCTTATTTATCTGACCTCCTTTTACCATATCAACCCTCGCAGACACTGAGGTCCTCCGGCTCCGGCCTCTTAACCATACCAAAAGAACTAAAACACACGGGGAGGCGGCTTTTAGTCATTATGGCCCCCGACTGTGGAGCAGCCTGCCGGAGAACCTCAGGGCCACAGAGACTGTTGATGTATTTAAAAAGATTCTCAAGACTCACTTTTTTAATCAGGCTTTCAATTGATATGTTTGATTTATCTCATTCCTTTAATCAGGCTTCTTATCTTATCATATGTTGTATGTTTTAACAACATGTTTATTTACTATTTATTTAATTTACTCATTTTATTTATAGTTTATGTATAGTTTTTATTTATAGTTTATTTACTATTTATTTCCTTCACTCATCTTATTTCATTCAATGTTCATGTTTTATATGTTGTATTATTTTACCCTATTTTATTTACTTATTATCTTATGAACTTTTCTTCTTTTAAATGTTTATTTTTTAATTCCAGTGTTTCCTCGGCGGGTTAAAACAGTGAGTAGGTTCATGTACATTCTGACGGGAGCCAACTGAGTCTAATACTGAGAGAAACGCAGTACTAAGGCTGTCATTATCAACATTGACATGTACATTAAAGTCACCTACAAAAATTACGTTATCTGGACTACTAATTGCAATCAGGACCAGGAGGGTGGTATACTCTAACAAATAACACTGCCTGCACTGTTTTCCATTTTTCATACAAGCATATATATATGTGTGTGTGTGTGTGTGTGTGTGTGTGTGTGTGTGTGTGTGTGTGTGTGTGTGTGTGTGTGTGTGTGTTTAATCACGATTAATCTCCGTGTATGGAGCCCTGGACCTGACATGGAGAAAAAAGAAATTAATTTGTGTGAACGAAATACTAGTTCGTTCCCAAGAAATACTAATTCGTGCGAACGAAATAATTAATTCGTGCGAATGAAATACTTATTCGTTCCCACGAATTAATCACAGAGTTATGCTGCTGCTGATCGCACATGGCACAATGCTTATTCAACAAAGCGGCGACACACAGCCACATACGCAAGCACAGTCTTTGATATGTCATCAGATACAATGGGACAATCAATAAAGATAATTTAATGTAGTAAATAGTGTTTGTTGTCGTTATTTTGCACAGAAATGCGCCTGACATCTCCTTTGAAGTCTGTGTGTGTGGGCGTGCTTACACATGGCTGCTGACGCTGCTGACAGACAGGAGCGAGGGATCAGAGTCACAGAGTTGCACAGCTGATCATAGCTTTTATATAACTGTGTCTCTGGTGAAATTCATAACTTAAACTACAGCATTGGATCTCACGATAGTGCGTTTTGGTGCCATGTGTTTTATACCACATTGTAGAGGAGATCGTCCTGTTTACTTTGATATGCATATCGCCGACCTCCGCTGTACAGAGACCTATTTAACACGAACTCAAACATGAACGTAATTTTAACCGCACTTCGCGTGTTTCGGTCCCATTGGGTTAAAAATGATGTTATGGTAAGTGCAGCGTGCATCCACTTGTTCCAAAACTACACACACAGCTGTTCATCGCCGGATCTGCAGACCATTTCCGTACGGATTGGTGAAGTCTAACGATCCGTTTGGAGCGGAGTCCCATCGTGTCACCTCCGGGTTGATTGGTGATGAGACACCGGTGTGCCGCTGCGCTCTTGGAGAGCGCGGTGAAGCGGGTGGGTGCGTGTAGCGCACAGCAGATAGGCTACTGGGCTCTCCCTTGAGACGCGCTCCTCACACTACAGTCAGTGAAGTGGTAATTTGGCTGACCTGCGCGCTGTGCATAGGCATACAAGTCTGCAAAACCTCCCAGGCAGATTTGGATATCTGAAGTAGGCTATCTGCTGTGCGCTCCGCGCACCCACCCGCTTCACCACACCCTCCAAGAGCGCAGCGGCATTATTTCGTTCCCACAAATTAATTATTTCGTATTTCGTTTGCACGAATTAGTATTTCGTTCGCACGAATTAATCTTTTTTTCTCCATGTCAGGTCCAGGGCTCCGTATGAATGTCATAGTTAACTTGCGATTAATCGCAAATTAATCGCAAATTTTTATCTATTCTAAATGTCCCATTAATTATCATTTTAATACACTTATTAACATGGAAAAGTGGATAGGCTTGCTGTTAGCAAAGTAGTTCTCCACAACGTTAAACGTGGCACATAACACACGACCAAGTTGTTCAATGCTGAGCGAATACCCGCACGGGCGGGCTCACCTGTTTTATTAATTAGAGACACAGCATACCTGTGGGCAGTTCCCTAATCAGGGTCACGTGACGTGAAATGCCAAAATGAACAAAAAAAAATCATAACATATTTTTAACAAACAAAATGAAATGAGAGCACATCAACACCCCCACTTGCTCACATTTGCTCACATTTTACAGCAAACACACAACACAAACTTCACAGGTTTTTTTTTTTTCCTTTTTTTTTCAATGCTCACACAATAATTATAAGTTCAGAGTTCATTAGTTGTTCATAGTTCATGGTTCATTCGCTGATATTGTCGTCAATGTCAGCGGCCCACTTGGCATCACTATAAGCATGGATTGCGTTTTCACCTTTGTGCTTTTTGAAACAAAGTTCTTTGTTTTGAATACCTTTTAAGTATCTCAACACATGCTTTATCGTTGTCCATTGATCAGTAGTCGGTCTAGTGACGTACTGAGATAGTTTACTCACTATAAAACTCAGGTCTGGCCTTGTACAGGTTGCTAGGTATATTAAGCTCCCAACTGCCTCTCTGTATTTCTTCACATCATCCATTAGTTCAGCATCATCGCTGTAGTCAAGTTTCTGTTCACAAGGGGTAGCTCTGGCCTTACAGTTTGAAATGTCAAATCTCTTCAGTATTTTCTGTACATATTTGCATTGTGACATCTTAACACAATCTGCAGACTGTTCAAAGTCAATACCCAGGTAATGTGTTAGTTTTTTTTTTTTTTTTTTTTAGTTTACCTAGGTCTTTCATTCTGAACTTGGATTTCAACATTTCTTTAACACGTTGTAAGACATTGTCATCATTGGCAGCAATAATCAAATCATCGACCCATATAATCATGTGCACTTTTCTTGTTCAAAAATTTTGCTGTAAACACAATGATCGTCCGGGTTCTGTACGAACTGCATCTCACACAAATAATCATGTAACATCTTATTCCAGCTCCGTCCTGACTGTTTTAGACTGTACAGGGATTTTTCTAGTTTGCACACTAGTTTGTCACCTTCTTTTGATGCAACTTCTTAACCTTCAGGTTGTTCAATGTAGATTTTACACTCTATTGGTGCATGAAGATAAGCAGTTTTTACATCCATCTGGTGGACAACTAGCTTCTCTTGTGCTGCTTTCTGTGCTAATACCTGGACACTGGTCATATTAGCTGTAGGGGAGAAAGTCTCATTGTAGTTTACACCTTTCTTTTGGTTAAACCCTCTGGCTACATATCGGGCTTTGTATTTGTCTGATCCATCAGTGTTCTTTTTCATTGCATAAACCCATTTACCCCCCACTACATCTTTGCCCTTGGGAAGAGTGGTCAAGGTAAAAGTTACATTGTCTTGTAGTGACTGCATTTCTTCATCCATAACATCAACCCATTGTTTTGCATTGACTGAGGTGATTGCTTCTGTGTATGTTTGAGGAATATTACACAGGAGTCTGTAACAGTAGTCAATATTGGTAATATCCTCCTCAAAACCACATGCATGATCACCATAATAGTCAGGCTTTCTTCTCTCCCTGTCAGGATAACGTTTCTCAGCAGGTTTGTATTCTTCCTGTCTACCTTCTTCGTTTTCTGACTTCACTGTTTGAGCATTTTGCTCGTCTTTCACATCTGCCTCATTGTTTGTGAACACTTCCTGGCTTCCTATCACTTGTGGGTTAGCTAGTGGGATTCTCACAGATTTTCTCTCATTTTGAATGTCAAAATCATCTTCTGCATCCAGTACCTCCTCCTTCTTTTTAACTACAAACTCTACAAGTCTGTCTTTTTGTACTTTTCTGGTGCTGGAATAGTACACCATGTAGGCAGGACTATTTTTTATCATATCCAATAAAAATGCCTCTTTCGGGGGTCATCCTGACACACCATTCTTGTCAATTATACAAGGCTAATTACGACAGTCTTTTTAGTCAGATCAAAAAAGATTTGGAAAGGTGGGAGATGCTTCCCCTGTCTTTAATAGGTAGGGTAGAGACGATCAGAATGAATGTTCTGCCGAGGTTGCTATTTTTTTTCTGTGCTCTTCCTATTACAGTCCCTATGTCTGCATTTGAATTCTTGGACAAACTTATTTCCAAATTCATTTGGCAGAATAAAAGACTGAGAGTGAGGCTCAAAATTCTCTGCTCGCTCAGGGAGAGGGGTGGCTTATCCTTACCTCATCTCATAAATTATTACTGGGCATCACAGATTAGGATATTAGTGTCATGGATTAGGTCTGATATAAGTACAAAATGGATGAATATTGAACAGGGCTCCGTTACGAATGTATCGCTTTCTATTCTCCCTTTCTTAAAGCCTGAGATATAGAAAGAACTTAAAATACAGAATGAATGGGTAAATTATACTTTAAAGATGTGGATGAAAATAAGGAGGTGTCTGAATCTGCCTTTATCATTATCAAGAGCAACAAAAATTTTTTCCATTTGTGATTTTCTGCCAGCCAAATTGGATAGAGGTTTTGCAAGATGGGCAGAAAAGGGCTTGATCACTGTAAATCAACTATTTGATGGAACAACACTCAGGGCTTTCTCACAGCTGCAGGCTAAGTATGGCATTCCACGTAATGACTTATTCAGATATTTTCAGACACGTCACTATCTGATGTCACACAAGGAATGGGTCAAAATTAAGGATTTATCTTCTCATTTTGAAATGTTTTGGATTGGCATGGTGGAGAGAGAAATACACATAAAAAAAACTAGTATCCTGTTTATATAAGGGGATCCGCTTAGATACAGCTGATAATACATTAGAGGTAAAAGGTAAATGGGAACTGGAGGCCAATACAATAATTGCAGACAATGAGTGGGAGAAGTCCTGGGTGTCCTGGCATAAATGTTTAAGTAGTCCTAACTGGAAAGAGTTTGGCTGGAAGTTGAGGATGAGATATTTTAAAACTCCTCTAACTATATCCAACTATGACAGAATTTCTAGTCCTCTTTGTTGGAGGAGTTGTGGTCAGATAGGGGACTTCTCTCACATTTTTTGGGACTGCCCCAAACTACATTCATTTTGGGAGAGTGTTAAGAGAGAAATTCAAAAGATTTTGCCCTTAGTTAGACCACCGGAGACACAACAAGTAATTTTAGGAAACATGCCTTTGGAGGGGATGGGGAGAGGCGATGGATGTATTCTCAGGGCGCTTGTGTTGATTGCCCATAAAATGATTACTATGAACTGGCTTAAGCCCCTCCCACCAACCATAGACCAATGGACTCAAAGACTCAGTGAAGTGGATTGCATGGAGTGTATAACGGCGAAACTGCAGTTGAAGATGGACATTTATCAAGAAAAATGGGACTCTGTGAGAGCGTATTTAGCAAAATGAAAGTGTGGTAAACACTTAAGGTGAACAATTGGGGGGATTATAAAGGTATGTATAGGTACCCCTCTCCTTCTTTTTCTTTTTGATTTAAGTCTTTACACGTCTATTTTGATTTCTTCTTTGTCTTGTTTATAAATCAACTATCTAATGTCATTTCTGTCTACATCATGTTGTGTGAGATTTGTTGTCAAGGACTTTGTTTTAATAAATGTTCAAAAAAAAATGCCTCTTTCACATTTAGAGTCCAACTTTCCTTTTTGTTGTTTGTAAGCGTAACACATTTGTCCAAATTTCTGCATTCTGGCATTGTTTGGCTGCCTGTTTTGTGCGATTATTAAAGCACCTATTCCTCACCACAACAGCTGTCTGGACAGCATAGGTCCACAGCATCTTTGGCAGCTCGCTCTCTATTAGCATACACGTGGCCATCTCAAACAGGGTTCTCCAATTGCGTTCTGCTGTACCATTTTGGTGTGGAGAATATGGGGCGGAAGTCTCATGCCTAATACCCATCCTGCACATTAATGCCTGGTACTCTCTGCATGTGTACATGTGTGCCATTGTCAGATCGCATACATTTTACTTTGCCATAGGGCGCCACATCAGCAATGAATTTTTCTGTAGCTTGTACAGTGTTACTTTTGTGTTTCAAAAATAAACGAAAATTACACTAGAGTAATCATCTGTGAAAGAAAGCGCATATTTATGACCATCTTTAGACACTGGATCTATAGGACCAGCTAGGTCAGTGTGTACCATGTCTAGAGGTGCTTTAGCCCTCACATCTGGCCCTCTGTTCCTAGTTTGGACAAACTTCCCCTGAGTGCATACCTCACACTGTGAAACAGGTCTGTTACCTTCATTCTTAATTTCCATTCCATTTACAACATTTTTCAGTTTCATTATATCTGCATAATTGCAATATCCTAAGATTTCATGCCAGCTCTGCAAATCAAGGCTTTTCTTACACTGGTCATTAGTCTTACACATGTTTTCTGATGTGTGCAGATAATAAAGCTTGTTGTGTATGTGTTGTGTCTCAGACCAAAGTGGGAAAATTATGTCTCCAGTGAAAAACGACAGAGAGGATGGCATGGCGCAACATGATGGCTTCTTTATTGAGGAGCAGGTAAAAAACAGCGTCTGCTCACTTGGGCAGCTCCTGGTGCACCACCAGAAAGCTCTCTAGTGCCTCCTATTGACAGCAACAAAACACAACCTTGGCGCCCTAACTCAGTACCAGCATTATAACAGTACATTTTTCTCAAGCATTATTACACATCTTTTCTTTCAAACACCACAGCTCCTCCCCTGTAGCACAAGACTTAAATCATTTTTTTTTGCTTTAGGCTCTAAACTTTTGAACACTTCTCCAAACAGAAAAAAAAACCCCAAAAATGGACTCACGTATTCTGAACACACATACACACAAGGTTTCACATCTACAACAGTGTGCAAAGAACATTCATATGTTTACTATTTTGAGACCTCGCCCCAAAGTCTCTTTCTGTGTGTCCTTCATAAGTCCAAGCATTGAGGAGGGCGCACACTTCTCTTAGGGTGCTCAATGCATCCTGAACTTGAAGGATTTTCCAGAGCTCTGTTTGTTTCCTCTGAGCGTCCTCCTGTGTCACAGACAACAAGTGACAGCGTCAGTGTCCTGCACATCATCTCCTGAATCAGTAGGATAATCCCAATCACCTTCAGTGTTTGTTACAGCCTTATCTGGATCCACATTTCCGCATTTCTTTTTGCATCCAGCATTTGATTTACATGTCTTTTCACACATGTTCCATTTACATTCACCATGTATGTTACAGGACCCAAAACATCAGTAATCACACCATCCAACCACTTCTCCCCTCCCCTGTAATTTTTTACTAGCACTGCCTGACCTACAGAGAAAGACCTGAGTTTTCCCTTTTTACCTGGCTGGTCTAGAAAACCCCCTGGCTGGAAGGACGAAGAAACCACTGGTTTGACTAGAGACAACCTAGTGAGGACCTGTCTTTTCAGAAACAGTTCTGCTGGTGTTTTCTTGGTCATGGTGTGTGGCATGTTTCTGTAACTAAACAGAAAATTTGCAATACAGTGCTGTAGTGACATGCCACTGACTGCTCTATTCTTGGCTAGAGACTTTTTGAAGTTTTGAACTAGCCTCTCAGCTAACCCATTTGAGGCTGGGTGATAAGCAGGAGTTCTGATGTGTTTAACTGCATTTAACCTAAGAAATGACTCAAATTCACCTGAGGTAAATTGAGGTCCGTTGTCTGTCACTACTTCTTTAGGTAAACCATAGGATGCAAATACAGGACTGTCTCAGAAAATTAGAATATCGTGGTCCTTTATTTAAGTCCTTTATTTAAGTCCTTTATTTTCTGTAATGCAACTAAAAACATGAAAATGTCACACATTCTGGATTCATTACACATCAACTGAAATATGGACAGCCTTTTATTGTTGTAATATTGCTGATTATGGCATACAGCTTAAGAAAACTCAAAAATCCTATCTCAAATTATTAGAATATCTAGGCTAACTAGGCTAACCAGTAGGCTAACCAATCACTTGAATCATCTACAAAACACCTGCAAGGGTTTCCTGAGCCTTTAAAAACACTCAGCTTGGTTCAGTAAACTAAATCACAAGTATGGGGAAGACTGCTGACCTGACTGCTGTCCAGAGGACCATCATTGACACCCTCCATCAGGAGGGTAAGACACAAAAAGAAATTTCTAAAAGAGCAGGCTGTTCACAGAGTGCAGTTTCAAAGCACATTAACAAAAAGTCTGTTGGAAGGAGGAAATGTGGCAGGAAACGCTGCACAACCAAGAGAGATGACCGCAGCCTTAACAGCATTGTGAAGAAGAGCCGCTTCCAGAATTTGGGGGAGCTTCAAAAACAGTGGACTGAAGCTGGATTCCAGGTATCAAAAGCCACTGTTCACAGACGTGTCCGGGAAATGGGCTACAATAGCCGTATTCCCATGGTCAAGCCACTCCTGAACTCAAGACAACAGAAGAAGCGTCTGACTTGGGCTATGGAAAAGAAGCACTGGACAGTTGCAGATTGGTCCAAAGTCCTCTTTTCAGACGAAAGCAAGTTTTGTATTTCATTTGGAAGTCAAGGCGCCAGAGTCTGGAGGAAGGCTGGAGAGAAGCAAAATGCAAGTTGCTTGAAATCCAGTGAGAAGTTCCCACAGTCAGTGATGGTTTGGGGAGCCATGTCAGCTGCTGGTGTTGGTCCACTGTGTTTCATCAAGTCCAGAGTCAATGCAACTGTATACCAAGAGATTTTAGAGCACTACATGCTTCCATCTGCTGAACAGCTCTATGGAGATGATGATTTCATCTTCCAGCATGATCTGGCACCTGCCCACAGTGCCAAAACCACCTGTAACTGGTGTGCTGACCATGGCATTACTATCCTTGATTGGCCTGCCAACTCCCCTGACCTGAACCCCATAGAGAATTTGTGGGGTATTGTGAAGAAGAAGATGAAAGACACCAGACCCACCAATGCAAATGAGCTAAAGGCCGCTATTGAAGCATCCTGGGCATCCGTAACACCGCAGCAATGCCACAGGCTGATTGCCTCCATGCCACGCCGCACTGATGCAGTAATCCGTGCAAAAGGATTCCCAACCAAGTACTGAGTGCTGTAGTGTGTACTACCTTAATTTGATGTTGCATTCGTTGATAAAATGTCGGGGCACCACCTTCCTCAGCTAAGAAGGACTGCAGAGATTAACTGCTATAACGCTGATAAATACTAACGAATGAACTAACAGTAAACCAGTCTGATAACCTGAAGTGTAAATTCTGGATACAGGGATCGTAAATATTCAGTTCAAAAGGACACCGTCTAACCAGGACTTAAATCAAAATATCATTTATTAAGCAGAATTGTGGATAATGGGTAATGTACCATGAATAATAACACAGAAGATGGGAGGTGATATGACAGAACACACAAGAAACTTATGGCAACACAAGGGTAAATAAATTGGCGATAGTGAGAGGCAGTCTAAAAGGAATAATGGGGATGCGAACGCAGAGTTAAGGGAAAGAACGATTAATGGAGAGAATTTGGACGAATTGACCTAATCTTAACCTCACGGACCAACTCTTATTCAAACCCGCTTAGCGTGCCTACTTGGTTGCTGGCGTCCCGTTGTGCTCTGCTCCGAACTGGCTCGAAGACGTTCCAGATGTTCGTCCGCGGCTCGATCTGCTTGGTGGTCTAGTGGAAGGCCCAGACCTCCAAGATGACAAACTGGTGCGGAACGGGGCGTCTCTGGAACTGGTTCGGCGGTCGGTTACAGATGATGGACTGCTCCGGATGGTTGTGAACCGGACCAAGGATCAACAGCTGGCCGCAGGGTTTGGTTCGGTTGAGTCCGTGACGGATTATTTTAGACTGATAGTACAAATTAAGAGTCTCTTCGATGGCCGGTCGAAGAAGGCTACAAAATTAGTATTACTTGCCTAAACTTACTGATGAAAACAAAACAAAACGTTGGGCTAAAGAGGAAGTTAACTTTGAAGTTTACGGCAAATTATAAGAATACGTCTTCTGAAGATTATTTACGCTACCCGGAATGGCTTGGAGTAGCTCGAAGACGAAAACTTAAGGAGCAAAACGACTGTGCAAAACTTAAGACAAAGGTAAAGAAAAGAACTCAGCTGAGGGTAACTAGACGTGAAAAAAAACAAAACTAACTAACTAACAAAAACTTAGACGGAACAAAAAAACAAAACTAAAACTCTACTACTGAAACGCGCACTACACGCAGTTTTTAAAGGTCGCTCCGGGGCGTGTCGAAAGGCAGGCCATCGAATCACGTGAGACTCTTTGTGACGCGTGGTGTAATCTCGCCTCATGGAGCTGAACTAATCAAAGAATCATACGAGGGGCTCATCTGCTTCTCACTATGGTCAATCACATATAATTTCAATGACCAATTTTCAATGGCATTTCAACATTGTTCACAGCATGCATTAGACACTTTCTATGGTTGGGTGAAAACATTAACTCAATGAATAACTAATACAAAAATAAAGGTAGGAATAAAGAGAGGCAGATTATATTTGTCAAAATGATTATCACGATTATGGTTACTTATCGATAAATGTGCCAAGTCAAGCATATTCAATCTGACGGTTAGGAAACTCTGGATGGCAGTATGGTTTTGTGGTGACAATTCATACAAACTTTTATAAAACCGTTAAAATCAAAACTTGGTCATACTTCAGGTCAGAGATACGGTAAAAACATCAATATTATGCGTACCCCGAGTCCTGCAAGTTGAAAACATGAAAAGTTAAGTTTAACATAAAAGTCTGGTTATCTTGGAGTGTTGAGGAAAATCACACAAGCATACACAAGTTGCCTCAATGGATGTCCGGTTTACGACCCATCAGCATTTGCTGATGTTTGTGGATGTTCCTCTGGAGCCTGGCGTTTGTCTCTCCAGACGGTTTTATTGTCTTGATCACTCTTGGGGCTATCAGGAGAGAATTAGCATTGCCATGAGAAACATAGTGAGGAGAAGGTGAGGAGAAGGCCACCTTTGATGTTGAGGTGTCTGTGTCCCTGGCTTCCCTGAAAAGAAAACATGGAGGAGATGTCTCTTGTCCAGACATCTTTTCTCTCTTCGAAATCAGATTGCATTATAGGTAAACCAGATGGTCTACAATTCAATCAGTTGGCGGGTTTACACCTCCATTTCCCTTGAATATCACCAGAAAAGGAGGGAAAGAAGGGGTCAGTTAAAGGCCGGTTCTGCTACAGTGCATTAATTGACATTTTCAAATATTTGATTTTGTTTTGCTGTTATAATTTTTTTTTTTTACTTGGTCTGAGGAAATATTCTAATTTTTCGAGATAGGATTTTTGAGTTTTCTTAAGCTGTATGCCATAATCAGCAATATTAAAACAATAAAAGGCTGTCCATATTTCAGTTGATGTGTAATGAATCCAGAATGTGTGACATTTTCATGTTTTTAGTTGCATTACAGAAAATAAAGGACTTTATCACGATATTCTAATTTTCTGAGACGGTCCTGTATACTTTACCGAGCACTACTTACAAATGGCACCACAGTGAAGCTCTTTTATGTGGAAACTGAGAACATTGTGGATGCATATCGTAACGTGCCAGCAAATCTCCCATTAGCCCCAGGAACAATGCGAATACACCAAGTGGTCCCCAACATGAAAGGGCAATTGATCACCAGGGATTTCAGCTGTCTGTGTGCCACATTGAAGAATCTGTCCTGTATATGTTTCAACACTAACCACTTCACCTTTGCTCCACTGTTAATGGGCCCCCAAATGATCAAGGCAACCCAGACCTCAAGCACACTACTCAGACATCAAACGCCCCAAGCCCCCAAGTCCTACCTCAGCCAACCACAAGCCCCCAAGTCCTACCTCAGCCAACCACAAGCAACCCAGTCCTACTTCAGCCAACCACAAGCAACCCAGTCAGACCTAAAGCAACCACAGTCAACCCAAACATACCTCAAGCACACAAGTCAGCAGAGCAGCTGACTGAATAACTTCAAGAGCCCCAGGAGATCAACTGGAGTAATGATGGGATTATTGGTCAATGGTGTGTCCTTACATGACCAGGAGCTGTACCCTGGAATCAATTGTTGGTTTTCTGTAGATAAAAGAGCTTGGTTTGTACCAGCTCTATATGGAAAGTGTCCTGAGACAACTCCTGTTGTGATTTGGCACTATACAAATAAAATTGAATTGAATTGAATTGAAAACTGAATTATGGCAAAAGATGAAGGATATGCCCATGTGAAGCACATGCACTGTATTGGCCGGAATAGATTTTTCTGGCCATCCCACGAGGACTGTATCTGGTACATGTTTGATGACATTTTAAGGTTGATTCCCTCTCCTGTCAATGTGACAGCATGACATGTAGAGATAAGGAAAGACATCTGGTCAAAACTTGTTGGCTAATGGTGCATAAGGTGATTTCTGCAATTCTGGGGGGGCATTTACAGATGTACGGCAGGCAAATTGATATTAGATGTTTGAAACATTGTTCCATTGCTGTTTGTTGCCATGGTTGAGTTTCAGCTGTCACCAAGGTTCACATTTTTTGACAGCGTACCTAGGATGGTGCTTTCTCCTCCTATTCCTGATTGTTTTTTGTTTTGTTTTTGAATGAAACAAACTTATTGAATTTACACATGCAGTATGAGTTTCATAGTAATTATTTTCATGATCTTCTACTCTAAAACCTCATATCTGTCAACAAAGTATTCTGATTTGTCATGTTGAATTAAAGGTTTATGACTGTGTCATAACTATCTTCTTCTATTCTTAAACAATTCCATTACACACACAATTGAAACAAGCAGTATAACCATTTCGGTAACTGTGTCATTCCTGTTACTGAGGTGTAAGTCCTGTTACTTGTACAATAATCTAATGTAATTTTAAAAAAAGAAAAAAAAAATTAATGCTGTGAAAGTGCTGATTATGATTTGGGCATATTTATTCATGAAAAAAAAAGTAAACTCTTCAATATTTTAACTCTAACTCTACAAACACACTATTGCAATAAGGGGCTTTTATCTTTCATATGGTATCATAATTGTTCTAAATATGCATTTATAACCTTTTCAAAGAGTAATTGATATAACAGGGCTGACAAAAAACTCATATATTCATATGTATGTTGCTTTAAATGTGAAAAAAATATATATATGTGTATAATAGTCTGAGATGGCACAGTACTTTTTTTTTGAGAGAGAGAGAGAGAGAGACAAGGATTCAATTCATTTAAAACATTAATCCAGGAGGAGTGAGGAGTTTGAGCACCCGAATGATCCTAGAGGCTATGTTGTCCGGGGCTTAATGCCCCTGGTAGGGTCTCCCAAGGCAAACAGGTTCTAGGTGACGGGTCAGACTAAGAGCGTTTCAAAAGCCCCTTATGACAGAGAAAAAACAAAGGAAGCGTACGTCGCCCGGATTGGCGTCACCGGGGCCCCACCCTGGAGCCAGGCCTGGGGTTGGGGCTCGCTGGCGAGCGCCTGGTGGCCGGGTCTTTGCCCACGGGACCCGGCCGGGCACAGCCCGAAGGAGCGACGTGGGCCCGCCTTCCCGTAGGCCCACCACCCGCAGGAAGGATCAGAAGGGGCCGGTGCTATGTGTCATGGGTGGCAGTCATGGGCGGGGGCCCCGACGACCCAAACCCTGGATAACGACTCTGGCTATGGGGACATGGAATGTCACCTCACTGTGGGGGAAAGAGCCTGAGCTAGTGCAGGAGGTTGAGCGGTACCGGCTAGAGATAGTCGGGCTCACCTCCACGCACAGTCTGGGCTCTGGAACCCAACTCCTTGAGAGAGGCTGGACTCTCTTCTACTCTGGAGTTGCCCGCGGTGAGGGGCGGCGAGCTGGTGTGGGCTTGCTTATATCCCCCCAGCTCAGCTGCCATGTGTTGGAGTTCTCCCCGCTGAGCGAGAAGGTCGCTTCCCTGCGCCTTCGGGTCGGGGATAGGTCTCTCACTGTTGTTTCGGCCTATGGGCCGAACAGCAGTGCAGAGTACCCGGCCTTCTTGGAGTCCCTGGGAGGGGTACTGGAAAGTGCTCCAACCGGGGACTCCATTGTTCTGCTGGGGGACTTCAATGCTCACGTGGGTAGCGACAGTGATACCTGGAGGGGTGTGACTGGGAGGAACGGCCTCCCCGATCTGAACCCGAGTGGTGTTCTGTTAATGGATTTCTGTGCTAGTCACAGTTTGTCCATAACAAACACCATGTTCAAGCATAAGGGTGTCCATCAGTGCACGTGGCACCAGGACACCCTAGGCCGGAGGTCAATGATCGACTTTGTGGTCACATCATCTGACCTTCAGCGGTATGTCTTGGACACTCGGGTAAAGAGAGGGGCTGAGCTGTCAACTGATCACCACCTGGTGGTGAGTTGGATTCGCCGGCAGGGGAAGAAGCGGACTTGACAGACCCAAACGTACCATGAGGGTCTGTTGGGAACGTCTGGCAGAACCTGCTGTCAGGGACGTTTTCAACTCCCACCTCCGGGAGAGCTTCGACCAGATTCCGAGGGAGGTTGGAGACATTGAGTCCGAATGGACCATGTTCTCCACTTCCATTGTTGATGCAGCCGTCCGTAGCTGTGGCTGTAAAGTCGGCGGTGCCTGTCGTGGCGGCAACCCCCGAACCCGGTGGTGGACACCGGAAGTAAGGGATGCCGTCAAGCTGAAGAAGGAGTCCTATCGGGCCTGGCTGGCTCATAGGACTCCTGAGGCAGCTGATGGGTACCGGCGGGCCAAGCGCGTGGCAGCTCGGGCAGTTGTAGAAGCAAAAACGGGTCTGGGAGGAGTTCGGGGAGGCCATGGAGGAGGACTACCGGTCGGCCTCGAGGAAATTCTGACAAACCATTCGGAGCCTCAGGAAGGGGAAGCAGCTCTCTGTCAACACTGTTTACAGTGGAGATGGGGAGCTGTTGACCTCGACTGGGGATATTGTCGGGCGGTGGAAGGAATACTTCGAGGATCTCCTCAATCCCACTGTCATGTCTTCCGTAGAGGAAGCAGAGACTGGGGACTTGGAGGTCGATTCATTCATCACCGGGGCTGAAGTCGCAAGCTCCTCAGTGGCAAAGCACCGGGGGTGGATGAGATCCGCCCTGAGTACCTCAAGTCTCTGGATGTTGTAGGTTTGTCTTGGTTGACACGCCTCTGCAACATCGCGTGGCAGATGGGAACAGTGCCTCTGGACTGGCAGACTGGGGTGGTGGTCCCTCTTTTTAAAAAGGGGGACCGGAGGGTGTGTTCCAACTATCGGGGGATCACACTCCTCAGCCTCCCTGGGAAAGTCTATTCCAGGGTACTGGAGAGGAGAATCCGGCCGATAGTCGAACCTCGGATTCAGGAGGAACAATGCGGTTTTCGTCCTGGCCGTGGAACACTGGACCAGCTCTATACCCTCCACAGGGTGCTTGAGGGTTCATGGGAGTTTGCCCAAACAGTCCACATGTGTTCTGTGGACTTGGAGAAGGCATTCGACCGTGTCCCTCGCGTCATTCTGTGGGAGGTGCTCCGGGAGTATGGGGTTGGAGGCCCTCTATTGAGGGCTGTACAGTCCCTGTACAACCGGAGCATTGCCGGCAGTAAGTCGGACCTGTTCCCGGTGCATGTTGGACTCTGGCAGGGCTGCCCTTTGTCACCGGTTCTGTTCATCATTTTTATGGACAGAATTTCTAGGCGCAGCCAGGGGCCGGAGGGGGTTCGGTTTGGGAGCCGCCAGATTTCGTCTCTGCTTTTTGCAGATGATGTTGTCTTGTTGGCTCCCTCGAGCCAGGACCTTCAGCATGCACTGGGGCGGTTCGCAGCCGAGTGTGAAGCAGCTGGGATGAGAGTCAGCACCTCCAAGTCCGAGGCCATGGTTCTTGACCGGAAAAAGGTGGCTTGCTCCCTTCAGGTTGGGGGAGAGTTCCTGCCTCAAGTGGAGGAGTTTAAGTATCTTGGGATCCTGTTCACGAGTGAGGGAAGGATGGAGCGTGAGATTGACAGGCGGATCGGTGCAGCGGCTGCAGTAATGCAGTCGCTGTACCGGTCTGTCGTGGTGAAGAAGGAGCTGAGCCAAAAGACGAAGCTCTCGATTTACAGGTCAATCTTCGTTCCTACCCTCACCTATGGTCATGAACTTTGGGTCATGACCAAAAGAACGAGGTCCCGGATACAAGCGCCTGAAATGAGTTTCCTCCGCAGGGTGGCGGGGCGCTCCCTTAGAGATAGGGTGAGGAGCTCTGTCACCCGGGAGGAGCTCAGAGTAGAGTCGCTGCTCCTCCACATCGAGAGGAGTCAGCTGAGGTGGCTTGGGCATTTTTATCGGATGCCCCTTGGACGCCTCCCTAGGGAGGTGTTCCAGGCATGTCCCACCGGGAGGAGACCCCGGGGAAGACCCAGGACACGCTGGGGTGACTATGTCACTCGGCTGGCCTCGGGATCCCCCCGTAAGAGCTGGGGGAAGTGTCTGGGGAGAGGGAAGTCTGGGCGTCCCTGCTCAGACTGCTCCCCCCGCGACCCGGCCCCGGATAAGCGGGAGAAAATGGATGGATGGATGGATTTAACACAATGCTTTGAAAATCAAACACTGAAAAGTGAAAATGGCAAGCTTTCATAGAATGACCCACAATCACCTCTCCCTTAGCGCTCTCACTACACTGGGGTGCACTACTTACTTAACTACTGGGGCTCTATTTTCGACTCTGCCACCGGCGCGGCGCAGGCGCGGCGCAAAGTCAAGTCCATTGCACCAATGGGGCATGGCGGTGCAGACTTTGGTATTTTCGTGAGCTGCGCCGCCGGCGCACCTCCACCTCCTTCTCATTTCAGTCCCACCCAGCGGCGTATGTCGAAAAGAGGGAGGGGAGAAGGCGTGTAGTGGGTTTGGCATAGCCGAGTCAAATCTTCACCAATCACAGCAGCTCCTCGCCTCACCTTTAAGAACCGCTGGCGATGCGCATGGCAAGTTTCCAGGGGACTGATGTCACTCATGTCTCCTGACATCCGTTTGTATTACTTTGCACACCCGTTTGTATATACTGTTTATTTTTTCTCAGTATATATATATTGTTTTATATGATGTTCTATATTTTGTGGTATATTTTGTTTATATATATAGAAATATATTGTTTTTATATTTGCTTTTTATGTATATAGTTCTCTCTATTTTCTTTCTTTTCTAATTTTTTTCTAATTCTATTCTTGTAAGGAGCACTACAACAAAAACAATTTCCCCTCGGGGATAAATTAAGGATTTCTGATTCTGATGTCTAAGTAAGGTCCTTAGATGGTAAATCCTCCTCCTCCTCCTCATCCTCCTCAAAGCAATGATGTACTCCATCTTTGTAGATAACGTTAAGCATTACAATGATAACATTTGTATTTGGAATGAAATGACGTGGGTAATAGCGGACAACGATCATCACTTACGTTTTTTCCATGTGTCTGTCTCTCTCTGTCTCTCGAGTGCTCTGAGATAGATGCAGTATATATACTCTGTTGGATGTCACGGCTGTTTCTGTTTGGCACAGCGACGTTAACCGATTAGTTCGCATCCCTGTTTCACCTGCATACATTCGGTCAGGGTGAGTGACCATTACGCATACCGAATGCGCTTGCGATGTCGTCAGATGAGATACTGATCAAAATATATAAATTTAGGTCTGACTGTATGTGCTGACTCAGACAGCTGCACTGAATCGTGGCTGTTGCTAATTATTGATCGCAGTGTGCTTTCGATGACTGACCGAGCACTGCTGCAAACACCGTTAAAACCACGCTGCCGTCTTGTTGACGGTGTGATATATGGTGTCATCACGTTTTCAGTGGATAGCCGTTATCACCTAGCAGCCACACATCCAGAGGGGTGTCCCCCTGAAAGACTGTAGGGATGCTAGAATTCGCCAGGATGAACGAGTCATGTGCCGACCCGGGGAAAGTGGCATATACGTTTGTCACAAGGCACTTTGAGTCACAGATCACCAGACATCCATGTTTCACCTATGTACATTCAGTCAGGGTGAGTGACCATTACGCGTGCCGAACGCGCTTTTGATGTGGTCGGATGAGATACTGATCAAAATATATAAATTTAGGTCTGACTGTATGTGCTGACTCAGATAGTTGCATTGAATTGCGGCTGTTGCTAATAATTGATCGCAATGAAATGTGGAAACCTGACTGTGAGGTGTTGGTGACATGAGCGCTTACAAAACGAAAATCCACTTGCGCCGCTGGCGCACAGAGTTGAGCAGGTCTGAGGTGACCGAAATGGTCAAAAATTCCATTATGCCGACACCTCCCCCCTACTGCGCTGCAACGCCCATCCTGGCACACCTCTGTATGCCTTGGTCTACCAAAATACCAAATGCGTCGTGCGCCTGCCTGCGCCGCTCGAAAATACCACTGCGCCGGTGGCTGAGTCGAAAATAGAGCCCCTAGTGTTAAATGATCGTCTTTTTCCCTGTCACTCGTTAAGTGCAGGGATATGAGTCAGGCAGAGAGCACACATCGAGGAGATTATTCTCAGTGTGTTTTATTTTCATCAGTAATTTTACCATTGCGTCTACAACTCACGTCTGTGATGAAACACTTTTCCAAGCTCGAAGATATGAAAGCTGTGATGCTGGCATGTCTCCTGCTACTGAATTTGGAGTACTATCTCAGACCCAAATTTCAGAACAGTTCAGTTCAGTTTATTTTGTTAATGTTTAAAAAATTCAGGGAGCTATTTTATTTATTTATTTGAGTGAATTTTAAGAAATGCTGCTGGAAGGCCCCTGCACTTTTTGTTAAATAATTAAACTTAAAGGCATTTCAATTAAGATTTTGTGTTTGTGTTATTTTACAAAAAGTTAAGGTCTTTTTTCCAGTGTACACAAAACAAACAAATAGTACACTGTATTCATTCTAATCCCTGGTGTGTTTCTCAAAATTTTGACACCAATATTTAAATTTTTGCTGCAAACGAATATCGGTTTTAAATATCGGTTTCACTTGATTATTAATAATCGGTATCGGCCCTGAAAAATCCATATCGGTAGATCTCTACACCTCACCTGGTTGCCGCCACACATGCTTGACACCATCTTGGTCTCATCAGACCACAGGACATGGTTCCAGTAATCCATGTCCTTAGTCTGCTTGTCTTCAGCAAATTGGCTTTCTTGTGCATCATCTTTAGAAGAGGCTTCTTTCTGGGACGACAGCTATGCAGACCAATTTGATACAGTGTGCGGCGTATGATCTGAGCACTGACAGACTGACCCCCTTTATCATCTGTAGCAATGCTGGCAGCAGTCATACGTCTATTAGTCATACGAGACAACCTCTGGATATGATGCTGAGCACGTACACTCAACTTCTTTGTTCAACCATGGGGAGGCCTGTTCAGAGTGGAACCTGCCTTGTTAAACTGCTGTATGGTCTTGGCCACTGTGCTGCAGCTCAGTTTCAGGGTGTTAGAAATCTTCATATAGCCTAGGCCATCTTTATGTAGAGTAACAATTCTTTTTTCAGATCCTCAGAGAGTTCTTTGCCATAAGGTACCATGTTGAACTTCCAGTGACCAGTATGAGCAGTGGCGGTTCTAGACAAATTTTACTAGGGGGGCTAAGGAGGGGCCAGTGTTTAACCAGAGGGGCACATTAAAAATGGCAACAAATAATATTTAAAGATTATAATCTTCATTTTACTTTATAATCATATCAACATTTATTTTGTTCAAGAGCGAGGTAGGGCCATAAAAAATTAAAAATGAAAAATACAGTACAGGGTACAAATATAGGGTGTCAATTCAATGTGAACAAAACTCCGGGGTACAACAAGGTGCGAATTCCTATTTATGGAAGTCCCACTACTGTGGACAGTTGAGTCCACGCTTGAATATTTGAATTGGCATAATGCTGGATCAATTGAATATTAATTAGAATTAAAAACAAACAAACAAAAACGTAGGGGCATGCATTATATTTCATTGCCTAACCATCCCTCCCTACCTACAGCCTACTGTTGATTACTATACTCAAATGTATTTGTTATCGCAATGCAACAGCCAAGACAAATGAAGTTACGATGAAGTTGGGTGGCATGGTGGACAGTGGTAACACTGTCGCCTCACAGCTAGAAGGTCCCGGGTTCAATTCCCAGCCCTCCCTACTTAACACGGGCAGACAGCCCACTGTTGATTACCATGCACCATGCCTTTGGTGCCTGCTGCCCTTTATCTCAAGGAAAGGGGCCTTTCTGTGTGGAGTTTGCATGTTCTCCCGGTGTTCACCCGGGGTATCCTCCACAAAAAAAACCCACTAAAAACATGCAGGAAGACAAAAGGAACTGGCTCCCCAGGCCCCGCTGTCAGCTGGCAGCCGGGCTGCTCCTGGTCTGCCACGGAGGAAGGACTTACCAGGATGGGTCTAATGTGGAGGAACAATTTCACTGAAGCATGGCATGTGCATGTTGTGTTGCTGTTGTTGTGTTCACCGAAGCATGGCATGTGCATGTTGTGTGGTGATTAATAAAGTATGTCTTCTTCATCTTCTTCTTCTTCTTCTTCTTCTTCTTCTTCTTCTTCTTCTTCTTCACATCACATCATTGTGCAGACCTAGCAAGGATACTGACATTTGGACATTAGCATCGCTTCGATGAGTTTGCTTAGATATGTTTAAGTTTCTAAACATATCGAGACCAGACATTTCCAGACTTGATTTCATTATGAGTGTAAGGAACAACAGTAATGTGGTTATGTGCAAGAGCAACAAGTCACTTACGAGATGAAATTGTTTTGCTCACCTTCGACTAGTTGCTGATCTGTCATTCACTGAGCAGCACCACACACTGCATGAAAAACCACATTTCAAACCAGTAAACCCCCGCGAAGTTCGTTGATTATCTGCAATTCACAGCCAGTTTACGGGGAAGTTCGCCCGCTCCAAATATCGTTGGAAACGGACCCTCCGTTGGTGGGGGGCGTGGTTATTCGCGCCTCCATGAAGGTGAGAATAGCTCTAAGTAGCACATGAATGCTACCAACCTTGATCTACTCAGGCTGGCCTGCAGGCTTCACAAACAACCATTGGATGATTCCACAGGCATTTTAAAAGGAAACCCTCATGTGATTGGATAGCAACTCCAATCACATGAGTGAGTGATCATGCGATTGGATGGCAATTCTGCTGTTATTGGTCATCTGTACACCAAAAAATAAATAAATAAATAAATAAATAAATAAAATATATATACAGTACAGGCCAAAAGTTTGGACACACCTTCTCATTCAATGCGTTTTCTTTATTTTCATGACTATTTACATTGTAGATTCTCACTGAAGGCATCAAAACTATGAATGAACACATGTGGAGTTATGTACTTAACAAAAAAAGGTGAAATAACTGAAAACATGTTTTATATTCTAGTTTCTTCAAAATAGCCAGCCTTTGCTCTGATTACTGCTTTGCACACTCTTGGCATTCTCTCGATGAGCTTCAAGAGTTAGTCACCTGAAATGGTTTTCACTTCACAGGTGTGCCTTATCAGGGTTAATTAGTGGAATTTCTTGCTTTATTAATGGGGTTGGGACCATCAGTTGTGTTGTGCAGAAGTCAGGTTAATACACAGCCGACAGCCCTATTGGAAAACTGTTAAATTTCATATATGGCAAGAACCAATCAGCTAACTAAAGAAAAAGGAGTGGCCATCATTACTTTAAGAAATGAAGGTCAGTCAGTTTGCAAAAACTTTAAATGTGTCCCCAAGTGGAGTCGCAAAAACCATCAAGCGCTACAACAAAACTGGCACACATGAGGACCGACCCAGGTAAGGAAGACCAAGAGTCACCTCTGCTTCTGAGGATAAGTTCATCCGAGTCACCAGCCTCAGAAATCGCAAGTTAACAGCAGCTCAGATCAGAGAACAGATGAATGCCACACAGAGTTCTAGCAGCAGACCCATCTCTAGAACAACTGTTAAGAGGAGACTGCGCAAATCAGGCCTTCATGGTCAAATAGCTGCTAGGAAACCACTGCTAAGGAGAGGCAACAAGCAGAAGAGATTTGTTTGGGCCAAGAAACACAAGGAATGGATATTAGACCAGTGGAAATCTGTGCTTTGGTCTGATGAGTCCAAATTTGAGATCTCTGGTTCCAACCGCTGTGTCTTTGTGAGACGCAGAAAAGGTGAACGGATGGATTCCACATGCCTGGTTCCTACTGTGAAGCATGGAGGAGGAGGTGTGATGGTGTGGGGGTGTTTTGCTGGTGACACTGTTGGGGATTTATTCAAAATTGAAGGCACACTGAACCAGCATGGCTACCACAGCATCCTGCAGCGACATGCCATCCCATCCGGTTTGTGTTTAGTTGGACGATCATTTATTTTTCAACAGGACAATGACCCCAAACACACCTCCAGGCTGTGTAAGGGCTATTTGACCAAGAAGGAGAGTGGAGTGCTGCGGCAGATGACCTGGCCTCCACAGTCACCGGACCTGAACCCAATCACGATGGTTTGGGGTGAGCTGGACCGCAGAGTGAAGGCAAAGGGGCCAACAAATGCTAAACACCTCTGGGAACTCCTTCAAGACTGTTGGAAAACCATTTCAGGTGACTACCTCTTGAAGCTCATTGAGAGAATGCCAAGAGTGTGCAAAGCAGTAATCAGAGCAGAGTGTGGCTATTTTGACGAAACTAGAATATAAAACATGTTTTCAGATATTTCACCTTTTTTTTGTTAAGTTCATAACTCCACATGTGTTCATTCATAGTTTTGATGCCTTCAGTGAGAATCTACAATGTAAATAGTCATGAAAATAAAGAAAACACAATGAATGAGAAGGTGTGTCCAAACTTTTGGCCTGTACTATATATATATATATATGTGTGTGTGTGTGTGTGTGTGTGTGTGTGTCTGTGTGTCTGTGTGTGTGTGTACACACACACACACACACACGCACACATACATATATGTATGTATGTGTATAAATATATTTTAATGATTCATTTATTTGACTATCCACCTTCTGAAAACTACACTACCACACAGTAGAACACAAAGAGCACAGTTGACAGAAACATTTTGAAAAAGTCTTTAATGAAATCGTGGCAAACACACATCAACAAGGATCAACCAAATAAAATCAGTGACTACTGGGGAAAAAAAAGCAAGGAAATGTGCAGAGGGGTTCACTGATAAGAGTCTCTGGGTTGGGCCATGCCGCTGGTCCATGGTGCATGAAAAAAAGAGTCGAAGACCTCTGAAAATGCTTCTTTGCTGCCTCTGGGTCATACTGAGTTGGCGCCTGTCGCTTTGAAGGGGACTCGATGCGAAGCCTCTTGCAGTGTGTCGCCACATACTTTGGGTCGCTCTCCAGCAGCTCTTGCGGTGTCTGGCAGAGTTGGGAGAGCTAGGACACAGCTTCTTGTTTCCAGCAGCTGTAAATACAGTGTGAAAATAAAGCAGCATTCATGTAACTCTTAAGTCTGTGAAACACAAAAGTACAAACACATCATGCAACGTTTATATTTACTTACATTCTGCAGAATATTTCCTTTGTATTTCTGTGTATTTTATTAACCTACCCCTGCTCAGGTTCATATCGCCTGTCGTTTCTGTCACTATTGTGCAGACGTCACACCTTTTCCTTTAAAATACAAAATACTTTGTAATGTTAAATGTAACGGGAACGGTTACCAAACATTCGGAACGTAGTGCAATAAGAATAATAAAGAATTAAAAACTGCACAATGTAGTATTAAACGCTAACATTACCTATGTAACTTATGCACCCGTCTCTTCGTCTCCACAGCTGCAGTTCGGTCAGGGCTGCTCCTCCAGAGCGAGCAGTCTGGCTTTTATCTCGGCCATTCTCCTCACCTATTACGCAATCAGCTGCATTAGCAGCCGACACAATCCACTGAAGGCGCTCAGCAGTTTCTTCTCTAAATTGTTTGAACTATCTGGATATGGTTGCTCCACAACCAGGCCATCCACTTGTCGCAGAGGAGTGCCTTCTGGGGTGAACTGAGGACGACGTCTGGCCATTGTATGAACAGAGTTAAAGTGTAGCAGGAACCGAAAACTAACTGTTTGGATCCAAACTCCATTCGCGTTCACAGACGCGGCGAGATCGTTTTCTGCCGACGTCATTGCGTCAGAGGAGGCGCCCAATCATATGCGAGGTCGCACTCTCGGAAATTTTCGCGAGACAATTTTTGTTGTGTAGAAAGAAAAACATGCTGTGATTTTGCTAGGTACTTTGATTTTCTATTTTTGTACCTGAATATTTCATAAAACATGTAAACTTCTTTAAACTGACATCATCGAAAATAAAAAAAAGAAAAGTTACTTTGGTGTGGTCCCTCTTTATTCCTACTTAAAGAATCAGCAGTGGACTTACCCAGCTGGAATTTTGCAAGCTAATCACACAACCATTTTTCATCTGGTGTTGTGGGAAAAATTGTGGCGTGTCCAAGAACTGTAGATGCTTTAATTTTCACAATTTGATCTAGCAATTTAAGTGGAAAATGAAAGGCTTTTGAGAGTCAGGACTCTTATCCTGTATGTAACCTATAAAATTATTTAAACACACTTTTAAATCCTCATGAAAAAAAAAAAATCTTTGTCTGTATTCTGTAGGCACAGAACACACACACACACACACACACACACACACACACACACACACACACACACACACACACACACACACACACACACACACACACACACACACAATTTGCATTTGCATATCTTGCAGCATTATATTTGCATTTTAACACCTCATGGTCACAGTGGCTGAGAGAGAACTTCCACGGCAATTTACAGTGACGATAATTGACGGAAATGCTACTTTTCATGCAGTGACACGTGGCAGGCTACAGTGTTTGGGTGCACCGCTCTAATTTACCCATGTAGAACGTTGTGTCGCATTAGTTAAGCTTTTGGCACTCGCATGCAAAATCAAAATAAATTTATAATTTCTTTATTTGGTCAGCATGGGGGGCCACAGGGATGACCAGGGACATGTCTCTGTGTAGAGCTGCCACTGAGTATGAGAGAATGTGAGAGTGATAATACCAAATTTAACACACCTCCTCCCCATTCAGACCTGAGACCTCGTAACACTAACGAGTCACATGACACTGGGGAGGGAAAATGGCTAATTGGGCACAATTTGGGGTGTGTACTTTTGTTGCCAGCGGTTTATACATTAATGGCTGTGTGTTGAACTATTTTGAGGGCACAGCAAATTTACACTGTTATACAATCTGTACACTGACTACTTTACATTGTATCAAAGTGTGATATCTTCAGTGTTGTCCCATGAAAAGATACAATAAAATATTGACAAAAATGTGAGGGGTGTACTCACTTTTGTGAGATAGATAGATAGATAGATAGATAGATAGATAGATAGATAGATAGATAGATAGATAGATAGATAGATAGATAGATAGATAGATAGCTGCACACACACACGCACACACACACGCATACACACACACACACACACACACACACACACACACACACACACACACACACACACACACACATACATACATACATACATACATACATACGCACTGTATGTATGGGTATAACACCAAGTCATTAAACTTCTGGGATATCAATCTGTCCAATTAGGAAGCACAAGTGATTGTGACTCAATTACACCTGCTTTGGTGCAAATGTCACAGGTGCAATGGTGACACATATATACACACATATACATATACTGTATATTCACATTTCCAAAAACTTCAAATTACTGGTCACTATTAAGTCAGTGGGAAGTGAATGATTGAATGAGGGAGTGATTTTCAAAACAGTCTAAAAAAAAAAACCTGGAATCCTCTTGTAAAATAACCACCAGTGTAGATAATATTCCTATTTCTTTCATTGATCTCACCATGTTCATCACGTCAACAGGTAGCAGTGTTGTGAGAAGTATTCATATCTTTTACTGAACTAAAAGCAACAATGAAAATACTTTGCTGTAACCAAATTTCCAAAGATGTTGGGACACCGTGTAAAATTTAAATAGAAACAGAATGTCATGATTTGCCAAACACTGAAACCCCATTTTTAGTTGAAAATAGCATAAAAAGAACATCTCAAATGTTGAAACTGAGAGATTTATTTGTTTTAGAATATTATATCTTATTTGAAAATTTGATCAGCAAGATGGTTCAAAAAAGCTGGGACAGGGTCAAGTTTATCAATCTGTTGCATATCCTCTTTTTTTAAAAAAAACACTCTGCAAGTGTTTCGAACTGAGGAAACCAATTGTAATTTTGAAAGAGGAATGTTTTAACATTCTTGCTTGATGTACAGTTTCAGCTGCTCAACAGTTTGGGGGCTCCTTTGTAGTCTTTTACGTTTTGCAATGTCCCAAACATTGGGTGTCAAGTCCAGAGTACAGGCAGGCCACACTCTTTTACCACAGAGCTGTGCTTTTTGAATACATGCAGAATGTGGTTTGGAATTGTCTTGCTGAAATAAGCAAGGCTACCTGTGAAAGAAGTCGCCTACTTGGCAACATATGTTGCACCAAACCTGTCTTTGCCCATGCCATGTGCACTAATGCACCCCCACACCATCACAGATGCTGGCTTTTTAACTGTGTGTTCATAACAAGCTAACAAGATGGTCTCTCTCTCCTCTTTAGGTCCAGAGGATATGTCATCCATGATTTCCAAGAAGAATTTAGCTTTGATTCGTCAGATGACAGAACAGTTTTCCACTTTGACTCAGACTTTCCTAAATGAGCTCAGTCTCAGGTTTATATATATGGTTTCTATTCATAATGGAGTTTCAACTTACGTTCATGGATGCAGTGACAAATTATGTTATGTGCCATCTGGGGGCTGGAAAATCACAGCCATCTAATGTTGGTTGTCTTTATTCTTAAATAGTTGCACTGTTTGCCAGCACAGTCTGTCAGAGTAATGAACCCCTCCCCACCTTTACTTTTTCAGTTTTTGGCAAATTGTGATGTTCTGTTTTTACATTTAACACAGTATCCCAACTTCTTTGGTTACGGGGTCGTACAAGTAAAAGTCCACGTTCAAGATTTTACTTAAGTAAAAGAACAAGAGTATTTTGAGTAAAATGTACTAAACGTATCAAAAGTGAGTAAAAATAAGTCCTTGCTGCACACTGCTAATATCATACTGTTCAATAGATTAATCCATAGTACTGCATCATATTTTATAAAATGATCAAATATATTGTTTGAAAACCACAATGTGCAAAGTGCCGAGCAATTATATTTTTTTACTTGACTTTTATTTGTCACATATAATTTTACCTCAGCAATACATGATGTAAAGCAGCATGAATTGAAATACTCAAGCATAGTACAAGTACCTCAAAATTATATTCAAGTATCGTAGTTAAGCAAATGTACTTAGTTGCTTTACTTTACTAGTTAGCTGTGCCACAGCCCCTGTCTTAGACATTTACTACCAACACCACCCACACCCATTATGTAATACATCCACCTCCTGTCCTTTGGGTCACTTTTTTTTTGTTTGTTTTTATTTACTGACACAAACTTTCACTTTCAGTGAAAAATACTCAAGAATTTGTTACATTTGGTTTGAGCTGTGATTTAAATTTTCCTCAGTTCCACAAGCTAATTCCCTTCTACACTAATGGTAGTAATGTTCAAATAGAATGTGTTGAATTCCATGTGCTCCGTGATCACTTCACCATGCATTTGGTGACAGGTAGAATGAATGGAGATAATGGACTGGACAAGGCAGGACCAAACCTCTGGGTCAGCTCTGTCAAACACATTATCTTAGAAGTCAGAAACAACATTTAGGCCAAGAAATTCCAAAAGTCTGTATATATCACATCAATCTAATATACTGAACTTAAAGTATTAGTACTACTCAAACTACTTGCTTGCTAAGTTTTCAGCAAAGCCTGTGATCTTAACCAAAAGGAGTGATCTGATAGAACAGAAAATATAGCCCCTTCCCTGAGTTATATTTTTGTTCAGACACTGTCACTTTAGACACTGTCCAGTCACCAATTTAGTAAGTAGACGCAATGCAAAAAGACAGGGAATACCATTCTAAGGTGATTAACTGTGACTCTGACCAGGACTCTGACACCCATCATCACCAGAGGAGGTCAGTCATCAGCCTCTAGATGTTGAAATGACTGTTGAAAAGAAGGAAAGACAAACCAAAATATAATTGGTGAGTTTTGTTTTGTTTCTGTCCAGTTTGAACAAAGTGTGTTTTTCATGAGGGTCTGCTCTACGAAGTCTATAAGGGAAAGGCATAGCGTGGAGGAAAACACAACAGTGGCAATAGTATTGGGACAATGCAGCAGAAGGCAGACATCTGCATGCAATAATAGAGTGGGTATTACAAGAAATAGGGGACACAAGAGGAAGCAACAGCACACTCTTCATCATGGGAAAATATCCAACAGGCAATTGCAATCAGTGTCATGAGGCTGAGACAGTAGAGCATATTTTCATATCATGCAAGAAATTTACACACAAGAGACGAGTTATGATGACACAGCTATGGAAAATAGGGCAGGTGGAGGACAATGTTAAATATATATTAGAGAAGGGATAATGAGCAAGGGAGAAAATGGATTTTTCGTTCTCTAAGAACGACTGAACTGGACAGACGTATCTAGGGAGATGACAGTATCACCCCTGAATGGATTAAGATGGAAAGTGAATCCAGAAGATGGCAGTAATGCAACATTGTGGATGCCAGCTGCTGTAAAACCTCACAGAAGAAGAAGAAGAAGAAGAAGAAGAAGAAGAAGAAGCGAGCCGATAAAGAGACAATGGCAGCAGGTAAGAGGCCCTAATATACTGTGACAAAAAGTGACAAATCTGCTAAGTATAAGTGCATTCAAGAGGTGAAGAAACATGTTCCAGCAATGGCTGCATTCATACTGTCACCCATTTTTGTAATCACTCTCTCCTACCAATTGTCTATCTTGCCAACAACCTCTCTCAACCTCTTACAACTGAAGCATATTTAAGTTGTGTGTACATATCCTTCAAGTAATACATATTAAAACTAAGTTCTGAATTTATATGCCTTTTAGCATTTTTATTTATATAATGCAGGGATGACCACAGCATTTCACTTTCAACCAGGTACCTGATTCAGACCACATAATTGTTGTCCCTTACTTAATACAGGAACTAACTTATTTAACCTCAATCCCTGTTGCAATGATATTTCAATGCAAGTGGTTGCCTAATTGTGTACCTTTGTCTAAATATTAGGGGTATGTGGACATTGGTAAGGGTGCTGGGATGGCCCAGCATCAGGTGCCTAAAAACTTCCCTTGTTTTCAAATCCCATTGTTGACAGGTATGGTGTGGTATGTTATATGATGATAAATGGTTATAACACATTATAATGTAAAAACCATGCATCTCTAAGTCTGGATTCTAGTGTCCCAATTCCTTGGTTTCACAATGAAATCATTTTTTTTCCTGCCCCTTTTTCTCATGCAGCCCTGTCCATCTGGCTCATGATGTAAGTGTTTTCCTTCAGATTAGGGGGACACAGAGGAGAATTTGGGAAGACACACTGGACACTGAACTAGCAGCACTGGCGTCTGCTCTGGAATCAAAGCGACACATGTCGTCCCAGGTTTTTGACCTGACATTTTTGTTGCCACTGTTGTCCAGCCTCTGTGACAGCCCCTTACACTAAAGTTAGCACATCCGTCACCCCCAACTCACTGCCCCCACCCACCAACCTAACTGTCTTTCTCCTTCTTGTGTGTAGAAATTGGCCACTAGTTGTAGTGTCTTTACTGGAAGTCTGCAAACCAGCAGACAAGATAAGGGGTCCATAAAATTCTATTGAGAGGCCTTTATTTGACTTTTGTTGGTCTGGGTTACCTCCACTAAGGAGGATGGAAAAGACAGCAACAGCACATTTACTTTTTTTGTGCATTTACTACAGGAAGAAGAAGAAAAGGACAAGGTACCCTAGGGTGCCTTGGGGAAGCTGTGGCTCAGGAAGTAGAGTGGGCGTCTGCCCATCAGGAGGTCGGTGGTTCGATCCCTGGCCTTGGGAGTCCACATGCCGAAGTGTCCTTTGGCAAGATAATGAACCCCAAAACTGCCCCTGATGCTGCACCATTGGTGTGTGTCATACAGTATGTGCGTCACTTTGGATAAAAGCGTCTGCCAAATGACTAATTGTAATTGTAATTGTAATCTACCCAAACCAATCATCTTTCATCTGAGTTTCCCATTTGATAGGACAACTGAGAAAAATGCGTCCACTACTTTTGTGAATTTCCCTTGGGGATGAATAAAGTATCTATCTGTCTATCTGGTAGTGCCCATGAGGTGAACTGGCACTTCTCCAGATTCTAGTCCAAACTCTGAACTATGGTCTGTGCTGGACTTGAACCGGTCACCCTGTAGCTCCCAAAAATAATACATAAAACAACAGTGCAGCATTTGAAACAAGCATATTGTCATGCACTGTCACTATAAATCCTGCACAAAGTATAGACTATATATATCATTATTTAAACATTAACACAAAACTTAAGCATCATTGTAATTAATTTCATTAATTTCAATCATTGTCGATACATTATGATTTTAGATGCTGTTGCAATCATTACATAGACAGTTTCCCATAGACTATATATATACTAGTGCTGTCAAAAATATTGCGTTATTAAGGCGTTAATGCAAATCAATTTTAACGGCGTCATTTTTTTTATCGCGCGATTAACACTCTTTGTGACCTAGTGAACTTGTAGTTTTTTATAAGCTGTGGCCACTGCTAGTAACGTTACAAAAACTACAGGATCCTATTGTAAACCCGAAACAAAACAATAGGCACGCCCCACGCATGTTTTGGTCTTGTCTGCTTGCTAGCTGTGAAAGTGTAGGTGGATGTCAAGCGCGAAACGCCGAAATGGATGCAAACAAGATTCTGAATAGAAAGTTTAGTTTCAAAAAGTTGCCAGATGGGTCAACTGACAAAACCAAAGTTTGGACAGAGGCATATGGATACCGCAACTAAAAACAAGCTTACTGCAGCCATAGCCATGTAATGTTTATTCTTTCTGGAGAGAAATAAGACACTGCGTTGATAAGCCTCTGGTGAATAAACAGAAGAGCATTATAGGCTGTGTCCCAATTCAGGCGCTGCATCCTTCGGAGGACCCTTCCTACGCGGCCCACGGAGGACCCGGCCCACGGAGGACGCAGAGGCTCCTCCGTCGGCCGCATCAATCATCGGTAAATGCTGGTCTAGCCTTCGGAGCATTTCCTAATTGCGTCACGATGTCATAACTTCTACCCTCCTATAACCCGGGAAAAACACACGTACAGAGACAAAAATTTAACAGACGACAAACAACACAACAGAAACATAACCGACAGACGACGGAAACTTAACAGACGACAATGGAGCTAGAGGTTTTGCGACACCGGCGGCTCTTTTATCTCCGACTGGGAGAGCGCCGTGGGGGGGTAACATTAACCGGCTATTTTAACCCATATTAATGTTCATACATTACCCGTTAATAAACGATACCGTTTAGTGACAAACGCTTGCCATATAAACTATGGGCTGACATATTTAAACATGAGTCTTGATAAAGGGTTCTGTATGATGTAATATTAATGCTATGTTTTTAAGATCTGAAAAGTGCTTGAATTTTCAGCCGTCGATTGCTTGAGCAATCGACGGCTGCCATGTGAGGATCAAGCCTCCAAGCGGTCCTGATGGTCACTGTTATCGGAACAGGAAACTGTTTGTTTCAATAATCTTGCAGCACCATCAGGGACTCCTGCTCAGCCTCAACTGTATATATGTTCTCTGTAAATCTGCAAATCTCTGTAAATAGTAATTTCTGCTGAAACTAATTTCAACTAATTTCAATAATTTCATCATCAAAATCATCTACCTGTATTTTAGATCCTATCCCGACTAAGCTGTTTAAAGAAGTATTACCTCTAATTGACTCTTCAGTTTTAGACATGATCAATCTCTCTTTATCAACAAGCTATGTACCACAGTCCTTTAAAGTAGCTGTGATAAAACCGCTACTGAAAAAGCCTACTCTTGATCCAGGGGTTTTAGCCAACTATAGACCGATATCCAACCTTCCCTTTCTCTCAAAAACTCTTGAGAAAGCAGTTGCCAATCAGCTGTGCGACTTTCTAAACAATAATAGTTTATTGGAGGATTTCCAGTCAGGATTTAGAGTGCATCATAGCACAGAGACAGCACTGGTTAAAGTTACAAATGACCTTCTAATTGCATCTGATAAAGGATTTGTCTCTGTACTAGTCTTACTGGATCTTAGTGCTGCATTTGACACCATTGACCATGGCATCCTATTGCAGACACTGGAACATTTCATTGGCATTAAGGGAACTGCGCTAAGCTGGTTTAAATCCTACTTGTCAGATCGCTCTCAGTTTGTACGCGTTAATGACGACTCCTCTGTGCTCACTAAAGTCACCTATGGAGTTCCGCAGGGTTCTGTGCTTGGACCAATTCTATTCACCTTATATATGCTTCCTTTAGGTAAGATTATCAGGAAGCACTCAATAAATTTTCATTGCTATGCAGATGATACCCAGCTATATTTATCAATGAAACCGGAAGAAACCAGTCAGTTAACTAGACTACAAGCATGTCTTCATGACATAAAGACCTGGATGACCTGCAATTTTCTGACAAAACAAAACTGAAGTTATAGTAGTAGGCCCTAAACATCTTAGAAAGTCACTTTCTGATGACATAGCAGTTATGGATGGCATTGCGCTGGCCTCCAGCACCACTGTAAAGAATCTGGGAGTTATCTTTGACCAAGACATGTCCTTTCACTCCCATGTAAAACAAATTTCAAGGACTGCCTTTTTTCACCTACGTAATATCGTAAAAATCAGGCATATTTTGTCTCAAAATGATGCAGAAAAACTAGTCCATGCATTCGTAACTTCCAGGCTGGATTATTGCAATTCTTTACTATCAGGCTGCCCAAAGTCATTGCTGAATATTCTCCAGTTGCTCCAGAACGCTGCAGCACGTGTTCTGACAAAAACCAGGAAGCGAGATCATATTTCTCCAATACTCGCCACTTTGCACTGGCTCCCTGTAAAGTTTAGAATAGAGTTTAAAATTCTCCTCCTTACTTACAAAGCCATAAATGGCCAGGCACCTTCTTATCTTAAAGAGCTCATAGTACCTTATTGCCCTACTCGAACACTGCGTTCCCAGAATGCAGGTCTACTTATGGTTCCTAAAGTCTCAAAAAGCAGAACAGGAGTCAGAGCATTTAGCTATCAAGCTCCTCTCCTGTGGAGCCATCCTCCAGTCTTTGTCCGGGAGGCAGACACTGTCTCTACATTTAAGAGTAGGCTTAAAACTTTCATTTTTGATAAAGCTTATAGTTAGGGCTGGCTCAGGCTTGTCCTGGACCAGCCCCTAGTTATGCTGCTATAGGATTAGACTGTCGGGGGACATCCAAAGATACACCGAGCTCCTCTGTCCTTCTGTCCCTCTCCATCCGCACGCTCTCATGTCCTACCACGGCGTGTTACTAACTTAGCTCCTTCCCCGGAGTCTCTGTGCTTTGTCGTCTTGCAGGTTCCCATGGACAGTGGCTGAATCTGGATTGTGGATTTCAGCTGCATCTCCTGCCTTGGCCCTGCCTGACATCCACTGCAACTGCTACTGCTGTTATTACATCCACTTTCACTGTTACTGTGACTGCATGTCTGTCTCTCTGTCTCTGTCTCTCTGTCTCTCTCTCTCTCTCTCTCTCTCTCTCTCTCTCTCTCTCTGACTGCATTTCTGTCTGTCTGTCTGTCTGTCTGTCTGTCTGTCTGTCTGTCTGTCTGTCTGTCTGTCTGTCTGTCTCACTCTCCCTCTCTTGCTCTTCCTCTCTCACCCAACCGGTCGAGGCAGATGGCCACCCACCCAGAGTCTGGTTCTGCTCGAGGTTTCTGCCTGTTAAAAGGAAGTTTTTCCTCGCCACTGTCGCCAAGTGCTTGCTCATGGGGGAATTGTTGGTTTCTTTGTAGATAAAAGAGCTTGGTCTGTACCAGCTCTATATGGAAAGTGTCCTGAGACAACTTCTGTTGTGATTTGGCGCTATACAAATAAAATTGAATTGAATTGAATTGAATTGAATCTTTTGTAAATAGTTGTACATTTTAAGAATGCCCACTTGTAAATAGAAATATTCATATTGTATCTTCGGAAATATCTGTAAATATCACAGAAAAAAAAATAATTGTGTTGTCACTGAAGAGTAGTTCAAAAGTCTACTTATATTGTAAATAAGAAATGGAATAGATAATGTAACAAGGTTATAAGATTTAAATTTAGAACACAATATTTTTTATTAAGAATTTAAATCTAACAACACAGAACGTAATCAAACAGAAAAAAAAAAACATAAAAAAAACATCAGCACCTGTCAGTCATTTTTTGTCAATCCCATTTTCTGCTGGATTGTTCTAAACATTAGTGAAGCATGACAGAAGGCAAACACACAAGATCACATTTTCACAGATATGTACAGATTCACAAAAAGTGACATCAGGACAGACATAAAATTTCCACCCCCACCCAAAAACAACATTCATTTGATGTGATCCAAAGATTATATTTGTTCCTTTATGTAACTTTCACATACAAATACAGTATGTATAGAGAACAAATGGGCTATTCATTTATGCCTCAACAGTTACCTCCACCCGAGTGTGGCCGTGTTTTTGGCCCCTGTAAATAGGTGGAATTTAATAAACTCCTCCGTCTGCTCCTTGCTCACAAAATGACATGCAAACCATATTTTCTGTTCTGTCAACAGACAAAATTATTGTTCGATATAATAACGACAATAACAATAATAATAGTGCTGCTGGTACTGTTGGTTGCTATTGTTAAAAAAAACAATCGGTGCATTTTGGGATATGTGAGGCCACGAAGGATAGTAGCGATACATCCTCCGAAAACAGGGAAAAGGAGGACACATTTGTCGGCTGCATTTGGAGGACCCTTTGAATTTGGACGAATTGGGACAGTCTTCGCGCAGCGCTATCAAATGCATCCTCCGAAGGATGCAGCCCCTGAATTGAGACACAGCCAGTGAAAGCGTGCCTTCAGGAGGCCAAAGGTCATTTCAATCCTGGTCCTTGTCCTGGCATGGGCATGATTGTAGGCCTGCTAAGCCTCCTGGGGGTCTGGCTGGCAGGCTTACCCCCTGTCCCCCAGCAAGACACCACAGAATTTACCTGTCAATACAAAATCTCATCATCACAACCTCATAAATAGAGTGACATTCTTGACACAGCTATATATATACACATATATATACACACACACGCGCGCACACACACACAGTCTGATGGAGTTACATTTACACAATTTCACTCACATCTGCAGTCAATTTCATGTACAATTTCAACTGATTCATAATCAGAGTACAACTACGTTTTTAACTATTTGGGTTGTAATTGTGATGGTTTCAGCGGAACAGTGAGTGGGTATTTGTGCGTTACTTACGCATTCAGGCGGTCAATACTTTGCCACGCTTTCTCTTGTTTTATAACTGTGGCGGTTTTGCCTTTTTTTTTAATTTGGTCCTTCGCCTCCTCGTAAGCCTCCATGAGGAATTCTGCCTCCGATGGGGAGAAGTACTAGTTCTAGTTGCCATGGTGAATCGGTAAATCTGTGATTGATGGCGGGGTCTATTTGAGGAAGCCGTGCGCACATACTTTTCCAGGATAGGTTTCACCTGGCTTGTTGAATCTGTGTCTGCTTATCCTAGCTTGGTCTTTGTGCAATCGATTAAGCCTGGATGCTCATGTTTTGGATTGGTTGAACTCAGCTCAATCACTTATCCTGGATGTCTTAATCCTACTTTTGTGCAGCAGGCCCCTGGTATTGTCTTTGTTCAATCAGTGAGAGTACTACGTTTGCTATCTCCTCTCCTTGTGAGTTGTGCTAATGTTTAGTTTGTTTGGACTGCCACTTATAGTGTGCTCTGTTTTTTCAGTTTGTGTGCCTGCTGCGTCAGTGTGTGTCTTGCCTCAGAAAACCCGATTTGTAGGTTCTCCCTTTGTTTAATTCCACCCACATTTTGAGTGTGCTTTATTGTGTTCTTTTCCACTCCTTTTGAGTGTGCTTTGTGTTATTTTGTCCACTCCTTATAAGTGTCTTTTGTTGATCATTTCTTGTGTAAAATAAATTATTTTTATTTTACTAATTCCCTCTCTGGTCTGCATCTTTGGGTCCTCAGAAAATCATTTAGGCATTCTGCCTAACATGTAGTGTACATAAACATCCACTCCTTGTATTATTCATTAAGTATTTGTTTCTTTGCATTATTTGTATCCCAACAGTCTGCAAATTTCCCCAATGTGAGTGTCGTAAAGGATTATAAAACACTTGACTTGTACATAGAGCTTTGATTTATGTTGTTGGTCATTGTTCTTTCTTAGCTGTTATGTACGTACAATTTCAAATCCAATGAAGGTGGTACAAATGGCAGACTCATACAGAACAAGTGTATGAGTGGTCTAACTCCTTGTGTAAACATAATTAAACTCGCTTTGTTGAATGAAAAACCATTTGAACTTGGAATTGTTTCTTGTGACTAGCTAAGGTAAGGTATCATCCCAATAAGGCCTGCTTTATAACAAGATTGTAAGTTGTGTAAAATGGCTCTTTTATACATTATTTCAATTACTGATTGACAAGCAACTTACCGATAGTTTGGAATACTGCACTATTAGTATACTGTATATACTGTAGTAGTATATAATGTACTTTGAAATTAGCAACTGACATGTTACTTAATGAGTCTTCGGGCGGCGTACGAGCAGCTGCCTGTTACAGCAGCTCTCTTAGGAGTTTTTCTTATCTTTTCTGTTTTTCTTGTACATCTTTTTTATTCATTTTAGTTCTACGTGTTTGTAAATATCTGGCGCATCAGAAACATTAAACACGCTAACTTTGGCGCTACTTCTTGATCACTTTTAAAACCCGTGCAACACAACTGTAGCACTGAATGAATTCAGGCACATCACTATCAAAGAGCAGCACTGCTGCCCAGACATTGAACTGTTGGCTGTTAGTCTGAGGCCATATTATCTGCCGCGGGAGTTCTCACACGCCATAGTGGTGGCTGCGTATATTCCTCCCTCTGCTAACGCCGATGCAGCATGCGACGTCATCAACACCGTGATCAGGAGGCTGCAGACTTAGAAACCACAGGCCCTCTTACTGATCTCTGGGGATTTTAATCATGCCTCTCTGTCCTCCACTCTGCCCAAATTCATCCAGTATGTCATATGTGCCACCAGAGACAATAAAACACTGGACTTATTCTATGCCAACACCAAGGAGGCATACGAATCACCCCTCCCTCCTCTGGGAAGAGCTGATCACAACCTGGTTCATCTCCTGCCTGTCTACAAGCCCCTTGTCAACAGGCAACAAGCTGTGTCCCGCAGAGTGAAGAGGTGGTCTGAAGAGGGTCTGAAGGACTGCTTTGATACAACCATGTGGGATATATTCAGTGACTCTCAGGAGGTGGACATCGACAGTTTGACAGACAGCATCACGGACTACATAAACTTTTGTGTGGAGAACACTGTACCCACCAGCAACAAACCCTGGATTAATCCTGATATTAAGGATCTTCTAAAGGAGAAGAAGAGGACGGATACAGGGGGAGAATGGAGGAACAGCTGCAGGAGAACAACACCAGGGGAGTCTGGAGAGGCCTGAAAACCATTTCAGGCCACCAGAAGCCAAATTCTCAGGCAGCTGGGGATTCAAAGTGGGCAGATGAGCTGAACACCTACTTCTGTGTGCCAGCACTCTGCCCAAGTACCCCACTGACCCCCCCCCCACACACACACACAGTATTCAGCTCACCGCCACCAACGCCACCCCCCACTGTTCCTCCCAGCCCCCCATCCACTTCACAAGACACTCAGCCCCCCTGCTCCAACTTGTCCCTCACACCTCTCCAGGTGACAAATCAGCTCAGGAGGTTAAAGACCAGAAAGGCTGCACGACCGGACGGCATCAGTCCCAGGCTCCTCAAATCCTGCTCTGATCAGCTGAGCGGGTTCATTGGACATCGGTTCAACCTGAGTCTGAGGCTGGGAAGGGTGCCACGCCTTTGGAAGACATCCTGCGTGGTACCTGTGCCAAAGACCCCACATCCTAAGGACCCTAGCTGCTACCACTGCATGAAAAACCACATTTTACCACAGTTTACGGGACCTGGTCTGTGAACACTGCGTCACAGCAATGCCTGCACTTTCTGTGCAGGATGAGGAGAACCCACCTGCCCCTGCCCATCCTCACTACATTCTACAGAAGCACCATAGAGAGTATCTTGACTAGCTGCATTTCCGTGTGGTGTGGAGGCTGCAGGGCCGCTGACTGGAAGAACGTGAGGAGAGTGGTGAGGACAGCAGAGAAAATCATTGGGACTTCTCTCCCCTCCATTCAGGACATTGCACCTAAACGTTGCATGTCCCGTGCTGTTAACATCATCAGGGACTCTTCACATCCCCACCATGGTCTGTTCTCCCTGCTGGCCTCTGGAAAGAGGTTCTGCAGCATTCAGTGCAGGACCACCAGGTTCTGCAACAGTTTTTTCCCTTAGGCCATCAGACTGCTGAACTCTAAATGAGCATCACTTGCACCACTGTTGTCACCTCAGGTCATTCTCTCAAATGCACTTTAAAATAACTTGATTGTATATTTGTGCTGCTTGTTTCTTCACGGTTTCTTCACTTACCACACATCCCTGCTGCTATTTTTTAACTCAACCTATATTCTACTGTTTATTTATGCACTGTATAGACAAATTATTCTGCTATTTATTTTAACATTCTTTACAATAATTGTAAATATTTTCACCACATACTCTTCATTTATATATGTACATATACAGTTTATGTATGTATATATACACACACACATACACACATATATAGTGCTGTCAAAAATATCGCGTTAATGCAAATCACTTATGTCTTTGGTGTCTTGCCTGCTCGCTAGCTGTAAAAGAGTAGGCTACCGGTTTGTGTGGATGTCAAGCACAAAACACCAAAATGGATGTGAATAAGATTCTGAATGGAAAGTTTAGTCTCAAAAAGTTGCCAGATGGGTCGACTGACAAGACCAAAGTTATCTGTGTGTATTGTTGGTATGAACTGAGTTATCACCGGAGCACATCCAGTTTGAAATGCCACTTGATGGCCAAACACACGGCGAATGCAAATTCTCCGCCGCCTCCTTGTCAAAACCAGGCGACAATGGATGGCTTTCAACAGAGGCATATGGATACCACGACTAAGAACAAGCTTACTGCAGCCATAGACAAGTAATGTTCATTCTTTCTGGAGAGAAATAAGAGGCTGGGTTGACAAGCCTCTGGTGAATAAACAGAAGAGCATTATACTCTGACTGCTTGTATGTTCAAAGGAAACTTAAGAAAGGAAAGTTTAAGCCATGGTTTAACTGCACTATAGCCTGAGTCCTAGTTTACAATGATGTGCACTTTGTAACTTTATCTTGTATCACCCTGTTTTGATCCCTTAGAAAGGGTTGTTGAAGGGGCTTTTTTGAAACCAAGTATTTATTTTTTTGTCATCTGTTTATTGACAGCCTTAAATTGTGTGAGATTTTGTTTCAAATGTGAATGACTGTGTTGTGAGTGAAAAATTAACGCCTGAATCCAAAGATGAAGAGTCTCAAATCTTTCTTAGAATACAAAGTGCAACCAAAAATCGCCATGACGGGAAACTCAAAGAACAACAAATAAAACTGAAAATATTCCAAAAGGGAGAGACAAGACTTACTAATGCTTGTAACAGAAAACACGCCCAATACAAAAACTGGCGGATGACACAAATACGTTCAAATCACACACTACAAAAACAGCAGGCTAGAGGGAGGCTCGAGAGCGAGAGACACGAGAGAACACGGCTGGACTGAAGAATAGTCTGGCACAGGAATGAGTGTGAGTGGAGCATATGAAGCCGGCTAATTGCCGATGCGCTGCAGGTGCGACTTGTGTGCTTCGCCCCCGAGCTGACGGCCCCGCCTCTCCGCACCGAGCCAACTGAAGAAAAGGGAAAAGAAAAGTAGCAAAGCAAGTGTTGATGTGCTCTCATTTTATTTTGTTTGTTAAAAATATGTTGTGATTTTTTTTTGTTCATTTTGGCATTTCACGTCACGTGACCCTGATTAGGGAACTGCCCACAGGTATGCGGTGTCTCTAATTAATAAAACAGGTGAGCCCGTGCGTGCGGGTATTCGCTCAGCATTGAACAACTTGGTCGTGTGTTATGTGCCACGTTTAACATTGTGTAGAACTACTCTGCTAACAGGTTATGGGCCCAGGATAATCCCATAACACAAAGTTTGAGTGACCTGCCAGGTGAAAGTCGCAACTTGTACTGCGTGCACCTGAGAGCTGAAAGTATGAGCAGAAAGGAAAGGGAGACAACAAGTAGCCGCTGGGCGAGGCTCGTTTTTGATGGTGACGAGAATTACGAGATATGGGAAACCAAGTTTTTGGACCATCTGTGTCTTCAAGGATTAAAAGACACAATCCTGAACGAGCCCGACGATGCAGACGATGAAGATGATGAAGACGATGGGAAAAACGCAGAGGCCTACGCGGAGCTCATTCAGTTTTTGGATGACAAAAGCCTGTCACTGGTGATGCGCGAAGCCGCAGATGATGGACGCGGTGCGCTGAAGATTCTCCGTGAGTACTATGCTGGAAAAGGAAAGCCCAGAATAATTAACTTGTACACAGAGTTAACCTCACTGCAAAAGTCGCCTACCGAGGATGTCACAGAGTATGTCATCACAGCAGAGACTGCGATTACAGCCCTGAGAAACGCAGGTGAAGCACTCAGTGATGGACTTTTAATAGCAATGGTGCTGAAAGGGTTACCAGAGACATTTAAACCTTTTGCCATACATGTAACCCAGAGCGAGGCTGAAGCCAAAATATGCGACTCTGAGGAACCAGTGCTGGATGTCAAGAGGAAGGGCCTGATGGTGGAACCAGGTGCGACGTCTCACATTATCACTGACATCGCAAAGTTCAAGAAGTTTGACAGCAGTTTCCAAGCCGGGACCCACTACGTGGAGCTGGCAGACGGCTCCAGGTGCAAAGGAGTGGCCAAGCGTTGAGGTGACGCGGAGGTGTGGCTCATCGACAGCGGGGGCAGGAGCTTCCGGACAACGCTGAGGGGTGCCTTATACATCCCAACGTACCCACAGGATATCTTTTCTGTGAAAGCTGCCACTGTGACCTTCAGTGAGAAGAAAAATGTGCTGCTGCACAGAGACGGTACCAAATTCCCCATACACGTACTGTGGTGTTTGAAAGAAAAAATGTGTAATAATGCTTGAGAAAAATGTACTGTTATAATGCTGGTACTGAGTTAGGGCGCCAAGGTTGTGTTTTGTTGCTGTCAATAGGAGGCACTAGAGAGCTTTCTGGTGGTGCACCAGGAGCTGCCCAAGTGAGCAGACACTGTTTTTTACCTGCTCCTCAATAAAGAAGCCATCATGTTGCGCCATGTCATCCTCTCTGTCGTTTTTCACTGGAGACATAATTTTCCCACTTTGGTCTGAGACACAACAGACTTCTGGCGACGAGGATGGGATGTCCTCCGAGTGAAAAGAGTTTTTGCAACTAGAAACTCTGTTGAGGCGGGAGGAAAACGGCAACAATGGCGGCTACATTCGGAAAAAGTGAAGACTTGCACTTTGAGGAAAACGAAGAAGGATTCGAAGCCTATTTGGAAAGGTTAGAACAATTCTTTGTAGCCAACGGGCTGACTTATGGAGATGAAAAGTCAAAGCCACTTTTCTGACTACTGTGGGCAAAAAGAACCACACCCTGTTGATGGATTTATGTGCGCCACTGAAACCGTCAGAAAAGAAGCTAGCGGAGTTAACTGACCTGCTGCGCACACATTTTGTCCCCAAGACAAACTTCATCGCAGAGAGGTACAAATTTAACTCTAGAGACCAAAGGGACGACGAGTCCATAAGTGAATACATGGCTAGTTTGAGAAAGCTAGCATCCACTTGTAAGTTTGGGACATTTCTAGATGATGCTCTACGAGACAGATTTGTGTGCGGAGTTAGAAGTGCAGAGCTCCGAGACCGAATGTTGAATGCAGCCCACACAAAAGACTTAACGCTGGCAGGAGCTTATGAGTTGGGACTGGCACACGAAGTGACAAAGCAAAATGCCCAGCAGCTGTCACACAAGTCTTTCAAAGCTAACGCCATTTCCAGAGCGGCTGGTGAGAAATTCACTAAGCTTGATTTATCACAAGCTTATCAGCAAGTAGAGTTAGACGAAAACTCAAAACAGTACTTGACCATCAACACCCATAAAGGGCTGTATCAAGTAAACAGACTTCCCTATGGTGTTGCGAGCGCACCTGCAATATTCCAAAAGTTAATGGATCAAGTTCTCCAGGGCATAGATGGGGTAATCTGCTATTTGGACGACATATTGATCACAGGACAGGACACAGAAACGCATATGACAAACCTGGAAAAAGTGCTAAAAAGACTCAAAAGCCATAACCTTAGGGTTAACAGAGAAAAATGTGCCTTTTTCCAGCGTGGTGTGTCATATTTGGGGCATGTCATTGATGCAGAAGGCATTCACCCCATGCAAGAGAAGTGTGAGGCCATTGCTAAAGCAGCAGTTCCTACTACTACCACTGAACTGAAGTTGTTTCTTTCACTGCTGAGTTACTATGGAAAGTTCATACCTAACCTCTGTACCCTGATAGCACCTATGACAGGGTTACTTCAGAAAGAGGCTAAGTGGGAGTGGTCAGATGCATGCCAAAAGGCATTTGAAGAAGCTAAGAAGCAGCTTCTCTCTAACAAAGTTCTTGTGCATTACAACTCAGATCTACCCCTCATACTAGCGTGTGATGCGTCACCAGTAGGGGTAGGTGCTGTGATCTCTCACAGAATGCCAGATGGGAGTGAAAAACCTATAGCTTTTGCTTCTCGGATGCTCACAAAAGCTGAGAAGAACTACTCTCAGATAGAAAAAGAAGCATTAGGCTTAGTTTTTGGAGTGATGAAATTCCATGAGTACTTGTTTGGTTGTAAGTTTACATTGATAACAGACCACAAACCGCTACTGAAGATCCTAGGTCCTAAAACAGGGGTACCTCCCTTAGCCGCAGCTAGGATGCAGAGATGGTCCCTGATTTTAGCAGCATATACCTATGAGATCCAGTACAAACCATCTGAGCAACATGGAAATGCTGATGCATTATCCAGATTTCCAATACTGGATGACAGGTTTCCAAAAACAAACCCAGTGTTCAGAGTGTCATATTTAGACAGTCTGCCAATCACTGCAAAAGATATTGCACATGAAACACAGAGAGACCTGGTACTGACAAAAGTGAAACAGTATGTTATGTCAGGATGGCCAAAGTATGTACCAGAAGAGGCCCTACAGCCATATGTTAAACAAAAGTTTGAACTCACAGTTGAAGATGATTGTCTTCTTTGGGGATTCAGGGTGGTTATTCCAGAAAAACTACAAAGCAGGTTACTGTCAGAGCTGCATGACAGTCACTGGGGTATGGTAAAGATGAAGTCCCTCTCCAGAAGCTTGTTTCGGTGGCCCACACTTGATGAGGATATTGAAAGTGAGGTAAATCTGTATGACATATGTAAACAGCAGCGTAACATGCCTGCCACAGCACCTGTACATACTTGGAAATGGGCTGCAGGTCCTTGGGAGAGAATACACCTTGATTTTGCAGAGGTAAATAAGCAGATGTTTCTGGTTGCTATGGATGCATATTCCCGCTGGCCAGACATAATTCACATGATTAATAATTCCAGTAGAACTATTGAAGCTTTGAGGACTCAGCACTCAGTACTTGGTTGGGAATCCTTTTGCACGGATTACTGCATCAGTGCGGCGTGGCATGGAGGCAATCAGCCTGTGGCATTGCTGCGGTGTTACGGATGCCCAGGATGCTTCAATAGCGGCCTTTAGCTCATTTGCATTGGTGGGTCTGGTGTCTTTCATCTTCTTCTTCACAATACCCCACAAATTCTCTATGGGGTTCAGGTCAGGGGAGTTGGCAGGCCAATCAAGGATAGTAATGCCATGGTCAGCACACCAGTTACAGGTGGTTTTGGCACTGTGGGCAGGTGCCAGATCATGCTGGAAGATGAAATCATCATCTCCATAGAGCTGTTCAGCAGACGGAAGCATGTAGTGCTCTAAAATCTCTTGGTATACAGTTGCATTGACTCTGGACTTGATGAAACACAGTGGACCAACACCAGCAGCTGACATGGCTCCCCAAACCATCACTGACTGTGGGAACTTCTCACTGGATTTCAAGTAACTTGCATTTTGCTTCTCTCCAGCCTTCCTCCAGACTCTGGCGCCTTGACTTCCAAATGAAATACAAAACTTGCTTTCGTCTGAAAAGAGGACTTTGGACCAATCTGCAACTGTCCAGTGCTTCTTTTCCATAGCCCAAGTCAGACGCTTCTTCCGTTGTCTTGAGTTCAGGAGTGGCTTGACCATGGGAATACGGCTATTGTAGCCCATTTCCCGGACACGTCTGTGAACAGTGGCTTTTGATACCTGGACTCCAGCTTCAGTCCACTGTTTTTGAAACTCCCCCAAATTCTGGAAGCAGCTCTTCTTCACAATGCTGTTAAGGCTGCGGTCATCTCTCTTGTTTGTGCAGCGTTTCCTGCCACATTTCCTCGTTCCAACAGACTTTTTGTTAATGTGCTTTGAAACTGCACTCTGTGAACAGCCTGCTCTTTTAGAAATTTCTTTTAGTCTCAGGAAACCCTTGCAGGTGTTTCGAGTTAATTAGATGATTCAAGTGATTGGTTAGCCTACTGGTTAGCCTAGTTAGCCTAGATATTCTAATAATTTGAGATAGGATTTTTGAGTTTTCTTAAGCTGTATGCCATAATCAGCAATATTAAAACAATAAAAGGCTGTCCATATTTCAGTTGATGTGTAATGAATCCAGAATGTGTGACATTTTCATGTTTTTAGTTGCATTACAGAAAATAAAGGACTTTATCACGATATTCTAATTTTCTGAGACACTCCTGTAATGGCATCAAGAATGTCACACCCTGTACTCACAAGTTGATCGGCTAGTCTTTTTAGCACTCCTCCAACACCATCAGGCACTCCCTTTCCATGGCTTGCTTCAAAAAAATTCCACTCCACGTGCCACCTTCAAAGCCTCTCTTGCGCAATTCAGTACTGAACAGGAAGAAATTACCCTTCTGCCTGTATTGAGTACAAGGGCCGTCGCTGAAGTGGACCACAGACACAGATGGATGATTGGCTTGTACATAGTCCAGTACTGGCTCAAGGTGTTGCCAGTTTGTGGGGGGACCTTTTTGCTTGGATTCTGAGATGGTGCAGAAGCAGAGAGGGCGTGTATCTTCACCAACATACAACACATTTTCATGGATTTTCATCCATCCATCCATTTTCTATGCCGCTTATCCCTTTCGGGGTCGCAAGCCTATCTCGACTGTCAACGGTCGCCAGCCGATCGCAGGGCACATACACACACCATTCACACTCACGCTCACACCTAGGGGCAATTTAGAGTCACCAATCAACCTAATGAGCATGTTTTTGGTCTGTGGGAGGAAGCCGGAGTGCCCGGAGAGAACGCATGCACGGGAAGAACATGCAAACTTTACACAGAAAGGCCCGACCCTGGGAATCGAACCTGCGACCTTCTTGCTGTGAGGCACGCGCACTACCTGCTGCGCCACTGTGCAGCCCATGGATTTTCATGTATACACAAAATTTCGTCAGCCCTGTTACCATTCAGTCTACTCTGTTACCCACTGAAAGGTAACAGGGCTGATGAAAAAGGCAACTAGCAGCCATTACTAGCCATATGCTAACAGTCTTGTTAGCATATGGTGCCACATGGTGTCTATTCATTAACATCTAAATAGTGTTAAATATGTATACTCACAATTTCAAACAAATAACTTTTTAACATATGAATTTATGGAACAGTGCTGACACAACAAGATCGTCCCCCACTGTTTGAAATGACATAACTTGAAGAGATTGCATGAAAAGAGGAGCACACAATTTAACTTTTCTCCACAATCTTTAGAAAAAGAAGATGATGTCACTTCCTGGGCAAGGTGTAACTTGCAGAACAGTCCATTATCTCTGGAGGGGTGTTTTCATCCAAAGTAACAGGGTTGACATCAACAAGGGGACACAACTTAAAAGTTTTTTTTTTTTCAAATTTGCAGCATTTTTTTTTTTTAAATCCGTTCATGAGTAGGGAAACAACACTTGTGCCTTGATATTAGTTTAAGTTTTTATGTTCTAATTTGGCTTTTTTTTGGCCTTAATAGCTGGTGGAAGTAGAACAATCTTAGTGAGGGACAGGTATTTTTTCCTTTTTTTGCAAGATGCTTCACACAGAAGTGTTTAAAATTCCTTTCAAACAAAAAGCAAAGTTCATTTTATTTGTTTTTATGTTACATGACACATAAGGAATATAAATTTTGAAATGTTTTATTGTTTACTTATTTTTTGCTCAAATTTACAGAGGAGTTTATATGGCAAGCTTTCATATAGTGAAACGAGGGCACGTTAGCGTGTAGTACTGTTAACTTATAGGCTATCATCACCTCCGGTGTTGTTTATTGATAAACCAGGAGCCGCCCCACAGGCTGAGACACATTAGGAGGTTTATTATTCCCACAAAGTAATGGTAACTGAAGGGCCTATATTATTATTGTGCATCTGGCCCCAGGTATAAAGCGGTTGCGGCAATTCTAATGTAGCGATGGGTCATCATGAAATAAGCCTTGTTGAAGTTGTGAACAATTTCATCTCCAGAACCAAACAGCGGAATTCAGCAGGTTTTCCTCCCTTATACTTGCTATAGTCTACCTACCGGTATGTTGTTACGTCTTCTTCTTCTTCTTCTTTTTTTTTAATTAAATAAGAAGCTTCAGGTCATGTTCACTTGGTTACATCTTTTTTGGGGGGGGGGGTGCGTGACGCTATTTATCATGAAAAGTCGTATGCTTGATGTGATTAGACAAGTAGGTCGGTGAAATGTCAACTCTCGGCTTGCATGTTATCACTGAAATTGATCATAAAGTTGTGGTATTTTTAAAACTTCATCATAGAGAGTTTTTATTGCAACTTCGACTGACTCTGTTGCCTTATCTCTGCTGGATCACTGGAGAAGTCATCTGCTTCTCCTTGTCTGTGGCACTGCATGTAGAGGCTTCAGTGTTGATTGGCTGTCACTGACTCACTTGTGCCATGTAGACAATCAGTGAGGGCTGTGGGCGGGACATTGTTACACAGCCAAGACTGGTGACTTCAGGTGGAGAGACAGCTGCATTAGAGCCAAAGGAGTGTGTTGTAAAATATATTAATTAATTTTATAGGTTATCGGTGGAAAAAACAGCTGATGCCGATTATCGAAGAAATGCCGAATAGCGGCAAAATTATCGGCCAGGCCGATAATTGGTCGATCCCTAGTGAGGAGTACAAAGACAAGTGTGTCTTGCCTACAGTCAAGCATGGAGGTGGGAGTGTCATGGTTTGGGGCTGCATAAGTGCTGCCAGCTGTGGGGAGCTACAGTTCATTGAGGAACCATGAATGCCAACATGTACTGTGACATACTGAAGCAGAGCATGATCCCCTCCCTTTGGAAACTGGGCCACAGGGCAGTATTCCAACATGGTAACGACCCCAAACACACCTCCAAGGTGACCACTGCCTTGCTAAAGAAGCTGAGGGTAAAGGTGATGGACTGGCCAAGCATGTCTCTAGAACTAAATCCTATTGAGCATCTGTGGGGCATCCTCAAATGGAAGGTGGAGGAACGCAAGGTCTAACATCCACCAGCTATGTTGTCAGGGAGGAGTGGAAGAGGATTCCAGTGGCAATCTGTGATGCTCTAGTGAACTCTATGCCCAAGAGCGTTAAGGCAGTTCTGGAAAATAATGGTGGCCACACTAAATATTGACACTTTGGGCACAATTAGGCCATTTTTACTTAGGGGTGTACTCACTTTTGTTGCCAGTGGTTTAGACGTTAATGCCTGTGTGTTGAGTTATTTTGAGGGCACAGCAAATTTATACTGTTATACAAGCTGTACACTGACTAGTTAACATTGTATCAAAGTGGCATATCTTCAGTGTTGTCCCATGAAAAGATACAATAAAATATTAACAAAAATGTGAGGGGTGTGCAGATAGATAGATAGATAGATAGATAGATAGATAGATAGATAGATAGATAGATAGATAGATAGATAGATAGATAGATAGATAGATAGATAGATAGATAGATGCAGAAAGTACTATAATTGCCACTTTAGCAATGGTTGCATTGTTGTTCCAGTAAGTCATGACAATGTAACAATGACCCATTATGAACAAGACCAGGAGCCTGTACCAGGAGAATAGAATTCAGCAATCGTTCATTTTATTATTTAAACTTGTACTTTTACTACTGTGTCATTTTCAATTTTCTTCACTCTCACATTCAATTGCATTGTAATTAGATACTCATTGGCATCAAATCTTTCAGATTTCATTTATTCAATTGCTCTTTCTATTTCTGTAAAAAGTGTATCCTGAATTCACTTTCAAAAGAAGTGAAATCTAAAAAATAGTGAGTCTTTACTTGAATCAGCAAATTAGATGGAATTACAAAAAACATAACCCCAGTGTCCACAGTCTTGAACTGTGAAATTATGACGAACTGTGTATCACATCAACATTGACCTATTGTACTTATTGTAATTGTGCTGACACCATTTTCCTGTGCAATGAGGTATTATTAGACATTTATACTCACTTTCAGTTTGACCTCATAATCAAGTGGTTTAGTTTAGCCACATAAACAGCATTTACTATCCATCTGACAACTGTGCTACTTGTCCCATTGAACTTTGTTGCAGGATGTCACCATGTTCCCGTTTGGTGAGTGCAGTGTTTTTATGATAAAATGAGCAACAAATCTATAAGAATCTAAATCTAAAATAAAGCCCAAGTGGTAATAAAACAAAATTATTCTTTCTCATGTATTTTGAGGGTCACATTAAAATGTAAATATGTGAGCTCTGAAAGAATATATGATTATTGTGTTATAATTCAAATATTCCAGTCATTTGTGTGTCTGTGGCCCTTATGAGTTTATAGTGAATATAATTTATAGGTACTCTTGTTATTCATTGTATGCATGAGTGTCACTTCATGGTCAGCTTCTTTATAATATTTATACAATATCACACTTTGTGGAGTTAACCTTATTGTACCATAGTCATGGTAGAATGCCCCTCTAATATCACAAAGTACAGATGTCATAAGAAGTCAAATGCATTTGAATGGATTGTACTTTGTAACATTAACACAGAGCTCAATATTCCTGCTGTTTGGTTTCAAACAGAATTCTATTCTTTAACTGCCTGTGTTTTCTGTTAAACTGCTGAGTTTGTGTTTGTTTGCATCACGTGATACAGCGTTCTGCTGGAGCTCTGACCCATATTTCATACAGATACGCGCTTGTTTCCGGCAGCCTTCAAAATGCATTTATCGTCACCACAGTCGGCAGGGCTAAATAAATTAGGCCTCTTAGAGCGGCGCTCATTTATTCTGGAGGAGACGATACAACAAATCATTCCACTGTTTTGTTTTTTGTTTTGTTTTTTTCTCTGAGCTATGTTCTATTTAGACCGTAGCACAGATGAAGGTTGTTTTAAAATAATCGTTCATTAGTTGCATTAACGGATACGCCTTGGTCTTGTGAAATCCTACCATTCAATGAATGTTATTGTTGTTGAGAGTTGGTTGAGTGGTCTTGCTGGTGTTGTACTCCATTGCATTATATATGTTTCATATTTTCTTCCACTCTAGAAATATCGGTCTGGTATTATTTGGATCTTTTTATTCGTTTGAATAATTTACTATGTAATGAGCCAAAGTAGAGTCGGATTTGAAACAGGCAGACTTCACACAGAGACCAAGCCCGCAGCTCAGACGTATTTAGTTGTAAACATTATTCCATCTTAGTCAATTTAAGGCAGCAATTATTTGTTTGCTCCAAGTGGCAATTAAAAAAGTTAATATGGCTGGAAAAAAACGGGAGAGGTTGTTTCATTTGAAGACAGACGGCGCCTTTTATCGGACAAATTGTCGTTATCTGCAAGAGCCACCTTTCGGATGAAAACAAAAATACTAATGATACGAAGAATAAGAATAATCAAGTATTTATTTTGTTGTTGTTTTTGTTTTTGTTTTTTTTATTAAATCCGTTGGGGTTTTAATGGAACACGTAATTTTATCGGAAGATTGCTGCCGAATAAAATGAATATTTATCAAAAATTATAAAATCGCATTTAGGCCTTCTCCAACTCTCCAGCAATCTGCTCTGGCTCTTGCTTTCATCGTCAGTACAAACCACAGAGGAAAGTTGACAGTGATAAATGAGCACCTCGGTGCTTAGGTCCCTTTATTTATTTATTTATTTATTTATTTATTTATTTATTTATTATTCGTGGTTCTGTATGTATTTATTGTCTCCTATGATGCAGATGAGATGATGAAAAGTAATTAGTAGGCCTATTTTTATTGAAAATGAAGGAAATTATTCAATTTTTAAAAGAGACAAAAAAGTGACTCGACCCCCGTGTTTTCACATTTTTTCATTTTGCTACGGATTTTACTGTCACACACGTGTCACGTGTGTGTGTGTGTGTGTGTGTGTGTGTGTGTGTGTGTGTGTGTGCGCGCGCGCGCGCGCGAACAAGTTATAGAAATAACAACATTTAATAAAAGCTGACCGCCTGCAGTCTCCGACTTCGTCCTGGTTTCTTGATTTTCACAGCCGGACCATCCATCATTCCTGTCACCATCAATCGCATAACACCAGACAACTGCAATCCCACCTTTTATCGAACTAGAGTAAGCTACGTGACCTGCTCCACCAACTAATGCTGTTGCTTAAAGCATTCTTCAACTCCTGGCCTTTCTCCTTCAAAATTTTAAATGAGCTCAGCTTGCAGGAACATAACAGAATTCATTCCAGCCAGTCTGCACATTAAACACTCTGCTGCATCCTTTTTTTCTCTTCCTCAATTAATTCTTTAGTTGTTTTTTGTTGTTGTTGTTGTTTGTTTGTTTTTTTAATTTTAGTGCAGACTTCTCTGTGTTTTGGTGCTGTAAAATTATTTCAAACATAGTCAAAAAATGGAGCTCAATCTGCCTTCAAGTCATGTTCCCTCAGCAAGTGTTTTTAGTTCCAATCTATAAGAACACAAGTTGAGTAAAAGAAGTGTAAGAAAGAGATGCAGTTCACGGAGAACAAAAACAGACATTCAGAGAAAATTTAAAAAAGCTTGGTTTTGGTTGAAAAAAGAAAACATTTAAAAGCTCGCTCTATTCTAGTCATCACAAGCGCAAACATTGATAAAAACAGTCAAATAAAGAACATAAATCTATAAAACACAATAGTTAGTCCTCATATATATATTTTTAAAGATATTCCACAGTGTTTTTGTTTTGTCCTATAAAGGACAGGGTGTGTGTGTGTTCTTTGTACAGTTTCATTTGGATGGGATGTGCATACTAGGGATTGGGGGGTAAAGTTGTACTTAAAGAAGAAAAAGTCAATATCCACTGTTAAAGAAAAATAAATAAATAATTTAAAAAGAAATTGAGGGCATATCTCAAACTGCATCTCTTCACACATAAGTCCTTGGTCTTCTTATTTTCTGTGCAGCTGTCAAGCTCCGAGGCTCATACCGAGGCTCTTTCCAGTTTAAAGCCAAAGCTTGTAGGTGGCCTCTCGTGGGGAGGGTAGGCGTTTCCATGGTGATCCCCTACACGTGTGGGTTTGGACAAGGTGAAGTGGGACTGGTCAGGTGGGTGTATGTTCAGGTGAGTTTGACGTGGTGGCTGAGGCAGCTCCAGTACTGAGCTCCACAACCAGATTGAAGAAGATCCCTGAGCCAACCATGGAGGCCTGAACGTGCAGAGGACATACATTGTAGGGTTAGGGCACATGAGTCCAGGCCTGGTCCAAGTCCCCAATACACCCCAAAAATAGTGAATTACATTTTGTTGAACGCACATAAACTAGGAAGGAAACTTAATAGCAAATAAATGGATAGATTGGTAAACAAAGAGATAAATAAATAGAATAGGCCTCTTAGCACAATCCATCTGAAATTCATAAACACCTTTTAAGCTCCTGAAGATCCAATCATCACTGTCATGCTAGTCAGCCAACAAAAACAAATGGAATGGCCAAAGTTGTCATATTGATATTTAAGGTGTGTAATTCAGGATGTCAACTCCTGCATTGAGTAACATATAAGAACAATTTATTTAACTGTGATGCATTTGCAAAGAAACAGTACAAAGCTAGCCTGTTAAACTTGACTACCTTGTGCTGCTCCACCAGCACCCATATCAAATGAAAGCTTGCTTAGCTGCATTTTTTTTTATAGCCAAGCCTATTAAATTAGCTTGACCTCTGCCTGCACTGCAACATTTCCTCAGAACGGATGTTTCAAAGGTGGCTTTATTTGCTCAGCTAAGTTAATGAAATAAGATAAGATAAAACTTTATTGATCCCATGCTGGGGAAATTAAGTCGTTAGAGCCAGGAAAGTGTTACAAAAATAATTCAAAACACAAACTAACTGCCTGTGTTCATTCATCTATATTGTAAACCTGGCACTGCAGGACCAGTGGCTATAATAATCTTTGGTCGTTTTCACACCTGACCAAGCGGACTCGGTTCGATTGGGGAGCTGAATGTCACAACATTGTTGCATTTATCACTAGTTTCAGTTCTGCTTTCACACTGTGATTTCTAAAGCGCACCAAACTTTCTGAGCAGCATCACGTGGTTGGAAGGGGCGCTCGTCGATTGGACAAAGTAGGAGGGGAAATCCTTCCCTCCCGACCCGGAAAAACGACAGTGAACGCAACTGTTCCTATAATGCTATCGTAGCTTGTCAGGGATTGATTCTGTTATTTTTCTAACTTTGACGATCTAACATGTGACAGCATATGAGCTCAGAGTTTAAGGACTGTGACTGTTGGTAGTTGTGATTTTGTTTAATATGCCAAATTGTGAATTTATGGGTTATTGTTGTTCAGACAATTGAGCTAAGCTAGCTAGCAACTGCTAATGTCAGCAGTCACTTGTTGCCATCGCAACAGTAAACATTCACGTAAGGACTAATGAGCTGTAAATAGAGTTGCAGAATCAAGCTATATTATAAATACAGATGAGATACGTTGTATTTTAGCACAGAATATATGATTTTAGTAAACCTATAACTGCGTATGCACTGCGTATAGCGTCACTTCGTACATTTGGTCCTGTGTTTGGTCCGGTGAGCTTTCACACTGCATACGAACCGAACCAGGGTTCACTTGCAAGCGAACCGAGACCCACGTTTTCAGGCGAACCAGAGTTCGCTTGTTTGGTCTGCACCAGAGTTCAGATGAGCTTTCACACCTGCCCAAACGAAGCGGACTATTCAAGGAAACAAACTCTGGTCCGTTTAAAGCGGCCCAAACAGCTCTGATGTGAAAGCGACCTTTGAAACAGCCACACATTCAAAACAGTGTATGTGCAGGCATGTGTCACAGGTGCACTGTGGTACTTAAACAAACAGTACTACACCTCTGGTAGCAGAAATGTTTTCTATCTTTTCAAGACTCTCAGATTTATCTTTCTATTGTCTATCTTTCCTACACTTTGTGAACAACACATCCAGAGACATCAAAGTAAAGAGTAAATAAAGTCTGTCTTCACCTTTTTCAGCATTTTTGAGAGTTAATACGATCAAATTAATTCACCATTTAAAATTTTGATTGACTGTATGGAAGAAAATTACAGGGTTTTGTCAAGCCGTTTTGTGAAAAAGTGTTAAGTCATCATATTTTGCACAATACAGAAGAAAATGGGACTAACTTTGAACTCTCCCAAATCACATAGCTAACACCACCCACAATATTTTTCACAGATCAAATTAAGGGAGCAAAAACACCCATCCCTGCTGAGCTATTAAGGTAACTAGTCAATGATCATCCAATGAGACATAATTTGATTGAATACTATCCAAAAATATGTAGGTTTATTCAGGTTGAGAGCTCATGTCTCTATGCAGATCCAGATTTTTTTGTTTGTTTTTTTTAGATGAAGCTTCACACTATGCTCTTTGAACTTCATTAGCGAAGTCAGGGGAATTATCAGATGGGGAAGAGGGGGCTGTGTTGGCTAAAATGGGCACCAGTGAAGAAAAAATGTAGCACCAAATGTAGCTCCTATTTACATATAAAGAGCTCTATTAATCAAGGCAAGTGTCATTACAGCGTGGCTCATTGAGCAGTGGAGAGTGGGTGTTAAAAAAAACTCTCTGCGCTAGGGTGCCTCTGGCAGGTGATATGTCTTGATTTGAGAACTATCAGCAGTGGTGGGAGCTGATAGAGGCAGAAGGAGGTGGTAGAATATTACGTTGACTCTTAATCAGATTGCTGGGGGCGAAGAGGTGGAGTAAAAGAAAAATGGAGGAAGAAGGGGAGAGAGTGATGGAAAGCAAAGGAGGTGGTGTGGAGAGTGGTTCTGTTGTCGTCACAGTTACTCACAGGTGGAAGATTTCCACAAGACAAAATGCCCTTAATTCATAGTTTATCCATTCTATAGAAACGTATTATTGTCCAACTCTGTCCACTCTAGTCATGGACCCATCAAACCACTCAGCTCCCTGGCTAATCATTCATTGGAACTGACAGCAGTGCACTGGTGGAATACACGAGGTAACTCCAGACTTGTCCAGGAATCACTAAGCTTGAGGGGGGGGTTGTCGTTGTTGTTGAGCTAAGGACTCATTCCTTAGTAGTTGAACTGTGTTGTCCTGAGCTCTGGTTGCATCCTTGTGCAAGACGTGCAGGACACACAGCGTATGCTCGCCGACCAGATACTGTGCGTGGAGCGGACCAACCCAAACTCTTTAGTTATTGTCCTTGGTGACTTTAACAAAGGTAACCTCACTCACGCACTCACGAAATACAGACAGTTTATTAAATGCCCGACCAGAGAGGAGAATGTTCTGGATCACTGTTACACCACAGTCAGGGATGCTTATCACGCTGTCCCCTGTGCTGCACTGGGCCACCCTGACCACGTCATGGTCCACCTGATTCCTGCGTACAGGCAGACACTAAAGCACTGCACACCTGTAGTGAGGACATCAAGGAAGTGGACCAGGGAGGCAGTGGAGGATCTCCAGGCGTGTTTGGACTCTACAGACTGGGATGTGTTCAGTACTGCTACCAACAGTCTGGATGAGTACACAGAGGCTGTGATGTCCTACATCAGCTTCTGTGAGGACTGCTGTGTTCCATCACACACCAGGGTGAGTTACAACAATGACAACCCCTGGTTCACAGCCAAACTCAGACAGCTAAGGTTGGCAACGGAAGAGGCCTTCAGGAGTGGGGACAAAGACAGATTCAAAGAAGGCTAAACGATTGTACTCTGAGAAGCTCCAACACCAGCTCTCAGCTAACGACTCTGCATCTGTCTGGAAAGGGCTCAGGCAGATCACCAAATACAAGCCTAAAGCCCCCCACTCCATCAACGGCCGACGCCTAGCCAACAACCTGAACGAGTTCTACTGCCGCTTTGAAAGACAAAGGGAGAGTCTAGCAACCATCCCCCGCCATCCCACACCACAAGAACAGTTTTTTCCTGTCTGCTGTCAGCCTTATCAACAAGGCCTGGAGCATTAGTGATGCTGAATGTACAATTTCACCAAGAATTCCTCAGCAGTGATCCTGTCCCCAGATGAAAGCAGTTTTAATATGGCTGATTTCCAAATGATCGACACTGTTGTCATGGTGACATGAAAACAGTAACTACTGTTATTCCAGTAGTTAGATTGTTGTGTGTTGTTGCTGCTGAGTTTACAAATTAATGTCATGCCAGAAAATTTGATAACAGCTCCTAAATCGAATCTAATTTCGATTTTATGCTGGCACAATCACGTGATGTGACTTTGATTAATTAACTAATTATTTTTTTATTGCCACTTGTCTGGATTTCTGATCTTGACAGATGTGGACCTTTGAACTTCTAGTCTTGCTCTATGTGGAAAGTGTCATGAGATAACTTGTGTTGTGATTTGGCACTGTATAAATAAAACTGATTTGAATTATCTCAGACATAGTCTTAAAGGACTCTTAAAGGAATCTTAGCATTTATTTCAAACTTTAAGTTAGTTTTACTTTTGTCCACCATTTCTATCAGTTAGTTATAACTTTGTACTGGGACCATAGGAAATTCTACCCAGACAGTCTCTAAAAGAGAAAAGTAGCTGACAACTGACCAACTGCATTTCTTAGAAATAAAATCTAACATCACAAATGTCTTGCTGCTATTTAAAATGCTAAAAAGCAGGGTGCTGAAGGCTATGTTGCTTTAAGATAAAACTAGAAAGAGAAAAGAAAACATTAATATTGCTAAAAGACTACAATGAGTATGTTGTATCCATTAACATGAAAATCATTCCAGCAAACTTTCAGGTGGCAAAGTCTTTTTTCCAGTGTAATGAGATTGGTAAGGAATGGGAAAGGTGGAGTAGAAATATGAGAGAAATTAGTGGAGGACAGGTGACTGGGGGGATGGTGAAATTCTTTGTTATAAATCATATATGTCAAACTCATTGCCCGCAATGGAATTGGCCCACAAGATAATGTCTGATTATTATTAGAGCTAGCCCGCCAGGTTAAAATTATGTTTACTTTTTGCACTCTTTTCTTGCTACCACTGGGCATGTTTGATTTTTCTTTGAAGGAAATTATTTTTTGGCTGTTGTTGGCCTGTGGGAAAATGTTTTCATTTGAAATTACTATGAAAAGTTGCAGATAAAGCCATAAGAAATGAATGCAACTGATTTTTCATTTATTTAATGATTAATGTTGTTTTATAGGCATTAACCAATAGGCTGTGTTAGTTCCACGATCAATATGTGCAATAAGGTAATTTTCAATAAACAGTTTTCAATAAACATTAAACCAGTCTGGCCCTCGACCTTGAACATTTTTTTTTTAAATTTTGGCCCACTGTGTATTTGAGTTTGATACCTCTATTATAAATGAAGGGAGATAAGGACTGCACTACTTACTTCACCCTTTTTTCCAGGCTCGCCTCAGTACAGTGGATTTACATGTAGTGCCACTGCCCGTCCATGCCCATATTCATACCCATGCCACCCATTGGTCCTGAAATGAGGAGTAAAAAAAAGTCCAACATGACAGATTGCTCTGGACTTGGTGGAACTCCAGTTGCCTGTGTGTGTGTGTGTGTGTGTGTGTGTGTGTGTGTGTGTGTGTGTGTGTGTGTGTGTGTGTGTGTGTGTATGTTCAAATTGGAACCTGCTGTAGAGACAACTAGTATGACCTAAGAATCTCCATAATACCCTGGATGTACATGGGGCCTGCAAAGGTTGTGCCCTGGTAGAACCAGAGACCTACAGCTCCACCACCTGTACCTGGGTAAGGAGACCTCTGAATCATATGGTAAGAGTCTCCAGCTGACATAACGGCATTCGTAGTGACCGCACTCATGGATATGGCTGCTGGCACCGTACAGGAGAGCATAAATCAACATTAGCCAGTAACTCCAATGTGCTGACGGTGCAGACAGTTTAAAAGCAGCAAAAATCCTAATACAATAGTACATGCTATGTGATCTTGGCATATTACTTGATTCAAGAGGGTAACGACATTATGTTATGTCAACATAACAAAAAGCAAAATCATTGTATATCCAAGACCAACTTACTTATCTCTCACAACTGTGGTAAGGTTGAGGTTTGGGAAAGATTGTGGTTCTTGTGAATAACAACACAGCTATTAATTGCTGGTCTGGACAGGAGGCAAACTCCAGTTGGACATGCTACACCCTCATCCACCAACTCCACCTACACACAACCGAATGTTGTCCGTAAATGTAGAGCATGACATGCGTGATCATCATCATTATTATCATTATCATCATCGGAATTCTTCGTGATTGTTAGGCAGCACTAGTTTTCCTCCTGTTTCCCTGGGTTTTCCCTGTGTTTCCCAGCCCTCTTGTGTCTTGTCTGTCTTCCCTTGTCTGTCCAAGTCCGCGCTGTGGGCTGCACCTGCCACTCAGCTCCTCCAGTCCCGCCTCCTCTCACACCTGCAAACCATCACCTCATTTACCGTCAATCAGCAGTTGTATTTAAACCCAGCTCAGTCTCCCAGTATTCGTTGGATTGTCTGCTTTCCGTGGTACTCCGGCCGTTCCTCTGCCAGTATTGGTCTTCCTGCCTTACTTTGCCATGACTTACCTGAACCGTGTTTCCTTTTTTCCAGGAGGCTTACCTGCCTGCAAGCCCTCAGCCCAGTCCAGCCTTGCCTGTGAGAGGAGTTGGAGCTCTTCTTGTTCAGAGTGTTTTTCTACTCTCGCCTTTTGTTGATTCCCGTTTTGGAGGACACCTTTAGTTATTTTCCAGAGTGTTTCTGCTCTCGCCTTTTGTTATCCCCATTTTTGTGGACACCTTTTGTTAATAAACCTTTTTTGTGTGTTTGACACCAGCCTGCTCTCCTGTTATCTCTCTGTTGCCGTGACTGTGAGTTCCTCCTTCTGGTCTAGTGTGCTTGTACACACAACAGTGACAGTGGGCTGCAAGAGCAACTAATTTCATAAGTATGAGCAACATGATTATGATCAACGTTTGAAATAAACAGTTTCAAGTGATGCTATAGAATGATCATCTCTGAAATGGTGCTACCAGGCATACAAAACAATACATGAAACCTACATGGCATTTTACTGTGTTTTTTATGGATTGACAATTGTATGGGAGAATGCTCACCTCCAGGTCGGAGACCCATGTGCTGCTGCCCATCAAGAACAAAGCCTCCCATTGGCTGGCCATCTGGACTGTAAGCTGTACCCTGACTCACTATAAGAGGAGAAAGAAGTCTGTAAGAGTGACCAAACCAGAGTTCTACAATCACTCTGCTTCAAACCTAAACTGGCTCCTATGTCACTTTTCATACTATCTTAACTCATCTCCCCCACTCTATACCTGTATTGGATTTACAGTAATAAGTGATGTCAGTAAGACAGCACAATTCGCATTTGAATTCACCTGAATAGTCTATTGAATGTAAGGAATTATGTAGGACACTGAACAATCAGTGAACTACAGCATTACCTGCTCTGTTGGACTGGTCAATCATAGGTTGGACTATTCGCCTCCTTGCATTGATAAACCTGAATAAAAAGAATAATATTGTGTTAACTCTTTGATGGACATATAAAGTCACTCAATCTTGAGTGGCAATAAAGCCACTAAAGCATTACTGAAAAAAAATAAATAAATAAATAAAATCTTGAAAGCTTATGAATGTAGCTTGTTTCTGAATCAATCATCAATCAATTTTAATGTTTGACATTCTTGACCTTGAAATATATGGATGTGATGAAATCTTGTTAACTTTCCGTTTACTTTCTTGCTTATTTCCAGGCTTTTCCCTGTATCCCACAGCCATTTTCAATTAATGGACTTTTCTCAGGTGTCATCCTGTGACCTTGATATGTATCAACTAGATAACTAGTAAAATGTCAAGAATCTTTAAAAAAAATATACATATATTGGTGTGGATCTAGTCCTTTAGCATCTATGTAAATAGGTCTGTTGGACTGCTGATGCACTTAAAAGCAAAATCTTTGGTGGATTTTTGAGGAGGATTAGAACAATGAAGCAATGCCAGCTCCTTTCACTTGAAACCTGTGCAGGCAGCTGGCAAAATTATGACATGTAGAACGGTATAGTCTCAAACTACTTCCAGAATGTGTGATTGTTTGATTGGACCTATCTGTAGCTAAACTGTCCACAAAGGCAGTTCGACATTAATAAGCTTAAATCCTGTGATGCAAGAAAAAATGAGGCTGTGAGGAAGAGGTGGGATGTCTTGTCTTTAACTTCTTGAACCTTCAACTGCTTTTCACTCAATTTATTCAATGGGCTATAGCAACTCCGTGTATTTGCCAGGTATGCCATATTTTGTTCTATATCATTTTCAGGATAAGATGTATTTTAAATTGTATCATTTAGCATGTCAACAGCAACTACATGCTCTAGGAGAGATTAATAGGCAAATAGATACAATGGTTAATACATCTCCAATTATTTAATTCCAATAAATTTCACATGTAACCTAGAGAGTTTCAGTGTATAACAAATTCAAAAGAAATAAAGGATAAAGTTTCCAAAAACTGAAAATGAATTAATATTTTCTTGAATTAATATCTCAATAAACTCAACAAATAAATAACTGGAATAAAGTAATCTATGTTTTCTATAACTAGTACAAAATTACATATTATTACATACATAATACTTTCCAAAAAAACTCTTTTGAGGAAATTATTTAGGAATTCATTCATTCATTCATTCATTCATCTTCTATACCCGCCTATGCCTTTCGGAGTTGCGGGGCGCTGGAGCCTATCCCAGCTGTCAATGGGCGAGAGGCGTGGTACACCCTGGCATCAGAGATATTTCAATTTATAGAGTAATTCACACTAATTCTAGAAATGTGTGTATGACACCTGCGTTTTCTGTTTGACTAAATTATGAAGATAGAATATGCAGTCTATAGTCAAGTCAAATATATTGATATAATGCTTTTCAAAACCCAAAGACACAGATTTGACATGCATGTGTGAGCAGATATCAGAGCAGCCACATGTTATGTGACAATGCATATGTACAGATCTGGTTTTAGATTGACTTACCAGTTGTTCACTTGAAGGATGGTGAGGCCTGTGTCTTGTGCTAGCTGCTTTTTCTGCTCCTCTGAGGGGTACGGGTGCTGTGAGTGATAAAAGGATAAAAAAAATAAAATAAAATAAACATCAAGGCTACAGCCCAAAACAACTTGAAGTCATTTTTAGGACTCCCCGCATAGAGCTGATTTCACATCAAGTGCAGTCTCTTGTGGGCCCACTTAGTGGGCTCTATTTTCGTCCCCGCTGCTGGTGGGGCGCAGGGTACACACCTCACGCAGTAATATTTTCGTGCAGCGCTGACGGGCTCGCAGGGCACTTGGTGTTTTGGTAAATCGAGGCGCACAGAGGTGCGCCAGGATGGGTGTTGCGGCGCAGTAGGGGGAGGTGTCGGCATAATCAGCCAGCGGATTTGGATTTTTGGTCCATTTCGGTCCACGCCGGCGGCATAAAAGTGTGCTGAAAGCATCAACTCTGTGTGCCAGTGGCGCACCGCTGGGCAAGTGGATTTTTGTAAACCGGTGGAGTCATGCGCCCACGTCACCAATACCTCACAGGCAGGTTTCCACAGATTCTGGCATTTCACTGCGATCATAATTAGCAACAGCCACGACTCAATGCAACTATCTGAGTCAGCACATACAGTCAGACCTAAATTTATATATTTTGATCAGTATATCATCTGACCACATCGCAAGCACATTCGGCACGCGTATTAAGCACTCAACCTGATCGAATGTACACAGGTGAAACAGGGATGTCTGGTGATCTGTGGCTCAAATTGCCTGGTGACAAACGTGTATGCCACTTTCCCCGGGTTGGCGCATGACTCGTTCATCCTGACGAATTCTAGCATCCCTACAGTCTTTCAGGGGGACACCCCTCTGGATGGGTGGCTGCTAGGTGATAACGGCTATCCACTGAAAACATGATTGATTTGCTCAGCTTTCAGCTTTGTCATTAAGTGAGTATTTGCGGTTACATCAGTTCAAAAAACATCTGACGATCAATAACTTTCCACTCTAAACAGATAGACAGTATTGAAAAAAAATTCCCGAGGCAGTAGATACAGCCACTGTGAGCCTGGACCTCCCGGACCAGAAACTTGTCATGCGCCTTGCCAGCAGCGTTTTTAAAGGTGAGGCGAGGAGATGGTGTGATTGGTGAAGATTGGACTCGGCTGTGTCAAACCCACTCCACGTTTTCTCCCCTCCCTCCTTCCGAGTTGTCCCGCTGGGTGGAACTGAGATGAGAAGGGGGAGTAGTTGCGCCAGCAGCGCAGTGCACGAAAATACCAAAGTCTGCACTGCAATGCCCCATCGGCGAAGTGGACCTGACTTTGTGCCGCGCCTCCACCATGCCAGTGGCGGAATCGAAAATAGAGCCCAGTGAGTTTAATCAAATTTTGCGCCAGTCTCTCCCATGCACAGTAATTTCTGGAAGTGAGTGGACACTGGAAAAACAGAGGCTGACCACAGTTTGGCCTCATGAACACTTGAGGCTAAAAGCACGTGCCACCGTGTGACAGTATTTGACATTGCTTGACAAATGATCGGGTGAGATATAAACAGGCACAATAGTGGCTTTTGTTTGGGGCCGCAATAAAGTTAGGACCCCCATCGCTCCCAATCTCTCCCTGCTCTGTTTTATCCCCCTGTTTTCCAGCCCCAGTCCTTCCACTGGCTCTCTCTGTGTGTGTGTGTGTGTGTGTGTGTGTGTGTGTGTGTGTGTGTGTGTGTGTGTGTGTGTGTGTGTGTGTGTGTGTGTGTGTGTGTGAAAAAAAAGTGGGAGGAAGGCAGCAGATGGTAGGCAGAGGTGACCCTTGTACTGAGAACAGGGTTGCAGGCCAGTACCCATTCTGCTGCTGTCAGGCCAGCAGCCGCCTCCTGCAGTCATCGGAAAGGATGAGCTTGCAGCAACTTAATTTTTGTGCACAAGCATATATACATAAATTCAAATACAACACACAAAAAATTACACAAATAACAATGGTAAAAACAGGGGCAAAATTTGCTGATATTGCTATACATACACACACTTGTCCAGAGTGAATATTTTGCAGCAACTGCAAGCATCCCTGTGAGCTAGGTGACTGGCAGTCGAGTGACAGATTACTCTCAGCTCTACCCTCAAATCAAAATCCAAAACAAACAAACAAACAAACTTTTTTTTTTTTTCATATTGTAATATAGTTTCCCATTAACCCCTGGAATATTTTTCTCCATCTTAACTCCAAAGTAACAGGGTTATGGAAAACTCAATGTCTTGACTAGGGTTTTTTTTTTTTTTTCCAGGATACACTCACACTTGTCAGAAATACCATTAGTTGGTGTGAGTGGCACTATACATGTTCTCGAGCTGTTTTAAAAAAAATATATATTTTTACACAATTTAGAGTTGTTTGGGCTTTTTGTTTGTCCATGGGGTTTCAACATGAATGGATGAATGGACAGAGGAGATTGTCAGTGTTCAAGAAATAAAAAGATCATGTTGATAGGACACTTTGAGCCTTTATACTGTTAACAAATGTATTGTATGAGTAAAGTTTCTGGTCATTATTATTTGGACAGATTTAACACCTTGCACACACATTAGGAAAGTTTAATTTCCCCAATCAACAAATCAGCAATATTAACCAGACTCACCACCCCCTACCCCTCCCAATGTACACTGTATTTTAGCCATCAATGTACAATCACTGGGTTATTTTTGATACTGATGAGGCAATGTGTGGTTTTGCATAATTCATAATTTGCATTTGTAAGCAGATTCATGGACATTCGTCTGGAATGGATATTGCAGAGAAACTTCAAATTCTGCCGATTCCAGCAGAATATGTACAATCCCGAAAAGAAGGGGTACGACTGGGAGTAGAATGATTTGGGTTTCTAATTGTGGGTGATTTACATAATTAAGGTGTCACAGATACACAAAAATAATCAAATTTTATCTCACTGAGAAAACAATCAAATTGCAGTAGACTCTGACAGACCCTTATGACCTTCAGTGGGTATCAGGTTTGCTACCCAAACTCAACCTTTGCCATCAATCTTTGAGGAAAAATGCAGGGTTGCATGGAAACCAACAACTGTGGACAGGCTAATGGGCCGATAATGAATATAGCAATATAATGAATCGAAACTTTTCACAGCTGCTTTCTCTATAAGCTTCCTCAGAAGGGGATCTTTTAAGGGTCTTCAGAATGGACAACAAAAGAAGGAGCAGTGGACAGGACCCCCCCCCCCCCCCCCCCACTGGAACGTCTGACAAAACATAATCCTGCTCCTTTCACAACCTCAACAACTGATGAATGCTTGCTTGCTTTGGTGTTGCAATAGGCTTTTCAGAGGCCAAAGTCCCCTTGCACACTTTTCATAGGTACATCCTGCCATGGCAAACACTTGTGCTTAACAAATTAGGCCTGAAAGGGCATGGGGAACAGAGAGGGGATAATTCAATTATCCTCCTTTTCTTATCTGGAAAATCTAAAGGTGGGCTTTGGAAAGGAGGGGATTACTCAGCACAGGCTCTGTATGGGCCTTTTACAAACTAAACAAATGAGGGGTTATAACACATCTAAGAAAGAGAGAGGTAGAAAAACTGAGGAGACGGCAGGAGTAGTATCTTTTGGACCTTGGATAAATGGTAAAGCTCTCCTCGTGGGGACTTACTCACCTCCTTATACAGATCTCTGAACAAAAGGCTTCTGCTATTCTGATATTGATTTCTGTACAAACCCTGGACTGGTATTTCAAAAAGGACCTTTAGATGTGAATACATCTTTGCCTCATTCTCTTACACTAGAACGATGAACTTAGTTTCTATATGTCTAGGGAAAATCTAGTCTGGGCTCATTCTTGGGCGAAAAGCCATCATTTCAAACAACTGTTGCCTAATGGAGTGACTGGGGTTGGAAAATAGTTGTTTCTAGTATGAAGTAGTCAATGTAGGTTTGCTAAACCAGAGACAAAGAAAAATTGATAGCGTTTGAAATCTATAAAAGGCTCTGCTGGATGTGGCTTGTATGAACAAAAGTAATTTAACTGGATCCAGGATAAATTCCCCTACTGTAAGGTGCTGGAAGAGCCATGCTCTCATTATATTTGTGGCCACTTTGGGAAAGATGCCTCGTTTCTTCTGCCTCTTCTTGTCCTGATCATCCTCATCTCCCGTACCCGGTGATGCCAGGCTATTGTCGAGACCGTCTCCTGTGATGAGAGATGAGAGGTGAAGTTATGAGGGAGCTTTCATGTGGCCTTCATCCTTGACAAAAACATACCACGAGAGGGCAGACAGAGGAAGATTACAGTACTCCAAGATTCTTCCTCTCACCTCTGCTTGACTCCCCGGTCACTGGATAATGAAGAGGAGTTTGTAGTGTTGGAGTTCAATAAAACCAAAAGCTATTAATTCAATCTAAGTCACGCTTTTGACATGAGGTAATGACTGCAGGAACTGTGTGCCTGGCATGAAATAATGAACGTTCAAACTGCAGTCAGACTCACTATTATGTGCTCATATTTATATGGTATGTGACCTCTGTTAGAAATAAGACTAAAGATTTCCTTGTAATAATATGAAAAAAAACCAAAAACAAAACAAAACAAAAGCAAAAGTCTAGTCTGTGAATGAATACAAAAACATCAAACCCTTTGCTGTTTGGAGTTCTTTTGGGGCACTGAAACAGAATGAGGTGGTTGTGGGTAGGTGGGTAAGTAAGGTGTGAAGCCATCATCATTGCAGTCTTGTCAGCCAACCAACTCCCTGACTCATACCCACTGACAACGTCTGTGTTGGATTGTCTGCAGCGCACCATCATGCCAGGCTCTGGATCCTGCCATTAGCAGCATCCTTGTTTGATTTCAGCAGGAAACTGGTGTGGATTGAGGCAGGAGGCTTCGTTTATGCTGAAATTTCCACCCCTGCTAGATAACTCACTCCATCTCGCAACACAAGGGGTACTCTGCTCCCTTTCCCTCTCTGCCATTAATTGTGCATCAGCCAAGATGATTTGCTTTTAACCGTGGTGGTTATTTTTCTTGCCCTCAGGGCAGAGAAGCCTTGAAAGCCTGCCTGGAGGGCATGTGAATAATGCATCTGAGAGACTCCTCCCCTGAGGCAGGACAGAAACCCAACTTTTCTTAAGATTTGCCGGAGCGTGTCTTTTTGTTTTTAGAAATGCATCAATCAAAGGCACCTAAATGAGCCATATTCATGCATAAATATTTCAAATTATGAGTACTGACATTGAAGCTGTTCTATTGTATGGATGGGGGCTCTGGGGATTATGGGAATTTTGATGGATGGTGTCCAGCTCTGAGTCAAAAACAGGGTACAGTGTTCACTCCAATCAAGAAATCAGCTAAGATGAATACAATGTCGAGTTGAATCAATGAAGAGAAATAAAATGGCACCTCTATCTCTTGAAGAAAAAGGCCAAGTCCATTCAATACATAATTGTATAAGTCTCAGTAATAAACAGCGGACTAATGATGACTTCAGTTTTATATATATAAAGTTCATATGAGGAAACCATAAACACCATAAATTGGTAAAGAAAGTAGACCCGCTCTAAGGAAGGCATGCTGTTCTCCCCTCCACCCACCCTCGACACCCCACTCTGGTCCATCTCCTCTTCTCTCCTCTCCTCATCCCTCTCTCGTCTGCTCCAGAGAGGGGGAAAGCCGCGGGGCAGACCCTTTGCTACACTAATCGCTTCTGACTGTTCCCCAGCAACTCAGCCATTCTAACCAGCATGTGACGATGCAGTCTCAAAGTCGTAAAGCCGTGCAAGTCTCACATGCCCCCTGCTCCTTCCCTGCCTGCCCGTGCCTGCATGCGTGACCCCAGAGGGAGTGGGTAAGGGGGGTGTAGTTGGAGGGGTGGGCATTACTGGAGGGATGGCTGGAGTATTGCCCCAGGGCTAAGAAGAAAAACATAAAAAAAACAGCACCCCAAGATATGAAGAGAAGTCTTCCTATCCCTTCTACCACATTCTACCATTACTGCTCTCATACACTCAGTTCTGTTAACCCTGTGCTTTTATAGATTTATCTCTCTTTAATTGACATTTTCTTTTCTTCTGCAGAAATCTCCATATTACTTTACAACATGCAGTTTGTTAATGAATGATGGCTTTTATATTCTGCAGAAAATCAGTAGAATAATAATGGACACTAGAACAAATACTATCAGACCTATCAATCCATTTTCCATATTTTATCCTTCTGTGCTGCTGTTCTCTTTAAATTTTTTCCCACCTCTCAGAAAAGTGGGTTTGACACAGCCGAGTTAAATCTTCACCAATCACACCAGCTCCTCGCCTCACCTTTAAAAACGCCGCTGGCGAGGCACATGGCAAGTTTCAAGGATGACTGAGCCCGCGCAGGAAAGTGTCCGATGCCTAAAGTTCTCCCAGGAGGAGACTGACGTCACTCATGTCTAAATATGAGGTCCTTAAATGGTAAATCCTCGGTCTCCTCATCCTCCTCCTCATCCTCCGCAAAGCAATGATGTACTCCATCTTTGTAGATAACGTTAAGCACTACAACGATAACATTTGTATTTGCAATGAAACAACGTGGGTAATAGTGGACAACGATCATCACTTATGTTTTTCCATGTGTCTGTCTCTCTCTGTCTCTCGAGTGCTCTGAGATAGATGCAGTATATATGCTCTGTAGGATGTCACTGCTGTTTCTGGTTGGCACAGCGACTTTACTTGATTAGTTCACATCCCTGTTTCACCTGTGCACATTCGGTCAGGGTGAGTGACCATTATGCGTGCTGAACGTGCTTTCGATGTGGTCAGATGAGATACGCATCAAAATGTATAAATTTAGGTCTGACTGTATGTGCTGACTCAGATAGTTGCATTGAATGTTGCTAATTATTGATCGCAGTGTGCGTTCGATGACTGACCGAGCACTGCTGAAAACACCGTTAAAACCACGTTGCCGTCTTGTTGAAGGTGTGATATATGGCGTCATTAACCACGTTTTCCACGTGTAAAACGGCAGTTTAGGTTCCGAAACGTCACAACATGCGACCGAATGCTTAACGTCATGTGAGCGACGTGTGTTTACACTCGCGCCCATAGACATATACGTAGATGCCTCATTGACTGCTGCTTCCTATTGGAGCTGACGTTCAGCGCGGCCGCCATCTTGGATGGGTCTCCCATGCGTCCCCAGTGCATTTATTTCTATGGAGGAAGGTGTATGTCCAGCTACAATTATCATCATAACTCCTCTAATTTTTACCCGATTTTCACACGGTTTGGTTTGCTACAAACGTCAGAGATGTAGTTATGATACAGGACGGTGTCACACATTAAAAACAAATGCTTTCATGCTGAATTACTTTGTCTTTGTTAAAGAGCATAATACAGACATATGGTATGGCCCATTAATAAATGTATGAATGAATTAATTTTAGATTTTAATAAAGAAACAGTTTGTTCATTTGATTTCTCTCTCTCTCTCTCTCTCTCTCTCTCTCTCACACACACACACACACACACACACACACACACACACACACACACACACACACTCACACACACACACACACACACACACACACACACACACAATCATGGCCCTTCTGTACACACCAATAACACAAGAATTTCTTCATTTTTGTTTTTGTGCACTGAGTTTATTTAATGTAAAGTTAAGCACAGGCACATGCACGCGTGCGCACGCACACAACACACGCACAAAAACCAGACATCTCGCATAACCTGTTGACATGCGTATTAAACGTTGAGTAAGTTTTTATACTCATTTGTGTTGGAATAAAACTTCACCAAAACAAACTGTCGAAACGAGGATCATCATGTGTGTCGGCCCACAGTCCACTGCTGCTTTCAAACACACACACGTACACACACACACACACACACACACACACACACACACCGTCTGGCCTGACGTGTCTATATTTAAACAACTGTTCACAGCTTCAGGATGACAAAGATTCCATAATAGCCTGTACTGAAACTGCTGATGTTTGTGATATACACTGATTTTAACACATGTATACATACAAAGCTCCCATCCTGCTCAGTACAGTTTTTCCTTCATTGTTGCGCTCTTTACGTTGACTTCGGTTGGCTCTGGTGCTAGCGGTGACCCACCCAATATGGCGGCGACGCTGGATTACGCTCCAGCACGTAATGAGGCGTCTACGTATATTATGTCTATGCTCGCGCCCATAGGCTTGGCAAAGTTATGACGGCTTGACGGCGTATTTATCCGGGTTCATATACACGACAACATTTTGAAAACGGTGTTGTGTGCACGATGTTATTTTTGAAAACGGAGGGGTCAAAACATCCGTTTTCCAAAATACCCTGCTACGTGTAAACTTAGGCTTACTCAGCAGGTTGGAGCGGTAGAGAGGCGGGGCCGAATTGCTCTGGGTGCGAGCTTCATGAGATATACCTGCATCTCATCAGTTAATCAGCTCGGCTTCATAAGGCACCTCATGCTCATCTCCTGTGCCGGACTATTCCCTTTGCATGCAGCTCGCTGCCGAGTAATTCTCTTATCTCTAGTCTCGCTCCTCCTGCCTCCAATGTTCTCTTGAACTGTTCTACTTGTCACTGTGAGTTTTCATAGTCACTTTTTGTTTGGATCATTAATCTCTGAATGAGTTTTTGTAACGACTTACTTGTTTTAAGAAAGCAAGGCTCATAGGCAATGACAGAAAAAAATGTCACGTCAGATATTCTTGACATTGGAAAGTGTATCTTTTTAAAATTTTGTATTTTTTTCTTTCATCTCCTCCTCCCCAGTTTATGCTCTCTGTAGCTTAGGGGGTGTTAATGCTGGGTGAAGAAGTTGGTGGACGATGTGTCCATAAGACAAAGTGTGGAGTAGCTAGCAGAACTGATTGCAACACAAAGCTGCATCAGTAGTGGCCTGCCTAATGAGCTCAGCAGGGCCCTGATCCATCATCAGTGACACCTTGTTGCTCTTCCCTGTATTAGACATGATACAAACAACTGAGTACTCCTCATCTATGCTGCCCCTCAAGCATGTAGGAAAATAAGCAATGGCTAAAAATGCAAAAGGCCCTCTCTGGAACCAGTTTTGGGTTTGTCTGTTCTGGGCAACTGTGGAAACACGGCATTGCAACATGGCGATCTCCATGGAAGAGAACTTGCTCCCTGTGTAGATCTGCATGGCTCATTCTAAAGTAATAGAAGAAGGTGGTCTGCACACTGCATATGCTCCAAAATGTATTTACTTAAATAGGCAACATTTCGATCCTGTGGGATCTTCATCAGGCATTGAAACAATGAATGTGTCAGCTTATATCACATGGCCCCAATCACGGCACCTGTCCAAACATCAGAGCGCCCCGAAAGGTGACAGTTGGCGTAACTTCCGCCCGAAGGCACTGGCTTTTATGCATTGCATAAAGCCACAACAATCATCAGACATATATATCAAATAATCAGAAAAGATTTTTAACTCAATACAAATTGATACACTCACATACAGACCAAAACAGATGTGACCTTTTGGATTTATCAGGCATGAGCAATCAAAGAAGAGGTTTGAGATCAAACTCCATATTGAGGCCCTTAGGAGACAGGGTATTTAGCATGTATATATAAAATGCCTCCCTTCTAAGGAGAAGATTATCTATGTCTCTTCCACGTCTGGGAGTAGGAACATGTTCAATTCCGATATATCTTAAGGTAGACAAATTATGTTTCATTGCATTAAAATGGACCGCTACTGGGTTTTGTTGGTCATTTAATTTTATACTGCTCCTGTGTTCTGCAATGCATGTTTTTATGCAGCATGTGGTCTTACCAATATAAGCAAGACCGCAAGGGCACTTTATCATGTAAATCACGTTGTTACACGAAATGACCCCTTTTATTTTGAGCGTCTTTCCTGTGTGCGGATGGCACTCATTCTAAGGTAACAAAACACAAAGATTTTTATTTTCTAGTAATTATACACTTATGAAAGCCTATGATTGCTTTATTAATTTCCCCCAGAGATCCCCCTAAATCCTATACATTGGACCTTTAACTGATGGGCAAGGTGCAAAGATGACCAAAGCACATAAGTTTCATTTGGCTGAACAGGGATAATTTACAGGTGTGACAAGGGATGAGTGCTGAAAGCTGACAAGCCTGCTGTGGTTTTATATAACAAATTATCTTTTATTTGGTTTCAAATAAGACAGGCAAATTTTAAAAAATCCCATTTTCTCAATTAAATCATGAGGTGAACAGAATTTTGTCATTTGTTTTTCACATTTGCTATAGCAGGCATATCAAGATCATGTTCAACATGCTGTATGTGACAAGTAGCTGAATACAACTACTGGTCTAACCCTGGAGCCAGTCATCAAAAAAAAGCCTCTCACTCTCACTGTTCACAGTACGGTCTTTTCATTCATATCTTCATTTCATTTCATACCTCTAGGATTTTTATAATCCAGGTAAACCGACTCTTTAGGAATAAAATATGTACAATTGTTAGGACGTAAAATACTAGAATTGGTCATTTGTTTTCAAGCAAATCATTTTCTGTGAGAGCAGACACAACAATGTATACTTTCCTTTCCCTCTGCATCCAGCATTTATCTCTTTCTTTCTGCCCCCCCTCTTTCACAGTCACTGTCTTCTCCCCTCTTTTTACAACATTTCTGAGATCAATGGCATGACAAATGTTAAAGGGACATTAGCTTGCGGTCTGAGTGAAGCTGCGACTTCGCTGGCATGTCAGAGCCTCCATATTGCCACATTCCTGCCTCCTGACTCCAGGCTCTGGATGTGACAAAAAGATGTAACATCCTTTTCCTGAGATTCTATTCATCAACACAAGTGTGCAGGGTCTTTTTGAGTCACTTCCACTGCCTTTTGTTTTAGTTGAGTCTTTGTGGTGGACATTTCAAGCCTCCTCCGTGGTGCTCTCCTCCAGACCCCTTACTAACATTCCTGAGAGAACTAAGCCTGTTTGGCTGTGGTCAACAGCAGTCACCCTGCAGGTTGATGTATCAAAGACAGCCCTCTCTGAATGTCACACAGCTAACAAGTCAACAACCAAAACCTGGGAGCTTACAGAGGTGCGGGCAGCCAACCACCAGCCATCTAATGGATGGATCATCTACCTGTGGTTAGTCAGGGCTGGAAGACACATCACCACCAGTTTAGTATTCCCAAATGACAGTGGATAAAAGGCTTCGTCGACCATGTAGGCAGGACCAATGACATTCTACTACACAAAGACTACACAATCACTTCCTGTCTTCTGTTGGATTGTAATTAAATTTTAATCTTCATCACACTCATTCTGCTTAAGGAATATTTCATTTCCCTTTGCCATTTGTAACTTTGAAAAACCATGATTTTAGTTTGATTTATGCTTAAGCTAAATTTCTGTTGTTGCACTCAATGACAATGTTAAAGTCTCTGCGACTCTTTATGGTGTTCTCTCTGTAGCACAGCCTGGAGTTGACTTAAAGATTTCAAATGGAAATTTGGGGTCGATGTGTATGGGGTAGATTGATATAAATTAATGCAATGAATGCATTTCTAACTAAAAAAAAGGCTTAAAATAACTGCGTGTTCAATAAGATAACACAGGTAAAAAATAAATGCAAAATCACTTTGTAGGAGTGAAAATCATGTATTAATCATTTATGGTGATACTGATTCAACAGTTACTTTAAGCGTTGTGAAGGATTGTGTCCCTGAATATCTATTTTTCCCAATTGCATATCATGTCATTTCAACAAAAAAAGGATGTAAGAGAGTTTTACAATAAAACTGAGCCTGACTCAGTTAAAACTGACTTACATAAAAATAAAATAGAATAAAAATAAAATAAAGCAAGACAACATCAAAACATAAACAGCTACATAGACACTTAAGAGAAGACAGCCTTGGGTGAAGATGGTATATGTGATTTGAATCAGTATTTGCAGGTATGTCTTGTGTAATAAAGATGTAATAAATTACTGATGTAATGTAATATGTGCTCTCATTACGGATTTTAGTGTCTGTGAGCAAATAATGATCTCTGATCAAAGTTGTTTTTGCAACCCGCTACTGGAATAAGCATATGTGATTCATTTCTGTTTTGTGTTGTGTATAAGAGGGAGAGCAGTGTTGAAGGGGAGGGGTTGTTCTGGAACTGAAAATAATATTTGATTATTTGTGTAGTTCTGAAAAGTCAGGGCATTAGAATTTGAAAGTGCACTGCAGTGGCAAATCCAAGAGGAGAGGTTGCCATGGACGTCATAAGCTCTATTATATAGCCTTGCTATTAGTTCAGTGATTTCCTTTGTGGTGAAGGACCAAAGTGATTGGATGTAGGTATGTGCCAGTATGGATGGGTGAGATGGTCTGATTTTCAATTAATTTTGATTATACTGGGAGAATGGATATTGGCCTATAGTTCGAAACAAGAGCTGGATCCTCATATTTAAAATTTTGGGTGATTTGTCCAGCCCGAGGGTAAGATAGAAAAACAGAGTTCTTGGCAGCATAAATGTCTATGATCTGATATTGTGATAGACAGTACATTTTTGAAGGTTGGTTTGTAAATATACAGTAATGTCAAGGAGTGAACTACTAGTGTTACAGATTTAAGTGGGTTCCTTGATTAATTGACAAAGATCAAAATTTATTTCATTGTTTTTCAATGATTTTGATGAGCTGTGATTCCAGTCCAGGTTGATAAGACCCAATACAAGCTCCTTATTACTGATTTTATGACTTATGATGATCAGTAAACTGTGATAAATAGACACTTGTACTGACACTTGGGAGCTTATGGATGACAGTAATTTACAACCTGTTGCAATCCACATATATCTGACTCCAACTGCAAGTTATTTCAGTGCAGGCACTATACTACTACTACTACTATACTATACTATACTATACTATACTATACTATACTATACTATACTATACTATACTATACTGGGAGGAAAGAATCAAGAATAAGAGTTAACGTGTTTTTGACTGCACAAGCATAATTTTGTCTATTTTGGGGGCAGGACTTATGACTTGTGTTTCAATGGCAAATTTTAAACCCTTGATTCTACCACATAGGGACAGGGTAGATGTTTTTTTTCTTATGAAGCAGATCGATCTTTTTATAGTTTAACTGCTTTAGCTGCAGGCCACAGAACAGATATACTTGAGGCAAAGGGGATAGTAAGAATTATTGGATTTTTTGGAAAGATATAGACTTGTATTACATTCGATGAGACGTGTACAAGCAGAATCTGTTATAGTTTGCATGATGAGCTTTAAGTTACAGAAAATACAAGAATGTTGTTACAAACATTTGAGTCAGGACTGGGAAATTGAAGGTAGGAAAAGGTTGTGGTTATGACTGACAAAAATCTGAAGATCTATGATGTGACAAAAGATCTGGTCTTCAGCATTAAAGTTGGATATGTTATACATTCATCCACCACCTTTACTTTCCACTTCACTAATGAACTCAGTATTTCCAGCACTGGCAATGAACATTAGCTCTGAAAGTAATTTGTGCCCTGCAATTTGGTGCCAAATGAACATTATTCCTTGGGAAAAAGCCATTGCTGACTTGGGATATGACATGGAGCGCACTGACTTTTTAGAATATTTGCCCTAAATCACCATCTTTGTCTAACTTTAACCAAGTGTAATAGTTGCCTAAATCTAACAACATCTGAAACATAGGAAGCAAAGCCAAGCATTACATGCCAAACCACACTCCTCAACCACCACCACTGGAGTCAGTGCATCTGTACAATAATATGCAACACTGACTACTAGAATAAGAAGGGACACAAACCTTGCAGGTTGATGCTGAAAGCAAACATTCAATCCATAAATCCATTCATTAGACTATAATCACTAAAGAAGCAAGTTGCATCTGAACCATCTTTTCCAAGTACCTAATCTGTATGACAACAGTATTACAACTCTATGAAAGCCATCTACCTGCTCCAAATGAGATTATAATTATATGCCTCTAACTGTCCTTTATATCCTTTCTGGTTGTGTGCTTGACTCTTTCCTGATATGAAAACAGCCTGGAAGCAACAAAGAGGACCAGGGTAACACAGCGGGTAGTATCCAGTAGATCCTGCTGCAGCAACCACAGATTGATGATCATTCTGTCCTTTTCTTTTCCTTTGTTCCTGATATATAAAGTGCTGTGTCCTTACATCCCTATGGGGACAGTCTCCACCCCCATCCTCTATGCATTCTCTCCCAGGTCAAAAGGGTGTAGACCTTTGGTTTCCCCCCCACTGTTATTTTAAAAAAAGCCTAAAGGAAAGAAGCTATTCATACAGGGGTGTTCTCAGCTTGCCTTGGCATCAATTTCTGGATACTGAATAGGTGAATTGAGATTTACCAAAACAAACATGTCACACTATCAGTGCGTCTTAGGTGCATGTGAAAGAATAAGATGATTTTCAAAAGTGTAGGGTGCAAAATCAAAGGAAGAATCTTGATCTGTTTTTGATTGTCTCTTAATCTTTTGAGTTTGTTTTGTCTTGCAAAGCATCCTCCTATTGTTCTCATCAATGCTCTACTCCCTGATGCCTGATGGGCAGAGGGTGGAAAGTTGCTTTAAAGTCTATTCTATCTTTACTGTGCCCAAAGGGGAGAAAACAAAAACAAGCCATATAACTCATATAGCCTCCAATTAGCACATCAGAAATTGCATAAAGTGCAGGAACACCAGTGCAACACAAGAAGGGCCAGGGCTTCAGAGGGAGATAGCAGGAGATAATAACAGCAAACAACAATAGTATACTCAGAAAATCTCTTCATCAGCAGTAACTGAACTGAAATTGAGAACTCCCACTGATTGAAAAAAGGAGTCACAATTAAATGGAAAATTCAACATTACTTGCTATTTAAATTTTCTTACTTGAAGTTTAAGTTCAGATTATTAACATCTGTTAAAACTCCACTGTGTAATTTTGTCAACAAATCCCATGACAGACCAAAGCCAACAATGTGTGTTTCTTCTTGTTTTAGAAATACTTGGTCATTAATGAAATCCTATTCAATTATATTTTTTGTAGATACAATTTACTATCACAAATGCTGTCTAAGTGCTATTTCAAAATATCCTCCATCCATTTATTAATGCAATTAAGACAAATTGATTAGATGAGCTAAGTGCATGCACTTTCTTCAAATTCCCCCAAATCACCAGGCAGCAGTGCCCAGGCCTCTGGAAGAGGTCACAGGAAAGTTAGAGCTTTGATATAAAGGAGGATGCAGGAGGCCTGCAGACACTCTTACCAAGTTCACTGGTGTTGTCTCCACTGTGGGAGATGTGTCCCCCACTGGATGGTCCCGGAGTGCCCACAGAGGGTGTGGAGTGGGCATCATCCATGTCTCTCCAGGACGCTGAGTTCTGAGAGGTCAGGGAGAGGTCCGCACACCAGGGGACAGGAGATAAGGAAATAGAGAAGAGGAGAGGAGAGTGGAAAAAAGGTGAGGAAGATCCAATAGGTCCAGTATGAGGTCCATTATGCAGTTTCCCAAAGTCACAAAGACAGCTGCCTGTCATGATTGACATAGTAAGGTAGCAACAAAGTTGTCAAAAATGTGAGACCAGAACAGCATTACCATTCTGTCCAGGAGGGATATTGAAATACAGTTGCAGAAAGAGTAAGAGCAAGAATTTAGAGGACAGTTTGGTAACTCTGCAGCATGTGGCTGTCCTGTTTCCTGGCTCTTTCTGTGACCAACATTAGGGAGAAACCCTGTATTTATTGAACTGACTGGCTTGGCCACTCAGACAGCCATAAGCCCAAACCAAACAGCAGATCTCTCTCTTCAGTCGACGCGTCAGCTGCTTGCCGGATGGTGATCAGATGAAGAGCTCGGCAGATGACAACAAGAAGCATGAGGACAATGGTGCAGTGTGAATGAGGCCTCTTAATGATGGCCCCTCTTTTCTTGTCCAGTCGCCCAACAATTACAACTCCTCAATGCACACAGCTACTCAAAGAGGCACCATGTGCTTGCAAATTTATTAAGCTAATGAGGGTCTTATTTTCTAAGCCCCATCTGTTAAAATCCAATTAACTGAAATGGAGGATAGTGTGCAGATTCATACACAAATGAAGATAATTCTACCCAAAATTCATGCTTCTGTTTACCTTTTATAGTACTTGTTTGCCTCACATAGTTATCCAGTTGAGTCATTGTAAAGACAGGTTAAATTCCTACACAAAATGGCCAGTAGCAGCAAGCATAGGGTAAAGACAGCCATCAAAATGTTCAGCACAATCAGGTCAAACTGGTTATTATTACATCATTATTAATCTGACAGTTGAGCTATAGCAACAAAGAAGCCAATTTCCTACAGACTCATGAAACACCACATAGTTTGAATATAAATTAAACACATGGTTTGAATATTAATTAACATATGTATCTGGAAATGACCGTATAAAGGCTAGGTAGCTCTGTGTTATCAGAAAAACCACATATTCGAATATGAATTTATGGCATTTGTTCCACAGAAACTAGGGCAGTCCAGATTAAAGAAGATTTAGGAAAACTGACTATGGACAAACGGATACTAAAACTTTTCAGGTACATGTTGATCTAACTTCCGTGTACATCTTAAATTTAGACAAGATTATCAAACTCAAAATATGGAAGAAAATTCTACAAAACTAGCTTTGGGGTTTGGTATTGTTAATTTCATCTCTTTCACATCAACTCTCAATCTTCTGTTCCCCATTAAAGGCATAAAACGCATAGTGTGAGTATTGCTTGATGCTGATAGTGAAGGTTTTACAATGATTTTACTGAACCAGCGTGAAAGGTTTCCATCCTTAACAAAGTATAATAAACTGCAAACTCTGTGAATGGTTAAAATATCTTTACCAAATATCAGAAAATAGAAAAAAATCCAATAATTGGTCTTTAAATTGTGTATGTGTGTGTGTGTGTGTGTGTGTGTGTGTGTGTGTGTGTGTGTGTGTGTGTGTGTGTGCGTGTCTTTTTTTTTCTTTCAAAAATCATAGCAATGACTATTTGTTCACAATGCAATTTCCTTTGATTCTACAATTTTGTCGGAATGAATGTCAGTGTCTCTCACAGATCACAGCACAGGTCTGACGAAAATGACACTTTCAATAAAATTCTTGAAGAATATTGATCAAACAGGAACCTGATAAAAATAAAATTGTACTGGCAGATTTTCACTCACCTTGAGAAAATAAAATGTCGGGACTCAAAAGACAAAATGCTTAAACTGACATCTGTAAACTCACAAACACTGTTTTTGGCCCCTGTGAATCATAAATAGATCGTGTTACAGTAAGTTGATGGTATGCATGTACATTACAAAGCTGTGCATATCTTTGTACTCAGAGGAAAGCAGCACTTTCATTACACAGCAGCCATTGGAAGACATTACAGCAGGGGAGTGTCCTGTCACATCAACTGGTGGCCTCAAACTCACACAAACAAACATGCACAGATTGTGTTTTGCCGCTTGATGCAGAAGGAAGTGTACTAAGAATTGTACTCTCAAGAACAAAGAGAATGTATATTCATGAAGTAATTGAAATCAATAGTGATTTTATTTCACTGAAACTGCAGACAGACAACATTTTGTGTCTGTATTCACATTTGAAAAGTTTACAGTTGAAATATTAAAGATCTTGTAAAAACACTGTAAAAACATCATGCTCAGCCTTTTCTGGCCCATGATCCCATTATTTGGTTGTACATTTCTCATGACCCCATGAGATGCCATGCATTTTTGGATAAGGCACCTTTTGGTATTTTATTTTCAAGAGGATGGAGGCAGCCTTAAAATTGATTATACTGAAATTAGGATTTATTTTCATCCTGTATTTATTTCTATTAAAAATCTACTTAAAATATTCTATTCATCAATTTTTTGAAATCTTCCTTGACCTGATCAATAGCAACTATGAGCTCCTAAATGTTGAGAAGTGTACATCATCCATGTCATGCCCTTGAAGCATGTGAATGAATTAGACTGTAAAACTTTAGCTGTTCATGGAAGACTTAAGTACGGAGCAAACCTGTTTTCTGCTCACAGTCCAAATGAATTTTTGAAGCTATGTGTCAACAAATTTTGTCCATCACTGTTGCTACATTGTTGGTCTGAATCCCCTCAACATCTGAATTTGCTTCTTTGTAAATGAACACAAGGGCCAAAGGTAAGAAGAGGCTGTGTAAAGGACACAACAGGGGAGGAGTGCCTGACAAAGACCCCCTCTACTCTAGCTATAATAATCCTATTGGTTGAGAAACACGATTGTGAGGGAAACTGAAGCCCACAACACTGGCAGCTGCACTTTTTGCTGTTTAGATCATCATCATCATTATCATGTCTCACTACTTTTCACTATAAATATCAGATAAAGTTACAAAGCCTCATTTACAGACAAAATATGATTTCAACAACAAATCTCAACTGTCCATAGTGTGATTATTCCTAGCAGACCAGTTTCTCTTGTACAAAATCTTACTCTGAGGCAGGACTAACAGGCCATCAAGCACCAAATAAGAGCAGCCCCTAGTTTCATTTATGAAACCAAAAACTCACCAAACCCAACATTTGTCAAGTTGTGAAAATCAACAGCTTTATGATAACTTTTCAATAATGGGAAAACAGAATTTCCAGAGGTTATTATAACAGAATAGAAGAAGGTCTCTCCAAGCAACTCACACAGCACTTCAAAAAAATCAAAGAAAGAAAATGAGATCGTCTACCCGTTGCTACTCTAGATTTACGAGAAGAAAGGGTAGACAGAAATTTAGAGCAAATGTAAGTTTAGAGCAGACAGATTGACTCACATGATCTGCAAGGTTAGTGGAGGATCCTGAGAGGTCGTCGAAGTCCGACTTGCAGACGTCTCGCTCCTCTATGACCAGATCGATGGGCATTTTGCCTTTCAGGCAGCTGATGTACCGGTGGCAGAAGTTATCACAGAGCTCATGAACCTGTTAAATTCAGTTTTTCATTTAGATTATCCGAGTTTTAGCTGAACAAATAATAAAATGTTCTATTAAATGTGTGAATTAGATCTGAAGCCATCACTGGCAGAATAGAGATAATATTTACCTTCTCTAATTCCAGGAGATGAAATCGTAAGACTTGAATCGCTTGAATCATCTAAAAAAACAAAAAACAAAAAAAACAAACAAACATATACATACATTTCAAATGCACTACAAAATAAGACATGACTTTAGAGATGCCCAAGGTGCCTAAATCATGATAAATGTATACGCTAATTACCAACAAAACATAAGTATTATTTTTATTTTATTACTAAAAGGAAAAAAAAAAAGAAAAGAAAAGAAATGTGTCCTAACAGTGTAGAGGGGCACGTCTGTGAAGTTCCGCTATGCAGAGAGCAACACACAGCAGAAAACAGCTGATACTCAAAGCAGACCGACAGACAGAGAAGAAAGTCCTCACCAAGTTATCCAGCTCTGGGTTGGAAGAAAATAATGGTTTCTCTGCGCGTATCTGCAGAGGGAAAGAAATGAAAGGCGTCAGTTGGTGCTGTCAAACGGATTTCGTTTGCATCTTTAGAATCGGCCCGATTTTGACCATTCATTATACTAAATTTTAAACCAATCAGTAATTTGACATAATTTTTTTTCCCGCACAAAACCGAATGTTGGAGTTTTTCTTGACACGTTTAATTGCTTATTTCAACCGCTCTCTTAATTTCAATACATTCGGTACACACTGCTCCTACCTGTTTTGCAAACACGGTTATGTCTTCATTGAATGAGTCGGAGGAGCAGACGTCACCACCCGCCACACCGGGTTCCCTGGGCGTGCAGGTCGCCAGCTCACACTTCTCGAATACCAGAGCCAGCAGAGGGAATAAAGGGTGGCTACAATACAGGTGAAGACATGCCCCTTTCATTATACAGCCGTTGTTGGGCCTGTACATGAACTGTTAAGCTTGGTGAGTCTAACCAAAGAAAGCCGCGTCGTAACTTAACAAATGTTTATTTATTATTTCATATTACAATCGAGTTAGATTATTTCATGTTTCCATTGCAGACAACTTGTTCGGAGATCTGAAGCAATTCTCGATGCGACTGAGATATAAGGTGCGTCATTTCCTCTTGTTACAGCACAAAATACGCAAAATTGTAACTATATCCAAAAGTACTTTCTCTCATTTGCAGGATTCCGTATAAGATTAAAAAAATAGATATATGCGGACTTTATGTAACGTGTCATTCTTGCAAAATAATAAAATAAATGCGCAATTGTGCCTGTTAATAACCATCAATCATTCTATTGGCTCATAAAAACAATCTGCTGAGTATTATTATTATTATTATTATTATTATTATTACTACTATATCCACACCCGTAGATTTGGTCCTTGTCTCTCTTCAGTGCATCGTTGACAGCGCTGCCCATGCTGCTGGGCATGATGTTGTGCGGCGCATGGGTTCCATAGTGCTGCGTCGGGTGCGGGGGCGGCCCGTGATTCAAGTGGTGAACCTGGGCCAGGGGCCGGGGTGCGTGTGGGTCTCCGTACATGGAGGTGGGGACTCCGACTCCGTCCATCGCACCTCCGTAATGAGCCAGCTCATCGTACTGGGGTAAAAGTTGAGGAGTGACATTAGGGCATGAGCATGTGACGGAACAAAAAGTGTTGGGACAAAACCAAACTTTTCCATGTAAATTATTAAGACCATTTAAGTCCACATCATATTTTTCATGCATGTATTAACCTTATGTTAATCACTGAAACCCATCTTAAGGATGTAAAATGATGGTGAAAACGAATGAACTTGTGCAAAGCATTTTAATAATGTAAAATTAAAAAATAATCCGTCAAATTAGACGTACCCTTTGCGCCATCTCCGTGCGCAATTTCCAGACGTCTAAGAGAAGTTCAGTGTTGAGGAGTAGTTAAATCGATGACTTTTAAATCCAAGAGTGAGTTATAATCCTGGTGTGTTCTTTGGCATGGAGCAAGTCAATAATTATTGAAATCAAGGCAAATATCATCTGTCTTCACTTTCGAGTGCCAAACGCGCACTGGCAAACTGATTTCCCGTGGTTCTTCAGCGAAGAGGTTATTAATATTGTGTCATACCTGAGTGTTTGATGTTTGTTCTGAGTTGTCCATGTCACAGGAAAATACTGACGGTCCGCTCTGTTCTCAGTGTGTCCTTGTGTCCATGTCTCTGCGCGCCGACACACTCACTGTCCGCATGTCGGCTGGAGAGCAGTTTATAGGATCGCTCTGTGATCAGCAGGGCACGCTATTGACGGAAAGCGGAGGCGCTGGGCGGGTGCAACCATCCTCTGCCTATTGACAAAGCACAGCATTTTTAAACGTTGTTTTCCGGCCGTGATTTTCAAAGTAAAACCCCCTAAGCCTATCTGGACTATCCATCCATCCATCCATAGTCTATGCCCGGCTATCCCTTTCGGGGTTGCGGGGGGAGCCTATCCCAGCTGTCATTGGGCGAGAGGCGGGGTACACCCTGGACCGGTCGCCAGCCGATCGCAGGGCAACATATATATATAGACACACAATCATTCACGCTCACACAGAAGCTTCACACAGAAAGGCCCTGTTCGACCCGGGGATCGAACCGGCGGCCTGTGAGGCACGCGCACTCACGTGCTCCACCGTGCCGCCATACCTATCTGGACTAATCCAAGGAAGAAGATTTGCTGTAAATCATGGAGAAGGAATGAAAGCATAGACAATACAATAGTATGTTTCAAGTTGAAATATCACAGAAATTATTATATGATTTCAATAAATAATTGAATTTGTGCAAGGAATGAATTTGGAACAAAAAGACTTCAATTGCAATTTGTTTGAGATCCTCTGCAGGCTGTAGTGCTCTGAACAGCTACTGTGATTAAATACTCTTCAATTTCAAAAGCAGAAAGTGTGTACATATAGCTACCAACCTTGAGATTAAATATGTGCAGTCTATATGAATATAAACTTCAAAAGAAACACCTAAAGCCAGAGTGTGATTTTATGCTTTTATCCAACTTAATTTTAAATGAGTAAGAGCAAGGTCTGTTGCCTGTTTTGAAAGCATTTATCATTGTCTGATGCCAACATACACAATGGCTCATTTACAAAACAAAAACACCAAAATGCAAGACTGTAGACTTTCAAATCACTTATGCTTTACATACAGTGGTTTTAGTTTATTTTGTGATTCTACAGTACAGAGTGAATTTTATTTCACTTTTATGGTTAAGTTATTGTTAAATGATTAATGCAGTGCTGACGTCCCTGATGAATTCAACTTGAAACTGAATCATATAATGTGATCTTTAACCCAAAAGTGACATTTGACATGATGTTTACTGTGATGGATTATGCCACCTGACTGACCAAAGCAAGTTCACCTCTATCAATGAACTAAAAGCTGTTCAGGGAATAAAAACTGCAAGTGAAACTACCTTCAAAGCTCTAAAACAATATACTCTGGAAAGTGGTTATCAGTGATGTGAAGTGAATTTGCAAGGAGACTTAAGCAAAAACAGATCTATAAACAAGAATGATTATATACAGGATGTACTGGCTGGTGACAGTAGATCTTACCTGAAAAACACACTTGTGAAAATGCCCCAAACAAATTGTAGCATAGGGTTTGAAGATCTTTGGCCATAAAATGAGCTGACAAACCCTGTGCGGCAGGGTTGCAGACTGCTTTAGGAATTTGAAACACAATTCTTTATGACAGAGTTGTAAAATCTTCATTGTCAGCACAAACTGCTTAAGATATTTTGGTGAAACATCTTTTCTGTTCAGAAGTAAAAAAAAAAGAAAAAAAGAAAAAAGAAAAATCATTTTCTCCTGAAAACATCTGAGCCTATCCTAAGTCTACCAGACTTTATAAATATAGAAAGACCAGATCATTTGAAGACAATAAAGTGCAGTTCAGTGATGTCAACATATTCAACATTTTGGAATCCAAAGTTGTTGAAATTAATTAAAACGACAAATATAAATAAAATGAAATAAATCCAGTCATGTTAATTGTGTACTATTTTTTTCTTTTCTTTTTTCATCTAGTTGTAGTGTCCTGTGTCTTCATCAGCAGTTTCTGTTTTGTTCTTATTCACACTGATGAAGCATGTGCTTAAAAAGTCAAATTATTTCCAGCATGTTATTTTTTTCAGAAGAAAAATCTTACACATTTTCCTTTGATATGCTCCATCAGTGAATTATTCAAGGCATATATTTTAATTATAAATATTAACTGTAAGGAAACAGGCAAAACATGCACCATGCCCCAGGCTACTACTCTGCCCATCGCATATCATTTCCATGTAGTCTCTATCTGTTTCCTCCTGTCCCTGCTGTCTCCACCTTTGTGTTTATTTCCCCCTCCCTCCACACACACACTCTCCCACCACTCAGACAGCCAATGTGATCTGAATGGAGGCTGATCCAGGGTGTCAGGCCCTGTCTTAAATGTAATAAATTACCATCGAGCCGGGGATTGGTGCATCCCTCCCGACACATCATTGGAGAAGGGGCCTGTGCACCACCATCCTTGACCTCATCTTCTGCCACCCACCCCTTCCACACACACACACACACACACACACACACACACACACACACACACACACACACACACACACACACACACACACACACACACACACACACACACACCTCAACCCAGGTCTCTGCTGGCCTCCTTTGCCAGCCAGTTCTGACAAGGCTAATAATGCTCACTGGGGCACAGGATGACGGGTGACAAAGCCAGCCAGACCATGGGTGGCTCACGGTGGAGGGGAAGGGTGTGTAGACAGGGAATTGTAGGGCAATGAGTGTGCGTGTGTGTGTGTGTGTGTGTGTGTGTGTGGACGGGGGGGTTGGGCGGCATGACAACATGACAATATATAACAATGTTATCAGTTCTGATAACCCTGAAGTCACCATAGTACATAGGTTTGCCTGTAGGTTTGCACAAGTTTTGCCTACTGCAGCTTTAACTATACTGTAATTGCCACGTACCAATATTCTGGAAAGTATTCCAGTATCATTTTTAAAAACTTGTTGTGCAAGGAGATATTCCATGGGTCTGTTTTAGATCAGGTCAACATTCCCTGAAGAGCTCTGCAGCAAAGTCTGATGGGTCAATAGGAGCATTTGTGACAGACACAAACATAATATTTTCGAAGGATTTTCTGAGGTATATGTGAACGTGAGCACACCTTAAAATGTCCCTTTGCAGCAGGGAGCGTAAACAGTTCTGTAAACTGGGATGTACAGCAGTACCCAAGTCCTGACACAGTCTGATGATCATTATCCAGTTAAGATGTGCTTTCCCCTACGTACATCTGTAAACTTCTCAAAACTTTAAGACGGTAATTGTTGTGCTTTGATGAAAAGCATTTATCATTTACTCAAATCATAGATCAAAGCTTACTTATTATAATGTAGCCCCTACATGTCATTAATCTTTCTGCTAATCAGTCCTCTGCATACAATTAGTCATTGGAGTACATGTTGTCTACACTACTGAAAATCTAACTTGTTATTCTATATCTACCATGTTTAGTTTTTCTGTCACTTAACAAAGCTTTAATTAAAAATCGCACTTCAATACAGACTCTCTTAATGAATACAGCAATAAACTTGCCATGTATATTGTGTGTCGATAATAATGGTAATAATGGTCCAATGTCACATGTGCTCACTGTCCTCAATATTTGCTACAGCCTAACCATGTGATTTATCATTACACTTCCATAAGGTTGGAGGACTCACACGAGACAAATTACACAAAGAATAGTCAAGATATCTTGAATTTTGGTTCCTATTATGGGTCACACTAAAAGCTTGTATTATTATGTACACTGTCGTTTTCATTTTATTTTCCCAACTTAAATATATTCCTTGAATTTCAAGGAGATTCAGTCTTCAAAACTGTAAAACATATAGGTTTAAGCATGGTATATTACCTTGCATGCAATTAACTGTGATTATAAATACCCATCATTCTATGCTGAGATTCAAATCAATAAAAAAGAAAACATTTGTATTGACACATCACAAGCAATACACCCATCAGTAAGAATCCATAATAAAGCATGTGAAGGGAGTCGGAAGAGGTGAGAAGTCAAATAATGTGCCGAGGTTATTATTTACTGCTCAAGTCAGAGTCTGTGGGTCACTGGGTCACTGCTCACTGTGTGGGATCTGAGACATGACAGAAAATCCACAATGAGCCTATGTTTATGTTCTCCTCTAATAATTAGTCTGTTATTGTTGAGTGGTGCACCAAGGTGACAGACCTGACCAGAATCCCCTAAAATCCTCATTCTGTGTGCTTTTGTATGTGTTTATTCATGCGAGTGCATGAGAATGAAACACCCAGACTGCATGAGTGTGTGTGTATATGTGTGTGTGTACTCTTCCCCCAGTCTGGGCATCAGTATTAATGAGCCCAGATTTCATTTCCGATGAGCGATTATTTGACTGTTCATTTGGCTAAGATTTATGACGAGGCCCTATATCTGTAGCCTGCAGCACTGTTCTAGTCTTTAATAATGGGAAATGAACACATTAATCACCCCTGTAGCAGTCAACCACAGAAAGCAGAGGAGCACCATCCAATCTGCATCACTGGACAAAAGAGAATATCATCTCATATTCATACTAAAGCCTTATCTTGTATATGGAGGTAGAAAAAATTAACTGTCTAATTGAATATGATTTAACATCCTGAAAATTGGAAAAGAGTAACACACATAGACACACTGATTGTCCTGTTGTGATCAAAAACTTAGAGAAACCTTGGCCTGTTAGCTTGGTCAGTCTATTAGCTGAGGAGTGATAATCATGGTCACCACAACAAACTCACAGGATTTACTGAGGGTGGAGCAGGGTCACTGACCACAATGCCTAGTGTGTAACTGAGCTGTGTATCACTAATCACATCTGATGCTGGGCCAGAAGTCTGAAATCTTGGAGTGGACTGAACAAAAGATCACAAGCAATGCCGCCTTTTCATCGTTCTCACCTATCAGGAGCTACAGAAACACTTACAGAACTGAGAAATGATTGTGACTATACTAGCATGCAGAGTATATGAAGTGGCAGCATAATGGCCTGACCTGATTCATGAAAAATGTCTCCCAAAAGCATTAAATAATTACATTCTTTAATGATTCCCATTCTTCCCATTCCACACTTTTAAAGTCTTTTAAAAAAGAGACTGATATGCTATTAACATTTATTAAGATAACAAAATACATGTCAATGTGTCCTGTTGCTGTGAAAGTTATGAATCTTAAAATGTCCATCCTTGTTAATTTTGTCATGACTGTGGTTACAAGTGGTAACAGCAACAGTATTTTTAAATAACACAAGAGTTTTTTCTGGAAATGCAATGTTCTTCTGAAAAGCCCCAACATATGTTCAATATTTAAAATTACTTCTTTCTACAGTATCTGCACAAGGCACCTATAGTATGGTTAAGGTATAAGGAAAGATTGTGGTTTAGGTTAGACCAAGACATGGTAGGAAACCTTCCTCCTCTCTTTCCTTGTGATTACCTGAGTTTTCCCCCTGTCCCTTTCTGTCATGTTGGTCTCTCCTTGTGTCTGTCCTGTGTGTGTGTGTGTGTGTGTGTGTGTGTGTGTGTGTGTGTGTGTGTGTGTGTGTCTGTGAGATCAGGTATTTATCACGTTGTGGGGACAAAAATCTGTTTATACAGTCACATTGTGGGGACTGACCTCCCTTATGGGGACAAAATGCAGGTCCCCTTAATGTAAATCATTAAATTTTAGGGTGCAGACTGAGAATAGGGTTACGGGTTAGGTAAGGTTAGATTAGGTACATTGTTAGGAACAGGCAAATAGTGGTTATGGTTAGGTTTAGATGAAGTTAGGGCAAGGCTCCAGGAAATGAATGTAAGTCTATGTAATGTCCCCACAAGTGATATAAACACAACATGTGTGTGTGTGTGTGTGTGTGTGTGTGTGTGTGTGTGTGTGTGTGTGTGTGTGTGTGTGTGTGTGTGTGTGTGTGTGTGTGTGTGCGTGTGTGTGTGTGTGTACTGGGCTGTTCCCTGTAATCATGGCTCACCTACGCCTGCTTCCCATGCCAACCAGCCAGTCACCTGGTGACACGTTTCAGCCACTTTGTTGTCCTTGTGCATTGTTATGTGTTCCAGAGTTTTCATCTCCTCTAGTCTAATAACTGGGCCATGCCCAACTCATTCAGTTAACTCACCAAATACCTTGTTTATTCACCCAGCTCTCTTCCCAGACTCCCTGTGCCAGCTCATCTTCCAAGGTCTCCACGCCATCAGTTCACCTTCCTCTCAGAGAATCTCATGGTCCACACCAAAACACATTCAATGGAAATCTGGATACATTTTTGATCACCTAAATCATGGCGGAGACTCTGTGAAGCAACTGCGGAACCTCCATTATGAAGTGCAGCCAACTACTCCTTAGAGTTCTGCATTGTGACTGCCAACACAAAATGGATCAATGACCAAGAAGGTCAAGGGAATTTCTGGGATGGGTTAAGTGAACAGTTGAAGGACAAATTAGCTCCCTGAGGTGAACCTGTGAACTTTGATGCTCTTGATTCATTTACCCTGGTGCAGATGAAAATTTCCTGGATGAACATTTAGCTCACCAGTCTGGAATCCCTCTTGAGCCCCTTGGTTCCCCCTTGTGGGAGCCTTAGATGGCAGATTACTAGCCTGTATCACCCACCGTACCATTCCCATGTCCCTGGCCATTGCTAAACATCATGAGCTGATTCAGTTTCAGATCATGTCTGCTCCACATACTCCCACTTTTCCTCGGCATTTAACACAATGAGACTTCATATTTTGATGAGTAAATTGCATAAAATGGGTGTTAACACCAACATCATCAGATGGGTGGAGTCATTTCAGATTGAAAGGGTGTAACATGTCAGAGTGAACAATGTAACATCTCTCCCTATTATGACCAACACAGGGGTCATTTCACCTATGCTGTTCACTCTGTATAAAAACGATTTCAGGAGTGACTCAGATAACAACTGTATAGTTACATTTGCCGACGACACAGCTATTGTGGGTCTGATTGAGGATGATGAGATAAGCTATAGAAGAACAGTGGATGAGTTCTCTATTAAGTGTAAGAGTGACTTCCTCCAGTTGAACACTAAAAAAATTAAAGAAATTGTATTTGATTTCAGGGCCGGTGTTCAAACACACCAGCCATTAGTTATTGACGGTGATCAGGTTGTGACTGTGGAGGAATACAAGTACTTGGGCACTATGATTGACTCTAAGCTGATATGGAATTTCAACACTGATGCCATCTATAAGAAAGGTCAGCAGAGGCTACATTTTATGCGCAGACTAAGGAAGTATAATGTGGAAAAAAGCCTAATGGTACTCTTCCACCGATCCTTCGTGGAGAGTGCATTGACCTTCTGTTTTATTTCCTGGTATGGCTCACTATCATTGACTAATAAGAACAAACTCCATAAAATCATTAATGTATCCAGCAAGATAGCTGGGGTACAACTTGAGAGTATGACGTCAATGTATGAGACCCGGGTACTCAGGAAAGGGAGAGCCATTACTAGGGATAGAACACACCCGTTATTCAGTCAATACCATCTTTTACCATCAGGACGACGGTACACTGTACCAAGGCTGCAGGCCAGGGCCTCAAGATCATTTGTCCCTATAAGTATAGGTCTAATGAATAAACAGTCCCCATCTCAGTTCTGTGCATAGAATGTAATGCTGTTTTTTTTTTTGGAGGTGTGACTGGCATAATCTTTCTGGGTACTGTGAGCTCTGTTATATGTATTGTGGATATTGTCCTGTTATATGTATTGTGTATACTGTCCTGTTATATGTAGTGTGTATATGTGTTGTGTTTTTCTGTATCCTGATGGCTGCATTGCACAAAATGAATTTCCATAAGGACAAATAAACCATCTACCATCTACAAATCTCTTAGGGCAACCACAGTTAAACACCACAACCCATACATTGACTGGACCAGGGGTAGTATAATTGAACGGTCTCCCCTGTCTCCTCCTTGAACTGCCACCTTATCGTGGTGGAGGAGTTTGAGTACCCGAATGATCCTAGAGGCTATGTTGTCCGGGGCTTAATGCCCCTGGTAGGGTCTCCCAAGGCAAACAGGTTCTAGGTGACGGGTCAGACTAAGAGCAGTTCAAGAAGCCCCTATGAAAGAAATTAAAGCAAGGAAGCGTACGTCGCCCGGATTGGCGTCACCGGGGCCCCGCCCTGGAGCCAGGCCTGGGGTTGGGGCTCGCAGGCGAGCGCCTGGTGGCCGGGTCTTTGCCCACGGGACCCGGCCGGGCACAGCCCGAAGGAGCGACGTGGGCCCGCCTTCCCGTAGGCCCACCACCCGCAGGAAGGATCAGAAGGGGCCGGTGCTATGTGGAATGGGTAGCAGTCGTGGGCGGGGGCCCTGACGACCCAAACCCTGGACAACGACTCTGGCTATGGGGACATGGAATGTCACCTCACTGTGGGGGAAAGAGCCTGAGCTAGTGCGGGAGGTTGAGCGGTACCGGCTAGAGATAGTCGGGCTCACCTCCACGCACAGTCTGGGCTCTGGAACCCAACTCCTTGAGAGAGGCTGGACTCTCTTCTACTCTGGAGTTGCCCGCGGTGAGAGGCGGCGAGCTGGTGTGGGCTTGCTTATAGCCCCCCAGCTCAGCCGCCATGTGTTGGAGTTCTCCCCGCTGAGCGAGAGGGTCGCTTCCCTGCGCCTTCGGGTTGGGGATAGGTCTCTCACTATTGTTTCGGCCTACGGGCCGAACAGTAGCGTAGAGTACCCGGCCTTCTTGGAGTCCCTGGGAGGGGTACTGCAAAGTGCTCCAACCGGGGACTCCATTGTTCTGCTGGGAGACTTCAATGCTCACGTGGGCAGCGACAGTGACACCTGGAGGGGAGTGACTGGGAGGAACGGCCTCCCCGATCTGAACCCGAGTGGTGTTCTGTGCTAGTCACAGTTTGTCCATAACGAACACCATGTTCAGGCATAAGGGTGTCCATCAGTGCACGTGGCACCAGGACACCCTAGGCCGGAGGTCAATGATCGACTTTGTAGTCATATCATCTGACCTTCGGCGGTATGTCTTGGACACTCGGGTAAAGAGAGGGGCTGAGCTGTCAACTGATCACCACCTGGTGGTGAGTTGGATTCGCTGGCAGGGGAAGAAGCGGGACAGACTTGGCAGACCCAAACGTACCGTGAGGGTCTGTTGGGAACGTCTGGCGGAACCCGCTGTCAGGGAAGTTTTCAACTCCCACCTCCGGGAGAGCTTCAACCAGATCCCTTGGGAGGTTGGAGACATTGAGTCCGAATGGACCATGTTCTCCACTTCCATTGTTGATGCAGCCATCCATAGCTGTGGCCGTAAAGTCGGCGGTGCCTGTCGTGGCGGCAACCCCCGAACCCGGTGGTGGACACCGGAAGTAAGGGATGCCGTCAAGCTGAGTCCTATCGGGCCTGGTTGGCTCATAGGACTCCTGAGGCAGCTGATGGGTACCGGCAGACCAAGCGTGCGGCAGTTCGGGGAGGCCATGGAGGAGGACTACCGGTTGGCCTCGAGGAAATTCTGACAAACCGTTCGACGCCTCAGGAGGGGGAAGCAGCTTTCTGTCAACACTGTTTACAGTGGAGGTGGGGAGCTGTTGACCTCGACTGGGGATATTGTCGGGCGGTGGAAGGAATACTTCGAGGATCTCCTCAATCCCTCTGTCATGTCTTCCGTAGAGGAAGCAGAGACTGGGGACTTGGAGGTCGATTCATTCATCACCGGGGCTGAAGTCACTGAGGCAGTTCGCAAGCTCCTCGGTGGCAAAGCGCCGGGGGTGGATGAGATCCGCCCTGAGTACCTCAAGTCTCTGGATGTTGTAGGACTGTCTTGGTTGACACGCCTCTGCAGCATCGCGTGGCAGACGGGGACAGTGCCTCTGGACTGGCAGACTGGGGTGGTGGTCCCTCTTTTTAAAAAGGGGGACCGGAGGGTGTGTTCCAACTATCGGGGGATCACACTCCTCAGCCTCCCTGGTAAACTCTATTCCAGGGTACTGGAGAGGAGAATCCGGCCGATAGTCGAACCCCGGATTCAAGAGGAACAATGCGGTTTTCGTCCTGGCCGTGGAACACTGGACCAGCTCTATACCCTCCACAGGGTGCTTGAGGGTTCATGGGAGTTTGCCCAACCAGTCCACATGTGCTTCGTGGACTTGGAGAAGGCATTCGACCGTGTCCCTCGCGTCATTCTGTGGGAGGTGCTCCGGGAGTATGGGGTTGGAGGCCCTCTGTTGAGGGCTGTACAGTCCCTGTACAACCGGAGCAGGAGCTTGGTCCGCATTGCCGGCAGTAAGTCGGACCTGTTCCCAGTGCATGTTGGACTCCGGCAGGGCTGCCCTATGTCACCGGTTCTGTTCATCATTTTTATGGACAGGATTTCTAGGCGCAGCCAGGGGCCGGAGGGGGTTCGGTTCGGGGGCCGGCAGATTTCGTCTCTGCTTTTCGCGGATGATGTTGTCTTGTTGGCTTCCTCGAGCCAGGACCTTCAGCATGCGCTGGGGCGGTTTGCAGCCGAGTGTGAAGCAGCTGGGATGAGAGTTAGCACCTCCAAGTCCGAGGCCATGGTTCTCGACCGGAAAAAGGTGGCTTGCTCCCTTCAGGTTGGGGGAGAGTTCCTGCCTCAAGTGGAGGAGTTTAAGTATCTTGGGATCCTGTTCACGAGTGAGGGAAGGATGGAACGTGAGATTGACAGGCGGATCGGTGCAGCGGCTGCAGTAATGCGGTCGCTGTATCGGTCTGTCGTGGTAAAGAAGGAGCTGAGCCAAAAGGCGAAGCTCTCGATTTACCGGTCAATCTACGTTCCTACCCTCACCTATGGTCATGAACTTTGGGTCATGACCGAAAGAACGAGGTCCCGGATACAAGCGGCTGAAATGAGTTTCCTCCGCAGGGTGGCGGGGCGCTCCCTTAGAGATAGAGTGAGGAGCTCTGTCACCCGGGAGGAGCTCAGAGTAGAGTCGCTGCTCCTCCGCATCGAGAGGAGTCAGCTGAGGTGGCTCGGGCATCTCTATCGGATGCCCCCTGGACGCCTCCCTAGGGAGGTGTTCCAGGCATGTCCCACCGGGAGGAGGCCCCGGGGAAGACCCAGGACACGCTGGGGTGACTACGTCACTCGGCTGGCCTGGGAACGCCTCGGGATCCCCCCGGAAGAGTTGGAGGAAGTGTCCGGGGAGAGGGAAGTCTGGGCGTCCCTGCTCAGACTGCTCCCCCCGCAACCCGGCCCCGGATAAGCGGAAGATAATGGATGGATGGATGGATGGTCTCCCCTGTGTCAGCCCGTCTAATCTGCCCTTCATCACCCTGTAAGAGCTAAGTTCTTTTTTGAGGCCAAGAAGGACAAAACTCGCTGTCCCTTCCATTCCCTACTATATTCACTAAGTTGGATCTCTGCAATGCATACTATCTGAATCTGAGAAGAGGATAAATGGAAAACAGCCTTCAACACTGGACTCACAAATGCAGCTGCTGTATTTCAGGCTTTTGTTAATGTAGTACTCAGAGACTTCCTGAGTTATTTTTGTCTAACTGGATGATCTTTTTATTCTTTTTCCCCAGAATCTTGCAGAACAAACTATTTGTGAATGCAGAGAAGTGCAAGTTTCATGTCTCATCTGTTAAATTTCTACACTACATCACTGAGAGCAGGCATATTTTGAGAAAATCCAAGCTATGACAGAATGGCCTACACCGACCACCCAGAAACAACTTCAGTAGTTTTTTAATCTGGAACTACAGTCAGGATGCTGTTCCACTAACCAAAAACACCTCACCCTCGCTTCCATTTACCTGGTCTTCTGAAGTTACAAATGCATTTGCCAAGTTAAATAAACTGTTAATAACTGCCCCCATCCTGGTTCAGCATGATCCTTCTCGACAATTTATTGTTGAGGTGAATGGTTCTGATATTGGGGTCAGAGCCGTCCTGTCTCATTGTTCTGGCCCTGATCATGAACTTCACCTCTGCATTTTTCTCCCGGCATTTCTTTCCTGCATAATGGAATTATGATGTGGGGAACCGTGAGTTGCTTGCTATCAAGCTGGCCTTGGAGGAGTGAAGGCACTGGCTGGAAGGAGGAGAACACCCCTTTGTAATCTGGTCAGACCACATAAACCTGACATACATCCAGTTCCTAGTCATCCCTGGTCCCACATCACTCTGGATTCTGTCACTGGTCTACATCTCTCAAGGTAGCCTGTGAATATTCTCATTCATCCAGGTCATTGTAAGCTTCAGGGCATTCAATCGATTGCAACTGGACTTTGTCAGTTTGTCTTGGAAGACGTTTCGCCTCTCATCTGAGCAGGCTTCATCAGTTCATGTGCACCGGACTAGATAGGACAGCTCTAGTCCAATGAAATGGTGTTAGGTTCAAGTATTTATCCTCTGAGTGAGGCCAACCCTCAAAACCAAAGATGATATCACTCTATTGTGAGGCAAACAATCCCCCATTAAGGCAGGGTAGGGTGCGACCCTTGGGTGTCAGCGACAGTCGTCTGCCTTGTTAGCGTCCCATTCTTGTCATTGGGAGGCTCCTTGAGCCATGTGTGAATGGCTTTGTTGTTTATTTTCAGAGGCTAAGTTTTTGAATCTCTTTGGAAGAGATGAAAGGACAGCATTGTATGTGGGAGATAGGTGGTGTCTCAGGCCTCCCCCTCTGTTCAGAGATGGTTTTTCAACCTTGACATGGATGGCTTCTCTCACTCCTCTTTCAAACCATCTGTCTTCTCTGTCCAGAATATGCACATTTTTACTCTCAAAGGAGTGTGCTTCCTCCTTGAGATGCAGGTAAACAGCTGAGTCTAAACCTGAAGAGTTAGCTCTTCTGTGTTGTGCCATGCGTCTGCTCAGTGGCTGTTTTGTTTCCCCAATATATTCCTCACTGCACTGGACTGCATACACCAGATCTGTCCCAAACAGAATGAACCATAACACTCTAACCAGTTCTGCTACAGCTGTCTCCAGTTTTGATGCCTCCTTAGGATACCATCCTGAGCAGGTTCTGTCCCAGGTATGTGAGAACTCGGTTCCACCTGTGCAAACCCCCCTCCTATGCTGCAGGAGAGTTTGGAAGGATACCAAATCTGCCCTCCTCTGCTCCCTGTCTGAAATGTGGCGGTTTGCTTGAAAGCACTGGACCCAGGATCAATATTACTAAGTATATAAACACAGAATAATAGTAATTGTTAAAAATATAACTAGGTATAAAGAAGTATATAGTCATATAATATGCATAATAATATATAATACATGGTGGCAGGGTGGAGCAGTAGGTTCGATCCCCGGGTCGGGCGGGGCCTTTCCGTGGGAAGTTTGCATGTTCTTCCCGTGCTTGCATGGGTTCTCTCCATGTACTCCGGCTTCCTTCCACAGACCAAAAACATGCTCAATAGGCTAATTGGTGACTCTAAAATTGCCTTTAGGTGTGAGTGTGAGCGTAATGGTTGTCTGCCTTGTATGTTGCCCTGTGATCGACTGGCGACCAGTTCAGGGTGTACCCCGCCTCTCGCACGTTGACAGCTGGGATAGGCTCCAGTCCCCCTGCAACCCCAAAAGGGATAGTCGGTATAGAAGAGTTATAACAAAATGTACCAGAAAAATATGTGCAAATTGCAAGTGATAAATAAATGTAAACCATGAACAGTAATGTGCAATGTTGTAGTAGTACAAATAATATGTAAACATTGAACTATTAAAGTTTGTGAGGTTGGCGGAGATTAACTGTTTAAGACCGCAAGTGATAAATAAATGTAAACCATAAACAGTAATGTGCAATGTTGCAGTAGTGCAAATAATATGTAAACATCCAACTATTAAAGTTTGTGAGGTTGGTGGAGATTAACTGTTTAAGACCACAAAAATCTGGCATACATTGAGTTCCTAGTCATCCCTGGTCCCACATTAAGATTGTGTTCTAGATATGTATCTAGATAGATAGGTACATACATACACTGCTCAAAGAAATTAAGGGAACACTTAAATCACACATCAGATCATGATGAACAAATTACTCAACTTGAAAATCTTTACTGGTGTACATTGTATAATTTGTTGAGAACAAAATGATGTAACAATGGTCAATGGAAACCAAAATCATCAATCCACTGAGGGCACGATTCAAAATCACATTGAAAAGCAAAGTCCATCCATCCATTGTATATACCCGACTATCCCTTTCCGGGGTTGCGGGGGGGCTGGAGCCTATCCCAGCTGTCAACGGACGAGAGGCGGGGTACACCCTGAACCGGTCACCAGCCGATCGCAGGGCAACATATACAAACAAACAACCATTCACGCTCACATTCACACCAAAGGACAGTTTTGGAGTCACCAATTAACCTAATGAGCATGTTTTTGGTCTTTGGGAGGAAGCCCGAGTGCCTGGAGAGAACCCATGCATGCACGGGAAGAACATGCAAACTTCACACAGAAAGGCCCTGCCCGACCCGGGGATCAAACCGGCAACCTTCTTGCTGCGAGGCACGCACACTACCTGCTGCTCCACCGTGCTGCCTGAAGTTCAAAGTAAAAATTGAAATCACAGGGTGATCCAACTTGCATGAATTTCATCACAGCAACTCATAATGTGACTCAGTAATATACATGGCCCCCACATAACTGTATGGACTCCTGACAACGTCTGGGCATGCTCCTGATGAGTCAACGGATGGTGTCCTGGGGGATTTCCTCCCAGACATGGATCAGGTCATCATTGAGCTCCTGGACAGTCTGTGGCAGTACTTGGTGGTGTTGGATGCACCGATACATAACATCCCATTGGTGCTCAATTGGATTTAGGTCAGGGGAACATGAAGGCCAGTCAATGGCATCAATGCCTTCGTCATCCAGGAACTGTCTACACACTCTGGCCACATGAGGCTGGACTTGTTTTGCACCAAGGGGAACCCAGGGCCCACTGCACCAGCATAAGGTCTGACAATTGCTCTGAGGTCAGGGTCTTGCTGCTGAGTTGATGTGCTGGAAGACAAAGCAAACTGTCTTGCGAGCTGTACTACCTGTGCAACATGACTGGAATGCAGGTACCGCCTCGTGCTACCAACAGGAGTGGGGCTTGTACAGCCCACTCATCACACCTTACAGTATGTGACTTCCTCATTTAGGTGCGTACGTAACTTCCTCATTTTTCTCATCTTTTTTCAAAATTCTTGCTTGATTCTACACCCAGCATCATCAATCAGTCAGCAGTAAGACTCCCATTACCCAAATCCATGAGGGTTCATCCCACTTACCATGTCTCCCAAGTAAAACCAGTCTCTTTCAGCCATCTTTTCAAGTAACTTAGTCTGCTCCTCTTGTGTTTCAGGATCAGCGCTCCTTGTTTCTCAAATTTGCCAAGTCAGCCAAGCTTCAGTCCACCACCTTTAGAACCTGCTGACTCACTTTACCTACCTGCCAACTCCTTTGTGGGTCTACACGGAACATCTACCAGTGATCATTTTCCATTCTTTTGTAAAAATAATTCCTTTTATTATTCAAACCTTTGCTGTCAGCCCAGGCATGGACAGGACATGGACATGCCCGGTACACACAATGGCCGACGCACATTTTTGGGCTGGGGCTGTCAGGTCATTTGACAGTTGTTTTGAGGCTCCCATGTTGCCGCTCTTCAGAGAAGATGCAAAGAGGAGAACAACTTGCAACTGGCCACCTTACATACCCTTTCTCATGATTGGCTTCACCTGTGTATGTAGGTCAAGGGTCAATGAGCTTACCAAACAAATTTTGAGTTCCAATAATTAGTGCTACAGGTATTCAAATCAATAAAACAACAAGGGTGCCCAAATTTATGCAACTGCCTACTTTTGTTTAAGTAATAATTGCACACTTTCTGTATATCCATAAATGTCATTTCACTTCTCAAATATCACTGTGGTTTTCTGCTATATGATATACTTAACTGAAATTGCTGATTCGAACAACCAATGATTTATAAAGGAAAATCTTGAAAATGATCAGGGGTGCCGAAACTTTTTCATACGACTGTATATATATACTCTTTTTTATTGGCCGCAACGGTATTTGAGACACGAAATGTGGCCCATTGGTTGATTTTCTTGAAGGACAATGGGTTAGTCCAATGAAATTTCTCAGCCCTCCCCTCCCTCCTTCGCCTGCCCTTCCCCTTCAGGCAAGGTTATCAAATTTTGCCATTGGAGTTCGACCGGAGTTAGAGAGAAGTGAGTGTCCGTCTGTGGAAATGGATAGGCCTAAAACACAAACGTGCAAGGGGGGCACAGAGAAGGTGCGAGAAAAGAGGCTCAAAAGCCTACAAGTGGACGCAGCGAAATGTGCCAAAATCACAAACATGTTTGCGGCCATAAGCAGTGCACTGCAGCAGTGGGGCCGCTGACATGAAGTGCAGAAGCAGTCCCTGGTGCAAAGGCTGTCGGAGAGGTACACAGCTCTAATGTGCAACAGAGTCGTAAAATAGAGGAAGGAGAAGTAGCTATTCAGGTTGATTCGGAGGAGGAGGAGAGAGACATGACCCAGCAGGGACAGATTGAGGAGGTCAGAATAGCTACTGTCAGCCCGGTAAGAAGTAGCCGAAATGTTAGCAGAATGAAGAGGGACTTTTCATGTTGGGAGGACAGAGGGCTTGTATTTCTCAGCGCCATCTGACCCTGTCTGTGGCACTGAAGACGCTCATCTAGATAGATAGATAGATAGATAGATAGATAGATAGATAGATAGATAGATAGATAGATAGATAGATAGATAGATAGATAGGAAATTTAGTTGTTACAGTAAGCAGGTTAAAGAAAGCAGGCACAGTGGCATAACAGGTTAAAAAATAAAAATATAAAAGATCACAAAAATACAGGATAGAAAAAAAAGCAACTATGTCTATATACATTTGTACAGGTTCTTAAAAATAGTAAATGCCAAAAGAAATCTACTGCCATAAAAAAGTATTGAGAATTCCATTGCACCTGATTAAAATAATATTGCACCTGGGAAATACTGGGTCTATGTAAATGCACAATATATACAGTTTATAAGTACACACTATACAGTTGCCGATATGGGTAATAAATAGTGTTATTGCACAGCTGAGAGAAGTATCCAGCTTTAGAAATTTAGAGATTGTACCAGGTGAAATGGATTAAGAAATTAAGAAAGAAGGACAGTGCTACATCACATGATGCTGGAGTTAAATAGTCTGACAGATGTAGGACTGAGGACCTGTGGTAGCGTTCTTTCTTATAGACTGGATGCAACAGTCTGCTACTGAAGGAGCTGCTTAAGCCCCCCACTGTCTCATGCAGGGAGTGGGATGGGTTCTCCGTGATCGATGTCAGCTTGGCTAACATCCTCTTCTCACCCACTTCCTCGTTGATGTCCAAAGGGCAGTCCGGGACAGAGCCAGCTCTCCTGACCAGTTTTTTAAGTCTTTTCCTGTCCCTCTCAGAGCTCCCACAGCCCCAGCAGACCACTGCATAGAAAACGGCAGACGCCACCACAGAGTCATAAAATGTTTTTAACAATGTCCTACAAACTTCAAAGGACCTCAGTCTTCTGAGCAGGCGCAGTCGACTTTGGCCCCTCCTACAGGGCATCTGTGTTATTTGTCCTGTCCAATTTGTTGTTGAGGTGAACACCCAGGTATTTATAATCCCCCACGGTTTCAATGTCCGAGCCCTGGATGTTCACTGGTGTAGTCTGTGGTACATTTCTTTGGAAATCCATTACCATTTCCTTTGTCTTGCTGGTGTTTTTATGCAGATGGTTCAGTCCACATCAGTCGACGAAGTTGGTGACAACCTCCCTGTATTACAATTCATTCCCCTCTGATACACATCCAACGATGGCTGTATCATCGGAGAACTTCTGGATGTCGCAGCTGTTGGTGTCTGAGGTCCGATGTGTAGAGGGTGAAGAGGAAAGGGGAGAGCACTGCCCCCTGTGGAGCCTCCGTGCTGCAAACAACCACATCAGACATGCAGTTGTGAAGCGTCACATACATACACATACACACGCATATTTTCACTCTTAAAGAATAATCTGTAATTTCTTTATACAGCTGCTTGCTGTAGTTTTTACAGAATATTGCTCAAAGAATTTGTTTGGGGCTGTTTTCTGCTGTGGATGAATGAATGTCTGGTGCTAGTGATGGCAGCAGGACAGTGTGCCTGTGTGTAAGACTGACTTAAAATAAACTACAGTATGTATGTGTGTGTGTGTGTGTGTGTGTGTGTGTGTGTGTGTGTGTGCATGTCACTCTTGATTGGCACACATTTGAGCGTTTGTCTGCAACCTAATATAAATATAAGCCACCTGCATTTTATATTGCGCATTTCAATTGTTGTTGATGCGGAGAGGAGACAACTTTAAATAAGTTATCCACAACAAATTAACGAGTGGTTGGCATCAGAACGCCCTCAACTTTCTGAGATCTGAAGTCAGTCATGATTGGTTAAAATTGTTGTAAATCCTGATGCAGTACAACAAACATCCATCCATACATCCAGGGGCAGAGCTTCCGGGGGGGCTGGGAGGTCGACGCGCCCTTGGCCGGGGCGGGGCGGAAAAGAAAGATCTCTGTTCCAAGCAGGAGGCATCGGGCCTTTTCCCTACAACATTTTTGTTTGTGGGATATGTGTGGGCTTATATATGTTGACACAGTCAGGATGAGTCATGGTTAATAAAAACTTTACAAGACTGACTTTAGTGATGTAGTTAGGTGTAAAATATGAATAAAATGACGTGCTGCATGACTGGCTGTATTTTCACTCACATTTAACTTCATTACGTACAAATTTACAAGTGGATCACCGATATTGTCTCCAAGTGTATTTTGGGTAAAATCATCATCAACCGTCCAACACGTCATCATCAGTCATTTGTCAACAGAGTGCAAGCTAGGTGGAGCATTTTTACGGACTAAGCTAAACATGAGTGGCAGTTAATATAAGCATAAAAGTGGAGTGAAGTCGGGGCCACACAGCACGCCTAGAGCTTGTGTATGGCGTTGCTGAGCTGCTGCGTCTCTTGCGCGTGTTCCTGTTCACATATCCTGTGTCTCATCCGCGTGTCTGCAGCGGCACAGCAACTGCCGGCTCCATCTGTTTACACGGAGTTTGCGTTTGATAATTATCGACAACAAAAATGATGACCAAATTTTACTTGACGCGCTGGAACAGGGACTGAGCTACAGGAGGAGAGAGTAAGAGAGAGGGAAAGGAGTAGAGATGATGGAGAACTTCTGTCCCTCTCATATTGTGTATTTTCTTGTCATGTGTGTCACATACTGTATGCAGATACAGACATTGTAATCGCTGTGAAATACTCACATGATACTGATTTGACTGCAGCCACGAGCTTACAAAAAAGAAAATTGGGTAAGATTATGGAAAGACTCTCACCCCTACTTCCAAACTTTCTACCTCACTTCATATAGGACACAGTACTCCCTACACTGACAGTGAACCTCAAGGCATGTTTAGTTTGGACAAATTCCTCTACCCTTCTAGCATTCTGCTACCCTACCCCAAACTTCCAGGCTTGGCTTGGACACTTTCAGCTCTATAAAGAAAGTGCTCTCCTTCTCTTTACAGAGAAGCCAATCAACCTGCAGGCTGAAAGGATTCATCATGTTACATGTTGGGATCTGGTAGAAGCAGTTTTGGTCATTAGAAGATATTATTGATATTATTGTATTGATACCAAAAACTGCATTGGTATTAATAAAATTATTAATATATTATTAATATACACATAGATATGTGTGTGTGTGTGTGTGTGTGTGTGTGTGTGTGTGTGTGTGTGTGTGTGTGTGTGTGTGTGTGGGTTAGTAAAAAAAGGGGTGAGGGAAAGGTGCTTAAAGCGAAGCAGAAAGGATTCTGTTTGCTGCGGACAGATACAATAACTGCCTCTTTGCCACACAAATCCAGTGTGCAAACATCTCAGAGATTGTCAGTGACACTGGTCTTTTAACTGATAAAGTGCAGCTTATAGGCTTTACTGTAGTGGCAGAAAACCAATACATGTCTTTTATTCCCTCGGGCATTGTGAACAGGAGCCAGCTCATTCATTATGTCTCTCATCATGTTTTAATTGTTAATTCAGAACAAAAACCTGGACTCAGTGACCATTTCTGCTCTGTGTGTTTGTAAATACACACACACACACACACACACACACACACACACACACACACACACACACACACACACACACACACACGTTGTGTTTTCATCACTTGTTACATAGACTTACATTCATTTCCTGGAGACTTACCCTAACCCTAACCATAACCACTATTTGCCTATTCCTAACCCTATACTCAACCTAACCTTCAGTCTTCACCCTAAAATTTAATGATTTACATCAAGGGGACCTGCATTTTGTCCTCATAAGGCAGGTGAGTCCCCACAACGTGACTGTGTAAAGAGATTTTTGTCCCCACCACGTGATGAATACCTGGTCACTCACACACACACACACACACACACACACACACACACACACACACACACACTTCAAATAATGTTAGAAATGTGTTACTGCTTATTGTCAAAATTGATGTGATGCCTCCATATCTGAATCTAAAAATGAAGCTGTTCCTCTTTTATTGACACAGCAGTTAATTTTAGATAATTTGATGACATAGCATGTCATCAAATAACACACAAGATCCTGAACCCCAAATTGCTCCCTATCCTGTGCCATCAGTGTGTGAGTGTGTGTGATTGGATAACACTCATAATGAGGAGGTGGCTGCTGTACGAATGTGTGTGAATGGGTGAATGCAGAGGTTTTGGGAAAAGTGCTTTGTGTGGTTGTCAGACCAGAAAAGCACCATATAAATACAGTCCATTTACCATAACCTGACACCACAATGAACTGTATAAATACCACAGATAGATAATTCCTTGGAAGAATAGCGGATCTTCAATTGGTCAATCATACTTTTTAAGAAAAGAGCACTGAAGGTCTTTGTTTCACAGAAATATACCTAAAAGCTCATAATCATATTGCAGCCTCTGGCATAGAGGTACGCATAACATTAGCGTATAAATTATGCCTTTCATCTTAATGGATCTACTATGACAAATGCAGCTACACTATAGGATGGATATGCCCCCTGCTGCCTCAAGCTGGTAACCAAGATTTCCTGGCTATATAGATAAACACCACCATCTACTGGACATGTGACAGTACTTTTAGTTGTCTAGTGTTAAGGTCTGCTGCTGCTGTTGGGTAAATTCTCAGCCAAGAATCAAACTTGTGACCAGCTATTACTGTATTAATGTGTGTGTGTGTGTGTGTGTGTGGGGGGGGGGGGGGGGGGGGGTTAACATAGGTTAACATAGGTTATGATGTTTAGTCAATATTGAGGGTTCAGGTCTCAAAGTGGAAAAAAATGTATGAATGAATACATGAATGAATGAAAAATTGTATTTTGTTTGTACTGGTTTATAATGACAATATTAATATTGGTGCAAATTAGAGATTGACCGATATGGTTTTTTCAGGGCCGATACCAATACCGATTGCTAGTAGTAAAGAAGGCAGATAACTGATATTTGGAGCCGAAATTCATTTGCAGTAAAAGTGAAAATATTGGCGTCAAAATTTTGTTTAATATGAACTCCAACACTTAACTTCTTTTAAATGCCTTTAAGTATATGTTTATTTAACTTTTCAGATTTGCAACATATTAAAGATTTTTTATCTTAGACAATAGACATCTTTGTTTCAAAATTCTAACAAAAAGTGCAGGGAGCTCCCAGGCTCAGCAGCATGTCTTAAAAAGTTAAATGGAAATTTAAATAAATAAATATCTTCCTGGAGTTTTATTAAGTAAATATAAGAAAGTTAAATAAAATTTGTACCGATATGCAAGTCTCAAATCAACTGCGCAAAGGCACGTTCAAACAATGTCTTTCAATGTCATTTCTGCACGTCTAATTTTGCACATGTTCTGACAAAAACCAGGAAGCGAGATCATATTTCTCCAATACTCGCCACTTTGCACTGGCTCCCTGTAAAGTTTAGAATAGAGTTTAAAATTCTCCTCCTTACTTACAAAGCCATAAATGGCCAGGCACCTTCTTATCTTAAAGAGCTCATAGTACCTTATTGCCCTACTCGAACACTGCGTTCCCAGAATGCAGGTCTACTTATGGTTCCTAAAGTCTCAAAAAGCAGAACAGGAGTCAGAGCATTTAGCTATCAAGCTCCTCTCCTGTGGAACCATCTTCCAGTCTTTGTCCGGGAGGCAGACACTGTCTCTACATTTAAGAGTAGGCTTAAAACTTTCCTTTTTGATAAAGCTTATAGTTAGGGCTGGCTCAGGCTTGTCCTGGACCAGCCCCTAGTTATGCTGCTATAGGATTAGACTGTCGGGGGACATCCAAAGATACACCGAGCTCCTCTGTCCTTCTGTCCCTCTCCATCCGCACGCTCTCATGTCCTACCACGGCGTGTTACTAACTTAGCTCCTTCCCCGGAGTCTCTGTGCTTTGTCATCTTGCAGGTTCCCATGGACAGTGGCTGAATCTGGATTGTGGATTTCAGCTGCATCTCCTGCCTTGGCCCTGCCTGACATCCACTGCAACTGCTACTGCTGTTATTACATCCACTGTCACTGTTACTGTGACTGCATGTCTGTCTCTCTGTCTCTCTCTCTCTCTCTCTCTCTCGCTCTCTCTCTGACTGCATTTCTGTCTGTCTGTCTGTCTGTCTGTCTGTCTGTCTGTCTGTCTGTCTGTCTGTCTGTCTGTCTGTCTGTCTGTCTGTCTGTCTCACTCTCCCTCTCTTGCTCTTCCTCTCTCACCCAACCGGTCGAGGCAGATGGCCGCCCACCCAGAGTCTGGTTCTGCTCAAGGTTTCTGCCTGTTAAAAGGAAGTTTTTCCTCGCCACTGTCGCCAAGTGCTTGCTCATGGGGGAATTGTTGGTTTCTTTGTAGATAAAAGAGCTTGGTCTGTACCAGCTCTATATGGAAAGTGTCCTGAGACAACTTCTGTTGTGATTTGGCGCTATACAAATAAAATTGAATTGAATTGAATTGAATTGAAGGTGAAGACTGTTACTCCCGACGACATCTTTTTTCTGACGTCTAGTGAACGGTCATTAATAACGTCCACAGTGCCTCCGTAAAGGAGCTAGTTGTAGTCCAAATGTGGTCTTTGTGGACGTCTTTTCTACGTCAAATTAAAATTCATTTTAGACATTGTTTTTACATTGGTTCTAATTTTTGTGTATGACTGTAGCCCCATTTCAGAAGGTGGCATACTGTTCCAATTCATTTTCCTATAGCTTCATTTGATTTTCTCAGCAGCAGATGTTAACTGGAAATGCATACAGGCGTTATACATTTCCACTTCAAACCTGCTGCTGGGCCAAATGAAGCTACAGGAAAATTAACTGGTACAGGAAACAGGCCCACCTTCTTGACACATGGGACTACAGTCAGATTTACAATAAATCACAATAAAGTCCTGACTGTTTTTTTCCCTGTCTTTATTGCAAAAACACACACACACACACACACACACACACACACATATATATATATATATATATAAAAAATCCAACTGAACACAGAAAAAGTAAAGGGCTGACTAATTAAAATAAACAAACAAATCAAATAAACAAATGAAAATCAAAAAGTCAGTCTTCAGTGATTGTGAACCCCCCATCTCCACTTCTTTGTGGCGCATGCTTTAAATGCTCTGAAGCATGTGTCCTTATGAAGTCCTCACTTGCCGTGTTGTCAAATTGCATGACTCCATCTGCACAAGTAGAAAAAGACAAATGATAAGAAATACGCAATGTCAAACTGCAGTCATACACCGAGTCTGCATATCTAAGCAAAAATATGTTGCCTATATGCAACTACCAATTCTGTATTAATACAAAATCAGCCATGGTAGGCAGTTGGCATTGTATTTTAAATGTCAACAGGGAAGGAAATGTTTTGTCCAATCAAGTCATTATTTAGAGATTGGCACAAGCAAAATTTTCGTCCCTTTAACATGAAATATGGGCTTACCTTGTATTGCTCTGTAAACCTTTGTTTTTTCCAAAGGTTGTTTTGCCCTTTTTCCCCTTGCCCTTCATGTTGAAGTTTGCCATCAGGGCATTAGTGAAGAGTCTAAAGAAAGCTTCAGGGCATTCAATCGTTCACAGCTTACAATGACCTGGATGAATGAGAATATTCACAGGCAGTCTAAAGAAAAATAAATCTATAAATCAATTTGAATGATATATGTAGGAATAACAGGAATAGCACATGTCATAAACCCTTCATAATACATTGATCAAGAACAGCTAGTCTGTACAATGCATTGTGTTGTGAACTAGTAATTTCTCTTAATTTTCACCTGTTCACGCATTCTCAGAATAGGGACACTGCTCATGAAAACATGCTGTCTGGTTCACACCCGGAAGAAAAAGTTCAGACGTTGAAAAACGACATACCACTCAAACATTAAAACACAAAATTATTGAAAAAACTGTTGAAAGTCCATGATTAAGTTGACTGACAGTCCCTCGAAGAACCTATCAGCGTGCGAGTGCACTGGTTCTGTATTCCACACTTGTAAAACGTACCAGGGTATCTAAGGCTTGTTTATCACATAGGCGTTGCTCCTCTTTCCCAAAATCCTCTATGGTCTCCATCCTCTCAGTGTGGATGGCTGAAGAGGCAGGTTGTGCTTGCTTATAGCGATTACGGAGATCAACCAGTAAACTTAAGACTTTGTTCTGGTACACTGAAATAAATAAGCACATTTTTTGATTACAATGGTTACCTCCAGTACCTAGGCTAGCAAGCTGGTTCACAATTGTTTTTGTAATCAGCTTCAGTGTTTGTCGTTAATACAAATCCCCCTTCTTCAGGGTGCCTAGTAATATAGCCCCACTTTCTTATTTCCCACTCAACTCTTCTTGTAACAACAGTGATACTCAGCCATGGATTTAGGAGCTCCCTATTTTGTCCTTCTATTCTGTGTCCCTCTGGTATTCCAAACAATGGGCCCAGTGCGATGGTTACGATGTTTTTTTTTAACACAACCCCCGCAGCACTTGTTTTCCAAGTCACCTCTAGCTGACTTGGAAGATTATATGTCCTGACACATCCACCTGATACCTTGCTTTTATGGTGGCAGGTCTGCTGCTTCTGTGGGCAAGAAAAGCACGTCTCCACTTTTTTTGGAAAGGTGTGCGCTCTGTTCACTCCCACCAGAAGTAACAGTTCATAAATCAGTTATCTTTAACTGCACAGCCTCCGAGTGGAAGGTGAAAAACTGACTGATGCCAAGCTATCTGCCATTGAGGACCTCCATCACAGGCAATGCCCAAGAAGCTGTGCCACCATTAGTTTTTTCTTGGGGCTTTTAGGTTATTTTTCTGATCTAACTGTGACAGATTGCAACTACCTTGCCTTTTTGCAATTTCAGTCAGCATTTCTCAGATCTGATTGTGGCAGCAACTATGTCGCTTTTAAAAAACAGTCATGATGTCAACAGTCAGTCTCAACATTTTGAGGCATGCCCCAGCAAGCCTTTATTCTCTACTTTTGCTATTTGCAATCTTACAAACTTATGGGCTGTGATCACTCAGGGTCACTCAACTCATATATGAATCTAATTTAAACATCATATTTTCCAGTGTTTTCCAGTGTTTTTCAGTATAGTTCCTGTGTAGTTGCCTTTTACTTAAAACCTTAGCAGCCTCACTATTCAAAACCACATACATACACATACACATATACATATATGGATTTACACATATACAGTCCTGCTCACCATTATTGGCACCCCTTCATTTTTTGCATAACCTCTATGATATCTTAAGAAATAAATCAAAATGTACCAAATTTATATAATCTGGATCTTTTAATTGGAGGTCCAAAGTAATTTAACAAAGAAAATATTTTTTTCAACTTACATATTGTATTTTCAAAGGAGAAACAGAAAAAACAGCATGTGCAGCAATAATGACACCTCTCTTTAATATTTGGTTGCACACCCTTTGGCAGTGATGACATCCTCCAAACATTTCTTGTATCCATCTATAAGCTTCTTTCACTTCTCAGCTGTTATTTTCTCCCACTCTTTCTTTGCAAATTGTTCAAGCTCTTGAACGTTTGCAGGTTTCTTTTCCCCAATGGCAGATTTCAGCTCATACGAAAGATTTTCAATCGGATTGAGATCAGGACTCATTGTTGGCCATTTTAAAACAGTCCATTTTTTTCCTTTTCAACCATTTCAGCAAGCTTTTGGATTTGTGCTTTGGGACTTTGTCTTGCTGGAGGACCCATGATCTTCAACTCAAACCAAGTTTTCTTACACTGGGTAGGACATTTCACTCTGAAATGTCTTGATAATTCTCTGATTTCATGATTCCTGTGATACAGTCAAGGCCTCCAGTAGATGCATCAAAGCAGCCCCACAGCATTATGGATCCTCCACCATGCTTAACTGTTGGTAGGGTGTTTTCCTTGTAGGCCTCATTGCACCATCTGTAAACAAACTGTTGGTGTGCATTGCCAAAAAAGGTCTGTTTTTGTTTCATCTGTCCACAGAACATTTTCCCAGAAGGATTTTGGTTTGTCCAGGTACTCTTTGGCAAAGATTAGTCGTTCCTTTTTCTGTGTTTGCCTCAGAAATGGTCTCTTCCTTGGCCTTCACCTATAAAGCCCTGTTTGGTTTGGTGTGTGGCGTATAGTACTTGTTGAAACCATGACCCCAGACTGTTCCAGGTTGGCCTTCAGGTCTTTGGATGTTTGACAGGGTGTTTTGTTTCCACCATTTGCACCAACCTTCGAAGACTTCTCTCACCAATTTTTCTCATTCCCCCACGTCCAGGGAGGTTCTTGACAGTTCCATGCTTGTGAAACTTCTTAATAACATTAAGCACTGTTGAAACAGGGATACCAAGGTCTTTGGAGATGGCCTTATATCCTTGGGAGGTCTTGTGTTTGCTAATTATTGCACTTCTGATGTCCTCAGACAGCTCCTTTGTTTTCACCATTGTGACAAAGGAACAAGGGATAAAACACAGAGGTCATCATTCATTGGCTAATTCATGTTACATGGGCACAGACAATTTATCACAGGTGATTCTCATTTGTGATTTACCAAAGGTGACTCACAATGTGTTTCCATACTGATTTACAGCAAAGGGTGCCAATACCAGTGACACAGCAAGCTTAAAATTTTTCTATTTTTTCCTAATAACACGGCCCAAGGACACAAAGTGAGTGTTTGCCACAGGCTGCTGGGAATATACCCTCTGGCGCTCCGGGGTGTGTCCATGACAAACCGGCTTTCTCACACTTTAGAATATATAATATATAAAAGAAAAACATTAACTAACTGCTTCTCAGTATGGTCAATCACAGTGTTTGAATGATTATTTTCAATCACACATCAACATTGTTTACAACATGTACGTTAGCAACATTCTTCAATACTAATACTAATATGATAGAACTACTAATTATGACTGTCTCATGTAACGTATCTAGAACCTAAAAACTACTAGTCTCTAGATGGCAGTATGGTTCCATAATAGAAACCCAGACAAAAATGCTTATGAGGATTAAGATCATAGTTTTGTCATTTACAAGCTAGAAACACAGGAAAAACTATTGATACCATACACATTATGAGTTTAGTGCTGTGGGAACATCCAAAGCTGAATCCAACATATTGTTTGCATTATCCTAATGTGGTAGAAAAGAAAGCACACAGACACGTAAAACAGTTTGCTACAGGAATGTCTGATTTACAAGTTGTCAATGTTGTCCGGCTCTTGAGACCTGTTAATCATCAATCCTGACGTTTTAACGACTTTATCTGGTGTGGCGCTGGAGCTAACAATTTAACTGATAGGTAACCCTTTGTAGTTGAAATGCCTTTCCTCCCCAGCTCTCCTCAAGGAATGCGGGGGTAGGTGCAGGTCTCTTGTTCTCCTGCAGGTGTCAATAAAATAATAGGAGGTACCATTATCACAATATGGAAAGACAACAGCAATAGTAGTAATGATAGGAATGATGACAGTGACTATGTGAATCCACATAGGGTATTTGTAAAGAGAATTAGTCAGGTGCAAGAACGAAATGCAGATAAACGAGGAACCAAATACTAAACAGAATCAAAACTGTTTAAACATAAGAAGGTAGCAAATCAATGTGCATGTTATTTTGACCATCCAGAAATAGAAATTAGACTGGCATGTGTAGCTGTACATGTTTGTGTTTATGTTTAGTCCTTTTGGTCAGTTTAGAGTATGAAATGTATAGCAGGTGGGTGTAATATTAATGTTATAAAAATAATGACATGCCATTATCAGAAAGGAGGGTCATTTGAGGCCACGAAAATCTCCAGGACAACCACGACTGACTACCAGACGAGATGATTGGCAACTGCTTAATCAGTGCCATAGAAACCGGAAAATGCCAGCGAGCTGCGTTCGTCGTTTGTGGAGGAGACACCATGGAATTAAGGTTCCTTGATGAACTGTAAAAGGTTGCTTGAGCATGGTTTCCGAGCAAGATGAAGTGTCCACGCCTAACTGTTCAACACAGAGTTGCTTGACTTTGCAGGGCAAGGGAGCAGAAAAAAATACAGCTTGGGAGGTAAGGGACATCCTACAGTTGTGGTGGCAAGGATGTTTGGGATGCCTCGCTCCACTGTTCACCACATCATCCATCGAGTTACTGAGGAAGTGGTGGCCATTTGCAACAGGATCATCTACCTCCCCAAGACTACAGAAGACCTGGCGGCAGTAACTCAGGGGTTTGCGGGGCTGGCAAGATACAGAGCTTTTCGAAAAGCTGCTGGAGTAATCGACGGCTGCCATGTGAGGATCAAGCCTCCAAGTGGTCCTGGTGGTCACTGTTATCAGAACAAGAAACTGTTTGCTTCAATAATCTTGCAGCACCACCAGGGACTCCTGCTCAGCCTTAACTGGTATATATGATCTCTGTAAATAGTAATTTCTGCTGATCTTTTGCAAACAGTTGTACATTTTAAGAATGCCCACTGGTAAATAGAAATGTTCATATTGTATCTTTGTAAATATCTGTAAATATCAGAGAAATATAAACTAATTGTGTTGTCACTGAAAAGTAGCTCAAAAGTCTACTTATATTATAAATAAGAAATGGAATAGATAATGTAACAAGGTTATAAGATTTTAATTTAGAACACGATATTTTTAATTAACAATTTAAATCTAACAACACAGAACGTACACAGAAAAAAAATATTTAAACAATCAACGCCTGTCAATCATTTTTTGTCAATCCCATTTTTTGCAGGATTGTTCTAAACATGAGTGAAGTATGACAAAAGGTAAACACACAAGATCACATTTTCACAGATATGTACAGATTCACAAAAAGTGACATCAGGACAAACATAAAATTCCCACTCCCACCCAAAAACAACATTCATTTAATGTGATCCAAAGATTATATTTGTACTTTGGTCTTTGTACAGACTTTCAGTTCATTTATGTAACTTTTACATACAAATACAGTATGTATAGAGAACAAATTGGCTATTTATTTATGCCTCGACAGTTACCTCCATCTGAGTGTGGCCATGTTTTTGGCCCCTGTAAACAGGTGGTCGTTTTCACCACAGAGTTTAATAAACTCCTCCATCTGCTCCTTGCTCACAAAATGACATGTAAAGCATATCGTCGCTGTCCGATAAAAAACACGTATCTCCACTTTTAACGATTTTGACTTTCCATTGGCTAAGGAATATTCACATTCTCCCCCAGCAACAGGTAGCATTGGGGATCCAAGTGACCAATGGAAAGACGTTTTATTACATCATATATTTAACACGTATCTCCATTGGGTGTCAGAAGTGTCCATCAATGCGCGTATCTCCCGCCTCTGGCATTGCCTGTATATCAGCTGATTTGTCATGTCCGTAAACACAGACTGTATACCGTCAGTACTTGGCAGACTTATTATAGCATCTAACGCTAGGCTAATGTTGTCCTTGCATCGAGCGATGCCGTTCAAAAACTTTTTATAACCATGACAGTGTTGTTTACGTTAGATTACTGACCGAGATGTATTCATTGACGTCTGATGTGTCTGTTATGTGCACTGTTTTCTCCTTTTCAGACTAGACATGTCTCTCACGTTAGAGGAGCTATGTGCAATAGCAAAAGTAAAATACAGTAGAGCAGTTGAGGCAGAGAGGAGGGTCAGCAGCAGTGAAGCGATAGATGATAAACTCTGTGATTTCCTTGAACCGAGTCAGACTGATGCATGTGCGTTAATGCAGTATTAGATGACTCTTCGCCTATATGCACTAATCTGATTTCAACACAAAATACCAAAAAAATCTTAGATTAGGGTAATGTACTATGTGGAAATGTAGGATAGCCTGCTGTCAATAGTTTACGGATTTAGTGGGACATGAACGGGAGACTCGAGGCTCGTAAATGACCGGACATCATTGGAACGCATTATTTAAAAAACATGTATGTCCAATGTCACTCACAACAACGCACGTAAATCCGATTAAAATACTAAACGGGTTGCTAATCACCGTGTAACTATAGGTTTTCATTTCGAGTCCTAAGTGTGTCTAATTACTGTGTTTTGGGTTTAATTTGTAAGTTAATTGACGAGTAAAACACTTTTTTCATGCTCCTGAAAAAAACGAGTTTTGGAGATACGTGCTTTTTATCAAACAGCGACAATATTTTCTGTTGTCAACAGACAAAATTATTGTTCGATATAATAACAACATTAACAATAATAATGATGCTGCTGGTGCTGTTGGTCACCATTGTTTAAAAAAAACAATCGGTGCGCAAAGCATCTTGGGATATGGCAGGCCGCGAAGGATAGTAGCGATGCATCCTCCAAAAACAGGGAAAAGAAGGACGCATTTGTCGGCTACATTTGGAGGACCCTTTGAATTCGGACGAATTGGGACAGCCTTCGCACAGCGATATGACGTAATAGGCCTTCAAATGCGTCCTCCGAAGGATGCAGCCCTTGAATTGGGACACAGCCATTGTCTGCCCCACCCTAATGTGCTTCACCTATGCTACCTTCTCCTAGTTTATTTAGTCTGTGTCTTCCCTTCCTTCTGTGCCAGATCTTCTTTGCCTTCGTGTGAGAGTTCCAGCGTCTTTAGTATCTGTATTCCTAATGTGTGTTTCGAGCCTCTCTTTGTTCTTTGATCACTAATCTGCCTGCTGTTTTGGATACCTCTGCCTGTTTGGATTGCCTGCCCGTGTACCGACCTTTGCCTGGATTAAACCCTTTGAGCTGTAACAGTCTGTCGTCTGCTTTTGTGAGTCTATACTTCTGTGCAAGATCTAGCCACATTATGGACTCCGCAGACCCAGACCCTTTGCCGAGCGCTCCAATTGCAGGAAGAAAGACTGCAGCACCAGGAGGAAAAGATAAGTGTTCTCAGACATGAATTGAGAGCAATGTCTGAGCAGCAGGGGAGCCTGTTGTCAGCCTTCGGTTCCCAGATGAACTTTTTGGTGGAGCAGGTTCAGCGGCTCCAGAAGCGGCCGCCACCCAGTGACACTGTTCCTGATCTGTCTCGGCAGTCTGATCCCGACGCATCTCCTCCCGTGTCCCCTTCCTTGCCTCCTCACATCCAGTTGTCCAGACCGGAGCGCTTTTCTGGTGACTCGGGACACTGCAATGTGAGTTACATTTTGAGTTTCAAGCTACGTCTTTTTCTACCGACCAGTCCAAGATAGCCTACATCATTTCCCACCTGACCAGTATTCACTCAGAGAGTTCACTAAGACTTTCTCCCAGATTTTTCAGATGACATCACCGGGCCAGGAGGCGGCCATGCTGCTTGTTGCTCTCCATCAAGGGAAGAGACAGGTCACGGGTTATGTCATCGAGCACACTGGCAGCTGAGAGTGGTTGGAATGAGTCCGCCCTGTCCAACGCCTTTCTAAGCGGCTTACCACTTAGCCCCTGTTGACCTGCCCACTGAACTCGATTTTCTCCTCGCCGTTTCTCAGGTCCAATGTTTTCTCAGGTTTGCTAACTTTTACAGGAAGTTCATCAGAAATTTCAGCACCATTGCCACACCCTTGCATGCTCTAACCTCCTCCAAAGCTCAGTTCTTTTGGAGCCCACAGGCAGAGAAAGCCTTCCAGAGACTTAAGCAAAGCTTCACTATCCCTCAGGTGTTTGTGTTCCTTTGATGCTCTCAAAACCTGTGGTTATCCCAGCTGGTCTTTTGTGAAAAGTTCAGCCACTTCCAGAAAGAACAGGGTGACAAAGGAAGAAAAGAGAGACAGACAGCATAACATTGTCATTCCATATGTGTCTGGTGTATCAGAGAAACTAAGGCGAATTTTTAACAAACACAACATCCCGGTACATTTCAAATGTGGGAACACTCTCAGACAAAGGCTGGTGCACCCCAAAGACTGGACACCTCATACTCAGAAGAACAATCTGGTGTATGCAGACAGATGGTTTGAAAGAGGAGTGAGAGAAGCCATCTATGTCAAGGTTGAAAAACCGTCTCTGAACAGAGGGGGAGGTCTGAGAGACCACCTATCTCCCACATACTGTCACCAATGCTGTCCTTTCATCTCTTCCAAAGAGATTCAAAAATTTAGCCTCTCAAAATAAATAACAAAGCCATACACGCATGGCTCAAGGAGCCCCCCAATGACAAGAATGGGACACTAACGAGGCAGACGACTGTCGTTGACAGCCAAGGGTTGCACCCTATCCCGCCTTAATGGGGGATCGTTTGCCTCACAATAGAGTGATACCATCCTTGGTTTGGGGGGTTGGCCTCACTTAGAGGATAAATACTTGAATCTAACACCATTTCATTTGCCTAGAGCTGTCCTACCTAGTCTGACGCACATGAACTGATGAGTCCAGTTGCGAACGATTGAATGCCCTGAAGAAAATATAGGACCACTGCAAGAGGCTGACCGACCTCTGGTGGCAGTGCTGGTGGTCTGCTGACTTTTTGCTCAATATTGTGTCTCACCATTTCTCCGTTGGTAATACACACACTTCTAATCTATGTAGTTATTTAGCATTTCATGTATTTCTTTAATATTCACAATACATGTACACAGTTTTTCCATTGCAAGTGAAAACTAGACAATTTCCCCTGGGGAAATTTTGAAAGGGCCATGAGGGCTACTGCCGGACTGTGTACATTATGACAATGCTAACAGCAGCTAATGCTAAGCTAATATTACCTTGTCAAATAACACATTTAAAAGATCTGAAACTCCATTAGAATGCATTTAAGAATCATTTTACCATAGGTTAGCATGTTAGCATTAGCATGCTAATCATTAGCATATTAGCACAACAACCTGATATCAAAAGTCAAACCTGTATGCACCAACAAGTTCATAGGACCTTATGTTAGCATTAGCCACTATTAGCATTGTGACTAATGCTAACAGGCAAACATCACTCATTACATACTAACATGTTTTTAAAAGGAGGCTCGAAGGTCACCTTTTTAGTTTGGCTTTCAATTGATTTCTTATACTCTTTTAATTCAGACATGTTTTACCCTAGCACATTGTCTTTTAGTTTTTAGGTCCTTTTATTTTATTTTATTCAATTTTAGGTTTTAGGTCTTTTATTCTATTATCTTTTACGTTTTAGCTCCAGTGTTTCCTCATGGGGGGCCTCCACGCTGGGAGGGGTGTCTGGTCTGCCCGCCGGGGCATCGTCCTGGGGACCCGGAGGACCCGGAGGACTGGGGGGCTCTGCCCTGCGTGTGGAGTCCACCCCGGTCTGCCCAGGTCGGGGGACCGGGGGGCTCTGCACTATGTATGGGGTCCACCCTGGTTTGTCTGGGTTGGGGGTCTCTGTTGCAGCGGCGCTCCCTGTGGCCATGGGTTGTGATCCTTCACAGCGTGGATGAGCTCCCCATAGGTCGTTTTCTTTTTCCTCTCATGATTCCTCAGTGCCCTGCCATGTTATTACACCGACAGTTTCGTTGGGGTGGGCGTGTGTGTGGGTGTGTGTGCGCATGTGCATGATGTAGAGCTGTGCATGATTGGGGGGGGGCGGGGAGAGAACGGTAGCTCCTATCAGAAAAGAACACAGACCATCATCGCTGTAAGGACTTCCTTAACGCTTCGGTGTGCCTTTGGTGTTTCTACACAAAATATTTTGCAGACACTTGCGAGTTTAAATCAGGGGTCCATTCTGCTTCTCTCAGAAAATCTTTGTATTGGAGTCAATGAGGAACAGAACAAATTTGTCTACCAATGTGGAAAAAAAAAATTATATGTCTAGAGCGTAAATTGTGGCTGGGAGGAGAGTGGAAAGACACACACATTCAGACTGAGAAAAAGCCATTTTCTACCTCTGCACTGGTCTCACATTTAGGCTAATACTGAGAGAATGGTAGCTCCTATCAGAAAAAAACACAGACTGTCACCGCTGTAAGGACTTCTGAATGATTCAGTGTGATTTCGGTGTTTCTACAGTCAATATTTCGCAGACACTTGCGAGTTTTTTTCCGGCTCTCTCCCACTTTGACTGATGACATTACCCACTCTGACACAAACATTCCATGCAATACACACCCATTATAATCTCAGCATTTCTCCAGTGGTCACCGTAGTGATGGGCCCTTTTGGCTCTGTGAGGGTCTGAGAAACGTCTGAATTTGGTCTCGGCGCACCCCTTGAACAAATGCTTCTCACGCAAACAACAAAACTCCTATTGCTGAAATTTCTTCACCAGCAAAGCCACAAGGCTTTGCTGTACACACTGATTACTTTATTTTTTTAGCTGGGGTCAAAAATTGGGATTTTAGAGCGAGTTAAAAAAATGGGTGGCTTCTGTCTCTCCTGTTTTTGATTTGTATTGGACCCTATGAGCCAGGTCAGAGTTACTCTCCTCGCTCAGAGGCATACAAGTCAAACATTGTAAGTCCTATTGTTTAGCCAGGCACATTGTGAGAATCAGCACAAGCGGCACTACAACTTTGGAAAATTTCACACGCGTAGAGTGAAATTTGTGGGGAGTGTGCAGACCTCTCCTCTTTGCCGGATTATTCCTTCACCCTCCTATGTCGGTGTTTGGTCTACAGGTCGTGAGTACTAGTCCTTTGTTTTCCTCTCCACCTGAGAAACAGATAATGCTCTATTGTTTGTTTCAGCCACTTATTCTGTGCTTCTCCTTTTGTTTGTTTCAGTGCCTGCCTGCCGCTTCCACGCGTGCCAGTTGTGTTTATACCCGCCTCGTCGGAGCTCTTTTCGTTTCCTCCACTCCTTTTGAGTGCACATTTTGTTGTTTTTTCTTCCACTTGTCCGAGTGCGCCTTTTGTTTGGTTTTGTTAATAAATTACGTTTACTTTCATAAGTCCTGTCTCCGGGTCTGCATCACTGGGTCCTATTACTAGTGGCACTCTCCCTAACACGTTCAGTGTTCAGCACTGTATCACTAAGTTGAAGAAGAAGAAGAAACACGCAGAAGAACAAGAGTGTTCAGTGCTCAGCACCGTATCACTAATGTAGGGGAACTAACTTAATTTGATGTTGCATTTGTTGATAAACTATCCTTCCTTCCTTCCTTAACTGCTATAACGCTGATAAAATACTAACAAACGAACCAACCGTAAACCAGTCTGATCATTTGAAGTGTAAACTCTGGATACTGGGATCGTATATATTCAGCTCAAAAGGACACCGTCTAACCAGGACTTAAATCAAAATCTCATTTATTAAGCACAATTGTGGATAATTAGTAATATATCATGAATAGTACGACAGAAGATATGAGGTGATATGACATAACACAAAAGAAACTTATAGCAACACAATGGTAAAACAAGTTTGGCGATAATGAGAAGTAGTAGTAAGGGGATAATAGGGACGCAAAGTAAAGTTAAGGAATTAAAGAAGAAGAAAGAAGAAGAAGAAGAAGAAACGTACTTTATTAATCATATCACACAGGTGTTAGTTGCACTACACGCCATGCTTTCCGTGAAATTAGTTTTTTCCGCATTTGACCCATCCTCGATCTGTCGATCCTCCGCGGCAGACCAGGAGCGGTGGGCTGCCAGCTGCCAGGCAACGCTGACGCCCGCGCCCAGGGACCAGCACTTCTCCGTCACCATCGGTCAGGTGGTGATCTTCTTGCATGTTTTTAGTGGGGGTTATTATGGAGGAAACCCCGGGTGAACACGGGGAGAACATGCAAAATCCACACAGAAAGGCCCCTTTTTCCACGAGCAGCAGACACCAAGGCATGGTGGAGGACACGCCACCAGCGCCCACAGCGGAATTCGAACCGGGGACCTTCTAGCTGTGAGGCGACAGTGTTACCACTTGTTCCACCGTGCTATCAAACGAGTAGTTTAGAGAATTTGGATAAATTGACAGTACCATAACCTCACGGATCAACTCTTATTCAAACCCGCTTAGCATGCCTACTTGGTTGATGATGTCCCGGTAAATTCTGCTCCGAACTAACTCGAAGATGCCCAGATGTTCATCCACGGCTCGATCTGCTCAATGGTCCGGTGGAAGGCCCAGGCACACCAAGGTGAAGAGCTGATGTTGGACGGTGATGTCGTCCGAACTGGGTTCTACGGTGTCGGTTACAGATGAGGGACGGCTCCAGATGGTTGTTAACCCAGACCAAGGATCAACAGCTGGCTGCAGGGTTTTGATTCGGTTGAGTCCGTAAAGGATTATTTTAGACTGATAACAACAAAATTGATAGTCTCTTCGATGGCCAGTCGAAAAGGGTCTACAAAATTATTATTATTTGACTAAAATTTACTGACACTAAAACAAAACGTGTGGCTTAGAAAAATGAAAGTTTACGGCAAAACTAATGAAACATGTCATCTGAAAAATAAATCACGCTACTTGGTATGGCTTCTGAGTAGCTCGAAGATGGGAAAAACTTAAAGAGCAAAATGACTGTACAAGACTAAGACAACTACGAAAGGTATCATACACCTTAAACATGGCAGAAAACATGGCAGAAAGTTTGAAAGTGGTGGCACTTGCTACATCCATGGCTGCCACTACGGCGACTCCACTTAATTCCCCACACAGGTGCGACAGCTGTCTTCAAAAATCCGAGTCCATTGCACAACTCGAGTGCCGTATCTCCGATCTTTACTGGATCCGGAAGGAAGAAAAGCTCCTGGAGTCACTGATCACACTGGGCGCCGGTCTGCCAGTCAACTCCGAGTTAGACTCTACCATCCCGGTCACAGATGCAAATCATCTGGCTGCCTCTGTCTCTCAGCCGTCCCTTAGCCTCGGGGATAACCCAACTTCAACCGGGTTGGCTGCCTCGGTCCCACCATGTCTCCAGCCTGATGACCGCTGGCTAACGCTGGGTGCAAAGCCCAAGCATATGTCTGCTGCTGCTCTGGATTTCACCCCAAATCCAAGGCACAGAGCGTGTAGTTCCACCCCGCAGCGAGAGCCTTGGACCACGGTGCCAGGCAGGAAGGCAGACGGGACCAGCCTGCAATCCCTCGGTGATCTCCAGCTGTCCAACCGGTACAACGTCCTGAGCTTGGAGGATTTCCCCCCGCTGACCAGGGAGCCGGAGTCGAAGCCGGAGGATGTTCCTGAGCGGGCCGCTGTTTCCATCGCGGTGGCTTCGGCCGGTGCTCCCTTCACCAAGGCTCAGGCTGGTGTCTCCTCTTCTGCTCCAGCGGAACCCATCCCTGCAGCCTCATATCGCTCGGAGCCGGGCCGGACCGCACCCCGCTCTGCTGGCTCGTCGGCACGGCGAAGGCTGCTCAGTGAAGCGGTGCGCCGGCACTCACAGGAGATCTCTCGCTGTGCTGCTCCTGAGCAGCAGCAACCAGAGGGAACCTGGTCCCAGTCCAACGGGGACAAGGTAACACCGGCATCCCCTCGTCCTCTTTTCCCTCCAACCACCTTAATTGTGGGTGACTCCATAATTAGACATGTCCACTTTTTCAATGCCGTCACTCGCTGCTTCCCAGGTGCTATTGTACCCATCATTTTAAATAAACTCCCGAGGCTTCTGCACTCCCTGCCCAGTACGGTTACCAAGATTATTGTTCATGTAGGATGCAATGACATTTCTCGTAAGCAGTCTGAGCAGATGAAAGCTGATTTTAAAGACCTTTTTAGACTCCTGCGCACCACCGGTAAAGCCATCTTCATGTCCGGCCCAATCCCAACACTGACCCGCGGAGCTGAGCGGTTCAGCTGTCTGCTCAGCCTCAATACCTGGCTGCTTTCCGCCTGCAGAGACTGTGAGGTGGGTTTTATTGACAATTTTAATCTATTTTGGAACCGCTATTCCTCATACAGGCCAGACGGTGTACACCCAAACAAACTGGGCGGCACTATGTTAGCTGCTAATTTGCAACACGCGGTGCAATCTGCCACACGTGCTACACGTGACTGACACCTGTCAACACCACACACCCCCCCTTCCCGACCTCTTCCTCTCCACCTCTGGTGGCAGCTCCGAGTTCTGTCTCACTCAACACCGCCCCCCATGGACCCACTATCCCCCACCGCGACCATATCCCCACTGTTCACTACCCCATCCCAGTAAAAATCAGTTCATGCCATTCCCATCCACATAGGCCCACCTCTGCTGGTCCGCGGCACCGGGTGGCTTTACGGAGTTGCTTGGACCTGTGGAGGCGGCGAGGTGTGCACGTTTGGCAGGCACATTAATTTGGCCATGCTGAACATGCGCTCTCTTTCAAACAAGACTTTTATCATAAATGATCTGATTTTAGATAATAAGCTTGATATTTTATTGCTAACAGAAACTTGGCTTGGTTCTGAGGCAGGAGTTTCCCTCACTAGGGCCTGTCCATCTGATTTTAACTTTTTATTTTCTACCAGGGGAGGTAGGGGAGGCGGGACTGCATCTTTTATTCTGAAATCTCTTAACTCTCAGGAAGTTTCTTTTAACAGTTGCACATCCTTTGAACACCATGTATTTGTTTTTAGCAGTCCCCCTATCCTCTGTATTACGATCTATAGGCCACCCTGCTATTCCAAAGCTTTTATCAGTGAGTTCTCAGAACTACTTTCAATCATGCACTCAACTCATATTAGGATTTTAATAACTGGTGATTTACATTTACACATTGATAACGGATCGGACGCAATGTCCACAGAATTCTTGAACATTTTAAACTGCATGGATTTTAACCAGCACGTCACACAGCCAACTCACAACAGAGGACACACCCTGGACCTGGTCATAAGCTACGGTCTATCCACTGGTGTGTCCTCTGTTGTTGACATGGCTGTGTCTGACCACTACTGTGTGTTTTTTAACATCACCAGTTTTAGCCATCAGGAGGCCCCAGTGAGAACGGTGAGGAAACGCTGTCTTACTTCTGAAGTGGCTGCAAATTTTATTGGGATTTTACAGAGCACTCCTGCCGAAGTTTTACCTGCACCTTGATGATTTTAATAACAAGTTAAGGACATCACTAGATGCAGTGGCTCCACTTTTAACTAAAACAAAAAGAACAAAGAAAACACAACCGTGGAGAGATGACAACATCAAAAAACTGAAAAGGAAATGCAGGAGTGCAGAAAGAAGGTGGAGAAAAACCAAATTAACACTTCACTACGAAATTTACCGGGATCAACTCAAAACCTACAATAACTCAGTCAAACTGGCAAGAAGGGCTCATTTCTCAAAACTCATCGCAGACAATAAAAACAATCCAAGGTTTCTTTTCTCCACCTTCGATCTTTTAACCAGAACTAATATTCTATATTAATATGAGAAGCCAATTACTGACGTCATCAGTTCGCGACGTAGGCAGCAGCTCTGTGAAGGACGCCAGTGGGAAGTTTTTTACGTAAAAAAAAAAAAAAAAAAAAAAAGTAGTTTGAATGAAATAAGTCAAACATAAAGCAATAACAGCGCTGTACCAACGTTACCGGCACCACACTCTAAAGACAGAAACTCACCTCCCTGTGGTGGTACTGTTTTTCGACCTGCCTGAGCCTATAGTGGCCTCAGGTATGATGGCGGTGTGCGAGTCCTGCCTCCCCACCCTCTCAAAACTGAGGGAGAGCATCTCCGGTCTGCGGGCCGATCTCAAAGAGAAAGATAAAATCCTCCTGGATTTCTCCACTGTCGCCACGACGCAGGCGAAACATATCGCCTACCTGAGGCGATCCGGCGCTGGTGACCAGAACATGGCGGCCACAAACAACACCACCCTGCCGTGGACGGGCTCGATCACCACCGGTACTCCGGCACCAGCACAGGCCGAGTCCCGCTGGCACCGACAGGGAGCCAAGCTTAAAACATCGGCACCTTCCACTTCTTGCCCTCGCCCCGATGAGTCGCACTGCTTCACCGGGGAGGACGGGGTGAAGGGCCCGGTGAGCTCAACCCCACTCAGGCCGAGGGAGCCCTGGTCGGTGGTGCACCGGGGCGCTGGAGCTCAGCCATCTCCTCCTCCACCGCCTCCGGATCTGCCACTGGACAACAGGTTCGACATCCTAAGCCTGCAGGATTTCCCTCCCGTCGGTGCCTGGCCCAGCTCGCCTCCAGGACCTGTCCACCCAACTGGCCGTGGCTCTCACCAGCCCAAGACCCGGGATCCGCCAGTCCAACATGGCCGCTCCCCTCCGGCTCGGCCCGGAGCACCCGCGTCGCGACGCCAGCAGGTTCCACCTCGCCACCGCCGCACCCCCAGGGAGCCAGTGGGGCAGCGCACCTTCCCCTCGGTGCTGGTGGTGGGGACCTCCATGGTCAGGCACGTGGCGGTGCTCGGCGGCCGGACCTTCTGCCACCCTGGAGCCCGCGTCACGGAGGTTGCATCCGCCGCTCTCCAACTGTGTGCGGAACACAGCCCAGCCTCCACAGTGGTCTTGGAAGCAGGCATCAACGACCTTAGAAACCAACAGTCGGAGGTCCTAAAAAAGGATTTCATGTCGCTGATCGACCGCCTGCTGGACACTGGGAAGCGACTAATTATCTCCGGCCCGTTTCCCCCACCACGTTATGGTGACGTCATCACCAGCCGGCTTCGCCAGCTGCACCTGTGGCTGAAGGGTTACTGCCTGACGAGAGACATCCCGTATGTGGAGAATTTTATAGCGTTTTTAAACAGGCCTTGCCTTTTTAAACGGGACAACCTACACCCCAACCAGGAGGGCTCACGGCTTTTATCAGTCAACATTGACCTCACTGTCCGGTCCTGCACTTCAGCCACCTCCTGACTAACTGGTATGACTCATGCACACAAGCAATCTGCTCCACACTCACCCTCACCCACTACATGTTTCACCCACACCATGCACACCTTCCCGGCAGTAACCCCCTCTTCTCCACCGAAACCTCAGGACATTCACATTATTACATCAATCACTTCACACAGACATTCAAAGCCCAGGACTGCTTTTAGACCCAGCACTGTTTTTAACATTCCTTTAAAACACCATGATGAGTGCACATTCAGCACAGCTATCAAATTGGCTGTGCTGAATGTGCGCTCTCTTTTAAACAAATCTTTTATCATAAATGACTTAATTTTAGACAAAAACCTAGATGGTATTCTCCTTACAGAGACATGGCTCGGCACTGATGCACCTGTTGTTCTCACTGAGGCTTCCCCACCAAGTTTAACTTTTTATTCTCTACTAGGGGTGGCAAAAAGGGAGGCGGCACTGCATCTATCACTAGAACTTCAATGTCTGCAAATGCAGTTCCTTTTAACAGTTTTACATCATTTGAGCACCATGCCTTTGTTTTTAGCCGTCCTCCTATTCTTTGCATAACGGTCTATAGACCACCCCAGTATTCATCCTCTTTTATCAGTGAATTCTCTGAGTTCTTATCAATCATTCATACCACCTACAACAGGATTTTAATAGCTGGTGATTTTAATCTACACATTGACAACAACTCGGACCCAGTATCCAGAGAATTTTTAAACCTCTTAAACTGTATGGATTTTAAACAGCACGTTACACAGCCAACCCACAACAGGGGGCACACCCTGGACCTGATCATAACTTGTGGCCTGTCTGTGGGGGTGTCCTCTGTTGTGGATCTGGCTGTGTCCGATCACTCGTGTGTTTTTTAACATCGCCAGTTTTATTCAGCGGGAGGCACCAGTGAGAACAGTGAGGAAACGCTACCTAACTCCTGAAGTGGCTGCAAATTTTATCCAGATTTTACAGAGCACTCCTGCAGAGATTTTACCAGCACCCTGTGATTTTATTGTTGACAATTTTAACAGTAATCTGAAGTCAACGCTAGACTCAGTGGCTCCGCTCTTAACAAAAACAATTAAGAAAAAACCTACACCTCCGTGGATAAATGAAGATATTAGGCATCTGAGAAGAAACTGCAGGAGTGCTGAGAGGAAATGGAGAAAATCAAAGCTGACAGTCCACCATGAAATTTTTCGTCATCACCTCAAAACTTACAATAACACCATTAAACAGGCAAGAATTTCTCACTTCAAAAAACTAATCTCTGACCATAAAAATAATCCCAAATTTCTCTTCTCCACAATTGATCTTTTAATAAACAGTAATTTTAACAGATCTCATAAGACAATAACAAATACCTTGTGTGAAGACTTTGCAGACCACTTCAGGCGCAAAATTGATAACATCAGATCCAGTCTTTTATCGCAACAGGTTTTAACTACCAATATGTCTGGATCACAGGTTTTACCTGAGGAAACACTGGAGAGTTTTGCCCTGGTTGATGCAAGGACACTTGGTCGAGTTTTCTCCCAGGTAAACCCCACAACCTGCCTTTTAGACCCAATTCCCACACCGTTTTTTACAACGCTCTATGGGTCCTTTGAGGAACAGCTGTTATACATGGTGAATTGCTCTCTTCAGACGGGTGTCTTCCCCGCCTCCTTTAAAACGGCAGTGGTGAAGCCCCTTCTGAAGAAGAGCAATTTAGATCCCAATATTCTTAATAACTATCGACCTGTATCCAACTTACCTTTTTTAAGTAAAATTTTAGAAAAACTGGTTTTTAACCAAGTAAATGATTTTTTAAACAAAAAGAACATCTTAGAAAGGTATCAGTCTGGTTTTAGGATGAACCACAGTACCGAGACAGCCCTATTAAAGATTTTAAATGATATCAGGTGCAACTTAGATAAACACAAGCTCACAGTCTTGGTACTACTGGATCTAACTGCCGCCTTCGATACAGTAGACCATCACATTTTATTGAACAGACTGAGGCACCTGGTCGGCCTCTCCGGTACTGCTTTTAACGGGTTCGTCTCATACCTCACTGACCGACACTTCTTTGTACGTTGGGATGCATGTTCCTCAGGTACCCATGAGATCAAGTGTGGGGTTCCCCAGGGGTCAATTTTAGGTCCAACTCTTTTTAATCTGTACATGCTACCCCTCTGGGACGTCATCAGGAGGCATGGCATCAGCTTCCATAGTTATGCTGATGATACGCAACTGTACATTGCTGTGTCTCCTGATGACACAGGGCCTATTGATGCCCTTTTTAACTGTATTTTAGACATCAAGTCATGGATGGCAGAAAATTTCCTTCAGCTCAATCAGGACAAAACAGAGGTCTTAGTCATTGGTCCTGAAGGCCAGAGAGAGAAACTTTTACCAAAACTAAAAGATCTTAAACCGACACATTCTGTAAAAAATCTGGGCGTGATTTTTGACTCTGAGCTTACTTTTATTCCACACATCAAAAACATAACAAAGATAGGTTTTTACCATCTTAAGAATATAGCCAGAGTCCGCCCGTTTCTCTCTCAGGCCAGCACGGAGGTGCTGATGCATGCTTTTATCTCTTGTCGCTTAGATTATTGTAATGCCCTGCTCTCTGGTCTTCCCAAAAAGAGTACCTCAAATTTTCAACTACTACAGAACTCGGCCGCTCGCGTGCTGATGAGGGCCAGAGGGCGGGAGCACATTACACCAGTTTTAAAATCGCTGCATTGGCTCCCCGTGCGTTTCAGGATAGATTTTAAGGTTCTTTTATTAGTTTTCAAATGTCTTAACGGTCTCGGGCCTTCTTATTTATCTGACCTTCTTTTACCATATCAACCCTCGCAGACCCTGAGGTCCTCCGGCTCTGGCCTCTTAACCATACCAAAAGTAAGAACTAAAACACATGGGGAGGCGGCTTTTAGTCATTATGGCCCCCGACTGTGGAACAGCCTGCCGGAGAGCCTCAGGGCCGCAGAGACCGTTGATGTTTTTAAAAAGAGGCTCAAGACTCATTTCTTTAACCAGGCTTTTAATTGATATGTCTGATTTTTCTCATTCCTTTAATCAGGCTTCTTATCTTATCATATTTTAGTTGTATGTTCTTACGACATGACTATTTACTATTTATTTCATTTACTCAGTTTATTACTAGTTTATCTATAGCTTTCATTTATAGTTTATTTACTATTTATTCCTTTTATTCCTTTACTCATCTCATTTCACTCAATGTTCATGTTTTATATATTGTATTATTTTACTCTATCTTATCTACTCTACTTATTGTCTTATGAACTTTTCTTCTTTTAAATGTTTATTTATTTATTTATTTTTTCAACTTATTTATTTATTTATTTTTTAATTCCAGTGTTTCCTCGGCGGGTCATCCACACTGAGAGATGTGTCTGATCTGTTGCAGGGGGGGCTGTCCTCGGGCCCTCTTGGCCCGGCTGGTTGGGGGACTCCCTACCTTGGTGTGGGGCCCACCGGTCTGTCGGGCTCGGGTGGGCCCGGGTGCGGGTGCCCCCTGTGCTCACAGTCCCTGATGTCTCTCGGTGTGGACGACCCGAAAGGTGGCCTTTTCCTCAGTCATTAGTGCCGTGCCATGTCTCGTTACCCCTGCCATCGTCTGCAGTAAGAATGTGTGTGTGTGTGTGTGTGTGTGTGTGTGTGTGTGTGTGTGTGTGTGTGTGTATGTATGTGCGTGTATGTGCGCATGTGTGCGTGTGTGTATGCATATAGTTGAGGGTGGGTGCTTGTACATACGGAGGGTGGGAGGGATGGGTTTTTATTGTTGCTTTATTTTGATTTCTATTGTTTTTAAATCCTGTGAAGCACTTTGTGTTACATTTTATTATGTATGAAAAGTGCTATATAAATAAAGTTTGATTTGATTTGATTTGATAAATCCTTCTTGATACAAACTGAGACCCTCTGTGAGGAGTTTGCAGACCACTTCAGAAGTAAGACTGATAACATCAGATCCAGTCTTTTATCCCATCAGAATGCTGTTCTACTGTTCTTTACCTGAGGAAACACTGGAGAGTGAACAGATTTTAAATATAGTCAATTGCTCTCTTCAGACGGGTGTCTTCCCCACTGCCTATAAAACAGCAGTGGTGAAGCCCCTTCTGAAGAAGAGCAATCTAGACCACAACATTTTTAACAACTACAGACCTGTATCCAACTTACCATTTTTAAGTAAAATTTTAGAAAAAGCTGTTTTTAACCAAATAAATGATTTTTTAATGAGAAACAATATTTTTGAGAAATTTCAATCTGGTTTTAGGATGAACCACAGTACTGAGACAGCACTTTTAAAGATTTTAAATGACACCAGGTGCAATTTAGATAACCAAAAACTGACAGTCTTGGTCTTACTGGATCTTAGCGCTGCCTTTGATACAGCAGACCATCACATTTTATTAAACAGATTAAAGCACCTGGTTGGCCTCTCTGGTACTGTTTTTAACTGGTTCCGCTCCTATCTCACGGATCGATCTTTCTTTGTAAGTATGGATACATGTTCCTCCAGAACACATGAAATTACATGTGGGGTACCCCAAGGGTCAATTTTAGGCCCACTTCTTTTTAATCTCTACATGCTTCCCTTGGGGGATGTCATCAGGAGACACGGCATCAATTTCCACAGTTACGCTGATGATACGCAGCTGTACATCGCCGTGTCTCCTGATGACACAAGGCCACTTGATGCCCTTCTGAACTGCATTTTAGATATAAAGTCATGGATGGCAGATAATATCCTCCAGCTCAACCAGGATAAAACAGAGGTTTTAGTCATTGGTCCTGAAGGCCAGAGAGAGAAACTTTTAGCAAAATTACAAGATTTTAAACCCTCACAATGTGTAAAGAACCTGGGTGTTATTTTTGACTCTGAGCTCACTTTTATTCCCCACATAAAGAATATTATGAAGATAGGTTTTTACCATCTTAAGAATATAGCCAGAGTCCGCCCATTTCTCTCTCAGGCCAGTATGGAGGTGCTAATGCATGCTTTTATCTCGAGTCGTTTAGGTTATTATTTTATTTAATGCCCTGCTCTCTGGTCTTCCTAAAAAGAACATCAATAGCCTACAATTATTATAGAACTCAGCCGCTCGCGTGCTGACGAGGCGGGAGCATATTACACCAGTTTTAGAATCGCTGCATTGGCTCCCCGTCCGCTTCAGGATTGATTTTAAGATTCTTTTATTGGTTTTTAAATGTCTTAAGGGTCTTGGGCCATCTTATTTATCTGACCTGCTTTTATCATATCAGCCCTCGCGGACCCTGAGGTCCTCTGGTACCGGCCTTTTAACCATTCCACGAATTAAGACAAAAACCCACGGTGAGGCTGCATTCATCCATTATGGCCCTTATCGGTGGAACAGCCTGCCAGAGAGCCTCAGGGCCGCAGAGACCGTTGATATTTTTAAAAGGAGGCTCAAGACACACCTTTTTAGTCTGGCGTTTAATTGATTTTATTTGTTCATTTATCTATTTATTTCATTTATCTATTTATTTTATTCTTATTTTATCGACATATTTATTCATCAGCCTAATTTATTTGACTTTCTTACTACTCCCCAATGTTTTTAACTGATTTCCATTTATTCAGTTCACTTATTTTAAGTCTTTGCACATTTTATTTCTTTGAATTATCTCAGCTCTTATTGCTTTTAGACATTACTGTTAGACTCCTTTTTATTCTTTTAGTAGCTCCAGTGTCTCCTCATGAGGGCCCTCCACACCATGGCGGTGCTCCCAATGTCTGCGGACAGTGGTGCCTCTTGGTGTGGATGGCCCCTTTATGCGATTTTCCTCACCAGGATCCTCAGTACCAGGCCATGTTAAAAGCCAAGTGTGTGTGTGTGTGTGTGTGTGTGTGTGTGTGTGTGTGTGTGTGTGTGAGTGGATGTGTGGGTCTGTGTCAGTGGGTGGGGGTGGGAGGGACATATGGGGGCGGGAGGGTGGGGTTCTTGTTTTTATTTGTCTTGTTTTGTTTTCTTTTTCTGTGTGAAGCACTTTGTGCTACAATTTTATGTATGAAAAGTACTATATAAATAAAGTTGATTTGATTTGATAAGAAGTAACAGACAAAACTAAAACGCAACATAAACTAAAGACAAAAACATAACTTAACTAAAGACTAACTTAAAACAAAACTGAGTAACGCGCACTGAGTTCTTCCTGCGGCTGCAGACATTTAAATCTCGCTCCAGGGCGTGTCTAATGGGCAGGCTGTCGCTCACGTAGGACGGTTTGTGGCGTGCGATGTAATATCGCCTCATGGAGCTCGAATTAATTAATGAATCATACGAGGGGCTCATCTGCTTCTCACTATGGTCAATCACATATATTTTGAATGGATGATTTTCAATGGCAATTCAACATTGTTCACAACATGCGTTAGGCAATTCTTATGATTGGATGACAACATTAAACGATAATCATGGTAACAATTTATAATACTCATCCTAATATGTATGATATGACTCAAGGTATAACTAACACAAAATAAAGAAATAAAGAAAGGCAGACTATATTTGCCCAAAATGATTATCACTATTACGGTTACTTATTAATAAATGTATCACGTCAAGCGTATTCAACCTGACTGTTAGGGACCACTAGATGGCAGTATGGTTCCATGGTAAAAATTCAGACAAACTTTATTAAACAGTTAAAATCACAACTTTGTCCTTCTTCAAGTTAGAGAAACTAGAAAAACATCAATATTATACATATTGTGGGTCCTGTAAGGTGAAAACATCAAAAGTTAAGTTTAACATAGAAGTTAGGTTATCCTGGAGTATTAGGAAAAAGCACACAAACATACAGCACAGTTTGCTTCAGGAATGTCTAATTGACAACCCATCAGCATTATCTGATTTTGTAGGCTCCTCTGGAGCCTGGCATCTCTCATTCAGACAGTTTTATAGTCCCGATCTCTCATAGGCTATCAGGAAAGAATTAGCGTTGCCATGAGAAACATAGTGAGGAGAAGGCAAGGAGAAGGCAACCTTTGATTTTGAGGTGTCAGTGTCTCTGGCTCCCCCGAAAAGAAAACATGGAGGAGATGTCTCTTGGCCAGACATCTTGTCTCTGAAATTAAAACCTTCCCTGTAAACAGTTCAAATGGTCAATAGCTCTTGAAAGTTGTATTAAACCCCGGCTCAGTCCACCAGTATCTGTTGGATCGTCTGCTTGTCTCAGTGAAGCTTCCAAAAGTCGGTAAGCCCTCGGCCCAGCCCTGCCTTTGCCTGTGAGAGGAGTTTGTTCGTGACCTGGTAAGAGCTTTTCATGCTCTCTCTTTTTGTATCCGTTTTTTGGACACACTTTGTTAAATCTTGCTAAGAGCTTTTCTTGCTTTCTCTTTTTTGTTACCATTTTTTTGGGCACCTTTTGTTACAGCTTTTCTCAGTCACTTTGGTGCATTTCTCAGAACAGAATTAAAATTCTCATAACTGTTAGTTCAACCTACACAACATTTAGTCATTGTTGCACATCATAGTAGCAGTTTCTCATTCTTTCCAACAAATTTCAAATGTTTTTGGACATTCATCAACTGTTTTAATACAATTCTCTTTTGTTTTAAATCATTATCATTTGCTTATGTCATGTCAGTCAAAATGAACTATACTTCTGAATGCTGAATAGTCATTCCCTATAAAGCTAATAGTTTTCATTTCATTGCTTGAGTCATTACGTACAAAAATGTTGAACTAGTTGTCAAAATCTGTCAAGCAAATTTTATACATTTCTTTATCATTTTTCCTGAAAAGTCTCCTAAAATGAAGAATCTCTCTCAGGTGAACCTCATCTGTCACTGATGAGGAGGGGTGTGTGAAGCATTAGTTGCAAGCAATGATAAGCCACTTCTCCACAGTCACTCAGAGCTGAATCCCATGAACCTTCACTTGGCTAGCATATATGACCCGAGCAGGACATCGTGTGTAACATTTCTACAATACTGTGACACAGAAATGGAAGGTCAGCGTGGTGGAAGAGGAGTGAGGATGCACGGAGGAAGGGGAAGGGGACAAACATGGGAAGAGGAAGAAGAGGCCAAGTGCATAGGCGGACTGAAATTAGGGCAACAATTGTGGACCATGTTGTCAATCACGGACTCACAATGGCTGAGGCTGGTTGAAGGGTGCAGCCAAATGTTGGGAGAACCACTGTAGATTCAATTATTCAAACATTTTGTCAGGAGAACAGGTGTGTATATTGGACAGTAATTCAGCACTAAACAATCTGCACTGCACTACTGTCATTGTGTTACAGTATACACGAAGCTTATGGTGGGACTTGTTACTTTTTACATTTAGACCAACAGCTTTACTGCAGCACAGATTGTATTGTAGTGTACAGTATTCAATTAAATTTTTTTTGTATAGCGCCAAATCACAACAAAAGTTGTCTCAGGACACTTTCCATACAGAGCTGGTGCTGGTGTATATTTTGAAAACACTTGAAATCTTAACGAAATAGCACACCAAAATATCATTACCCAGAATTATAACCTGTGAAACTGACAGGGGAGAGAGGAAGGAGTGGTCTCCCATTCACCACAATGCTGAGCCAAGCGTCGTAGTGGTGCACCAATGTATATTCACGTGCTACCCAGTGTTGCAATGACTCTGCTTCTTTTATGGTTTCCCATAAAACCCAGGGCAGCTCCAAATATAACAAATATTAACAAATATAGTCTGCCTCTTCTTTATTTCTTTATTTTGTGTTAGTTATACCTTGAGTCATCATTCATATTAGGACGAGTATTATAAATTGTTACCATGATTATCGTTTAATGTTGTCATCCAATCATAGGAATTGCCTAACGCAAGTTGTGAACAATGTTGAAATGTCATTGAAAATCGTCCATTCATAATATAGGTGATTGACCATAGTGAGAAGCAGATGAGCCCCTCGTATGAATCATTAATTAATTCCAGCTCCATGAGGCGAGATTACATCGCACGTCACAAACCGTCTCACATGTGTGACGGCCTGCCCATTAGACACGCCCTGGAGCGAGATTTAAATTTCTGCAGCCGCAGCATGAATTCAGTGCGCGTTACTCAGTCTTGTCTTAAGTCATGTTATGTTTTAGTTTTGTTTGTTACTTCTTAGTTGTCTTAGTCTTGTGCAGTCGTTTTGCTCTTTAAGTTTTTCCCATCTTCGAGCTACTCAAAAGCCATACCGAGTGGCGTGATTTATTTTTCAGAAGACGTGTTTCCATAGTTTTGCCGTAAACTTTCATTTTTCTAAGTCACACGTTTTTGTTTTAGTATCTGTAAATTTTAGTCAAATAATAATAATTTTGTAGACCCTTTTCGACCGGCCATCGAAGAGACTATCAATTTTGTTGTTATCAGTCTAAAATAATCCTTTACGGACTCAACCGAACCAAAACCCTGCAGCCAGCTGTTGATCCTTGGTCTGGGTTAACAACCATCTGGAGCCGTCCCTCATCTGTAACCGACACCGTAGAACCCAGTTCGGACGACATCACCGTCCAACATCAGCTCTTCACCTTGGTGTGCCTGGGCCTTCCACCGGACCATTGAGCAGATCGAGCCGTGGATGAACATCTGGGCATCTTCGAGTTAGTTCGGAGCAGAATTTACCGGGACGTCATCAGCCAAGTAGGCATGCTAAGCGGGTTTGAATAAGAGTTGGTCCGTGAGGTTAAGATACTGCTAATTTATCCAAATTCTCTCAACTGCTCGTTTAATCCCTTAACTTTACGTTCGCGTCCCTATTATCCCCTTACAACTACTTCTCACTATCGCCAAACTTGTTTTACCATTGCGTTGCCATAAGTTTCTTTTGTGTTCTGTCATATCACCTCATATCTTCTGTCGTACCATTCATGATATATCATTCATTATCCATAATTCTGCTTAATAAATGAGATTTTGATTTAAGTTCTGGTTTGACGGTGTCCTTTTGAGCTGAATATATACAATCCCTGTATCCAGAGTTTACACTTCAGATTATCAGACTGGTTTTCCGTTAGTTCATTCGTTAGTATTTGATCAGCGTTACAGCAGTTAATGTCTGCAGTCCTTCTTAGCTGAGGAAGGTGGTGCCCCGTCATTTTATCAACGAATGTAACATCAAATTAAGGTAGTTCCCCTACAGTGGAGTAACCTCTTCAGTACGGTACCCCCTGTACAGGGGGCAACCTGGGATGCGTGCGCACGTCGATGATCGAAGGTCACACTCGCGAGCACCAATCCTAACTTGTAGCACACCAGAATAAGGGGAGAAACTCAGCTAAAAGCCTCTACCAAGCATTGCCACCAAAACGAAACCTAATTCATACTGCAATAAATTATATGGGCATATAAGGAAAACATGAAAACAGTGTACGTCCAGTTTAGAGCGTCTGCTGTGTTCACCACTTTATACAAACCACAAAAGCCTGATAACATATGAAAGCAGAGAGTCTGATGATCACGACAATGTCTGCCTCCTCACTGTGCGACCAAAACTCGGCGAGCCAGCTGCCAAACAGTAGCAGAAAAATATCTCTCAAAAGCATACAGTATGTCTTACCTTTGCTGTTTTATGGTCAAAAGTTATATTCCAGCTCGAAAAAACGCTGCTACAGTCTGTTCCTATGACTCTGTGTTAGTTTACGATCGACCGCGAGGGTCCTGGTTGTTTCCATAAAGAGGAGGGGGTTTCAAGAGTGGGGGAGTGCACACATCAAATACCCTATCTTTCGGCTTACTTCTACGATACCTTCTGTATCGTCATTGGTGTTTCTATGGTGAACTTGGGTCCTGCCCCCTGAATGACCAAATGGGGGGGGGGGGGGGGGGGGGCTACTGACTACTGTAAGTACGCAGTTAGTTTCACTTCTCCGTGTCATTCACAGATGACCCTGCAAATGGCTGCAACAGAGAAGATTGGTAGAGAGCCTTCAGAGATAACGGTACTCTGCTTAGACGAGCACCTGTGGGAAAACCTCCATAAAACTGCTCAGGTTCATTATTTTGGCATGTACTTTTGCACAATTACTCATCAGATATGACTCTACTAATTCGTAGAAGAATTTGGCCTTCATCATATGATTTAAAGGTGGTTTTTACTCAAAATAATGTTTTGGTTTTTTTTAATTAATAATTTCTACTGTGTTCAAGATTAATTTACTCTGACATAATAACATATATTTATATTTATATTCTGTAGTAATCTCACAGGTCTTAGCTTTCTTTGAGACCAAGATTATTCATACAGCCCTTGTAGTTGTGAAGATATACTCTATTTTGGGTAGGTCATTTGGGAGAAGACAGACAAAATAAGCCTGGTAGTGAAGAGGTTGTTAAAGTTAGTCAGTGTGATGGCTTGTGGCAGGAATGATTTCCTGAAGCAGTCCTTGTGACAGCAGCAGGAGCAGTCTACTGGAGAAGGAGCTCCGCTGTCTGTCCATGAGGTGGTGAAGAGGATGTTCAGGGTTATCCATAATGGATAACAGTCTGTTCAGTGTCCTCCTCTCCACCACCTCCTCAACAGTGTCTAGTTTGCAGCCAATAACGGAGCCAGCCTTCCTGATCAGTTTGTTCATCCGTTGGTGTCGCCGGCTCCGATGCTGCTCCCCCAGGACACTGCAGCACAGGAGAGTACTGTTTGTAAATGCCAGGAAGAGAAAAACAACATTCATGCCTCTGTCCCTCTGTTACTGTACTAGACACAGTTATTCTGTCTGTTCCATGCAGATCTCAGTCTCAGCTTTCCAAAGAACTAAGGAACTTGACTATAGGCCCAAGTATGTGAGAACAGTGCAATAGAATAGAGAAGGACTGTAGGCGCATTGCAATTTGGGGAAAATGGCCTGCAAGGCAACTTCAAAATCTCTGTCCAACCTCCAGTGGCCTGCTGATTTTTCTTTTTCCTATCACAAGAAGTCTAGAAAGGATACCAGGTCACAGATGACTAGTATTCCATGATGTCCCCTGGGGCCACTGAGAGGGTCAAACTGTGCCTGAATGTGCTCCATTACTTCCCCTTCCAAAGGATAGTCTATATGAGGCACAGTTATCCTCTCTGGCCAGTCTACTTGCCATGCAACTTCTTCATCAGTTGCAGCAGCAGCACCAACAGCATGAGGAGGTGCAGGGCCAGCAGCATGAGGAGGTGCAGGGCCAAGAGCATGAGGAGGTGCAGGGCCAGGTGCATAAGGAGGTGGAGGGCCAGTAGCTTGAGGAGGTGGAGGGCCAGCAGCATGAGGAGGTGCAGTTCCTCCAGATGAACTTCTTCCCTGCTGGAGACACCCTTGAACAAAAATCTGCAATGGACTCATGTGACCTTCCGTCCTTAGCCCATGGTTGTTCCACTGATTTGCAAAGTAGGCTAAATCTCGGTTCAGCCTCGGAAGATACACGTAATGGAGAGCCCAGAGATGCATATCGCTGTCAGGGTTCATCATGAGGCACACAGCACTGTTTTCTCCTCCTCTGTAAGTCCTGACCCTGGAGGGCATTCCATGGTGAGCCACAGCATTGACAAAGCTTTCCAACACTGTGCTGCTGCATTTGTTGGAGGAGGCACGGAGGAAAACAACCAGGCGACTGTAGCCATCTATCCCTCCATGGATGACTATCCTTCACCTACAAAAACATACTTAATATTAATGACATTGCAGCCACTGACATAAAATATTGCTAGTACAAATATCTGATGTAATAACTGAGTTTAGAAAAGGTAAATACCTTATCAGCTTGTGGTTGCCATCAATGTGCCACAAAGAGTTAGGACCTTGTACATGGTAAGTCCCTCTCTCTGGTCTCTGCAGTAAAGATCTAAGTGCAGCTGCCCCAGGGTTTGTATGCAGCATACTTTCTCGCACCTTTCTTCTTTGTACACAGAGTCCCCTTGCATGCAGCGCTGTTCTTACAGACTCGGGACCCACCATTTCATTGCCAGCCACCAGCTCTGTAACTAGTTCATCCAGTTCAGATTCTGGTATACTTGAAAATGTCTGAGTCAGGTTGAACTGTCTGTTATTAGAAGGAAAAATATGTTTAGCACATTATCAATCAATATTGATTGTTTTTTTGTGTATGTCTGTGTGTACATGTATGATACATATACAAATTGAAATGCAGTGATGGAAAGCCATCACATAATGACAGAGTAAAACAAATACAGAAAATTAAGCATAATTTAGCCACTTACCTCAAACGTCGATGAACAGTACATTCAGACACATTAATAACACCAGCCATCTGAGGTACGTTGAAGCCACAAGACCTCAGAAACAACAGCTGTTGCCGAATGATGGACAAACTAGGTGCTCCTCTCCCTAGTCCTGTCCTCTGTCTAATCCCATTTTGGGAGAATATTTTACATACATATATCTCCATGATTTCCTAACCACATACAATAATCAACCTAACAATCATTGCTGTAACATCCCCGGCTGAATAATGGTCTGGCTCTCTGACTGATGGTTCAAAGGTGCTTTAATAATCATTTGATTGTTCCACAACTTGTCCTTGAATACACAACTTGAACACACTGTAAGAGCTGGTGAGAAAGCAAAATAAGACAAAATATTTTAATTACACATAACAATGAAATGTCTTCTTTAAATCCGTTTTTTAACTCTTAACTTAAATCACTACTGACAGTCTCTATATTAGAGTGCTTTAATGTCATATATATTTTAACCTCAACATATTTATTCACATTTTAGCAAATGTTAACTTAAAATGTAGGGAGCAGCATTGCTATGCATGAATTATCACTTCTTCATAATTCTTTCATATCAAATCCATTTCTGCCTCTGGAAATTACATTTTTCTTAAACAGAAGTATTTCATATAGACAAAACCCTTTATAAAGCCATGTCATGCTAACAACAGGGCTATTATGGTGATATACTAGCTTAACTTGCACATTTCTCAAACTCTGCAAAACTACCAAAGGACGCATAATAAAGTGACTCAAAATGCACACAATATGAAATAAAACATTGACAAACCTTGTGCGCTCATCAGCCAGATGCTATATTAGACAGAAATATTACTTTTAACTTCGTTTTCCATGTGTACTTTCTATAGTTTCCCTCCCATTTTCATCTCTTTTTGACTTCCAGTTTTTCAGATTTCAAAATAAAAGCACCGAACATCGAAATGAAATGAATTAAAACACTTCAGAAACAACGTGCTATTTTGGTCATTTAAAATTGCTTCAAGACATATTATATAATTTGTTACAGGATTTTTTGAGGTCACATACAGTGTTTTGGGCTTGGGTTTACCCATATGTCATTTAACAGATCCTAGGTCATCACCATGATGAGCAAAAAGAGGTTCAACTGTTCAAGCTTCATGTGTTACAATCATGTATGACAAATTATATGTATATTACCTTGCTCTCCTTGATTACCAGCCATTCTCACTTCTTCTAGCAGTTCTATTAGGTCGCTGAGAATTCGGTCAGCATCTGGGACATTTAACAAAGTTCCCCTCGCCCACTGTAGGCTCCTCTGCATTATCTCCATCCTAGGACAATAAAAGTTTATTTTTAAATATGTGCTAAAGGTATTTACAACTTTTCAACATTATGACAGAGTGTGCTTTACAGGCCTAATCCACACATGTGGCCTATAGGTTGACCACCAGCCAGGCACTTAAAAGGGTAAATAATTTCAATAGGTGTACTATGACTTCCTCTGTTTGAAGAACAAGTCTAAAATGCGGACAAATGTCCCCAAAAGAGAGCACCGTGGATCGGACAAAGACCTTGAAAAGACTGTCTGCAATGACCACCCTAAATAACTTAAAATGACTTTTTACTATGCAGATGAACATTCTCCGAGGCATAATTCTCTGTTGTAGGTAGCCTATATGTCTAGAGGTAGCCCTTCCCAGAACTGTTGTCCAAAAAATACCCAAGACAAAAAAATGGCACACTGTATATCACTGGCCCAGCAGGTAACGCCCCTTTGGTACGTTAAGTTAACTTACATGTGTAAATTACATTTCAATGACCGTCTGCATAGGATGGCCCACTGCATTGTTTATTAATGGCCATCGATTGGCCTACGTAAATCAGACCATTAGGGCTGTCCACCTGAATAGCAGCTCCTATTACGATAAAGGTGTAGCCTAGAATAATGATCATAGTTTAGCCTTTTATGGCACAACTCTTAGCCTGCAAACATCAACATGGTAAACTCCTTCACACTCTTACATTTTTATCATGTTTGCTCCATGAACAGTATCAAACATGCATGCACTGCAAGCGGAAGTTACAGGAAGAATGGAGTTGATCTGCGAGGGCAGTTCTAATATTGTTTACTTGGGCAGTATGCTGTCAGGCACCTTCATTACCTTTCTAAGAAAATGTTTTTGCCATTGTCATGGTAATAGAAAAATTGGGCCAAACACGACAAACTGATGTAGAAAATCATTTATACAGTGGGGAAAATAAGTATTTGACCCCTTGCTGATTTTGCAGGTTTGCCAGATTCCCACATCTCCACCATGGGCAAGACCAAGAGCTGTCTAAGGACATCAGGGACAAGATCGTTGACCTGCACAAGGCTAGGATGGGCTACAAGAGAATCGGAAAGCAACTTGGAGAGGAAAGATCAACTGTCGGTGCAGTTATCAGGAAATGGAAGAAGCACCACACCACTGCCAACCTCCCTTGGTCTGGGCCTCCACACAAGATCTTGCCTCATAGGGTGTCCCTGATCATGCAAACGGTGAGGAATCATCCCAGAACCACAAGGGGGGAACTGGATAATGCAGTGAAGGCAACTGGGAACACAGTTACAAAAAAAAAACGGTTGGTAACACATTACGCCGTCATGGATTGAAATCCTGCAGCGCATGCAAGGTCCCCCTGCTCAAGAAGGCATTTGTACAGGCCCACCTGAAGTTCGCCATTGACCACCTTGATGACTCAGAAGAGGCCTGGAAGAAGGTGATGTGATCAGATGAGACCAAAATAGAACTTTTTGGGCTCAACTCAACTCGCCGTGTTTGGAGGGCAAAGAACACGGAGTACAACCCAAAGAACACCATCCCAACTGTCAAGCATGGTGGTGGCAACATCATGCTATGGCGGTGCTTTTCAGCCAAGGGGACAGGACAACTCCATCGCATTGAGGGGAGGATGGATGGGGCCATGTACTGTGGAATTCTGGACCAACACCTCCTTCTCTCAGTGAGAGAGCTGAAGATGGGTCGAGGATGGGTGTTTCAGCACAACAACAACCCTAAGCACACTGCCAAAGCAACAAAAGAGTGGCTGAAGAAGAAGCACATTAAGGTTCTGGAGTGGCCTAGCCAGTCTCCAGACCTGAATCCAATTGAAAATCTTTGGAGCGAGCTTAAAAATTGGGTTGCCAGGTGACAGCCTCGGAACCTGAATGATTTGGAGGCTGTCTGCAGGGAGGAATGGGCCAACATCCCTGCTGAAATGTGCACAAACCTTGTCACCAACTATAAAAACCGTTTGACGTCTGTTCTGGTCAAAAATGGAAAAAAATATCAATTTTAATAATGAACAGGAAAAAAAATTGACATACTAATCAAACTTATGTAAAGCCAAAAAGACCACAAGCTAAAAATGGCTGCACCTTCCCAAAACCCAATGACTCCCTCAGAGCAAGACACATGAACTCTCTGAACTCTGTTTCACAGTCCATGCCCCTGGGGAAAGAGAGAGAGAGGCTGCAGGTGGAGGTAAAGGGGACACGTTTAATTCCTGGCTCCTGATCATAGAATTCGATGGAGCAGAGGTTGGGAAATCCAAGAGGGGGGAGGCAGTCTGCTCCAGTGACAAAGATCAGTAGCTCCTCAAATGTGAAATCCACGACACCCTCTGCAGACATCAGTTTAAAGTAATTAAACAGTCATCTTTAGACAACATTGTTTTATATATTTACAGTCAGTTATGTCCCATCACCACTTCTGTGTCCCATCACCACCATGTTGCGTTTATATTATGATTGTTAGATATGTATATTATGTAGAATTCTTGAAGCGAGACATGTTCGGACTTGATGTGAGATTCATGATGCACAAGCCAAAAATCAATACACAAATTTATTTACAGCTCTGTAGGATGATGAAGGCTGCCAAGAGCTTGTTTGACACAGACTATCATGCTCCTCTTCAAAGACTAAAGACTACTATTACAAACCTCTGGCAACTACTCCTCTCCTCATTTACACTCAAATTGTCAAGAAGAGTCGAGATTGAAGTCAGGAAAGCATCAGACCCAGACGATAGTCTGTCAATGGACAGACTTTGTTAAATGACAATGCAAAAAAGTGATTCTGAAATTAACAATACCACGCACCTTCAATGGCCACCAGCCAGTCCTCAAATAAGTAGAGGGTGCTCTCCTCCATCTCCCACCTGTTGCAACCTTCTTTGCTCCTCATTTGCTTGAAAAGCGACTGAATTTTCTGGCGGGTGAGTTTTTCTCCAGTGTTGCTAAAAACAGGAATAAACTGCCTCCTCCTCCTCCTCCTCTGGTAGCTGGTTTACCTCCTCTGGTAGCTGGTTTACATCTGGGCTCATGATTTCCCATCTTGTTTTTTGTATTTATTTTAATTTTCCTTAAACTTGAAAGTTTTACAATTAGACATCTAAAGACATATTTTACGGCTACACGGTGGCGCAGCAGGTAGTGCGCATGCCTCACAGCACAGTGGCGCAGCAGGTAGTGTGCATGCCTCACAGCAACAAGGTTGCCGGTTCGATTCCCGGGTCGGGCCTTTCTGTGTGTAGTTTGCATGTTCTTCCCGTGCATGCGTGGGCACTCCGGCTTCCTCCCACAGACCAAAAACATGCTCATTAGGTTAATTGGTGACTGTAGAATTTGGATAGCTGATAGAAGAGGAAAACACCTGCGCCATCTACTGTAATGTCACTAGTAAAACCGTAGGTTTAGGAAAGATCATTGCAGTAAACACATAAGGAAGACAATGGTGTAAAGGTGCCTACACATTATAATGGCATGAAAGACCAAAGGAAGGAGAAGGCAAGAATATATATATTTTTATTTATTTGTTTTTATTTATTTATTTTTTTTCTATACCGCCTATCCCTTTCAGGGTTGCGGGGGGCTAGAGCCTATCCCAGCTGTCAACGGGCAAGAGGCGGGGTACACCCTTGACCGGTCGCCAGTCGATTGCAGGGCAACACACAAGACAAACAACCATTCACACTCACACCTACGGGGCAATTTTACAGTTACCAATTAACCTAATGAGCATGATTTTGGTCTGTGAGAGGAAGCCGGAGTGCCCGGAAAGAACCCACGCATGCACGGGAAGAACATGCAAACTTCACACAGAAAGGCCCCGCCCAGGGATCGGACCAGCAACCTTCTTGCTGTGAGGCACACGCACTACCTGCTGCACCACTGTGCTGACATTAAAACCCTCAGATAAAACAACTAAAACAATAAGAGAGTTGTATGAAGTCACTGAGTACTGGTAAACATTAAAGGCCAAAACTCTTTCTATTTTAATATTAGGGAAAAAAAGGGTTTCCACCAATGTGAATTTGATCCAAACCTTTGATTGGCTGAAGAGAGGTGTCTGTCACCACTCTGTTGGCAGACACCCCACGCTGATAAGGTAGCTGATGTCACCGTGATGTACAGGAAAGAAGAGGCCCTTTTGGCCCCTCAGATCTGGAAAAATGAACACGGAGCTGAAGGCAGTCTTCAGTCTCTGTGCAGAGACTCAAATGGATGGTCAGCCTTTCTGCAGAAAGCACTTCTTCACATTACTACTCCAGGGCGCTCTGCAAGACATGGTCTTTGCTTGTACTGCTGCTGGTATTGTGAATCAAGAAGTCTCATTGTCAACCAACTCCTGTCTCAGTCTTCACTGATTTTTCAGAAGGCATATTGGTATTAGGTAATTACTCTTAGAATACAGGTGAAAAACAAAGAAAGAAAAAAGGAAGGGAAGGGAATAAATCAATATACTGCAACAATGTTTGGTAGAAAGGAATCACTTACAGTTTTTCTCAGTCGCTTTGGTACATTTCTCGAATCATCCTCGATATTTGCAAAACAGTAAGTACATTTCTCAAAACAATTCTGTTAAGCAGTGCTCGGTTTCCTCCTCTCCCTTTGTGTTCCCTGTGTTTCCCTGCCCCCTTGTGGTCTTGTCTGTCTTTCCCTGTCTGTTCAGGTCCATGTTGTGGGCTGCACCTATGGTGTAAGATCACTGTCAAACAGACGTGTCCATAATTTAAGTTTCGTATTTGTAAAGTTAACAATTTGTGTGTCATAAAAGTTGTTTTACACAAAATTCCGCTGTCATATACGTGAGTCTGTGAAATTGGGTTCGGGTTACGAGTGTTTTTATACGAGTATGAGTCTAAAAGCTGTGAGTGCAAAGTCTTGACAATACGACATTTTTCTATGACTACGAAGTCTTCACTGTGGATACGAATTCCAGTTTACGGGTACGACTCGAAAAGTGCTGAAATGACATCACTGAGGTCACAGTCAAGTCGCAGGGGAAAGTAATCGATCGATTCCTCTCACTGCACATGCGCATGCCCCAGACGCAAACATGCAAGGCAATGCCATGCCATCCCCGAAGAGACTTCACAGGTAATGTCAATAATAACGTGCATAGCTAATATTGATTTCATAAAATCGAACCATTTTATACAATATACATTTCTTGGACTCACATACTTATTGCTTTATAACTTTGTGTTAAGTTAACACGGAAAGAGGGCCCAGATAGCAAAATACAGTGATTCAATGTTGAATTTTGGTGAAATTGGTTATTTTTGGTTGAAGTTGAAAAATCTATGTTTATTCAATATTGAATTAGAGCTACCATTTCAACATTTGAAAAAATGTTGTTGAATCAGCATTGTATAGATGCTGGGTTTTCAATGTTGAAATGTCAACATTAAATAGACATGGTTTCAATGTATGGCATGCTGTGGCTGTGCACCTGTGCCCCCGCCCACGAGACTTGCTCTCTCCTGAGACCAAACCAGTTCAAACCAGTCAACAGTTGGCAGCGGTTGGCAGCTTTTAGCGGCTTTTATTATCTTCGAGTGACAAAAGAAGACAAACTGGTAAGTCCTAATGAGAACACAATGTATTTTCACCAGCATGTCAACTTTGTGAATTATTACCGTGAGGTTGTAGCTTATTAGTGTCGTTAGCATTAGCTAGCGCTAGCATTCTAGATAACGCTAGCTAACGCTAGTGTGTCCGTGTGCAGAGGCTACGCTGAGGGTTCAGGGTTTCCCCCAGTGTATTATAAGCCTGGCGGGCCACCAGGCTTTACTTGCCCCCTGCCAGGCTAACGCTACGTTCCCACCAAACGCGATGAAAATTATTTAATCGCGCTCCAAATAAAATCGCGTCGTGCCAGACGCTCCAGTTTTGACGCTGGTACAAAAACCCCTTGCGGCGTCATTGCGTCGCGCGACAAGCCCGCCCAACAACAACATTTCTTCCGCCATTTCATTCTCTCGTTGACCACGTCCGTACGTCAGCACATCGATGACGATCTCAACGCTGATAGGCTGTCGCGGCGCGTCTTCACGCGAATCCGCCGCAAAAGTTCAATTATTTCAACTCGAGCGATGAAGCGATAACGCGATGGGGCGACGCAATGAGGCTACGTTCCCACCAAATGCGCTGAAACAAGATCGCGCCGCAAGATTACATACAAAGTCAATGCAAAAACGCGATTTGAAGCGGCATTTTGCGTCGCCCGGCAAAATGACGCTTCAAATCGCGTATGCTTCATGCAATTTGCCTTGCATGAAGCATATTTAAAACCTACAGATGAAGGCTGAAAAGTGCTGTAATGGTCCTTTAATTAATAACATTGTTGCAATGTAGAATCAATGTAATTTCAATGCATTTATAAATGAATCAATATTGATTCTATGTTCAGATTAATTGACAATTCTACATTGTTTCAATGTTGAAAATGATGTAGTTGAATAAATGTTGAATCAATGTTTAGACTGATTGAAAATTCAACATTATTTCAATGTTGATCATAAGGAGCGCTTTCAATGTTACTTTCAATGTCCGACATCAATGTTGATTAAATTTTAAGCCATGACCATATCTCAATGTTGATTCAATGGATTTTTGCTTTCTGGGGGAGAAGGTTGATATGGAGTTACTGGTTCACGTTAACTCATCCCAAATCTGGCTTGATTGTTAATGCTCTGGTTGAAAATTATGAGGACAGTGCATTTTTTGAGGGGTAACATTATATGTTTCATAGCTGTTTAGTGCTAACTAATTAGCACTGGCCCACTTCTAATCCCAGTAACGATAGCACTAAACTAGCTTCATTGGCATGTAAATATCTTTATCTTGCAAGCTAAAGCAATAAGTATGTGAGTTCAAGAAATGTATATTATATAAAATGGTTCGATTTTATGAAATAAATAATGGCTATGCACATTATTATTGACCTGTGCAGGGCTCTCAGAGTGAGATTTGGCAGCGGCAGTGAGGGTTGGGGTGGGGACGGGGCTCTGATCTGATAAATGGCACATAAATTGGTACAAATAAAAATATTTATTCAATTCAGCATTTCTTAGTGCAAGTGTGTGTGTAACCCCCGCCCTTCCCCATCCTGCTCAGTGCATAAAAAAAAAACACGAAACGGCTGCCGCTCCGGCTCCCAGGCAGGAGACTGCTCCGATCGTTCACTTCAAAGAGCGGTTCTACGAGCCGTTTTGTCAGCAATTGACACATCACCACTTCCTCTACCTGTTCCACTGCTTTATAAAATAGTGGTGCAACTTGGTGGGCGTTATCCTGGTAATTTCTCTGTGTAAGAAATATAAGATAAGGCGTGTGAGCATGTGAATGGGTTGAAGTGCGAGTGTCTCACGCCCAACGGGTGAGACTTTAGAGCTTTGCCAGTGAAGTCTCTCTGGGGATGGTGGCGTTGCCCTGCATGTTTGTGTGTATGGTAGCATTGCATCCAGACGGTCAAACGCGCATTTAATGACAAACTTGCAGCGGGCAGAGGCAGACTGTGCAGCATTAAAAGCAAAAAGCAAAATGTTAAATGAAAAACTGGAATTGGATGTTGAGGAGGCCAGGTTAAAGGCACGCAGAGAAAAACTTGCCATTGAATTCGAGCTGGCTGCTGCTGAAGCAAAAGCAAAGGTGTTGCGTGAGTTGGAGGAAGGACGCTCACTGATTGGTGAATATTAGTACGACACCTCAACCGAATATAAAATCCCCACAACAGCAAACAGACCAGTGAAGCAAAGCCCAATGTCTCCGCAAAGACAAACACTTCACATACAACAGCCTGATCCTGCTGCTGAAGGCAACAAACAAATTGCTGACATTTTGAAAAAACAAACAGAAATAACTGAATTACTAGTCAAACAACAAACACTGTCTATGTTGCCAGATAGGGATGTGCCAATTTTTGACGGAGATCCACTTGAATTCAGGACGTTCGTCAAGGCATTGAACAGTGTGTAGAAAGGCACACCACTATCTTGGGTGATTGTCTTTATTACCTCCAGCAATATACCGAGGGCCAACCTAGAGACCTTGTGAGCAGTGTTTTGCATATGGACCCAAAGGTACGCTTCAGAGAAGCAAAAAGGCAGCTTGAAATACAGTTTGGAAACCGCTTCAAAATAGCATCTGCTTTCATGACTAAGGCATTAAATTGGCCAGTCATAAAACCTGAAGGTGGCAATGGGCTGAGGTCATATGCTCTGTTTTTAAACAGCTGCTACCACACCATGCATGATATTAATGGCCTAAGAGAACTGGAAAACTCAACCAACCTCAGACAATTAGTGTCTAAACTCCCTTACAGACTGAGAGACAAGTGGCGTGGGCATGTATGTGCCTTGCATGACAAAGACCAAGAGGTGACATACAAAGATTTGGTGGATTTCGTTGACAAGCAGTGCAGAGCAATGCTAGACCCAGTCTTTGGAGACATCAGTAGCACAGTGGATGCTAAAAGGGCCCCTAAAACAAAACAAACAGTGACCAGTAAATCCAATGCCAGATCCAGCTTTACAACCACAGTTGATCATGTATTTGCCAACAGCAATGACACATCTGGACATAAACAAAAAACAAACAAGAGTGCATTTGAGAAACCATGTTTATTCTGTGGAAAGAACCATACATTTGAAAACTGTCAACTGTTTACAAGGAAACCAAACAATGAGAGAATTCAATTCTTAAAAACAAATGGAATGTGCTTCGGATGCTTGGAGAAGGGACACATGAGTAAAACATGCACCAACAGAATGACGTGTGACAAATGTTCGCAATCTCACCCAACTGTTCTGCATATTCACACAGGAAAGCCAAAGGATGACGGACAAGCTGACATACCTTACCTGCAACAAGTGCTCTGGTGTCTGTGAGAGAAGGCCAACTGCAGGACAGTGAGTCACAATGCACCCTAGCCATTGTCCCTGTAAAGATGAAAGTTGTCAATTCAGACCAATTCGTACATACTTACGCCTTTTTAGATCCAGGTAGCACCTCCACGTTCTGCACTGAGTCCCTGAAAAGAAAGTTAAATACTAGCGGAAAAAACTGCACAATTTTACTGCGAACAATGGGACAGGAGAAGCCTGTTAGCAGTAGTGTAGTCACTGGCCTGGAGGTCAGCAGTATGGAGGGCCACGAGTTTCACAAACTCCCTGACGTTTACACACAACTAAAACTGCCAGTGTCAAACCAGCACATACCCAAACAAGAGTCCATACAGAAATGGAAATACCTTCAGGAAGTCAAACTGCCACAACTGGACGCAGAAATAGAACTGCTAATTGGAACAAATGCTGCCAAACTCATGGAACCCTGGAAAGTCATCAATAGTAGAGAAAGTGGGCCATATGCTGTTAAGACCCCCCTAGGCTGGGTCCTCAATAGACTCATGCAAGAAAGCACGTGTGACCTCAAAGGCAGCCATGCATGTGCAGCGTTAGTAAACTGCATTTCAGTGGACAACCTGAACTAGTTGTTGGTAAAACAATACCATCACGATTTCCCAGAGAAACTCTGGTGGCCAAATGGTGACACAAGTCAGCCACTCAGACAGTACAGAATGACCGTGCACATATTTGGTGCAACATCTTCACCAAGCTGTGCCAGTTTTGCACTCAGACAGACAGCAGACGACTTCAAAGATCTCTTCTCTGCGGAAGCAATGGAAACGATTAAGTCCAATTTCTACGTCGATGACTGCTTAAAATCAGTGGCAACTGAGAATGATGCTATGAGATTGTACAAAGAACTAGAAACTGCATGTGCAATGGGAGGCTTTCGCTTGCATAAATGGATAACCAATAACAGAAATGTTCTTATGTCCATCCCACATTCCGACAGAGCAAGCAAGTGAAAGATCTTGACTTGGAAAGTAGCGAGTTGCCTGTGGAGAGAACTCTTGGAATTCAGTGGCTTGTAGAAAGAGATGAACTGACCTTTGCTGTGAGCCTAAAGAATCAGCCATGCACAAGAAGAGGTATACTGTCTGTAATAGCATCTGTTTATGATCCTCTTGGCTTCATCTGCCCATTTGTCCTTACAGCTAAAAACATCCTGCAGGACCTGTGTAAACAAAACCATCCCTGGAATAAAAACCTAACAGTGCACCATGCGCAGATGTGGCAGGAATGGCTGACTGGACTGAGACACATTGGAGAGCTTGCAGTCACCAGGTGCATGAAGCCCACACACTTCGGTCAGGTAACATCTGCACAATTACACCACTTCAGTGATGCCTCAGAGAGAGGGTATGGTTGCGTCTCCTACCTGCGTCTTGAGAATGCAAAACAGGAAGTACATGTCTCCTTTGTAATGGGAAAGTCACGTGTAGCACCCCTCAAGCAGATGACTATGCCAAGACTGGAGCTCACTGCAGCAGTGCTCGGAGTTCGAATAGACAAGCTCATTAGAACAGAGTTACAGCTCACTCTGGAAAGTTCAGTCTTCTGGACCGATAGCACATCAGTGCTGAAATACATAGGAAATGGAAACAAACGATTCAAAACATTTGTGGCCAATAGGGTGCACACAATTAGAGAAATGACAAATGTCAAACAGTGGAGACACATTGAGACAAAACTCAACCCAGCAGACTGTGCATCTCGTGGATGTAAAGCCAGTGCACTTACCCAGTCCACCACATGGCTTAGTGGCCCACACTTTCTCAGACAACAAGATTCTGAATGGCCAAAGTCTGACATTGACCCCCAAACATGTGAAGATGGAGATGCTGAGGTGAAGAGAGATGCTGTCGTCATGGAAACCACAACAAGTCAGAACCCAACCTTCAGAGTACACTCCTTAGAGCAGTGGCGTGGAAGCTGAGGCTGAAAACAGTGCTCTTGAACCTAAGTCAAAAGAGAAAAAAGATGTTGAATGTTGATTCTGATGACAAGAAACCATGGAAAAAGAAGGAAAAAATGACAATTGGAACAAAATGTATGAACACACGACTTACCTTGGATGAGCTAAAGGCTGCAGAACATGCCATCATTCAATTTGCTCAGTGTGACAGTTACCCAGAGGAAATGGAAACCTTGCAGAAGGGCATCAAACATGTCAGTTGTCATAGCACAATTCACAAGCTGGACCCTTTCATGCAGGACGGACTTCTCCATATTGGAGGGAGACTGAGCAGACTGGCTATGCCTGAGCATCAAAGACATCCTGTTATTCTTCCCAAACACCACCATGTTCCTGTTGCTAAGGCACATTCATGATCAACTAGGACACGGTGGAAGGAATCACATGTTGGCCAGATTAAGACGGCAGTACTGGATACCAGCAGCAATCTCTCTGGCCAGAAAGATCAGATCCAAGTGTGTGTTCTGTAGAAGACAACATGCACTCTTAGGAGAGCAAAAGATGGCAGACCTGCCAAAGGAGAGAGTAACCCCTGATTCACCACCCTTTACGTATGTTGGGGCAGATTATTTTGGCCCAATAATAGTAAAAAAGGACGCAGTGAAATTAAGAGATATGGTGTTATTTTCACATGCCTCACAACCAGAGCAGTTCACTTAGAAGTGGCCAGTTCGCTTGACACTGACTCGTGCATCAATGCAATCCGCAGGTTCGTGAGCAGAAGAGGTCAGGTACAGCAGATACGATCAGACAATGGAACCAACCTGATTTCAGCTGACCGTGAACTTAGGAATGCCATAAAGGAATGGAACAAAAGTCACAAACTGCACGTTGCTCTACAACAGAAGGGCATAGAGTGGATCTACAACCCCCCTGCCACCTCACATTATGGAGGGGTCTGGGAAAGAGTGATCAAGCAAGTGAAACAAACACTCCTGGCCTTAACCAAAGACCAAACATTAGAGGACGAGTCCCTTCACACTTTTCTCTGTGAAGTAGAAGCAATCATTAATAGTCGCCATCTCAGACAGCCCTAATGACCTTGAACCCTTGACACCTAACCACCTTTTACTCCTCAAAGGTCAACCCACACTATCTCCTGGTTTGTTTCAGAAATCAGACATGTACAGTAAACGCAGATGGAAGCAAGTACAATACTTAGCTGATACATTCTGGAGACGATGGGTTAGGGAATATCTTCCAACCTTGCAAGAGAGACAGAAATGGTTCAAATACAAAAGAAATTATTCATGTGGAGATGTTGTTGTCATTTCAGATCCCAATGCACCAAGGGGATCTTGGGCATTGGGTAAGGTGATTGCTACACATAATGATTCCAAAGGACTTGTAAGGAGTGTAACTTTAAAAACTAAAAGTAGTATTATTGATCGTCCAGTCACAAAGATTTGTTTGTTGTTGAAAAGTGACTTGTAAATATGTACATAGGGGAATGGTGACTTGTAAATATGTAAATAGATGTGTGATGAATGATGAATGTGCATACTTTGATGGATATGCTTGTGTTGTGTGTGAGTTCACAGGTACATATCCTCCTAATGGACTAAGCGTACACAAACAAGGATCCTGCAACGTGCACACACAAACGCGCACAAACAAATGGACTCTTGAATGAGCAATGCCTGCAACGGCAAATGGGCTTTATGGACTAAAGCTAGAAAACAATGATTGTGAAAAAAATAATAATAATAATAATATTTTGTACACCTTTTGATGTTTCTACTGTGAATAATGATTGAATTGACATAGATGTATGGCTCCATATTTTATTTAGTTTGTTATTGTACCTGTCCTGTCCTGTCGTATTCTCAAGACTTTGCACTCACAGCTTTTAGACTCATACTCGTATAAAAACACTTGTAACCCGAACCCAATTTCACAGACTCATGTATATGACAGCGGAATTTTGTGTGAAACAACTTTTATGACACACAAATTATTAACTTTACAAATACGAAACTTAAATTATGGACACGTCTTTTTGACAGCGATCTTACACCATATGCACCTACCTGCCCATCTCCTCTCACACCTGCAAGTCATCACCTCAAACGGCTTCATCAGCTGCTGTATTTAACCCCGGCTCAGTCCACCAGTATCCCTTGGATTGTCTGCTTGTCTCAGTGAAGCTTCCACCAGTTGGTAAGCCCTCAGCCCAGCCCAGCCCTGCCTTTGCCTGTGAGAGGAGTTTGTTTGCGATCTGCTAAGAGCTTTTCATGCTCTCTCTTTTTGTTCTCGTTCTTTGGACGCCCTTTGTTAAATGTTGATAAGAGCTTTCCTTGCTCTTTCTTTTTGTTACCATTTTTTTGGGCACCTTTTGTTAAATAAATCCTTTGTTCTTGCTATCTGCCTGTTCTCCCGAGTAGTCTCTGAGTACATCACTGTGAGTTACCTCATTCTGGTCCGAGTGTGTTCCACACACTTAACAAATTCATACAAATGGCAAAACACCATGGATTAACTGGATGACAAGTCCTTGTGTCAGTGTGTACAGATAAGACTGTCACATTGCTTCGTCATGTTGTCAATATAACAGTGTATTCTGGAGGAATGTTCTGATGTTAACTACGGCTAAAGTTTTGATGACAATTATTGTAAATTGTGAGTATGTGGGAGATTGATTGCAAGAGACTGGAAAAGATTCACATTTACACTTTTACTGTTTTTACTGTAATTTGTTGACACACCATGTCATTGTGATCCAACTCCCAACTCCTCCACCACGCAGCCTCACTCCTCTTCCTCTTCTTCTTTTCTCTGGCTGTTGACACCGTCTAATTCCTTGTCCTTCCATTGTCAGACATTGTAACATTGTGTTGTGCTCCGGCTATATATATATATATATATATAGGGGGAGGACGATTCAACAGAGACCTATTATAATACATTTTGATCAACATGACATAAGCAATTGATAATGTAGGAAACTGCAGAGAATTGTACATAGTCATTTGCATGGATGTACCAAAGCATTTAGAAGCTTTTTTGATGTGCACAAGTGACACAATGATGTGAAGATTGAACAAGTAGTTTTGAGAATTTCAATTCTGATCTAAGAAATGTACCAAAGCGGCTGAGAAAAACTGTAAGACAAGGTACTGTTGTAGCAATGCTCCAAATTTTATTGCCACAGACCATCAGACTCCTGACTTGACAATTTTGCTAACTCCTAATGGGAGTATAACATCCATCCATCCATCCATCCATCTTCTATGCCGCTTATCCCTTTTGGGGTCGTGGGGGGGGCGGAGCCTATCTCGGCTGTCAACGGGCAAGAGGCGGGGTACACCCTGGACCGGTCGCCAGCCGATCATAGGGCACATACACACAACTATTCACACTCACACTCATACCTAGGGGCAATTTAGAGTCACCAATCAACCTAATGAGCATGTTTTTGGTCTGTGGGAGGAAGCCGGAGTGCCCGGAGAGAACCCATGCATGCACGGGAAGAACATGCAAACTTCACACTGCGACCTTCTTGCTGTGAGGCACGCGCACTACCTGCTGCTCCACCGTGCAGGGGGAGTGTAACAATGAAACATTAATATAACAACATTAACATAATATACAATTATACTGTATACATTCCAAGCAAAATTGTCCCTTCTTCCTCTTTGCCCTACACTTCTTCATTCTGTCTAACCACTGGTCAAGTGGCATAGACGCATTATGCGGACAATAAATGTCCCCATAGTACTGTCTGTGTCCAGTCTCTGCATTTCAGGGCTGGTGGCAGAGGCTGCACTTATTTTTTTCCAGTCCTCTTGTAAGGCCTGCGGCCAGGTGCAGGGGAATGAAGGGGACCAGCGGGTGCAATGGTCCTGGTGACCGGAACTTGGGGTTGTAGTTGTGGGGACAGGAACAAGACTGGGATAAAGGCAGAGCAAGGATTGGTGGTAATAGACACAGGAGCAAGATCAGGTGGTGTCTGGCCATTGAAAAATCTCCTCTGAGCTGGTGGAAGAGGTTGTTGGCCAGGGACAGACTTTTTGGGGGGGCAATACCTGTCCTATGGTGCTGGAACCATCTTCCAGCCTTTGTCCGGGAGGCAGACACTGTCTCTACATTCAAGAGTAGGCTTAAAACTTTCCTTTTTGATAAAGCTTATAGTTAGGGCTGGCTCAGGCTTGTCCTGTACCAGCCCCAAGTTATGCTGCTATAGGATTAGACTGTCGGGGGACCTCCAAAGATACACCAAGCTCCTCTGTCTTTCTCTCCCTCTCCATCTGCACACTTTCATGTCCTACCACGGCGTGTTACTAACTTAGCTCCTTCCCCGGAGTCTTTGTGCTTTGTTGTCTCGCAGGTTCCCATGGACAGTGGCTGAATCTGGATTGTGGATTGCAGCTGCGTCTCCTGCCTTGGCCCTGCCTGACATCCACTGCAACTGCTACTACTGTTATTACATCCACTGTCACTGTTACTGTGACTTCTGTCTGTCTGTCTGTCTGTCTGTCTGTCTCTCTCTCTCTCTCTCTCTCTCTCTGTCTCTGTCTCCCTCTCTCTCTCTCTCTGATTGCATTTCTGTCTGTCTCTCTCTGTCTGTCTCACTCTCTCTTTCTTGCTCTCCCTCTCTAACCCAACCAGTCGAGGCAGATGGCCGCCCACCCAGAGCCTGGTTCTGCCTGAGGTTTCTGCCTGTTAAAAGGAAGTTTTTCCTCGCCACTGTCGCCAAGAGCTCGGCCTGTACCAGCTCTGTATGGAAAGTGTCCTGAGACAGCTTTTGTTGTGATTTGGCGCTATACAAATAGAATAGAATAGAATAGAATAGAATAGAATAGAATAGAATTGAATTGAATTGAATTGAATTGAAGATAGTACTGGTGAAGGCAGCCAGGCTGTGATGGTGCTTCAGATGGACATACCTGTCCAGGGAGAAGAGGCACAGGGGCGACTGGTATTGTCTTAGGCAAGATAACTCCTTGAAGCAGGATGTTGCAGTCCCACCTTTTAAGGGGTTTGTTGTGCCACTGTGTTGGGGTTGTTTGGTTTACCTCATAGAGCTGCAGATGGGTAGCCTGCATCACTGTGCCATTACTCAGGAACAGCTGTCTGATGTAGGTGTAGTCTTTGAAAATTAGAGTCCATCTTGTGAGAGCCTATGTGCCCTGCTACTTATGGCTCTTGTGAGTGGCACACAATTTTACCAAGATAGACTCCACTAGACGGCAGCAGTCTGGCCACTGGGCAGGGGATCCTTTGGAGCCGAGGACACATCGGGTCATACTCTCCACCCCAGGGGTGAATTCAGTTTTCTTTTTTGAGAGCCTGTAACGGCCTGTAGTGAGGCGAACCTGGTGCTGCGAGGCATAGGCCACTAACTGCTGATCATATGGCAGAAGGTTTTGCCACAGCCCGATGATGGCTGGCCTGCTGAGGGCTCAATGTCTGTCCTGTTTCTGTCCTCAGTCCCACCAAGTAGTCAGCAAGACTACTCTGTCCATCCCTGGGACATTGCGCTCATCCACAGCCTCGTACATACAAACATACAAAATATAGGTGAATCAAATAGGTGTTAGTAGTTCATGCTATTATAAAAAAAAATATCACAATAAAACCATCAAAGATCTATCAGCTGTTGCCCTGAAGAGATGGAAACTGGTGCTCCAAAGTATCCAGCAGCTGTAGCAATGTGCATGGGGGCTGGTGGGAGAGTGGGGAGAAAGCAAGGAGGGGCAGAGGCTTCACTGGTGTCGAGAGAGTGTTGTGGAGGTGGTGCTGTGTTGATAACCAGTCTGGAAAATCTCACAAAACACTCACTCAACAACAAGCAAAGCAATAACCTAACCAACACTTTCTGCTGCAATGCATCACCAAAGACCTATTCTGATGCTATACTGTATGTCACAGGAGACTTGCCAGCTGTTTAGTCAGTAGTGCAGGTATTACTGGTGATCCAAGGGGAGAAGTAGCAGCAGCAACCGAGACAGTGGATGTCTGAGTGGAAAGGATATGGCTGACCAAAGCTGGGATAGTGGAGAGAGCTGCTGGAGGTCCAAACAAGCATCCTCAAATCCCTCATCCTCAAGTTCTTCCTCTGTACCCACATTTTCCAGCATCTCATCTGTCTCTTCCGACTCTGGATCGACGCCGCATGAAAAGTACTATTTCCGTCAATCATCGTCATTGTATATTGCTGTGGAAGTTCCCTCTCAGCCCCTGTGACTGTGAGGTGTTAAAATGCACATGTAAATGCTGCAAGCTATACAAATGCAAATTGGAACTGTGTGTGTGTGTGTATGTATGTATTCTGTGCCTACAGAAATTAGAATGTTTAAATAATTTTATAAGTTACATACAGGATAAGTGTCTTGACTCTCAAAAGCCTTTCTTTTTCCACTTTAATTGCTAAATTAAATTGTGAAAATTAAAGCATCTACAGTTCTTGGACATCATTTCTCACAATTTTTCACATTTTGCCACCACAACACCAGATGAAAAATGGTTGTGTGATTAGCTTGCAAAATTCCAGCAGGGTAAGTCCCTCTTTTTTTTAATTTTGCGATGATGTCAAATAGTTTAAGGATGTTTACATGTTTTATAAAATATGCAGTTACAAAAATATAAAATCTAAATACCTAGCAAAATCACAGCATGTTTTTCTTTCTACACAACAAAAATTGTCACATGAACAAATTGTTTTTTCTTTTAAAATTTCTTTTATAGAAACTAAAAAAACAAAAACAAAAACTGACTTACATGAAGGAAAGCTTAAAAGGGATAGCTTAGTAAAAAAAATTAATTTCAATCATGCTGTACAGTCTTTAGACTAGTTTCAACTCTGCATCCTTTAAAAGTAAAAATATATGGAAAAAAGAGTTGCTGGTTATAGTTTGTTTATAGTGGCATGACTACAGTTACCCTTTCTCTGGTGTGGCTTAACTGCACAGTGGATGTGTTGACCACACATCTTCCAGCTATTCGTTCAACAGGGAGAAACGATAGATTCAAGATTCAAGATTCAAGATTGCTTTTATTGTCATTGAGCATGGACATGTCAATGAAATTAGCATTGCAACCCCCGTGTAGAAAACAGATAATAAAATAAGATAAAGTAAACTCACAAGCATAAAAAGTCAGCATTTAAAACATATATACAATATACATAAAATGCAATGAAAATATACCAAAAATGTAGCTGTGCCGTGCAGCTGCCATACCACACTGTCACACTGAGGCAGAGGATACTCTCGATCGTAAACCTCTAAAAGTTCATGAGCAGCCAAGAGGAAAGTCCAGCCCCTTTCAGTTTCCTGAGGAAGAAAAGCCTTTGTTGTGCCTTCTTAACCAGGCGGGAGGTGTTCATGGACCAGGAGAGGTCAGATGTGATGTGGAGACCCAGGAACTTAATGTTGTCCACACGCTCCACCACTTCTCCGTCCATGAGGAGGGGGGCGTGATCCGTCTTCCTGGACCTCCTAAAGTCCACAATGACCTCCTTGGTCTTCCCTGTGTTCAGAACCAGATTGTTGGCTGAACACCACTGGGTGAGCTGGTAAATCTCCTCTCTGTAGTGGGTCTCGTTGTTGTCTGAGATGAGACCCACTACTGTAGTGTCATCCGCAAACTTCACGACTGTGTTGGGGGGGGGGGTGGCAGCACAGTCATGTCTGAACAGGGTGAAGAGAGCTGGACTAAGCACACAGCCCTGTGGTGTGCCCGTGCTGAGGACCAGAGGGGATGATGTGTTCCCTATTCTCACCACCTGTGGGTAGTGGATGCGAGGTGTCTGATCCCTGCAAACTCCTTCTACTGGCTTGCCGTAAAAATGTCGCTCTGGGTGGGGCTGAGGCCAAGAAACTCGTGCAACGACATGTTTGAATGCAGCACCTTTTGATAGGACATTAACAAACAAGAACTGCTTAATAATGACTGGTCCTGGTTCAGACAGAGGGTCAATTATGGGCTCTTCAAAACTTAGCATACATATACATATGCTTATCTCTCTGCTCGAGATCCTTCTATGGAGTAAGTTACATCAAGATGTGTCACCCTTTTGCATGTCATACCAAAACAGTCAACCTCAAGGACACGGTTTTCTGGGTACATCTGATGATACATTGTCAGCATTGCATGTCTATCATGCTCATCCAGAATAATCTGGTGGAAAGGAGGGAGTGGCACCACAGTACAGTTTTCCAAGAGAAGTCTTTCTGCTGACACCACAATGTTGTGCCTTACATAAAGCTCATCAGTTGAGTCATCACATCATTTGTCATACTGGCAAATTCAGCTCCATACTCACATGTCCACGGCATGCTAAAATGCTGACTCTGTAGAAATTGCCTCATAATCTGGACTTCAAGTGACCTATTGTTGGTATTAGACTTTCCCAGTATTCCATTGAAATGCTCAAATGAGAAACACCAGAAAGAATACACTTGTCCATAGTCAAAAACACACTCCTTTAAATGAAGATGTAGATGCATGTTAGGGGTGCAGTGCAGTGGACCAAACAGTTCTACAAATTTTGTTAGAAATGTCTGTAGGTATCTATCTGCTTCTTCCAGTCTCTGGATGGATATGACTCTTTAGCAGAGTATGATACAGGCCTGCACAAAGTCAAACCACATGTCATAATGCCGTCTGCTGATAAGCCCCTTAAGACAAAATAAGGAGTAAATGGTCGTACAGTTTTTCCATTGATCTGCTGTAAAACCTGCAAAGCCAGATGAAATTCGTAAGGGAATTCTGCCAACTTTGTTTGGTACTTTGATATTTTCCACCCTAGTCTGAAGTTCATCCAAGCTTTTTGTTGTTAAAATGCCCAATTCTGTCCACAGTCGGAATGCATGTCTTGCTGTACCAAGAAGAAGATACATTGGATGTGCCTCTACATTGGATCTATGACGACAAATCTGATGGCATTATAGCAATTCAAGCGGAAGAGTTCTGACCATCTTGCTCCATGCTCATGTTCCAATCGTTTCTGCTCTGCCTTTGACTTTGCCCTATATGCTCCTGTCTCGAGAGCGCAACCTCACATGTGATTGGACGCCTCCTCTGACGCAATGACGTCGGCAAGGTATTTCTGGGATGTAAGCAAACATTTGGATGCTGCCACAACAGTCCAATTTCCGCTCAGCTACATCCAAAATGGATATCCCTAAACCAAAGTGAAAATTACCTCATTTGTTCCTGGACCACCATTGTGACCAGGAACTCTCTAAGACGCATTATTATGAGCATAGAAAACGCTATTTTATCAATGGAGTTTGGATCAGAAAAGTTAGGGTTAGGGTCCTGCTAAGCTTTAACTCTGTCCATACAATGGCCAGACGTCATCTTCAGTTCACCCCAGAAGGCACTCCTCTGCGACGAGTGGACGGCCTGGCTGCGGAGCGACCATATCCAGAAAGTCCAAACAATGACTTAGAGAAGAAACTGCTGAGAGCCTTCAGTGGATTGTCTTGGCAGGTAACGCAGCTGATCACGCGATTGGTGGCCGACTTAAAACGAAAAATGGCTGAGATTAAAGCCAGACTGCTCGCTCTGGAGTAGCAGCCCCAACCGAACTGCAGCTGTGGAGAAGACCAGAAAAGAAAGAGACGGGTGCATAACCCAAAAGTTGCAGTAAGTAACGTTAGCATTTAATACTACAATGTGCAGTTTTTAGGCTACCAAACCTTTATTATCCTTATTGCACTACGTTCTGAACGTTTGGTAACCATTCACGTTACATTTTACATTACAATGTATTTTTGTATTTTAAAGGAAAAGGTGCGGCGTCTGCGCAACAGTGACGGAAACGACATGCGATATGAACCTGAGCAGGGGTAATTTAATAAAATACACAAAAATACACAGGATATATTCTGCAGAATATAAGTAAATGTAAACGTTGCATGACCTGTTTGTACTTTTTGTGTTTTACAGACTGAACTTGTCCCACAACGAAGCGGTGATGTCACCTTTGATGGCCACTGTAACTGGGAGTCCAGACATGGATGGTGTGGTCAGAGGAGTCCTTTTATGTAAGTTTTTTTTTATTATTATTTAACCCCTTTCTTTCCAGCGGCCTGTAAGACATATTATGAGACGGTGCAGAGGAGCTTCAGGTATGCCAAGCAAACTCTATCAGTTCAAGCAGCAGCTCTGAAGATTTCAGCCATGATGTCTGATGAGAAGGATGAGACCGCGGAAGGGGAAGCTGGGTGGATAGTAAAGCCTCTATCTTTCCGCAGTCAGACGCTCTCCCAGCTCTGCCAGACACTTCAGGGTTGGCTGGAGAGCGACCAAAAGAATGTGGCGACACACCGCAAGAGGCTGCGCATGGAGTCCCCTTCAAAGTGACAGGTGCCAACTCAGTATGACCCAGAGGCAGCAAAGAATCATTTCCAGAGGCCTTAGATAGACTCTTTTTTTCATGCACCATGGACCAGTGGCATGGCCCAACCCAGAGACTGTACCAGGGATCCCCTCTGTAGATTTCCTTTTTTTTCCAGGCACCAGGGACCAGCTGTGTAGCCCAGTCCCCAGTAGTCACTGGTTTTATTAGGTTGTTTGCTGTTCCTTGTCGATGTGTTGTATTATTTGCCACAATTTCATTAAAGACTTTTTTAACATGTTTCTGTCAACTGTCAACTCTGTCAACTATGTCCTTTGTGTGTGTGTATATATATACACACACACATACATACGTGTGTGTGTGTGTGTGTGTGTGTGTGTGTGTGTGTGTGTATGTATGTATATATATATATATATGTGGTGCACAGATGAACAATAACAGCAGAGTTGCCATCCAATCGCATGGTCACTCATTCATGTGATTGGAGTTGCTATCCAATCACGTGAGGGTTTCCTTTTAAAATGCCTGTGGAATCATCCAATGGATGTTTGTGAAGATGATTCCACAGGCATTTTAAAAGGAAACCATCATGTGATTGGATAGCAACTCCAATCACATGAGTGAGTGATCATGTGAGTGGAGTGTCTGGCAGAGTTTGGAGAGCTAGGACACTCCTTCTTGCTTCCAGCAGCTGTAAATACAGGTGTTAATATAATATTAGTACTGCTAAGAAACAATAACACATGATAACATATGTGAGCATGTTTGTCAAAAACAATGCAGATAATAAATAAAATTCAGCCCATTTTTACATTGTCGTGAAAATAAAGCGGCATTCATGGGACTCTACCTGCTTCCTTCTCTGTCTGCTGCAAGCTGAAATCTTCACAGTTGCTGCCTGAACTGAAAGAGCTGGCTGGGCATACTGGAAGCTCCTCCACACCATCTCATAATATGTCTTACAGGCCGCTGGAAGAAAATATATATTGGTTTGAAATAATTAAGACAGGCTTCAGTAAAAACAACAACAAGAAACATGCCTGTGAATATTCTCATTCATCCAGGTCATTGTAAGCTTCAGGGCATTCAATCGATTGCAACTGGACTTTGTCAGTTTGTCTTGGAAGACGTTTCGCCTCTCATCCGAGCAGGCTTCATCAGTTCATGCGCACCGGCCTAGATAGGACAGCCCTAGTCCAATGAAATGGTGTTAGGTTCAAGTATTTATCCTCTGAGTGAGGCCAACCCCCAAAACCAAGGATGGTATCACTCTATTGTGAGGCAAACAATCCCCCATTAAGGCGGGGTAGGGTGCGACCCTTGGGTGTCAACGACAGTCGTCTGCCTCGTTAGTGTCCCATTCTTGTCATTGGGAGGCTCCTTGAGCCATGTGTGAATGGCTTTGTTGTTTATTTTCAGAGGCTAAGTTTTTGAATCTTTTTGGAAGAGATGAAAGGACAGCATTGTATGTGGGAGACAGGTGGTGTCTCAGACCTTCCCCTCTGTTCAGAGATGGTTTTTCAACCTTGACATGGATGGCTTCTCTCACTCCTCTTTCAAACCATCTGTCTTCTCTGTCCAGAATATGCATGCATTTTTATCCTCAAAGGAGTGTGCTTCCTCCTTGAGATGCAGGTAAACAGCTGAGTCTAGACCTGAAGAGTTAGCTCTTCTGTGTTGTGCCATGCGTCTGCTCAGTGGCTGTTTTGTTTCCCCAATATATAAGTCTGTGCATTCCTCACTGCACTGGACTGCATACACCAGATTGTTCTTCTGAGTATGAGGTGTCCGGTCTTTGGGGTGCACCAGCCTTTGTCTGAGAGTGTTCCCAGGTTTGAAATGTACCGGGATGTTGTGTTTGTTAAAGATTCGCCTGAGTTTCTCTGATACACCAGACACATATGGAATGACAATGTTATGCTGTCTGTCTCTCTTTTCTTCCTCTGTCACCCTGTTCTTTCTGGAAGCGGCTGAACTTTTCACAAAAGACCAGCTGGGATAACCACAAGTTTTGAGAGCATCCCTCAGGTGTTTGTGTTCCTTGTCTCTGGCCTGTTGGCTGGTTGGAACATTATCAGCTCTGTGCTGGAGAGTTCTGATAACACCCAGTTTGTGTTCCAGTGGGTGATGTGAGTCAAAAAGGAGGTACTGGTCTGTGTGAGTAGGTTTTCTGTAAACCCCAATATGGAGGCTCCTGTTCTCTCCGATGTGGACATCACAGTCCAAAAAAGGCAAACTCATGTCCTTGACATCCTCTCGAGTGAATTTGATGTTCTTGTCCACTGAGTTAATGTGCTCGGTGAAGGCTTGCGCTTCTTGGCTTTGGATTTTTACCCACGTGTCCTCCACATATCTGTACCAATGACTTGGTGTTGTTCCTTTGAAAGAGTTCAGGGCCGTTCTTTCCATGTTCTCCATGTACAGATTAGCCACAATGGGGGATACTGGTGAACCCATCGCACACCCATGTTTTTGCCTGTAAAACCTCCCCCTAAATTGAAAATAGGTGGTTTTTAAGCAGAGTTCCAGTAAATTGCATATTTGCTCTGGGTTAAGGGTAGTTCTGTTCTGCAAAGTGTTGTCTTGTAACAACTGCCACCTCACTGTTTCCACTGCATCCTGAGTTGGAATGCAGGTGAACAACGATGTGACATCGAAGGAAACCATTGTTTCTGATGGGTCTAGTTTTAAGTCCCGGACCTTATTTACAAAGTCCATAGAGTTCTGGATGTGGTGTGGCGTATTGCCAACCAGTGGTGCTAAGATGTTGGCCACAAACTTAGCAATGTTGTATGTCACAGAGTTGATGCTGCTGACAATAGGTCTGAGAGGCGCTCCTTCTTTGTGTATTTTTGGGAGTCCATAGATGCCTGGGATGGACTCTTGTGGGTATAACCTGTGATATTGCAAACGGTCAATGGCTCCTTCTTTCTGTAAACTTTGCAGATATTCTATGATTGTTCTCTTGTACCCACTGGTTGGGTCTCGTTTCAGGCATTCATATGTGTTACTGTCATTGAGTAGTGAAAGAATCTTGTCTTGGTAGTCGTTTGTGTTAAGAATTACCGTGCATCTCCCGTTGTCTGCTGGCAAGATTGTGATGTTTTCGTCCTTGCTCAGTGATGCCACGGCTTTTCTTTCCTCATAGGTGAGGTTTGAAGGGGGAGGTTTAGCATTGGAGAGAGCTGCCGACACTTTCAACCTGAGCTGTTCACCTTCTGTTTCTGTTTGGTTGTTTTTCTTTATAGCTGATTCTGTTGCCGTGATCAGATCAACTATTGGGACTTGTTGTGGTGTCATGGCAAAATTCAATCCTTTAGCTAAAACCTCCTTCTCCGGCTGGGTAAGTACTCTGTCAGACAGATTCTTAACCCATCTATTCTGTAACTCACTCAACTGTGTTGAGTCTTCACTTTTTTTGCCTCCAGGTGAGCAATTGTATGTTGGAAGTGTTATGTCTTGACTGCAAGTTCTGAAATTTCTTTGTTTGTCTGTCTTTAGTTTTGTTGTGCTGGGCAAGTTGGGCTTTCAATGTGAATTCTATGACTTTCTTATAGAACAAGAAACAACAGAAAGGGTTTAAAAGACTGCTGTTCACACCACCCATGTCTGGACTCTCAGTTAAAGTCGCCATCAAATATGACGTCACCGTTTCGTTGTGGGGCAAGTTTAGTCTGTAAAACACAAAAAGTACAGGTCATGCAACGTTTACATTTACTTATATTCTGCAGAATATTTCCTGTGTATTTTATTAACTTACCCCTGCTCAGGTTCATATCGCCTGTCGTGTCCGTCACTATTGTGCAGACGTCGCACCTTTTCCTTTAAAATACAAAATACATTGTAATGTTAAATGTAACGTGAACGATTACCAAACGTTCGGAACGTAGTGCAATAAGAATAATAAAGGTTTGGTGCCCTAAAAACTGCACAATGTGGTACTAAATGCTAACGTTACTTACGTAACTTACACACCCATCTCTTCGTCTCCACAGCTGCAGTTCAGTCGGGGCTGCTCCTCCTGAGTGAGCAGTCTGGCTTTTATCATGGTCATTCTCCTCACCAACTGCGATCAGCTGCGTTAGCAGCCGAGACAATCCACCGAAGACGCTCAGCAGTTTCTTCTCTAAATTGTTTGGACTTTCTGGATATGGTCGCTCCGCAGCCAGGCCGTTCACTCGTCGCAGAGGAGTGCCTTCTGGGATGAACTGAAGACGACGTCCGGCCATTGTATGAACAGAGTTAAAGTTTAGCAGGACCCAAAACGTAACTGTTGTAATCCAAGCTCGATTCGCGTTCACAGGCGCGCCGAGGTCGTTTTCTGCCGACGCCATTGCGTCAGAGGAGGCGCCCAATCATATGCGAGGTCGCGCTCTCGGAATTTCTCGTGAGACCATTTTTGTTGCGTAAATGAAAAACATGCTGTGATTTTGTTAGGTACTTTGATTTTCTATTTTTGTACCTGAATATTGTATAAAACATGTAAACTTCTTTAAAGTGTCATCATTGAAAATAAAAAAAAAAAAAAGTTACTTTGGTGTGTTCCCTTTTTATTCCTACTTAAAGAATCATCAGTGGACTGACCCTGCAAGCTAATCACACAAGCATTGTTCATCTGGTGTTGTGGTGGCAAAATGCGAAAAATTGTGATCAGTGTCCAAGAACTGTAGATGCTTTTATTTTCACAATTTTGATTTAGCAATTTAAGTGGAAAATTAAAGGCCTTTGAGAGTCAGGACACTTAAACACACTTTTAAATCCTCATGAAAAAAAAAAAAAATCATTGTATTCTGTAGGCACAGAACACACACACACACACACACACACACACACACACACACAAAATCCCAATTTGCATTTGTATAGCTTTGCAGCATTTACATTTGCATTTTAACACCTCATGGTCACAGTGGCTGAAGGAGAACTTCCATGGCAATTTACAGTGACGGAAATTGACGGAAATGTGACTTTTCATGCAGTGTCTCTGCTCCTGGGACACCTTCAAGTCTCAACTGTTCTCTCTTGGCCTGCTGCAGCAGAGCCATATCACCTCCATCCCACTCAAAAATACAGCATGACAGCTGTAGGGGAACTAACTTAATTTGATGTTGCATTCGTTGATAAAATGACGGGGCACCACCTTCTTCAGCTAAGAAGGACTGCAGAAATTAACTGCTATAACGCTGATGAAACACTAATGAAACACTGTCTAACCAGGACTTAAATCAGAATCTCATTTATTAAGCACATTTATGGGTAATGAATAATGTATCATGAATGGTACGACAGAAGATATGAGGTAATATGACAGAACACAAGAAAGTTATGGCAACGCAATGGCAGAACAAGTTTGGCGATAGTGAGAAGTAGTTGTAAGGGGATAATAGGGACGTGAACATAAAGTTAAGGGATTAAACGAGTAGTTGAGAGAATCTGGATAAATTAGCAGTATCTTAAACTCACGGACCAACTCTTATTCAAACCTGCTTAGCATGCCTACTTGGTTGGTGACGTCCTGGTAAATTCTGCTCCGAACTAACTCGAGGATGCCCAGGTGTCCGTCCGCGGCTCGATCTGCTCGGTGGTCCGGAGGAAGGCCCAGGCACACCAAGGTGAAGAGCTGATGTTGGATGGTGATGTCTCTCGAACTGGGTTCTACGGTGTCGGTTACAGATAAGGGACGGCTCCCGATGGTTGTTAACCCAGATCAAGGATCAACAGCTGGCTGCAGGGTTTTGGTTCAGTTGAGTCCGTGAAGGATTATTTTAGACTGATAGTAACAAAATTGATAGTCTCTTCGATGGCTGGTCGAAAAGGGTCTACAAAATTATTATTATTCGACTAAAATTTATAGATACTAAAACAAAACGTGTGGCTTAGAAAAATGAAAGTTTATGGCAAAACCATAGAAACACGTCCTCTGAAAAATAAATCACACTACTCAGTATGGCTTTTGAGTAGCTCGAAGATGGGAAAAGCTTAAAGAGCAAAACGACTGTACAAGACTAAGACAACTAAGAAGTAACAAACAAAACTAAAACATAATGTAACATAACTTAAGACAAGACAGAGTAACGTGCACTGAATTCATGCTGCGGCTGCAGACATTTAAATCTCACTCCAGGGCATGTCCAATGGGCAGGCCGTCGCTCACGTAGGACGGTTTGTGGCGCGCGATGTAATCCTGCCTCATGGAGCTGGAATTAATTAATGATTCATACGAGGGGCTCATCTGCTTCTCACTATGGTCAATCACATATATTTTGAATGGACGATTTTCAATGACATTTCAACATTGTTCACAACATGTATTAGACAAGTATTATGACTAGATGGTGACATTGAACAATAATCAAAATAACAATTCAATTCAAAATAACAACTACTCATTCTAAACATATGAAAGGGCAGAAGATATAATTTCCCAAAATAAAAGAGATGAGAGACAGACACTTATACATGTCCAAAGGGATTAATACTAGTACAACTACGTATTAATAATGCTTCATCAGGCATATTTGGCCTAACTGCTACGAACCCCTAAATGGTAGTATAGTTCCACGGTAGGAATTCAGACAAATTTTAGAAAAAAGTTCAAATCACAACTTTGTCATTCTTCAAGTTAGAGGAACTGGAAAAACATCAACATTATGCGTGCAATGAGTCCTGCAAGGTGAAAACATCAAAAGTTAAGTTTAACATGGAGATTTGGTTATCCTGGTGTAGTAAGAAAAAGCACACAAACATACAGCACAAGTTGCTTCAGGAATGTCCAGTTTACAACCCATCAGCCCCATCTGGTTTGTGGATTCCTATGAGGCATGGCATTTGTCCATCCAGACAGTTTTATTGTCTTGAGCCTTATGGGCTATCGGAGAAGAACTAGCATTGCCATGGGACGTCCTGAGTAGGAGATAGCTCCTGAGGTAAAGGTGTTGATCTTTCCGCTCTCCCCCTGAAAGAGTGTGGAGGAGAGTCCACTGAACCAGACATCCTGTCCCTCTCCAAAATCACATCTCCTTAAAAGCAAACCAGGTGGTCTATAATTCAACCAGTTAGACTGGTTTACAACTCAGTTTCTCTTGAGTATTGCAGAGAAGGTAAGAAAAGATCAGTTAGAAGCCAGTTCTGCTACACAGCTTTGCTATGAAGATGGGGTACAGCGGATGTGCATCTTTCGTGCAACACTCTGCAATGGGATGCATGAAGTGGTAAATGTCCAGCTTAACCACCAAGTCTGGCCACGAAGCAAATCTTTGTTTAAGTTTGGTCTGTCCACTGCCCTCCCTGCAGCAGTCACAGTCCACATACAGGAGCTGAGGTGGAGGCACACCTGCAACACTGTACCTGTGAAAGACCTCAGCCACCATTTGGTCCGGAGCAGCACCCTCCTGAGCTGTCAGGACACTGATTAAAATCTGGCTGAGTTCATTGCTAATGGAGGTGAGCAGTCATGAGTATATCCATTACCAACCACACTCTCAATCTTGCTATATTGCTTAATTAGTTGAGGTAGAAATTTAGTATTAACAGGTAAAAGTATTGACCTTCTTAGTGAAGTCCATCTTAAGGATGCGGCTGTATGTCGATGTAATGTTGGCTCTGATATGGTCTAGCCAGCTGAGGATGTTCCTGCCATAAACTGCCAGTAATCAATAGCCCTGAGAGTATGCCTAGTTTAATCAGTGAATTAATCAGATTATGAATGCTTATTTCACATGTATTTCATCAGTGTTTTTTGAAGGGAGATTAGTTTAATATGATAATATGGGACGCTGAGCAAGACTTACAGTGTTCAGCATAAATGAGTACACCCCCTTTGAAAGGTAAGATTTCAATCAATATCTCATTGAACACAAGAACAATTTCCAAAATTTTGGCAAGACTGAGTTTTATAGAACATCTGTTCAAACTCATAACATGAAAGAAGGGTAATAATATAACAGATCAAAATCTTCAGTTTTACTCATATTAGTTGTTAGAAAAAAATGAATACACCCCACAACAAAAACTACTGCATCTAGTATTTTGTATGACCTCCATGATTTTTAAGGACAGCACCAAGTCTTCTAGGCATGGAATGAACAAGTTGGTGACATATTGCAACATCTATCTTTTTCCATTCTTCAACAACCTCTTTTAGAGCCTGGATGCTGGATGGAGAGTGATGCTCAACTTGTCTCTTCAGAATTCCCCATAGGTGTTAGATTGGGTTCAGATCAGGAGACATACTTAGCGACTGAATCACTTTCACCCCGTTCTTCTTCAGAAATGCAACAGTGGCCTTAGATGTGTGTTTTGGATCACTGTCATGTTGGAAAAGTGCACGACGACCAAGTGCACAGAGTGATGGTAACATCTTCTCTTTCAATATAGAGCAGTACATCTGTGAATTCATGATACCATCAATGAAATGCAGCTCCCTGACACCAGCAGCACTCATGCAGCCCAACATAAGGACACTGCCACCACCATGTTTCACTGTAGGCACTATGCATTTTTCTTTGTACTCCTCACCTTTGCGACACCATATAGTTTTGACGTCATCAGTTCCAAAAACATTTATCTTGGTCTCATCACTCCAGAGTATACAGGACTGTCTCAGAAAATTAGAATATTGTGATAAAGTCCTTTATTTTCTGTAATGCAACTAAAAACATGAAAATGTCACACATTCTGGATTCATTACACATCAACTGAAATATGGACAGCCTTTTATTGTTTTAATATTGCTGATTATGGCATACAGCTTAAGAAAACTCAAAAATCCTATCTCAAATTATTAGAGTATCTAGGCTAACTAGGCTAACCAGTAGGCTAACCAATCACTTGAATTGTCTAATTAACTCGAAACACCTGCAAGGGTTTCCTGAGCCTTTAAAAACACTCAGCTTGGTTCAGTAAACTAAATCACAAGTATGGGGAAGACTGCTGACCTGACTGCTGTCCAGAGGACCATCATTGACACCCTCCATCAGGAGGGTAAGACACAAAAAGAAATTTCTAAAAGAGCAGGCTGTTCACAGAGTGCAGTTTCAAAGCACATTAACAAAAAGTCTGTTGGAAGGAGGAAATGTGGCAGGAAACGCTGCACAACCAAGAGAGATGACCGCAGCCTTAACAGCATTGTGAAGAAGAGCCGCTTCCAGAATTTGGGGGAGCTTCAAAAACAGTGGACTGAAGCTGGAGTCCAGGTATCAAAAGCCACTGTTCACAGACGTGTCCGGGAAATGGGCTACAATAGCCGTATTCCCATGGTCAAGCCACTCCTGAACTCAACACAACGGAAGAAGCGTCTGACTTGGGCTATGGAAAAGAAGCACTGGACAATTGCAGATTGGTCCAAAGTCCTCTTTTCAGACGAAAGCAAGTTTTGTATTTCATTTGGAAGTCAAGGCGCCAGAGTCTGGAGGAAGGCAGGAGAGAAGCAAAATGCAAGTTGCTTGAAATCCAGTGTGAAGTTCCCACAGTCAGTGATGGTTTGGGGAACCATGTCAGCTGCTGGTGTTGGTCCACTGTGTTTCATCAAGTCCAGAGTCAATGCAACTGTATACCAAGAGATTTTAGAGCACTACATGCTTCCGTCTGCTGAACAGCTCTATGGAGATGATGATTTCATCTTCCAGCATGATCTGGCACCTGCCCACAGTGCCAAAACCACCTGTAACTGGTGTGCTGACCATGGCATTACTATCCTTGATTGGCCTGCCAACTCCCCTGACCTGAACCCCATAGAGAATTTGTGGGGTATTGTGAAGAAGAAGATGAAAGACACCAGACCCACCAATGCAAATGAGCTAAAGGCCGCTATTGAAGCATCCTGGGCATCCGTAACACCGCAGCAATGCCACAGGCTGATTGCCTCCATGCCACGCCGCACTGATGCAGTAATCCGTGCAAAAGGATTCCCAACCAAGTACTGGGTGCATTAATTGACATTTTTAAATGTTTGATTTTGTTTTGCTGTTATAAATTTTTTTTTACTTGGTCTGAGGAAATATTCAAATTTTTCGAGATAGGATTTTTGAGTTTTCTTAAGCTGTATGCCATAATCAGCAATATTAAAACAATAAAAGGCTGTCCATATTTCAGTTGATGTGTAATGAATCCAGAATGTGTGACATTTTCATGTTTTTAGTTGCATTACAGAAAATAAAGGACTTTATCATGATATTCTAATTTTCTGAGACAGTCCTGTAGAGTCCCAGTAGTCTTCATCTTTTTCAGCATGAGCCCTAGCAAATTCTAGGCGGGTTTTTTTGTGCATGGGCTTTAGGAGAGGCTTTCTTCATGGACGACACCCATGCATGCCATTCCTCTGCAGTGAACGTCATACTTTGTCACGGGAAACACCAGCCCATTTTGGCATTCTACTTCTTTAGCGAACTGCAGTGAACTTGCATGTTAATTTTCTTTTCTACTGGGACTATATACTCTGGAGTGGTGAGACCAAGATAAATGTTTTTGAAAGAGAAGATGCTACCATCACTCTGTGCACTTGGTCATCGTGCACTTTTCCAACATGACAATGATCCAAAACACACATCTAAGGCCACTGTTGCATTTCTGAAGAAGAACAGGGTGATCCTTAATCCTTAATATCCTATTCTTAATTGTATAATAGTTGGTTTAGATACAATTACATTATTAAGGTTATTTTCAGGCAGGTATCTCCACACCTTAATCAGTTCCATCAACACTGACAACTGATGTGCTGTAAATAATGCTGCTGTCTGTCATGTGTTCAACATATGCCTTTATAACATCAGGAAGCCCTGATGCCATCACAGACAAGACGCTTGATGTCTGCTGGTGAGGTTTGAAGAAGATGCAGCACTAAGACAGTATGCCAGCATGTGTTGGTGTCTGTTTGCTAGTGTTTTAAAAAATTCCTGAAGTTTTGGGTGTCATGCACTACATGCTTGAAAAACAGTATTTTCCCTCAAATCTCAAAGTGATGTGACCAAATTCTGTCGTTCATGCCACGTTTGTCAGGTTTGCGATAAACCAAATAAAGTGATTCCTCCGGCTCCACTGCAACCAATTCCAGTGTTAGGTGAACCATTTGAACAAATAATCCTCGATTGTGTAGGTCCACTTCCAAAATCCAAATCTGACCACCAATACCTTGTGACTTTGATGTGCTGAGTTATCCCAAGGCCATTCCGCTGCGCACCCTCAAAACCAAAGCTGTGATCAAAGCTCTCATAAACTTCTTCTCCACATTCAGGTTGCCAAAATCCATTCAGACAGATCAAGGCTCAAACTTCCTGTCAAAACTGTTCACCCAGGTCCTGGCGTTGCTGTCCATTCTGTTGTGGCTGTTTTTTTTCGTATCTGCTCTGATTCTACCTCTGTGTTTCCCCAGGGCTGGAGCGTGGCAGGGGTGGGGCTGATCTCATCTGAAGTGAGCGGCGGCCAGACGCACCTGTCATTAATCTCCACTCATTAGGTCTCCCTTTCCTCTTCAGTACCAGGCCTATTTTGTCTGCCTCTTCTCCCAAATGACCTACCCAAAATAGAGTATATCTTCACAACTACAAGGGCTGTATGAATAATCTTGGTCTCAAAGAAAGCTAAGACCTGTGAGATTACTACAGAAGTGTCAGAATCAAAATATATGTTACTATGTCAGAGTAAATTCATCTTGAACACAGTAGAAATTATTAATTAAAAAAAACAAAACATTATTTTGAGTAAAAACCACCTTTAAATCATGTGATGAAGGCCAAATTCTTCTATGAATTAGTAAAGTCATATCTGATGAGTAATTGTACAAAAGTACATGCCAAAATAATGAACTTGAGCAGTTTTATGGAGGTTTTCCCACAGGCGCTCGTCTGGGCGGAGTACCATTATCTCTCTGCAGGCTCTCTACCAATCTTCTCTGTAGCAGCCAATTTCTTTTTTCTGTTGTTTTTACCCGCATGAAAGGACGAAATACAAATAAAACAGTAAAATAACACCTCGGCCTGCTTAGCAGGGTCGTCTGTGAGCCTCTGTAAGCACTCTGCCTATTCACTTGTGAATGACACGGAGAAGTGAAACTAACTGTGTACTTACAGTAGTCAGTAGCCCCCCCCCCCATTTGGTCATTCAGGGGGCAGGACCCAAGTTCACCATAGAAACACCAATGACGATACAGAAGGAAGTAAGCCCAAAGATAGGGCATTTGATGTGAGCACTCCCCCCACTCTTGAAACCCCCACCGTACTGAAGAGGTTACGGTTCAGGCAACATCCTATTGCTTTGATGTGCGATATAGAAAAGTTTCATGTCCATGAAAGGGACAGGGACTATCTACGTTTCCTCTGGTGGAAAAACGGTGATACAGGCACACAACCTCAAACCTACAGAATGAAAGTACACCTTTTTGGTGCGACATCGTCTCCAGGCTGTGCAAACTACGGACTGAAATACTTAGCTAAAGAGCAAGGCAACTCGCACCCAGCAGGTTCACAGTTCATGGAGAAAGACTTTTATGTCGATGATGGAGTTACAAGCACAAACACAGTGGAAGGAGCAATACAGTTGGCACAGGGGGCCATCTCCAACAATCACCAACAATCACACTGTTTTGCAAAGCATCCCTCCATCAGAATGTGCTGTAAACACCAACACAAAGGACTTAACATTCAAAGACATGCCACAAGAAAGAGTACTAGGCATCCAATGGAACATTGAAATGGACTGTTTCAGATTTGATAACATGCTAAAAATCCAGCCAGCCACATGCAGAGGCATTCTATCCACTGTTGCGTCAATCTATGACCCGCTTGGATTCTTAGCGCCATATGTATTAAACAGAAAGACAATCTTGCAAGAAATGTGCCAACCCGGTATTGGATGGGATGACCCCCTACCGGACACACTAAAGCCAAGGTGGGAGAATTGGCAAAGTGACTTTCTAAATCTGGAAAGGCTAAACATACCACGCTGTTACCTACCTGTTAGTTTTGGGGAGCTGAAAGAAATTGAGGTGCACCACTTTTCAGATGCGAGCTCAAGTGGTTATGGACAATGTAGGTATCTGAGAGCCAAAAATGCTAAAGATGAGATTCACTGCTCTCTAGTAATAGCAAAAGCTCGAGTCACTCCAACAAAACTGACCACAATCCCCAGACTTGAACTGATAGCAGCTGTAGTTTCAGTTTCAGTCAGTAACATCTTAAGGGAAGAACTGTGTTATGATGTGAAAGAATATTTCTGGACTGACTCAAAGGTGGTATTGGACTACATAAAGAACGATGCACGTCGTTTCCACACTTCTGTAGCAAACAGGGTCCAAAAGATCAGAGAAAGTACAACCCCACAGCAATGGTTTTATGTGCCAAGTAAACCCAGCTGACAGTGCATCAAGGGGCATAACTGTCAATGAGTTAATTAAGTCTAGCTGGTTCACTGGTCCCGCCTTTCTGTGGAAAGATGAACTGCCCACTCCACAAACAGTTGAGCTGGATCTGGTCCTAGGAGACCCAGAAGTCAGAAAAGTACAGACAATGTTAACTAAAGTCACAGACACTGCAAGTCTTGCTGAACGTCTGAGTTCTCATAATGGTCCAAAGCAATCAAAGCTGTAGCATGTCTCATATGAAGAGCTAGACATGTCAAGTCAAATGCACCAGCTACGGCGAGTGAACGAGAAAATGCTGAACGTGTGATAATTCGTGATGTGCAGAGTCAAAAATATGGACAGGAAATAAAACTGTTGAACAAAGGAAAACAGCTCCCATGTCACAACAAACTGTTTAAACTTGATGTTTTCATGGACACAGATGGTCTCCTCAAGGTGGGAGGGAGACTTCAGCAATCACCAACAAATGACTCTTTCAGACACCCCATCGTGACACCAAAGGATCATTATGCGACTAAGCTCATAATATCTCGCTGTCACGACAAAGTAAAACACCAAGGAAAGGGATTCACCATAAATGAAATCAGATCTAATGGCTACTGGATTCCCAGAATGAGTAAAACTGTTGCTTCATTCATCTGTCAGTGTGTGACCTGCCGCAGACTCCGCAAAGCTCCAGAGGGTCAGAGGATGAGTGACCTACCTCCACAACGCTTAGAGGCCTCTCCTCCCTTCACATACTGTGCAGTGGACTGTTTTGATCTGTTTGTGACAACAGAAGGACGGAAACAGACTATGAGACTATGCACTTACCTTTCCAAAAGACAATGTGGCTTTGTGATGGATGCACCCCACTCCAGTCATGTAGGGGGAGTGTGGGAGCGTCAGATCAAGACAGTCAGAAGTGTACTGAATACCACTCTGTCACTTGCTCATTGTAGATTAAATGATGCTTCATTAAGGACTTTGTTCCACAAAGCCATGACTATAGTAAACAGCAGACCCCTGACTGCTGATAACTTTAACAGCTCTGACAGTTTAGAACCAATCACACCCAATCATCTGCTGCAAATTAAATCCAATGCACTGCTGCCCCCACCTGGTGCTTTCCTAAAGGAGGACCTATATGGCAAAAGGAGGTGGCGCTGCGTGCGGTACCTTGCAGAGCAGTTCTGGAGCCGCTGGAGACAGGAATATGTTCACAACATCATTTCAAGGCAAAAGTGGCGCTCACCAAAAAGGAATCTAAAAGTAGGTGATGTTGTGTTGGACATGGACAAACAAGCGCCCAGAGGCGAATGGAGACTTGCAAGAGTTTTAGAGACTTTCAGTGGAAAAGATGGACTTGTGTGAAGAGTAAAGATCTCACTTGGAGAAAAGAGACTAAATAACAAAGGTCAGCGCTTTACTAAGCTATAAGTTGTAGAGCGTCCAGTACAAAAACTTGTCTTACTGATAGAAAGTTCCTAAGGTAACAGTTTTATAAGGGTTTATTTGTTTGAGAAAATTATTTGTTGTTGTTCTTATGTAAATCAACGGTCATAATTGTGGTGGGAGAGTAAATAACCCTGAGTGAATTTCTTAAGTTGCTAAAGATAACTGCAGTATTTTATTTTGGTACTTATTGCCTTATTTATAATCAGTTAAGACTAACTTCCTTACAGTACATGATGTCCTATGTTTCCAAGCCAGAGCACGAGATGACCGAATACCACAATTTGGTCAACAAAAATGTCAAAAAATCCAAAGTCAATGAGCGTGATGAGATGAAGCAGATCATGCAGGCGTATGCAAAACACAGAGAGGACAAACAATCAGCGCTCAAGAAGCTGCAGTTTGCACTTGCAGCTTACACCTGAAGAAGTGCTCTCATTCCATTGTGTTCCTTCAGACTGATGAGGATGGTCTGAAAATGAGTCACCCGATCAACAGACTCAAAAACATGGAACCAGGTTCAGAGGAGGTGTGTATGTCAGGAGTGCCTGAAAAGTACTTAGACCGACCTGTTGGGCGACTGTTTGAAGGTATGTGTCTGGCTGAGTTTGCATCAGAGTACAGGGTAGTGTGTGACCAGCAAGCTGAAACCAAAAGTGGCATTCGTCTCCAAAATGAGAACGGGTTCATTCAGAAGAGAACTGTAGGCAGACCAGCCTTCATCAGATTTGCTTGCTTCTCAGAAAAGAAAACACCAGAGAAGTTCTACAGGAGGCTGCTAAAGCTTTATCTCCCACACAGATCTGATGATGAGCTGACTGATGAACAATAAACCCCTTATGAACAGATTTATAAGTGCGCCAAAAGGGGTGATATGGATGTCAGTTGTATTGTAGATGCCAAAAAATTATACAAAAAATGATACGAAGGAGGAGGCAAAAACATCGATGCAGCACTCCAACAGTTTCAGCAGTGTGGTCCAGTTCTTAATGCTTGGAACACCTATGCACCCGAGATAGAACTGGACCGCTTGGAGTGTCTTGCTGAGTGCGAACCCTTGGAGACAGAGCATGAAGAGAATGAAGACATCCCCAACTATGAAGTCAACAACAATAGGAGGGGCTTCATGCCGATAATAGATGCACCAGAGTTGAGTCCAGACTACATGAGAAAGATGTATCAGAGTCTGAACAAGACACAGGCATCGATATTCTACAGTGTGCATCAGTGGTGCTCTAAACATGTCTGGGGCCACGATCCAGACCCGTTTTATTATTTTATGAAGGGCAGAGCTGGCTGTGGCAAATCCCACGTCATCAAGTGCATTCACCAGGAGGCAACAAGGATTCTGCGTGAGCTCCCCAGATTCTGGGACAAGGCCGACATGTCCCAGCCTGCAGTGTTGCAGACTGCATTCACTGGCACAGCAGCCTTCAACATCTCAGGCAAAACGTTGCACTCCATCATGAGGCTCCCAAGGACCTTGAAGCCACCATATCAGGGCCTTGGAAATGCACTAGATGAATCATCAACGAGATATCGATGGTTTCCAAAGAGCTGTTTGCCTACGTCCACTGGCAATTTCAGCAGATCAAAGGAAACTGGAAACCATTTGGAGGAATGTCTGTCCTTGGTGAAAGTGACTTTTACCAACTGCCATCCCTCGGCAGAGCCAAGCCACTGTGTGTGTATGAGGAGAATGAATTCAGTCTCCTGAAGGATTACTTCACTATGGTCAACCTGACAGAGATCATGAGACAGAAAGACGATCGAGCTTTTGCTGAACTCCTGAACCGCCTTCGAGTGAAGCTAAAGGGAGATTGTCTGAGTGATGAAGACAGACAGTTGCTCACACAGGCAGTGGCTGATGGCAAGGATTGTCCAGCAGAAGGGCTACACATCTACGCCAGAAACAAAGAAGTTAACAGTCACAATGTCAGTACTGTAGCCGCCCTCCATGAGAATGTTGTCGAGATTGCAGCCCAAGATTACAGAAAAGACCCTAGAACAGGCTGCATGATGATCTTACCTGACAACTTCAAAGGAAGCAAAAGAGACTTGCCTGACAACATAATGGCTGCTCAAGGTGTACACATTATGTTGACCAGGAATCTTGATGTGGAGGATGGGATTGTTAATGGGAGATTTGGAACAATCATACACATTGTGATGAGTGAATGTGACCCGAAAGCTGCGAGGCTGATTGGGCTGCAGCTGGACAATCCTACAGCAGAGGTTGTAGGAGCAAGAAAGGAGTCATTCGACGTCAGTTTCTGATGAAGTTGGCCTTTGTATGTACTGCCCACAAAGTGCAAGGCATGACCATGGCGTTGGCAGTCATGTGCCTCAAATGTGTTTTCGAACCAGGAATGACTTATGTTGTTCTGAGCCACACAACTTCCCTTCAAGGTTTTCCCATTACAGACTTTGATGAGAAAAAGATATATGCTGACCCCGAAATCAAGACAGCTCTGGAAAGTATGAATCATGCATCTTTCCAGAGTGCCAGACCCCGGTTGACTCTTTAAATCAATGGACCAAACTCTAAAGACTTTGACAATCAGCCACCACAACACACAAAGACTTCCATTTCAAATTGTGGACCTGAAAGCACATCATGAACTCAGACTTGCAGATGTGTTGTGCCTCACAGAGACACATCTGTCAGGGTCCTTTGTGTCCCCAGTTTTCCAGCTGGAGGGATACGACATGTTCACACGCAGCAGACAGGTGTCATACAGCACCTGTGTGGACATGGCAAAAAAAGATGGAGGTGGAGTTGCAGTCTACTGTAGAAGCGATTTTCAAGCAGAGCTTTGCAGATAAATGCAAGATGTCACTGATTTAGAGTTTGTTGTTGTGAAAATCGAGGCTCCAGTCAAAGTGCTATTGGCGAATGTTTACAAACCGCCAAATTTCAGTTTGGGAAAATTTTTGCCAAACATGAAAAGCCTCTAGGACTCACTGGAATTACTTAATCACAAGCCCATTGTTGTTCGTGGGGACTATAATGAGGATCTCTTGTCAAAAGGAAAGAAAAGCATAAGAGATTTGTTCTAGTCCAGAGGTTACACTCAGACTCCACAACTGAAAAGAACACCCTGATTTATGTGACGTCATTCACCCCGCCGTGGCCCGTCTGCAAACTCAACACCCGAGTGCATTCATCGTTAGCTCGGGTGACTTCAACCACGTCACCATGGCAACAACACTGTCCAATTTCACGCAGTATGTGAGCTGTCCTACAAGAGAGGAGAGAACCCTGGACTTGCTGTATGCTAACGTCAAGGATGCATACAGCTGCTCCCCCCTCCCCCCTCTGGGCAGGTCAGACCACAACCTTGTGCACCTCACTCCCTGTTATGTGCCGCTGGTGAAGAGTCAGCCTACGACCACAAGGACAGTGAGGAGATGGTCAGAGGAGACATATCAGACACTGCAGGGCTGTTTTGAGGTGACAGACTGGCAGGCACTTTGTGAGCCGCATGGGGAGGACATATGTGTGCTTGCAACACTGTGTGCACTAGTGTCCTAGATTGTGGACTACCTGACAAGCTGACAGCGATGCAGGTGGATGCCCCCCTAGTGTCCTAGATTGTGGACTACCTGACTGGCAGACCACAGTATGTGTGCTTGCAACACTGTGCATATCAGACACTGCAGGGCTGTTTTGAGGTGACAGACTGGCAGGCACTTTGTGAGCCGCATGGGGAGGACATTGATGGGCTCACAGAGTGCATCACGGACTATATCACCTTCTGTGTGGACTCCACTGTCCCAGCCAGGACTATCCATTGTTATCCAAACAACAAGCCGTGGGTGACAATCAAAGACATCCTCAATCAGAAGAAGAGGGCTACAGGGAGGAGGTGAGAACGATACAGAAGGAACTGAAGGTGAAAATCAAGGAGGCTAAGGAGAAATACAGGAGGAAGCTGGAGTAGAAACTCCAGCAGAACAATTTGAGGTGGATGCCCCCCTAGTGTCCTAGATTGTGGACTACCTGACTGGCAGACCACAGTATGTGTGCTTGCAACACTGTGCATATCAGACACTGCAGGGCTGTTTTGAGGTGACAGACTGGCAGGCACTTTGTGAGCCGCATGGGGAGGACATTGATGGGCTCACAGAGTGCATCACGGACTATATCACCTTCTGTGAGGACTCCACTGTCCCAGCCAGGACTATCCATTGTTATCCAAACAACAAGCCGTGGGTGACAATCAAAGACATCCTCAGTCAGTTTGTTGAAGGCAACGTTGACAAGGCAAATGAACTGAATCTGTTTTTAAATAGATTTGACACTTCAGGCCTGGCTCATCCTCCCTCTGACTCCTCTGCTGTCTGTCCTGGACAACCATCAACCATCACACCCCCCCCCCCCCCCCCCCCCTCCTCCTTCTCACACACCCCCATCATCCTGTGTGAGCCCTCTTCACACCTCCTCAGACTGTCAGACTACCTTCACTCACCAACCAGAGGACGACACCACACCTCCCCCACCTGTCACCTCCACAGTGTGCTTCACTGCTGACCAGGTGAAAAGACAGCTAATGAAACTTCACCACTCAAACAAGGCTCCAGGCCCTGATGGTGTCAGCCCCAGGGTGCTCAAAGCCTGTGCCCCCATCTGTGTGGAGTTATTCACCATGTCTTCAGCTTGAGCCTAAGTCTCCAGGGGGTCCCCATGCCGTAGAAGACATCGTGCCTCATTCCTGAGCCAAAGATATCACGGCCCAGGGCCTCAAAGGACAACAGACCTGTGGCACTGACCTCCCACATTATGAAATCTCTGGAGACTTGTCCTGGAGCAGCTCCGGCCCATGGTCACGCCACTGTTGGACCCCTCCAGTTCGCATATCAGCCCCGACTTGGAGTTGAGGACGCCATCATCTATCTGCTCAACTGTGTCTACGCCCACCTGGACAAGCCGGCGAGCACTGTGAGGGTCATGTTTTTTGACTTCTCCAGTGCATTCAACACCATTCGTCCAGCTCTACTGGGTGACAAGCTGACAGCGATGCAGTAGGATGCCCCCCTAGTGTCCTAGATTGTGGACTACCTGACTGGCAGACCACAGTATGTGTGCTTGCAACACTGTGCATCAGACAGAATGGTCAGCAACACTGGGGCCCCGCAGGGGACTGTTCTCTCTCCCTTCCACTTCACCCTCTACACCACGGACTTCAACTATTGCACAGAGACCTGTCACCTTCAGAAGTTTTCTGATGACTCTGCGATAATTGGATGTATCAGCACGGGTGATGAGGATGAGTACAGGGCCGCTGTGGATACAGATGCAGCAGCCTCGAAATTCCCCTCCAAGCCAGAGGCCATCCAGCTCCCAGCCGGCTCCCAGCCGGCTACCAGTCCCCCCCTCCTCTTGGGGGTGTGCCCAGAATCCACTATAAACACGCCTCTTCATTCAATTGCAGGGTGTCACCAAGAGATGGCGTGTCCCTCACAGGAACACATCTCAAGGGCAAAGATTTTTACTCCACTACATTCATCTGCTTTAGTAGGCTTATTTGTAGTTAGGCAGTCACAGTTACTCAACTATTTTACGTTGATTATTTAAATCAACTTAGAAAAATATTCTCGCACAAAGTCTTTAAAAAGTCATAAATGTGTGTTTCCATCAGCCTGTTTTAATGCATGTTTTCAATTTGCAAACAAGAAATTCCTAAGTTTTTCTCTTACAATATACTGTACGAATTTTTTTGTGATTGTTGCGATCAAAAAAAACAAACTCGTGTAAAAAAGTTGTATATAATCACTTCCTATATGATAATAACCATACTTCACATTACAGAACCAGTTGAAAAGATTCAGTTCCCATCTTAAAAAAAAAACAGTTTTAACTTGAGAATGAGAAGCATCAGCTCCAAATTACAAAATCATGTGGCGGAGATTTGGCGCAGTTGGTAGAGCGTCCGCCCCATTTATGAAGTTCTCTGCAGCGGCTACGGGTTCGATTCCGTCTTTCGGCCCTTTGCTGCATATTATCTTCTTCGAAAAAAAAAAAAAGTTACAAAATCATTCCTGAGTCATAAAAGTGAAGTAGCTTTACAAAACAGCCTGTGACTCCAAGAATAAACAGGCTTCATCTGTTTACATAGAGTTTGCTTTTGATAATTATCAACAAAAATGATGAGCTAATTTTACTTTACATGCGCTGGAACAGAGACAGAGCTGCAGGAGCAGAGCACGTCATCTGGAGATTCCAGGGCTCGCCAATGTTTTCCGCAACAGGCGCATGGCTCTCGGCAAAAATAGACCAGGAAGCGGCCAGTAGACAGTCATATTAGTATTGGTTGAATATGCGCTAATTTTTGCGATCGCAAGATTTCCTGGTCGGACTGATAATATACATTTTGATGCATGAGGGAGGTGGGAAAGTTGGCTTATCCATAAATGTAATTAAGTGTAATGAAAACATTTAGTGAAGTCTATAAAGTAGCCAGCGACACAATATTAATATCTGTGGCACAAATTGATTTTTAATTACTGGAGGTACGCGCTCCCCTCAGCCCTCCACCTATTTTACTGGCCATAGCGAGTCTGTGGGACAGTGGGGGCTGGGAGCCTGTTTGGCTGGTGAACATCCATTGAGTTAGAACAAAGGATACACTATAATGCAAATAATGACTTTTCAGCCAACAACACGGCCGGCTCGACACTACACATGCCTGACAGAGTGACAGACAGGAGAACATCATGACGCCCGTGGTGATGATGCGCAATGTGTCAGTGAAACTACAGGTTTACTCAGCTCTGAAATGTGCCGGGAGTTAATCGCTTCAAATGCACAAATGCAGTGAAGTTCACAAACCACCAACAGTTTATAGAATAGGATGGACAGTCTATCAGTGGCCATTAGAGCAGCTCTCTAATAATTAAAATAGATGTCACACTGTGCGGAAGAGCTTAATAAGTTAACAAGAGATTTGGCCACGACAGCTGAAACAATGAAACAATTGGATTTATACTTTATCTAAAATCGGGGTGAAATATTGCATGCCACGGATTAGATAGATACAGAAATCATCATCTGAGAAATACTCATGATACTGATTTCACTGTTTCTTGGCCGTTTTCATGTGTGTGTGTGTGAGCTGATTGGCCAATAAAAACAAGTAGATTGGCCCATCTACATCGACCCATTGGCCCTTTATGCCCCACAACATAGTTTTTTTTCATTGGTCTGATTGGCCCATTAGGATTATTCATGATTGAATGTAGGTGTCCGTGCGGGGGATGAGGCTCGCTGGCTGCGGAGGGAGAGTTGATGTTGTAGTAAGAACCTGTCTGCCTGGTCTAACATGATGAAGTCATGTTGAACATTTCCGTTTCCCAAAAAAAAACATTTATTTGAGGTGCAGCGGCACAATATTAATATCAAACACGTGTGCACAACGCCTGACGTAAAAAAAAATGCATTCGTGGTGTGCTTCTGAGTACCATGTTTACCCGCGACTATAACTTTTTTTTTAATAGTTACTGTTTATATTCATCGCGTGAACAGTCTGAAAAAAGAGACAGAGACACAGAGAGGAGGACACAGACAGTCACACAGACAGAGCGATGAAAAAGATCAGTGATAATTAACTACAGTATATTAAGCCTATGATGTTGAACATCGCAGTGCGCAGTGCGAGCCGTCTGCTGCGCTCCGCAGCCGCCTGTGAAGGCGAACGAAATCTGGAACCTTTCAGCTCAATGACATGACTTTGAAAGCACCAAGTGACTTGTTTTAACGAATTTCGTTAGATTAAAATATGTAGAACTGTAAAATATCACTTCCATGAGGCTGTTCAGTCAGACATTAACAGATCACAGGCTGAAATTGGCATTTCATCCTCCCGTCCCTCCCTCTTCAGCGCACTGTAAATGATTTCTGTCCAGTAATATACAGTACACACACTATACAGAAACCCAACTGAAAGTGGCTCTGCGAATCAGGCAGAGTATTAAACATTTAACTGTTTAGCAGTTCAGAATGCTAGAAAAACGCGACGCACAACTTCTGTTATTCATGATTAATTTTCTGGGCACAAATCACTCGGCACGCGGAGATGCGCTGGGAGCCTCTCCAAAGGTGGAGAGAGATGTGGAGGAAAAGGCAGGATGGGCAGATCCAAGAAGTTTGTGAACGAGCACTACAATAATGTGGATGATTAAGCATAATTATATTTAAAAAAACTGCACAGGGTGCTCTACTAGACAAGCAGTTTTTCTTACAGCAGTGGAGGCTATGTGCAGATCTAATGAACGACTCAGCAAAGCTGACACGGTAATAATGACTGCTCCTCCTGGTGGACTGAACGAGCGAGTGCAGGTAGTTTCCGCAAATGGAGCTTAGGGGTGTTACGAGTTGGCCCCGCGCTGATGACGTCATCGCGGGGGATCTCATTACAGTCACGAACCCGCCTACTGCAGAGCAGGGACCAGTCACGGACCCGCCAGGGCCCCAGCATGAAATTAGGGGAATTTCGAGGCCGCTCCATCTGTAACTTTGTCACATGGTGTGAGCAGAACCATCTGCAACTAAATGTGGCAAAGACTAAGGAACTGGTAGTGGACCTGAGGAGAACCAAGGCACCTGTGACCCTTGTTTCCATACGGGGGGTCGGTGTGGACATTGTGGAGGATTACAATTACCTGGGGGTACATATTGACAATAAACTGGACTGGGCAAAGAACACTGACGCTCTCTACAGGAAGGGCCAGAGTCGTCTCTATTTCCTGAGGCAACTGAGGTCCTTCAACATCTGTCGGACTATACTCAGGATTTTTTATGAGTCTGTGGTGGCAAGTGCTATTCTCTATGCTGTTGCGTGCTGGGGCAGCAGGCTGAGGATGGCAGACGCCAACAGACTCAACAAACTGATCCACAAGGCCAGTGACGTTGTGGGGATGGAGTGTGTCTCTCTGACGGTGGTGTCAGAGAGAAGGATGCTGAATAAGCTAAGGACTATCATGGTCTCACACCCACTTCATGATGTGCTGGCCAGACACAGGAGTACGTTCAGTGAAAGACTCATACTACCAAAACTAAGGACTGAACGCTACAGGAAATCACTCCTGCCTGTGGCCATCAACCTACACAACTCCTCCCTCTGACTGGCTCTTGGGCTTTCACTGTCACTGTCTGTTCTGATGTATATTTTCCAATTTCAGTTTCTGCACATCTAATTAAATTTTGCACATTCAATATTCAGTATATATAGTAATTCTAATATATATTTTCCATTTCAATTTTGCACATCCTACTTCAATTTTTGCACATCCAACTGCTCAGTATATGTATATATATTTGTTTTATTGCTGTATTATTTTATTGTGTTGTATATTTCATATATATATATATATATATATATATATATATATATATATATATATATATATATATATATATATATATATATATTTCTTCTTGTTCTTTCTTTCTAATCTTATTCTAATCTATAATTCTATAATTCTATTTTGTATGGAGCACTGCTACAAAAAACAATTTCCCCTCAGGGATCAATAAAGGAACTCTGTCTGAATCTGAATCTGAATCTGAATCTGATCACATTTACATTTCACATCCTGATAAATGTCTTCAGTTAGGTGTTCTAGAAACGTATTACAGTTATCACAGTCCAGTTGATTGTACTTTGATTGGCTATTAGCCTCTCCAGCCAACACATTCTGCCACATTCTGTGGTAATTATGTCTTGGATGAAATGTTAAATTATGACATTTTTGTTTCACATATTGTTTTATTTCTTCTATTTATACTATTTATTTATTTTTCTATCTATCACAAATCATGCTGTGATTGCACATTGGGTGCATTTTACATAATTTATTTGATGATATTTATTTATCAATCACAAATCATGCTGTGATTGCACATTGGGTGCATTTTAACTTCATTTATTTTTTGTTATTTATCACAAGTTATGCTGTGATTGCACATTTAGTACATTTTAAATTTATTTATTTGATGTTATTTATTTATCTATTTATAAATCACGTATCATGCTTTGATTGCACATGTGGTGCATTTTAACGTAATTTATTTGATGTTATTTATTCCAGCCAAGTGCTGACTATTATTTCACTATACCTACTGGCTCTGGGTACAAAAAAAAATGGCTGTCTCTGGGTGCAAATATGTTATTTTAACACAACAATGTTGTCATCATTCTGGGATGCATTTTATTTAGTCTGTCTGAAAAAAATCAATTTCTGGGTGCACGTTCTATTTATACTATTTATGTTTTTTATTTATCTATAAAGCATGCTGTGATTGCACATTGGGTGCATTTTAACATAATTTATTTGATGCTATTTATTTATCAATCACATACCATGCTGTGATTGCACATTGAGAGCATTTTAACTTAATTTAATGTTATTTATTCCAGCCAAGTGCTGGCTTTTATTTGACTATATCTGGTTTTAACATAATTTATTTAATGGTATTTATTTATCGATCACAAATCGTGCTGTGATTGCACATTGGGTGTATTTTAACTTTATTTATTTCACGTTATTTATCTATCACGAGTTATGCTGTGATTGCACATTTAGTGCATTTTAACTTTATTTGATGTTATTTATTTATTTATCAATCACGTCTCATGCTGTGATTGCGCATTGGGTGCATTTTAACTTTATTTAATGTTATTACTTCCAGTCAACTTCTGGCTTTTATTTCACTATACCTACTGGCTCTGGCTACTGGTTTTTATATCTAATCACCTTTATATATGTGTATATATATGTGGCATTTTGTTTCATAGCTTGTGTAATTGTTTTCACATACATGTTGTGTCTAAGCATGTTCCCATTGAGCAGGCTCCATGGGTGCATGCTGTCTTCATTTTAATTGTTACGTGTGTCAAACAAATTTAAGTTACTTTACACACTAATCATGGTGTTATGTGTTGGCTGGAAATCGTCAGGTCATATGATGCTTATCATTCTAATCAAGTTCAAGTCTGTATATATTAATGTATCTATTTATTCAACTATTTACGTAACTATTTATTTATTTATTTATTTATTTATTTATTTATAAGGGGTCAGCAATATCTGAGACGTTGAGATGATGAGAAGGACAGTGCCAGTCTATTCAAATGTAAGACAGGGAGCAGACACAGTTTCCTCATGCTCTTCATCCTAGATGAGTGATATGTTTCAGTATACTTAAACTACCATTTGGCAAAATCTTTGGAGTATTGCCTACTTACAGTCACAAGGTCTGTTGTGGCGTGAGAGGGCTCCACCAGGCAGATTGCACCATCAGAATCTGTTGGGACAAAAGAAAGAAAAAAAAAAAAAAGACATGAAAGGGAAATAAATATTTTTATGAATAGGCTTAAAAAAGATATATAGGCCTAGGCATATTACATTTTAAAAAGGCACTTGTGTCTTGGGGGGTGAGCTCTGAAGATGAGCTCCCTCCACGGATTCCCTCAGCCACTGCCCTTCCTAAATTCTGGCTTAGGGCCAGCTCCTCTGTCTCCATTAGAGGTGGCGGTGCTGGGCCACCACCCGTTTTGCGGGCATCTGCCTTCTTTCTGTTGGCTGAGCAGAAGTCTGTGTTTGTTTAAATAGGCTTAATTATTTAACAGAATATGATATAGATGAGAAGACATTTATGTGTGTGAAAACAGCATTATGTTGGGGATAAAACAACAGCCACTTAATATTTACTTTACAATGTAAAACATGATCAAAATGAGGTACCCCCATTAAATTATGTATATAGGTCTTATCTGTTTGAACAATGTTTTTATATTTCATCTTAAGCTGCTGTCAAGTGCGCTTCTCCCCCACGGGATTGCACCTACTTGAAATAAATTAATGAGCTATGCAAAGGACTGCATTTTAACTTACGCATTGACTCGAGCAGCAATGTTCTCCCACGCCGTCTCTCTCTCTCTCTTGCAGCTGCAGCGGTGTTGCACTTTTTTCAAAAAACGTGTTCACACTCACCATACAAGCGCATTAAGATTTCCAGCTCTAGTGCGGTAAAAAACGCAGCCCTCCTCTTCCCCGTTGCCATGGTGACACGCAGCGGCGTAGCTAGGCTGTATTGCACATGGGTTTTGAGGTCAAAGGGGCCCGACATTGCACACGCGAATAGAGGACACAAAAAAGCCAAAAAAGTAAGGAATAAGTAAGCCAGGAATACACCATGACAGTGATTAGAGTTGAAATAGCTGCCTTGTTTTATTGCTATCCGTTCCCACTCTTTCCCCAGACCCTATACAAACAGGCAAAATAATAAATAAATAAATGACATACATGACCACCATAACATAAATAACAACACATAAATAACATTTTCCCAACACAATCCCGATACAAATAAATACACAAAATAAAATTACAATAAAATAACTTAAGGTGCCATGACACTCCCGTGATGGGCATATCAACACTTTCCCAATACAATACACAAAATAAAACTTGGCTCCAATAAACAACTTAAGGTTGCACCACCAGGCATAGAAATCTAAGAATAACTTCAGTAAACGTTGGTTTACATAAAAGTGCAGCTGCATGACAGCAAAAAGGGCTATTGAAAAAATACAAAATAAATGAGTTGAGAACTTTGCATTTCTGCCACGATTTGACTTAGTCTAGAACTTTATTTTTCTTTTCTTCATCGTAGCAAATGTCTCAACAACATCGTTAAAGTTAGCCCTCTCAGTAAGGTCTCTCTCAATGAAAAGTAATGCCAGGTTTGAGAGACGAGACTCACTCATCGTTGAACGCAGGTATGATTTAATTAGTTTAAGGCGACTGAAAGTGCCTGAAAGCTCTGCCTGCGCACTGCTTATTGGAACAGTCAGATAGATCCTATATAATTTTTCAAGGTTCGGATAGGTCCGGTGCAGGTCATTTGCAATGAACTTAACTTGAACTGCAACTTATTGTTTCATTCTTCAGCTCCGTTTTATATATTCACACACGTTTGTTTGCCTCTGCTCCAAACCGTATTATGGTCTAAATGCACACCACCGTCAGAGCGTCTTGTTCCCATGACAACTGACCAGAGAAAGACACACGGCGCGTCATGCTTATGGGCTTCACCTGTGGCTGTGGCCACACCAAGCAGCTGGAGCGGATCCAGGTTCGGTCACGTTCAGATTACCGGTAGTGTCGGTTCTTGTGACAACCCTAGTCTCAAGTCTGAGGTTATGATAGCGCAGTGTTACAGCAGACAGTGCTTGTTTACCTGCTGTGGCCGTGCTGCTGCTCGGACCCGTGTCGTCACTGGCCTGGCTGCTCCCACCATGACAGAAGAGATCTGTCAGGTTTGTGCATTTGGCCGCATCCTCAATTAACTTCTTCTTCTTTTTTGCCCTCCGCTTATCTGCACCACACATCTTTTTTTCTGGTGGCTTTTTTCTTTTAAGCATCTTTGCCTCTACCTTGCTTTTTGTTTTTCTTTCTTTCTTTCTTTTTTTCCAGAAAAATAACGGTCGCTGTCTGAGCGGCTGAGCCAATCACAATCAATAGATGCATGGATCAGTTCAAATTGGGAGGGGGCTCTCGTATCCCCCCTTATATGCAACACAATGCAGTGACCCAGTCTGACGTTACACTCCGAGCTACCTGCAGCTGCGTGGGTCAACCGCGGCGACATTACATTTAAAAAATAAAAAAAAAACCCCACAAGAGGGCCCATGGGTTTACAAAACCCACCAACCCTACGTCATCTACGCCACTGGTGACACGTCGAATCGGGGCTCCATTGATATTGGCTTTTTATAGTCGTGGTGCACGCGCTTAACTCTGAGTTAACCTACTCTTTGATATTCGTTGATTGAACTAACTCAAATCACCTGTTCTGAAACTGGAAACTCTGAGTTTCCTATTTCAGGCTAGATCAACTCAAGGTTCAGGATTAGACTCGGAGTTTGTTGAACCTCCTTTGTGAAACGGGCCCCAGTAGTCTTGTTTTCATGGCTTTATTTCGTTAGGGTTTAGTTGTGATGTTTTCACAGTAGAGGAAATATCCCAGATCCGATGGCTCTATGTGGGCTGGCCTGGAGCTCTTTCCTTCCTTTTGTTCAGTTTGGCTGGCCCATCAGTCCTTTTGTTGGTTGAGGTTGTTTTTTTGGGTGGATTGGTTCATTTGTATTAATAAACTTATTTGTTTCTGCTAAAAAACTCCTCATTTAATTATGCTGGACCTCTTTTCTGAGCCATTTCTATGGGGGTCATAACATCTCACATCATCTCATCTCATTTGAAAAGGCATAGGTTGCTGTATAAATAAATACTTGAAAAAGGAACATTTGTTGTAGGTGTGCTCCTTGTGTATAATATCATAATGTTACTAGTATTATCCATCCATCCATTTTCTATACCGCCTATCCCTTTCGGGGTTGCAGGGGGTGCTGGAGCCTATCTCGCCATCAACGGGCGAGAGGCGGGGTACACCCACCATTCACACTCATGGGAAGAACATGCAAACTTCACACAGAAAGGCCCGACCCGGGAATCAAACCGGCTACCTTGGTGCTGTGAGGCATGCGCACTACCTGCTGCACCACCATGCAGCCCACTACTAGTATTAATTGTTTGAAAACTCTGAAGAATCTCATCATAACGTACACACTCAGGCAGTAGCCCTTTCAAAATTTTCTAGGGAAATTGTCTAGTTATTGTTGTTATCATTACTCTTCTTTGGGTTTTGTTTTTGTAACCCACATAAAAAATATGGATACTAAACCCATCCATGTAGTTTAGAGGTGTGGTTCCATGCCTGCCAGAGGGTGGCGCACCCACTCTGTACTTCACTGCGAAGACGACTTAGTGCCTGTATGCCAGTCCCGGTGTGAAAAATGATGTAAAAATCACAAATCCGATTAAGCCTCATATATTGTGTGTTATTAAGTTGCTTGTTTGTTAGGACAAAGTCCTGTGTGTTTAATTGAAGGAAGGAGCCGCTTTCATTGAATGAGCTCTTTCACTGTGAACTTTGATTAGCCATTGTTGCTAAGAGGCTAGATCTCCATGTTGCTTGTTAATATTAGCTGGTTGCTTGTCACACCATACTGTTGTTGATTGATATTTTCTGTAAACCAATCGAAGTCATAGAGCCTCCACTTTGGTACAGACTGTATCACTGTTAACTATTCAAGACGATGTTAGTTGTTGTTGCTGCTGGTTAAAAATATAGTGTCTTTTAAAGGTACATGATTTTATTGTGTCATCAAAATACAGGTTGTGAATTCATGATAAATTATTTTGTTTGCACTAAAATACTTTGATTGTGATGTATGTCAGTTCATTTCACAATGATTGAAGCTGTGTAGTTATTTTATATGAAGAGATATGATGAGTGATGAAAGTAATTTGAGGTCATTTGATAAACAGAAAGATACTAATAAGAGATAGTAATGTATATATTCTACACTGTCTGTGGAGATTGTTTTTCTTGTGGACTAGGAATTGATTTGTCTGATCCTGAACCCTGGCGGGTTCAGTGGCGAGCCAGAGCCAACGAATTGAATGTGGACGGACCGGACACACGGTGTGGCCAGCCGTGGGTTCAGCCTCAGCAAACTTCAGATCATCAATTTACTCCATTCGCTCATACAGATAAGACACAACACACTATAAAAACCTACCCGGGTAGTCACAGAAGCAGTGTGCACACAACTTAAAGAGAACTCTGATCTCTTTTCTCTCTTTTCATGAGGAACTGAACTCTACTTTTACCCAAAGAAGGGACACTCTCATTTGAAATTTAATTTGTTTATTATTTTGAAAAGGTTTTGTTGTTGTTTTTCAATTTTATGCATTGTTGTAGGATTGTTTAATTGTTGTGAGGCAATAAAATTGACACTGTTCAACTTTACATCCACCATCTCCTAAGTGAGGAGTTCCAATAATTAAAGGTATCCAGCTTTCTGAGCCTAGAGTGAATGTTGCTGTCATTAGCATTGTTGTAAGATCAAGTAAGATACATTTTCAATTTTATATTATGCGTTCTCTTTATTCTATTTTCATCCTTATTTTTACTTTTATTATTATTATCCATCTTCTTTTACATTAAAGTGCTATCCCTAATTTTATGTTTATTCTGTCCTTTTTTATGTGAGGCACTTGGTGGATGTGATTACTTTGTTATTGAGCACTTTGAGCTGCCGTAAAAATAAAGTTTTTTTCTTCTTATCAATTCCAACCCACTTTAACTTTTGCACTTCCACGCTGCTTTTGTTTTGTGAGTTTCATACTGCTCATATGGAAATGTTCTGACATCACATGGCTGTCTCAAGAGAATTTTATCTTTGTAGCAAAACCAATACATTTGACCACATTTTTTAAAGCTCCAGGTAAGAAATGTGTGTAGTTCCAGTACAACAACACAGAGAAGGTGTTGCTCTTCTCCTACTGTAAAGTTCATCTGCCACACACCAACTGAAGTATGGTTGAATTTTATTTATTTTTTTTTTTATTATAACAAAAACATGGGGGAAGTGACAGCATGTGTGTATACACTGAAGTGTGAAGTGAACTAAACTGTCTCATGGGTCAGCTTGGCAGACACACCTGGCAATAAAGCAAACAACATGTTTAACAGAACTTTCCAGACAATTAACTTATCAAATAGATGATTAGTTTTATTTATCAAACTCCTAGTAAACTCCTAGTAAGTATGTTGAATAACCAACTGGAGGAATCTTTTGACCTTACAACCAATGAATGTGGCGAATGTGGAGGAACATAGTCAACAAATCTCATGTTAACCATTTGAAAGAAGTGTACTGTACAAAATGACTGAAAGCACAATCTCAAAACAAATTGTGTAAGATGTGGGTATCGTACACAATGTGTAGATATAATGAGTGCTATTCACTTGGCTAATTTTAGCTACTTTCCCAAAAATGTGTAGAGTGCATAAAGGGGATTTCTGGTTTTATTCAACTTGGGAAGGAAACAGGGCAAGAGAGAGGGGTATGTTGTGGTTGTTGACACTGTGGCTCTGGTTTGCACCTTTATAATAATTTTCCAAAAGGATGTCCCAATTTGGTTAATGTTTATTGTGATTACTTACTAACTTAAAACAACATATTTCATGTCTTGCTGAATGCTGAAAGATGGTTGATGGAATGGTTAACTCACATAAAGATGGCCTATATTGATTCAGAGTCAGTATGCTGTTGCAGATGAAGTGGCAAGGAGACAAACCTACAGCATAGACTGACTCAAGTTTAAGGTAATTAAAACAGTCCATGACAGGCTATGCAGTTACATTATTACTATTTCTTCCAGCCTGATAGTAAATGTGGTAGGGGGTTGGGAACTTTTGGTTTAAATAATCTGTATAACATATTGGTTTACATTTTGCAAGGCAGGCAGGTTGGAACTGCCTGATGGTCTAGCTACTCTTTCTTGCCCTGGTGGGCTTGGTTATAGTGATGTGACGGTGATTCTTAAGAATGACTTTGGTGAGCGGTGTTATTATTGCTGATAGAAAGATGGCTACACTCAAAGAATAAGATTCAAGATGAAATGATCCAGAATGAACCTGTAAAAATACTCTGACTTTGTCATTGCATCCAATATCACAATGAATGTCTGGTTGGTTTCAGTGAACTGGGACATTTATTGGATGCTATAACCAAAAAGGAGTGCATGTTCAAAAAACTTGATTTGAAATTATTAACAATTAAACCCATAAAAAATATTTATTTTTCTTCTGGACCTAACAAATCAGATTTACACAAACCAAACAGGTGTATATTATGTTGGAACATCTAACCTATTGTACCAGTTTTCTTTTCTAATGTGAACTGAATCTTCACATATAGTACACCAGTATTTTAGGAGATGATGGGTTTATAATAAATAAAATCCCATACAACTTATCAAATCTTAATGAATCAAAGGATCACGTCTATATATTGTGATGTCATGAGAGGTTGTGTCATAGAGGGGAGATACATTCCCTCCAAATGGCTGCAACAAGAACTACAACCCATCATGGCAGCCACTAAAGAACTACAAAACCCATGGTCAGGAGGGCAGTCAGGGCAAGGGTTGCAGCCTAGTTGAATGGGATGAGCTGATTGCCTGAGTGAGAGTGAAGGGTAGAGAGAGAGGTGTGTGTGTGTAAGAAGAGATAGCACCGAAACAAAGAGAGAGCAGTCCTTTTTTGGTTTTGTGAAAGAGAAGACGATTATCCTCAGTTTGATTTAAGGCTCCTATTTTGTTTTGATGCATTGGCTATTGGAGTAAGCTGTCCTGTAAATTCAATACAGTGAATTTAAATTGGAAAACCTGGCCTGGCTGTCTTCCTTCTCTGCACCCACACCTCAGGACCCCAAGAGACAAGCTCCCAGAGCTTGTCTCTTGGGGTCATTCATTCAGAGAAAGTTCAACTGCATCAGTAGGAAATTAAAATGAGGCTGAATTGATAATAAAAGATTTCATATTTTTTACTGGTCACACCTTGCTCTTGTGTCAAGAAGACCAATAATGGATCATTTGTGTTTGACGAGCAAAAAATACAAAACTTCAATTTCATTAGATACAGTATAGTAACAGTCCATGGGCACGACCCAATATATTGTAACAGGCAGCACTTTTAGCTGCAAATTCAATCCATATCTGTACAAAACAGTCCAAAATGCTTATTTCTAAAGTTTGTATTAGCTATGATAGTGAAAACCCCTCATCTTGTCTCACATCAGTCTGAGCAGTGGACTGGAAGGGATGAAAATAAATGCTTTCCATGTAGGACAAATGCTCTTAGACCAGCAGGTCTGGCTTGGCCGTCTATTTGAGTAGTGTCTGACAGTATGATGGTCCTCCATCTTTCCTAGACAGTACTCTCCATCACCCAGTCAGCACTGTCTATTGTCCCATTACTCTCTTCTGTGACCCCCTCCTCCTCCTCACACTGCAGCAGCTTGCAATTTACAGAGAGGCTCCTCTCAGTCCAGACATTGCTGATCTTTTGTGGCTTGTTGCACAGCTGGGTGGCTCTGACACCTGTTACATCTCCTATGTCGAAGGACTGGCTCCTTTTTGGCTTGGAGTCCAGAGGTAGCATGAGGAGCCGGCTGAGGCTGGAGTCCAGTGTTTGGCCCAGCAGTGGCTCCCTGTCTGTTTGGAGTTTTGCTACAATCATTGCATTACTGTTGGAGGCTCCCAGGTCACAGTTCTGCGCCCCTCGCAACTCCAGTGAGGTGAGGGCCCCGAGGAGGTGGTCTAAGTTGGACTGGGGCTTGGAGGGAGTTGACCTCCAAATGTTGGCAAGTGTGCTGTTGGGGCTGGCCATAGAGCCTGAGGAAGAGGAAGAAGAGGTGAGGCTGCTCTGGAGAGAGCCACACTTGAACTCTACCACCTCATCCTGCTGAGTCATTTTGGCCTTGACCATTGGCTCAAGCTGAAGCTGAGACTGAGACTGGGGCATAAGAAGTCCATTTTGGCTGAGCCATCCCCCATTTGTCTGAGAGTATGTTTCACTGACAGTGGCCAGCTTTCCCACTGGGGGTTCAGTATCTGCAGCTTTGTAGCGCACCATGAGGATGATGATAAACACAAGCAGAGTGGCCACGATGATGCCCCCCACCACCAGGATCAAGGTGCCTCCTGGCAACGGGCTGGGCAGAGGCTGGCACTGAGTGTAGTCATCCTCGGTGAAGAATTGGGTGCAACCCACAACATTAGTGGCCATGAGCGTGGTGGCACTGTCATCCCAGGTGGCCAGCACACACAGATCGTAGTGGGTCCCGGAAACCAGATGTGTCACCAAGAAAGCTTTGCTTGAGGCTGGGATCATCCTTAACACAAAGACAGGAAAAACAATTAATAACTGCATATTAATTATTGCATAAGATTAAGAGGTCTTCTGCAATAGCCTGGGCTGATATCTCTTTTAAAGATACCGAGACATCTGTTAAAACCTAGAGGAGTGACACAGTAAATGCTGTTAATTACCTCATCAGCATCAGCTGATCCATCTGACATCAGCATCCAAATAGGGTACACAGGTAAATTCAATACATGAAAACTTAACTAACTGGTAAGGGTTAGTTAGTGGTAAGTCTCCAGTAAATTAATATAAGTCTATGTAATGTTCATGTGTGTGCAAATGTGTGTGGATGCGCCCATGCGCTGAGAAAGGAATGTTCCTTCTTGATTCAACATCTATCAGCAAGGTGTTGAGGAGCCCCAGAGAAAGAAGGCTGACAACTGCCTGAGATGAGCCTTTCAGTGGCCAGCAGCAGAGGACTGGAGCTTGTATTGCTGTGGTTACATCACAGCTTCTGTTTAAATGTTAGTTTAACGTTATTCACTTCCAGACCCATGGTTTCCTGCAGGGATTCATATCAGTCATGACCCAGTTCTACTAACCTTTACGCTGACTCTGGTTAAAACTGTATGGTAGAGCTGAGTACTGTAATGGCAATTTCAGTTCTTTGTACTTCATCTACTTGAGACACCCCACCTCCCATTTCCTCACCAGGATATCAGGTCCTTTTGTGTTTTAAATTCTGATGTCTAGACCTCTTAACATCTATATACAAAGTCCTGCAGGATGCCTCCAGTGTGAGCAACCCCTTAGGTAGTCGGCTCCGATACCTACGGCAGACCAAAAGGTGCAAATACACACCTTTGGGTAGGGGAGGCGTTCCTAAGGTATAAATGTTTAGCTCTCCCCATGCTTGGGGTCTTTCTTCATTCTACCGCTCATGTGATGATTGACCTTTTCTTTGCAAAGAAAATAAAAACCTTGTCGGCCGGCAGAAGTCTCTATTTCATTCTTCACCAGCAGCAGAGAATTTCCACAACCGTACTATAATGTAATAATACTACTATGATGATATGAATGTTGGATTATGGTAGGCTGACACAAGAAATTACCACCTAGCGGTTGTATGCCTCCAGCCAAGTTGCAGTTTACATCCATGCGCATCCAGGCAAATATAGCATATATATAGTGAAGACCTTGAATAGATTTAATATATTAAATATTAAGCACATGTTTTGGAGTAAAGGAAGTTGTCTCTATATTGACATATATGATTCCAGAGAATAATTGACAATGACAGGTCACAGTGACCTTGACCTTTGACCACCAAAAGGTAATTTTTTAGCACTTTGTGAACATTAGTACAAAATTGTAAGAAATTTCCTCATGATCGATCGTTGAGGTTGTGGTCCAAGATGAAGGATCGGGGCACCCAGGAGCGCTCCTCAGGCCCGTACCCCTCCCAATCGATGAGGTACTGGAACCCCCTGCCCCGTCTTCTGACGTCCACAAGGCGTCGCACCGTGAAGACTGGATCCCCATCAATGATTTGGGGAGGGGGGGGGCTCAGATGGAGGACACAGAGAGCTGGAGTAGACAGGTTTCAACTGGGAGACGTGGAAGGTGGGATGAATCTTCATGGATTCCGGGAGATTGAGCGTGACTGCCTTAGGGTTGATGATCTTGGTGATGGGAAAGGGTCCGATGTACCTGGGAGACATCTTACGAGATTCTGTTTTTAAACGGATGTTTTTGGTAGACAACCAGACGGACTGACCTGTTTTATATTCTGGTGCAGGGGACCTGTGGCAGTCCACAGCCCGCTGTTTAACCTCCTGGTTATGCTTGAGCACCCTGGTAGCCGTCTGCCAAAACCCCCTGATCCTCTTAGCATGTTCAGCAATGGAAGGAACAGAGATCTCCGCCTCCTGTGCAGGAAAAAGAGGAGGTTGATAGCCTAGGGAGGCTTCAAAAGGAGAGAGCCCGCTGGCTGACGAGGTGAGAGAGTTGTGGGAGTACTCCACCCAGGGGAGGAACAGGCTCCAGTCTGCTGGGTTGTCTGCGCAGATGCACCTGAGCGCCGTCTCCAGGTCCTGGCTCGCCCTCTCAGTCTGCCAGTTGGATTCGGGATGGAACCCGGATGTGAGGCTGACCGTGGCGCCCGGGGCCTTGGCGAAAGCCTTCCAAACTTGTGAAGAGAACTGGGGCCCACGGTCCAAAACGATGTCTGCTGGGATTCCGTGCATTCCGAAAACATGGGAGACCAGGAGCTCTGCTGTCTCTAGGGCAGAGGGAAGCTTGGGGAGAGCGATGAAATGTGTGGCCTTGGAGAAACGGTCCACAATGGTAAGTATGGTAGAGTTACCTTGGGAGGGAGGCAGTCCAGTGACAAAGTCGATGGCGATGTGAGACCAGGGCCTGCTGGGAACAGCGAGAGGAAGGAGAAGTCCAGCCGGTGCTTTGTGAGAGGCCTTGCCCCGAGCACAAGTGGAGCAGGCTGCAATGTATTCCCGTGTGTCAGCCTCCAGAGTAGGCCACCAGTGGCGACGCAGCAAGGAGACCCAGCTGATGTGCATGCGTCCACTGCAACACCTGAGAACGGACAGTATGAGGGACAAAAAGCTTATTGCGTGGACCGTTACCTGGGTCCGGATGTTGATGCTGGGCCTCCCTGACCACTCCTTCAATCTCCCAGGAGAGAGAGGCGATGATGCGGTCCTTAGGAAGAATGCTTTCTGGTTCAGTAGTGGCGTCAGCAGGAGAGAACTGTCTGGATAAGGCATCCGGCTTGGTGTTGCGGGAACCTGGTCTGTAGGTGAGTGAAAAGTTGAACTGACTGAAAAATAGCACCCAGCGGGCCTGCCGGGAGTTGAGATGCTTGGCAGCTTTGATGTAGGCCAGGTTTCTATGGTCAGTCCAGACCACGAACGGCTCCATTCTTCCAAGGCTAGCTTAACCGCTAGCAGCTCTCGATTGCCAACATCATAGTTCTGTTCTGCAGGGGAGACATGACAGGAGAAAAAGGCGCACGGGTGCAGCCGGTTGTCCGACTTGGCATACTGAGAGAGAACAGCCCCTACCCCACTGTCAGAAGCATCAACCTCCACGACAAACGGTCTGGAGGGATCGGGCTGGATGAGGACAGGAGTAGAGGTGAACAGAGACTTGCAGAAGGCGTTGTAAGCCTCTGCTGACCAGTCAAACTTCACTTTAGCAGAAGTTAACTTGGTCAGGGGAATGGCTATCTTGCTGTAATCCCACACAAACCTCCGGTAGAAGTCGGCGAAGCCGAGAAAACACTGCAACTCCTTCCGGGTCTCCGGCACAGGCCATTCTGCTACTGCCCTGATCTTCTCTGGGTCGGCCATCAGGTTGCCATCCTGAATAATGAAACAGTAGTGGCATGGAAATCGCACTTTTCAGCCTTTACGAATAACCTGTTCTCTAACAGTCTGGAGAGAACCTGCTGGACATGGCCTACGTGTTCTTCCAAGGACTGAGAGAAGATTAGGATGTCGTCAAGATATACAAACACAAATCTATTGAGGAAGTCCCGTAGAACGTCGTTGATCAGGGTCTGAAACACCACAGGGGCATTGGTGAGGCCGAAGGGCATAACGAGGTACTCGAAGTGACCCAAGGGTCTGTTGAAGGCGGTCTTTCATTCGTCCCCCTCCCGGATGCGCACCAAGTGGTAAGCGTTGCGCAAATCAAGCTTGGTAAAGATGGTAGCCTGCTGGAGAGAGTCAAAGGCGGAGTTAATGAGAGGAATGGGATATTTGTTACATGGCGTGATTTCATTTAACCCCCGATAGTCTATACAAGGTCTGAGAGACTTGTCTTTCTTCTCAACAAAGAAGAAACCCGCTCCAAGCGGAGAAGTGGAGGGTTTGATGATTCCTGCCGCCAATGATTCCTGGATGTATTTCTCCATCGCCTCTCGTTCCTGTCAAGAAACATTATACAACCGACCAGAGGGAAGAGGGGCGCCAGGAAGAAGGTCTATGGCACAGTCGTACGGACGGTGAGGTGGCAGAGACAGCGCCCGTTCCTTGCTGAAAACCTCCTGGAGGTGATTATAGGCAGCGGGCACGAGGGAGAGGTCCGGTGGTTCAGGAGGGACCTTGGGGATCCCCTTGTCTCCTCCTGTGGGAGGAATGGCTGAACGGAGACATTTGGCATGACAAAACGAACTCCAGCCCACTATTTTTCCATGACTCCAATCAATATGAGGGTAATGTCTTTGGAGCCAGGGATGACCGAGAACCAGGGGTGAGTGTGGAGAGTGAACAGTTAATAGTGACAGTTCTTCATGGTGATTACCAGACACAGTTAATCTGATGGGAGTGGTGCGGTGAGTTACCTGGGCCATGATTTTTCCATCAAGCGCGTATGCCTTGAGGGGCTCTTCAAGTTCCTCCAGCTGGCAGCCGAGGTCGGCAGCCATGTTCTCGTCAAGGAGATTCTCTTCGGCACCAGAGTCTACAAGAGCCAGCAAAGAACAAACCACCTCCCTCGCACCCGAAGTGGCTTGGGCCTGGAATTTGCGAGTCTTGGGGGTAACAGAGTCATTGGAGACAGGGCTCATCAGTATCCCCCGCGCTACTGACGAGCCTCGTCTTTTGGCCATATCGAACAGGCAGGAAGAGCATGACCAGTCCGTCCACAATACACACACTCACCCGCATGAATCCTCTGTCGGCGTTCGGAGGAGGAGAGGCGGGTCTGACCAAGTTGCATAGGCTCCTCTCTGCCCTCAGGCGGAAGTGGAGCGGTGGCGGAATGGTTTGTTCCGAGCTCCGGGGAGACGGGCGCAGTACACTGCCAGCGAGCTGAAGGAGGCGCAGTGGCTCTGGAGGAATGATGCCGAGACTGCTCCCTCCGCCGGTTATCCAGCTGCACTGCCATGTCCACTAGGGCGTGAATGTCTGTGGGTTTCTCTCTTGTGGCAATCTCTTCCTGAAACAACTAAGAGAGTCCATGTAAAAACACTCCCTGGAGAGCGGTGTCATTCCACCCCAAGTCAACTGCAATGGTCAAAAATTCGACAGCGTAATCGGCGGCGGCTTGATTGCCCTGTGATAGCCTGAGCACACGGCTGGAGGCATTACCCACATGGTCAGGATGGTCGAAGACCAGTCTCAGTCTCCTCTCAATCTCAGAGAAAGAGAGCGAACTAATGTCTACTGATGAGTTCAGTGCCTCCGCCCAAATCAACGCTTTGCCCCGTAATCACCCGAACGTGTAGTGAACCTTAGAAGCGTCGGAAAGAAACGCTCGAGGACGCTGACGAAACACAATGTTACACTGGAGAATAAATCCCCGACACTTATAACCAGTAGACCGAACACCGTCATAGGAGGATGAGAGAATAATCCGGTGACTGGGAGAAGACTGCATGCTCCTTAAATACTCCAAACAATGAGGAAGTGTGCTCCAGGTGAGCACCTGGAGGCGGAGCCGGCTGAAGGTACAGGGATGCCCAGCCACGGGAACAGGGGTGACAGACAGACACACACACAGGGAAAGAGGGGAGGAGACACAAAAGGAGAGACAGGAAGGTAGGATCCTAACAAAAGCAGAGAGTCCGAAGGGCCTGGTTATTTACATAAAGATGAGGGGGTTTCTAGAGTGGGAGGAGCACTCTTTATGTGATATACTGTCTCTGGGGTTACTTCCTTCTGGATCGTCATTGGCGTTTCTATGGTAAACTTGGGTGCTGCCCCTCGATTCTCTTGAGTCTGACTGGTTGATAGAGGTGTTGATCATCAAATTTGTCTGGTCTAACTGTGCTGTTCAGCCCTCTGTCTCATTCACACATGAATGGGCAGAACGCACATAGAGGACACTGCTGACCAGCACTGCTGACCATTCACCTCAGGCTGAGAAAAAGTAGCTAGCTAGAGCACGCACGTTCAAATCTAAAAGGTGGGTGCTATTATTGGTTGCAAATACTGGTATGCAAGGTTTCTTACTTCTTTAGCTTTCTACATGCATGATTTTTTTCATTTGTTGGGATCAGTGCACATGTGGAAAGTGTGCAACAATGCAGTCAGAGCCTGATAACATATGCTGCCAGGAGGTGCCACAGGTCACATTATCTTTACCTATACTTATGATCGCAATGTATGATAACATGCAGATAACATGTCACTACAGATACCCACCTTATGTTATGCATAATAAGTTACAAGATGGCTGCAGCAGCCGGATGAAAGGCCTCCATGCATGATCGACTTTCCAGGTTTAGAACCTGTTAGCCTACATGTGTTCTCGCTGCAGTACGCATACAACATATACAGAGCTGCTACAGGGGATAGAGCAGTGAGTTTTATGAGTGAGTGAACATATAGGCAAGTTTGTCCTAAGCAAATACTGTATATTACACATGAATTCACATGAAACATTTTACAGATATACAGATATACATATATACAGATTGCCAACTGTAGCTGGGACGTTGCCTTCAAAAATGAATTCACGCCTGTCCTCTGCAGCTGGGAGCCGATGAAGCGTTTTGCGCTCGTCTTTACAGCCAACAACAAAACACTGCACGTGGCGCCTCCACATGCTGATTCCTAACATGGTGCTTTCGATAAGGAAATGGTATATCTGTGAGAAGGTAGCGCTGTATCTGGTGGGTGGAGAGACACCGTACTTATGCCTTAATAGGAGAAGAGATGGGGAGGGGGGTGGTGGCTGGTGGGTGGGAATATGCAAATGTTCCAGCTTCTTACATCAGTGTCCGGGCTGAATTTGATCGGCTCATTTGGAAGCTGCAGACAGGGTGCTTTCCGAAATCTGTATCTCACTCAAAAAAGCATGGATGGTCTTATTTCACACTTTGCATACTTGTGGCAGCACCAGAGACCAAGATAACACCCCAAATCCCAGAAAAAGTGAGTTTTTCATAATATAGGACTTTTAAGGCATATAAAACTACATTCATGTTTTTCACCAGAGCAAAAAAATACTGATTATGATCATCTCATCATCTCTACTAAGAATGGTAAAAATATTAAAAGAGTCACAGGGTACATGTATCTTGGAATTTGAATAGATGAGAAAGTTAATTTTTAAAGTTGTGACTAAACTGGTAAGTATATAAAGCAAAACAATTATGTGTAGGAGTATGGATAATAATTGCTTCAGCTGTGACTCTGAAGCCCTTGGATGCAAGATTGTCTAGCCCTCTTTCTCTACCATTCAATGAGTAAAGCATAATAGACATTGTGTTTTAATTATTTATAAAAAAAAATAATTCAAGATAAAGCTTGCTTCATTTTTATTCTTGGGGCAATTTAAATCTCATTGCAGTTCCAGCCTTTCGAGAATTAGTTTTTGACAAAATGCTATTAAACCCCAAACCAAGCTGTCACTACAAAACAAACTACAGCTTACATGGCAGAGAACAAATCTCTGTGTACCGCACCATAGCTGGGGTAGCTGCCTGGGTGTGTAAGTCAGTACCTGACTTGCTGAGTAAGTGAATGAGTGAGAGTTTCCCAAATGGTCACTGCTCATTGTAAATGAAAGGTGGAAGAGAGTATGATGGCAGCATGGCTACTGCAAAAACCAGACAGTGGAGGCAAGATATCTCATCATGGATGAAGGAACGCCACCTTCAGCTTAACCTGTCAAAGACTAAGTTCCCAGCCAGTCCCTCTATACAACAACAGATCAGTATCCAGCTTGACTCAGCTCTGCTCACTCCCACAAAATCTGCCAGAAACTTCAGTGTCATGATTGATGACCAACCTACTTTTAAAGAGCATGTGGCCTCTGTTGTAGAATGTGGCAGTGCGCCCAGGAACGGCACCTGGTGTTGCCAACTCAAAAAGGCCCTAAGTGTCTAGCTGGACTTTTTTCTTCTGCGGTTCCCCGGTGGTGGAACGAGTTACCAAACTCCATTCGATCTGGCCACCGGGCCTTTGTCAGCAATTTGTTATGTTTTTTTTTTTTTCTCATGAGTGTAGACAAAATACAAAGCAAAAACAGGTTTTTGGAGTGTTCTGTTAACGTATCAAAAATAAAAAACGGAAATATCCCAGTTTACTTAAGTTTTCTGACCCTATGCTTTGACACTTGCAACTGATCTGTTGCATCTTATTTCCATCAATAGATGGATCGGAGTCCACCTGCACCTAATTGAGTTAATTGGGCGTAAGAAGGCATGTGATGAACAACTCTCAGACCATTAGAACCTCTGGTTTGATTAAATTATTATTATTATTATTATTATTATTATTATTATTATTATTATTATTATTATTATTATTATTATTTTACTTAAATTCACAATTTAAAGATACTTGCACATAACAGGATAAGCAGGCATTCTGTATCAAAATTTGCAGATACATCTCAGCTGTAAAATGTAGCACCCTCTTGTCCTAGATCACCATGTAAAGAGATCACTATGTCCTACAGCTGAAGAGCTTCTTCAAGTCTCTTGTGAAAACATACATTACCCATGTGGACCATTTGTTTTGATGCTCGTAATGGGTCGACCAAAGTCTTAGGTTAGTCTTATATGAATACAATAGTAGATAAATGTACAACAAATGTCTAAAAGGAAATGTTTTGAATAAGTGTTGTCTGTCACTGTGTGGGGTGGCTGTGGCTCAGGTGGTAGAGCAGTTGTCTACCAATCAGGAGGTCGGTGGTTGAATCCCTGGCCTCGGCAGTCCACATGCCGAAATATCCTTGGGCAAGATACTGAACCCCAAAACTGCCACTGGTGCTGTACCTTCAGTGTGTGAATTCATAGGTATGTCGGTTTGGTTGCCAGACTAGACTCTAGACTTTAGACTGTTTCTTTATTGATCCCAATCTGGGAAATTGTTTTGTTGCAGTAGCAATGAACAAAAAATATACGGCCGAGCATAGAATATATACAAGAATTAAAAAAAAAAAGTGACAAAAATACATATACAGAAAAAGCAGCAGTGAATACAAGAAGAAACTAAATGTAAATGTAAATATACTTTAAATACAAATAAATGTTGTGCAATACCGCAGTAGTGCAGACAAAAATGTAAAGTATTGGGGTTGTGAGGTTCCTGGATTAACTATTTCTAAAGTTTCTATTGTAAAGTGTGATGGCTCGTGGCAGGAATAATTTCCTGAAGCAGGCCTTGTGACAGCAGAGCTGAAGCAGTCTATTGGAGAAGGAGCTCCGCTGTCTAGTTTGCAGCCAATAACGGAGCCAGCCTTCCTGATCAGTTTTGTTCAGTCTGTTGGTGTCACCGACTCCGATGGAAAATCGTCCACCACTGCTCTGTATTCCTCCTCTTGGCCATCCTTTATACACCCCACCACCGCTGAGTCGTCCAAAAACTTCTGTAGGTGGCACGATGAAGGGTTGTACTGAAAGACTGAGGTGTACAAGGTGAAGAGAAAAGGAGACAGAACAGTCCCCTGTGGTGCTCCTGTATTACTTTCCACAGTCTCAGACAGAACGTTGCCCAGTCAGACAAACTGCGGTCTGTCTGTCTGTCTGTCTGTCTGTCTGTCTGTCTGTCAGGTAGTCAGTAATCCAAGAGATTGTGGGCGCGTCGACTCCCATCACTCGTAGCTTCTCACCCAGGAACAGCGGCTGGATGGTATTATAAATGCACTAAAGAAATCAAAGAAAGTGCTCCTCACAGTGCTGCCGCTACAATCCAGGTGGGCGTGAGCACGCTGCAGCAGGTGTATGATGGCGTCATCCACACCCAGATGGGGCTGGTAGACGAATTGTAGAGGGTCCAGTGATGATTTCACCTGCAGTCAGAGGTGGGCCAGGACCAGCCTCCCCAGCACCTTCATCATGAGCAATGTAAGGGGTCTGTACTCGTTGGGGCCAGATGGAGATTTCTTCTCTGGAACAGGAACCACACAGAATGTCTTCCAAAGCACTGAGACTCTCTGCAGGCTCAGGCTGAAGAAGTGACCCAGGATCAAGGACAGCTGGCTGGCACAAGTCCTCAGGACTCTGGAACTAATGCCATCTGGTCCAGCAGCTTTGCCCGGGTACAGCTTCTCCAGCTGTCTTCTTACCTGGCCCACAGTCAGGTAGGGGATGGTGCTAGTGGAGGGGGTGCTGTGGGAGTTGATTCCAAGGGAGGGATCACCAGGGAGGGTTGAGGGTTGGGGGGAGAGAGCTTGAGCAGAGGGGGGTTGTGGAAGCCATTGTAGACAGTGGGGAGGTGTGAAGGGGCAGGGGACTGTAGGGGCACTCCTGGCTGTGAGCTAAATCTGTTGAAAAAGCAGTTTAGCTCATTGGCCTTCTCAAGGCTGCCGGGTCTGTCTTTTGTTTTGAGCCCTATGATCTCCTTCATTCCTGTCCACATATCCTTCACTCTGTTCTGCTGGAGTTTGGCCTCCAGCTTCCTCCTGTAGGCATCTCTGCTCTGCCTCAGCTTCTCCCTCAGCTCGTGTTGCACACTCCTCAGTTCTTTTTTATCCCCTGACCTGAAAGCTTGTTTCTTCTTGTTCTGGAGACTTTTCAGTTCACTGGTGATCCAGGGCTTGTTGTTGGGAAAGCAGCGTACAATCCGGGTTGGCAGTATGGTCTGTCCACAGAATTTGATGCACTCTGTGATACATTCAGTCAGGCTGTTGATGTCCTCCCATGTGGTTCACACAACACATTCCAGTTTGTTGTCTCAAAGCAGTCCTACAGTGACTCATTAGCTTCATGAGTCTACCTCCTCACTGTCCTCGTGCACACAGGCTGCCTCTGGACAATAGGGACATACTGAGGTATTAATAACACCAGGCTGTGATCAGCTCTGCCTGGGGGGTGGGGGGTGGTGGTGGCCTTTGGAGGGATGTAAATAGTGATCACAATGGCGGATGTGAACTCCCAAGGCAAATAATACGGTCGCATCCCAACAGCTAGCAGCTCAATGTCCGGGCTACAGAAACGTTACTTGACGGTAACATGTCCGGGATTACACCATTTCTCATTCACAAACAGCACAATTCCTCCTCCCTTCTTCTTACCGCTCTGAGCCACGTCTCTGTGCGCTAGCACACAGCTGAAGCCAGGTATCTCCACGCTCCGGTCTGGGAAGTCTGAATACAACCACGACTCTGTAAAAGTCATTAGGCTGCATTGCCAGTAATCCCATTGAGTCCTGACCAGTGCGACAAGCTCGTCCGTCTTACTTGCTAAGGACTTCACGTTCCCCGTGATGATCACCGGAACGGACAGTCCGTATCTCCATGCCTCTGTCCTCCGTTTGGCTCCGGCTCTCGTTGTCTTTTCAGCTCGTCCAGGACTACAATCCTCTCTCCGGGCAGCAGCGTGGGTTTACACAGCGCAATCAGCTGCTCGTATGTGTAAACAATGCCCCCACTCCCCTTTGTATGGCCCTCCGTTACAAAGAGTGTAGGGTTAGGGTTAGGCCACTAAAAAAGGTTATAAAACTGCACGTGAACATCGCAACACAGTTTCCAAAAACGCAGTAAGGAAATAGAAATTAAAAGAAATTTAGAAAAATACACTAAATGAACAAAAAACGAACAAAAACGATGGAGCTACTGCAACAGGCTGCCACCTAACACAGCGCCATCTATGCACTAGAAAAGAGCTATAAAATACAATCCATTTACTAATGCTGTTGAAAATTTATTCTTCAAGCCTCTCCAATGTCAACTGAACAAAAATTGCAGTGTTTGTGTGATGGTAGGTACTGTGATTTCCTGGGTGTCCAGGAGATAGTTTCACACAAAATGCAGACAGTCACACAAATCCACCTGTTAAACAATGGTGAGAGGTAGATGACTTTTGTCAAGCTCTGTTCTCGGCCTCCAAAAGGTTGCTGTGAGTCAGGTATGATCTCATCAGACTAAGGACTCGGAAGAGGAGAGTCTATAGATTCCAACAGCATTTGAACTTTATTACTGTGCTGTATTACCACAAGACATTAATAGAAATATCAAGAAAACATCGACTCTAGAGGATTAATACCATCCCTAAGGTCCAACGCAGTGGTGAAAGCATTGGCATTTTTTTGCAACAAGGACTGGGAGACTAGTCAGAATAGATGAAACGATGGATGCAGAAAAATATACAGCATTTTAGAGAGAAAACTGTAACAAGGAGGGTTTTGGGCCCAAGTGCGGAGGCTCCACAACTCGGATATAGCTTGAACTAACTTTAATCTCAGACTTGGCAGGTCCAGATAAGCAGCAACAAAACAGAGTCTCTAGTAAAGCACAGTGGATAAAACACCAAGCAGTCAAAGACAGGCAAAGATTCAAGTCTTTGAGTCTCTTTAAGTGTTTGGTGTGGTATGCACCAACAGTCTCAGGCAAATAAAAATCCAGGAAGGGTAAGGAAAGACTTGTGGTCGGAGACAAAAGGCTGAGATATTTACCGGGGAACAGGAGAACAGGCGTGCTCAGAAACAGGCAAGTTCAGCAACAGAAGATCAGTCCATATGAAATAGCTGGAGAGTCTTGCATGAGAACAATGACAGTCTGGCAAGGAGTGAGTTTGGCAGGGCATCTTAAATACTGCACTGATTGCTATTAGTCTCAGGTGTGTGATCAGGTGAGCAGGCAGGTAGGTAGGGCTCAGTGTGGAAAAGTATTGAGGGCACAGGTGAGCAGATGAGGAGTCACTGGCAGCAGGTAAGAGAATTGAATATACTATATCCCGAATATCCAGAATACTAAGAATCTCAGGCTGCAGCAAAGGTTTGCATTTCAACAAGACAATGACAGAAAGAAAACACAGGAGTGGTTTTGGGAAAACTGCCAGAAACTGCACTGCACTATAAGCATACAGGACATTGACCAACAGTTTGCTCAACAAAAAGGCTATCCTGGATGCCTTCAATTCAATTATGTTTACACTTAACTGACAAAAAATTCTAGTGGTCATGTCAATTATGACGCATGGCTGTCAGGAGTAAAGGCTGGAGTGGAGTGATGTTATTGTAGAGCCACAAAACCTCATGGGATGGCTCAACAAAGCTTAAACTTTGTCATGCGAGCCTACTGTGTTCATCCTGTCTCTTACAGTAGTCAAGGTAGTCTTTTAATCATGACATCAAAAGTGCCACAGCTGTCCCTAGCCTTAATCAAGTTTATATATATCCATCCATCCATTATCTATACCGCCTATCCCTTTCGGGGTTGCGGGGGGCTGGAGCCTATCCCAGCTACAATGGGCGAGAGGCGGCTGGTGGGCGCCAGCCGATTGCAGGGCCACATACAAGGACAAACAAACATTCACACTCACACTCACACCTACGGACAATTTAGAGTCATCAATCAACCTAATGAGCATGTTTTTGGTCTGTGGGAGGAAGCCGGAGTACCCGGAGAGAACCCACGCATGCACGGGAAGAACATGCAAACTTCACACAGAAAGGCCCCGTCTGACCCGGGGATCGAACCGGCAACCTTCTTGCTGTGAGGCACGCGCACTACCTGCTGCGCCACCGTGCAGCCCGTTTATATATATATATTTTATTATTATTATTTTAGTTATTTATTCATTTTAAAGGCAACAAGTACACACCCCAGCCTAAATACTCAGATGATCTGAGAAATTTGAATATGCATATAAAATCAAAATCCTTAATGGCCTCTCACTAGCTGTTCCTCACTCTTAGACTCTCCAGCTTTATTGTGTAGGATTAAATGGGCCCTGACATTTTTTCTGTGTCTGTGTCTATACCCTTTAATATATCCTGGTCACAGTAAAACATCTTCATCAAATTGTAATAGATGAATGCATTAGGATGAGGAAGTTGTACTGAATATGTTGCCACTTTAGGCCCGTGGCTTGTATCACAGTCTCTGATATAAATCTGACATCCACATAGCTTACGTAAACCTGCAACCAGCCAAGGGAGATGTGTACTGGCTTGAAATAGCTTGAAACGTAAAATGTCACAATAGATTTAATAGTCACACCTATATTAATTAAAATTTCTATTTTGCCAAGTTGGGAGAGGAGAACAAGTTGAAAACATCTGACCTTATAAAGAGTGTTTTGGTAAATGTGTGCACATACACTTGCCTGTTAAGATCCTCATACCTAATCTAATAGTAGCACAGGTACAGAACAGTCGAAATCTGCAAACTGACACTGTAATACACAGTTATATCTAGCTAAACATTAGCTTATATAACCCACCATAAGCTACTACCCAGTCTCAGATTAGCATGTAACAGCTGCATTGGACCAAAGCAAAAACATTTAGTTTCACAATAACAGCTCTTTTGAGATGCCCATATTTTATTCACCTACTATTTTCCATTGGCCATACCACATGAAAAGTTTCTTTCTGTGAAACAAAAGAGCATGGCAAACGTTCTTTTAATTTTGCTACAGAGCTGTTCTATCCTGAATATGTCTTTCTCCTGTTCCCCAGTATTATTGTTGCCTGTATATTTGCCTCTGTCTGTCTAGCAGGGTGTTCACCTATACCAGTGGCGGCTCCTGACAAATTTCTCAGGGGGACAACTGTTACGATAATGGCTAAGATGACCCGTTCAATGAGTAAAGTAATGATAAATAAAAGTCAGATAGCTAACTTTACAGTGTTACATTGCATTGTTTAATTTGGTTTTCCTGTTCAACCACTAGATGACAACACCAGACATGAATTGTACATACTGTACAGTATTTTTGTATAGCTATATCAAGTTAAATGTCTCAAATACAATAAATTAGGTTCCACAATAAATCATTTCCACCTTGGCCATCAACAGATACATCATCTACGAGTTTGCCCATGAAATCAGTTAGCACAGTCTACAATTTATAGGCACCATGGATGCATAGCAATAATCAAATCAAATCAAATTATACTATCATCAAAACTGTAATTAATCAAATCTTTCCACAACATATTCAGTATATACAGTATTTGGCTGGCAATATGCAATCAACACAACTGTTTACGATTCAACATTTGGAGAGTACAACATAACACAACTCACCATTTAATAACACACTCACTCATCACTTACTGAAATTTTGCTCGCCTCTCTTTCAAGCAGGCAAAGTGATCAATTACAATTTGAAATCAGGCATGTTCCTGACAAGTTCTCTCTCCATGGAAAGCATGGCCAATGTTGCAGTTGCTGGCCATGTCGATCGTACAGTCTCCCGAGTCCCTACGCGTGTGCACGCTGTATCTTTTTTTCTTTTTTTCTCTCTCTTTTTTTTCCGCGCGCTGTGCGTATTGTCCGAGCACGCATCAGTGCGTATGACGAAATCACGTTGGGGCTAGCCCATAGAAATTTATTGTGGGGTGCAGAATTTGAAAGAAAAAAAAAAATCTCAACATGCAAGTCTATGAGAGCCCCTGGGGTGATTTTCAATCTGGCTGAAATGGCCCCAAGGGGGCGGGGCTTCTGATTGGAAAGTGATGTTCAGGCTGCTGGATAATTGGACAATAATAATAATTAAGACTTAGACCGGCAAAATAAACTCTTTTCTCTCTCTTTTTTTCGTGTGGCTGAAGGAGGGCGGTGCACTATCGCCCACTATTGGCCAGCCACCCCTGACCTATACCCAGCCTCCTCCTTCGCCTAAGGTTAAGGCACAGGATAAAAGGGGAGAGCTCTCTCCTACCTGTGCTGGATTGTCCTGAATCCCTGGCTGTGTCTTTGTGTCATTGTGAGGACTACGCTACACTCATCACTACATCTCCTCTTCCTGTGAGTTGCTAATGTTAACTGTTTTTGGACTGACACTTAAAGTGTGCTTTTTGTGTTTCCGTGTCTTCTGCAGCATCAGTGTGTGCCTTGCCTCAAACCTGCTTCGTTGGAGCTTCTTTAGTTTCTCCCCACTCGAGTGCGCCTTTTGTTAATTTCTGCATCCACTCCTTATGAGTGTGTTTTCTGTTTCACCCATTGTGTTTAAAATAAATTGTGTTATTTTTTATATCTCTGTCTCTGGTCTGCATTTTTGTGTCCAAACTAAATTCTCAGGCGTAAAATTCTATGTCTCGCAAGAGAAATTATTTTTATAACCTTCATTCAGTGAATGTGTATGATCTTTAGCTTGTTAGTTATTATGAAGATTCCTTCACACCAGGAAAATAGATGAAATACATTTTCTGTTGTTGCTATGGTGGTTCCTATGGACTCTGCTATCACTGAGACCATGTAGCTTTCTGTTTGAATCATGGTCTTTGCATCGTGAAGATATCTGAGCTGTTTTTTATTTGTATTATTTTATGCAACTGATGATGTTATTTCAACAAAAAAATGTAAGTTTTACAGTGTCAGATGGCTTCAAAGCCCAGCACATTTCTTAGAGTTCCCCAGTGACAATGTAATTCTTCTTCTTTGTTGTTTGTTGCATTTGTACAAATGGGTTATGTCCCGCTGACATAAAATCCCAAAACCAAGAATCATAAAACAAAACATAACATAAACATAAAAATCAAAAACAGAACATAAAATATCTAGGGTTGTGTAAATGGAAGCCTATGCATTCTGTCAGAAGCCTCCTGGATATACGGTAACACTTTCTAAGAAGACCACATCTATGGTGCATTATGAGCGCATTCGTAGTGAATTATAATGCTCATCATAATAAATCATAATGCATTATGGTGCACTATATCAACAGTCATGAATAACTATAAATCTAGTTTATAATGACTTATAAATCCAAGGGTCTTATGAGTGCTCTTGAAAGGTTATAAACTACAGACTGACTGATGGGGCTTATAATACGCTTTGACTACTTGTACCCCTCTATACACACACCTCAACAATAGACTGTTGTAAGGGCTCATAGGATGCTATAATACTCCATGAACGATCATAAGTTATCATTGTGTGCTTTAAGTAAAGTGAAGTTCATATGGTTGCATCTGTAATGCAGCGTACTTCATTGTAATGCTTCATTGTTGGTGTTAATTAAAGGGTAACACATTTGCATGCATTTAAAAGAATCTATGCTGCATCATAAGTCATTATGTCAGATACTAAAATATAAAGACACTACTAAATATGTAGACATAATAGTTTTCAGCTGAAAACATGGTTTTGGGGTTTAATTACAGTTGGTATAAAACACTAAAAGTGAGAAAAAGACAAAACACATTTTAAGTCTCTCTATTTCTCAACTTTATTTTCAAAATACAAACCTTAACACTTAAGTGCAAACATGTGGCATTCATTTTAATTTGTTAACATGTGGCAAACATTTTTTAACTTTCACCCAATGCTACTGAAAAGAATAAAAATAAATCTGTTTGTCATCATAAAATAATAATACTGATCTTGTATCGGCATCAAGTGCAAACCTGCATTCATTTTAACTTGTTAACATGTGGCAAACATTTTTAAACTTTCACTCAATGCTACTGAAAAGTATAAAAATAAATCTCTTTGTCATCATAAAAGGATGCTATCCAAGCTATCAGACAGGAACCGCGTAGGATGGGCTGCCAATGTCAATGTTTCCACAGGGGATAGTCATTGTGAGAAGAAAGCACTGGGGTGGAGCTTCTGATTGGTGACTGAGGGTTGGGACAGGGCCGCTCCTACCCCTACGTCTGATGCATCCACATCTACAACGAATTGTCAGCATTGGGCAGCTGGAGAGAAAAAAAAAAAAACATCTTGGAAGATGTGAGAGCAGTGAGGGGGGCAGCTGTGGTGCTGTAATTGCAGACGAAGTGCCTGTAAAAGTTTGCAAACCCCAGAAACCACTGTAGCTGCTAGTGGGTGTCAGTGTCTAAGTACACAAACACAAACCGGTTCAGCATGTCCCAGAGTACGTCATTCATCACCATCTGGAAGGCCGCTGGGGAGTTGGTGAGACCGAAAGACATCATTAAATACTCATAGTGTCCAGTGGGGGTGTTGAAGACTGTCTTCCACTCACCACCCTCCTGAATCTGCACCAGATGATAGGAATTGTTGAGGTCGAGCTTCAATAAGACGGTGGCCCCCTGGAGGAGCTTGATGGTTAAAGAGATTAACAGAGGGGGTTAGTGGTTCTTTGCGGTGATCTCGTTCAGACCCATATAATCAATGCAGGTCTCAGCCTCTCATCTTTTTTCCCAGCAAAGAAGACCCCCGCCCCAGTGGGCAAAGATGACGGATGAATAATGCCAGCTGCCAAAAAGTCATAAATATATGTGTCCATGGAGTGATGAAGATCCACTCTGGTGGCTAGTTCAATCACTCCATCCAACGATGAAGGCAGGTCATGGGAAACCCACTCATCCTTCATATATTCAGCCAACCTGTGCAGAAAGGTGCTGCAGAGTTCCTGTCACTTTAGCAAGCCTTAGCTCAGAAATCTATGGAGTAATCAGCCACCATCTGCTCCATCAGGTGGTTGATGGTGAATGCCACCTTAGCTTGCTCAGAGGTGAAGGTGTTTGGTTACAGAGAGAAGAAGATGGAGTGTTGCAAGTCTCTGGATCTCCAGCGTAGCGTTTAGGGGTGCCCACTCAGGGTTCGCTGACAGGAGGAGGTGGAATGGTGGGGAGTGACTGACCAGTGGGAGAGCCGCTTAAGTGCTGGGCTGATTGCAATGAGCTTCACATGTGTGATCAGGTGAATTGATAGGTGGGCGTGGCTGAGTGTGGAAAACTACTGGCAGAGCAGGTGAGCAGATGAGATGACAATTCCAAAAGGTCTGTTTTCTTTCCTTAATAATAATTAAAGTGATCATATACTCTGATACTGGTGTTTCAAATTTGATAACCTTTACTGGCCAAAGCAGGATAATAAAGTTCATAATAAATAATAAAAGTAAAGTTCATACACAAATCATTCTGTTGTGCTTGCTTTTGTTTATTTGCCCACAATTATCACTTACACAAAGAGACACTTCTCACATGTATGTAATGCCTGTGGATTCTGTGTGTTTTATAGATAAATGTACTATGCTGCTTGTCAAACAAGATGTCAGAAATATATTTGTATCTTAATTGAACATATTGTGTCCCAGGTATTTATAAAAGTGTAGCCCCACAACTGAAGCTCCTCTGCTAATAAAGTGATGACAGCTAGTTACATTGCTTGTAATTTGTTGTTTATAGCATGAGTTCTCTGTGAGGTAACCAGAGTCAGATGGTCAAAAGGGCTTCGAAGCATTCAATATCCTGACATAACCAGAAAAGATGTGGTTATTGTGCACATATTGCACTGGAAACATTATAATTGTTACTATTTTAATTGGCTATTATTATTATTTCCATGTGAAATAAATTAATGTGAAATGATTTGATTGAGGTTGAGAATGTAACAAAAAAGTTACAAAAAAATCTAAATGAGGCACTATAGGTGTTGTCATAGATAAAGGACATTTTAAAGCATTGTAAAATGTGAAGTTGCTCATATAATTTTATATATCCAACAATATTAGGCTTAGGATATTTAGTATGAAATCATCTTTCTTAAAACATTGAATGATACAATAATAAAACAAAAATTAACACTGAGCCACGTCATCAATAAAACACGTTGAGATTCAAAAGTAATATAATGAAAACAGATGGCCATAACATGAACCTGTCATACTGTGGAATTATCAAGGATACTTTGGTGTCTTTGTGTTGATAAACATTTAGGACATCATTCAAAGAAACCGTGACATGGGAACTGGCACTGACGAAAATAGTTCCGGGTGGCAGTTAATATAGGAGTGAATGCACAGCTGGAGCAGTTGCCCATAGTCTGTCAGAAATCCAAAGATGAAAAAGAAGAAATACGTTATCGCTGGTCATTTCCTGACACGCAAAAAAAAATCTTTATCACAGGTAAAAAAAATTCATACACATTCACTGAACAAAGATTATGAAAATAAACACATTTCTTGCTAGACAGGTTCTCAAAATGCACTTTAATTCAGAAAATATCTGAAAATATTGCACTCTCCACTGAAAGTAAAAAGACTGCCTGTGGTTGTGTGTGTGTGTGTGTGTGTGTGTGTGTGTGTGTGTGTGTGTGTGTGTGTGTGTGTGTGTGTGTGTGTGTGTGTGTGTGTGTGTGTGTGTGTGCAACTGCAGGGCATGGCTGGCAGGTCTGCTCACTCTCCTTGCCCTGCCTCCTCTCCTGATCACACCGCTCCAATCTGGCAATCAAGAGTCACCTGCTGCTGTAATATATTTTTTTCCCTATGTAGACGTGATGATTTGAGAAACAGATGTATATTTTTTTCCTATGTAGACGTGATGATTTGAGAAACAGATGTATACATTTTTTCCTATGCAGGCATGTGATGACTTGGGAAACAGATGTGTCAGCTACCGTGTTGTGATGTAAGCAGAGCACTGATGACCAGAGAAACGGCTGTTGCAACAATCGTGTAGTGCTATTGTGCTGAGCATTGAGTAGAGGCATGATGGTACTCATGCGCATGCTTCCTGGGACTTTGCTTCGTGTGCAGGTGTCTCAGCAGCTGCTCCTCTGTGCTGTGAACTTTACCCTAGTAAACTCAAAGTGCCCTTACTGTCTGACAGTAAATATGTATTTTTTTGCAACTCATAATTGCGTGTTTTACCATAACTACTGATGGAATGAATGTTCTTATAATCTCACCATGGTTTTGAAGTACACTTCATGATTGAAGTACACTTAATGACAATACTATTGTGTGTTATGTTCTTATGTTCTTGCACCCTGAGACTGCACCTTTAATGTAACAGCATTAATCTGGAAAGAAAAGAGAAATCGAAGGAACATCAACTGCCAAAAGAGTACCTAATGGTCTAAAGTTGAAAAAACCTAGAAACAAAGAGAAGATGCCCACGGGGGTGTGATAAACCCTAAACTGAACTGGATATAAGGTAGAGCGCAGACCACTGCAGCTCAGAATCCTTCAGGTTTGTACCTTGTGCATATCTGAACTATTCTCCTTATTGCCGGCAATAAAGTCTTTTGCTCTTGAGATTTCTGACTCCTGGAGATTTTTTGAACACCATGAACTGAACAATTGAACACAGCTGAATTCTGATTTTTGGCCCTTTGTGGCTTTAAACTTCAGGTTTAACAATCCACAACACTGCCACAGTATTTAAGCACTGGCTGTGCACCCAGTCCTGGAGAATTGTCTGTTAATCCAAATGTTAACAACTGGCAACTAATGACTGCTGCTGTCTTTTTGTATTATTGCCTGTGGTTTTGTCTGCTGGCCTGCATTCCTGACCCCAGCCTGCTTTGTGTACCTCAGGTTCATACACTCCAACAGATCCTGCTGTTTGTGCTGTGATCACTATACTACTGCGCCGCAACGCCCATCCTGGCATACCTTTGTGCCCCTCGGTTTACCAAAATACCAAGTGCGCTTTGTGCCTGCCTGTGCTGCACGAAAACACCACTGTGTGAGGTGCGCACCCTGTGCCGTGCCGGCAGCGGAATCGAAAACAGAGCCCTGTGTCTGTAGCATACAAGCTTCATCTAGCATTTCATCCCCATCAAATGATGCTGGACTGACAGAAATGTATACCTCCTGAGGATAGAAATTCCCATTATTGTGGGACTGTTGAGCATGATCAAGCTCAGCACAGCACTGACCTTAGTGAGGAAGACATCAGATGAAAAGGTGATGGAAGGAAAGGAGTTGCTTTGCTGCTGTTAAACAATTTGATTGACAACATAGACACTGGATGATGGATGAATCCCCTGGATGTTCCAACATCAGTGTAAAACATTACAATAGCATGTATTCCACTGGGAAGTCTAGCTTTGCGAATCTAAAAACATGTCACCCTGTGAATGGACATCATTCAGTATTTAAGGGAAATGCATCTGTCTTTGTTTAAGATCAGGTGCTTCTCTAAAACACAACATTCTATATATTGAGTCTTGTGCTGAGCCTTTCATTCAGATGTCATTCCCTCCTAATATTTTAGTGATGTAGATGAACCTAGTGCTGCATAAATATTGGAGAAATATAGACAATGCCATAATGCCAACTGTAATTTCCAAATTTCTGGGATTTCAAAGTAGACAGATAGCTCTTTCAGACAGCTCCTAAAAGAAGAGTATTTCTGCTGTGTAAAATGTCTTTCCATCAAGGTGAAACATAACAAATTATCAACACTGAAGCTGATTAAAATTCATTTTTTTGCTCACTTGCCATGGTGTCATAATAATAGCTTCAATGTAGCTCCTTTGTAGTTTTTTTTCTGCCAAAGTCTCCCAGTTATAATTGTCTCTGTCATTTGTAAGTTTATCAGTACCAATGACCCATTAAACACTACATGTTTAAGTCATTTGATTAACTGGTCAGATAAAAATATTTAAAAACATTTAGTGCACAATCTATCAATCAATTACCTGGTGTAATTTTTTCATAAACTCTCATAAGAATTGTGCCTAATCTTTAAGATTACAAAAAAATGTGCAAGTGTTTACCTGTAGATCAGAACCTCATCATCGGAGCAGTTGTACTGGAGCTGGTACATCTTCACCTGGGGCGCTGACTTACTCACTGTCCACTTGACCAGTGCTGAAACAGCTGTCACCTCAGAGACAGACACTGTCCTCTCTGATTGGCTGTTGGGAGTCTCTTTACTGATTCTGTTGGTCCCTGTGATATCAGAGAGGCGTGACTTTGGTGGTGCTGGTTGACCAGTCCCATTGCTAAGGTGGGGGAGCTGGACGATGGACACCTCCACGGAAGCAGTAGATTCCCCTGCCACGTTATTGGCAACGCAGGTGAAGGTGCCGTAGTCCTTGGAGGTTGTGATGGTGATGCTAAGTGTTCCATTGCTGTACGCTGCAGTTCGGGAGGTGTTGTCAAGCAGTCGATCATCAGGAGAGATCCAGTGGATGGCAGGAGAAGGGTCTCCAGTTGCTTCACACCTTAGAGTGGCTGTCTGGCCCTCCAAGACCAGTATTCTGTGGGTGTGCTGGGTAATGAGAGGTGGCTGACAGACAAACTCCTCTTCCTTCACATTCCAAAAGTAACGACCATTCAAAGCAGGAGGGGAGACACAAGTCTCCAGGTCATCATCTCTCTCAAGCCTCCTCAGCCACAGCATCTCACAGTTGCAGTGCAGTGGGTTCCCACCCAGGCTTAGGGACAGCTGAGGTGCATATGGTGTGGTCATGATCATTGAGTCCTGGGCACGGGCAAAGATGGGGTCTGGAGGTAACTTCTGCAAGCGATTTGAGGTCAAGTCCAATCTTGCCAGCCTTTCCAGGTCAGTGAAGGTACCCTCCGGGATAAAATCCAACAGATTGTGGTCCAGACTAAGCTGGTGCAGGTTAATCATGTGACTGACTGAGTCCCAGGGCAGATACATCAGGTTGTTGTAGGAGAGATCTAGATCCTCCAAGGCAGGTGCCAGGTCCTCAAATGCCTTGTCATGGATGTGTCCCAGTTGGTTATTATTAATGATGAGGTGCTGCAGGTTGACCAAGCCTCGCAAGTCATCAGGGCCTAGCTCCATCATGCGGTTGTTGTCCAGATGAAGTGAGCGCAGTGTTTCCAAGTCACCAAAGGAGAAAGGCTGAATGTAACTGATGGTGTTCCTGGAGAGGGTCAGATCCACCAGGTCAGTCATATTGGCAAAGTCCTGCTGTGTAATGCGTAGGATGTAGTTGCCTCCCAGACGGAGCTCCACTGTACTGCGGTCAATGTCCAGAGGCACAAAAAGAAGGCCTTTGGAGGGACACAATGTCCCCAGGGACTCAGACAGATTCTGGCATACACAGTGCTTGGGGCATGCATGGGTGATCATCATTATGGCTCCCAGGACTAGCAGGCTGGGGATGGTATGGTCCATTGTAGAGTCATACAAAGGAACCTGTGTGAGAAATAGAAAAATAAAATGAGGTAATGGTAATCCCGAAACTTTATCATCAATTCAGCACAGCCCTTCTGAAAGACCATAGAGGACGCTTAGGCACAAAAGGCCAAAAAACTAAACATCTGTTCATCTCTAGCCCTGCGATCAGCTGACAACCGGTCCAGGGTGTACCCCGCCTCTCGCCCGTTGACAGCCGAGAAAGGCTCCGACCCCCCCGCAACCCCGAAAGGGATAAGCGGCATAGAAAATGGATGGATGGATGTTCATCTCTAAATGAGATCAATCTGAACATTTCTCTGCCTCATTTAAGGTGGGATTACTTCTTCCAACACATTCCTCAATGGTACGAATATTCTTCATGAGTTCTCACAAGAAGAACCTTTTCCATCTAAATTTGTATTACCAAAAAGTGTTACCACTGGCTGTAAATGTGTCAAATGCTGTCATGTCTTTTAAATGAATGTTAATTTCTATTATCTCAGAACATGGTGTTGGTCATTAAAAGTAAGCGTGATGGGACAAGAAACACAAACGGTCAGACAATCAGACAGGAAACAAACCTCCAGGACAAACTTGGAGGAGAAAAACAAGTAAAATAATGACTCATACTGTCACTTGCACTGACCTTTCAGGTATGTTTAATTTCAGGATTCAGGTCAAACTCCTGCACAATGCATATACTACTCTACCTGTAAAGCCCACCTCTGTTATTGTGATAATATATATGATTATATTTATTACCTGTCCCAATCCATGGCTCCAAACTGTAGTTGGGAGACCTCTTCTTTTAGGCAATTTTAATTTACTTTAACCTGGTTCATAACTGCAAACCAGCTTTTCACATTCTGGACCAAGTGTGAAGAATAGGGCTTTTTATTTCCTTTCCATGGCAGCAAACACAGCACACAGCCTTTCAGTAATTATGATGCTGCAACCTGGGTGTATCCACACAGTTAATGGCTGCCTAAGTTACTTAGCTACCCCTGGTAGCATGTACAGCAAAGTACTGGCAGTTCTCTCACACACAGGGCAATACTCACTTCCCCCATCAAGCCTGCTAGACTATGTCACATACATAGGTTACAGACCAGGGCACCTTCTTTAAAAGGGAAGGCTAAGCCAGTAGCACATATGTGCAGCTGCATCCGTTGCAAACCTCTCATTCCACAGGAAACAGTTCAGGGCATATCGCCCTGTGAGTCTGCCACAGAAACCACAGAACAAATAAAAGTTTCCACATCAGTTACATTTTAATAAACACATACATCACCAGTAAGTCTCAGATAAAGTACCAAAACAAAATGGAACCTAAAGCACGTAAGGAGGTTGGGTGATGCAGGGAGTTGCAGTAGCAAATAACATTAAGTAATAATTAATAAGAAGAAGAAGAAGAAGAAGAAGAAGAAGAAGAAGAAGAAGAAGAAAGTGGAGGAAGAGACTTTATTTGTATAGCACCTTTCACACAAGAACTGCACCTGAAAGTATATGACAACTACAAAAATTACACACTTCACATAAAAGGCAGGATGAACATAGAAACAGTGGAACTGTTATATAAAATACAATGATGAATACCATGGAACAAATAGAATGAATGTTGTTAGTAACCTGGAGACTTCAGTGTGAAGTGTGACTATCATGCACAATCTTATTATTGCAATTTGAAATGGTGACCAAACTATGAAATAAAATCCAAGCTGTTGTAGAGCTTTAAGAAATTTTATATTCACGGGCAGAATTAATAGCCTAGTTTCCCCTCAAGGGGCGGCTCCTGACGTCCAAAACAGGGCAGGGTGAGAGGAGTCTGGCGGAGGATTAGTACTCTTCTGACATCTCTCTGTCGTCCCCCTCCGCAGGATGAGTGGAGGGACCCCCAAGGGGGGAATCCACTTCGTTGGAGGATCCAAATCCTGCAGAAGATGACTCCTCCTCCTCGAGTGGCAGGATCACCCTGGTTCTCTGAACCCTCCCTCCTGAGACTGCAGAAGCCCTGGCCAGTTGATCCGGGTGTTGTTGGTGGAAATGAGTGATAAGGGTTCGATCCAGGATGTGTTGAGCGGGAACCCACGACCTCTCCTCTGGGCCGTAACCCTCCCAATCAACTAGGTACTGTAGACCCCGACCCCGATGTCGTGAGCAAAGTAAGCGGCAAACAGAGTAGGCAGGACCACCATCGATGCGCTGGGGCGGTGGAGGTGGTGGCTCAGCGGGCATGAGTGAACTCTCCTTTACTGGCTTGACTCAGGACACATGGAAGGCAGGATGAACTCTCATCGAGCGGGGAAGACTCAGCCTTACCGCCGACTCCGTCCTGAGAGGAAGGTCCCTGGTGGATAACCAAACCCTCGTGGTATTCTGGAGCCCTAGACCGATGACGGTTGCCGATGGTGATGTAGCGACCCGATGCACAGAGAAGATCTAGCTCGGGACCAAGTGCGGTGGCAGCGGTGGATGAACCTCTGTACAGATGGACAGGAGACCTCTCTCTCCAGGGCAGGAAAAAGCGGGGGCTGGAAACCATATGCACACTGGAAGGGTGATAGGCCTGTGGCAGAGCTGGTGAGTGAGTTGTGAGCATATTCTACCCAGAGGATTTGTTGTGACCAGGAAGAAGGGTTCTGAGAGACCATGCAGCGCAGCGCAGTTTCCATTTGGCCATTGGACTGAGGATGAAATCCGGATGATAAACTGGTCGTTGCCCCCAGCAGGCTGCAGAACTCCCACCAGAATATAGATGTAAACTAGGGCCCCCTATCCGATACCACGTCAGCCGGGAGCCCATGTAGTTGGAAGACGTGCTGCAGTACCAGATCAGCAGTCTCTTTAGCAGAGGGTAGTTTGTGGAGGGGCACAAAATGAGCCATCTTAGTAAAGCGATCCACAACAGTCAAAATGACCCTGGGAAAGAGGAAGTCCAGTGACGAAGTCCAGGGAGATGTGTGACCAAGGACGATGAGGGATAGGAAGGGGTTGGAGGAGACCAGTGGGAGATTGATGGGGCGGCTTGTGCCGGTTGCAGACTGTGCATGCGTTGACGAAGCTCTTGACATCCTCCTCCAGGGATGGCCACTGGAAAGGCCACTCCAAAAGGCACTGCAGGGCGGTCTGAACACGATGAATGTGTTCCTCCCATGATCGTGACTCAGCCAATTACTCTGCACGAATAGAGGAAAATAAGAACAGTCCTAGGTTCCTCTTCAGCACTGTAGCCAGGCTGACAGAGAGCCATGATTCCGTTGAACCATGTGTCCCTTTAGCCCTCAGCAATAATGATGTCATTAGCTTCTTTAATGATAAGATTCTTACTATTAGAGACAGAATTCACCACCTCCTGTCCTCAACAGGTACTGATTTATTTTCAAACATAGAAACCATACAAACAATACTTCATTTGAGGATTTCTAGTCAGGATTTAGAGTGCATCATAACACAAAGACACCAGTAGTTAAAGTTACAAATGGCCTTCTAATTGCATCAGACAAAGCACTTTTCTCTGTGCTGGTCTTATTAGATTTTAGTGCTGCATTCGACACCATTGACCATGGTGTCATATTGCAGAGACTGTAACACTTCATTGGCATTAAGGTAACTGCACTAAGCTGGTTTAAATACTACCTTTCAGATCGCTCTCAGTTTGTACGTGTTAATGATCACTCTTCTATGCCTTGCTAAAGCCAGCAACAGAGTTCTGTAAGGTTCTGTGCTTGACCAGTTCTATTCACCCTATATATTCAATTCAGTTTTATTTGTATAGCACCAAATCACAACAGAAGTTGTCTCAGGACACTTTCCATACAGAGCTGGTACAGAGAGAGAGACAGAGAGACAGACAGACAGACAGACAGACAGACAGACAGACAGACAGACAGACAGACAGACAGACAGACACAGTAACAGACATGCAGTCACAGTAACAGTGAAGTTACTGCTTCCTTTAGGGAACATTATTAGTAAACACTCCATAAATTTCCATTGCTGTGCAGATGATACCCAGCTATATTTATCAATGAAGCCAGAAGAAGCCAATCAGTTAAACAGACTACAAGACCTGGATGACCTGCAAATTTCTTTTGCTAAACTTGGACAAAACTGAATGCTGTGGCTAATTTTGTTATGTGTTGTGCGTGTGTGTGTGTGTGTGTGTGTGTGTGTGTGTGTGTGTGTGTGTGTGTGTGTGTGTGTGTGTGTGTGTGCGTATGGGAGTGAGATAGGTTGTGTGAATGTCGTCATCTCACCTGGTGATTGGCAGGTAAACAATCACTTGACCTATGGGAGTCACAGGTGAGCTATGGATGGAAATTGGGTCACGGGAAGCCATACAGTTTTTCAACCGAGTGTGTCAGTCTGTATAGGAAATATAATTAATTTATATGTTTAACACAAGCTTGTCTTTAAAATGAATACACCCGGTCTTTTGTAGGTGTTTTTAATCTTTGTAAAACTAAATAAAGTACTGAATAGTACGACATGGCAGACCTCGTTTTTGGATACACCACGCATTGGAAATGACTTCTAATTCCCACCAGTGGCTGGGTAAATCCTGCTACAATTCTAAATAAAGCTTTCAGCAGCAATTACTCCATATCAAAATGAGTCACGTGGAAAGTAATGCATGTGTCAATCAACGTGAAGCAGGAGATGCGCTTGGTAGAAGCCGACTAAACTCACCGTTAAAGCATTGGAAGCAAAAATAATATCAAATCAAAAGGAATGAAATACCAGGAGAAAGAAACTTTACAACCTAATAAAGAATATTGAACAGCTGATGCTTTCAAGTAAAAATGTGTCTGAAGTGCAATCCATGTCTGAAATGTTTTTGAGATTGGTGGTGGAAACAATGGAGTTGCATGAGTGTTTGAAACCATTAATATCTGAAGAGGAAATGACAAAACAGAATGCATGATTTGATACCCGAATGCAGAGCAACAGAGAAATGATGCATCCATCCATCCATTTTCTATACCGACTATCCCTTTTCGGGGTTGCGGGGGGCTGGAGTCTATCCCAGCTGTCAACGGGTGAGAGGCAGGGTACACCCTGAACTGGTTGCCAGTCGATTGCAGGGCAACATATAGAAGCAGACAACCATTCAGGCTCACACTCATACCTTACAATTTAGAGTTACCAATTTAGAGTCACCAATTAACCTAATGAGCATGTTTTTTGGTCTGTGGGAGGAAGCCGGAGTGCCCGGAGAGAACCCACGCATGCATGGGAAGAACATGCAAACTCCACACAGAAAGGCCCTGCCCGACCTGGGGATTGAAATTGCAATTTACACATGACGATGGTAGTGGTAATGATGCACCAGACGATGGTGACGGTGATGGTGCAGTGGCTTATATTAATGCTGTGGTCGTTGATGATATTAATATTGTTATTAACGTAACATTTATAATGTTGGTGATCAAACATGCTCATCAGTTGGCCGCTCCAGCCATAAGTCTTCAAGGTCATCAACCTCCTCTACATGTCTCAAGGCAGAGGCTGAAGTGGCTGCTCTCAATGCTATGGCAGCTGCCCTCAAAGAAAGACATGGTCTGAAGGCTCAAGAGGGGCAGATCAGACAAAGGAGACAAATGCTTGAGTTGCAAAGTAAAATTGCTGCCCACACAAGGTTACTGTGCTTAAATACAGAGGTTCTGATAAACAGAGCTCTTGAGCTCATTCGGATAGAATGAATTCTTGTCTGGAAAGTTCAAAAAGGAAATCCTCTCTCAGACCCTCTGCCATTGATTAGTGTCACAAAGTTCAAAGCATCAGTTCAACTATTTACCAAAAGGAGACAGCAAAGCTACACTGTTGGTGGAGACACAGCAGAGAGACACAAGCTCTCAGTACTGTCATCCACCAAGGGGAGGCAGCAAAGCTGCAATGGCAATAGAAGCGCAACTAAAGGATTCAAATGATCAATTCCAGTACCTAGCAGCAGGAGACAGTAAAGCTGCTATGTCAATGGGGGCATGGCCCAAGGAGTCAAAGTATCAGTTAATCATCCATCAATAGGTGGCAGCAAAGTCACATTGCCAATGGAGACAGCGACAAAAGAAACAACTTCGAAAGTAAATGGATCTAAAGCTTTGAGCCCAAACTGTTTCAAGAATGCCAGCAGACATATTATACAACAGATTACACTCAGGAAGCTGCCACTCATTTCATGTAGGAAACTAACCAATATGCAAATTCAATGCAAGCCAATATGGCCAAGACAATCTCTTCAACATCATGCAGAGACAAAACAACATCACAGCCCTGCTAGTACAAAAGCAGTCCACATTGTCATTACCTCCAAGGGATATACCAACCTTTGATGGGGACCCTCTGGAGTACCGAACATTCATAAGAGCATTTGAGCATGGAGTAGAAGCAAAGGCTACCAGCGCTGCAGACTGTTTATGTTTTTTGAAACAGTACACAAAGGGGCAACCCAGTGAGTTGGTTAAGAGCTGTCAACACATGTCACCTGACAGGGGCTATCAACAAGTAAAAATTCTTTTGCAAGAACGCTTTGTGTGACAAGTGACAAGTTCCTTGCTTGGAGTCCTCGCAAGGTTTCATCAAGAGCAAACTGACACAACACCTAGCTGTATACAGAATGACTGTTTGCCTAGCTGTGCTAGTTTGTCCTAAGGAAAACTGCTGAGGACAACAGAGCAAATTCCCCAGCAAATGTGATTGACGCCATCAAGCACAACTTCTACGTGGATGACTGCTTGAAGTCCCTGTCTTTAGAGGCAGAGGCCAAAGCCCTAGTGAGAAACCTGACAGCTGTATGCAACTTGGGAGTATTTCAGCTGATAAAATGGATCAGCAACAGTAGTTCAGTTCTGGAGTCCATTAACATGGAAAAAAGGCCAAGGAAGTGAAAGAGCTTGATTTGGACAGAGAAAGTCTCCCTGTTGAAAGAACTCTGGGATTCTGGGATTTCTGTGGTGTGCGGAAACTGACACCTTCAAGGCCAAGTTGGCAATCAAGGAAAGGCCACCCACAAGACAGGGTATCTTGGTGTAGGGTGGGGTGTCCATGGTGAGCTCAGTGTATGACCCAATTGGTTTTCTGGGCAAATCACAAGCACCTGACTACATCATTTCTCCAATGCTTGTGACAATGGTTATGGCACAGTGTCATACCTGAGGCTGCAAAACGAAAGAAATAAGACCCATCTAGCCTTCATGCTAGGAAAAGCACGAGTTGCTGCAGTAAAGAAGGTTACAGTCCCAAGGATGGAACTAATAGCTTCTCTGCTTGCAGTCAGAGTTGATAAGTTGCTGAGAGCAGAGCTACAGTTAGAGCTGAGAACATCAACTTTCTGGACAGATAGCACAATAGTGCTGAAATACATCAGGAACAAAACTAAGCACTTTTGCACCTTTGTAGCCAATAGGATTTCTGCCATAAGAGAAACCACTGCTGTCTCACAATGGAGGTATGTTGGCACAGAGCAGAACCCGGCGGATGAGGCCTTTCGTGGTGTGAAAGCCGAGTACTTTCGTATATGCAGCAGATGGATTCATGACTTTCTTTTCAAGAACGAAAGAGAGTGGCCCACTGTGGAAAAGGAGATGCTCCGATTCAGCACTACACTTGGTAACCAAACTTTGTCTACAGAGGATATTGAAGCTGCAGAACAAGCAATTGTTCAGTTCTGTCAACTCGATAGATTTCATGATGAAATAATTGCTCTGAAAAGGGGGAACATCTGAAGTCAAGAAAAATAGTCATATTTACAAACTCGATCCAGTGTTGGAAAAAGGACTCTTGAGAGTAGGAGGAAAACTTAGCAAAGCAGCAATGCCAGATGACACAAAACACCCAGTTATTCTTGCTAAAGATCACATCTCCACTCTCATTTTACCACCTGCTTTCCAGGCTTCAGCAAAACTACTGGATCACTAGTGCTAACGCTGCTGCCAGAAAGATTCTCTCCTCCCGTGCTGTCTGTCGACGTTGTTAGGGAAAGCTGGCTGAGCAAAAGATGGCAGATCTACCTAAGGAAAGACTTCAGCCCGATCTCCCACCATTCACAAATGTAGGTGTAGACTATTTTGGCCCATTTGAGGTGAAGGTTGGCTGCAGCCTCATCAAACGCGACGGGGTTATCTTCACCTGCATAGCCAGTCATGCAGTGCATTTGGAAATGGTACACTCAGACACCAGTTCTTGCATTCATGCACTGTGCAGGTTCTTTTCTAGAAGAGGTCAAGTGTCACACATTAGAACAGATAATGGAACCAACTTTGTGGGAGCAGAACGTGAACTGAGAGAAGCTCTGTCTGCTCTGAATCACAAGAAAATTCAAAAATAGCTACTTCAGTCAGGAGTGAAAAGGAGTTTTAACACCCCTGCTGCATCACATCATGGTGGAGTATGAGAAAGAGCAAGTTCAGTTCCTGGCAGATCTCTTTTGGTATAGATGGATTTGGGAGTACCTGCCACTGCTACAGGAGCATCAACGGTGGTCAAAGGACAAGAGGAGCTTCGTTACAGGAGATATCGTCATCGTAGCAGACTCTACTGCCCCGCGTCAATCCTGGTTGTTGGGAAGGGTGTTGCAGACCTTTCTTGACACAAATGGACTGGTTCGGTCTGTCGAAGTCCAGACCAAGTGCAGCATACTGGAGCAACTGATCACTAAAATCTGCCTTCTTCAGGAAGCTGATTAAAAGACTGACATAAATTTCCGGGGTTGTCCGTAACTATGGACATGCTGACTGAACTGAGACACACACTTGCACTATGGACTCATAATTGGTGCCACATTTTATAGGGTGTAATTGTTACGCTATGGTAACAATTAGGGGCTGGCGTGTTGTGGCTAATTGTGTTATGTGTTGTGCATGGTGTGTGTGTGTGTGTGTGAGTGAGTGAGATAGGTTGTGTGAATGTCGTCATCTCACCTGGTGATTGGCAGGTAAACAATCACTTGACCTATATATGGGAGCCACAGGTGAGCTACGGATGGAAATTGGGTCAGGGGAAGCCATACAGTTTTTTATCCATGCATGTCGGCCTGTATGGGCAATATAAATAATTTGTATGTTTAACACGCGCTCATTTTTTAAAAGTGTACACTTTTGTCTTTTGTCAGTGTTTTTAATCTTTGTAAAACTAAATAAAGTATTGAATAGTATGTCGTGGCAGACCTCATTTTTGGCTACACTACACGTTGGAAATGACTTCTAATTCCCACCAGTGGCCTTTTTTGTGGTTCGATGGCCACTACACTGAAGTTATATTATTAGGCCATAAACAACTCCCATGTAAACTTAATTTCAAGGACTGCCTTTTTTCACCTATGTAACAGTACAAAAATCAGCCACAATCTGTCTCAAAACAATGCAGAAAAACTAGTCCATGCATTGTGCCTGTGAATATTCTCATTCATCCAGGTCATTGTAAGCTTCAGGGCATTCAATCGATCGCAACTAGACTTTGTCAGTTTGTCTTGGAAGACGTTTCGCCTCTCATCCGAGCAGGCTTCATCAGTTCATGCGCACCAGACTAGATAGGACAACTCTAGGCTAATGAAATGGTGTTAGGTTCAAGTATTTATCCTCTGAGTGAGGCCAACCCCCCAAAACCAAGGATGGTATCACTCTATTGTGAGGCAAACGATCCCCCATTAAGGCGGGGTAGGGTGCGACCCTTGGGTGTCAACGACAGTCGTCTGCCTCGTTAGTGTCCCATTCTTGTCATTGGAAGGCTCCTTGAGCCATGTGTGAATGGCTTTGTTGTTTATTTTCAGAGGCTAAGTTTTTGAATCTCTTTGGAAGAAATGAAAGGACAGCATTGTATGTGGGAGATAGGTGGTGTCTCAGACCTCCCCCTCTGTTCAGAGACGGTTTTTCAACCTTGACATGGATGGCTTCTCTCACTCCTATTTCAAACCATCTGTCTTCTCTGTCCAGAATATGCACATTTTTATCCTCAAAGGAGTGTGCTTCCTCCTTGAGGTGCAGGTAAACAGCTGAGTCTAGACCTGAAGAGTTAGCCCTTCTGTGTTGTGCCATGCGTCTGCTCAGTGGCTATTTTGTTGCCCCAATATATAAGTCTGTGCATTCCTCACTGCACTGGACTGCATACACCAGATTGTTCTTCTGAGTATGAGGTGTCCGGTCTTTGGGGTGCACCGGCCTTTGTCTGAGAGTGTTCCCAGGTTTGAAATGTACCGGGATGTTGTGTTTGTTAAAGATTCGCCTGAGTTTCTCTGATACACCAAACACATATGGAATGACAATATTATGCCGTCTGTCTCTCTTCTCTTCCTCTGTCACCCTGTTCTTTCTGGAAGTGGCTGAACTTTTCACAAAAGACCAGCTGGGATAACCACAAGTTTTGAGGGCATCCCTCAGGTGTTTGTGTTCCTTGTCTCTGGCCTGTTGGCTGGTTGGAACATTATCAGCTCTGCATTAGTCCATGCATTCGTCACTTCCAAGTTGGATTATTGCAATTGCTTACTGTCAGGCTGCCCAAATTTATTGCTGAATATTCTCCAGTTGCTCCACAACACTGCAGCACATGTTCTGACAAAAATGATATTAGTCACTCTGCACTGGCTCCCTTTAAAGCCAGTGCAGAAGGCAACGTCCCTGCTACAGTTGGCAAAAACCTGTTGGTGTGTGCTAACCACTTTGAGACTGTTTCTTCGACCTTGGTCCGTATGAGGCAGGATTAGCCAGGAGACTTTTTCTAAAGGAGCGGTCACTTCCAACTTTGCATGGAATACCTGCAGATTAGCACAAACTGTTGTGTGTTGTAGCATGAGTTTTGCCATGGAGAATGATGAAAGGCTAACCACTAGCTTCAAGACTACGACTTCAGCCATCAAAGGATAGCTAGCTGCTACCTTAGCTTCTGGTACATCAAACCACAAGTTACAGCAGAATCCAAACATTTTGTGTTTCTGATCTTGCGAATGCTTTAATGCATGTTTGAGATGTCAGCATTTACAAATATTTAGCTGTGTTTATTTTGCAGTTTTACATGAACTAGCCAAGTAGTGTTTTGCTATATAGCACAAACTAACTAACCGCTATAGGGCTGCCACCTTTCAGAAATGAAAATAAGGGACGCTCACCACAGCTCCTCGGGGCCATGACCACCACGGCCCCCGTGGGGTGGGGCGCCCGCAGCAGTGGTATGTTTTATTTTGTGCCACTGTTTTTAGTAAAGGGGTGATCAAGAAAGCAATTAGTCATACTTAAAGCTTGAAATGCTTTATTACCAGTGAACACATTCTTTATTGTGCAACATTGTTGCATATTAAGTGCTGTTAATTAGGCTACATAAAGCCGTAATTACATGCATCCCTATTTAACATACAATGAGGAAAATATATAACAAAGTGCCATATGCACACAACTTAGTTATTGCACAATCAATTAACCTAGTTAATGAGATAGGTCAGATGAGGTGATCCAAATAGTTAAACCACACTAATAAAAGAGGTGTGTGATATCTGTCTCTAGGCAACCGTGACAGCAACATACGCAGGCAGTGAGGCACAGACACACAACTGGGGTCCTGTGTAGATCCTGCCATGACAATTTTGTTGGCCTTAGTATTTCCTGTGTTTTATTTTGTTCATCATTGTTAGATTTAGTGTTGATGTGTGTGACAGACATGTGTATTGGACATTTGTGAAAATATGGAACAAATCGCGTCCCGTATTGGTTCAATATGGGACGCAACATTTAACTGTCAATTAAAGGACGATTCCGTATGTTACGGGACGGGTGGCAACCCTAAACCGCTAGCTTCTAGTTAGCAATCAGCATGGGCTCCATATGCAAACCCAGCAACCCAGTCGGTCAAGCGATACATACACAGACGCTCCATTGGGTCTAAGCTTCGGGAATTTGACAAAACAATGCATTTGGAAATATTTTCTAAACTGGAGTATGTTAGCATAGGCCAGGGCAAAACAAGTGTGTGGTTGAGACTGCTACGTCACAGCACAATTTACACTCCAGGCAAACAAAACAATGAGTTTCTTCTCTTGGAGTTTATTAATGAGTGATCCTTTTTAATGCTGTATGTAGCTGGTGGCATAGCTATACATGTAAGACAAAGTCTCTTTTTTTATATAGGCCAGTGCATCATTACAGTTACCTGCTGTTGATCAAGTGTAGCAGTTAGCTGTTGCAGCCTTCAGTGCATGAATTTACACTGTAACAGTGCTGTCATGTTGTACTCCTAGGTATGCCCTGTTATCATAACAATATACTTGTTGTAGCTGTCCAGGCTACTGTGTCCTGCAAGGAATTATGTTGTAATGCACTGCATTGCAGCAAAAATGCTGCTGACAATGCGGACAAGCCACCACATCATCAGGGGATTCCCTTTTCAGACTGAGCTTTCCAAAGTCCAGGAAGGCATAATGCAGAGCCAAACCAGTGAAGACTGAGGTCACATTCATAAGTGTTAACTTCTTTTTTTACAGCAACTCAGAACTTTCAACACAATAAATAAACCAAAAAACACACTTAAATACCTGAGAAACTACAAAATTCAAAGTGTAAAACAAGTTGTTGAATAATATAGTAAATGATACTTTGTGTCAAGATTCAGTGTGTGTGTGTGTGTGTGTGTGTGTGTTGGGGGGGGGGGGTGAAGCCTCCATATCTTCCCTGGGCGTCAGGAAACTCCTGACGTATGCCAAGTACAACACATGATGATGCCTACATTATGTTAAGGCCCCTACACATGATCAGCGGTAAAAACATTTTGCGCCGGTTGTCCCATTGTTTTCCTATGGAGAGAGCGCTGGCGCCCGACTAAGTGGCACCGCTACCCTCGGCGTGGTGCACCGCTCGGATCTGCCGCTTACCGCTGCACTCAAAGTTCAAATTACTTTAAATTTGACCTTGTTTGCCGCTGACCTTTCAAAGTGCAACCAATGAGATAACAGCTCCAGGGAGTGTTTACGAACTACCGTTAAACTAAATACAATGCTAATGTTAGCTTAGCTGTTTGTGTATGTTCGCTATTCCAGGCAGACGCAGTGACTACTGCGTCTGCCTGGAATAGCGACTACTACTACCACGCTACTGCAAGGGCCTTCTTTTGCGACAAACTCAAATACATTGTGTATAATAATTTACAAACAACGATTAGTTTTCCGGAGTGAGAGGAAGTACTTGCATTGCCTAGCAACAGTGAATCGCTCGCACTTGTTGATGACGTATATCTAAGCTCCGCCGCCTCCGCTCAGCGCCTCTGCGCCCTACCTGGCGGTGAGCGAAGAGCAAATTTCTTATCATGTGAAGGCTCCTTTAGTCAACAGGTTAAATGAAGTCAACATCTATATTCACATTTTTTGAATTTGGATTCAGTAAGTCCTTCACTTGTACTGTATTTCCATGTACAAATATTCATGACTGCGGTCAATAAATATTTCTTGTATATCTGTAAGATGTTTCATGTGAATTCATGTGTAATATACAGTATTTCCTTAGGATAAACTTGGCTGTATGTTCAAGAAAAAATATGATCTGAATTTGTAGCATTGGCTGACTTTATTAATTTATTATGGTGTAAGATCAGTGAAGTTATTAGGGTATTATAGATAAAACTCACTGCTCTATCCTCCATAGCTGTATTCAGCCTTGTAAATGTTGTATGTGTTCTGCAGCGAGAAAACATTTAGGTAAACAGGTTCTAAACCTGGATGGTCGATCATGCATGGAGGCCTTTCATCCAGCTGCTGCATCCGTCTTGTAAACTATTATGCATAACATAAGGTGAGTATCTGGAGATGCATTTTATCTGCAATCATAAACTATGATCATAAGTGCAGGTAAAGATAATGTGACCTTTAGCACTTTCTGGAAGCATATGTTCTCAGGCTCTGATTGCATTGTTGCACACCAAAAATCATGCATGTGTCTAGCTAAAGAAATAAGAAACCTTGCATACCAGTATTTGCAACCAATAATAGCACCCATGTTTTAGATTTGAATGCATGTGCTGTCGTTTGCTACTTTTTCTCAGCCGGAGGCGAATGGCCAGTAGTGCTGGCCAGCAGTGTCCTCTGTGTGCGCTCTGCCCATTCATGTGTAAATGACAAGGTACACTGAAACTAAAAGCGCAGTTAGACCGGTCAATGTCTCATCAACCCAGTGGTCGAATTTGATGATAGACACCTCTGTTGACCAGTCAGAGGCAAGAGATTCGAGGCGCAGCACCCAAGTTCACCATAGAAACACCAATGACGATCCAGAAGGGAGTAACCCCAGAGATATATTGCATGAAGAGCGCTCCCCCCACTCTAGAAGCCCCTCCTTTTTATGTAAACAACCAGGAGCTTTGGATTCTCAGCTTTCATATTACACCAGGCTTGTGTGGTTTGTGTGAGGTGGTGACGCACTAAAGTGGACATGCGCTACTTTCGTGTTTTCATTACATGCCCTCATAAGTTCTTGGAGTATGAATTATATTTCGTTTGGTCGGCAATGCTTGGTAGAGGCTTTTAATGAAATTTAATGAAATTTAATTTTAATTTAATGAAAAATAATGACATTTAATTTAATGAAATTTAATGAAAATACATCTGATACAGGATATAAATCCTCTACATCAGATTTAAGATAATAACAACCATACAAAAAAAAACAAACAACAAAAAAACAAAATACAATATACAGTATATTGTATATAATAAAGTATAAAAACCTCAATAATGCATACATATCACTGAAATACATGTAACAACATATCCAGGATAATCTCCCACATTATCTCAAAAATAATCCAAATCCACAAAAATCATATACTTGCTTTATAATTATATAAAAAAATCCTTATTTGACCAAAATTTATCTAGTCTATTTTTAAAAGAATTCACTGATGGGGCCTGCACTACCTCCTCTGGAAGCTCATTCCACACTCTTACAGCCCTAAGTGTAAAAACGTTTTTTCTTTTGTTTTGTTGTCAACTGCTTCAACAAGGTGTGACTTTTCTACATCTTGCACCTCTGACCGGCTCCCTCTCCATAGCAATGGCTAAAGGTAAAAGTGGGTATGCTATTCTTTACAGTAACACGCCATTACAAACTGGTAGCATAATTTGTTAGAAAAAATAAAAACGTTTAAATAATTCAATCTAATGGACATAACATACATCTACTGTATGGCACAATTTCAGAACTACTTATTCCTGCAGTTTCTGACTCTATATTGCAGTTTGGATTTTGCAGCATAGTGTGACGTATGGATTGACTACACACAGCATCATCAACAACTTGAACCTGCATGAAGATGATTGCTTCATTTATGTTGTGTTCAATGGAATTTTTATAGCTCAAGGGAAAAAAAGACTTCCATAAAAAGACTCCCTCTCTGTTACCCGGTTCTGAACCCTGTTTGTAGGGTGCTGTGTTCAAAAGATTAATAAGTTTAAAAAGGAAATAAATAAAAAAGTAAAAGTGACATCATGAAATTGCTTGTCTGTTGTCTGACAAATTAAGCCTCTTACTGAGTGCTGTGAAAAGTCTCTTTCCTCCTTGGTGTGACAGCATTATGGGCCACTTTGCTTCCAAAGAACACCAGCATTTAAATAAAGAAACCTACCCCTCAACAGGGCAGCAAGGCAGTGAGCTGCCCTTTTACGTGGAAATTCTTCCCAGATATAGAGTGACAGGATGTCATTTTACGTTTTAGACATTCTACTGACAGTCGAGAAAGAAACTGGCAGGACTGGCAGTATCAATGGAGAATAGCGTTATAATACTACTACTACTACTAATAATAATAATAATAATAATAATACTAATAATAATAATAATATATGTATTACATTTTTAAAAATAGTGTTTACAACAAAGAATATAGCAAAACACTGAGACAGCGGGATGTTTCCATGTTTGGATTGATGTTTTACTAAATCTAATGGTTACTGCAATTCAGGTTTATTTTTGTAGCTCAGAACATCAGTTCTATTAAGTGATAGTATTAGTCACCAAAGTAATGGCTGAGATCTCAGAAAGCAGACAGGTCGTAAAGAAACCTCCAATCAAACCCTAATGAAGACAAAAATGTCAACACTAAATTTATAACCTAAAGTGTCATAAACATCCATCACAACTTATAGATCCACTTCTTGCTTCAACTTTAAATGACAGTGCTTGCTGTATTTGTCCACACATTGAAAGGGTTATCAATGACATTGCAGGTTCACTAACTTTTGATTTTACACACAAATATAGCAATAGCTAATCTGATGGTTTGTAAATGTTTCATCCAAGTGCTAATGAATTGGATTCATTTTAGTGATGTCAAAGCTATGGTTCCCAATTATTTTGTTCCCTAATTGTGGCAACTCCCTTCTATTTCATCTCTTTCTGTCTTTGTCTGAGGGAACTGAAACTCTGAGTCAGTCACCATGGTAACAGACTCTGTGAACATAACCTGCTCGCTGGCAGGTTTACTATAAGCCCTGAGTTTCTACCTGTCTCCTCCCATGTGAAGAAAGCTGTTAGACATGGATTGCCCATTCATTCCCAATCTGATTGATTTCGAAGCCCATCTTCCAACCCAGATTAGATGTCCTGTCATTTCCAGAGGAATATCTGTTGGAATGCTACCGCTCTCGATAGCATTCTCCGGCCATACATCACCAACCTCACACACCGCAGACATGCGCTCACATCACAGCAATTTCTATGCATAGCACTACATTTTTTTTTCAAGCAGTAATTTTTTGTATGATATTGGGGATGTAGAACACTTCGGAAAGGCAACAGTGTGTAGAGCTGTGAGGAAAGTGACCCTCGCACTGAAACACCTGTTACCAATGATGGTAGTGTTCCCTGGACACAAACCTCTTAGAAACATCAAAGAGGAATTCCACAGGATTGCAGGTGACTAGTGTAGAAATCATATATTCTATTATCTTAAATTATGATAGACATTCTGCTGCGACCTCAGAGTGGGTTCAGTAGCTTAATTAGCTGTCATTTTGCAGGGCTCCCAAATGTGATAGGATGCATAGATGGGACACCAATTCCTATTATAGCGCCTGCAGAAAATGAAGGGGACTATGTGAACAAAAAATCCTTTCACAGCATCAATGTCCAGGTTTATGACCTACCATCTTAGAAAATTATGTATGTACATGAAAATGTATACATTACAATACACTGTAACTCATGTCATTCTCTGCACTGTGAAGATCATATGTGATGCAGCCTACATCATTACAAATGTAGAAGCCAAGTGGCCCGGCTCTGTACATGACTCCCGGCTCTACTGGGAGTGTAGTCTGAGCAACAGATATGCACGCGGTAAGGAAGCTAAAACTTTGTACAAATGTTGTTTGTCTCCATTTTTAATGCACTCAAATGTGTCCTCTATAATTACAGGAGAGTTTGATGGCTACCTACTGGGGGATCGAGGCTATCCATGCCAGCCCACTCTGTTGACCCCTTACCCTGACCCTGAGCCAGGGCCCCAACAACATTTTAATGCGGCCCACTGCAGGACTGGAGCCCGGGTTGAGATGGCCATAGGCATACTAAAATCCTGTTTCCCGTGCCTGCGTAAGCTCAGGGTCACCCCAGAGAGGGCATGTGACATCACTGTGGCATGTGTTGTTCTGCCACACCCTACCGTACAAATGAATGACCCTGAGGATAACCATCCCATCCACCCTGCAGACATGCAGGATGGAAGGGCTGTAAGGGACCTAATCAGCAGAATTACTTTTGATTAAAACAGTAAAATAAAGACAAAGGATTTGTAATATAGTTCCATCCCTTAACATATTTCAACTGGCGTTCCAGTAATAGAATTTCAACGTCTGTTTTTCCAATCTGGCGATACAAATAGACCATTTCCTTTTCACTTTTCTCTATACTCTTCATGAGGTGGATTCTATAAAACTCCTTCACTGGTAACTGGGAAACATATGGACGACATTTAAATCCCACAGTTCTACATACAGATTTAACATGGTATTGACCAAAAATCTCACTGTGTCAAGCTGCGATGTGGAAGTTGATGGATCCTCCTCCTGGTGATGCCCAGCCATGCTCTGTTGAAGGACAAGAATGTGCTAGCTGTTTGTCCATTATCTATGCTCATTACTTCAGTGTACGTGTCAAACTCCAAATTCCACTCAAGAATGTAAAGGAATGTGAATGGGTAGAGCGCTGCCAGTAGCTATACATAATATTAAGACTAGGGCTGTCAGTTTAACGCGTTAATTAGATTAATTAATTACGCTGCAAATTAACACGCTATAAAAATTAACGCAATTAATCATGAGTGGCAAGTCAATGCGCAAGCATTTTAAATTTGGCCCTTTGAGTGACCCGTGGGCTGCATCCTACCTGCGCTACTAGTCAAAAGCAGGGTGACAACAGACGTGGATGCGACACCGGAGAGCGAGGCAAGCCTACTTGGACCTTTGAACGGCAAGTTTATTTATAAAAAGAACAAAGACGGGACTATTAACAAGAACGCAGTGATTTGTACCTTGTGTAAAAAAGAATTTTCCTATCACCGTAGCAGCTCCAGCCTGAATTATCATTTAAACGCCACATGTAAACATGTAGTTGCTGCTAGGGCCGCTAGTGCTACCGTGAGCTCACTCCGCCAACCCACACTTGCTGAGTTAGGAAAACGAATGAGCAAAACCACGACAGAAAAACTGACAAACTCAATCGCAAAGTGGGTTGCTGCTGATTGCAGGCCGATTTCAATCGTGGAAGACGAGGGCCTAAAAGAGGCGTTTCAGATAGCGTCATCTGACTCTAATTTCCAGCTACCGTCGAGAACTACAGTGATGAAAAGAATTCACCAGCTGTAATGTGAATGTCAGTGAATTGTAATATCCTAGAATTCAAATTCTTTATTTGGGGACCTTTAGCAGATATGAGATTAAAATGCGATTAATTAGATTAATTAATTACAAATCCTGTAATTAATTAGATTAATTTTTTTAATTGCCTGACAGCACTAATTAAGACACACTTCAGTAGGCCTCTCTGGATCTCTCCCTATGGCAGCAGACAGCATTTCTTCATCATCATCATCCTGTGATGAAGGAAAAGATACTGTTTCAGAATATTTTGAACTACCATCTGAGACAAGATCTGAGTATGGAATACTTACAGCTGCAGGTTGTTCAATAGTTTCAGTACTAGGAGGCTGAACGAGGCAGATGAGACCATCCACAACTGTTTGGGGGGCGGGGGGAGATTTTAACTTCAAACCTCTGTATGTTACGATCCTACAGACCAAGGGGGTATTCCAGGTAGGTGGTTCAACAAACTCTGAGTTTATCCCTGAACGCTGAGTTGACTTACCCTGAGATGGGAAACTCTGAGTTTCCGGTTCCAGAACAGCTGATCAGAGTTACAGATGTAGCGGCCTCGAAAATTCTCCTAATCTCGTGCTGGGGCCCTGGCGGGTCCGTGACCGGTCCCTGCTCTGCAGTAGGCGGGTTCGTGACTGTAATGAGATCCCCCCCCGATGACGTCATCGGTGCGGGGCCAACTCGTAACGCCCCTAAGCTCCATTTGCGGAAACTACCTGCACTCGCTCGATCACTCCACCAGGAGGAGCAGTCATTATAATTGGTTACTGTGTCAACTTTGCTGAGTTGTTCATTAGATCTGCACATAGCCTCCACTGCTGTAAGAAAAACTGCTTGTCTAGTAGAGCACCCTGTGCAGTTTTTAAAATATAATTATGCTTAATCATCCACATTATTGTCGTGCTTATTCACAACCTTGGATCTGCTCATCTGCCAATCCTGCCTTTTCCTCCACATCTCTCTCCACCTTTGGAGAGGCTCCCAGCGCATCTCCACGTGCCGAGTGATTTGTGCTCAGAAAATTAATCATGAATAACAGAAGTTGTGCGTCGCGTTTTTCTAGCATTCTGAACTGCTAAACAGTTAAATGTTTAATACTCTGCCTGATTCGCGGAGCCACTCTGCTTTTCATTTGGTGAGCTTCCTGTTTGTAGCGCATTTTAGATTTGCGGGTCGCTATTTGATGCGGTTACCAGCAATACGCAGAGTCCTGTATGTGTGTGTACTGTATATTACTGGACAGAAATCATTTACAGTGCGCTGAAGAGGGAGGGACGGGAGGATGAAATGCCAATTTCAGCCTGTGATCTGACTGAACAGCCTCATGGAAGTGATATTTTACAGTTCTACATATTTTAATCTAACGAAATTCGTTAAAACAAGTCACTTGGTGCTTTCAAAGTCATGTCATTGAGCTGAAAGGTTCCAGATTTCGTTCGCCTTCACAGGCGGCTGCGGAGCGCTGCAGACGGCTCGCACTGCGCACTGCGATGTTCAACATCATAGGCTTAATATACTGTAGTTAATTATCACTGATCTTTTTCATCACTCTGTCTGTGTGACTGTCTGTGTCCTCCTCTCTGTGTCTCTGTCTCTTTTTTCAGACTGTTCACGCAATGAATATAAACAGTACTATATAGTCGCGGGAAAACATAGTACTCAGAAGCACACCAAGAAGTTTTTTACGTCAGGTGTTGTGCACGCGTGTTTGATATTTGTATTGTGTCGCTGCACCTCAAATAAATGTTTTTTTGGGAAACGGAAATGTTCAACATGACTTCATCATGTTAGACCAGGCAGATAGGTTCTTACTACAACATCAACTCTCCCTCTGCAGCCAGCGAGCCTCATCCCCCGCACGACACCTACATTCAATCATGAATAATCCTAATGGGCCAATCAGACCAATGAAAAAAAACAATGTTGTGGGGCATAAAGGGCCAATGGGCCGATGTAGATGGGCCAATCTGCTTGTTTTTATTGGCCAATCAGTTAACACACACACATGAAAACGGCCAATAAACAGTGAAATCAGTATCATGAGTATTTCTCAGATGATGATTTCTGTATCTATCTAATCCGTGGCATGCAATATTTCACCCCGATTTTGGATAAAGTATAAATCCAATTGTTTCATTGTTTCATATTTTGAAGTATTTCCACACAAAGCTGGTGGCAGACAGCACGTTATGCATGTAAATAAATAAATATAAAGGCGACTAAATTGACATTAGATATGTGATATTTTGTTGATTTTTCATAATTTCCAGAGTAAAAAATGCATTCTTGATGTGCTTCTGAGTACAAAGAAGATGCACATGATTTAAAACACTTCACACTTAAACATCAGAAGCAAACACAGTTTTGCATCACAGAAGTTTACATTTCAGCTGTCGTGGCCAAATCTCTTGTTAACTTATTAAGCTCTTCCGCACAGTGTGACATCTATTTTAATTATTAGAGAGCTGCTCTAATGGCTACTGATAGACAGTCCATTCTATTCTATAAACTGTTGGTGGTTTGTGAACTTCACTGCATTTGTGCATTTGAAGCGATTAACTCCCGTAAACCTGTAGTTTCACTGACACATCGCGCATCATCACCACGGGCGTCATGATGTTCTCCTGTCTGTCACTCTGTCAGGCATGTGTAGTGTCGAGCCGGCCGCGTTGTTGGCTGAAAAGTCATTATTTGCATTACAGTGTATCCTTTGCTCTAACTCAATGGATGGTCGCCAGCCAAACAGGCTCCCAGCCCCCACTGTCCCACAGACTAGCTATGGCCAGTAAAATAGGTGGAGGGCTGAGGGGAGCGCCTACCTCCAGTAATTAAAAATCAATTTGTGCCACAGATATTAATATTGTGTCGCTGGCTACTTTATAGACTTCACTGAATGTTTCCATTACACTTAATTACATTTATGGATAAGCCAACTTTCCCACCTCCCTCATGCATCAAAATGTATATTATCAGTCCGACCAGGAAATCTTGCCATTGCAAAAATTAGCGCATATTCAGCCAATACTAATATGACTGTCTACTGGCCGCTTCCTGGTCTATTTTTGCCGAAAGCCGCGCGCCTGTTGCGGAAAACATAGGCGAGCCCTGGAATCTCCAGATGACGCGCTCTGCTCCTGCAGCTCTGTCTCTGTTCCAGCGCATGTAAAGTAAAATTAGGTCATCATTTTTGTTGATAATTATCAAAAGCAAACTCTATGTAAACAGATGGAGCCTGTTTATTCTTGGAGTCACAGGCTGTTTTGTAAAGCTACATCACTTTTATGACTCAGGAATGATTTTGTAACTTTTTTTTTTTTTCGAAGTTATGTTTTGGGCTTTTTGGCCTTTAGTGTATAGGACAGCTGAGGAGCAGCCATAAAAGTGGTTCAGGAGAGGGAAGATGACATGCAGCAAGGGCTGAAAGAGGGCGCCAAATCTCCGCCACATGATTTCGTAATTTTGAGCTGATGCTTCTCGACTGTTTCTGTAATGTGAAGTATGCTTATTATCATATAGAAAGTGATTATATACAACTTTTTTACATGAGTTTGTTTTTTTTGATCGCAACAATCACAAAAAAATCATACAGTATATTGTAAGAGAAAAACTTAGGAATTTCCTGTTTGCAAATCGAAAATATGCATTAAAACAGGCTGATGGAAACACACATTTATGACTTTTTTAAGACTTTGTGCGAGAAATATTTTTCTAAGTTGATTTAAATAATCAACGTAAAATAGTTGAATAACTGTGACTGCCTAACTACAAATAAGCCTACTAAAGCAGATGAATGTAGTGGAGTAAAAATCTTTGCCCTTGAGATGTGTTCCTGTGAGGGACACGCCATCTCCTGGTGACACCCTGCAATTGAATGAAGAGGCGTGTTTATAGTGGATTCTGGGCACACCCCCAAGAGGAGGGGGGGGACTGGTAGCTGGCTGGCAGCCGGCTGCGAGCCGGCTGGGAGCTGGATGGCCTCTGGCTGGGAGGGGAATTTCGAGGCTGCTGCATCTGTAGTTCAATCAACTCTGAGTATGTTAACCTTAAGTTGTGCACGTGCACAACCGCTATAAAAAGCCATCATCAATGGAGCCCCGATACCACGAGTCACCATGACAACTAACAAAAAAAGATCAAGTTATTTTACCCCGCTGGAGTTGGAGGTGTTATTGCAGGCCTATGCGGAGTATGACCACATATTTCGGCGTAAATGTAATACCGCTGCAGCAGCGAAGGAGAGAAACGGCATGGGAAAAATTGCTTCCCGAGTCAACGCGTAAGTTTAAGTGTATTCCACTGACTTAACATTTAACCGTACTTAAGATCGTAGAATACAGTTATGAATGAGAATAGGAATAAAATCAAATTTTCATTTAGGTGCAATCCAACAGGGGAGAAACGGACTTGGAAGCAGCTGAAAATGAAATATAAAAACATCATTCAAAAAGGTAAGGCATATTTTGCTAGGCTATGATTGTACCTCACTTTGATTTTAATTTCTTTTTCTTTTTCTTACTTGACTTAGGCTATTAAACAAAGTAAATCAGTGGCTACTTCAAGTAGTAATTTAAAGCCCTAACAAAATGTTGTTTTAACACGTCATCTCACTTAATATCCCACTTTGTACATTAACACTTGATACAATATCTACACATTTTTATTTTATACCTATTGAAGTCATTAAAAATGTCACGATGTGTCCACGAACACTCAATAAAATACTAATCTAAAAAAAAAAACATTTGAGTTCTGCTCAGCCAACAGAAAGAAGGCAGAGGCCCAAAAAACGGGTGGAGGCCCACCTCCACCACCTCTGACAGAGGCTGAGGAGCTGGCCCTCAGTCAAAACCGTGACCGACCGGTGGCTGAAGGCATCCCCGGGGGAAGCTCATCTGAGCCTGTCACCCCCCAGGACACAAGTGCCTACATCAGATGCAAGTATACATTTGTGTCTTTTTAAAAAAATAAAACATATATAACACTTCTTATATATGAAACTATATGAAATCTCCACCCCAACAGTTGTGGATGGAGTCATCTGCCTCGTTCAGCCTCCTAGTACGGAAACAATTGAACACCTTGCAGCTGGAAGTACTCCATACTCAGATCTAGCTTCAAATGGTAGTTCAAAATATTCTGAAACAGTATCTTTTCCTGTATCACAGGATGATGATGATGATGATGATGATGATGATGATGATGATGATGATGATGATGATGATGAAACGCTGTCTGCTGCCACAGGGAGAGATCCAGAGAGGCCTACTGAAGTGTGTCTTAATATTATGTATAGCTACTAGCAGTGCTCTACCCATTCACATTCCTTTACATTCATGAGTGGAATTATGAGTTGGACATGTACACTGAAGTGATGAGCATAGATAATGGACAAACAACTACCACATTCTTGTCCTTCAACAGAACATGGCTGGGCATCACCAGGAGGAGCGTCCATCAACTTCCACATCGCAGCTTGACACAGTGAGATTTTTGGTCAATACCATGTTAAATCTGTATGTAGAACTGTAGGCTTTAAATGTCGTCCATATGTTTTCCAGTTATATAGAGTCCACCTCATCAAGCATATAGAGAAAAGTGAAAAGGAAATGGTCTATTTGGATCGCCAGATTGGAAAAACAGACGTTGAAATTCTATTACTGGAATGCCAGTTGAGGTGGGTGCACTTCAAAGGTGAAATATGTTAATGGATGGAACTATATTATAAATCCTAACTGCTGCTTTTGTACTTTTAGGAAAAAACACATGTGAATTTGTCATTATTTGACTGTTTTAATCAAAATTCTGCAAAATTCTAATTCTGCTGATTAGGTCCCTTACAGCCCTTCCATCCTGCATGTCTGCAGGGTGGATGGGATGGTCATCCTCAGGGTCATTCATTTGTATGGCAGGGTGTTGCTCTCCTCTAATAGTTGCAATATTATGGAGAACAACACATGCCACAGTGATGTCACATGCCCTCTCTGGGGTGACCCTGAGCTTACGCAGGCACTGGAACCTGGATTTGAGTATGACTATGGCCATCTCAACCTGGGCTCTAGTCCTGCAGTGGGCCACATTAAAACGTTGTTGGGGCCCCGGCTCAGGGTCAGGGTAAGGGGTCAACAGAGTGGGCTGGCATGGATAGCCTCGATCCCCCAGTAGGTAGCCATCAAACTCTCCTGTAATTATAGAAGACATATGTGAGTGCATTAAAAAGGGGGACAAAGAACATTTGTACAAAGTTTTAGCTTCCTTACTGCGTGCAAATCTGTTGCTCAGACTACACTCCCGGCAGATCCGGGAGTCATGTACAGAGCCAGGCCACTTGGCTTCTACATTTGTAATGATGTAGGCTGCATCACATATGATCTTCACAGTGCAGAGAATGACATGAGTTACAGTGTATTGTAATGCATACATTTTCACGTATGTACATCATTTTAAAGATGGCAGGTCATAAACCTGGACATTGATGCTGTAAAAGGATTTTCCATTCAAATAGTCCCCTTCGTTTTCTGCAGGCGCTGTAATGGGAATTTGTGTCCCATCTATGCATCCTCTCACATGTGGGAGCCGCAAAATGATAGCTAATTAAGCTACTGAACCCACTCTGAGGTCGCAGCAGAATGTATATCATAATTTAAAATAATAGAATATATGATTTTTACATCAGTTACCTGCAATCCTGTGGAATTCCTCTTTGATGTTTCTAAGAGGTTTGTGTCCGGGGAAAACTACCATCATTGGTAACAGGCGTTTCAGTGCGAGGGCCACTTTCCTCACAGCTCTACACACTGTTGCCTTTCAGAAGCGCTCTGCATCCCCAGTGTCATACAAAAAACTACTGCTTGCAAAAAAATGTAGCGCTATGCATTAAATTTGTCATGATGTGAGCACACGCCCGCAGTGTGTGAGGTTGGTAATGTATGGCCGGAGAATGTTATCCAGATAAATTATACCGTCTGAGGAAAAGCGGTAGCGTTCGAACAGATATTCCTCTGGAAATGACAGGACATCTAATCTGGGTCAGAAGATTATCTCGCGATGTAAAGTGTTACGAATCAGTTGGGCTTCGATATCAATCGGATTGGGAATGAACGGGCCATCTATGTCTACCAGCTTTCTTCATGTGGGAGGAGACAGGTAGAAACTCAGGGTTTCTTATAGAAACCTATAAACCTGCCAGTGAGCAGGTTATGGTCACAGAGTCTGTTACCATGGTGACTGACTCAGAGTTTCAGTTACTCCTCTTTCTGGAACGGAAAACTCAGAGTTTCCCTCATCTCAGGCTTAACTTACTCTGAGTTTTCACATAACCCGCTTTCTGGAATACCCCCCAGTTTTCTCCCAGTGTGTTATTTTTTCCTTTACCCCAGCGTTATTGTTGCCTGTCTGTTCTCGCCTGTCTTTCTAGCTGGGTGTTTGCCTACACCCAGCCAGCTCCACCTTGTCAGGTGCTCACGTGATGCACTTGATGCTGACTAAGCACTGAATAAAAGAGAGCTCTCTCCTACCTGTTGCCAGATTGTCCTGAATCCCTGCCAGTGTCTTTGTAAGTTCATTGTGAGTCTCCTCTCCTCCTGAGTTGTTAATGCAAACTGTTTTTGGACTGCCACTTAAGTATGCTTTTGAGTTTCAGTGTCTTCCTGCCACAACAACACATGCCTTGCCTCAAACCCGCTTTGTTGGAGCTACCTTCCTCTCCCACTCCTTCTGAGTGCAACATTAAACATCATTTGATCTGGCCCCAGAAATAAAGTACTGGATGGATTTTGTAATTCACTATATTCAGAGCTGAGCCACAAAATAAGCAACCCCCCCCCCCCCCAAAAAAAAACCTCACACATGCAGCTAGTACAAAACAAAGCTACTTTTAACATATACTAGACAACAAAATTATCAGCCCTGTTTTAGCCTCTCTTCACTAGTCAATCATCTTTATAGAACTCCATGTTTTAGCTTACATGCCATCCAAGATTGTGTCACTGTCGCTTTTTGCCATGATGTCAGATTAACAAAAAGTAACCTCCTTGAGTGTTGCCATGTTCCTCCTCCTTCTCCCCTCAACCATTTTCTTAACTCTGTAACTGAATTTGCCATTGGACACTGCAAAGGCGTATGTCCTTTTAACACCATTGCAACTACATTTTTGCCTTGTCTATAGAAGCAGTGTCTCAAACACCCCATGATGGTCTATGCACTTGTATGAGAGAAAAAGAGAAAAAAGGCAGAGATAGAGGTGTTGTGGGAAAGTGAGTGTTTGTTCTTGTCTGAATGCCTCCTCCAGTACAGCAAGCATTTATCACGCTGCTCTCCCACTCGTTCCCTGTCTCAGCTTGGACACTGCATGAATACATTTCTGCCAGTTCAGATGTTTATTTTTTCTGACAGCCTCACTTCCGGTTTGAGTTCAAGGTCATCAGGGGATTTTACTGGATTAACACTGGAAACAAGTGAAGCAATTAAACAATAGCATTGTCCACATAACAGTAAATAGGAACAAAAACCCTGGGTTACACCACACGTCAGCTGAGCAGATGAGGAGACATAACACTCAATGGCCACAGAAAAATTTCTGTGACAAATAGAAAGTCCAGTCCAGGGCAGAACCTGTTATACCTGTCCCATTGGCAGAACCTGTTATACCTGTCCCATTGCTCAAGTCGACCGAGGACAATAGAACAATTTGCATTGTCGAAAGTTGCACTCAGGTCAAGCAGCAATAGAAATGAATATTCCCCTGCAATGGCATGCATTGAAGTATCATTGGAAACCTTAAGCAGAGCAGTTTCAGTTAGGGATGTCTCGATCACATTTTTTGCCCCCTAGTCATTTGATTTTGAGTATCTGCCGATACTGAGTCCCGATCCGATACTTCTACAAGACATTATGAAACGAACTAAGAGCAAAGAATAAGATCCAGGATGTCCCTTATTTTTATTTATTTATGCATTAATTTTTTTTTAACCAATGGCTCTTATATTAACATGTATATTCATACCCTTTTAAACTGTATTTTAGACATTAAGTCATGGATTGCAGAAAACTTCCTACAGCTCAACCAGGATAAAACAGAGGTTTTAGTTATTGGTCCTGAAGGCAAGAGAGAGACACTTTTACCAAAACTACAAGGTTTTACACCCTCACAATCTGTTAAGAACCTGGGCCTCATTTTTGACTCTGAGCTTAGTTTTATTCCTCATATTAAAAATGTAGCAAAGAGTTCTCTCTCAGGCTAACACGGAGGTGCTGATGCATGCTTTTATCTCCTGCCGTCTAGATTATTGTAATGCCCTGCTCTCTGGTCTTCCCAAATAGACTATCCATAACTTACAATTACTCCAGAACTCAGCCGCACGTGTGCTGACAAGGACCAGAGGGCGGGAGCACATTAAACCGGTTTTAGAATCGCTGCATTGGCTCCCCGTGTGCTTCAGGATCGACTTTAAGGTGCTTTTATTAGTTTTTAAGTGTCTTAACGGTCTTGGGCCATCTTATTTATCTGACCTGTTCTTATCATATCAGCCCTCGCGTACTCCTGAGGTCCTCTGACACAGGCCTTTTGATTGTTCCAGGGGTTCGGACCAAAGCCCACGGGGAGGCGGCATTCAGCCATTATGGTCCGAAGCTTTGGAACAGCCTGCCAGAGTGCATCAGGACTGCAGAGACCATTGATTTTTTTTAGAGGAGGCTCAAAGGTCCCCTTTTTAGTTTGGCTTTTAATTGATTTCTTATACTCTTTTAATTCAAACATGTTTTACCCTAGCACATTGTCTTTTAGTTTTTAGGTCCTTTTATTTTATTCAATTTAAGGTTTCAGGTCTTTTATTCTATTGTCTTTTAGGTTGTAGGTGCAGTGTATTGTAAACTTCTGAGGTAGCTTGAATTACAGTCTCAAGTCAGAACAGAACACAGAAATAAAATAAAATTTTCTTCACATTAGGAATAGCGCAACATTAAGTAAGGGATAATGCCCGACGAGGTGTCCATTATTAGAAATGAATGGACGACACAGAGGTGTGAACCATCCAACGTGAAGCGTCCCACACGGATGAATGGACTTCGCTTTCATTTCTGATGATGGACACCTTGAAGGGCATTATCCACTTATACCATGGTCACTTAAGAAAGAAATAAATATTAAATCAATTATTAATACGTTAATGTTGTTTTTTTCCATTAAAATCGTAAGTTTTTCACAAGAAGCGGCTGAGTGGACGATTTAATATCTCTCGTTGTGATGCGTTGCCAAGGTAACCGGCTTTGGCCACAGAACCTGCAGCTCGGTCGGCCGCAGCTGTTATATTAGGCCTAATCAGTGGAGGGAAGTGAGATGATTGCTTAACGTTATGTTACGTGATACAAAGTATCATTTCAGATCATGCGCTGTTCAGTCGCGTCTGTCACAGACACAGACCCGGCCTGTAAACGTTGGTAGTTAATAAATACTATTTTATTCTCATTTATCCTTAATCACTAGCCCATGTATTGTAAATGTGAGAAAAATAACAATAAATATACATATGTATATATATTATTTACCTGATACCTGATCGGGACATAACGTCCGATCCGATCAAGTCTGCAGTCACGCGATCGGCCCCGATTTCTGATCACGTGATCGGATTGGGACAACCCTAGTTTCAGTAGGCTGACTTTAGATTGCTTCTTTATTGATCCCAATTTGGGGAATTATTTTGTTGCAGTAGCAATTAAACATACAGACTATCACAGAATATATAACAATTGTTGAAAAAAGTAACAAAAAATATAAACAGGAATAACAGCAGTTTGTTAAAAATTGAACTAAATCATAGGCGGCGCCAAGGAGGGGCTTGCCGGTGCTTCAGCTCCCCCTAGTGGTAACATAGCACCCCCATAGCACCCCCATGAAATCCAATAAAAAATCATTAAACAAAGTATATTTTTATGACATTTTATCTCATGTGCTTTTTTATCATCTGCTGTCAGGGGTCTCAGCTCTAAACCCAAAGCACAGATCTTTTTGAGATCAGAGGTGCTTATTGACTATGGCACAGAATTATGACATTGCTTAGGATAACTTAAATGCAGAGTTGCATCAAGCCCGACGTCTTCTCGAAAGAAAATCACAAGAGGGACACTCTGTTAACACAACTTTGGAACTTTGAACACTCACGGCACCATACAAGGACGCATTTATGGACTTGTACAAACTCCTCTGTATATCCCTGACATTACATCTTCTTCCTGCGAACGATCTTTCTCCTGTCTCTGCTGTTTGAAAACCTATCTGAGGAGCAGTAGCAGAGATGCTCATAGCAGTAACCTTGGACTTTTGGCTATCAATATTCAATTCAATTCAATTCAATTCAATTCAATTCAATTCAATTCAATTCAATATACCATTAAAAGGGCACAAGGGGAGTGTTTTTTTAATTTCCGATGGTGATGGGTTGCTGTTTTGATATGCTTTTTGCAAGTATGTTATCTATTGTGTTTGCATTTTGATGTTTTTGTCTCTCATGGCACAATGGTTTTAAACATTGTTTGATAAGTACATATGGATGTTTCCACTTTCATGCAGTTCTGATTTGAGATAGTTACCTAATTAGTGTGTCAATAGTAATCGTGTCACACAGACCTGTTTAGGTGTGACACCGGAAGGAGACACCGGGGGAGACACACGAGAGATTGCGTTTCAATAAAAAAAATAATGTAATTGAAATCCCACTGTTTCTCGATCTGTGCATAACCTTTGGCTTTTGAATTAAGTGAATGTCAGACAGTGGCATAATATTACAGTTCTGGAATACTTGCAAAACTATATTAACGTTGTGTAGTTACTACTGTTTATGTGTGTGCTTGTGCACATACTGTATCTCTAGGAGCACCCCCAGTCAATGTTGGAGCACACACATAGCACATGCAATCAAATTTCTCTGGCGCCACCCCTGAACCAAATATAAGTAAATATATAGTTCTATAATTTGTATTATAATGTATAGTACATATTATATAATATTAGAATAAGACAACAAAAAACAATTTAACTGAGAATATAAACAAGTATTTACAGCAAAAAATCTGTGCAGTTTCAGATGATAAGTAAATGTAAACAGTAGCCCGTATGCAATATTGTAGTAGTGCAGATAATATGTAAAATATTGGGGTTTGTGAGGTTGGTGGATTATCTGTTTAAGTTGCTATTGTACAGTGTGATGGCCTCCCTATGTGGACTGTACTGGGGTGGGCGACACTGCGAATTTTAGTAGTGATCCGATACCAAGTAAATTCAGGGCTTGTATTGCCAATACCGATACTTTTTACTTGAAATAACATGATCATTGAATAATTTTGTGATTTCGCATTTAGTTGGTTGATTATGATTATGATAAAACACAGGACAAAGATATTTCCTACTTGGAATCCTGTGGCTGGGATCAAGTGTCACTAGACTCTTAAAACCCTCCTGTTCAACCACAGAGATGGGTTGTACAGTAGGTCCTTCACTATCATCTCGGCAATGGTCCTTGTAATATCCATGGCTCGTGAGTTATCTAGGTGAAATAACAAAATGATTAAGATAATTAAATCTGTAACTGTAATCTGCATGTAGCCTAAATAGGGATACTAATTTGTTTTTCAACAGTTAACACAAAGGGTTATTACATTCAGCCATATTCATATTTCAGGTTTGAGGTATATATCTTTATATAAGTGTATATTTTTGAGTTCCACTAACTGTGGAAAAAACTGGCTGAACATATGATAATAGTTTATTCAGTCTGCTGAAATGGCCTCTCTGATCACCAATTACACTGTGAAAAACATAACTTAATGCTGGAGTTTACCTGGATACTCCTGATTTTTTGGATGAAAAGCCTCTTCCAGAGACCTCTGTCTGTCCAGGCCCCTGGAAGGGGTCTTGTGTGTGTTTGGGGATCTCCCCCCTCCTCCTCCTCCTCCTTCCTTAACTTTTTTGGTAGCTTGGAGTTCTCCCGAGGGTGAGGTGCTTTAATGTGTTTGTGCAAATTTGCGGTGTTACCACAGTGGCAAATTACTTTCTTGCACACATCACATGTAGCAGTTTCCCAATCAGCTGCAGCAGGGGCGGCTGGCCCAAAGGGAGCGTAGTGCACCGCCCTCCTTAAGCCACACCAAAAAAAAAGAGAAAAAAGAGTTTATTTTACTAAGTCTTAATATTATTGTCCAATCAGCAGCCAAAGTATCACTTTCCAACCAGACGCCCCGCTCCCTTGGACCCTACAATTAATTTCTATGGGGCCCGGGAGGGCTTGCCCCAACGTGATTTTGTCATACTGATGCGTGCTCGGACAATATGCACAGCGCACAAAAAGAAAAGAAAAAAAAAAAAGAAAAAAGATACTCACAGTGCGCACGCATTGGGACTCAGGAGACTGCAAGAGCGACATGGCTAGCAACTGCAACATTGGCCATGCTTTCCATGGAGTGGGAACTTGTCAGGAACATGCCTGATTTCAATGAGAGGGTAATTGATCACTTTGCCTGCTTGAAAGAGAGGCAATCAAAATTTCAGTAAGTGATGAGTGAGTGTGTTATTAAATGGTGAGTTGTGTTATGTTGTACTCTCCAAATGTTGAATTGTAAATAGTTGTATTGATTGCCTATTGCCAGCCAAATACTGTATATACTGAAAATGTTCTGGAAAGTTTTGATGATAGTATAATTTGACTTGATTATTGCTATGGCATCCATGGTGCCTATAAATTGTAGACTGTGCTAACAGTGATTTCATACGCAAACCAGTGACAATATATCTGTTCACGACCACGGTGGAAGTGTTTTATTGTGGAACCTAATTTATTGTATTTGAGACATTTAACTTGATATAGCTATACAAAAATACTGTACAGTATGTACAATTCATGTCTGGTGTTGCCATCTAGTGGTTGAACAGGAAAACCAAAGTAAACAATACAATGTAACACTATACAGTTAGCTATCTGACTGTTATTTATTATTATTTTTCTCATTGAACGGGTCATCTTAGCCTTCACCGCAACAGTTGCCCCGCTGGGAAATTTGTAGACGATGCTAGTAGCGATCCAATACCAATAGGAACCTTGGTATCGATACTATCGATATTTAGATTGATACCCCCAGCCCTAATTCTCATGTGTGCACTCCACGAAAACACACCACCAGAAGTTGACCTCAAAGAGAGAGAGGTTAGTCAAAATAAAAGCACCAAACAAGAAAAATAAACTTCCTGCATTCGTAGACCATTGTTTCTCAATTGACAACAATGTTCGATGTATTTTTCACCTTAGTGAGGGGGGTGCTTTCCAGACCCCACACAGCTATGTTCTGATCTCTTGTGCATCAAGGATATTCAATCAATCAATCAATCAAACTTTATTTCTATAGCTCCTTTCATACATAAAAATGCAGCACAAGGTGCTTGACAAAAGATAAAAACATAACATAGCAATATAAAAGCAACTACCCCTCCCAACACACCGGCAGACATACGTCATGTACACACCCACCCGCACACAACCACACACATACACATACCCACACACACCCACCCCAACGAAAATGGCAGGGCACTGAGGCATCATGAGAGGAAAAAGGAAAAGTAAACCACCTACGGGGAGCTCATCCGCACTGCAAAGGATCACCGGCCGTGGCCACAGGGAGCGCCGCCACAACGGAGACCCCCAACCCAGACAAACCGGGGTGGACTCCACACGCAGTGCAGAGCCCCCCAGTCCTCTGGGCCCGAGGGGTCCCCAGGACGACGCCCCGGCGGGCAGACCAGACACCCCTCCCAGTGCGGAGGCCCCCCATGAGGAAGCACTGGAGCTAAAACCTAAAAGACAATAGAATTAAATGACCTAGAACCTAAAAGACAATAGAATAAAGGACCTAAAACCTAAAATTGAATAAAATAAAAGGACCTAAGAGCTAAAAGACAAAGTACTGGGATAAAACATGTCTGAGTTAAAAGAGTATAAGAAATCAATTGAAAGTTGAAACTAAAAAGGTGAGTCTTGAGCCTTCTTTTAAAAATATCAACAGTCTCTGCAGTCCTGATGCACTCTGGCAGGCTGTTCCAAAGCTTCGGACCATAATGGCTGAATGCTGCTTCCTCGTGGGCTTTGGTCCGAACCCTTGGAACAATCAAAAGGCCGGTGCCAGAGGACCTCAGGATCCGCGAGGGCTGGTATGATAAAAACAGGTCAGATAAATAAGATGGCCCAAGACCGTTAAGACACTTAAAAACTAATAAAAGCACCTTAAAGTCGATCCTGAAACACACGGGGAGCCAATGCAGCGATTCTAAAACCGGTGTAATGTGCTCCCGCCCTCTCGTCCTCGTCAGCACACGTGCGGCTGAGTTCTGTAGTAATTGTAAGTTATAGATAGTCTTTTTGGGAAGACCAGAGAGCAGGGCATTACAATAATCTAGACGGCAGGAGATAAAAGCATGCATCAGCACCTCCGTGTTAGCCTGAGAGAGAAACCGGCGGACTCTGGCTATATTTTTAAGATGATAAAAACCATTCTTTGTTATATTTTTAATATGAGGAATAAAACTAAGCTCAGAGTCTAAAATGACGCCCAGGTTCTTAACAGATTGTGATAGTGTAAAACCTTGTAGTTTTGGTAAAAGTGTCTCTCTCTTGCCTTCAGGACCAATAACTAAAACCTCTGTTTTATCCTGGTTGAGCTGTAGGAAGTTTTCTGCCATCCATGACTTAATGTCTAAAATACAGTTTAAAAGGTTATCAATAGGCCCCATGTCGTCAGGAGACACGGCAATGTAAAGCTGTGTATCATCGGCGTAGCTATGGAAACTGATGCCATGTCTCCTGATGACATCCCCAAGGGGAAGCATGTAAAGATTAAAAAGTACTGGACCTAAAATTGACCCTTGGGGTACCCCACATTTCATTTCACGAGTTCCGGAGGAACATGTATCCAAACTTACATAGAAACAACGGTCTGTGAGATAGGAGTAAAACCATTTAAAAACAGTACCAGAGAGGCCCACCAGGTTTCTGAGTCTATTTAATAAAATGTGGTGATTCAAGATTTTTTTATTTGAAGGAAGCCTTTTTGTAGTAAATACAGAGAGGCAGCTAGGAATGTGGCATGGGAGACGTTGTCTTCTAAGCCTTGGCTAAGTAACTCCATACCTGTGTGGGTCAAGGACTTTGCTAACACCACAAGTTACCACAGTTACAAGCTCAAGCCTCAGCCCCAGGTTCCCAGTCTGCCAGTTTTCAGCCAACTAGTCTTCACTCTGCTTCTCAGCCAGCTATTATGCTACTTCAGCCTGCTATTCTAATGTCATCTCCTGCTCCTGAATCAGCTAGCCAATTGGCCTTCTAGCCACCTGCCAGCTGTTCTTCCAAATACAGCAAGCCACTGGCCTCCTAGCCTTGAGCAATGTCCTGTTCCTGAGTTAGCTAGCTTCCTGCCTTCAACTTCATGTCCTCTCCACTGCCCAGCACCTTGGAGGTTCCACTGCCCCATGCCATGGAGATTCTGCTACCCAGCACCCTGGCTGATGCCTTTCTAGTTCCAGACTTTCCAGCCACCAGAGTGTGAGGCGGATGTCGCTCCCACTCCTGAGTTGGCTAATATCTCCCCAGTTTGTGAGTCTGATGTCTATTCAACAGCTTGGTTAGCTGATGCCATGTAAGGTCCTGGTCCCAGTTGGCAGTCTGGCAGACATCTTCTCCTGGTGTCCTGTCAGTGGTCTGCTTACCTGTGCTCCTGGTTTCCAACATTAACTCATATTATTGTGTTGCTTTGTTCATTTACTGCATTTTTGCTATATTTTACTTAACATCCATCACAGGGTGAAAAAAGAATTACCACCTTGTAGCTGTATGCTACAACAAACTATGCTATAACAAAATATTTAAACAAGAATAACAGCAATTGCAAAAAATATTAGTAGTATACCTAAATATCTAGTTATATAATATGTATTATATTATATATAAAGCTGTCCCTGTGACAGCGGAGCTGGAGCAGTCTATTAGAGAAGGAGCTCTGCTGTCTGTCCATGAGGTGGTGAAGAGAATGTTCAGGGTTATCCATGATGGATAACAGTCTGTCCAATGTCCTCCTCTCCACCACTTCCTCAAAGGTATCTTATTTGCAGCCAATAATGGAGCCGCCTTCCTGATTCAGTCTGTTGGTGTCACCGGCTCCGATGCTGTTCCCCCAGCACACTGCAGCAAAGAAGAGTGCGCTGGCAACAACAGACTGGTAGAAGATCTCCAACATCTTGCTGCATACGTTGAATGGTCTGAGCCTCCTAAGGAAATAGAGTTGATGTTAGTTTTCCAATTTAGTTAGTTTCCAAGTCATTTGGAATTCTCCACCACTGTGACATTCTTCCCCAGAAAACACAGTGGTTGTGTGGTCATCCTGCTCCTTCTGAAATCAATCACCATCTCCTTGGTCATGGCCACATTAAGCAGCAGGTGATTTCTACCAGACCATTCCACAAAATTGTTCACCACTGCTCCATATTCCTCCTCTCATCCATTGTTTACACACCCCACCACCGCTGAGTTGTCCGAAACCTTCTGTAGGTGGCACAATGAGGAGTTAGACAGACAGAAACACTGCCCAGTCGAAAAAACTGTGGCCTGTCTGTGAGGTAGTAAGTAATCCAGGAGATTGCGGGCGTGTTGACAGGCAGTGGCTGGATGGTATTAAATGCAGTGGAGAAATCAAAGAAAGTGATTCTTACAGTGCTGCCGATACAATCCAGGTGTAGGATAGCGTCGTCCACACCCAGATGGGTTGGTTGGCGAACTGTAGAGGGTCCTCCAGTGATGATTTCACCTGCGGTCGGAGGTGGGCCAGGACCAGCCTCTCCAGCACCTTCATCATGAGTGGTGTAAGGGCAATGGGACAGTAATCATGGAGGCCAGGTTGAAGCCTCAGGTTGAAGAGGTGTCCCAGGTTCATGGACAACTGGCTGGCACAAGTCCTCAGGACTCTGAAACTAATGCTTTCAGGGCCAGTGGCCTTGTCCAGATGCAGCATCTATAGCTGTCTTCTTACCTGACCCGCAGTCAGGTAGGGGATGGTGCTAGTGGAGGGGGTGCTGTGGGGGATGGTGGGGGATGTGGGAGTTGAGTCCAAGGGAGGGATAAGAAGAAGACATCCCTTTATTAATCACAACACAACATGCAGAATTTCAGGGGAGCTGCACACGCCATGCTTAAGTGAAATTAATTTCTCCGCTTTTAACCCATCCCAGCAAGTCCTTCCTCCATGGCAGACCAGGAGCAGTGGGCTGCCAGCCAACAGCGGCGCCTGGGGGCCCAGTTCAAAATAACCAGGGTAGGTTGATGGTTGAAGAGAGAAAGCTTGGGCAGAGGTAGGGTTATAGAGGCCGTTGTGGACAGTGGTGAGGTGTGATGGGGTGGGGGAATGCAAGGTCACTCGCGGTGAACTAAATCTGTGGAAAAAATGGTTTAGCTCATTGGCCCTCTCAAGGCTGCTGGCTACTGGTCTGTCTCTTGCCTTAAGCCCCATGATCCCCTTCATTCCTGTCCACACACCCTTAACTCTGTTCTGCTGGAGTTTGGCCTCCAGCTTCCTCCTGTAGGCATCTCTGCTCTGCTTCAACTTCTCCATCAGCTTGTGTTGAACACTCCTCAGTTCTTTTTTGTTCCCTGACCTGAAAGCTTGTTTCTTACTATTAAGCAGATTTTTCAGGTCACTGGTGATCCAGGGCTTTTAGTTAGGAAAGCAGCATACAGTCCAGGCTGGCAGTATGGTCTGTTCACAGAATTTGATGCACTCTGTGATACACTCTGTCAGGCTGTTGATGTCCTCCCCATGTGGCTCACACAACACATTCCAGTCCCATTGTCTCAAATCAGTCCTGCAGTGACTCCTGAGTCCACCTCCTCACTGTCTTTGTGCACACAGGCTGCCTCTGGACAAGTGGGCTTAAAGATCAGGGGCCTCATTTATAAAACATTGCATAGAATCTATACTAAAAGTGTGTGTACCCACAAAAGCTGAAAATGGCGTATGCCAAAAAATATTCAGATTTATAAAACCGTGCGTACTCACACCTGGACGCAATTTTCCCTTTATAAATCACACTCCACCTGGAAGATTGCGTAGGTGGATTCACCTCACATCCTGCCCGCGACACACCCACATTTTACCATGAATGGTCAATGCAAAGTACCTCATGAGTGTCTTTGCATATAGATATGCCTTCTGATCTATGGCATTTTACGTTCGATCATGGCAGAGAAAAGAAAAAGAAATTTTCTGGAGACTGAAATCGAGGTGCTTGTGGGTGAGGTGGAGGCCAGAAAGGATATTTTGTTTGGTGGTCACAGTAATGGTGTCACGAATAAAATTTAAAAAAGAATTAAAAAAAAAAAAAATGAGTGGCAGCACATCGTCACCGCAGTGAATAGTTCCACTGCCACAGAGTGATCCGTGGCAGAAATTAAAAAGAAGTGGTCAGATGTGAAGGTGGAGGCTAAGAAGAAAGTGGCATGGCACCGTTGAAGCGCATCTGCTACTGGTGGGGGCAAGGGCGCACCCGAGCCCACACCGCTGGACACCAAGATAGCCACGATCCTTGGTTTGGGATGGCGCGGTTCCAGCAGGTCTATCTAACACTGGGCCCAGTTCAGCACATAGTTCCAAGAGCACCGCTCTAGGGAATCTAAATCGGCTTATTAGCCAGTCATCATCATGGGCCAGGAAATCTCCGTGGTCCCTAAAACTCCTCTCCATCCTGATCCTACCATTTGCGTGATCTTCCAGCAGTGCCAGCGCATCCATTGTGCAGCATTACGCATGAGTGTCACTGCACTATTTATATGCTTACTCAGCAAATTGAATGATTGTTACACACCTTGTCACAATTAATACTAATCCATCAGTGCCATCCACTGCTCTGTATCATTTGAAGATGGAAATATGATATATGAACATTGTGCATACAGTAGTAGGCCTAACGGCTCACTAAAGGAACACATCTATAACACTGCAGACTTGGGTGTTTATGATTACGCGGGTCTATAAGTCTGATATGTGATAACATTAAATGTATGAGATCAATCTGGCTTCAATTCACCACCTCGTCATCTGCACTGCCAGTTCCCCCTGTCTCCAAAATGTTCATACGCAAGCATCAAAGTTGGCATACCGGTGCCCACATTCTCACGCTTAGTTTATTTTTATAAATCACATCCGTTTTGTGCGTAAGCAAGTGTTATAAATGAGGCCCCAGCTCTCTTGCTCAAATTCTGATCCCATTCTATATCAGCTCAGTGAGAGCTGATCATGATATTGAAAAGTTACTGGCCACACCTCTACCAGTTTGCTTTCAGACTGAGAATGTAACCTTTTTTTCCTCAACTAACATATTTTAGTGCAATGGCTTCCTGATCATTTCCTTGTTTTTATTTGATCTCTGTTGAGGAAAAAAATCCTCTGTACCTCATTTTCTCTCACCACATTTGGTCCTTGAAAAATTCAGCAGTTCTGCAGAGGTTGTTGTTTTTCTCGGCAGATTGCCTACACTAATAGACATTCCTCATTCAAGCCTCACATTTCTGTCTGGACAAACGCTCATTTCCTTTTCAAAATATTTTATCTAATGGTGAACTGATGGAAGCATTTTTCTTGAGCCACCTCTTAAAGCGAGGCATGCTTCCTATTAAATGGCCCAAGGCTGTTATATTTATATTCTTTGCTTTGTTTTGAAAACTAATTGGGCTGCAACTGATGGCTATTTTTTTCTGGTCATCCATTCATAATAAATAAATAAATAAATAAATAAATAAATAAATAAATAAATAAATAAATAAATAAATAGATAAATAAATAATGGCAATCACAAGTTCTGAGAACCGAAGGTGCTGACTTGAAATGTCTTGGGTTGTCTTGAACAAACTAAATGTTTAATCATTGATTATTCCTATAATTTTTATAATTCCAAAACTTATTTCATCTAACATGGTTTCAACTCCTAGAGATATTTACTACTTGTATGTCAGGACAAAATTATGATGTAACACTGCAACAAAACGACATGAAAATAGATTTATGAGATCTCAACACTGGCACCAGTGCTGGAATTGCCAGAAACTTGCCAGAAAGTTGACACCATCCTTGAAAGTGTGGCTCTCAAATTTTAGTTGCCTCCTTTTCTTGAAAAAAAAAAATGCAATCCAATGCAATAACAGCTTGAAAATGAAAACAGCATTATAGTATTAAACATTTGATTTTCAAAGACTTAACCTGTTCTAAAGTGGACAATATTCAAATGCCATCAAAGAAGCAGCACCGTTAGTCTATTGCAGGTCCAGTGCTATCATCAATGCGGGTCTTCAGTTAGGATGTCTCGTCCACTGTGATGTGTTTCTCTTGGTAAAGTCAGTTCACTTAATTCACACCTGCTATAGACAATGACATATTTTTTGTGATGTCACCAGATTTGCATAAATGTCAACACACTTTCATCTGCACCTGCAAGCTTCAAGTTGTACATATTAAGTTACATCCACAATGAGGGTGAGTAATTAAGTCTATCACTTAGTCCAGCAGCCAAGCTCGATGTCTGTAAACTATTTCTGCAAAAATATCTGTAAAATTCAATTTTCATTTTAATTTTGTCTACTTTAGACTGTGAAGTAAATAAATGTCAACTATATGTCAATGCAGTAGACAGGCAGTGTTGTCTCCTTTATTACACTTGAATATATCATGTCACGTAAAATGTGTTAATTCTGTTGAGCACTTTCACATCAAGTTTAATCACTCATGTCTAGTCTTGCCCTGCGATCGGCTGGCGACCGGTCCAGGGTGTACCCCGCCTCCCGCCCGTTGACAGCCGAGATAGGCTCCGGCCCCCCCGCAACCCCGAAAGGGATAAGCGGCATAGAAAATGGATGGATGGATGTCTAGTCTTGTCATTCACTTTGTTTTGTACTCAACTTTTCCCTTTCGTTTCAGGCACTTGACTTCCTCCCTTTGTGTGATTTTCCCTCCACTGTGGTTGTCTCTCCGACCCTGATTGGTCTCACCCCTCCCTCATGTATAAATAGTCCTTGTCTCCCTTTGTCTTGTGTCAGTTCGTCTTGTGTCATGATCACATGTGTTCCGTAAGGCTCCAAGAGATCTTCAGGTCAAGTTTGTTGAATTTGTGTGCTTTGAGTTTATATTTTTGGTCCTCTTCAGAAAGCACTTTTTGTTGTGTTTTGTAACCTCCTTTGAGAGCGTTGTGTGTTATTTTTTGTATCCTCCATTGCTAGCGCCTTTTGTCTGATTGTTTTCTCCTAGTAAAACCTTTGTTAAACCTTACTGCCGGCTTCGAGTTTTGCTTTTGGGTCCTTGTCCCTGAGTCAAATTCTGACAGAATATTGTCTACTTTAGAGCAGGTTAAGTCTTTTAAAATCAAATGTTTAATGCTGTTTTCATTTTTATTTCATTTCATTCAAAGTGTGCTTGACCCATCCAACCACCCCAACCCCTCCAAATTCAGACTGTTCTTGCTCTTTATACTGCATCATTTGAGAGTGAGAATGGGCTGTCTGTAGAAATCTGTCAGATGACCATGCACATTAAAAAATGACACTACAGTGGTACCCAGTGCCTTAAAAATTGACACAAAGTAACTGACCAAGTGTCCATATGTGTGAGTTAGTTAGAGTGAGAGCATGTTGAATGTTCACTGTGGATACTGTCAGTATTATGAGGAGGAAGAACTACCTGAGGTCAGAACTCCATCTTCACACCTCTGCTGTGCCTGAGACTCTGGACACATCCTTACCATCAAAAGCTCCTGTGGGTAGACAGAGAAATCATGCTTAAATCAATCAATGTCTACGCCTTTCAGATTCCAAACTATGCTACGCAAACTAGGACATTCCGCAAACTACTGTTCACAGGTTCATTAACACCTTACATTGATCTCAGAGCTCTCAGAGCTCTCAGAGCTCTCCTCTGTTCTACTTTTGGCATAGACAGATTCTGGGTAAGTCCAAATTTTTCACACTGCATTGCTTAGTTTTAAACTTTTAGTGTAGAAGCTAGTGAGGTCATGAGTATGGCTGGGTTCAGATTGCTGTTCCTATTTTAGGTCTTTGGCAATCATCAGTGCAAACAAAACTCTTATGTAAAAACTCTATATACTTATTGATGAACGATTAGATGAACTTTACTCCTTCTGTGATGGGGAAGTTGATGCTGTAGATTAAGAAGAGTATTTTAGGTGGTGCTGAAGATAGGATTTTCCATAGTTTTAATAACATAGTTATCATATTGACCTCAGATTTTACTTTTGGTTTCCCAAACCAGCAAATCAGCTGCCAAATGATGCCTTTCATGGGTTTATGTTCCTCCACTCATAGAGTCATATTTTTATTATTCAACTGAATTTTCTTTCTGCATAATGGGCTGACAAGGGGGTTTGTTTTCTATCACAGGCCTTGTGTACAGTTAGGCGCCCAAAGCTCTCAAGGTTGGATAATACAGAGACCTCAGACAGAGACACATTAGCATAATATTTAGAGGCCATTCTAGCAGACAGCAGACAGAAATTCTCTCCCCCTGCTCTTACTACATAGGTAGCCAAGGTCTTTTTGATAAACTGCACAGACAGATACCAGACCAATTCAAGGAGGAATGCTCGAGGTCACATTTTAAAGGAATTAGATCAAAAGTGTTCTCAGTGAGAGGGTTGGATGTCAGGGCATACATAGGTATGGTAGGAGCTATTGTTTGGTTTTAACTATCCAATAGAGTTCCACAAATGTAGAAGGTGGGTACAGAATATCCATAAGAGGGAGTAGTTCAAGGAGTAGAAAGGAAACCATGTGACACTGGGGGTATTAATACACCCCATTAGAAGGGACATTTTCAGAATTTGGTGTGCCACTACCTTGGTTCACTTGTGGACATTGTGTTGCTCATCAACTTGTCTTTGATGCATCAAGCCTGCAATAAACACTTTGCATAACACATCTGAAGTCTCCTGGTGAACTCCCTCCTTCAGTTCACAAGAATTTCCACCACAATTTTGGCGTCACGAACAGGATCTCAACAAGACTGGTAAGTGCATTTTAAAGATTTCTTTGCTTTGCCTTGCCATGTCTGTGTTTGACAAGATCAAAAAGAAACTGCATTTTGATTTGAAATAATCTATGAACCTCTGAGGCTTTAAAAGGACAGAAATCATTGTCTGGGCACTACCAGCTGGACTGTGAGTTCAGCCGGATACCTGGCTAATTTGTCTGGGAGTATTGTTTGATGTGTAGATGTTTAATAAAAGTGCTAAAAGGTTCTGAATCGTAAAGATTAAGTGAGCTTATGTGACTGGATTCAATGTGGTTTTAAATTTCTAAGGAGTGTTACAAATTTTGAAGAAGCTCCTTTAATTGACAATGTTAAAATGTCAGTCGTCAGTTGGTGACAGTGAATAAAGATTTATGAATACGGTGGTTTCTGGGGCAACTCTGGGTTGCACCCTGTTGGCAGATAAGACCCACAGTGAGATTACATGCATGGGAAGACGTTCTGGGGCGGCTGAGAAATGCTTGCTTCGGTGTGATCAAGAGATGTCGTGGATCTGTAACTGTACATGTATAAAGAGAGAGAGAGAGAAAAAAATTCTGTTGTGTCTGAGAACCACAGAAGAAAAAAAGAGACACCAGACGGAGAGTTCTTATAGAGCTTCATCCAGATAAACTTCAGAAATTGTAACACTGATACGACTCTAAATCAAATTTATGGAGATTTAGATGCTGCAGAAGTGTTTGTTGACATATTGTTGTTTGTTGTTTGAAAATGCCATTGATAAATTAAGTGAAAGTTGTAAAATGGGTGATAATCAGTCCACAGCCGAGGCTAGAAACAAATCCTTGAATAATCGGGCAAAATGTGGTAATTCAGGATTTGACAACAGTCCACTGGTAGGCAAATACAAGATAATTCACAAAATGAGACATGTTCACATGAGGCTATGTTCTCTCCAAGATCAGCTGCTGGAGTAGGAAGACAGAGAAAATGGCGCTGTGCGATGCCTCTCACTGCACTCGTGTGAATGGATAAAGGGTGAATGGCTGTATGAAGGTTCTTTTGAGGAACTCAAGCTGTGACTGGCTGAGTTAATGATGGATGATTGCAAAGGAAATCCAAGATGGGATTACAGATACATGAGAGACTGTCAGTGTGTGGCAGGAGATAGGATCGCAAAGGCAGGGATGGAGCGGTACTGTACGAATGTGAAAGTGAATGAAAAGTCCTGTGATGCCTGTGAATATTCTCATTCATCCAGGTCATTGTAAGCTTCAGGGCATTCAATCGATCGCAACTGGACTTTGTCAGATTGTCTTCCAAGACAATGTGACAATGTGACAATGTGAATGTGAGTAGTGACACAAGTTATATGACTTCGCTGTATCCCAAATGAGTCCAGAGACAGCAAGTCAAATGCATAGAGTTGAGCAAGAAGAGGGAGAAGATCAGGGTCAGAGCTCTGCACAGGGTGAGAGTAGAACACAAACTGACTCAGATTTAGAAATAGACACCTCCAAGGAGGAGGTGCCATTCACAGCCACACATCCACAGGGACCAACGTCATCATATGCATTTACTGAAGACACAGAGAAAGGAGCAATGTTAGTTTGTGGAAGACAAAAGAGCAGCATGCCACTTAAACACATGAAACGCATCCCAATAGTGACTAGATCCCTAGACAGAAAAATAAAAGGGTCAGAGCCAGTATTAACAGCTCCAAAAATCATGATAAGAGACATGGCTGTGTGTAAACCATGGACCCCATCAGAAATTATGGACATGGTACACAAAGCCCCAAATCCAATTGGCAATCTGGAGGATTAGTATGCACTGTTTACAACTGCCTAGTACCAGACGTGAAGCAGCTAGTATCCTTCACATACGGTGTTCAATGGACACTATGAAGAGTCATTTGTGTTTCCTAATACAGGATGGACTATGGCCTGTAAGCAAAACATTGCATGATTGGTTAGCTGAAGATGCTAAAACCGCAATTACTGCATGTGCACAATCTTGCATCGATTTTTTACAAGTTGCCCAGTGTGTGCAAAGAAATAAACAGCCCTTACCAGAATTTATCCAGAGATTTATTAAAACATGGGATACTCATGCTGGAATCAAATGTGAAAACAATTGGAAGGAGACAATGAGCAAGATAATGGGCTTATACAGAAATCAAGTTTTCTCCCAAGGTGGCAAAGCATCAAATGGCAAACAAATGCTTCAACATGCAAATGGTGATGATAAGCATCAAAAGGGAGATGGCTCCTACACTGATGGCTCAGCCTGTCGACAAACGGATAACACAGTTCTTGCAGGCTATGCAGTGGTGAATGACTGGGAAGTGTTGGGAGCCCAAGCATTACCTAATGGTACTTCAGCCCAGGCTGCAGAATTGTGGGCTCTTACTAGAGCTTGCCATCTTGCCAAGGATAAAGTTGCACTCTACACTGATTCGAGGTATGCATTTGGTGTTGCACATGACTTTGGTGAGTTGTGGAAGATGAGAGGATTTCTAACCTCCTCAGGAAAGCCTATTCAGCATCACATTATAGTTGCTAACTTGCTAGAGGCTATCTTGCTCCCATCTCAACTCGCAATTGTCAAATGTGCTGCACATAAATCAGGGTCTGATCCTGTAACATGTGGAAATGTGCTGGCTGACACTGCAGCCAAACAAGCTGCCATTTCCTCCTCCTCCATGGTTCACCAACTATTTTCTTCGTAGCCAGTGAACCCAATGCGTGTGCCTTCCATTAATGATGTTGTGGAAATGCAAAACCGCGCTGATAGGTAAACATTTGGATACGCAAGGGTTGTACTCGAAATTCAGGCTTCAAGTCAGGCTTGTGGCTCCACCCCGATGGTTGGCCTGTTTGCCCCAGATCTCTCCTGCATGTGCTTGCTCATGTTACTCATGGTCCTGCACATGTAGGAAAAGGGGGGAGTTAGACTTATAGCTCATTAATGTCGTAATTTGGCCATAACGTTAGTCGTTTTGTTGTATGGTGGCAGCAAAATGGTGTTAATTGGCGCTGAATTTCTATAGCAGTAGTTTTAACGTGCTGCATGGCTGAGCCCTTGCTTTCCATTAGTTGAGTGAGCCATAGCATTAGCAAGTGCAGTGGTAAAACACGGGCGAGGAAGCGTAGCAAAAATGCCACAGGAATGTTATTTTGCTAGCTTTTGTTTTTCTAGTTTTTCATCTTGAATATTCAAAAACAGTAAAATAAAATTTACTGTAATGCTGATGTGTCACGAGTTGTAGGCACTACAGCCTTCTGAATGGTCTTAGTTGGTCTGCTGCGGAGGAAGGACGTGACAGGATGGGTTAAATGCGGAGAAACGCAAATGCATGACATGTGCAGTTTCCCCCTCTGTAACTCTGTCTGTGACTGTGACTAATAAAGGGATGTCTTAAAGTAATTTAAACAGAACCTTTGCTAGTTTTTAAAATGATGTGGATTTGTAAAATTTGCAAATTTGAAACAACAAGAAAGACAGATCTTTTAAAGCATTACAGACTTAGACATGGCCATGGTGGAGAATCTTTCCCTTGTCTTTATTGGGAGTGTTATTGCTCATTTAAAACATGGGGCAGCCTGCGAATCCATCTGTCAAGAAGTCACTCGACCTGTGACACAGGGACACTGTCCACTGTACTATCATTTAAATGTCCATGTTGCTTTTTAAACACTATCTCCACAGAAAGAGTATACTTTGAGCACATTGGCCATCATTTAAAAAAACAGGATACTGTGTGTTGTGTTTTTGAAAATTGTTCTTTCAAAACAAACATTCATGGAACATTTGCCTCTCAGAGGAGCTGGAAACACAATCCTCACACTCTTGATGACTTCAAACCTGAGCTTTTGCAGATAAACCCTCTAAATGCAGGGGACGATCCTGTGGATGAGGGTGATACCGAGGGTGCAGTGAGTGAAGATGCTAAAGAGAATGAAATGAGAGAATTGCCTAATTTAATAGAAAAACATGTAGTCCACTTGCTGCTTAAGTAGGAAAGCATATTCAATGTACCACAACATTGTATTGATATAGTTAGTTGAAGAACTACACTTTATTTCTTCATCAGCCTCTGGTCCTATTTTAAAAGAGATTTTACAGTCATGCTTAAAGAAGCATAATTGTGAGGTTGATGATTTGATCATCTCAGAGATGGTAACAGACCTATGTGAGTGCAACCCAATTACATCAGCCCTAAGGAGTAATAGTCCTTTTTCCATCTCCTACAAAAGAAGAGAATACTTCAAGGAACATTTTTCTGTGGTAGAACCCATAGAGTATATGCTCAGTGCCAGGGAGCAGAGAAGTTTCCAGTATGTTCCTATTTTGAAGTCCTTGCATGAGGTTTTGGAGAAAAAAGAAATCCAGGATTGGCTCACACACAGTTGTGAAGCAGATATCAGTTCTGACAGTCAATACAATTCATTTCAAATTGGCAGACATTTTAAGAACAATACATTGCTATCAGAAAATAATCCCGCTATTTCTCTTATTCTGTATGTGGATGATTTTGAAGCGTGTAATCCACTTGGCACTTCAAGAAAAAAGCACAAAATTACTGCTGTGTATTGGGTTTTAGCCAATGTGCCACCACTGCTCAGATCATCACTGACCTCAATATACCTTGCACTTTTCTGCAAGGCAGATGATATCAAAAAGTTTGATGCTGTGTTACAGCCATTGCAAAAAGAAGAAGTCCTTGGAGAAGAAGGACTTTACATTCCTTCATTAGGCATTCGAGTCAAAGGTGCTGTGTATTGTGATGTTGCAGCTAACCTTGGTGCCCATTCTTTTGGAGGATTTGTGTAGAGCTTCTCAGCAACACACATCTGCAGGTTCTGTCTTGGAGAAAGATACCAGTTCCAAGTAAGTGAAGTTAGTTGACACATTTTATCCTAGAACAATGCAAGAGCACTGGTCTCATGTTCAGACAGCACAGACAAGTGTGTCTCAGTGTTATGGAGTAAAGAAACAGTGCCCACTGACTGAAAAACTCAAACATTTTAATGTTTTATCTGGCTACCCACCTGATTTACTCCATGACCTATTTGAAGGTACTGTACCTTTTGAGTTAGCACTGTGCCTAACTAACTGTTCCTTAATCAAAAGGAAATATTTCACACTTGATGAACTAAATAAATTGATCAAGGAGTTCCCATACAGATGGGCAGATAAATCTGATGCACCACAAGCAGTTCCATTGACTTTTGCTAAAAGAAAAGCTGTTGGTGGCAATGCCCATGAAAATTGGGCTTTGCTTCGCCTCCTTCCCCTGATAGTTGGAGAAAGAGTACCAGAGAGTGAACCCTCATGGCTGGGTCCTTCAAAACCTTAAGGACATAGTTGAACTTGTCCTTTCTCCTGTCCATACAGACTTAACAATTTGTTTCCTTGAAAGCAAGATTTCTGAGCATTGACATAGATTCCTTTCCCTCAGGAAAGACTTATTCCAAAGCATCATTTTCTAGAGCATTACCGACAGCTAATAAAGGATTTTGGTCCACTTGTATCTCTGTGGACTATGCAGTTTAAAGCTAAACACAGCTTTTTAAGCCGAAACATTTTGTTGTCTCTTGCTGTAAAGCACAGGTCTCAAACTCATTCCACAAAGGGCCGAGTGGCTGAAGGTTTTCTTTCCAACCAAGCAGCAGCACACCAGACTTGATTCATTTCATTAGCTGATCTCAGTCTTCAGACAGCTGATTGGTCAGACTGCGTGCTCTTGATTGGTTGGAGGAAAAACCTGCAGCCACACGGCCCTTTGTGGAATGAGTTTGAGACGCCTGCTGTAAAGCATGTTAATGCTTGCGCACCATCTACATGGTGGCGCAATTGTTCCACTGTCTCTCCAGGCATCAAAACTTTCAACTATGGATCTGACTGTGCTGAAGGAAGACATAAAAAAAGCACTGCAAATGAAATTCCCCAGCATTTCGTTTGTCCAGGTGGCAACCACAGTGTGTTGCAGTGGCAAAAAGCAGCATCCAGGTAACAGTTTCAGCTAGTCTTTAGTGAAGATTGGCATTAAGAAAAACCAAGTGCCTCAGCTTTGAGGGGCTGATTCTGTTTCTTCTCTCTGTTATTATCTGCCCTGTTTTGGAGAAGATTCTCTCTGAGGGGACTGATGTTGCTACAATGCACAGTCTCTGTACCATCACGTGTGTAAGACGTGGGTAGACTGAAGCCTTGGTCTCCCACCAGCTCAGTGGGTCTGCACTTCTCTGAAAAAGAGGCTCCTCGAGATAAGATCTCACTTCCAGTACTGCATCTGCTGAAGGATTCCTTCTTGTAGTGTCTCCAGTTGCTCGTTGATCAAAGAACCTCCAAATAGCAGATGCTTGTGGCTCCTCTTGTTTGTCCTCTGTTGCCTCTTCTCCCTCTTGGTCCCCTGGCAGTGGAGTTGGCTGGCTGTATCTTGCTGCTGCTGCAGTTATTCTCTGAAGAGCTTCATCAGCCGCTCTGTTTTCTTTAAAGGCCAGCTGTTTGAATCTTGGGTCAAGCATGGTGGTTTCTGAGAGAATACTGTTGTATTCCATTCTGTGGAACTTTCTATCCATGGATGCAAGGAGAGCAGCCACTAACTCTGTCACTTTCCCTTTGGTTACTCTGGTCTGGTGCTCAGCTGTCACTCTCTGCAGACCCTTGCACAGGATCAGCATTTTGGAGGCTGTAACATAGCTGAAAAAGAGTAAACAATAAATGTTAAAATTGTGTTTAGTTTTATTTAGCAGTCTATATTATTTCCATTCATGTCTAATCTGTTTTTCATATCAATAATGCAGCAACTAAGAAAAAATGATAATAAGAATTGAATAATAATAACAATAATAATGTGATAACATTTGTACACTGTACCTGTCTGCACTGATCTCCACTGTGACTTGCTCAAACGGCTCCAGAACAGTGCATGCCTCCTGCCTGCAGTACCTCCCATTCCTCTTGGCTCAGAGGATCAACAGGTGCATTGATAACAGCCAGGGTAGAGATGACTGCATCCTTGGACTCCAAAATCCGTTTTAACATATGACAGGTTGAATTCCACCTTGAAATACAGTCCTGTTTGAGCCTTAGTTCAGGTAAGCCCATCTGTTGCTGGGTAGATCTGAGCTTCTCTGTGGCTGCTGTGCTCCTATGGAAGAATTCCACTATCGCCTTCATTTTGTTCATAGTGGGCTTCATCACCTTCAGAGCATCTCTTACAAACAGGTTAATTGTGTGTGCAAGACATGGGTGGTGGGTCCATTTCAGGATTTTGATTGCTTTAGTTATGTTGGCTGCATTGTCACTAACACAGCAAACCACTTTGTTTTGCACGTCCCATTCTTTTGCCACTTTGAGCAGCTCCTCTGCTAAGTTCTCAGAAGTGTGTCTGTCACTGAACTCAAAACAATCTAGAAGACAGGACACCATTTTGTAATTTTCCACAAAGTGGCATGTAAATGACATGTAGGCTGTGGCGGTTCAGGACGTAAAGCAGTCAGTTGTCAGGCAAACTGTAGTGGCTTTTTTTACTTTCTCTTGTCATATAGGCTTGGGATCATTTTGTGGGAGAGAGTTTTCCTGCTTGGAATTACATACATTGGACTGAGAGAATGAGTGAAGCTTCTGAATCCTTTGTCATCCACGACTGAAAATGGTTGGAAATCACATGCAACCATTTTAGCCAGCTCTTCATCAATTGTGTCTTACTGGGTTCATAGCCTTTTGCACAAATTGTCTCATAGAGGGTTGTATGTCTTGGTGGTTGTGGTGGTGAACTGGATGATGCTGTAGACACTCCAGCAGCAGCAGTTGCAGTAGACTAACTAGCACTTTCATGAGTAGCAGGTTGACTTTCTTGTCTTTTTTCTTCTAACTGCACTGATGGATGTACAGCTCTCATGTGCCTGTGCAGGTTATTTGTAGAGCCTGCTTGATACGAGATTTTAACCTTGCACACTCTACACTCTGCCTTTGTATTGTCAACATAGTTGAAATGCATCCAAATTTGACTACATTTCCTGCTGTCACTCATTTCCTCATCTTTCATTTCTCTCTCTGTAGCAGATCTCTCTTTCGCTCAAACAATTAAACAATTTCCCCTCGGGGATCAATAAAGGAATTCTGATTCTGATTCTGATTCTGATTCTGCTCTCGTTCTCTCTGTGCGCTGTGTCTGTAACACCCGCCCTCCCCCTCCTGCTCAGTGTCGACACACAGAAGCCACCACACATCATGTAGTTGACCAATCACGTGCGGCTTGAACAGAAAAAAAAAAAAAAATAGAGAGAGAAAAAAAGCGGCTCTCGCTCCAGCTCCCAGGCAGGAGCCGGCTCCCATTGTTCACTTCAAAGAGCCGGATCTATGAGCCGTTTCGTTCACGACCAACACATCACTACAGGATACACTGATTCTCTCATCACCTGAACACTGGATTCAGTAATCACAGCAGTGGCCAACTGAATTTCCTGTACCTCACTTTTCCTATGACACAGAGCTAATGCTTGCCTCTGGAAATGAAGCTTTCAGGAAGGATGGCATTCCACTCAACTTTACCTCAATACATTCAGACATCCTCGAGAGAATGCTGAAAGCATCTTTCGGTATATTGCCTACCCAACAAGTGCGCAGTATTTGGATGTTGCTGAGGCGCTGATTCAGAAGCATCCTTGCCTGAAAGAACCAGGATCACATAGTGGATGCTATGCATGGCAATAGAGACTAAAATATAAAATAGGAAACTATAGAACCAAGTTGAGAGGGCATGGATGCCCTGAACTTGATGTGAATTCTCTCAGCAAGAAACGACCACATGAGAAAACACCTGCAAAGAATGTTAAAAGACAAAAAAAGTCAGAAGTTAACTATTTACCCCCTCACTCACAAGGAGAAACAGAAGAAAGTTTGGAACATGAAAGAGTGGAGCTCCTCAATGAGGTGAGGAAGAGGGATAACTGTCAGCTCATCAGTGAAAAGATAGCAAAGACATTCTTGATTCGCAGGCAGGAAGTTGTTAATCAAGAAACATCTGTCAGTGACCTGAAAGAAAGATGGCCTGCTCTTTTTGACACAGCTCAGGTAAATATTTTTTCCTAAGACAGCTTACAGTACATGTTGTTTTTGAGTAAATTGCATACATTAAATGCTGTGCCTATTTGTGCCTTTTATTTTTTTTTTTATACAGATTAACCAAGAATTCAGGAGGATCACCACTGTTAGCCTGGAGACAACATTTCTGGCGAAGCTGGACCACTACTCCCTAGAGGTATGAATAAATGAAATGTAGTTACTTTCAAATAGGATATCCACTTTGGTGATGTTGGGTTCTTGATCATGATTGATACATCTTTGGCTATTGATAGTGCCGTGCTTTTCAGTGTAACTGGAGAGTGAATAATGGACCTAAATTTTACTGGTGGCCAGAAATGTGAATTAAAGTCAATTTTAAGATTGTTTATTGTCTCCTAGATGTATTAAAAGGTAGCTGTTTACAACTTTAATTCATGTAAGGGAATAATATGTCAAATAATAATAAAATGGGCAAAAATATAAATTAAAACTAATAAGTGAGATGGTTCACACCAGGCCTCATAAGCATCAGCCTTTTGTTTTTTTTTTTCTTTTGTTTTTTTTTTTTGATGTTATTATCAAGAACACATTTTCCTAGAAGACCAGTTCAACATTCTTTTTCTTATTCACAGGACAATTCTGTGGAGACAAGAGGGAGGGAAGGGAGGTCACCATCTGTGGCTTAATGGTGTACCTTAAGGAAAAGGAGGAGGAGCTCTTCAAAGAGCAGGTAAATCAGACACCACTGTACTTGACAGAGATGTTGTTTGCTTGCTGATCATGGCGGAGAGTGTTTATAACAGAGCTGCTTATCTTAAAACATGACAAAAAGACAAAAGTCACAGTGAAAACCAAAAGTGCCACAGGGAAAAGTTTTGCATATTCATGAGAAATGAACCTCACAAAGTGCTTTGTTTCTCACAATTTCCCTTGTTACCTTGGACACACATACAGGTATTGGCACCTTTTTTGGCCGGGACGAACAAAATGGCAACGATACATGGAGACAAACAATTTAAAACACTACACCGATACACATTTAAAAATCATATTATGATACTATCAAATAATTGTGAATACCTATACATAAGACATGGAAAAATAACAAAAGAAGAACACATTTTACAGTACTTGAGGATCCACAGAGATGTTAGCCTGCTCCGGCAGGGCAGGGAAGTTACTCTCCACCAGTGGACACACAGTGTTGCCATAGCCCCAGACAAATGTGAAATTTTTTAGTAGAAAGCTTTAGTAAACACTATATGTGGCATTTTCCAACCCTCTGCAAACCCTTAAAACATCTATTTTAATTCTGACCTACCAGATTGGCGATGGGCGTAGTACAGACGAACTGATGAAGATTGTCACAATGCAAGGTGGCACAAAATCTAATCCAGCCCGTGCAAAGATTGTCCTAGAGAGAACAGAGGTCCTAACAGATGTGGTTATTACCAGAGCCTGTGCCTGTAATGGGGCTGAAATACACACTCAACCTCAGCTACCCAAAACAACTGAAAAATACTTTTGAAGTGTTTCAAAAGATATTCCTCGAGCTGGATGATCTGAAAACCAGTCCTAAGGTAATGTCGCTAAAATAGACTGCTGTACTAAAGAAAATGTGAAGAGTTATGTTATCCTCAAATTAAAGAGGAAATTTGTTGCAAATTTGTTTGCAATGTTTTGTTGAGTAACATAGGTGTACTGTTGACAGTTCATTAAATTTCAATTCAATTTCAATTCAATTTATTTGTATAGCGCCAAATCACAACAGAAGTTGTCTCAGGACACTTTCCATATAGAGCTGGTACAGACCAAGCTCTTTTTTTAAATACACCTATAGTTCAAAATAATGCACTTTTAATGATGCAAATAAGTCAAAACAGTCTGATCAGCATGACTGTCAAAATGTTAGGTCTTTTTGAGACAGTTTTACAGGGATGTTTTATGTCATTTTTTATGGAGGCTACAGTTTTGTGTATGTCAATATGCACCCAGTCTGTCATGTTTGAATAAACAGTTTGATCATAAAGCTGGTATTTCAATGTATAATTTATTCTGACTTAGATAAATAAGTTACTAGTTCTCAAAAAAAATAAGGTAACAATTTGCATAGACATTTCTGAGTAGAATCAAAGGAAAAGAATAAGTAAGAATAACTAAAAGGAGTAATTTTTACACAATTAAAATTAGGTTGGTTCAATTTGATCAAGCTTGAAGAGGACAAAGCAAATCATGTTGCTTGTACTAAAGTAATTGAGTTTGCCTTACTAGAGAAGTCTTGTGGCATTAACTCAATAACAGCTAAGCTGAAATAACTTACAAAGATCTACGCAAATTGTTACATCAATTTTTTTTTGTTGAGACAGCTGATTATTTTTTAGAGTGTAGGTGGAAAGGACCATTCCAGGTGCTGGTGACAACCAGAACAGCCCTTAAGGTCGAGGGTACAGCAGACTGGATCCACGCATCCAGATGCAGGCTAGCCCTGCCCCCAGCCAATCACAAGGAGGAGGGAACCCATGGCAGAAGAGAGAATGGCCTCTAAACACATCAGTCATGGCTTCAATTGGGGAGATCTGTCAGATACCTTTGGTTCTTGCGGTTACAGTTTGATGAAAATTTTGTTCACTCTTGCAATAGCTGTGTTCGTATTCCTTTTTCTGTGTGCCTTTTTGCTAACTGGCTGTAAACTGATGATTCAGAGGGCTAGACACATAGCAATCCAGGCCCCACAGCAGGTAGTGAGAGAGACTGGAGGAGAATGGGAATTTCCGTTTCAGAGAAATTTGGACGTTTCATTGATTGATAGTTCTGTCGAGAGCGAGGGATATGTTTGAGATTGAGATCTAACAAAGTGCAATTAGAGAACGGATAGGGTTACTTTTGTAATATTTTAAGGCTGTGCGCTTAGACATCTGTAAACACCATCTCATCATTATGTTGTCTTTTCCTTTTTAATCTACTAATGTTTTTTTTTAACAATTTTGAATATTTTGTAATCCACTATTACTTTTGTATTCAGATCAATGCTTGCTTTGAGTAAGACATAGATTCTCTGCTTTTATTGTTAGTGTTTTTACATGGATCATTGTAAGATGATAGATTGACAGATGTTATGGAGTGTCACTAGTTCTAAGCTTTTTGTTCACTGCTTTGTAACAATAAGAATGCCTTAGGGATGATTATGATGGGTTTTAACAATATCATTATCATCAATTATTATTATTCTTATTCATCATGGATGCAAGAGTAGTTTTATAGTCCTACCATCATTTTACTTAGGTATTCAAGTTAGGGTGGGTCATGCTTTTGTATTTGAAATAGTGAGTATTGGCTAATGAAATGTGAAAAGAACTCCAAACCTGGGACTGCTGCAACACTGATGTCTGATGCTCTGCTCCACATACCTCTCTTACTCTGTCTGTCTCATAGCTGTCTTGCTTATGTTTCATTTCCAGTGGCTTTCTCTTCATATAAATATTGTATTTCATCTGATTTTCTTACCCACCAAATAAAGCACACAGAAACACACATCAACATTCAATACTATGTGGCTATGATGGATTCACTATATGACCAACCAACACCTTGACCTCCACATTTACTTTCCACATTGCTTCATTAAGGGCACACTATCTTAGCATAAAATTGTGAGATGCTAAATCATCCAGTATAAATGTAATTACTCAATATATTAGACCTACTGCAATCAGTTCCCTGGGTTCCAAAACAGTCTACAAAAAGTCACAATTACTGTGAGTGAGTAACTACTTTTTCCATAAATAGTGCACGACCAGGTTCCTAATCAAAGTGACATGGTCATCCTCTGAGTCACCCAGGGAAAGAACTTACAGCTGCTCTGCCAAGGAACTAGTGAATACATCACCCATGTGCCATACTGTCAGCGCACCAGTGAATGACTATGCCAGCTTTATTTCTGTTATGTTACCTGTCCATCAGACCAACAGTGTATAATGATCTACTGAGGCATTCTGTGACCCAGTGACATTAGAACAAAAAATGAGAGTGGTCACATGAATGACACATTCAACTTTAAGTTAATATATATAGTACCTGTCAAAAGTTTGGACACACCTTCTCATTGAATGGTTTTTCTTTATTTTCTTCATTATAGATAGATAGATAGATAGATAGATAGATAGATAGATAGATAGATAGATAGATAGATAGATAGATAGATAGATAGATAGATAGATACTTTATTCATCCCCAAGGGAAATTCACAAGTTCCAGCATATTTCACAAATTGTAAGAGGCATGCAATAAATAGTCTGAAAGCACAGCAAGCAAAGAATTAAAAGTTAAAGGTACAAAATGTCCACCTGTCCAGTGATTAACTGACACTGACACTGATTAAAAGTAAAGATGACCAGTGCAAGTAGAATTAAATGTGAAATTGTCCAGTGCAAACTGAATGCAAGTTAAGGTGCATGTTGAACAGAGTGTTGTACAGATTCCATTCAGAATCCATACAGATTCCAGTCAGTGGTTGATAGTGGTCTTCCAGGACAGGCAGCAGAGGAGTTGGAGGGGGGATGAGCCAGGCCTACAGTGTCAAATGTATTAAAAAGCACATTCAGTTCATTGGCCCTGTCAACGCTGCCTTCAACTCCTCTATTGCTGGTTGTTCTGAAGCCGGTGAGCCAGAATCAGAATCAGATATACTTTATTGATCCCCGGAGGGAAATAGTTTAAAGTATTTCTGATTCTGAAGATCAGGGGGTCTCTTATGACTTCTTCCAAGGGAGAATTGCTGGAATTACATGTGCAGAGCTTTCTTCTTTGAGCTGTCTAGCCAGGAGCTTGCCTGTTTTTTTTCCCTGACTCAAATGTTGTTTTCAGTCTAAACAAAGCATATTCAGCCTTTTTATTAAATATCTCATGTATTTTAAATTTGCATTTGCAAATGTCATTAAACAGGCTATCAGAATAATGTCTGGCTAGTTCTCTTTCCATTGCACTTAACTGTACTTCCTTTTTCTGAATGGTATATTTATGTTCTTTTTTCTTCTTGGAAGTTTGTGCAATGATCTTGCCTCTAACATAAGCTTTGATGCTTCCCAGACCCTTGCTACTCTGTCTGTGCTACCAATATCGATGTCAAAAAATCATTATTAAATACATCATCATGCAGCAGAGAGGTATTCATCCTCCATCTACCTTGTCTTAGTCTATCTGACTGTAGGTTAATACATAGTTCAACAGGTGCGTGGTCTGAAAGGGACATAGCATTAATATTGCTGTCAATGACAGAGGAATATCAAAAATATGTCTATTCGTGAGTAGGACTTGTGGCAGTGGGAGTACAAGGAACATTCTCGTTTCTTTGGGTTGACCAGTTGTCATACATCAATCAGACCATTGTCTTCCATCAGTGTATGAATGGCAGCTCTATCTTTGGGTGTTGATGTTCAGGTTCCTGAAAATTTGATTTTATCAAGTGCACCTTCTAGAACCTGACTGCAATCTCCTGCCATAATCACTTGTCCTTGTGCATTCCCCAGTATGCTATTAATCTCATGAAAAAAGATGGGTCTTCTCTATTGGGGGCATAGATATTGCAGAGTATTAATTGCATATTATTTATGATGGTTTCGAGACCATAATTCTACCATTAGCATCCTTAACACAAAAACACAAAAAAGTCTACAACAACCAACTTGAGGCTCATTCCCCTTTAGTTCAGTCCAAAGGAAATTTGAAAGAAAAATGAAAAAAGAAAAACAAATCAATTTGGTCTGTGGAATGTCCGACTAGCTCTCTAGTTCAGATAGCCACACAAATACTGTCCACCCCCACCATACCTCTCCTTGCAGCCTAATTTTCGCGGATCTTCATCCTCCTTTCATTCTCCATCCAAATTGTCCCCGGTAGGCCCATTGTTCACCATCTCAGATGTTTGTTGCTCGATGAACTTGACAGCCTCTGACGCATCCTGAAGTTTTCTGTTCCTCTCTCAGTGTTGCTGGAGGGGGGAACCTGAATTTCACCTTCTTGTCATGAAGCAGTCATTTGGCCATTGAAAAAGCTTTCCTCCTTTCGGCTAGCTCCTTGGTCAAGTCTGGGAAACGGGAAATGTTGCATCCACTCCATACTGCTCCCCCCTTCTCTCGCACAGCTTTGAGAACTTTATCGCTCACAGTAGAATGCAGAAATTTGATCATTATCAATCTTGGCAGTTGACCGTCATCCGGCCACGATCCAGGGGAGTGGTGTGCTCTTTCTATTTCAAACTCACTGTCAACATCCATGCCCAGTCCCTCTGACAGGATCTTTTCGATGCATGCCTTTCTGTTTGCCCCTACCGTGACCTCGGTTAGACCTAGCAGTCTCACATTGTTACAATGACTTCCATTTTCTAAATCCTCCACATGGTTCCACAAAGTATTTATGCACTTGCTATATAGCTTGCGGTCAGTCACTAGTTGTGTGTTGTTCTCTATGTCGGATATCCAGCTTTCTGCCTCATCACAATGACTTCAGCCTTGCACACTCTTGACATTCTCTCAGTCAGCTTCATGAGGTTGTCATCTGGTTTGGTTTTTGATTAACAAGTGTCAAGAGTTAATTTCTGCAATTTCTTGCTTTCTTAATGTGTTTGAGACCATCAGTTGTGTTGTGCAGAGGTAGGGTTGGTACAAAGGTCTATACAGTGAGTAGTCCTATTTGACTACTGTTCTAATCCATATTTTATGCCAAGAACCACTCAACTAAGTAAAGAGAAATGACAGTACATCATTACTTTACGACATGAAGGTCAGTCAATCCGGAAAATTTCAAGAACTGTGAAAGTTCAACCCCATCAGTGGTGATCATCTTCCCTCTTCTGCACACCATCCTTCTGCACTTATCCAGTCCGAATGACATCCCGATGTCAGTGAGGGAGTCAATGTCATACTCACTCTTGGCATACAGCTTGATGTCATCCATGTAGAGGAATGGTATTGGTATCCAAAGCCACTCTTGGTGATGATCTGGCTGAGGGGGTTTAGGCCTATGCGGAACAGCAGGGGCTGGCTGTGAGTTGGCTTCCAGAGTTGTTTTCCGCAACCCCATTGAGTTCTTGATGAAGTGTCCTGTCGGTCTTATACAGGTCTAGGCACTCCAGTGTCCATGTGTATGGCATCGAGTCATAGGCCTTCTTGTAGTCAATCCAGGCGAAGGTTGGTACTGGTCTTACAGTCCTGGGTGACTGCCCTGTCAACCAGTAGTTGGTGTTTGGCTCCTCCGGTGTTGTTGGCAATCCCTTTCTGTGCTCTACTCATGTACTTATCCATGTGCCTACTCACCTTAGCCGCTATGATGCCTGACCGGAGCTTCCATGTTGTACTCAGGCAGGTTATAGGCCGGTAGTTGGATGGTACTGGCCCTTCTGTGGGTCCTTCATGATGAGGACTGTACGGCCTTGGTTCAGGTCACTCTGGGTGGGTTCCCAATCCTAGCCACTGACTTGTCTGTGCTGCCTGTCGTTCATGGAGTGCGATTAGCTTTTTGAGACAGTAGGCATGGATCATGCCCAGATGCTGTCCAGCTCTTCATCTTAGATACTCTTTCTTGGATGTCTGCAATGGTAATTTCTACTGGTTCTACTGTTCTACTGTTCTGCTGACTACTGATCTACTGTGATCTGCTTTTCACATCAAGCAATCACTGGGCATTGGTGTTATGTGATGCCCCCTTCTCCCAGATACTCTTCTTCCTCCTCATAGGAAGTCCTTGTAGGTATTTTCAAAAATGTGGGTTTTGAGGAACGACTTGAAGGAGGAAATGGACTTGGCCTCCCTAACTGAGGTGGGGTTCCAGAGCGCAGGTGCAGCGCAAGTGCAGCACAGCTGAAGGCCTGACCTCCCATGGTGACCAGTCTGTAGTGAGGCTGTAGAGGGGTGATGGAGCTGGAGGAGCGGAGGGTGCATGTGGGCTGGGATACAGTGATGAGTGTTATGATTGTTATGATCTGTTGCATTTGTTTGGTCCATCCTGGATGCTCTGTGTCATCCTGGGCACAAGAGGGTGTGTGTGTGTGTGTGTGTGTGTGTGTGTGTGTGTGTGCGTGCGTGCGTGTGCGTGTGCGTGTGCGTGCATGTATGTGTGTGTGTGTGCTCTGCTCTCTCTGCCCTTATTAAAGGTCGGGAGGCGTGATTGGCCGGTGCTGCTACTCAAAGGGGAGGTCGGTGGACTGTCTCCCTCTCCTGCTTATCCTTCCGCTTCCAAGAGAGGGCTGTGTCAGATGGTGTTGCTGCCGCTGTGGCCGGTAGCTGAGATTGTGTGTGTTCGTCAACTGTTATTGTTATTATTGTAAATACTATAAATATAATATTAATATTAACCTAACGAGGTGAGTCGTATAGTAGCTGTAGGGGAGGGAAGCCGTTTAAGTTTACTTGATTTTTCTCCTGTTTTGGTTAGGGAGGATTAGAGTTTTGTAATTTATTTTATTTTACTTTGGACAGGTAAGATTCAACAAAATGGAAGTCTTTTGTTTGTTATTTTGGCCATGCCCTCCCCGACGCCATTGCTACTTGATTAAATAAATAAAAACCTTGTTAGACTGCAGAAAGTTGTGACCGGCCTTTCTTGGGAGCTGGGAGGAAGAGGGGAGCCCTTTTGTGTTGTGTCCTGGTTCCCCTAGTCTGGGGCATAACATGAGTTCAGATAGGTAGGAAGGACTGGTAGAGTGGATGGCTTGGTAAGTGAGGACAAGTACCTTGTAGTTAATTCGTTGGTGGATGGGGAGCCAGTGAAGGTTGAAGAGCACAGGGGAGATCACGGGGAGAGGTGTGAGTGAGAAGCCTTGCAGCACAATTTTGGACGTACTGCAGCTGATTGATGGTCTTGTCCGTTGCCCCCACAATAAGGGCATTGCAGTAGTCCAACCAGGAGAATATGAAAGCATGGATGAGGCGCTCTGCGGCAGGTTGTGAGAGAAAGCAGTGAATCCGAGTGATATTCCTCAGAGGGAAATAAGAGACTTTGGTGATATGCTTGATGTGAGCATCAAATAAGAGTTGGCTGTCAAGGTACACTCCCAGGTTATGAACCTGGGTTGAGGGGAGGACCTTAACACCATCAATCTCAAGAGAGAAGTTGGCAAGCTGTTTCAGCGTGGTCTTGGTACCAAGTAGGATCACCTCTGTCTTGCCACAGTTAAGTTGGAGAAAACTTGCATCCAGGCTTTGATGTCCTGTAGGCAGCTGGCGAGGACCAAGGTGGCTTTGTGAATGGCGCTGTTCTTCGTGGACACATAGAGCTGTGTATCATCAGCATAACAATGGTAGTCAAGGCCATATTTGTGGCTGATGCTGCCCAATGGAAGCATGTAGATAGAGAAGAACAACGGCCCAAGGACCGAGCCTTGTGGAACACCTTGGCGTATCTCCATAATTTCCAACATACTGGACCCAATGGTGACATGGTGGGAGTGGCCAAAGAGGTAGGAGCGACACCAGTTGTGAGCTGATCCAGTAAGGCCGAGGAGGTTCTTCATATGGTCAAGAAGGATGTTGTGGTTGACCATATCAAATACTGCACTCAGCTCCAGGAGGATCAAAATGGAGTTAGCACCAGAGTCAGAGGACAGCAGCAAGTCGTTAGTGACCTTAAGGGTGTCTCAGTGCTATGTCTTGCTCTGAAACCAGACTGGAAGGGTTCTAGAAGATCTTGGTGCTGTTGAAGTTGGCTAGAGACAACATGTTCTAGGACTTTGGCCAGGAAGTGGAGGTTGGATATGGGCCTGAAGTTTGACAGCTTGGATGGGCTGGCACCTACTTTTTTGAGAACAGGAGTGACAGCTGTGCATTTGAGATCATCTGGAACAATCCCGGTGCTGAGGGATGTATTGATGATGGCTGTGATGGATAGCACCAGAGCAGGTAGGCAGATCTTGACCAGAGATGTTGGGAGATGGTCAAGAGAGCAGGTGGTGTTCCTCATGTGGTGATCAGACACAGCAGCTGTGTTGGTAGGAGCAGAAGTGAGAATAGTGTTATTGATGGAGTCAGTTTTGCTCTAGAAATAATGAAGGAAGTTGTTGCACTGCTCAGTGGAGGAGGTAACAGCAGTGTGGCAGGTCGGAGGAACCAGTTAACTGTAGAGAACAGGACTCGTGAGTCCCTGCTACTATTGACGAGAGTTGAGGAGTAGGACAACTGGGCAGAGACTAGAGCGGTTTTGTAATCCTTTTGATGCTGTTGGAACATCTGGACATGAACTCTTAGACCGGTTTTCTTATACTGGCGCTCGAGTTTTAAGTGAGCGAAGCTCTTCATTATATCAGGAAGAGGATTTGAAATAGGACACTGTGCGTTCCTTTAATGGGGCAACTTCATCTAGAACAGAGACCAAGTATGAGTTGAAGGTAGCAACAGAGCCGGTGGTGGGGAGATTTGACATGGCACTGGAGAGTAGGGTTGTGTCCACAGATTTTAGATTCCTGAAACGAATTGTGTTTTTCATGGGGGGGGCACTACCATGACAGAAATGTGGCCGGATAGGATTAATGGCATGCATTCAAAGGAAGTGAGAGGTGGCACATCTGTGATTTTCACAATGCACTGCATGAAAAACCACATTTTCGACCCGTAAATCCCCGCGAAGTTCGTTGATTTTCGGCGATTTACGGCAAGTTTACGGGGAACTTCGCCGGCTCCGAAAATTGTTGGAAACGAACCATCTGTCGATGGGGGGCATGGTTAATCGCGCCTTCGCGAAGGTGCGAATAGCTCTAATTAGCACATGAATGCTACCGACGTTGATCTACTCAGGCTGGCCTGCTGACTTCACAAACAACCATTGGATGATTCCACAGGCATTTTAAAAGGAAACCATCATGTGATTGGATAGCAACTCCAATCACATGAGTAAGTGATCATATGATTGGATGACAACTCTGCTGCTATTGGTCATCTTACATATTAATTTAAATACTATATAATAAATTAATATATTAAAAATAATTATTATATTGTTATATTTATGTATATGTAAAATATAAATGATATATATATTTTATTTGATTGATGATTCATTGATTTATTTGGCGATCCACCTTCTACACTACCACACAGTAGAACACAAAGAACACAGTTGACAGAAACATTTTCTGAAGACGACGTCCGGCCATTGCATGAACAGAGTTAAAGTTTAGCAGGACCCGAAACGTAACTGTTCTAATCCAAGCTCGATTCGCGTTCACAGACGCGCCGAGGTCGTTTTCTGCCGACGTCATTGCGTCAGAGGAGGCGTCCAATCATATGCGAGGTCGCGCTCTCGGAATTTCTCGCGAGACCATAGGATGAAAAACATGCTGTGATTTTGTTAGGCACTTTGATTTTCTATTTTTGTACCTGAATATTTTCTAAAACATGTAAACATCATCGAAAAAAAAAAAAAAAAAGAAAAGTTACTTTGGTGTATTCCCTTTTTATTCCTACTTAAAGAATCATCAGTGGACTTACTCTGCTGGAATTTGCAAGCTAATCACACAAGCATTGTTCATCTGGTGTTGTGGTGGCAAAATGCGAAAAATTGTGACCACTGTCCAAGAACTGTAGATGCTTTAATTTTCACAACTTTGATTTAGCAATTTAAGTGGAAAATTAAAGGCCTTTGAGAGTCAGGACACTTATCTTGTGTGTAACCTATAAAATTATTTAAACACACTTTTAAATCCTCATGAAAAAAAAAAAATCTTTGTATTCTGTAGGCACAGAACACACACACACACACACACACACACACACACACACACACACACACACACACAAAATCCCAATTTGCATTTGTATAGCTTTGCAGCATTTATATTTGCATTTTAACACCTCATGGTCACAGTGGCTGAGAGAGAACTTCCACAGCAATTTACAGTGACGGAAATTGACGGAAATGTGGCTTTTCACGCAGTGATGCAAACAGTATTATTGTATATCACGGCAATTCCTCCTCCTGTTCCAGTAGTGCGAGGGCAGGCGAGGTAGCTGTAGCCAGGAGGAGCACACTGGTTAAGAGCCAGATATTCATTTGATTTCTGAAAACTTTCAGTGAGGCAGAGAAGCTCCAAATTCTTGTCAGCAATGGTTTGGCCAAGTGGTAGTGGTTTATTATTAATGGATCTGGCGTTAAAAAGGCCTAATTTGATTAATTTCATTGTAGTAGGAGAGCAGGTGATAACTGGACATGAGCGCAGAAGAGCTGGTGTTATACCATGCTGTGTGTGTTTGCATGAATGACTTCTACTGTCACGCCACTTTGTGCAGATAGAGAGAGTGTCCTTATGATCTATAGCACAGTAGCACCAACGTGAGCTTCTATGTATGTATCTGTGAGCGTGACTTCTCCGGTAAAATATACAAGCCTTGCGACATTGTTGCAGAGCCTTCGCATTAAGTGTGTATCTCAGCATATCGAGAGAAAAAGGCAATAGAGGCAGCCAATTCATTCATTCAGGTGAAAGTAGACTGTTCCAAACAGAATCTGTAGGCTACAGCGAGTGAGCAGATTGAATGAGTTGATGAATGGTTTTAAAAAAGATGAACAACTTCCCTGTGCGTTCGGTGGGGAGAAGATCCATCAAAATTTCAGTCCATCAGATGCAATCAGTTGATGCGTCCACTGGGCAAGAGCTAGAAAAGTAAAATCCGGCAAGCGATAATATTAAGAAATGCCAAGAAACAAAGCTGGCTGTGTGAGCATATGGGATATAGGATATGTTTGATTCAACTTGATGTTCTCACAGCACTAAACTGACAATTTGTATGGTATCAATGCTTTTCCCATGTTTCTAGCTTTCTAGACACACTCTTAACTTGTTCTTTACTGATGCCACTTCTTTGGCATGTTAGTTATTATTTAGTTCTAGCAACTTCAGTTTTTGCTCGTTGGTTGTCTTTTGCCCGCCTATTGGCGTGTTACTGTAATCTTTTGTCTACTTTTGCTTGCCACATTAAACCACATAATTTTTCTCTTCTTTTCTTTACCCATTAAAGCCAAATCAAGCCGTCGGTGTTGGATACTGTCTTTTTGAGCTGGAAATAGACAATCACTGTATCAAGAGCTTACGCTTCAGATGATGAGACTGATCTACCATTAATTCATTAATTATTATTAATCAGCATTAAAAGAACAAAAGTAAATAAAATCCTTCTGAGCTGAGGAAGGTTGGTGCCCCTTTTTATAATAACAAGCACAAGCGTAAAACCCAAAGATTTAAAGACCTAATTCCCTATATCAGATTAGCTACCTGATAAGAGACAGCTGCATGAATGCAGTGGAGGCTTGGAAGAGCGTGGAATCTTAGTCTGTTTTAATCAGAAGTTGTGAACAATGCCGAACTTGAAAATAAAAGAAAATCAATTGCTAGTTTGTTTATGCAGTAACCCGCCGATAAAAGAGTGAACTCTTGTCTAAGCCGTATCGGTGGAATGGTGGAAACACTGTCGCCTCACAGCTAGAAGGTCCCGGGTTCAATTCCCGCTGTGGGTGCATGGGGGCGTGTCCTTCACCATGCTTTTGGTGACTGCTGCTCAAGAAAAGGGGCCTTTCTGTGTGGAGTTTGCATGTTCTCCCTGTGTTCACCTGGGGTATCCTCCTCCTCAAAAAAAAAAAAAAAAAAAAAAACACTAAAAACATGCAAGAAGATCACCACCTGACCAAAGGTCACAAAGGAAACTGGGCCCCCGGGCGCCGGTCGGATGGCAGCCCACCGCTCCTGGTCTGCTGCAGAGGAAGGACGACCAGGATGGGTTAAACGCAGAGGACGTATTTTACCAATTGCATGGCGTGTTTGCGTGTATGTGATGTGTGACAAATATAGGGGATTGTCCCTCTGATTCTTCTTATTCCTCTTCTACATTGATCGTAGCAGCAATCTGATTACAATTCAGTGCAGTGAGTATTGACCCACTTATAACTCTCCAGCGCCACCCCTCGCACTTTCAATGTATTGCACCCTTGTCTTCTTATACTGTGTGTAAAGATAACCACAGCGCCCCTGCTGGCTGTTTGAGATTGACCATTTAGAGAGACAGAAACATAATACCATCCTCTTGTGGGCATTTTGGTTAACTGAGTTTGATGTGTGTTATTCAATTTGTGTTTTAAATTAATGATAGTGTGAACTGCATTAGCTCAACTGTATCACATTTTTTATTAATCTCTGAATTTTTGAATTACTCATTCAATCATTTCTTTTCGTATCTCATTTAAGTTAATTGTCACCTACAATCTTAATCATTGTATTTAATTCAAAGTTTGGAAATTGCCATTCATGCAGTGTTAATAAACTAAATCTATGTTGCTATGCTAATATTAATCAATTGATTGTTACTACAGTGAATTACTCACAAATTCAAACAACAAACAGAACCTCAGTTCACTCATTTAATTGATTTTATCAGAAAATCAAATTAAATTTATAAAATTGAGTTTTAACATAATTGTTAATTTCAAAAAGAAAAGCTAGAAGTACATCTGTGTACCTACAAAGGAAAATTTAAATTAAATATAACTTTGAAATTAACACACTTGTTTGTTTTTGAACTGAATCATTTATTAGTTTTGCTTTTGTGCTATTGCTTCTTCTTCTTAAAGACACGCACAAGCTCAAACTCTTTAACCAAGCTACCCTCAAACACCATTAAAACCAGACTCAAACATGGCTGATTCAGATCAGTTTGAATCCTCCAGTCAGGGGAACACTCTTGATAACCTGAAATCAGCATTGATGGATCTGACCAGAGAGTTACTGCCTGGTTACATAGACCAAATACATAACCCAATGATCTGGAAACTGTCATGTCACAATTAATAATCACAGCATTGACTACTAAACTTAAAGACAAAGGAATGTCTAAAATGCTTAGAAGTATGGCAGTAGCATTGTTTGCCCAGCTCAGGAGTTCATACAAACTGTAAGAACAGGCAACAGGTAGGTTCAGAGCCTACAAACGCAAGGTTAACCACCTGCAGGAAGAGAATAAAACACAGAAACAGTCTCTAGAAGAAACAACACAATCTCTTCTTAAGGCAGAAGGAGAAATTTGTGAGTTGAAATCCACTCAAACTGGTGATGATGGTAGTGAATCATCAGAAGATGAGGAAAAATCCAATTGAGAGACTGAAAAGCTAGAGACTCTGCCCATCTCTTCTATCCAGCAAGACGTGGTTCAATGCTGCATCCTTGAAACTGAAGCTGGGAGTCAGAGCACCCCAATGGAACAGCAAGAGGCCACTGGGGAGGGTGAAACGTCACAAATGACTCCAAATGTCACCCCAACATCATCATGGCCCCAAAAAGAACTCTTTTTTTTTCTTTTTTCTTTTTTTTATTAAGTGATGCAATACAGGACAAAAAATGTGACATGAGACATGTGACATAACAGAAGCATCCAAATAACACAGTGAAGACACGGCAAAACAAAAAACAACAAACAAAACAGAGACGAGCAGGCACCAGTGGAGTATTTTCACATTGTATGTTGAGGGTGTTGAAGGGCAGTGTGAGTTTGTGTGTGCGTGCGTATATGCATTGCTTTTGTTTCATTATGATTTGACCGGCTTTGTGGCATAAGTGTGTGGAAGTGTGCATGTGTTGAGAGATAGAAGATGAGAGATGGCTTGAAAGTAGTTGTGGTGGGGAAATGTACAAAGGAAAAATTTCCGAAGGGGTTGGGCTAAACAATTGAAAAATTAAATTAACATTGAGATAAATAAATAATAGTAAATAAACAATGGGGCAACCCCCCTCTGTCTTAAACTGAGTTTATCTTTGTCAAGTTTTAGTAGTTTTTGTGATTCTTTAGTTTTTGTTATAGGCAGGGGAAACACCTCACTCAGCCGCCGGGTTTGTTTGTTTGGGTGAAGAAATATGTATTTTGTTTTTTTCTTTATTCAATCAAATAGTCATATGAAGGGAGGAAGGGGTAAAATCACGCTCAGCCGCCCCCAGATCCTGGGGAGGGAACTGGCCGACTGGGGACCCCTCCCGCCTCACTCATCTTTGATAACCACGAGATCCAGCGGGAGGAGGTTTGCTTGTGTGGGTGGGAAGGTTATGTGGGTATCTTTATCATTCAGTCATTTAATCATTTGTCTTTTTTCCATATGTCCTCTTTTTTTCCCCCTTTTTTTGTCTTCCTTCCCTTCTTTTCCCCTTTATATACAAAAAATGTCTAGATAACTAATAATAATAATAATAATGGAAACAAATAATTAGGTAAATTAATTAATTTAACAAAATTAATAAATAAAAAAATAAATAAAAATAAATAAATTAGTGTAACAGTTGTGTAAAGCAAGTTGAATGTTGGAATGTTGCTGGGTGCAGTGTATTCTTTAATACATATGCAATAATAAAGTTGTATATGTAGAAGTAGAGGTCGTAGTAATGATAATAATAATAGTATGATTAGTAATTACTGTAATAGCATGGTAATAACAATAATTTGGTATGAACAATAACAACTAAGGATATATACTGATTGTAGATATCTTATAAGTAAGTAGTTCATCGGGTCAATATTATTATTATCATTACAATGCCATTTTCAACACCGTCAACACGTCATATTTATCATGACACGATTGAGTAAACATTTAGAGTAAAATTTTAGGAGTTGAGCAGTGATGGTAGTACTGGAAATGTAAATAGTAGGAATAACATTAATAACATTTACAGCAACCATAGTAGCAGTTAATAATAAAAAATATAAATTCTAAATACTGCTAATAATAATACTAATAAAAATAACGGAGGAAGAACAATAGTGATGCTGACCTTAATAAAGGTAGTAGTGGTGACAGTAACAATAGCAGCGATAACCGTTGCATATACCATAATGACCGAAATACTTACTAGAATAGTAATAATAACAATGTTAATAACAATAATAACAATAACAATAGTAATGACAACAGTAATTATCACTGTATTATCACCACCACCACTACCATCACCACCGTAGGTATAGACACAGTCATCCTTACAACAACAAGTGAAAAAAAACATTGCTGATAGTGACCTCAATAATGAAGGTCGCAATAATAGTAAGGATAGTGCTAACCATAACATTTATAATATGAGTAGTAATAATAATGACAACGACAACAACAGCAATTATTATTGTCATCAGCAACATCACCATCATCCTCACCATAAAAGATACGAGAAAATAAATAAAAAAATAAAAATTAAATACATAATAATAATAATATTTAAAATAATAATAAGAATAATAATGATAATGATAGTAACAACAGCAACAATAGCAATAACAACAGTAATGGTAATAATAAAGGGGGCGAAATTGTGTAAAATAAGTAGATGTTCTTTTGTTCTTTTTCCCATGTTTCTTTTATCCCTTCTTTTCTCAAATGTTAATCAGAATAACATTATTGAGTCATAATCATCATCAGTCATAATGAATAAGTTTATAGGTAAATAAATGACATATATACACACACACACACACACACACATATATATAGATATACATATATACATACATATACACATAATGCAGTACTATAATAAAGTAATAATCATTGCCACAATAAGAGTAATCATAGTAATAAGCTAGTTATTATGAAATAATATTTAGTCATTAGTTACATTTCCCTGTGTGTGTGTGAGTGTGCATGTCTACATGAATGCACGCCTATCTGATGAGGCGGCCGTAAATTTTGGTTGGTTCTCAGGCAAAAAAGATGCAGGTTAACTGAATAGATGAGTGAATCAGGTTTGTAGAAAGGTGATGAGTGGTGACCAGATGGAGAGGGGCTCTATTGCAGTGTGTTGGTTGGGGGCAGGTAAGTTTTCCATAGAGATATAATCCATAAGTAAATTTTTCCATTGTGTAATGTTTGTGTTGTTTTTTGATTTCCAGTTCATGAGGATAGTTTTCTTGGCGATAGTTAGGGCTATGAGGAGTAATTTGTTGTTTGATATGGATAGGCTAGTTGCTGATGTATCCCCTAGTAAACAGAGTGTGGGGGATAGAGGGATGTGGCAGCCCAGGAAGGCAGAGAGTGACTTTGTGACCTCAAACCAGAATTGTTGAGTGGGTGTGCAGTGCCAGATGGTGTGTATATAATTGTCCAGATTATTTTGAGTGCAGTTAGTACAAATTTCTGATGTGAAACCCATTTTAAACATTTTTTGTCCAGTGAAGTGAATTCTGTGGAGTATTTTGTATTGTATTAGTTGTAAATTTGCATTCTTTGTCATGAGGTAAATGTTTTTGCGAATTTGGATCCAGAAACCGGCATCAGGAGCAATCGATAAATCTTTTTCCCATTTTATTGTAGGTATGGATATGGTTTTATCCAACTGAGATATTATTTTATATATTTTGGATAGGAGTTTTTTTTGTTGAGTGGATATTAATTAATTTAAGCTTGTTGGAGGTAGATCAAGATTGGTAGCCATAGACTGTGTAACTTGAATCGATGATTTAAGCTGTAGATATTCCAGAAATTGATTGCTCCCAATGCCGTACTCCTGGACCAGGTGTGTGAATGAGACCTTAATGTTATTTTGATAGACCTGAAGTAAAGCGGTTTCTTATTGCTGAGATAGTCCGGGTTATTCCATATAGGGGTGAATGTAGATGGTGCCAGGGTGGAGTTTGTGACTTTATGGAATTTCCACCAGGCTGTCAGAGTTGCTGATATGGTTAATGTTTTAAAACAGTGATGGTGTTTTGTGGATTGACTGAGAAAGGGTCAATCTGAAATGGTAATGTTATTACAAGCTGTCTGCTCAATGTCTAACCATGTGTTGTCTGACTGAAGGGGGTGGATCCATTTGAATATATATTGCAGTTGATTTGTTAAAAAGTAATGATAGAAATTCAGTGCTGCAAGACCTGCTTGTGATTTTGGTTTTTGTAGAGTTGTTAGTTTGATTCTTGGTGTTTTGTTTTTCCAGTAGAATTTGGTGATAATTGAATCAAGAGATCTGAACCAAGAGAGGGTGGGTTGGGTTGGAATCATGGCGAAAAGATAATTTATTTTGGGGAGTATTGTCATTTTGATTGTTGCTATTCTACCCACAAGTGAAAGTGGTAAGTTCATCTAACGGAGAAGGTTATCAGTTATAGTTTTAGTAATGAGTAAAGAAAATAACCAGTTAACTTTGTCCAATGCCTTTTCTGCATCTAATGTGATTATGATGGTTCTTTCTTTTTGTTGTTGTGAGTAGTCCATTAAATTGAAGAGCCTGCGTGTGTTATTAGATGAATGTCTTCCCTTGATGAACCCGGTTTGGTCAGGGTGGATTATGGATGAGATTATTTTTTCCATTCTGTGAGCTAAAGTTTTTGTAATGATTTTTATGTCTACGTTGAGGAGAGAAATTGGGCGGTAGCTGGCAGGTAGTGATGGATCTTTGGTTTTAGAAGGAGTGAAATTGTGGCTGTATTCATGCTTGCCGGGAACCTTGAATTTTGTTTTATTTCGATTATTACTTTCTGGAATAGTGGTGCTAAAATGGACCAGAAGTGTTTATAGACCTCAGCAGGGAAGCCATCAGGACCTGGTGATTTGTTATTTGGCATTAGTTTGAGGGCAATAGAAAGTTCTTTATCGGTTATTGGTGAGTCAAGTATAGCGGCTTGGTCTTGAGTAAGATCGGGGAGGTCAGTGCTGTTGAGAAATGAGTTAATGTCTTGTTGGTCTGGGTCATTTTCTGACGAGTATAAGTTTGCATAAAAATCTTTGAAAATGTTGTTTATGTCTTCTGGTGAATGTGTTGGCTTCCCTGCTGAGTTCCTAATGACGGAGATAAATGTTTTTTCCTTTTGTTGCTTAATTTCGTTTGCCAAGTATTTACCAGATTTATTATTGTGGTGAAAATGTTCCTGCCGGAGTCTTTGTATTAGGAATTGAGTTTTCTTATTCATAATTTCATTCATTTGGAATTTATATTTTCTTAGTTCAGTCTGAGTTGTTTCTGTTGGGTTGTATGCATATAATGTTTTCGAGCTGCTTGATTTTTTGATCCAGTTCCGCTTCTTGTTGGTTTTCTTTCTTTTTTTTATGAGCGGAAAATGAAATGATTATACCTCTCAGAACTGCTTTACCGGTTTCCCAGAGAATGGACGGAGTCGACTTTGAAGAATCAGTTATCTCTAGGAAGGATGCCCACTCCCTTTTAATGAGACTGTCGAATTCTGAGTCATTGAGAAGGGATGTATTAAAGCGCCATCTAGTGTTAGGTTTGTGCAGGTTGATTCTGTTCCATGTAAATGTTACCGGGGCATGATCACTGATAATAATAGGGTGAATAATTGAGTCTGATATATTGGATATAATTGAATTGCTGGTGAGAAAGAAGTCAATGCATGAGAATGATTGGTGAACCGCTGAGAAGAAGGAATATTGTCTTGCAGCTGGGTGTTGCAGCCGCCAACTATCGCCAAGACCAAAATCACTCATGAACTGTTTTATTGTTTCTGTGGATTGCCAGGTACGTTTATTGTTTGAGGTGTTGCTTCTGTCAATTGACGGATTGATAACTGTATTGAAATCACCTCCTATTATGATTGGGCAGTTTGAGTTGAGTGAGATGGAAGAAAAAAAATTGTGAAAGAAGGATGGGTCATCAGTATTCGGGCCATAAACGTTACCAATTGTGATAGGGCTGTTGTTGATTGAAATGTTAATGATGATGAAGCGACCTTCCGGGTCAAAAAGAACTCTTGACCGAATGAGATACTTTCTTGTGCAAGTTTGATGACACTACCGCTGACAGTAAATACTGTCCACGAGTGATCAACGGCGTTCACACTAACGGGTCCTCTGTGCGGACAAGTCAGCTATCAGTTGGCAATTCTATGACACTGGTACAAGTCCATTCTAGCATTCAGCTTGTGAAAGCCCCGTCCCGCTTTCCTGCAGATCCTCTGCCTCAAACAACTTTGGCAGCCAGTGGTATCTGCTTATCAAAATTGAAGTGGCGTCATAGGGAATTGGCTCATGCTTTTATGGTCATTCCAAATATGCCACAGTGATGTACTTGTCAGATTGAATACTCAGGTGGATGCAGTCCACAATATCCTTTGGTCTCTGACAGGGGTTGAGGAAGAAACAGATCCCCCTGACCCTGATAACATGAAATCCGGGCAAATCATTCCAGAAGCTTCCCAGGTGACACCCGACCAACATGTGGTCATACGACCAAACACCAAGGACGTGTTCCTGAGGCTAAACATTAAACATGGCCAATGCTGTACACATTCACAGGCATTCTTTCAACTATCACTCATCACTTTCTTTGAACTGGGACTCTCCATTGAGGCCACTCCTCTGATGGAACTAAGCTACAGATCAACCTAGTTGTTGGTGAATAATCGCACCACAGAAGACATACTGGTACCAAAAGCCACTCCTTTGGGCTGGCTAGTCAGTACTAAGTTTCATGACTTCAAACCTACAATCCCAGCGATAGGACGCATGCCTCTGCTGGTTCCTGAGGGTATTGATGGGGAAGTGATATACACTAAGCCATCAAAAGCCATCGCCATCTTCCCTTTCATGATGCTCAACCATACTTCATCTGTAGAGTTGAACTCTCAGACACAGAACTGGAGTTCCAAACTGTTGGTGTCATGTCCATCAAGGATAATTAAAATCCTTCTGAGCTGAGGAAGGTTTGTGCCTCTTTTTATATTAACGAGTGCAAACATTAAACCCAAAGGTTTAATGACCTAATTCTCCTACACTTGAATCTGCTCTCTGTTTATACATGTGTGCTGAATCTGCTTCCCAACAGGAAGCAAATAGACTTTATTTTATATTGCATTTTTCTAGTCAGACAACCACTTAAAGTACTTTTACGGACTCTGGAAGCAGGACTCAAATGCAGAGATGGAAATCACAGTTTATTTCAGAAAAGTAACAACAAAAGAAGTAACAACTGAGGGAGCCGATATAACGGGAACGGAGAGGGCAGTCTCTGCTGGAGGACACTCGACAGCTTCTAATGAGAAAACACAAAACTCCGTTAAGGGAAAGCACACAGGCAAAAGTCCAAAAAATATACGCTGGAGAAAACTCGACAGCCACCACAAAAAACAAAAATCTCCACTCGGGGAAAAAACTCACAGGTAGGATGAAACTCAGGTGCTGGAGAGAACTCGACAGTCACTGGTGGGAAACAAAAGCTCCGCTGAGGGAAAAAGCACACAGGCAAACAAAAGAACCAAAAGTGCTGCAGAACCACTCGACAGACACTTAGAACAAAAAACTCCGTAACAGGTTAGCACACAGGCAGGAAAACAAAACTCACAAAATCACAGCGTGCACGAAGGCAAGACGGCTGGAGAACACAAGGCAGGAACCTGGAGATCAATGCTGAGGCGAGAAACACAAGCATGAGCAATGTGACCATCTGGCATCAGAGTGTGGGAGAAGCATGCTTAAGAAGGAGAGTCCTGATTAGGGGAGATAGGTGACAGGTGTGTCAGGAGCTGCTCAATCCCAGCAAAGATCAGCCCTGCCCCTGCCTTGTTCCAGCCCTGAAAAAACACACAGAACAAAATCAGAGCAGATCACCAACCACGGCCACAACATTTACTATGCAAGTCTGCATGCACCCACTCACACACACATTCATACAATGGTAGCTGGGCCACCTGCTCATTATGAGCATTAACCATTCACACACTGATGGCACAGCATCAGGAGCAAATTGGGGTTCAGTATTCTGCCCAAGGATACTTTGACATGTAGCCTGCTGAGACCAGGGATTGACCACTGACCTTCTGATAAGTGGACAACCACTCTAAGCCGCCCCAATCGACCAATAAGTTTGTCTGACATGCAGGGGTGCACAGCTGGAGGTGTGGCTCCTCTATGCTCTTCTGCAGCCTGTGGTTACCCATAAGACCATTCACTGCATAAATCTGATGCACCATCCTTAATTAATTTTTAGGGTTCAGTGTTATGTTGGGGTGAGACTGTAGCCTAATAATGGCCTTACCCAACAAACTTGAGAGGTGGGTGCCACAATTGCTGTTTACAAAGTCATTACAAAAAGACTGGCATGTTCTAACTTTTCTAATTTGACAACTTCAAAGATGTGCTCTGTGAAACTGAGCAACAGGAACACCCAGCGCTGTACCACAGACAACCGTAAACACGACGATATGAAAGGAGAATAATGTTCAGGTAGAATGCTTCCTATGTAAAAGACAGCAAGCTGGGATTGCCCGGGGTCCAACTTGTACTTTGCCACCACTATCATCACACAAACCTGTCAATATTTTGATGAAGCCTGGATTGGATTATTTAGTTGTGAGTTCCTGTTTATTTTGGTAGTCATCCCTCATGGGTCTCAGTTTACTTTACTGCCTGTATTTTTCCCACCCTTATGATTGTATGTCTTTGTATGTCTATGTCTTTGTGTTTCCTTTTGTCTTTGTGGCATCATCCCTTAAGTGTGGCTTTCCTTGTTTTGTTTTTGGAGTTTGTACTTAGTTGAATTTTGTTTGCCTTACACTTGTATATAAATCATTTGGACTGTTTCCACTCAGCCTTTTGTTAAGTTTGCATCATTGGGTTCACTCGCCTTTTGCTCAGCCACAAACCTTAACATCATGCTTCACACTTATTCTCCACCCTAACCACCACAGCCTTGCTACATAGAGGGCAAATTTCATGTGTGACACTGGACATAAATGCATCCAGAAAGCATCTATTATGGATGTATTTCTCAGGGATATTGCCTCTCTTGGCCAAGGGACATGACTCTATGATTGACTAATTTCACATCTCACAAGGCAAAAAAAATCAGTTAGTCTCATCCTGGCATTTGTTGATTCATGGACTGAACAACACTAGTTGGCATTATGAATGCAGCAATAGTTTAACAGTGCAGTATAATAGTATAAGGATAGGAAGGCCTCTCAGAAACTGGAGACTTCAGCCAGCACATTCTCACTTCCAACTCTTCACATAAAGACCTGGTCAAAGAAAAGACCTAAAGACCTTGGGGTCTCATTTTAGGACACTGGGTACCCCTATAGCAACATTATCAACATGCAGGGCTCCATGGTCACAGTCAATAACAAATATGTAACATCCAGTTAGACTTTCAAAATAAGCTTACTAGCTAATAAACTTGGTAAACTTTGTGAAACTGTTGCAGTGAGGTTAGGTGTATGCACAAAAACTACTTGGTTAGATTTAGACAACAAAACTATTTGGTTAGGTTTAGGAAAAGATCATGATTTGACTTACAATAAATACAATGGTTACATACATTTTTTACGTACATTATGTTACATACATTACTGAACATACTTGAAAATTGCTTGTCTACAGAAGTCTGAAACTGAAAAAGAATGCTAAAGTGAGACCCAGTGCCTTAAAAAATTACACCAAGGGATCTCGACCAACCATCCACATGTGACGAGTTACGGGTGTAAACAGGTTGGTTCAGCACTTGTAACTGCACTTTTGCACTTGCACAAATGTCAAGATAATGTGCGCAAGGCAGCATGTTTCGCTTTGAGCAGTGTCACAATCCAATGCAATGAATGAAATAATAATTCAAATTTAAAACTGCAGTTGCTTTGAACTTTATCTGGGATCCTATCCTCCAATAATAAACTCTGGACTGTTTCAAGACCCGGAAGAAAGGGAGATATTGAGTGACGTTTTTGTGTGCTGACAGAAAATATATCAGTTGACTTAATTAACTAACATCTGCTTATTCATTTCTATTCATTAATTCATTTTCATCCAGGGCCTCTGAGGGAAACATCACAAATAAAACAACGGCTGCTTGACATCAATACAGGGAGATCGTTCTGACAGCCCAATGAACAAAACTCCCATAGGTGTCTTTCTCATGTCTTGTATCAATGACATCACATCCCATGCTGGTTCTTTTTGGCATCTTTGGATCTTTCAATTTCTTCCCTCCACACAGACACATTGTGGCAGCAGTCTAAAGGTCTGTGCTCAGGGCTACTAACTTGAGGGTTGCCATTGTGTGTGTGTGTGTGTGTGTGTGTGTGTGTGTGTGTGTGTGTGTGTGTGTGTGTGTGTGTGAGAGAGAGAGAGAGAGAGAGAGAGAGAGAGAGAGAGAGAGAGAGAGAGTGGTGTGTTTAACCTCCAGCTAGTAGGACTGGACAGATGTCACTGTGTCTGTAGCAGTCAGAAGGACAGTATACTGTAGAACAGCAGGCACACATGTTAAGTCATCAGTAAAATGCATACAGGTAAAGTCTTTAACAGTATGCTTACAGTTATAGTTCTTAAAATAATTCCATCTTTTATATTATAATTATTCATTATTTTCATCATTATATGATGCCTGTTAATTATTCTTGTTTTTGTTGTTGTAATGGTTGTAATAATAGTAGGATAGTAGAATAGTACTGGTATTAGTGGTGAATGTAAATCAGGTTGAAATCATAATTTACAGAGACCCAATTCCTTCATAACAAGCAGTGTCATATGTCATGATTCGTTCTTGGTGTTTTGTTTTCCCTCATTCCCAGTCTAACATTATTTTCCTTCCTCCCTGTCTGTCAGCAGGCAGCGCATGAGAGAGAGGCAGGTGTCGATCTACTCAGGAGCGAGCCACACCTGACACACCTGCGCCTTATCGGCTAATCAACCGACTTCTTAAGCCAGCTCCAGTTTGACTCCTGTGCCAGACTATTCTCTATGCTCTTGCCATACTAGTCTAGCTCCTGATTTCGATCACCTGTCTCTCTCTCCGTGTGTCTCCAGTGTTCTTGGTTCCCTAGTGAGTTTGCTCCTGGACACTTTCTTCGCCTCCTGAGTGAGTTATTGCCCTTGTGGTGTTTTTTTGTGTTTTTCCTCTGTGTCAGTTGGGAAGTTCTGCAGGATTCTGTGCTTGGACCAACTCTATTAACCCTATATATGCTTCCTTTGGGCAAAATTATCAGGAAACACTCCATACAGTTTCATTACTATGCAGATGATACCCAGCTATATCTATCAATGAAGCCAGACGAAGCCAATCATTTACCCTAACTCCAAGTGTATTTTAAAGACCAGGGGCCTCATTTATAAAACATTGCATAGAATCCACACTAAAAGTGTGCATACGCCCAAAAGCTGAAAATGGCGTACACCAATAAATATTCGGATTTATAAAACCGTACATACTCACACCTGCATGCAATTTCCCCTTTATAAATCACGCTCCACCTGGAAGATTGCGTAGGTGGATTCACTTCACATCCCGCCCCCGACACACCCACATTTTACCATGAATGGTCAATGCAAAGTACCTCATGAATGTCTTTGCATATAAATATGCCTGCGGATCAATGGCATTTTACGTTCGATCATGGCAGAGAAAAGAAAAAGAAATTTTACGGAGACTGAAATCGAGGTGCTTGTGGGTGAGGTGGAGGCCAGAAAGCATATTTTGTTTGGTGGTCACAGTAATGGTGTCACGAATAAAATTTAAAAAAATGAGTGGCAGCACATCGTCACCGCAGTGAATAGTTCCAGTGCCACAGAGCGGTCTGTGGCAGAAATTAAAAAGAAGTGGTCGGATGTGAAAGTGGAGGCCAAGAAGAAAGTGGCATGGCACCGTCGAAGCGCATCTGCTACTGGTGGGGGCAAGGGCGCACCCGAGCCCACACCGCTGGACACCAAGATAGCCACGATCCTTGGTTTGGGATGGCGCGGTTCCAGCAGGTCTATCAAACACTGGGCCCAGTTCAGCACATAGATCCAAGAGTATCGCTCTAGGGAATCTAAATCGGCTTATTAGCCAGTCATCATCATGGGCCAGGAAATCTCCGTGGTCCCTAAAACTTCTCTCCATCCTGATCCTATTATTTGCGTGATCTTCCAGCAGTGCAGCATTACGCACGAGTGTCACCGCACTATTTATATGCTTACTCAGCAAATTGAATGATTGTTACACACCTTGTCATAATTAATACTAATCCATCAGTGCCATCCACCGCTCTGTATCATTTGAAGATGGAAGTATGATATATGAACATTGTGCATACAGTAGTAGGCCTAACAGCTCATTAAAGGAACACATCTATAACACTGCAGACTTGGGTGTCAATGATTACGTGGGTCTATAAGTCTGATATGTGATGACATTAAAGCGCACATTCTCACGCTAAGCTTATTTTTATAAATCACAACCTTTGCATGGGAAATTGCGTACGCAACTTTCAAGCCCCGTTTTCTGCATAAGCAAGTTTTATAAATGAGGCCCCTGCTCTGCAACTTATCATTACTAAATATGGACAAAACTGAAATTGCAATACTCGGCCCTAAACACAGAAGCTCACTATATGTGGTGATATAGCAACTATGGATGGCATTGCGCTGGACTTCAAAAACAAGACTGCGTTTTTCACCTACCTCTTGTCTCAAAATGATGCAGAAAAACAGGCATGTTACTAACTTAGCTTTTTGTCCGGAATCGTTGTGCTTTCTTGTCTTGCATGTTCCCATGGACAGTGGTTGAACCTGGATTGTGGATTAAGGCTACGTCTCCTGCCATGGCCCTGACATCCACTGCAATTGCTACTACTCTTAGTTATACCGTTATTATTTGATCCATAGTGCTGCATTATGTACATACAGTGCTTAACAAATTTATTAGACCACCTGTCATAAAAACGAGAAAACATAAATATTTTAGTGGTCCTCCACACATAATAACCAAAAAACTTAATATTTTGTATGGCCTCCTTTGGCCTTGATAACAGCTTGCATTCTGCTGGCATTGTTTTTATGTATCATATATATATTTTCGACAGTCTCTTTTGTTATTGAGTTCCAAATAGTTTCTAGCTGTTCCCACAGACTTGCTTTAGGTAAAACTTTTGTGTGATCAATCTTTGGAACTACGAAATCCCAAATTTGTTTGATTCAAATCCAGACTTTTACTTGGCCAGTCCATTAGTTCCAGTACTCCAGATTCCTTTTTCTTGGTCAAATAATCTCTGCACAGCTTTGAAGTATGCTTGGGGTCACTGTCTTGTTGGTATATGAACTCACGCCCAATCAGATTCAGTCCAGAAGGGATTCCATGATGCACTAAAATGTTGTGGTAGACTGTCTTGTTCATGATACCATTAATTTTCACTAATTTGCCCACGCCGTTTCCACAAATGCAACCCCATACTGGATAATGGAACCCCATAATGGAATCTCCACCGTGTTTCACTGTGGGTGCAATGCATCTAACCCAATCGGTCAAGACAGATGGCCGTCCACCCAGAGACTGGTTCTGCTTGAGGTTTCTGCCTGTTAAAAGGAAGTTTTTCCTTGACACTGGAAAGTGTTCTCGGACAACTTCTTTTCTTTTTTGGCACTATATAAATAAATTTGAATTAAACTGAATACCAGTACCAGAAGTAATAAGAGTAGTAGTGAGTGAGTATAGTAGTCATAGGACTGATGATAAATGCAGCAGTAGTTGTAGCAGTGGTATGATAGTAGTGGTATTTGTAGGAATAGTCAAAGTATAATCACAGTAACTGCACTTTCAGCAGAAGTTTTAGGTATAGTAGCACAGTTAAGGACTCAAGGTGCTTTTGGTTGTAATGGTACTAGTACAGAAAATGACAGTGGAAAAAAAAAGTCCTCCTCCCAATCCGTATGGAAGTGGTAAGTTTTTGGCTTCTTACTTAGTCCAGCTCCCCCACTCATTTTTATACCCTTTCTTACGTTTAGAACTAAATTGGAGGCTAACTTGGCAACTCGCTAGCTTGCTGGAGTTTTGCAGCACTTGTATTGCATTGTATGTATTGTATGCGCATGCGCGGTGACCCATGTGTCAGAAAAGGTCAGGTGTCAGACTGGCTGCCCTGTATGTATTTAATGTATGTATTTAATGCCTTGCAATCTACCCACACTACCTTTGCGATTGACCGGTAGATTGCGATCGACGTACTTAAGAAGAAATCCCTTTATTAGTCACATTTTTTACACACAACATGCAAAGTTAGGAGGGGAAACTGCACACGCCATGCATATGTGAAATTTATTCTCCGCCTTGAACCCATCCTTGGACCATGCTTCCTCCGTGGCGGACCAGGATCGGTGGGCTGCCAGCCGACCGGCGCCCGGGGACCAGTTCCTTGTTGTCACCATTGGTCAGGTGGTGATCTTCTTGCATGTTTTTAGAGGGGGTATTTTTATGGAGGATACCCCAGGTGACCATGGGGAGAACATGCAAACTCCACACAGAAAGGTTCCCTTTTTCCTCAAGCAACAGGCACTGAAGGCATGGTGGAGGACACGCCACCAGCGCCCACAGCAGGATTCAAACCTTCTAGCTGTGAGGCAACAGTGTTACCACCTGTGCCACCATGCCCATTGGGCACCCATGTTCTAGAGTATATAAAGAGCTGTAGAGGACCAGAATGACCATGAGAAGAGCTAGAGGAGATTTTTGCAGAGAAGTTTTGCGTTTGTTTTGCAGAACCCCAGGTTGCACTCCACTGTTTGTTCAAACTATTTTTGCTTTAAATAAAAAAACCTCACATAAGACTTTGAAGACCTTGTGAAGCCTATTTCTTGAAACATTCATGAAAACACCAATAATGGATCCAGAAGTATTTTTGAACTACATGTTCACTACATCAGCTGCCTGACATTTCTGGCCCAAAGGCTGGTAGGTTTGTGACCCAACATGGTACAGCACATTATACAATATCAACAGTATGAGGAATAGTACCAGGTCAAGTAATAGTAGTCCTGCACCCCAATTCCAAAAAGTTGGGACGTTGTGTAAAAATAATTAAAACAAAATGTGATAACCTTCTACTCCTTTTTGACATACTCAATTGAAAACAGTACAAAGACAATATAATTACTGTCCTACCTCGTCAACTTAATTTGAAACCGTAATTGTAAATATATGCTTATTCTGAATGCGATGCCAGCACTATGTTTCAAACACATTCAAAAAGGGGCAACAAAAGACTGGGAATGTTACAGAATGCTCAAGAAACACTTGTTTGGAACAGTCCATGAGTCAACAGGTAACAAGTAATAATATGATTGGGTATGAAAACAGCATTCCTGAAAGACCTGGTCTCATTCCCAGACTGTCAAATACCAATGCTCTATTGCATCCCTCGGCATCTCATACAGATCCACAAGTTACCCTTTTGTGTCTATATATGACACACCAGACTTTCAGCTAACTCCAGTGTACACCCAACCCGAGCAATATTAGACACAATATTTGTTGCCGAAACCTAACCAAGTACATGGGTGGATCCAGGGGCGGGGCCACGGGGTCAGTGACCCCAGCTGAAATCCGATGGGCCTCCGAAGTGCCCCGTCCTGTTTTTTTTTTTTTTTGCTTGACTCTTTACAGATGAGTAAACTTCTTGTAACTAGGTAAGACTTAATTGATCCCATGCCAGGGAAAGTTATTTGTTAGAACAGGAAGAATATATAGAAAGTAGTAGAAGTAGAAAAACAACATATGGACAATGAAAAAAAAAAAAGATACAAAGTAAAGAGAGTATAAAAATATTGCCTTGTGAAGAATGGCTCAATTTCACAGGGGATCTGAAATGCACATAGATTAGATTAGATTCAACTTTATTGTCATTGTCAGAGTGCAACACAGAGGGAACGAAATGCAGTGTAGCATCTAACCAGGAGTGGAAATAGTCATAATATCAAAAAAATATAAATACATGCAAGTAGTGCAAGTGGCATAAGGTATAAACAGTATGAGGTACTGCAAGCAATTTCGATGAAACTATAAAAACATGTGTAACACGGTATGTAAACAAGTGACATGTGCAACAGGTAGTAAGTAGAAGTCCAGTAAAAAAAAAAAAGTAAAAAAGTTTAGGTGAACAGATGAGGTATTTAGTGTATGTAAAGTTCACTGGCTTTGTACAATTGCACAGTAGAAGATATATAACACTGTGAAGAATATAGTAGTAGTAGTAGTAGTAGAAATAGTAGTAGTAGTAGTAGTAAAAATAGGTAAAAGGTAAAACAAAGTGAAATAGAAATACAGAATACTGCAGAAGATAAGTTGCACAGATGTGATGGAATCTATAACACAACATCAACACAGTGCAATGTTAAATGATGGTGGAGTTAAACCGTCTGAAAGCCGTTGGAATGAAGTACCTGTAGAAACTTTCCTTCTTACACAGTGGATGTAGCAGTCTGTTGCAAAAGGAGCTGCTTGGAATGGGTTAGATGGAAAGATGGACTTTGGCCCTCCTTGTACAGAACATCTGTATTGTTCTTCCAGTCCAGTTTGTGGTTGAGGTGAACATCAAAACACTTGTACTCACCCACAATCTTGATGTCCAATCCCTGGATTTTACCAGTGCCTTCCTGTGGACATATATCACAACCTTATTGTCTTAATAGCATTTATGTGTGGGTGGTTCAGTTAACAGCATTCGACAAAGTTGGTGATGACCTCCCTATATTCCAGTTCATTCCCCTGTGATACACATCCAACGATGGATCAGAGACCTTCTGGACATGACAGCGGTCAGTGTGTCTGAAGTCTGATGTGTACAGGATGAAGAGCAAGGGAGAGACCACTGAATTACTGAATCAACCAGTTTCACATACTGTGGTCTGTTGGGGAGGTAGTTGATGGTCCACACAGCCAGGTGGCAGTCTATTCCAGCTCTTTCCAGCTTCACAATGAGCAATGATGGTTGGATTGTGTTGAAAACACTGGACAAGTTAAAAAACATAATCCTCATAGTGCTCCCAATGTTCTCCCATGGAAAAAAGATCTGCGAAGCAGGTAGATGACCGTGTCTTCCACACTAATGCCTTGTCAATATGAGAACTGTAGGGGGTCCAGATCTGCTCATCAGGTGTCAGTGGTGGTTGAGTATGATCCTCTCCATGGTTTTCATCAGGTGAAAAGTTAAGGCTACTTGTTAAAAGTTATTTTGCTCTCTCTGGTGTTTGTGGCTAGAACCACAGAGGAATTTTTCCTCTGGGCTGGAGTTTTCTCCAGACTGAGGCACAGGTTGAAGATGTGCAGAACAACCCCACCGAGCTGTTCTGCACAGTCTTTGAGCAGTCTGGAGCTGATGCCATCAGGGTCTGTAGCCTTGCGCGCTTTCATCCTCCGAAGCTCCTCTCTCACCTGATGTGCTGTTCAGGAGAGGGGGGACTTGGGGGGTGGCTCCTGTTGAGTGAGGTCGGGGGAGGGGTATATTGTTTGCTCTGATGTGGAGTGGGGTCCCCTAGCTGACATCATGTCCACCGTAAGGTCATGTAGATGGAAAACGTGAAGTAGAACCAGTTCAGCAGAGGAAAGAAATGAGTCATTTTACTGAAGTGGCCCGCAATTGTCGGAATGGTCGTCTTACCTTGGGATGGAGGGAGTCCAGTGACAAAGTCTAGGGAGATATCGTTGCTGTCCGATAAAAAGCACATATCTCCAAAACTCGTTTTTTTCAGGAGCATGAAAAAAGTGTTTTACTCGTCAATTAACTTACAAATTAAACCCAAAACACAGTAATTAGACACACTTAGGACTCGAAATGAAAACCTATAGTTACACGGTGATTAGCAACCCGTTTAGTATTTTAATCGGATTTACGTGCTTTGTTGTGAGTGACATTGGACATACGTGTTTTTTAAATAATGCGTTCCAATGATGTCCGGTCATTTACGAGCCTCGAGTCTCCCATTCATGTCCCACTAAATCCGTAAACTATTGATAGCAGGCTATCCTACATTTCCACATAGCACATTACCCTAATCTAAGATTTTTTTGGTATTAGTCCATATAGGCGAAGAGTCATCTAATACTGTATTAACGCGCATGCATCAGTCTGACTCGGTTCAAGGAAATCACAGAGTTTATCGTCTATCGCTTCACTGCTGCTTGCTATTGCACATAGCTCCTCTAACGTGAGAGACATGTCTAGCCTGAAAAGGAGAAAACAGTGCACATAACAGACACATCAGACGTCAATGAATACATCTCAGTCAGTAATCTAACGTAAACAACACTGTCATGGTTATAAAAAGTTTTTGAACGGCATCGCTCGATGCAAGGACAACATTAGCCTAGCGTTAGATGCTATAATAAGTCTGCCAAGTACTGACGGTATACAGTCTGTGTTTACGGACATGGCAAATCATCTGATATACAGCCAACACCAGAGGCGGGAGATACGCGCATTGATGGACACTTCTGACACCCAATGGAGATACGTGTTAAATATATGATGTAATAAAACGTCTTTCCACTGGTCACTTGGATCCCCAATGCTACCTGTTGCTGAGGGAGAATGTGAATATTCCTTAGCTAATGGAAAGTCAAAATCGTTAAAAGTGGAGATACGTGTTTTTTATCGGACAGTGACGATATGTGACCAGGGGCAATGCAAGACAGGAAGAGGCTGGAGGACACCAGCAGGAGAACGGTAAGAGGGTTTATGCCAGTTGTATAAATTGCACACATTAACAAGGCCCTTGATGTCACCATCCGGTGAGGGCCACGGTTGGCGTAGGACATGTCCGGTCCATTGAATTCCCGGATGGCAGGTGAGCTTGGAGGAGTGCCCCCATTGGGGGATGCAGGCCAAGAGAAAAGTTGAATCAAGTGAAGAACAACGTCCACCAAGGCTGTCTGAAGTTGAGATGTGCAGATCCATTCTAGATTTTTATGGTCGGTCTAGACCTGGAGAGGTGTCTTGGTCCCCTCTAGCCAGTGTCACCACTCCTCCAATGCTATTTTGGCCACCAATATTGTTGGTTACCATTGTCCTACTTTCTCTCCATTGGGTACAGATGTTGAGAGAAGTAGGCACATGGGTGGAGCCTCTGGTCATTGGCAGAGTGTTGGGATAACATGGCCCCTACTCACTCATAAGTCTGATGTGTCAACCTCCGCAACAAACTGGCACTCTGGGTCGGGGATTTGGAGATGGGTGCTTACATGAACTGTGCCTGGAGGGTCTGGAAGGCCACCTTCACTGTTGGGGTCCAGTGGAAAGTCACTTTGGAGGATGTGAGACTCGTAAGAGAAGTGGCAATGTAAGTGTACTTTCACATGAAACCTTTGTAGAAGTTGCCGAACCCCAGACACCATTGTAATTGTTTGCTTATCTCGGGGGCAGACCAGGAGGTGACAGCAGAAACTTTTGCTGGATCCATCTGAATTCTGCCTTTAGCCATGATGTATCCTAGGAGGGAGACAGAAGGGACGTGAAATTCACACTTCTCTGCTTTGACGAAAGGCGAGTCCTCCAGAAGATGCTGTAGGACAGTCTGGACATGATGCATGCATGATCAGAATGTTGTTGAGGTAGATGAACACAAAGCGGTTTAGCATATCTCTGAGGATGTCATTTACCAGAGCCTGGAACACTGCTGGGGCACTGGTTAGTGGAAAAGGCATCACCAGTGTCAGAGAACAAGTAGCCTTTATCTCACCTTTTCCTCCTGCATACCTTCAGGAGAGCTGGAGAGGAAATACATTTCAACTACAAAGGGTTACCTATCACTTAAACTGTTTCCATGGAGATGTTAATCTTTTCTTCCATCTACACACAAGATGAAGGTGTTAAAACCATCTGAATGGACAATTTACAGGTCTCAAGACTCAGATAGTACTGACAGGTTGTAAATTAGACATTCCTGTAGCAAACTGTTTTGTGTGCTTTACTACCACATCAGGATAATGCAAACAATGTGTTTGATTCAACTTTGGATGTTCCCACAGCACTAAACTCATGGAACCATACTGCCATCTAGAGACTAGAAGTGATTAGGTTTCAAATACGCGACAAGAGACAGTTAGAATTAGTGGTGCTTAATTCACCAAATATAATCTGCTTTTCCTTGTTCCTTTGTTCTATTTGTTAGCTATATTATTTGTTATCATGTAAGTTAGTATTAGTATTGAAGAATGTTGCCATTAATCAACAAAATATATCTGATGCATGTATATTGGTGTCAACATACATGTTGTAAACAATGTTGATGTGTGATTGAAAATTGATCATTTAAACTCTGTGATTGACCATAGTGAGAAGCAGATGATTCTTTCTATAGGATGAAATAACAGTGTTCACCTGTAAATCATTCTAAAGTAAGCGAAGGCCTGTTTTTCACAGACACCCCAGAGTGCCGGAGGGTATATTCCCCGTTTAGAAGTAAATGCTTACTTCTTCTTGTCTTTTTCTTTTGCCCTCCTATTGTAATCTTTTGTCCACTTTTGCTCGCCATGTTAAACCACATAACTTTTTCAAAGTTAAAGCCAAAGTCTTCTTTTCTTTAACCATTAAGGTAATCACATAATAACATTTTTGTAGATATTTTTTGACCGGCCATCAAAAATATTCTGAACCTTTTTTATTGACCGAGAAGTTTTACCATACGGTCGTCAACCCCTTTGACTGGAGTCCCTCAGCCAGCCTCAACCCATCTGTCTGTCCCCCTTTGTGTCAGTTTGGGAAAGGCCATCATCAGAGCACCGCTGGCACAGAAGTAGACATTTTCCTTGTTGCACTGAATAGGAGTTGGTGTCGTAGGCTAAAACAATCTTAATTCTCATTAGATTCGCTTAGTCATTCATTCAAGAAATTAACACTACATTCGTGTCCTCAATTTTCTTCAAACTACTTCTCACTGTTGCCATCTCACTCCTTTTATTATTTTGCTATAGCTTCTTCATCCAGTTGTTTGTGTTATATCTAGTGCTGTCAAAAATATCTTAACACGTTAACACAAATCAATTTTAACGGCGTCATTTTTTTTTTTATCACAAGATTAACGCTCTTTGTGACCTAGTGAACTTGGAGTTTTTTATAAGCTGTGGCCACTGCTAGTAATGTAAGAGAAACTACAGGATGCAGTTGTAAACCAGAAACAAAACAATAGGCACGCCCCACCCACGTGTTTGGTCTTGCCTGCTTGCTAGCTGTAAAAGAGTCGGCTTGTTTGTGTGGATGTCAAGCGCGAAATGCCGAAATGGATGCGAACAAGATTCTGAATGGAAATTTTAGTTTCAAAAAGTTGCCGGATGGTTCGACTGACAAGAACAAGTTATTTGTGTGTATTGTCAGTGTGAACTGAAATATCACCGTAGCACATCCAGTCTGAAATACTGCTTGAGCCAATGGAAGCCCAGGATGAGAGGTATGTGTGGTGGCCTGGATTGTCTCGGATGGCTTCGAGAGAGCAGGACATGGACAGGAGCGGTCTGGTGTGTGACTGGACCCAATAGGTGACTGTCGAGGGCGTTCAGTCAACAACTGACATACTGGTGTTCCCCAACACCTCTCCTGTCGATGAGCCTGGATGTGCAAGTTCACCTGGGTTGCCAGCTGGATGACCCCATCCATGGATGATGGGAGTTTGTCCAAAACAAGTTCATCTTTGATATATTCTGCCAGCCCATGCTTGAAGACATCACGAGTGGCCACAGTCCAGTCACTTTGTCAGGCCTTGGTGTGCAAGTCTATGACACCGACTGCAACCCCTGCTGGAGACTTAGGAGGCCCCTGGCTGCAGCGGCTCCCTGTGCCCCCAGACTGAAGGCCTTGTGGAGCTCTGCTGCAAACAACTGGAAAGACTCGCAGGTAGGAGTGCTTCTCTCCCACTCGGCTATTCCTCACAGACAAACTCTTCCCATAAGGTGATTTATGCACAGTATTTAGTAGGGGCTGCTGTGCTGTGGCTCAAGAGTTAGAGCAGTCGTCCACCTATCAGGAGGTCGGTAGTTCGATCCCTGGCCTCAGCAGTCCACATGCTGAAGTATCCTTGGTCAAGATACTGAACCCCAAAAACTGCCCCTGATGCTGTGCCATCTGTGTATGAATTCATATGTATGTTGCTTTGGATAAAGCGTTTGCCAAATGACTAATTGCATTTGTGCTTTTCTTTCTGTCTGTCTGTCTGTCTGTCTGTCTGTCTGTCTGTCTGTCTGTCTCACTCTCTCTCTCTTGCTCTTCCTCTCTCACCCAACCGGTCGAGGCAGATGGCCGCCCACCCAGAGTCTGGTTCTGCTCGAGGTTTCTGCCTGTTAAAAGGGAGTTTTTCCTCGCCACTGTCGCCAAGTGCTTGCTCATGGGGGAATTGTTGGTTTCTTTGTAGATAAAAGAGCTTGGTCTGTACCAGCTCTATATGGAAAGTGTCCTGAGACAACTTCTGTTGTGATTTGGCGCTATACAAATAAAATTGAATTGAATTGAATTGAATTGAATTGTTGTACGGGTGGAATCACAAATATATAGCAGGGGATTTCCCTCAGGTTAAGGATTTACCGAGGCATGTCAGCTCATCACATAGTTTAAAACTTAAAAGGTTAGAACCACTGCTCTCATTGAAACATAACTAAATCAACCAGGTCAACCATTTGCATCCAGAAAATTAATGAACTCACTCACCACTCACCTCTTCCACTCATCAGTAGAAGAGGTCCAGTCCATTCTGAGAATGAGTGTAGATTTTCTTGCCAACCCCTTCAACTAACTAAAAAGTCTGTATTTTACATTCATCCACTTTGCAGTAGTAATAGAAAATAGTGACGGTGCAAGAGGGTTCACTTGGATTCATTTTCATTGCCAACTGTTGTATTAAGTCCCAGAAGATGAGATGAGGACTCATTCATTGGTAATAGAACGATGGGTTTAAATGATCAATTAATTAATACAATTAATTAAATTAATATTATTTCTTTAATTCAGCCCCCACAGTAAAATTCTGGCCCTTACACAAATGTAATTGAGGACCTCTGCCATACCTAATATTATGAGTAGGTACAATAAGTATTTTCTATTTCTAAAAAAATTTCTGATTGATCAATAAATAAATAAATTGCTTTCATTCAGTGTAGCTGGTGATCATTCACAGCAGTCCTGTTCCCTATTTCCCTATCACTGACATCGCTGTCAGGGTGAGGTTGACTGCTGTACAGAGAGTTGTGTGTTGTTGCTGCAGAGTTCACACATTAATGCATTAACATTAACACTGGATAATTTCTGATCAGCCCCTACATTGCAGTGTTGTTAAAAACATAATATCCATTGTGTCCAGTAGTACAATAGTAAAAAAGTAAGCCCACAAGCTAGCAAAAATGAGTTAAAAAAAAAAAAAAAAGTACTTCCCAACCACAAAGGACCCACAGACTTTGAAAGACTGGATCTAGGACCCAGTTGTGAACAAACCAGGTGAATCGACCCTGTTAGTGCTAGAAGATCAGCTGCTGGAGATTGCAAATGACAGTGGTCTTAAAAGTATATTTCAGACAACTACTCTGCCGGTGCTCTGGATTAAAGTCAAGGCGGAATATCCAGAGATTGCCAAAAAGCACTGAATGCCTTGCTTCCATTTCCAACATCCTATCTTTGTGAAGCGGGATTTCATGCAATGATGGCGACCAAAACAAAATTACGAAATACACTGGGCATAAATAACACATTTCGGGTGTTATTTATCACCCATTACCCCAAGATGGGACCAGCACGTTGAAGAGAAACAAACAGGCTCCCACTAATTACAACAACTTCATTCAGTGTAGTGGTGAGTTGTATTTTTAATAATTTGTTTTTATTTGTTTCTATGCTGGGCCATCAAAAATACTGCTTTACTTGAAACCGGTCCGCATTATTACAGCTTACTGACATACAGCTTTCTCACTCCCCTCTAGAAAGAATTACTTAAAGGGAAAAAGCTCTGTGAGAAGCATTTGCATTTTTTGACACATAAGTTAGCTCTCTCATTATCCTCTGCCATGCAGACTGAGTAAAACTTTGGAACTTTTCTTCCTTTTACATAAGGATATCATACTTTTTTGGGTCATGCTGTCCCTAGTAGGGAAAACAAATAGATATAACAATTTTTTGTGACATTGGCAAAATAGTTACAGACAAAATGAGGCCAGGAGAAACCAGACTGGGACCGACTAGTATAGAGCAGCATGCAGTGCTCTTTGCTTGGTCGGAAATGAAGAGCAAGAATTTAGATATCCGCCAACTACTCAGTCCACATGCCTAAAGAAAACGCAATATATATCTATCATGTGTGCTCACATGAGGTAGCGGACCCAAGAAGGTTGTCTGGCTTGCAATTCATTACTGCAAAATGCAATCCTTCCCTTGGGGCAAAGCAAACGCTATTAATCCTGCACACGCACCGTATCTGCTTCCCACTTCTGATATCACAATCTGTGAAACTCAAGGAGAGCTAGCAGTTTTTCACACTTACCCTCCTCCCTCACCCATAAGCTCCAATTTATTCCATGAATCAATTTGTTATGTTTTAAGTTCTTATCCAGACACCCTCCAAGTACACTGCCAACATGTAGACATATATGGCCCTCAAGCAAATATTGCAGCTCACACTTGCTACTTTCCCGTCATTCTCTTGTATTATGGCCTCATTTGTTTTCTCCTTTTCATTCCATTGACAATATTTTTTGTGTTTTTTACTTGTACACAACCAAGACAACCAATTTTATTTAGATTAAGAAGCAACATAACAACCTTATACACATCCCTTAGATTTTTTTCAAAATTAAATTTAATGTCTTCTAATTGTGACAAGAGAAACACTAAGTGGGACATTTACATACAGCTGAAGAATCAACTTGTCAGTGCTCTCTCGTGGACAAGCTTTGCAATGGAGACACCATTTCTGAATTACCTAAAACCTAGTTTGCCATGAGACCACTTAAGGAATTAAAAACAAATAGAAGAATCTTGAAATGGACCCTAAAGTGCACAGGCAGCCAGTGGAAGGAGGCCAGGATAGGAGTTATGTGCTCCCTCTTACGCACTCCAGTTACAAGGTGAGCGGCTGCATTTTGCATCAGCTGGAGGCATGCGAGGGAGGACTGGCTGACTCCAAAATAAGCTGGACTCCGAATTTCCAAGGCTTACACTCATACTCCTGTCGGCCAGATAAGACTTGAACCACTCCAGTGCAGTACCACAGATGCCCACTAGGTGATGTAACCAAGCCACTAGGGTGTTGTGGTCCACAGTGTCAAAGGCTGCAGTTAGGTCCAACAGAATCAGGATTACATGGTCACCAGAGTCAGTAGCCAGGAGGATATCGTTAAAAACTCTTAACAAAGCTGACTCAGTGCTATGCAGAGTTTTAAAACCAGATTCAAAGACCTCCAGGACACCATGCTTATCCGGGAAAGACTTCAACTGAGCATGCACAACTTTCTCCAAGATTTTAGAAATAAAAGGCAAATTAACTCAACCTAAAGTTGGCCAATGCGCTGCGATTAAGGCCAGATTTCTTAAGTAGGGGCTGCACCACTGCATGTTTAAAACGTACGGGAACAACTCCAGAAGACAGACTGCTGTTAATGATAGCTAAAACTGACTGTCTTATACTAAGGAAAACCTCTTTAAAAAGACGAGGAGAGACAGCGTCACAGGGAGAACCTGACGGCTTAATATGGCCAACCAGATCTTCTAAAAACGACAGAGACTCGGGCTCAAACTTATCAAGAGCTACAGAAAATGGGACAGGGTCAGAGGAATCAGATGTAGGAGCTGAGATGAGAGCCCTAGGAGTAGCAACGTTATCAATGAAAAAGTGCAGGAAGCTATCGCACATTTCAGAAGAGGCCTCCAAGCTGACAGGCTGTGGGGCATTAAGAACAGTGTCAATGGTTTTAAATAACACACGCGGGTTGTGACGAGGGCTGCACGGTGGCGCAGCAGGTAGTGCGCGTGCCTCACAGCAAGAAGGTTACCGGTTCGATCCCCGGGTCAGGCGGGGCCTTTCTGTGTGAAGTTTGCATGTTCTTCCCGTGCATGCGTGGGTTCTCTCCGGGTACTCCAGCTTCCTCCCACAGACCAAAAACATGCTCATTAGGCTAATTGATGACTCTAAATTGTCCGTAGGTGTGAGTGCGAGTGTGAATGTTTGTTTGTCCTTGTACAGATGCAGCAGCCTCAAAATTCCCCTCCAAGCCAGAGGCCATCCAGCTGCCAGCCAGCTACCAGTCCCCCCCTCCTCTTGGGGGTGTGCCCAGAATCCACTATAAACACGCCTCTTCATTCAATTGCAGGGTGTCACCAGGAGATGGCGTGTCCCTCACAGGAACACATCTCAAGGGCAAAGATTTTTACTCCACTACATTCATCTGCTTTAGTAGGCTTATTTGTAGTTAGGCAGTCACAGTTACTCAACTATTTTACGTTGATTATTTAGATCAACTTAGAAAAATATTTCTCACACAAAGTCTTAAAAAAGTCTTAAATGTGTGTTTCCATCAGCCTGTTTTAATGCATATTTTCGATTTGCAAACAGAAAATTTTTACGTTTTTCTCTTACAATATACTGTATGAATGTTTTTGGAATTGTTGCGATCAAAAAAAAAAAATTCATGTAAAAAAGTTGTATATAATCACTTCCTATATGATAATAAGCATACTTCACATTACAGAAACAGTCGAAAAGATTCAGTTCCCATCTTAAAAAAAACAAGTTTTAAGTTGAGAATATGAAGCATCAGCTCAAAATTACGAAATCATGTGGCGGAGATTTGGCATAGTTTTTCAGTCTTTCAGCCCTTTGCTGCATATTATCTTCTTCGAAAAAAAAAGTTACAAAATCATTCCTGAGTCATAAAAGTGATGTAGCTTTACAAAACAGCCTGTGACTCCAAGAATAAACAGGCTCCATCTGTTTACATAGAGTTTGCTTTTGATAATTATCAACAAAAATGATGACCTAATTTTACTTTACATGCGCTGGAACAGAGACAGAGCTGCAGGAGCAGAGCGCGTCATCTGGAGATTCCAGGGCTCGCCTATGTTTTCCGCAACAGGCGCGCGGCTCTCCGCAAAAATAGGCCAGGAAGCGGCCAGTAGACAGTCATATTAGTATTGGTTGAATATGCGCTAATTTTTGCGATCGCAAGATTTCCTGGTCGGACTGATAATATACATTTTGATGCATGAGGGAGGTGGGAAAGTTGGCTTATCCATAAATGTAATTAAGTGTAATGGAAACATTGAGAGAAGTCTATAATGTAGCCAGCGACACAATATTAATATCTGTGGCACAAATTGATTTTTAATTACTGGAGGTACGCGCTCCCCTCAGCCCTCCACCTATTTTACTGGCCATAGCTAGTCTGTGGGACAGTGGGGGCTGGGAGCCTGTTTGGCTGGTGACCATCCATTGAGTTAGAACAAAGGATACACTGTAATGCAAATAATGACTTTTCAGCCAACAACGCGGCCGGCTCGACACTACACATGCCTGACAGAGTGACAGACAGGAGAACATCATGACGCCCGTGGTGATGATGCGCGATGTGTCAGTGAAACTACAGGTTTACTCAGCTCTGAAATGTGCCTGGAGTTAATCGCTTCAAATGCACAAATGCAGTGAAGTTCACAAACCACCAACAGTTTATAGAATAGGATGGACTGTCTATCAGTGGCCAATAGAGCAGCTCTCTAATAATTAAAATAGATGTCACACTGTGTGGAAGAGCTTAATAAGTTAACAAGAGATTTGGCCACGACAGCTGAAATGTAAACTTCTGTGATGCAAAACTGTGTTTGCTTGAAGCGTTTTAAATCACGTGCATCTTCTTTGTACTCAGAAGCACATCAAGAATGCATTTTTTACTCTGGAAATTATGAAGAATCAACAAAATATCACAGCCTAGAGAAGGATCACAAACTTTTCAATGTCTAATGTCAATTTACTAGTCGCCTTTGTATTTATTTATTTACGTGCATAATGTGCTGTCTGCCACCAGCTTTGTGTGGAAATACTTCAAAATATGAAACAATGAAACAATTGGATTTATACTTTATCCAAAATCGGGGTGAAATATTGCATGCCACGGATTAGATAGATACAGTCATCATCTGAGAAATACTCATGATACTGATTTCACTGTTTATTGGCCGTTTTCATGTGTGTGTGTTAACTGATTGGTCAATAAAAACAAGTAGATTGGCCCATCGACATCGGCCCATTGGCCCTTTATGCCCCACAACATTGTTTTTTTTTCATTGGTCTGATTGGCCCATTAGGATTATTCATGATTGAATGTAGGTGTCCGGCGGGGGATGAGGCTCGCTGGCTGCGCAGGGAGAGTTGATGTTGTAGTAAGAACCTGTCTGCCTGGTCTAACATGATGAAGTCATGTTGAACATTTCCGTTTCCCAAAAAAACATTTATTTGAGGTGCAGCGGCACAATATTAATATCAAACACGCGTGCACAACGCCTGACGTAAAAAAACGCATTCTTGGTGCGCTTCTGAGTACTATGTTTACCCGCGACTATAACTTTTTTTCAATAGTTACTGTTTATATTCATTGCGTGAACAGTCTGAAAAAAGAGACAGAGACACAGAGAGGAGGACACAGACAGTCACACAGACAGAGTGATGAAAAAGATCAGTGATAATTAACTACAGTATATTAAGCCTATGATGTTGAACATTGCAGTGCGCAGTGTGAGCCGTCTGCAGCGCTCCGCAGCCGCCTGTGAAGGCGAATGAAATCTGGAACCTTTCAGCTCAATGACATGACTTTGAAAGCACCAAGTGGCTTGTTTTAACGAATTTCATTAGATTAAAATATGTAGAACTGTAAAATATCACTTCCGTGAGGCTGTTCAGTCAGAAATTAACAGATCACAGGCTGAAATTGGCATTTCATCCTCCCGTCCCTCCCTCTTCAGCGCACTGTAAATGATTTCTGTCCAGTAATATACAGTACACACACATACAGGACTCTGCGTATTGCTGGTAACCGCATCAAATAGCGACCCGCAAATCTAAAATGCGCTACTAACAGGAAACCCAGGAAGCCCACCAACTGAAAAGCTGAGTGGCTCCGCGAATCAGGCAGAGTATTAAGCATTTAACTGTTTAGCAGTTCAAAATGCTAGAAAAATGCGACGCACAACTTCTGTTATTCATGATTAATTTTCTGGGCACAAATCAATCGGCACGCGGAGATGCGCTGGGAGCCTCTCCAAAGGTGGAGAGAGATGTGGAGGAAAAGGCAGGATGGGCAGATGAGCAGATCCAAGAAGTTTGTGAACGAGCACTACAATAATGTGGATGATTAAGCATAATTATATTTAAAAAACTGCACAGGGTGCTCTACTAGACAAGCAGTTTTTCTTACAGCAGTGGAGGCTATGTGCAGATCTAATGAACGACTCAGCAAAGCTGACACGGTAACCAATTATAATGACTGCTTCTCCTGGTGGACTGATCAAGCGAGTGCAGGTAGTTTCCACAAATGGAGCTTAGGGGCGTTACGAGTTGGCCCCGCGCCGATGACGTCATCGCGGGGGATCTCATTACAGTCACGAACCCGCCTACTGCAGAGCAGGGACCGGTCACGGACCCGCCAGGGCCCCAGCATGAGATTAGGGGAATTTCGAGGCCGCTACATCTGTATGTGGCCCTGCAATCGGCTGGCGACCGGTTCAGGGTGTACCCCGCCTCTCGCCCATTGTAGCTGGGATAGGCTCCAGCCCCCCGCAACCCCGAAAGGGATAGGCGGTATAGATAATGGATGGATGGATGGGTTGTGACAATTGGACTCAATGATATTTGATAGGTATTTTCTTTTGGACTCTTTAACTGTGCTCTGGCAGCAGCACCAACAGTCCTTTAGGATTTGGAAGGAAACCTGCAGCTTGTCCATCTTCCACTTGCACTCAGCTTTGCGGCACTCCCATCTAGCTGCGTGAGTTCTTTTGTTAAACCAGGGCTCAGATTTAGCTTTGGGCTGCACAGTTTTTAATGGAGCCACAGAGTCCAGTATGGTTCGGCAGGAGGAGTGAAACCAGGTGCTGAGCTCCTCTGTGTTAACAGAGGCAGGACGGACACAGAGCTAATCAAAAGCCACAGAGAACTGACCGGCAGTACAAGAGTTAAAAATCTGACGTCTCTGAGCAGGAGCGCTGGATTTAAGCATAGGAGAGAGCAACTTCAAACAAGACATATGATCAGAAATCACGTCGTCACAGATCTCCAAGTTAGACACAGATAACCCATGAGAGAGAACAAGGTCTAATATGTGTCCATGTTCATGTGTGGGACCAGATACACACTGCACCAAATTAAAAGAGTCAATTAGGCTTAAAAACTTCTTCACCAATGGCTTATCAAGACAACACACATGAATATTAAAATCCCCGAGAAGGAGAACACAGTCATTCTTTTGTGCATAATTTCAGCCAGAAGACCAGAGAAGTCCAGGTCGGAGCGACCCACCTCAAATAAAGTCACCTCAAAGCTGGAAAAAGAGGATGAGGCGGTGCGCTGCTTACATGTAAAGTTGTTTTTGTAAACCGTTGCCATTCCTCCTCCACGACCCGACGTCCGCGGGGAGTTAAAGTAGGAACAGCCGGCAGGTAGAAGTTCCACCAGAGCGCTGCACTCACCGGCACCGATCCAAGTCTCTGTCACACAGAGGATGTCCAGGCCACAGGAGCTGAAGAAATCCCTCACGATGAAGGTTTTGTTCACCAGGGATCTAGCGTTCACCAAGCCAATCCTGGTGGGAGCTGGGGCCTGTGGTCCGGTGGTTCGGGGAGCCCGGGGCAGCATCCTCAGGAGCCGGTGGTTTACCCCGTGCTGAGAGAGCCGAAGAGGGCAGAGGCGGCGGGGCTGGAATCCCTCACATGAGCTGGTGACAGGTACCGGACAGGCATCGATGGGATCCAGGAAACACCGGGGCACAGCAAAAGGAGGGAATAATCCATGTCCTGTCCGGGAAATGGACGAAGGGCATGCCAGCCGGAGTTTCAGCTTCACCAATAGACTGCTGCATCTGCCGCGACGCCAGAGACACTTCCGCCGAGAAGGTAGGGCCGAGGCTCGGTATAGGTGAGGCGGAATCCCCGCCAGGAGCAGGGGCAAAGTATTCTGTCCACCATGATTAAAAGCACCTAGATCTCTGACATTCTGCTGGAGAAACAAAAGGGACTGGCGATCATACACCAACAGAGACTCGATTTGTTTAGTGCCAGTGGTTAAAAACACTAAAAACACCAAACATTGCAGGAGCAGCAGAAGGCCAGCCATACACACAGGCACCAGCATGATTCCTTCACGACTATGTACTATTGTACATTGGATGTAAAAAGATAAGTTTGTAACAAAGGATTTACCTATCAAGTTTTAAAACTGTGTTACTGTAATAACATTACTTTTTTTCTCAGTAACTAGTAGTGTAAGGCATTACTCGTCTGAAAATGGTAATAATATTACAGTTTTCCCGAGCTAGTTACTTGCGTTACATTTGCCAGTAGCACCTTCATCACACACAACGCACACAACACAGAGAACAGAAGGAAAGGGAAGGGGGCGTGAATGGAACAGTGATTGGTCTGGGTTTGGCACGAGGTGTTATTTACCATCACCGATTGGTCGACACCCGGCAGCAGAGCGGCACCCGCAAAGACAGATCAGAAAAAATGGAAGCGTCAACAACGGCAAGCTCTTTTTCAGAGGAAGGTTCCCAGCAGCAGAAAGCTAATTTCGACGGGTGGAGATTCAGTCATTATTTTGAATATGTTCAATGGAAGGAAAATAACTTGATGGTGAAGTGCACACTCTGCCCGGGGAGAAAGCTGCTCTCCACCGTTTGTAACTCTACCTCCAACTTTGGAGCGACAGCACAGACACATCAAGCTTGTTGCGAAGCGATGGAGTGACATGAACGAGCAGCCCCGCAAGCAGCAAAAACTTTCATTTGAACATAAAGTACTACCGACATCAAAATCCGAGATAAATAATCTTTTTGCCTCGTACGTAGTAGAAGAAATGTTACCTCTTTCTACCGTCGAATCGCTGTCTTTTCGAAAGATAATCGGCAAAATACCGATAGCAGGGGGGGATAGCGTAATTATAGAGTAATTAAGAAAAAAAATGTAACTAGTAATATAACTAGTACTATAACTAGTTACTTTCTCCAGGGAGTAATAAAGTAAAGTAAGGCATTACTATTTTTGAGAGTAATATGTAATATATTAGTTTTTTGAGTAACTAGCTCCAACACTGTTCCCGACATTGGGGATGATTTTGTTGCTCTAAGGTCTCCAGGCTGCATTGCACAATCCATATTCGCTGATGTGCTGGAAGGTCTGGACCAGGCATAGAGTCTCATCCACAGAGCGACCCACAGGCAAGTCATTGATGAGATCTCTGAAGATGCCCTTGTCGTCAGTCACAAACAAAATGTGGCTGTTGCAGACAGCAGCAATAGTAGCAGGAATTAAAAAATAGACGTAGTAGAGAGTAAAAAATAAAATAAAATAAGCTATATATATGTACATTTTATTCAAAAAAGGGGGGTATTAAAAAATATTGCTAAGGGAAAAAAAAAATTGCACATCAAATTAAACTGCATGTTTTGTTTTGAGATATGAATAATCAGGTACAGCGTTTTGCACAATTGCACAGTAGATAAATATAATGTATATATAACACATCCAACAATGGCTTTCTGAGAACTTCTGAATGTGACAGCTGTCAATGGCTACCTATGCACCTTCCTCACTTTTCTCCCCAGATCTAAAAACCCCCTTCTGAGTTGATGCAGCTCTATGTCTCTTATGCAATGCTGCTCATTTACAGTGATGTGCCCTGGATTACATCATCTGTTGTTTACAAACACTGCTTTGCTACTCAAACACCCCACCCTTCTTCTTACCTTTCTCCATCGCTCTCCTGTCCACCCTCAGCAGTTGAAATCCATTCAAAACAACATGCGAGTCTGCTGTGTGCCCATCCATCCTCCAAGTCTCCATGGAGCACATGATACTACACTCCAGGTACTCTCTCTGCAGTCTGGTTAGCACTGTTAGCGTGTCCATCTTATTAGGGAGAGATCTCACATTTTTACCATCTTTTCTCACAGCACTTCACTCCAGCCCTGCATCCCCTCCTACTTCTCCTTATTTTTGTGGGGATCCATGGTCTTTCCACTTGGAGTACATTCATGTTGCACAGCACTAACAGCTGTTCCTGAGTGTAAACAATTGAGCCATGGCTGAACAGATTTCCTGATATTGTCTTAAATAGTCCAGGAAAGAGTGAAAAGCAAATCACGAGTCTCACAAGTTGTACATCCCTAAAGTGGGCGTGATCAACTGAGACTAGTGACAGAAGAAAAACACCCCCCCCCCCAAAAAAAAAAAAAAAACACAAAACAAAACACTGAAACAGAGAAAAGCGACGGAGCTGCTGTAACTAGCTGACACTCAGAATTCAATAGAATTTTGAACAAGCATCGCAAGCATCACAGCTCGACGGATGTAAATGCTGGCTAAATTATCCAATCAGTGGACTACAAGATTAATGTACATCAACTGCCAAGCAGGTGAATATCTAAATGTCTGAAGCCTTTAGGATATAGCTTTAGAGACTTTGTCTCTGAAGGGGCTAAATTATGAATTCTTCTTCAGTGAGATGTTAATGCAGTAGTAATATTAATACAAAAATATCATATAATAGCAAAACAGTGACAGGAATCACTCTACTGCACACTGACTACTTTAACTTTTGATACTTTGAGCATATTTTGCTCCAACACTTTTATAGCTTTATTTAAGTAAGATTTTGAATGCAGGGCTTTCATCTGAAGTGGAGTATTTTCACAGTGTGGTATTAGTATTTTCACTTAAGTAAGGCATCTGAATAATTCATCCATCACTTATAAAAGCATTGTGAACCAATAGAGTGCATACTGGTTCTCTTCAGTTGGTATCTAAACCCAAAAGTCACTGCTTTTAAATCATATACTTGATATTTTGTATATTAAGTTAGCCTCACCAATTTGAGCTTGCAAATAATACAGCTAAAAAGCACTTATATGCAGATAAATAGAACATTAGAGGCAGCACTGAAACTAAACCTGAACAACATATCTGAAAACATTTTTTTTTCTCTTTCTCTGTTTCAAGTTGCTCATATTTGCATACTTCCACATTCAGACAATCGGTGTTATTGATAATAAGACAAGTTTAGCTGTAGATATTGTGTCCCTATCCCTAAGCAATACCACTATGCAGCTTACAGGGGGCCTGTCTGCTAGGCCTCAAATTGTGGGTAGGCACATAATAAAGCCCTCACCCTTATGTCAATCACAAAGAACATTTCATACAGTTAAAATCTGATCTATGTAAACTAAACAGACGCTGCATTAATGGCTAGGACTGCATGCAGCAGCAGCAGCAGCAAGACTAATATGGTAAACACACTGTATTTGTATAGCGCTTGTAGCAGAACTAGCCTCCAACTGACCCCTTCCTTCCCTCCTTTTCTGGTGATACTCAAGGGAAACGGAGGTGTAAGCCCGTCAGCTGATTGAATAGTAGACCATCTGGTCTATCTATAATGCAATCAGATTTCAAAGAGAGAGACAGTATGTCTGGCTCAGTGAAGTACTCTTCTCACATGTTGAAAAAGGAGAGCCAAAAGGTTAACGCCTATCACCTATTCAGGGTGTCCCACTCAAACGCTAATCACTCCCCCAATAGCCCAAAGGACCCAATACAGTAAAGCTGGCTGGGAAGAACAAAGGCCAGGTTTCAACTGAATCCACAAACAGAGTCTGCTGATGTGTTGCAAAGTAGCCAACCTTGAAATTAACTGTTTGTAAGCCGGAGGACTTTGTCTCTTGGTATACCTGACAATTGCATCTCTGTATGAATCAACGCTGGATATATTCACAGGACTAAGCCCATGATCTGGATGCTGCCCATGTTTTCCCATGTCCCATGACAAGCTGTGAATCTAACTTTGTTTTAAAGATTTGCCTGAGGCTCTGCTATGGAGCCTTTCTACCATCTAAGGGTTCGTAGGGTTTGAAGTTGATTGTGCTTTATGAGACTTTTATTAAGGAACAGTCATAAGGATGATAATCATTTTTGCAATTATAGTTTGCCTTTCTTTATTTCGTTATTTCTTATCTTTATTTCCTTCTTTATCTCTTTCTATTTCTTTTATATTTGTACTAGTTATATATTGAGTCATTATACCGGTTGGGATGAAACTGTACCAGGATTATCATTTAATGTTATCACCCAACCATAGGAAGTGCCTGATGCATGCTGTGAACAACGTTGAAATGTCATTGAAAATTTGTTATTGAAATTATATGTGATTGACCATAGTGAGAAGCAGATGAGCCCCTCGTGTGAGTCATTGATTAATTCAGCTCCTTGAGGCGACTGTGCATCACAAAGCGTCTCACATGTTCGACGGCCGGCCCATTAGACCCGCCCCAGGAGCGAGGCTTAAATGTCTGCAGCCGCAGCATGAATTCAGTGCGCGTTACTCAGTTTTGTTTAGATTATGTTACGTTACGATTAGTTTCGTCTTTTAGTTCTTTTTCTTAAGTTTTGCACAGTTGTTTTGTTCTCGTTTGTTCGTCTTCGAGCTACTCAAAACCATTCGAGTAGCGTAAGTTATCTCCAGAAGACGTATTCTTATAGTTCGCCGCAAGTTTTCAAGTTAACCTTTTTGTTTAGCCAAACGTTTTGTTCAACATCAGTAAATTTTGTAGCCTTCTTCGACTGGCCATCAAAGAGACTCTTGATTTGTACTATCAGTCTAAAATAATCCGTCACGGACTCAACCGAACCAAACCCTGCAGCCAGCTGTTGATCCTTGGTCCGGCTAACGACCATCCGGAGTAGTCCCTCATCTGTAACCGACACCGCAGAACCAGTTCCAGAGAAGCCCCGTTCGACATCAGCTCTTCAGCTTGGTGTTTGGGCCTTCCACCAGACCACCAGGCAGATCGAGCCACGGACGAACATCTGGAACGTCTTCGAGTTAGTTCGGAGCAGAGCACAACGGGACGCCATCAGTCAAGTAGGCACGCTAAGCGGGTTTGAATAAGAGTTGGTCCGTGAGATTAAGAGACGGTCAATTCGTCCAAATTCTCTCCATTAATCGTTTATTCCCTTAACTCTACGTTCGCGTCCCCATTATTCCCTTTCAGCTACCTCTCACTATCGCCAATTTATTTACCATTGTGTTGCCATAAGTTTCTTGTGTGTTCTGTCATATCATCTTCCATCTTCTGTCTTATTATCCCTGATACATCACTCATTATCCCTAATTCTGCTTAATAAATGATATTTTGATATAAGTCCTGGTTAGACGGTGTCCTTTTGAACTGAATATATATACGATCCCTGTATCCAGAGTTTACACTTCAGATTATCAGATTGGTTTACTGTTAGTCCATTCGTTAGTAATTTTTATCAGCTTATAGCAGTTAATTTCTGCAGTCCTTCTTAGCTGAGGAAGGTGGTGCCCCGTCATTTTATCAACGAACGCAACATCAAATTAAGGTAGTTCCCCTAGTTACACTACACGCTTTTCTTGTCTGAAGACCACTCACTTTTCAAGCACTATTACAACTCAAGTCTGCATTCACCCGTCCACACACACATTCATATGGCAGCTAAGGCAACTGCTCATTACAAGCATCATCCACTCACTGGGGTTCAGTCTTGCCCAAAGATACTTCGGCATGTGGACTGCCAAGGACAGGAATAGAACCACTGATAGGTGGATGACCACTCCTGAGCCACAGCCTTCACTGTACTATGAATGTATTCTTAAATTTTTGAATTGCAGTTAAACAATAAGGTGCATTCTGCAATTCAAATGTTAACCAAGAATGAATTTTAAAAGAATGGGTTGGGGTTTCTCGGAAATGGGAGGAAAACAAAGGAGGAGCATTCTAGAGTATATAAAGAGCTGTAGAAGACCTGAGGGTCACGGTTTTTGAGAGTTTTTTGAGAGGTTTTGTGCAGGACCCCGGTGTCTGTTTGAACTGTCTTTGCTTTGAATAAACAACATCACATCAGGCTTTGAAAACCTTGTGTAGCCTATTTCTTGAATCCTTTGTGAAGACACCAATAATTGATCCAGAATTATGCATGAACTGCAGGTCGGACACTGCTGCCTGACCATTTCTGGCCCAAAGGCAGGCAGTTGTGAACCAACACTTTCCACTGTTCCAAAAGTCACCAACTGTTGTTGCTGGCCTCTCTGTGTCAGTGGGTTACTGATGGAGAGTCTGTCACCGAGCAGCAGCCCACAATCAAAATAAAGTGAGAAAAATATAGCCGATATATTCATCCAACCACCCAGCCCTAGTAGGTACAATTCTTTGTTTATACTTATAAACGTTACAATTTATTAATTTCCATCTAACCAGCAGCATCATAAATCAGTCCTCCAATCTGTATGTTAGCACTTCAGTGGGTAAAGGGATACAGGAACCCCAGGACTGCATAATCCATTGATTATGAAGCACCCCATGTCATTGAACTCATGAAAACAACAAACACCAGCATGACATGTGGACAAGAAAACCTTTCTGATGTTTTCAGAGGGTATAAATAATGGATTGGTGACTTGTAGTGAGTCACAGGATGAGTTCTTGGGGCTCTGCTGGAACACAGGCAGTAATCTCAACGAATAACATAAAGCAGTTCAATGAGTCCTGATGAGTTTATGGCTGCCAAACAAAAGCTCAAATTAAATATCACTGTCACAAATACAAATGTTCTAGTCCTATTCTCGGTCTCTGTTTGCTCATGATATAGAAATTATAAATATATTATATAAATATTATATAAATATATAAGCTAAATTTATGGAAATTCTGGAAACTCTGTTAAAAATGGCTGACAAACCAAACCATGACAACATTACTGTTTCACACATTTCCAGGGACAAATGCTGATTGTCAAGTAGATATAAAAATGAGTTTTGACAGCCAAGACTGAACCATCACCACAAGTCGACAGAATGAGCTGAACCAGCCACAACAAGTTTTGTTGGCTCTTGGTGGGCTTAAGTTATCTAAATCTGCTGCCTTGCTGGCTTGCTAGATCATGGTGATATCGGCCAGGAAGAGCTTTTCCTCCATCAGGTCCGGTACTGGCTAGAAATGAGTCATTAGAGGTTGCAGTATTCATTCTGTAACCCAAAACATCATCTGAAAAACCATTCAGTGGAGAGTCTTGGATAGTTTTGGTAGAACTTAGCTTCTATCAAATCCAGCACTCTGTGGAGCACTATCAAATCAGGATGTATCTTATAATTCCTTGATGTACAATTGTGTTTGGGAGTCTTAACAAAATTATGAGCAAGATGCAAAGTTTGCTTTGAAGTTCTGCATGCAACATGCAACCCAAGTTCCAGCCAGGATTCAGTAATGATCTACTTAGAATGTTAAAATTTATTTATATAAAGCTTCTTTGGTCCAAATTATTATGATCATAAGAAGGTTATGGTTGAAATGATTTTGTCAAGACATTTAGTACGCAAAAGTATGATAAACATTTACTCACCTGATAATTGCTGAGATGTGGTTGAAGGGACAATGTTTTACAGTGGAGTTCAAGGGCATTTCTGTAAAAAGAATACACCAAACATGAAGATCAGTTTTTAAAGTCCAGTGACCCAAATACAAAAGGCTACATTTTATGAAAAAAGTGTGTTCTCTTGTGTCTGTTGTGCTACAAATTAACTTAGAATTTGAAAAATTTAAATGGATATAACTGCTTTAACATGTATTTTATTTTCAGTTACACTTGAAGTATTGATAAGATTTGAAGTGTCAATCAAAGTGTAAGCATCAAACTGAGTTGAACAGCAGACAATGAAAACAACTGATATGCCAGTTAAAAGACAACTACCACAGAGCTGAAATTTCATCTGAAAAGGAAGTGTGAGAGCAGTTGTCAAAATATGAGAGGTACTACAAGAACAGTAGGTCAAAGCTGAATCAGTATGCGGCTCTGAGAAATCTGTTTATACCAATAACTTATAGTGGTTTTATATAATCAGGGTAAACTAAATGGTTTGAATTTCCCTGATAACGTGGGTGTGATTAGGGCTGCAACTAACAGTTATATCTGTTTCAAATTAATCTGCTATTTTTTGTTAACCAAACAATAAAAATGTGAAAAAAAAATTGTCCCAGTCACAATTTCAGAAAGCCCAAGCTGACATCTTAAAACATCTTCAAACAATAGATGATTAGGAGCTAATCAGCAAGAAAGTAATGACTTACATTGAATGTGAAGGGAACTGTCATTGAAGGAGATAGATAGGACTTTATTGATCCCACACCGGAGACATTTAGTTGTTACAGCCAGAAAGTATTACAAAGAGCAAGCACAGTCACATAAACGGTGTCCAGGGGCAGTCCAGGACAAGCCAGCTCTCCTGACCAGTTTGTTAAGTCTTTCTCTGTCCCTGTCAGAGCTCTGACAGTCCCAGCAGACCACTGCATAGAAAACTGCAGATGCCACCACAGAGTCATAAAATGTTTTTAACAGTGTCCTACATACTCTAAAGGACCTCAGTCTTCTTATTTTTGATTGATAAATTCCCTCTCTGGTCTGCATTTGGGGTCCTAAGAAATTATTCAGGCATTTTGCCTATTTTGGTGGAAAATTAATGAAATATATTCTCAGTGAATATACATTCGGTATACACATTTTTACACTTGTCTGTTATGTGAATTTAACAACATTTCCTTTTATCATGTTATTAAGAAACGTAATCCAGTTGGCACTATAAAACGTATTTGCTGTTGCAAATTAATTATATATGCATGAAATTTCAAGGAGGCACGGCTGGCTTGCAAGAAACCAAAAAATTAAGATAGTAATTGAATGATTGAATTGAATGAGTTTGTCGTCTTTTATATTTTACCCTTCAGCAAGAAGAAGACACGATATTAGCTTTGTACAGTGGCCATGCGGGTGAAAACACACATGACATCTCAGGCCCCGTTTACACAACAACGCTAGCGGGTGAAAACGCTAAAATATTTTATCGGATGTGTCTTTCGTTTAGATAGCAATGGCGTTTTGGGGGCTTAAAAACACAAAAAAAGTGAAACCCCCCTCCAGAGTGGAAATCTTAAAAATGCTCCAACGTCACATACCTGTCTAAAGGGTAAAAACGCAAGTGTGCTTCAATTTGCCAGAGCCCGTCCCTTACATTCTCTGATTCCACACACTGTTGCGTCACTATATGCATGCAGACCCCCCCCCCCAAAAAAACACTGAATAAAAAGTGAGAACGCAATGCCACTTTCGCGTTTCTGTTCAGATTGTTTCCGCGTAAATGTAGCCTCAGAAAACTCAACAAAATTTCACAAAATCACATATCAGGAAACACCATGACATTTCACAAAACACAAAATTTCAAATTATAGAAAAGGAGGAACCACACTTGTTTGTACTTGAATCCAACCCTTGGCCACAGTTCAATGTCATTTCAGACCTGCAAAAAGTACCTCTGGCGCTTTAACAGTTTGCTTCCTTTATCTTAGTCGTAAGTTTAAAAATATTAGCTGGTATTTCTGTGCATATGTGTGTGTGCAGTATGGAAAGTAACTGTTACAATTGCATATATATATATATATACACACACAAACACACACACATATGTATACACACGTATGTATACACACTCGTATTTGTAGTACTCAGCTCCACTGATGGTTCTATGGTCACATTATTGGTTAGCCTAATTAATCTAACCTAAATTTTCTTAATCACATTAAAAGATAAATCATAAAGGTTTTCACTGGAGGCTGCGGTCCATCGGGACCAAAACCTCTTGCCACAAGAACAGATTTTTCCCACCTGCTGTCAGCCTTATCGACAAGGCCCGGAACCCCCCCCCCGACACTCTTCACACTTCACCTGTGCCTCATCTTGTCACACTGACATTGCCATAACTCTATGCATTACATTAGCGCTCAGCTTGGACTTCTTTCTGAAAAAACAGACAGTGTTTCTGGAAAAAAAAAAAGACTGTGCTTCTGGGGAAAAAAAAAAAAACAATACAGACTTCTGTATATATATTTTCATCCATCCATTATCTATACCGCCTATCCCTTTCGGGGTTGCGGGGGGCTGAAGCCTATCCCAGCTACAATGGGCGAGAGGCGGGGTACACCCTGAACCGGTCGCCAGCCAATTGCAGGGCCACATGTAAGGACAAACACACATTCACACTCACACCTACGGACAATTTATCGTCATCAATTCACCTCATGAGCATGTTTTTGGTCTGTGGGAGGAAGCCGGAGTACCCGGAGAGAACCCACGCATGCACGGGAAGAACATGCAAACTTCACACAGAAAGACAATTTATATTGTTATTTCTTTTACTTCTTTAATAGTTTATTTTTTAGTAGATGTGTCATGCACCAACTTCACCAAAACAAATTCCTCATATGTGTAAGATCATACATGGCGATAAAGCTTTTTCTGATTCTGATTCAGATTCTTTGTCCTGTATGCACAGAATGCCTATTTAATGTTACAACAATATTTTTTCATCAAGGGGTGGCTTTGAGTCTTTCCCTTATTTGGCTTTAAATTTGTTCATGCAGCATGAGATCATGTTGGCAAAGCTGTATAATGTTAACCAAAAATGTTATATTCTGTTGTATTACTAGATTTCAAGATTGGCATATAACTACATTAATATTTTTGCATTACACTGACCCACAAATCTCTTACTAAGAACCATGAGAAAGCTCCAGAGTTATAGAGACACAGAGCCTCCCTGTAACGTGAGAGAAGGGAGATATACTGTGGCACCCTGCTGAGCAACATGCGAACAGTATATTATATTTCAATTCAACTTGTGTGTATTTCTTGCTCTCTCCCCAATGGTCTGAATAACTTGCTGTGGCACAGTGCTACTTCACCTTGTCTGTCTGTGTCCTCTTTACATGCCATGATGTTTTCAGTTATCAGATTTTCAGTTCACAAGAAAATAGACTTGTTAAGTGTCAGTTGTGTGAGAATCATGGTCAATGCATGACATTTGGCAGAAGTAGTTTTGTTGCCTAAACCTAACCAAACTTCAGCACCAAAACTGAAATTAAAAAATTGGACATACTGTATTTAAGTCAACTACATAAGAACTGACTCATATGGTACCCAAACTATAATCTCCAGGGTGAGGGCCATGTGTTTGCCCCCTTCACTACACTCTACCTTGGGGTGGCTGTGATAGGTAGAGCATTTGTCCACTTATCAGAATGTTGGTAGTTCGATCCCTATCCTCAGCAGTCTACGTGTCGAGGTATCCTTGGGCAAGATATTGAATCCCAAATGCTGTGCCGATTCTGTGTGTGAATGGTTAAAACTCATAAAGAGCAGGTGGCCTACCTACCATTGTATTGTGACAGGTCGAGTCTGGGAACTTTAATTTTGTATTATTTTTAGTGCTGTCAAAAATATTGCATTATTAACGCGTTAACGCAAATCAATTTTAACAGTGTCTTTTTTTTAATGTGAGATTAACACTCTTTGTGACCTAGTGAACTTGTAGTTTGTTATAAGCTGGAACCAGTTGTAAACAGGAAACAAAACAAAAGTGGATGCAAACAAGATTCTGAATGGAAGGTTTAGTTTCAAGTTGTCAGATGGGTTGACTGACAAGACCAAAGTTATCTGTGTGTATTGTTGGTGTGAACTGAATTATCACTTGTGTACATATATTTATACTGTTAGATTTTTTACTTAATGTTACAGTTAGTTTCTAATATTGTTATAACTTTTACTTATTTTTATATTTTTTACTTACTGTTACATTTTTTACTGTTCTGATAGCTTCTTTTTAATAGATGTGTCACGCACCAACCTCACCAAAGCAAATTCCTCATATGTGTATAATCGTACTTGGCAATAAAGCTTTTTCTGATTCTGATTCTGATTCTGATTCTGATTCTGATTCTGATCACCGTAGCACATCCAGTCTGAAATACCACTTGATGGCCAAACACAGAGCCAATGTGAATTCTCCGCCACCTCCTGGTCAAAACAAGGCGACAATGGATGGCAGAGGCATATGGATTCCTAGTTTACAATGATGTGCATTTTGTAACTTTATTTTGGATCACCCTGTTTTGATCCCTTAGTAAGGGTTGTTGAAGGGGCTTTTTTGTAACCAAATATTTTTTTTTTTTTTTGTCATCTGTTTATTGACAGTGTCAAATTGTGTGAGATTTGATTCATTCAAATGTGAATGACTGTTCAAAGTGAGAATGTTAGTGTGAAATACAACACTACACGTTGTTGTTTTCAATAAAAAAACATTTGCACAAAGCAAGCCTATCCACTTTTCCATGTTGATAAGAGTATTAAAATGATAATTCAAGGGACATTTAGAATAGATAAAAATGTGCGATTAATTTGTGATTTATCGCGAGTTAACTATGACATTCATGAAATTAATCGCGATTAAATATTTTAATCGACTGACAGCACTAATTATTTTTGATGTTGATTTTTTAGGGGTGCCAGCCAGGTCTCTCTCCTGGCATTTAAGATGTTAAATCGAGTCAGTCAGTCGTTTGAGTTCAGTTTTTCTTTTAAATTTGTTTTGATTATCGTTCGTGATTGTTTGTTTTACTTTAAACCGACACAAAGGATGCCAGGATAGGTATACAGACCCCCTGCACATTAAACAACACACACAATAAAACACACACTCGAATCAGTCAAATGCAAAACCATATATTGGGGGAAAAAATGCAGAAACATCCAAATCCCCCCTCTCCCCAAAGTCCAACTCAAAAAAATCCTCAACCTAAGGCAAAAATCCAACTCAAAATTCCACTCTGGGTTTTCCCAATCAAAAAAGAAGGAAAACAGTTCAATTCCTTTGTTTACAGAACAACCAAAAACATTCAGTTCAGTTCAAATTCAGTTTATAGGCCTTTTAAAAATATCAACGAAAATAATTGACTCACGGAAACTGTCAGTCAGTCAGTCAGTCAGTCAGTCAGTCTTCTCTCTCTCTCTCTCTCTCTCCAAGCCCTCACAGTGGACGCGGATGCAGGACTATTTAAAAAAACTGCCGTGAGCCGGGAGTGAATGAGGTGAGTGAATGTCTGCATCAGGGGTAACAGACGATGACAGGCGTTTTCTCTAGGGGTGCGTGCGCTGGTGTGACGTGACTAGTATGGTGCAACTTATTCGTGTTGAGTGTGTAAGTGGGTGAATGCAGACTTGTGTTGGTTGTCGGACCAGAACCCTGGTCTCGGCTTGGGCAAGATACTGAACCCCGATGCCATTGGTGTGTGAATTCATATGTATGCTGCTTTGGATAAAAAAAGTGTCTGCCAAATAACTAATTATGAGTTACCATATCTTGTCTAATGGGCCAGTGTATTTTGAGTTTGTTTGACTAATGTAACCTAAGCCAATCCATTTTCTGGGGAGATGCAACTAAGCCAATCAGAAATCACTGTTTTCTTGGTAAATGAAAGACATATGAGAAAGACACATGCGAGAGACACAAGTTGTGTGTTGGTCATAGTAAGTTTTACTCTATAGGCCCTATATATATGTGTGTGTGTGTGTGTGTGTGTGTGTGTGTGTGTGTGTATATATATATATATATATATAGCGCCGCCACGCTTCAATGGTGATTGCAAGAATAGAACGAATGCTAGTACATCATAATCATTATTACTAGAGTGAATCAACCTCACACATGATGAGAACATACATCAATAATAGCCTGAACACATCGTCAATGACGATGATGATACAGAAAGATAGAAATACATGGCAAAAATTGTGTAAGAAGAGATTTATTTCTGTAAACAATTAATTGGAGAACTTTTATTTTTATGTTGATTAACTTTATTATTTGTTTATTGTCATCCCCACCCACACACACACACACACACACACACAATTTCACAAATCATCCTTTCAGGGGAGTTCATGTCTCATTAAGGGGAGCCATCTATCTATCTATCTATCTATCTATCTATCTATCTATCTATCTATCTATCTATCTATCTAGTGTTGTTCTCATCCTGATTCTCCTTTATTGTACATATTCTGTGTTTGTGTGTATGTTTAGCCTGTTGCTGCAACAAAAGAATTTCCCAAGTTGGGATCAACAAAGTCAAGTCTAAGCTACATATCAGAGTAAAAAAAAAAAACGACTTCATACTGGTATGAACTGTTATGAACAATATAAATAGTAAAAAACTTGCACTGGATATACACACTATGAAGAAAATGGGAAGTGATTAACAACTTGTGCAAGTGGGCAGAAGCTGTTAACTCTATTGGCAATGGCAACACAACACATATAGTCATTTTATTTCCATATTTATTCTGCCCTTACTAGGATGTAGAGCTGATTTCTAGCTTGGCAGATAGATAAACAGGTTCCTTAATAAACATCCAGGAGTCAGCAAGTAAGCTTTCAGATATTTACTGTCAGAAGCACTGTGAAACTGCAATACAGAAATGAAAATAGAATGTTACAAAGATAATGTATTTGACTCTTTCTTTTAAACAACAAATGCTGAGTCATTACTTATTATGCACAATACAAATATACACAAACGTGCTGAAAATATTGAGTAGTCACTACAGCAAACCAGCGATTAGCTTAATGCTAACTTAACATTAAAAACGCCATAGACCGGCTAACGCGTTAGCATCGCTCCCGTTTTTAAGTTTTCCACACAAATTATGAACCGTTTCAGAAGACTATCACAGGTAGATTCAGCATGAAAAGGTAAGTATTACTTACAGACATATGCTCTTTAGGGTTCAGCAAAGAAAAAGTAAATGGGGAGCAGAAAAACAACAGCTTTGCTTCAAGACTTCCTTCACTGGAAAAGAACTACAGCAAGCCTACATGGACAAAAAACACATCACACAATAACCTAACTCTTAAGGGGGCAGCACACTCCCCGCCTGGTATAATGTGCTATACCACTATTTCCCTTTAAGTAGCAGCACTACTTCCGAAGCAGGTCTTGTATACACCCTGGGGGAATCACCTTTAACCACTTTCACTTCCACTTTACGGACCCTGTCGCCCTGACCAGGAAAGGTATTTACTAAAGTCCTGTAGGCCATTCATTCCGTTTGGCCTGGCTGTCCTTTAGAAGCACAACATCACCAATTTGCAGACTAGGTTGGTCTGCTTGCCATTTCCTTCTTGGCTGGAGTGTCGCCAGGTACTCTTGACGCCATCGTTTCCAGAACGAATCTGCAAGGCCCTGGACTTGCTTCCACTGACTCCGGTAGAGATCCTTAAGGTCAAGGTCTCCTGAAGGAGCAGACACAGAGTCAACTTTTTGTGTTAAGAGCATAGCAGGAGTGAGTACAGTGGGCATGTCTGGATCTGATGACACAGGAACTATCGGCCGTGCATTAATTATAGCAGTGACCTCCGCTATCAGCGTGACAAGAACTTCATGAGAAAGGCTGGGGGAATGCACTTTGAGCAACATGCCATCTAAAATGCGTCGAGCAACCCCTATCATTCTTTCCCACACTCCGCCCATGTGGGAAGAGTGTGGAAGATTGAAGTCCCAAGTACAGCCTTGGTCTTTGAGGTAAGACTGAAGCTCTGCATTTTCTGTTGTTATGCCAAGTTCTTTGCATGCGCCAACAAAGTTTGTTCCTCGGTCCGAACGAAAGAGCTTTGCTGGACCCCTGATGGCCGTGAATCTTCTAAGCGCATTTATAAAGCTTGATGTAGACAGAGACTCCAAGATCTCCATATGAACTGCCCTTGTGACCAAACAGGAAAACGTGACGGCCCAGCGCTTGCTTTCTGAGAGGCCTCCCCTGGTACATCGAGCACAGACACTCCATGGTCCAAATACATCTAATCCAACCTGAGTGAATGGAGGAGCTTGGGTCAGACGATCAGCAGGTAAGTTAGACATTTTTTGTTTTTCCATGCTCCCTCTTTACCTTCTGCAAGTGACACACTTGTGTATGATGCTGGATATGAGTCTTTTTCCTCCCAGAATCTACAGCCCGGCAGACCTGACCGCCCCTTCAGTGATGTGCCTACCCTGGTGTGTGACTCGTTCGTGGTAATACTGCACCAACAAGGTAGCGACGTGGCTGTTTTTAGGGATGATTATCGGATGTTTCTCTTCCCAGGAGATTGCAGCTGATGACACGCGGCCTCCAATCCTCAGCACTCCATCAGTATCCAAGATGGGATCAAGCTTTCTGAGAGGGCTGTGTTTTGAGACAATCTCTCCTTTAGACAGGCTCTTTATTTCCCCTTCAAAGGCCTCTTGCTGTACAGTCTGGACAATTACAATCCTTGCCTGCGTAAGCTCATCTGATTTTGGAATACCTCCTTCCGGAGCTCTAGAACAGGATCTGACTTTCTGAATGAGCTTGGCTATACCATGTGTAAGCCGCTTCCAGCTGGAAAAGCGTTCGAATCTGTGTGAACCAAGCAGTGTTTCAGAAGCTTTTGTAGCAAAGGTGGCAATCAGTGGACGCACGTCTGCATCTGCGTCTGGTTCAATGAGCTCGAAGGACTCTGGCTGAATAAGTGTAGCTCCATCATCTTTTTTTAGCCAGGAGGGTCCTGAAAACCAATTTGTCTCTCCCAAAAGTGCCGCTGGTACTGGTCGTGTACCATGGTCTGCAGGATTGTGGTCCGTGCTGACAAAGTGCCACTGTTCCGGCTGGGAGGACTTCCGGATGCGTGCAACTCTGTTAGCAACATACACGTTGGTGTTATAGATATAACCCAGCACAACTTTGGAGTCAGTGTAGAACTTCACTGTGTGGATTTCGACATCTAGTTCATCCACTAACATGTCGACTAGCTCGACTGCGAGCACGGCCGCACAAAGCTCCAAACGGGGCACAGTGTGTGAGTGACGTGGTGCTAATTTTGATTTCCCCATGCAGAATCCTACGTGACTGTCCTTTATTGTAGACTGCTCTGAGGTAGGCTACTGCAGAGATGGCCACGGTGGATGCATCAGAGAAGACACATAGTTCCCTGCACCGTGTGGTGAGCAAGGAAACAGGTAGGTATGGCCTTGGTATGTGGAGTTGCTCAAGTGCTTTGAGTGAGTCTTTCCAAGACTTCCACTGTGTCTCTTTTTCAGCAGGTATTTGGGCGTCCCATTCGCAATGCTCAATACATAGTTCTCTGAGTATCGCCTTGCCTTGTACTGTGATTGGAGCCACAAACCCCAGCGGATTGAATATGCTGTTGACCGTAGAGAGGATACCCCTACGGGTAAATGGCTTCTCCTCTCTAGAGACAAGGAAGGTAAAGCTGTCAGTTTGAAGGTGCCAGTTGAGACCTAGGCTTCTCTGCAGGGGTAAATCATCCACACCTAGCTCCAGGTCTTTCAGCTCCTTAGCACGTTCCTCGGATGGAAACGCTTCCATCACTGCATTATGATTGGAAGCTAGCTTGTGAAGTCTGATGTTTGAGTCTGCCAACATTTCTTTGGTCTTTTTCAGGACTTGGATGGCGTCATCGTCGGTGGAGAAGGAGGCAAGTCCGTCATCAACATAAAAGTTCCTTACGACAAACTGTTTTGCCTCCATGCCATATTCTTCCTGACCTTGCATGGCAGCTCTCCTCAAGCCGTATATGGCGACAGCAGGAGAGGGGCTATTGCCAAATACATGTACGGTCATGCAGTACTCTGTGATCTTTTTGGCAGGGTCATTGTCCTCGAACCAGAGGAAACGTAAGAAATCACGGTGTTCTTGGCAGACTTTGAAGCAGTAGAACATTTGTTCTATATCCGCTGCCACTGCCACAGGTTCCTTACGGAAACGAGTGAGGACTCCCAAAAGTGTATTATTTAGGTCAGGGCCACTCAACAGAATGTCATTAAGGGAGACACCGTCCTGCTTGGCACTGGAGTCAAACACCGCTCGTACCTGACCTGGCTTACGTGGATGGTAAACTCCAAAGATTGGTAAGAACCAACACTCTTGATCCTCACTGAGTGGTGAGCTGGTTCAGCATGACCTGCCTCAAAGATCCTCTGCATGAAGGCAACCATGTGTTCCTTCATGTCTGGCTTCTTTCCAAGAGTGTGGCGTCGTGTTGAAATGCGCTTGACTGCTTGCACTCTATTGTTAGGGAGTTTGCGCCTTGGTTCTCTGAAGGGTAGTGGCGCCACCCAACTGTTTGAGTCATCCATGAAGACCTCCCTGTCCATTATTTCCAGAAAGGCCTTGTTGTCCATGGACATGGCAGGCTTGTCATCACTTGGCGTATGCTGGAAGACTCCTTCACCAAGGCTGTCTTTTTCATCGAACAAGTCTTTCATCTCGTTAGCCCTTGGAGATTGATGGCGATGCATTGAAGTGTCAAGCTTCTCTTTGATGTGGAGGCTGTTAGTGCAGGGGTCAAACAGAGAGGTGCGCCCGTTACTCAGCACATTAGTTCGGTATACATTGACACAATCCAGTTTGTGGGCTCTTCCAAGACAGACCTCTCCTACAATCACCCAGCCCAAGTTGAGACGCTGGGCGTAGGGGGCGTCGTGGGGTCCATTGCATTGTTCTCGAACTTTGTGTGCCCGTGGTATGTCTCGGCCAAGCAGGATAAGGATAGCTGCAGAGGGATCTAGAGCTGGGATCTTATCCATGACCCGCTTGAGGTGTGTATAATGTCTGGCGATCTCAGGCGTGGGGATTTCTGACTTGTCATCTGGTAACATGTCACATTCGATTAGTGTAGGGAGTGGAATGTGAGTCTTACCATCCAATGACTCCATGATGAAATTGTTTGCTCGTCGCCCTGTAGTTTCAATGACCCCGGAGAAGGTCTTCAGGGTGTATGCTGCCGTGCCCTGCGTAATACCAAAGAGTTCAAAAAACTCTGTTCTTGCCAGGGACTTATTGCTCTGCTCATCCAGGACAGCATAAGCCTTAACACCTCTCTCTCTCTGGCCTGCTGGATAAACTCTGACGAGACAGATTTTAGAGCACGATCTTGGCCTGACTGTAGTCCCACAGATGTCAGTGCATTTTGACATGACAGCTTGAAGGGCCTCTTCCCCTCGCTCCCCGCCTTGATCTCTTGTGGTTACAGAGGTCTCAGTTATCCGCGGAGCCGGCCCTGGATGTAGTGCAGTAGAGTGTCTGTCACAATTGCATTCTCTGCACTGAACATTCTGTCCACAGTCTTTGGCTAGGTGACTGGATGATGCACAGCACCTATAGCAAATATTCTTCTCTTTAAGGTAGGCTTTCCTCTCATCCAAGGATTTGCTCCTGAAACCACGACACTTCTTAAGGGGATGTGGTTTGTTGTGGAGCGGGCATTGTTTGTCTGGGTCAGCCATCCTTTTTTCTGAGGGGTTGTCATGGCTGCTGTCAGAGTCTACTGAGACGACTGTCCTTTTGACCGAGACGGGCGCTTTCATGTTGTGTTTAAAGGAATGCTCTACCTTTCCTGTGTTCCAACCGCCTGTGAGTGGGGCAAAGCTTGGGTCGTTGAGTGTTTTGGCTTGATCACAAACAAACGAAGAAGGAGAAAGGTGGATAAGACGTCCGGTGGCTTTCCTTGTACCGAGATGCTAGAGAGACCCATTTGTCATGCATGGAGTATGGCAGCTTTTGGATGATCGGAGTGATGCCACGAGATGTGTCCAGGTAATTGAGACCAGGTAAAAATCCATCCACCCTGGCAGCTTCAAGCTCCAAGAGAATGTCTCTAAACCTTTGATTTTCTCAGTTTGTGATTTTTGGAAAATCATCCACCTTCTTAAGGAGTGCGTTTTCTATCGCTTCCAGTGCTCCATAGCAGTCTTCCAACCTTTGCCATACCATGCTCACACCAGCTGCTGCATCATGAATGTGGACTGCTCGTATTCTCTTTGCATGCTCGGATGATTTTGGCCCGAGCCATTTACAAAGCAGATCAAGCTCTTCCCTTGCTGTTAGGTTTAGGTCCTCCGTAGCACTGCAGAAAGATGCCTTCCAGGCCCAGTAATTTTCAGGATGATCGTCATACCTTAACAACCCGGAGCTCATCATCTCACGACGTATCAAATACTTGGCCAAATCTGTTGTAGATGATGAACGGGGCTCTTCGGTTCTAGGAGCTGCACCTTTATGTGGCTCAGGAGGTTGGTAGCTACCACTGAATGGTCTAGTGTTGTGTGACTGCGTTTGGTGGCTTTAAGTGTCTTTGGATGGATTTAAACCGTGCTGATGCTCCCGCTTCAGGTGGCCAGTCCTTGATGAGTTTTGAGCATGAGGGTAAAATGGAGTAGCATCGTTCCTCAGTTTGGATGTTTGCTGAACGGGTAAGTCACAGAATCCATAGCAGCTGATCTCACTTGGCTCCTCTTTATCTTCCCCCGTATCGTTTTCAGCTGTCTCACCATCGTCCATTGTTAGCTGGCGCATTGGTGTTGATGTGGGTTCCAGTGGCTTTGAATCTTGGTGAGGTTCAGGTTTTGGATTCTGCACATACTTATGCTCAGTGTATTCACTTTTTAGGCTAGCACGATCTAGCTCTCCAAATTCGTTCTCCGCAGCTGCTTCCAGAACATCAGCTTCAGCAATGGCGGCTGCAGCCGCACTCTCTAGCCTCAGTTTATGCAGACTGGCTTGCAGTTCCTGGCAGTTCCTGGTAGTCTATTCCAGGGTACTGGAGAGGAGAATCCGGCCGATAGTCGAACCCCGGATTCAAGAGGAACAATACGGTTTTCGTCCTGGCCGTGGAACACTGGACCAGCTCTATACCCTCCACAGGGTGCTTGAGGGTTCATGGGAGTTTGCCCAACCAGTCCACATGTGCTTCGTGGACTTGGAGAAGGCATTCGACCGTGTCCCTCGCGTCATTCTGTGGGAGGTGCTCCAGGAGTATGGGGTTGGAGGCCCTCTGTTGAGGGCTGTACAGTCCCTGTACAACCGGAGCAGGAGCTTGGTCCGCATTGCCGGCAGTAAGTCGGACCTGTTCCCGGTGCATGTTGGACTCCGGCAGGGCTGCCCTTTGTCACCGGTTCTGTTCATCATTTTTATGGACAGGATTTCTAGGCGCAGCCAGGGGCCGGAGGGGGTTCGGTTCGGGGGCCGGCAGATTTCGTCTCTGCTTTTCGCGGATGATGTTGTCTTGTTGGCTACCTCGAGCCAGGACCTTCAGCATGCGCTGGGGCGGTTCGCAGCCGAGTGTGAAGCAGCTGGGATGAGAGTCAGCACCTCCAAGTCCGAGGCTATGGTTCTCGACTGGAAAAAGGTGGCTTGCTCCCTTCAGGTTGGGGGAGAGTTCCTGCCTCAAGTGGAGGAGTTTAAGTATCTTGGGATCCTGTTCACGAGTGAGGGAAGGATGGAACGTGAGATTGACAGGCGGATCGGTGCAGCGGCTGCAGTAATGCGGTCGCTGTATCGGTCTGTCGTGGTAAAGAAGGAGCTGAGCCGAAAGGCGAAGCTCTCGATTTACTGGTCAATCTACGTTCCTACCCTCACCTATGGTCATGAACTTTGGGTCATGACCGAAAGAACGAGGTCCCGGATACAAGCGGCTGAAATGAGTTTCCTCCGCAGGGTGGCGGGGCACTCCCTTGTGAGGAGCTCTGTCACCCGGGAGGAGCTCAGAGTAGAGTCGCTGCTCCTCCGCATCGAGAGGAGTCAGCTGAGGTGGCTCGGGCATCTCTATCGGATGCCCCCTGGATGCCTCCCTAGGGAGGTGTTCCAGGCATGTCCCACCGGGAGGAGGCCCCGGGGAAGACCCAGGACACGCTGGGGTGACTATGTCACTCCGCTGGCCTGGGAACGCCTCGGGATCCCCCCGGAAGAGTTGGAGGAAGTGTCCGGGGAGAGGGAAGTCTGGGCGTCCCTGCTCAGACTGCTCCCCCCGCAACCCGGCCCCGGATAAGCGGAAGACAATGGATGGATGGATGGATGGATGGCTTGCAGTTCCATTTTCTTTCTAGCAGCCTCGGCTGCACCTTTTAGTTGTTCCTCTTCAATGTATGCTTGTGCTTTTATCATGTCTGCTTCTCTTTGTGCAAATGACGCTTGCGCACGTGCAGCCTCTGCTTTTGCCCGTGCTCTGGCTGCAATGGCACTGGCAGAGGAACGCTGACTGACATGTGAGATGTTGGAACATACTGATCTTGTCTCAAACATGTCATTATTTTCCATTGTGTTTACTGCAGCTTTGATGGCAGAAGAAAACTGTGAGTTTCCACGAAGATCCACTTTTCTGTAGGTAACCCGTCAGTTGTGTGTCTTTTCACTATTCTGCCCTTACTAGGATGTAGAGCTGATTTCTAGCTTGGCAGATAGATAAACAGGTTCCTTAATAAACATCCAGGAGTCAGCAAGTAAGCTTTCAGATATTTACTGTCAGAAGCACTGTGAAACTGCAATACAGAAATGAATATAGAATGTTACAAAGATAATGTATTTGACTCTTTCTTTTAAACAACAAATGCTGAGTCATCACTTATTATGCACAATACAAATATACACAAACGTGCTGAAAATATTGAGTAGTCACTACAGCAAACCAGCGATTAGCTTAATGCTAACTTAACATTAAAAACACCATAGACCGGCTAACGCGTTAGCATCGCTCCCGTTTTTAAGTTTTCCACACAAATTATGAACCGTTTCAGAAGACTATCACAGGTAAATTCAGCATGAAAAGGTAAGTATTACTTACAGACATATGCTCTTTAGGGTTCAGCCAAGAAAAAGTAAATGGGGAGCAGAAAAACAACAGCTTTGCTTCAAGACTTCCTTCACTGGAAAAGAACTACGGCAAGCCTACATGGACAAAAAACACATCACACAATAACCTAACTCTTAAGGGGGCAGCACAATATTTATTTATTCTACAAGGAGCGGGCTTGGCTGTGTTGGCTGCATCAAAATACTACTTTAATGTCAGATTTGGAGTTAGTACAGATAAGCATATTCTTACAGTTAGGACCAGGGATAGAAGCACATAGCCAGCCACTCGCCAGGCTGATGAAGAGCTTCCACTATTTCTTGGCAACATTTGTCTTTTTTGACTCGGTCCTACTCCCTCTGGGAAATGTCACGTCATGAAACAGGCAGGGCTACTGTGGCCACAGCTCAACAAACTTTTAATCTCTTTCATTGTCCCACCTGACCCCTCCTCTGGAGAGTTGAGTCAAGCCAAAAAATTCTGTCATGATAGTCTTTGCATCCCTGGGGCGTTCCAGACACCACACGACAGGTTATTTGGCATGTCACACTACAGGAGTAGTGTCAAAAAATTGTGTCAAAATTGAGCTAAAATCATGTAGTCTGAATAAGTCATAACTGGAAGGCGCGGCTGGCAGGCCTGGTTCAGCCTCCTCCTCTCCTGAGCACATCTGCCTCAAATGATACCATTAAAACCTGCAGCCACAGTATATAAGGACCAGCCACCCACCCAGTATTCACTGAATCTTCAGTTCATCCATGTGGTTGTGACACTTAAGTTTTTGATATCTTGTTGTTGCTTTTATTTTTTTTGTCTGCTTGCCTCCCTTCCCGACTGTTTTCTTTTTTTTGCTAAGGTCCTGAACCTTCGTTTGCTCCCCTCCATGCCCTGTCAGTCGGTGTCTAGTGAGTTATGTGGATTTGGGCAATCTCCCAGCCTGTTCACTTTCAGTCACTTCATCAGCCTTTTGTGTAGTTCTGTTTGTTTCTGTTTGTGTAGTAGTGATGTGTGTGAGCTGGCTCTTTGAAGTGAACGATCAGAGCCGGCTCCTGCCAGTTCCTGATCTTATTGTTGATGATTTTAATAGCAAGTTAAAGACATCACTAGATGCAGTGGCTCCACTTTTAACTAAAATAATAAGAACAAAGAAAATACAACCGTTGAGAGATGACAACATCAAAAAACTGAAAAGGAAATGCAGGAGTGCAGAAAGAAGGTGGAGAAAAAACAAATTAACAGTTCACTATGAAATATACCGGGATCACCTCAAAACCTACAATAACTCAGTCAAACTGGCAAGAAGGGCTCATTTCTCAAAACTCATCGCAGACAATAAAAACAATCCAAGGTTTCTTTTCTCCACCTTCGATCTTTTAACCAGCACTGATATTAATAAATATCGGACGCTTTTGTCCGTATCCGGAGGCTGTTTCATCTGTCAGTTTGTCCGTCGGCTCTGAGCTTAGCCATCCGGAGCTCTCCGGACAAAACCACTCGAAACCACTGGAAGTCGTGGGAGCAGTGTAGAGTCAAAATGAGCAAAATGAGTCAAACTAAAAACCGACGAAGAAGAGAACCGGTGAAGCAACTGGTCGAAAGTTGCGGCGGACATCCAAAAGTAGGAGAAATGCCTTTCTTCATTCATTTCCCGCATGGGCAACACGAGTGAGGTCTTCATTCAGTGGCCTTACATGCCACCGCCCCGCAGACCTCTGATTTTTTCTTTTTTTCCTATTTCTCAGTACTGTCATTATAATAACCTCCTCTACTGACGCCATTACTGATGCCGGTATATGCTGACAGAAGCGTTGACAAGGCAACGGCTGCCATGACAACGGCTCTGTAATTTATGACTCGAAATTGCACCCAAGAGCACACACTGACAAAACACTGAAAACGGACGGAGGTATGAAGGCCCCCTACGGAGGCAACGTGTGGGACGGACGGACGGATTTTGTCCGGATCCGGAGGGTATAAATGGGCCTTCCAATTCCCCATCACTTTTAAAGACATTTTATGAATTCTTTGAGGAACAGATTTTAAACATAGTCAATTGCTCTCTTCAGATGGGTGTCTTCCCCACTGCCTATAAAACGGCAGTGGTGAAGCCCCTTCTGAAGAAGAGCAATCTATACTACAACATTTTTAACAACTACAGACCTGTATCCAACTTACCATTTTTAAGTGAAATTTTTGAAAAAGCTGTTTTTAACCAAATAAATAATTTTTTAATGAGAAATAATATTTTTGAGAAATTTCAGTCTGGTTTTAGGATGAATAAGATGGGTGTCTTCCCCACTGCCTATAAAATGGCAGTGGTGAAGCCCCTTCTGAAGAAGAGCAATCTAGACTACAACATTTTTAACAACTACAGACCTGTATCCAACTTACCATTTTTAAGTGAAATTTTAGAAAAAGCTGTTTTTAACCAAATAAATGATTTTTTAATGAGAAATAATATTTTTGAGAAATTTCAGTCTGGTTTTAGGATGAACCACAGATGAGACAGCACTTTTGAAGATTTTAAATGACACCAGGTGCAATTTAGATAACCAAAAACTGGCAGTATTGGTCTTACTGGATCTTAGCGCTGCCATTGATACAGTAGACCATCACATTTTATTGAACAGACTGAAGCACCTGGTTGGCCTCTCTGGTACTGTTTTTAACTGGTTCCGCTCCTATCTCACGGATCGATCTTTCTTTGTAAGTATGGATACATGTTCCTCCAGAACACATGAAATTAAATGTGGGGTCCCCCAAGGGTCAATTTTAGGCCCACTTCTTTTTAATCTTTACATGCTTCCCTTGGGGGATGTCATCAGGAGACACGGCATCAGTTTCCACAGCTATGCTGATGATACGCAGCTGTACATCGCCGTGTCTCCTGATGACACAAGGCCAGTTGATGCCCTTCTTAACTGCATTTTAGATATAAAGTCATGGATGGTAGATAATTTCCTCCAGCTCAACCAGGATAAATCAGAGGTTTTAGTCATCGGTCCTGAAGGCCAGAGAGAGAAACTTTTACCAAAACTACAAGATTTTAAACCCTCACAATGTGTAAAGAACCTGGGTGTTATTTTTGACTCTGAGCTCACTTTTATTCCCCACATAAAGAATATTACGAAGATACCATCTTACCATCTTAAGAATATAGCCAGAGTCCGCCCGTTTCTCTCTCAGGCAAGTACGGAGGTGCTAATGCATGCTTTTATCTCGAGTCATTTAAATTATCGTAATGGCCTGCTCTCTGGTCTTCCTAAAAAGAACATCAATAGCCTACAATTATTACAGAACTCAGCCACTCGCACGTGCTGACGAGGACCAGAGGGCTGGAGCATATTACACCAGTTTTAGAATCGCTGCATTGGCTCCCCATCCGCTTCAGGATTGATTTTAAGATTCTTTTATTGTTTTTTAAATGTCTTAATGGTCTTGGGCCATCTTATTTATCCGACCCTGAGGTCCTCTGGTACCAGCCTTTTAACCATTCCACAAATTAAGACAAAAAGCTACGGTGAGGCTGCATTCACCCATTATGGCCCTTATCGGTGGAACAGCCTGCCAGAGAGCCTCAGGGCCGCAGAGACCGTTGATATTTTTAAGCGGAGGCTCAAGACATACCTTTTTAGTCTGGCGTTTAATTGATTTTATTTGTTCATTCATCTATTTATTTGGTTTTAATAGGCCCTGTGTGTGTGTGTGTGTGTGTGTGTGTGTGTGTGTGTGTGTGTGTGTGTGTGTGTGTGTGTGTGTGCGTGTGTGTGCGTGGATGTGTGGGTCTCTGTCAGTGGGTGGGGGTGGGAGGGACATATGGGGGCGGGAGGGCGGGGTTCTTGTTTTTGTTGTTTGTTTTGTGAAGCACTTTGTGCTACAATTTTATGTATGAAAAGTGCTATATAAATAAAGTTGATCTGATTTGATTAGTAATTAATTTTACACATAATTTGACATTATTTTGGTAATAAATTAATTTAAGCAACAAAAAATCTTGAGGAGCCACTTGGGAGCTGAAAGAGCCGGCTCTTTCATGAGAGCTGGAAGAGCCAGAATTCCCATCCCTATTGTGCAGGCCTATTGCACATTTTTTCAACATTTACTTTTTCTTACACTATTCCTTCCTCCTTGTCTGAGTTCAGCATTTGGTACCAATGTACAAAACACTAATGCTTTTGAAGCTTGACCAATTACCAATTCTAAAGACTAACATGAAGCACCCACTGAGCTGGGTAAATTCAAAAATGCCATTTATATGTGAAAGCAATGTCCAATTACACTAAAATGTTGCAAACAAACAAACACACACACATACATACATACATACATACATACATACATACATACATACATACATACATACATACAAACAAACAAACAAACAAACAGGTAAATCTATTCATTTGTTTGGAGCAACCAATTAAACAATATATCACAAAGGGACAGCTAGTCTGATTACTCTGCTGAGTTTATGCCCAAAACTCTATTCTGTCCTCACTAGCAACATCTGCACTACATTTTAAAATAGCCAAACCAACTTAGTCATTCTCATTTACAAATTTATCAGTTTCTGTTGCCGTAAAACAGACAGGCTCATTTAGTTCACTCGTTTGGACTCATTTTGGACTCAAGAGATTTCAGTCTACTGCATTGTGCAGTAAAATGTACTTCAGGTCACATTTGGGGAAATGCTGCTTCCACCAACTGAGATGACAAAGTAACACTACTAATGTAACTGTCCCGCTGTAAATGTTATGTTTGTGCGGTTGCAATGACTGCAAATACAAAGCATTATTTCACAAAAAGTGTAAGGAAAAAAAAACAAGTAATATAAAACATTCTGATTTTACAGTTTTTATGTCTCCCTTATACACATACACACTCATAACTCTCAAACTCAAACTCTGTTTCATAGAATATTTTTATGTGTTTTATTATGTTCTAATCCATGAAAATTATTTACCAATAAATTTTTTTTGTTTCAGTTTTGGGAGTCTATGTATGGTATTACGGCAAGACGAACATTTGTAACATATGCAAATGTATTAAGTCATCATGGGTCAGTCGTTAATGACCTTACTTATTGTTATTGTGGGGGATAATGCTTTTAAAGCTGGTGATGTGACTGGTGATGTCTGTCTGCTAGCTACACCAGCTTAGCCTAGCAGCTAGCGATGGCTTCCCTCTGTCCCTCTCCAGCTCTCTCCTGCTTGGTGTGTCACATGTTTAGCTACTCCTCTGCCTCCTTTAGTGATACTGGTACGTGTAATAAATGTAGTTTATTTGGTGAGTTGGAGGGGAGGCTTAGTGAATTGGAAGCTCGGCTCTGCACTATGGAAACCAAACCATTAGCTGTAGTTAGCCAGGCCCCCGTAGCCGGTGCGGACCGACCAAGTGCAGCTCCTACTAGCCGTCCCTCGATAGCTCCCGAGCAGCCGGGAAACCAGGGAGGCTGGGTGACTGTTCGAAGGAAGCATAGTCCCAAGCTGAAGCCCACCGGTCACCACCAACCGCTTCATGTTTCTAACAGGTTCTCCCCACTCAGCGACACACCCGCTGAGAAACCAACTCTGATCATTGGCAGCTCCATTTTGAGAAACGTGAAGTTAGCGACACCAGCGACCATAGTCAAATGCCTCTCCATCTGCACGCTTTCATGTCCTACCACGGCGTGTTACTAATTTAGCTCCTTCCCCGGAGTCTCTGTGCTTTGTCGTCTTGCAGGCTACACAGTGGCTGAATCTGGATTGTGGATTTCAGCTGCGTCTCCCGCCTTGGCCCTGCCTGACATCCACTGCAACTGCTACTACTGTTATTACATCCACTGTCACTGTTACTGTGACTGCATGTCTGTCTCTCTGTCTCTCTCTCTCTCGCTCTCTCCCTCTCTCTCTCTCTGACTGCATTTCTGTCTGTCTGTCTGTCTGTGTCTGTCTCACTCTCCCTCTCTTGCTCTCCCTCTCTCACCCAACCGGTCGAGGCAGATGGCCGCCCACCCAGAGTCTGGTTCTGCCCGAGGTTTCTGCCTGTTAAAAGAAAGTTTTTCCTCGCCACTGTCGCCAAGTGCTTGCTCATGGGGGAATTGTTGGTTTTCTGTAGATAAAAGAGCTTGGTCTGTACCAGCTCTATATGGAAAGTGTCCTGAGACAACTTCTGTTGTGATTTGGCGCTATACAAATGAAATTGAAATTGCAATTGAAATTTTATGGACAAACATTTAAAAGTTGTGGATGACCCTTGCGAGTTCTGATATTTCAAGGATACACTCTGCACTGGCCTTCTGACAGAAAAAGCCTGCTTCGGCCTACCAACAGAAAAAGCCTGCTAGCAGCTAAAGCTAATTAGCACCAAGATGCCTCTTTTCTCCACAGATGACCTCTACAAACTTCTGCAGCAGGTTGCGGTGTTGGAAACTAAAGTCCAGCACTTTCCCGCTGACTCAAAACAGCGGACTGGAGAATGCTAACATCCAGCTAATTAGCTCTGATACAGCTCCCTCGAAACTAAAGGGCTGTGTACTGGGAAATAAATCTGCCAGTATTAGTTCTCCCTGGAATGCTCTTGGGCCAAAGCTCAAGAGTAAATCAGCTGATCCGGGAAGACGTCCAACAGGTAGAACCCAGCACCCAGAGATCTGTGATGCGACAGGCTGGCCTGCGTTAACATCCTACTCAACACCTGTGCAGAGTAAGACACAGCCGTGGATAAAAGCTAAAGGGAAGTTGAGCAACAAAGCTCCCAAACCAGCTAGTGTGCAGTTACAAAATCGGTTTGCTCCACTACTGCAGGACCCCGGATCTCCAAGTGAAAACCTGGATAACTTCTCTGACTCAAAGAGAAGGGTAAGGCCTGACAGGAAGTCAGAAGCTAGAAACTCAACTCAACTCAACTCAACTTTATTTCTAAAGCACTTTAAAAAAAAAAAAGCTATAAGGAAAGCTACTGACTCTGGTTGTTGGTGATTCTGCTATTTAAGATGTGGGAAGAATGTACAGCAGAAACACAAAAGTGTTGTACTTTCCTGATGATACAGTCTCCAACATGACCAACAAAATCCTCAGTATTGTTGCAGAAATTCCATCTCTGAAATACCTTGTACTGCACACAGGGGCAAATGATATTGTGAAACGACAATCTGAAGTGCTCAAGCGAGATTTAGGTAAACTGCTAAATACAGTGAGCTCTCTGAATGCTGAAGTCTTCTTCAGTGGACCTTTACCACCAGTCAGAGGAGGAGGAGAGAGATTCAGCAGATTGTTGGCAGTAAACAGATGGCTTTCAACTGCATGTGATGTCCACTCAGTGCATTTTATTGACAATTTCAACTTTTTCTGGGACGGCGGACATTTTTTCAAAGGAGATGGACTTTCCCTAAACAAGTCAGGAGTAAAACTTTTTGCCTCCAACCTATCTTTCTTCTTGTGTCACACTGTTCCCACTCCCAAGGATAAGAGACAAGAGGAATCCAAACAAAAGCAGCAAACACCAAAACATGAAGGAGAACCAACTCTCCCCCCACCTGTGTGCTCTAACCATGAGGGATTCCAGAGCAAAAAAGTGCATGCCTCATGTCCTCCACCAGAGGCCACTGCTCATTAGGATTCACTGACTCCAACCAGTAAAACTCCACCTGGGTCACCATCTCCAACTGCCCAAACTCCATCTAGCTCATCATCTACATTGGTTGTCCCATCACCCTCCTCCCCCCTGCTGGAGTTTATTGACCAAATGAACAAACTTGTCAGCACTGGCATCAAGCTTACTCCTCGCCCATCTGGGATCCTGCCCCCCCAAATTCCACCCCGTGCCCTACAACCACCCTGTCCCCCTCCACCACCACAGCGCCGACGGGCACCACCTCCACCCCCTCCATAGCTTGATCTGAACCTACTCCAGTCCCCTAGTAAGAGCCCAGCACAGCCACCTATTTGTGTTGGTAACTGATGTGTTCTGGGTCCAGCTTTTAAGGCAAATGTTATGCCTGACTTTTCAAAGGAAAAGCCAGGGCCCATTGTGCCGGAAGCTTCATTGATTCATGTCTCAATAGGTAGGAGGAGAAGATCGGCCCATCTCTCCAGAAACATCACATCATCGAATTTAACATGTATTCCATGTCAGCCACAGTATGTTCTAAAACATGGGTATGTTAGACTTTTTAGCACATTTAAGTTAGCTCTTAAATGTTAGGTCTTTGGCAGGCAAATCATTCTTAATCAATGACTTTATCATCAAGCACAAGCTTGATTTTATGTTTTTAACTGAAACTTGGTTAGGACAAGATAACAGCACAGCAGTTCTCAATGAGTCAGCCCCTCCAAATTTCAGTTTCATAAGTGAAGTAAGAATGTATAAGAGAGGAGGCGGAGTCGCCATTTTGTTTAATGATAGCAATCAATGCAAGAGAGTCTCTTACAGTCAGTTTGAATCTTTTGAATACGTTGCCATTCAATCAAAGTCTCCCTGTTGATCAGTCTTCGTAACCATCTACAAGCCCCCAAAATACAATGCAAAGTTTTTTGATGAGTTTGCCAATCTACTGTCTGTTGTTTGTATTGATTTTGACTGTGTTGTGTTAGTGGGTGACTTCAACATTCATGTTGATAATCTCAAAGATGGATGTGCTAAAGAACTTTTAAACATCCTGGATCACTTTGGCCTATCTCAGCACGTAACACATTCAACACATAACAAAGGGCATATCTTTGAAGCCTGTCAGGATTTAGATGAACTCACGGACACTATCACATCTTATATTAAATTCTGTGAGGACTATGTGTTGGAAACAAAGACTGTGAAAATATTTCCTAATAATAAATCCTGGGTTTCCAAAAAACTGAAAACCTGTCTTAACGAAAGAAAGGCTGCTTTCTGTTCTGGTAATTTGGAATTAATACAGGAAAAAAGGAGACAGCTGAGAGGGAATATATTTAGGGCAAAAATTGAGTACAAAAATAAAATTGAGAGTAAATATTTTAGTGGTAATATAAAACAGGCCTGGGAAGGCCTAAACACTTTATTGGGAAAAAACAGTGAAAAAGGTGAAAGTCCTGTATGCAGCAGTCAAAGTTTTGTTGATGAATTGAACCAATTCTTCTGTAGATTTGATACTGTGAATGACAAGCTAGATTGTGATGAGATCTGTACACATCTCCCTGCTAGATCACCGACTGTTGTTACAGAGGATGCTGTGGCTAAAAGTCTTTTTAAATTGAAGCCTAACAAGGCCACTGGCCCAGATGGCCTGAGAGCCCGTTTACTTAAAGACTGTGCTCCCCAGCTAAAAGGAGTCTTCACCAGGTTGTTTAACTTCCTCTCAGTTACAGGAGCACCAAAATCCTGGAAATTCTCAATAATAAGGCCCATACCAAAAAAGCAAGGTGCAAGCAAACCTGAAGATTTCCGGCCAATTGCTATAACCTCCATTTTGTGTAAAACAATGGAGAGAGTTCTGGTTGATCTTCTGACCACCACAGTGACCAGCTTACTAGATCTGCTTCAGTTTGCTTATAAGAGTGACAGAGGCACAGATGATGCTGTGCTGACTCTGCTAGACTCAGTCTCAAAGCAGCTTGCACTTCCTAAAGGATATGCTAGGGTCTTATTCATAGACTTCAGTGCAGCCTTTAACTCTATGAAGCTACATATTCTCCTGAAAAGGCTGGCTGATCTAAATATTGATAAGGGGTTGATTCTTTGGATTAGAGATTTTCTCTCTTGTCGCCCTCAAAGGGTCTGTGTTAATGGCTCTCAGTCAGAAGTGTTTACTATAAGCACTGGCTGCCACAAGGCAGCGTTCTTTCACCTTTGCTCTTTTTACAAATGAATTTACACTAAATGAAAGTTATTTTAAATTGATTAAATATGCAGATGACATGGCCTTAGTTGGTCTGCTGCAGAAAACAGACCCCTCTGGTGAGGCCTTCTATCTTAGTCACACTAGGGCCCTTGAAGCCTGGTGTCTAAACAGCCAGTTCGTGATTAATGTGTCCAAAACGAAGGAGATGTGTCTTTGCACTAAGCAGGATCTGACAATAAAGTCAGCTTTGCTTGACGGTCAACCTGTTGAAACAGTGGATACGTTTAAATACCTTGGTACAGTTCTTGATGGCCAGCTGAGTTTTACTGAAAACACAGCTGTTATCTTTAAGAAATGCTCTCAGCGACTCAATCTCCTTAGAAGATTGAGCTGTCTTGGTGTCAGCCCAAAATTTTTAGAACTTGTGTACACCACACACATTGAGAGTGTCCTAGCATTTCATCTTTCTGAGTGGTTTGGTCATTTAAGTGTGAAGTGCAAGAACAAATTCAATAGGATTGTGTCTATGGCGAGCAAAATCGTGGGAAAACCCCAAAAGCCACTTAGCCACCTCTATAGTGAAAGGACGAGGAGGAAAGCTGAGAGAATAGTGGCAGACAGCTCTCATCCTCTCTCCAGTCAATTTGAACCCCTGAGGTCTGGGAGGCGCTACAGAGTCCCTCTGGCCAAAGGCGTTTTTAAAAAATCTTTTATACCAAATGCTATTAGCATTCTCAACTCAACAAAGTGACCAATCCACAGATAATGGTTATGAACTGCTACATTTTTCTATTTTTGTACCTTCATCTGTCACTTTACTTAGTATGTTTATGTATTTCTTAGAGCTGTCTGTTTTTATATGTTGGTGAGCCGAAGACAATTTTCCACCTTGGTGGACAAAAAAGATTTATCTATTCTATTCTATTCTATTCTATTCTATATATTTGATTTGGTTATCTCCAAAGGGGCTGCACGGTGGCGCAGCAGGTAGTGCGGGTGCCTCACAGCAAGAAGGTTGCCGGTTCGATCCCCGGGTCAGACGGGGCCTTTCTGTGTGAAGTTTGCATGTTCTTCCCGTGCATGCGTGGGTTCTCTCCGGGTACTCCGGCTTCCTCCCACAGACCAAAAACATGCTCATTAGGTTAATTGATGACTCTAAAATTGTCCATAGGTGTGAGTGCGAGTGTGAATGTTTGTCTGTCTTTGCATGTGGCCCTGCAATCGGCTGGCGACCGGTTCAGGGTGTACCCCGCCTCTTGCCCATTGTAGCTGGGATAGGCTCCAGCCCCCCGCAACCCCGAAAGGGATAGGCGGTATAGATAATGGATGGATGGATGGATCTCCAAAGGGCTTAATATCTCTGAGGTTGTGGTGACGGATGTTGCTCTTTCTGATCACTACTGTGTGTCATTTAAAATGGCCACACCTGCTATTTGTAACAAAAGTGGAACAGAGGTTATCAAAAAACGTTACATTAGTGTTAACAGTCTTCACTCAGTATTTTACACCATCACCAACACTGCCCTCAGCTTCAACTGATGACCTTGTAAATAATTTCAGTTCCAAAGTTATGACTATTATTGACTCCATCACCCCAATTAAGACCAAAGTTCTGTCAGGAAGGAAAAGGGCACCTTGGAGAAACACCTCACTGGTCAAAGTCCAGAAAAGAGTCTGCAGACAGGCAGAGTGCAGGTGGCGAAAAACCAAACTCCAGGTTAACTATGAAATTTACAAAAACAGTCTCCACACCTATAACTATGAACTAAAGAAGGCAAGGCAAGCATTCTTCTCAGAGACTATCAACAGAAACTGTAATAATGCCCGCACTTTGTTTTCTGTTGTGGATAGACTGACAAACCCCACAGCATCAGTCTCTCCTGAGCTACTATCCAACAAGTCATGCAATGATTTTGCAGCCTTTTTTACAGATAAAATTTCAAGGATAAGACACAGATAAGACAACAGTGTGCCAGTGTGACAGAAACTGTATCACAGTTAAAATCCACAACATGCTGCCTTGATACTCTGCCAACAAAGTTTTTTAAAAATGTTTTTAATTGCATAGCTCCAGATGTGTTGCAGATAATAAATAATTCTCTTCAGTCTGGTCAGTTTCCCCAGGCCTTGAAAACTGCAGTAATAAAACCTCTCCTAAAAAAGACTAATCTGGATGCTTCAGTAATTAGTAACTACAGGCCAATATCAAATCTTCCCTTTCTAGGAAAAATTATTGAAAGGGTTGTTTTTCAACAAACGCATGCTTTCATGATGCAGAACAATCTTTTTAATGCATTTTAGTCTGGATTTCGTCCACACCACAGCACTGAGACTGTACTCATCAAAGTTGTAAATGACATACATCTGAATAATGATGCTTCCAAAACCTCAGTCTTAGTATTATTAGATTTCAGTGCTGCCTTTGATACGGTTGATCATGACATACTTCTTGACAGACTGGAAAAGTGGGTGGGACTTACTGGCACTGTACTACAGTGGTTCAAATCCTATTTACAAGATAGAGACTACTTTGTGTCAATTGGTGAGCATGTGTCTGAACGAAAAAAGATGATGTGTTGGGTGCCACAAGGGTCCATTCTTGGACCACTTCCTTTCAATATTTACATGTTGCCCCTCGCTCAGATTATGAAGCATCATAATATTTCTTATCATATTTACGCAGATGATACACAACTTTATATTTCTGTGTCATCACATGACTACAGTCCCTTACTTTCACTGAACGAGTGTATTCATCAATTAGTGGATGTGCCAGAATTTTCTTCAGCTTAATGCAGATAAAACAGAAGTGATTGTTTTTGGACCCAAAAATGAAAGGTCAAAGATCAGTGCTCAACTTAACTCCATGTCACTGACAACAACAGATAAAGCCAGAAATCTTGGTGTAATTATTGATTCGGACCTGAATTTTAACAACTATTTAAAGCTGATTACCAAATCAGCCTACTACCACCTGAAAAATATAACCAGAATCAAGGGATGTCTGTTCAAAGAAGACATGGAAAAACTGGTTCATGCATTCATTTTCAGTAGGTTGGACTATTGCAATGGAGTCTTTACTGGCCTAAACAAAAAATCAATTAGGCAGCTACAGCTGATCCAAAATGCTGCTGCACGAGTCCTTACAAACACCAGAAAAATGGACCATATCACACCAGTCCTCAGATCACTATATTGGTTTCCTGTGAGTCAAAGAATAGACTTTAAAATCTGACTGTTGGTCTACAAAGCATTAAATGGTCTAGGACCAAAATATATTCTAGATTTATTAACTCCATATGAGGTATCCAGACCCCTCAGGTCATCAGGGACAGGTCTATTGTGTGTTCCCAGAATGAGAACCAAACAAAGTGAAGCAGCTTTCAGTTATTATGCTCCTCACCTGTGGAACATTCTCCCTGCACACCTGAGGTCTGCACCAAGTGTCAGCTCATTTGAATCAGGGTTGAAAACATTATTATTTGCTACAGCTTTTACTTAAAGTAAATGTATTTGCTCAATGGTTTTAATCATTATAATGCTAAATTATTGTCTTTTACACTGCATGAAAAACCACATTTTCGACCCGTAAATTCCTGCGAAGTTCGTTGATTTTCGGCGATTTACAGCAAGTTTACGGGGAACTTCGCCGGCTCCGAATATCGTCCGAAACGAACCATCTGTCGGCGGGGGGCGTGGTTAATTGCGCCTTCGCGAGTGTGCAAATAGCTCTAATTAGCACATGAATGCTACCGACATTGATCTACTCAGGCTGGCCTGCTGACTTTATGTATATATAAAATATAGATGATATATATATTTTATTTGATTGATGATTCATTCATTTATTTGGCGATCCACCTTCTACACTACCACACAGTAGAACACAAAGAACACAGTTGACAGAAACATTTTGAAAAAAGTCTTTAATGAAACTGTGCCACACACATTAACAAGGGAAGGGAAAAAAAAGAAAGGAAATGTGGGGGTTCACACAGTCTCTGGGTTGGGCCATGCCACTGTTCTACGGTGCATGCCTAAGGCCTCTGAAAATGCCTTTTTGCTGCCTCTGGGTCATACACAGTTGGTGCCGGTCGCTTTGATGGGGACTCAATGCAAAGCCTCTTGCGGTGTGTCACCACATATTTTGGGACGCTCTCCAGCCGCTCTTGAAGTGTCTGGCAGAGTCGGGAGAGCCTCTGACTGTGGAAAGATGGAGGCTTTACGACCCACCCAGCTTCCCCTTCCACGGTGTCATCCTCGTCATGAGACATCATGTCAGCAGTGACCCCCTGCCAAAAATCCTGCTGGGTGGCTAGGACACTCCTTCTTGCTTCCAGAAGCTGTAAATACAGGTATTAATATAATATTAGTACTGCAAAGAAACAATAACATGTGATAACATATGTGACAATGTTTCTCAGAAACAATGCAGCTAATAAATAAAATTCAGCCCATTTATACGTTGTTGTGAAAATAAAGCGGCATTCATGTAACTCTTACCCGCTTCCTTCTTTGTCAACTGCGAGCTGAAATCTTCACAGCTGCTGCCTGACCTGAAAGAGCTGGCTGGGCATACCTGAAGCTCCTCCGCACCGTCTCATAATATGTCTTACAGGCCGCTGGAACAAAATATATATTGGTTTGAAATAATTAAGACAGGCTTCAGGAAAGTACAAACAACAACAACAAGAAACAACAGAAAGGGGTTAAATAAATAAAAAAAAACTTACATAAAAGGACTTCTCTCTCCACAGCATCTCTCTCCACAGCATCCATGTCTGGACTCCCAGTTAAAGTCGCCATCAAATATGACGTCACCGTTTTGTTGTGGGGTGAGTTTAGTCTGTAAAACACAAAAAGTACAGGTCATGCAACGTTTACATTTACTTATATTCTGCAGAATATTTCCTGTGTATTTAATTAACTTACCCCTGCTCAGGTTCATATCGCCTGTCGTTTCCATCATTATTGTGCAGACGTCGCACCTTTTCCTTTAAAATACAAAATACATTGTAATGTTAAATGTAACGTGAACGGTTACCAAACGTTCGGAACGTAGTGCAGTAAGAATAATAAAGGTTTGGCGCCCTAAAAACTGCACAATGGAGTACTAAATGCTAACGTTACTTACTACAACTTATGCACCCGTCTCTTCATCTCCACAGCTGTAGTTCGGTCAGGCTGCTCCTCCAGAGCGAGCAGTCTGGCTTTTATTACGGCCATTCTCCTCACCAACTGCGCGATCAGCTGCGTTAGCAGCCGAGACAATCCACTGAAGGCGCTCAGCAGTTTCTTCTCTAAATTTTTTGGACTTTCTGGATATGGTCGCTCTGCAGCCAGGCCGTCCACTCGTCGCAGAGGAGTGCCTTCTGGGGTGAACTAAAGACGACGTCCGGCCATTGTATGAACGGAGTTAAAGTTTAACAGGACCCGAAATGTAACTGTTCTGATCCAAACACGATTCGCATTCACAGACACTCTGAGGTCGTTTTCTGCCGATGTCATTGCGTCAGAGGAGGCGTCCAATCATATGCGAGGTCGCGCTCTCGGAATTTCTCGTAAGACCATTTTTGTTGCGTAGAAAGAAAAACATGCTGTGATTTTGTTAGGTACTTTGATTTTCTATTTTTGTACCTGAATATTTTCTAAAACATGTAAACTTCTTTAAACTGACATCATCGAAATTAAAAAAAGAAAAGCTACTTTGGTGTGTTCCCTTTTTATTCCTACTTAAAGAATCATCAGTGGACTTACCCTGCTGGAATTTTGCAAGGTAATCACGCAAGCATTGTTCATCTGGTGGTGTGGTGGCAAAATGCGATTGTGAAGAACTGTAGATGCTTAAATTTTCACTTTCATTTGATTTAGCAATTTAAGTGGAAATTTAAAGGCTTTTGAGAGTCAGGACACTTATCCTGTATGTACCCTATAAAATTATTTAAACACACTTTTAAATCCTCATGAAAAAAAAAAATTCTTTGTTTTCTGTAGGCACAGAACACACACACACACACAATCCCAATTTGCATTTGTATAGCTTGCAGCATTTACATTTGCATTTTAACACCTCATGGTCACAGGGGCTGAGAGAGAACTTCCACGGCAATTTACAGTGACGGAAATTGACGGAAATTTTACTTTTCATGCAGTGTTACTTGCTTCTGTTTTAAATTTTCCTTTAATTATATTTTATTTTTATTTTTCTATTCTCTTCGATTCTCTTTCTTTCTTTCTTTCTTTGAAATGTATGATTTTAATGTTTTTTTATGCTTCTGTAAAGCACTCTGAATTGCCTAGTGTGCTATACGAATAAATTTGCCTTGCCTTGCCTTATTTAACATCATTATGATGTCATAGTTGAGTCAAACCAGTGAGCTGGGAGGACAGTTTAGGATTTGATACCACGGGCAGATCCCATAATAAATAAATAAATATATTTAAAGAAATGAGGGACTGTGTCTTTACCATGAGCTGTCATCCTGATTCTTGACAAATGACATGAAAAAACACAGAATGAATGCAAAAAGGATACAAAATTTATGTAAAATAAGATAAAAATAAGGATGAAAATAGAAGCATCAAAGGTCACCATACTCATTTTCATATTCCTTTAAAAAAGTGCCAGTCAGCAATTTGAGACTGAATAGGCAAGAACTCAAAAAGTGCTTTACCTCATGTGCACAATCGCCCCTGATGCAAACAAGACAACAGAGTTTCCCAATTTCACGATGGACACAGATTCACCACTGAAATAAGCCTATTTTAGCCTATCCCAAAATGTCTTCCCCTGGGTTTAACCTCATTGTGGTTATCATCATTATTAGTAGTAGTATTATCATTATCATTATTATTAGTATTATTAGGATTATTATTATGTGGCAAAACGTAACAGCTTCAGGTCTGTATCAAGAATGCCATAAATAGTTAAAGGCTAAAGTGAGGAGATAAGTTTCAAGCCTTTTTTTAAAAGAAATACACCGATCAGGCATAATATTATGACCACTGACAGGTGAATAACACTGATTATCTCTGCATCATGGTACCTGTGAGTGGGTAGGATATATTAGGCAGCAGGATGTGACAGGTTGAGTCTGAACGCTAATTTTGTATCAACGGAATCAGTCAGTTGGTTTTTTGTGATTATTTAGTTAATGTTTGTTTGTTTTACCTCAAACCCACACAAGGGAGGCCAGTATAGATATACAGACCCCCTGCACATTAAACAACAAACACAATGAAAACACACACTCAATTCATTCAATTTCAGGACCATATATTGAAAGAAAAATCAATGCAGAAAACCAAATCCCCTTCCCCAAAGTCCAACTCAAAATCAACAATCCACAACCTCAGGCAAAAATCTAACTCAAAATTCCACTCCAGGTTTTGTTTCAGTCCAATAACAAAAAACAGGAACGATTCAGTTCAATTCCACAATAACCAAAACGTTCAGTTCAGTTTAAGTTCCGTTTATAGGCCTTTTTTAAAAAAAATCAACCAAGGGAAATCGTCTACACACTGTACCGTCTTTTCAGTTAGTCAGTCAGTCCAGTCAGTCCGGAATCTGGTCCAGAATCTGGCCGCTGGCGTCCGGCGTGGAAAGCAGACTGGCTTCCGTCAACAATGGAGTGATCCAAATGACGAACCCACTGATTCGCGGAAGATGGAACAGAGATGGTGCACGAACCAGTGCGAGTCAACGGACAGGAGAAAACAGATTTTATTCTACCGTACTGCTGTCTCTCTTATGAGCATGCTGCTCCGATGCTTCCTCTGCACTCTCTCCCTCTGAGCCCCTCTCCGAGGACGCAGATGTGGGAGTATTTTAAAACTGCCGCGAGCCGGGAGCGAATGGGGTGAGTGAACATCTGCATCCAGGGTATAAACTGAGGATGACATATGGTGCAACTTATTCAAGTTTTGTCCTAAACTTGATGTGTCAGAAGCAGGAAAATGAGCAAGTGTAAGGATTTGAGCAGATTTGACAAGGGCCAAATTGTGACAGCTAAGCGACTGGGTTAGAGCATCTTCAAAACTGCAGCTCTTGTGGGGTGTTCCCAGTCTGCAGTGGTCAGTATCTATCAAAAGTGATCCAAGGAAGGAACCATGGTGAATTGGCGGGTGGGTAAGGCTCACTGATGTATGTGGGAACACATAAGACTTCAGACACAACAGAGACAACTGTCAGTTCAAGAAGTTCTCTGATAATGCAGGCATCATTGGACATGTATCACGGGGAAATGAACTAGAATACAAGGAGGTCATCACCAACTTTGTCAAATGGTGTTAACGGAACCATCTGCACTTAAATGCCAGCAGGACAAAGAAGGTGGTGATAGACTTCCGCAAGAAGGTGCAACAGACTACACCAGTGAACATCCAGGGTTTGAACTCATGGTAGAGCACAAATACCTGGGTATTCACTTCAGCCACAAACTGGACTGGACTAACAACACAGATGTCATGTACAAGAAAGGCTAGAGTTGACTACATATGCGGAGAAGACTGAGGTCCTTTGAAGTATGCACTGTGATGAATGTTTTATGACACTGTGATAGCATCTGCAATTTTCTATGCTGTTATCTGCTGGGGCTGTGAGAGCTCTGAGAGGGGCAGAAGAAGACTGAACAAATGGTAAATGGACCAGCGCCCGGGGCCCCAGTTTCCTTTTTGTCACTATTGGTCTATTTACAGGCCTCAAGATGGCACCGTGGACAGCTGCCTCGATGTGTGGGTGCGCGTTGTTTTGTTTTATTTTGTGTGTTAAATCTGTTTTTTGTGACGGTACTTGGAGCTCTTTCACCAGAGATGAGCTCATGAACATCAGGGGAGCAACACCAGAGGATTTATTTCCTAATTTCCTGCTCCCAACAGTGGAAATTTTGGACATTCTGGTCAAAGGTGCACTCACCTTTGCTCACGCAGTGAAATGCCGGAGGAGAGGAAAGCGGGCCTTTGCGCTGGTGCGCCTTCGCCAGCGTAGACTACGCACAGCGTTACCGGGAATATTTCTCTCTAACGTACGTTCACTGCCCAACAAACTGGAGGAACTGCAACTGCTGTTGGGTAGAAACAGGGACTTTTCTTCATCTGCGGTTTTGTGCTTCATCGAGACGTGGCTCTGTGGATTAATACCGGACTCTACGCTGCAGCTGGCTGGCTTCCAACTCCTCTGTGCGGACAGAGACACGGAACTTTCCGGCAAAACTAAAGGTGGAGGAATCTTTTTTTACATCAACAGTGGTTGGTGCAACGGTGTGACAGTGATCCAGCAGCACTGTTCTCCTGACCTGGAATCTTTTATCATTAACTGTAAGCCTTTTTATTCACCCCATGAGTTCGCTTCATTCATTCTGCTCGGCGTTTACATCCCGCCGCAGGCCAACATGGAGGATGCACAGTGTATGCTCGCAGACCAGATACTGCATGTGAAGCGGACCAACCCGATTCTTTAGTTATTGATCTTGGTGACTTTAACAAAGGTGACCTCACTCCCTCACTGACAAACTCCCTAAATACGGACAGTTTATTAAATGCCCGACCAGAGAGGAGAATATTCTGGATCACTGTTACACCACAGTCAGGGATGCTTACCACGCCGTCCCCCATGCTGCAGTGGGTCACTCTGACCACGTCATGGTCCACCTGATTCCTGCCTACAGGCAGAAACTAAAGCTCTGCAAACCCGTAGTGAGGACATCAAGGAAATGGACCAGTGAGGCTGTGGAGGATCTCCAGGCATGCTTGGACTCTACTGACTGGGATGTGTTCAGGACTGCTACCAACAGTCTGGATGAGTACACAGAGGCTGTGACGTCCTACATCAGCTTCTGTGAGAACTGCTGTGTTCCATTATGCACCAGGGTGAATTACAACAATGACAAGCCCTGGTTCACAGCCAAACTCAGACAGTTAAGGTTGGCAAAGGAAGAGGCCTTCAGGAGTGGGGACAAGGACAGATTCAAAGAGTCGAAGTACAAGTTTAAAGGTGGTGAAAGAGGCTAAACAACTGTACTCTGAGAAGCTCCAACACCACTTCTCAGCTAATGACTCTGCGTCTGTCTGGAAAGGGCTCAGGCAGATCACTAACTACAAGCCTAAAGCCCCCCACTCCATCAACGACCGACACCTAGCCAACAACCTGAACGAGTTCTACTGCCGCTTTGAAAGACAAAGGGACAGTCCAGCAACCATCCCCCACGCCACCTCCCAACAGCTCCAGCTCCAGTCACCTCCACCAATGCCCACCTTAAAGGTCCCCCCCTCCCCCTCACCATCCACCTCAGTGATGACTCTTTTCATTCATGAGAGGGACGTCAACAAACTCTTCAAGAGACAGAACCCCCGGAAAGCAGCTGGACCGGATTCTGTCTCCCCATCTGCCTTGAAGCACATGCGCTGATCAGCTGTCTCCAGTGTTCACAGACATTTTTAACACCTCACTGGAGACATGTCACGTGCCAGCCTGCTTCAACTCTTCAACCATCATCCCCGTTCCCAATAAACCAAGGACCACAGGACTTAACGACTTCAGACCTGTCGCCCTGACCTCTGTGATCATGAAGTCCTTTGAGCACCTTGTGCTCTCACACCTCAAATACATCACCGACCCTCTCCTGGACCCCCTGCAGTTTGCCTACAGAGCAAACAGGTCTGTTGACAATGCAGTCAACTTGGCCCTCCACTTTATCCTACAGCACCTGGACTCAGAATAGAATAGAGTAGAACTTTATTGTCATTGTAACCAGTACAACGAAATTAAAAATGTAGTCCCGTCAGTGCATCCAAATAATAAAAAGATGAAAGATAAAACACTAGAGTATGGCACCATCCCAGTTTTTTTTGTTTTTTTTTACAGCTTTAGGGAGTTGAGGTAGGTTACTGCTGTTGGATAAAAACTGTTTTTCAGTCTGTTTGTCTGTGTTTTGATGGACCTGAACTGTCTACCTGATGGCAGAGGTTCAAAAAGGTGGTGACCAGGGTGAGAAGTGTCTCTCGCGATGTTTTGTGCTTTTTTGAGGCAGCGGGCATGGTACAGTGCTTCCAATGGGAGGAGAGGACAGCCAATGATCTTTTCTGCAGTTTTGATGGCCCCCTGAAGTGCTTTCCTCTGGGCCACTGTGCAGCTGTTGAACCATATGCAAATACAGTATGTTAAAGTGCTCTCAATAGAGCACCGATAAAAGGACACCAGCAGTCTCTGGCAGATGTTGTTCCCTCTGAGCACCCTCAGAAAATGCAGTCTCTGCTGGACCTTTTTCAGCAGTGCTGAAGTGTTCACACTCCAGGTCAGGTCCTCCTCAACATGGACTCCCAGGAACCGGAAGCCCTCCACCCTCTCCACGCCCTCCCCGTAGATGGTCAGTGGTAAGATGTGCGTGCTCTTTCTCCGAAAGTCTATGATGACCTCCTTTGTCTTTGTGATGTTGAGGAGCAGGTTGTTAGCTTTGCACCACCCTGTCAGCCGCAGCACCTCATCCCTGTCGCAGGTCTCATCCCCTCCAGAGATGAGCCCCGCGACTGTGGTGTCATCGGCAAACTTAATTATGTGGTTGCTTTGGTGGGTGGGGGTACAATCATGGGTGTAGAGGCTGTACAGCAGGGGGCTTAGCACGCAGCCCTGTGGGAAGCCGGTGGTGAGGCTGATGGCAGTGGATGTGTGATGTCCCACTTTAACCCTCTGGCTGTGGGCTGACAGGAAGCTGTTAATCCATGTGCAGGTGGAATGTGGAAGCCCCAGGTCCCCCAGTTTGTGCACCAGTTTGCTGCGAAGGATGGTGTTAAATGCAGAGCTATAATTCACGAAGAGCATATGCACATAGCTCCCTGGTTGCTCCATGTGGGACAGTGCAACAGGGAGGGCTGTGGCTACTGCATCATCAGTGGATCTATTTGCCCTGTAAGCAAAGGGTGCAAACTTGGGGGGAGAAGTGATGTAATGTGGCCTCGTACCAGTTTCTCAAAACACTTCATCACCACTGGGGTGAGAGCGACTGGCCGGTAGTCATTCAGGCTGGAGATATGGCGTTCTTTGGGTAGGAGGACTATTGTGGAGGATTTTAGGCAGAGTGGGATGACGGACCGGAACAAGGACTAGTTGAAGATCTTGGTGAAGATTCCAGTCAGCTTGTCTGCACAGTCCTTCAGTACACGCCCGGTGAAATCGTCAGGTCCAGGAGCCTTCCTCGGGTTGAGAGCCCTTTGCACACGCCTCACCTGATGCTCCTCTACTATGAGGCTCAGGCTGCTGAGAGCTGTGGAATGTGTTGTTGCTGCTTCTGCTGGTTCCACCTCAAAACGAGCAAAGAAGGTGTTTAATTCCTCTGCCAGTGAGGCGTTCCCTTCAGCAGCACCGAGGTTGGTTCTGAAGTTGGTGAGTTGCTGAATCCCCTGCCACACCTGCCTGCTGTTGTTACTGTCCAGGTGGTCCTCTATCCTCCTCCTGTAGTCCGACTTGTCTTCTCAGGTTAGCGCGGGCTGTGCTGTAATGAGCCCTGTCGCCTGACCTGAAAACAGCTCTCCTTTCCCTCACCAGCTGCTGAACCTCCTTGGTCATCCAGGGCTTTTGGTTGGGGTAGATCCGGATGGATTTATCCGCTGTGACAGTGTAGTTCTTAATGTAGCACAGCACACTGTCCGTGAATACCTCTAGGTCTGTATGTTTGAAAATATCCCAATTTGTCCTGTCAAAACAGTCTTGCAGCTGCTGAGTTGCACCATCAGGCCATGTTTTAACAGTTTTTGTGATGGTGAGAGCAGTTTTCCTGAGAGGGGCATACGCAGGAATTAAAAGCACGGACATGTGGTCAGACTGGCCCAGATGTGGAAGTGGGGTGGCCCTATAGCCCTGCATGATGTTTGTGTATGCCTTGTCCAGTGTATTGGCTCCTCTAGTGGCACACTTGACATGTTGGTGGAACTTAGGGAGCACTTTTTTCAAGTCCACATGGTTAAAGTCCCCTACTATGATGTGCACAGTGTCAGGATGTAAGTTCTGCTGCTTGCTAATACTGCCATATAAGTGTCTGTTAGCCGAGTTAGCATTGGCGTCGGGTGGTATATATACAGCTGTTACCATGACAACGGTAAACTCTCTGGGGAGGTAGATGGGCCTACATTTGACAGTCACATACTCCAGGTCTGGGGAGCAGTGGCTGTCTACAATCACTGTATTTGTACACCAGCTGTTATTAATGTACATGCAGAGCCCACCTCCTCTGGTCTTTCCGGAGTCCCTCGTCCTGTCGCGGCACTGTATGGTGTAGCCTGCTAGCTCGATGGCGCTGTCTGGAATGGATGAATGCAGCCAGGTCTCAGTGATCGACAGAATGCTGGTATTCCTTACGGCGTTTGTTGCAATCTGTAGCCTCAGGTCATCCATCTTATTCACGAGTGCTCTGGCATTTGAGAGGAAGAGACTGGGTAGCGGTGGTCGATGTGGCTGTCGCCGTAGCCTGGCTAGCGCACCGGCTCTACAGCCCCGCCTCTACAGCCCCGCCTCTGCTTCCTGTCTCTGCGCCGCCGCCGCAACCTCCTTGCTGGGAGAGTAGTCCACAGAGCACCCAGTCTCCTTGCTAGATCCGCTGGAATGTTGTGTGAGCGGACAAATTCGGCTGTAACACTCTGCAACAAGCTTCTATCTTAAGGAGATAGGTTGAGTGTACACCAATCGAAAAACAACATGCATACAAACACACATACAAAGCACCAACTGGGAGAGCAACTAGCCGCAGCAACTGTGTGGGCCGCCATCATCCTCCGCTGTGTTTCAGTGTACACAAAACAAACAAAGAGTATGCTGTATTCATTCTAATCCCAGTTGTGTTACTCTAAATTCTGACACCAAAATTTTCACTTTTGCTGCAAACGAATATCGGTTCTAAATATCGGCTATCAGTTTCACTTGATTATTAATAATCATGGCAAATGAGGAGACAGTCCAATCGTCCAGATGAGAGTCTAACATAAGGACTCATGCAGGGGCAGGAGAGTCCTGCTGTGCATTGACCTGCCTATATCCAGCATTCATTCCTTCTAGCTCAGTGCCTGGCAGCTATAATTGACTGCTCCTAGCTGCTCCTTTACTGACTTAACTAGAACAGCAAGCCAGGCCAACTGTTACATTAAAGCAACACCTGGCCACAGGGCATAGACTGTTAACACTACCAGCAAGGCTCCATCCGGTTGAAGCAAAGGTTTGTCTCTGCATTAGTAATCATCACTACTGGACAGAAACATGACAACCTCTGTGATCATGAAGTCTTTTGAGCGCCTTGTGCTCTCACACCTCAAGGACATCACCGACCCTCTCCTGGACCCCCTGCAGTTTGCCTACAGAGCAAACAGGTCTGTTGATGATGCAGTCAACTTGGCCCTCCACTTCATCCTCCAGCACCTGGACTCCGCAGGAACCTATGCCGCTTTTAACACCATCATCCCAACTCTGCTTCAGGAGAAGCTCTCCCAGCTGAGTGTGCCTGACTCCACCTGCAGGTGGATTAAAGAGTTCCTGTCTGACAGGAAACAGTGCGTGAAGCTGGGGAAACACGTCTCCAACGCTAAGACCATCAGCACCGGATCCCCCCAGGGCTGCGTTCTTTCTCCTATGCTCTTCTCCATGTATACAAACAGCTGCACCTCCAGTCACCAGTCTGTCAAGCTCCTGAAGTTTGCGGACGAGATCACCCTCATCAGACTCATCTCTGATGGTGATGAGTCCACCTACAGGTAGGAGGTTGACCATCTAGTGACCTGGTGTAACCAGAACAACCTAGAGCTCAACGCTCTAAAGACAGTGGAGATGGTTGTGGACTACAGAAAGAACTCAGCCTCACCTGCTCCCATCACCCTCTGTGACTCCACTATTGACACTGTGGAGTCTTTCCGCTTCCTGGGAACTATCATCTCCCAGGACCTCAAGTGGGAGCTGAACTTCAGCTCCCTCATCAAGAAAGTACAGCAGAGGATGGACTTCCTACTGCAGCTGAAGAAATTCAATCTGCCAAAGACAATGATGGTGCACTTCTACACAGCCATCATTGAGTCCATCCTCACCTCCTCCATCACCATCTGGTACGCTGCTGCCATCGCCAATACATTTTAAAATACATTAATTAATTTTATCGGTTATCGGAGGAAAAAACAGCCAATGATGGAAAAAATGCCGGGTTTTTTTGTTTTGTTTTGTTTTTTTATTGTTGCAACTACACCACCGCTGCATGTCTCCTCCTTCACAGCAGAGTCTGACATTAATTACTAGCCAGAGCGCAGCCTTGAAAGTGACATCATGTCAAGCACCGAGGCACCAGGTCAGAGAGTCAGAGGAGTGTCGTCTTTGAAAATGTGCAAGCTGTTCTTTTGTTATCAAAAAGGCTTGTTGGTCGTAGCGGTCTTGTTCCCTCGTAAAGAGTGGCATTTCTACCACTCGGCAGGATGCCTCTGTTTTAGATGCTGGAATAAGTTTGTTGTGCTGCTGCCTTTTGTTGCTATGGGCTTCAGACAAACTTTGCAGCATGTAGTCACCTGTTCCACGTCTGTTGCTGCAAACCCAAGCCAGTTCCATGCCACTGCGTAACAAGCGTAGGTGCAGGCGGAGAGGCTAGCAGGATTAGCAGTTAGCGGAGGCTCCGGTTGGTGAGTTAGCTCAGAGATAGAGTTGCCACCTGTCGCGTTTTTCCCAGAATTGTTCTCTCTTTTTACCAGCTGTCCCGGGAAAAAGAAAAATCTCTCCCGGGACACAATTTATCCCGTTTTTTTAGGGAAAATGCAAAAACCTAATTTGATTTCCTTCGTTCTGTAGTCTAAAAAGGTCCCCTGTGCTTCTGTGGTTATTTAAAATTGTCTCTGTTTGCTTCCCGTCTATGCATATGTCACAGACGCGCCCCAGCACTGAAAGCGGCTCACGCAAGCCAAGCAGGGAGGGAGGAAGCGGTTGGAGTTGGAGATCGATCGCGAGAGTTGGATGAGCAGAAGCAAGAGTGTGGAGAGAAGCAGTCAGAGGAGATGGCGGCGGCGTCAGCCGGGCATGGACGGGGTAAAAATAATCAGCAGAGTGTGGGAAACCCCAGTCGAGATGAAAATAATTCCCTGGCGGTTGAGCACAACTGTTCCGTGAATGGATCAGAAGTAGGCAGTTGGGTGGATATGGATGAGGAGGAAGGGGGAGATTGGGAGTTTGAAAGAAGAATGAGTGGATGGAGTAATGGGAGGAATAAAAGGAAGAAGAACGGCAATGATGACAGTTATAGCAGTGAGGAGGAAGGAGCTGAGCATATTGAGAAGGAGAAACCTGAGAATTGTTTTGTCATCATACGATTCAATGAAAAGACACAAGAAAACATGAAGAAGCTTAACCCCCTTGTGCTAACAACAATTCTAGCAAATAAAATAGGAGAGATACAGTTTGCAAAGGTCCTGAGTGATGGCAATTTATTGGTAAAATGTGCTAATAATAATAATAAGAGCAAGTTGAGAAGGCACTCACATTGAAAGAGTTGGGGAAAAACAAGGTGGCAAGCACAGGGAGGGTGGGAACACGAAATGGTGGTGGATGTAAAGGAGTGATTACAGGGGTGTCACTGAGTGTGACTTTGGAGGAACTTAAGAGGAATATCAAAGGAGGAAAAAAAATGAATGTGCAAAGAATGAAGACAACAAAAGAAGGAGTGAAAAAGGATAGTGAAACTGTATTGATTGAGTTTGAAGAAGAGTGTGTGCCTAAGAAAGTTTTCCTGGGTTTTACGAGCTACCCAGTGAGAGTTTATGTTCCAAAACCATTAAGGTGCTTTAACTGTCAAAGGTTTGGACACATAGCCAAGAACTGCAAGGAGAAGAGGAGGTGTGCTAGGTGTGGGGGAGACCATGAGTATGGAGGGTGTGGAACAGGGGTGCAACCAAAATATTGTAACTGTGGAGGAGCCCATAACACAGCATATGGAGGATGTGAAGTTAATGGATGTTAATGGATGGATGATAATGGATGTGAAGAAAAGGGAGAACAATATCCAAAAAGTAAGAGTGGAAAGAAAGATATCATATGCTGAAGCTGTAAGAGTGTCAAGGGGGCAGAATAATCGAACTATTGATTAAGGAGTAATGGGAAGTCGAGAGGGGCAAGAACAAATGACAGGATGTATGTGGATAAAAAGGATTTAGTAACATTCATTGCAGGGGTGGTCAACAGCACGGCTGAGGTGAAATCAAAAAGTGAAAAAGTCCAGCTGATTGTTAAAGCAGCAGTGCATCATTTGGGATTAGTAGGACTGACATGGGAAGAAGTGAGGGACAACCTCACTAATCAGTCAAGTCAGGAGACACCATGGGTTGGTTTAATACTAATTATGGTAATAATCCTACAATAGAATGCCAGGAGCTTACTGGCTAATGGCCAGGAATTCAAGCATTTCATTAAAGAGATGGATGAAAAACCAGATGTAATGTGTGTGCAGGAAACGTGGTTAAAACCAAATCTAGACTTTGTGATACATGGGTATACAGTGATAAGGAAAGACAGAAACCAAGGGGGAGGAGGAGGTTGTGCTACATTTATCAAACACGATATTCCATATAGGATACTGGAAAAAGGAGTGGGCCAGGAATATGTCATGGTGGAAGTATGGGAAAGAGGGGAGAAAGTGGTTATAATTAACTACTAAAATCCATGTAAGAGGTTGATTTTAGATAGCCTATTAAGGATAAAAGGACAAGACAGAAATTGAAGATTTGATGGATGAAAGGGATTTGGTGTGTGTGAATGATGGCAGAGGAACAAGGGTAATCATAACAGCGGGTACTGAATCAGCACTGGATATTACTTTAGTGTCTAACACATTGGCTGGAATCAGTAGCTGGGAAGTTTGGACAACATCAACAATAGGAAGTGATCATTACCCAGTCTTATGCATGGTGGGGGAGAGAGTAGAAGTGAGAAAAAGTGAGGGAATCGGAAAATGGGTATTTCAAAAAGCAGAGTGGGATGAGTTTCAGAGATTGAGTGAGGAATCAATGAACAGGATAGAAATGCTTAGAGACATTGATGAGATAAATAAACAGGTAACTTCAGCAATTATAAGGGCAGCAGATGGCGCTATACCCAAGAGTAAAGACAAGAGGAACAGGAAGATGGTACCATGGTGGACAGAAGAATGTCATCAGGCTATAAGAAATAGGAACAGAGCATTCAGACAAGTTAAAAGAACCCATAACATGCAGAATTTGATTCAGTACATAAAGGCACAGGCAGTGGTAAGAAGAACAATACGTCAAGCTAAGAGGGCAAGATGGAGGAATTTCTGTGATGAGATAGGAAGAACTACACCAGTGAGAGAAGTATGGGGAATGATAAAGAAGATGGGAGGGGATAGAAGGGATTTGGACTATCCGGTCATAACATCTGAGGAGGAGACAGCAGTTTCCAACAGGGAAAAGGCAGAGATCATGGCTAAGGCTTTTGTAAAGGTGCATAGCTGAGAAAATTTGTCAGAGGAAGGGAAACAGAGAAGAAAAAGAACTATGACTCAGTATCCAGGGGTCTTAAACAGGAGGGAAAATACGGCTGGCATGATCGATGAGCCATTTACCTTGGCAGAGATGGTGAGGGCTATAAAGAGATCACGACCCACTTCTCCAGGGAAAGATCAGGTGTGCTACAGCATGTTAAAGTATTTGGGGAAAGGAGCATTAGTGAAGTTGCTGCAGCTTTATAACAGAGTATGGGAGGAGGGAAGGTGTAGCAGAACTGGCCTCTAACTGACCTTCTCTTACCCTCTCTGCAATACTCCAGAGAAATGGAGTTGTAAATCAGTCTAACTGGTTGAGTTATAGACCATCTGGTTTGCTTACAAGGAAGGTGTTAATTTCAGAGACAAGATGTCTGGCCCTGAGAAATCTCCTCCATGTTTTCTTTTCGGGGAAGCCAGAGACACAGACACCTCAACATCAAAGGTTGCCTTCTCCTCACTTTCTCCTCACTATGTTTCTCATGGCAACGCTAATTCTCTCCTGATAGCCCCATGAGAGATCAAGACAATTAAACTGTCTGGAGAGACAAAGGACATGCCTCAGAGGAATCCACAAACTAGATAGGGCTGATGGGTTGTAAATTGGACATTCCCGAAGCAACTTCTGGCATAGGCTGTGTGCTTTTTCTCAATACTCCAGGATAACCAAACTTCTATGTTACACTTATCTTTGGATGTTTTCACCTTACAGGACTCATTGTACGCATAACATTGGTGTTTTCCCAGTATCTCTAACCTGAAGAATGACAAAGTTGTGATTTTAACGGTTTTATAAAGTTTGTCTGAATTTTTACCATAGAACCATACTGCCATCCAGAGGTTCCTAACCGTCAGATTGAACATGCTTGACTTGACACATTTATCAATAAGTAACTGTAATGGTAATAATCATTTTGGCAAATATAGTCTGCCTTTCTTTATTTCTTTATTTTTGTATTAGTTATACATTGAGTCATTATACATGTTGGGATGAAACTGTACCATAATTATCATTTAATGTTGTCACCCAATCATAGGAATTGCCTAATGCATGTTGTGAACAATGTTGAAATGTCATTGAAAATCGTCCATTCAAAATATATATGATTGACCATAGTGAGAAGCAGATGAGCCCCTCGTATGAATCATTAATTAATTCCAGCTCCATGAGGCGAGATTACATTGCGCGTCACAAACCGTCTCACGTGTGTGACGGCCTGCCCATTAGACACGCCCTGGAGCGAGATTTAAATATCTGCAGCCACAGCATGAATTCAGTGCGCATTACTCAGTCTTGTCTTAAGTTATGTTACGTTATGTTTTAGTTTTGTTTGTCACTTCTTAGTTGTCGTAGTCTTGTACAGTCGTTTTGCTCTTTAAGTTTTTCCCGTCTTCGAGCTACTCAAAAGCCATACCGAGTAGCGTGATTTACTTTTCAGAAGACGTGTTTCTATAGTTTTGCCATAAACTTTCATTTTTCTAAGTCACATGTTTTTGTTTTAGTATCTGTAAATTTTAGTCAAATAATAATAATTTTGTAGACCCTTTTTGACCGGCCATCGAAGAGACTATCAATTTTGTTACTATCCGTCTAAAATAATCCTTCACGGACTCAACCGAACCAAAACCCTGCAGCCAGCTGTTGATCCTTGGTCTGGGTTAACAACCATCCGGAGCCGTCCCTTATCTGTAACCGACACCGTAGAACCCAGCTTGAGAGATATCACCGTCCAACATCAGCTCTTCACCTTGGTGTGCCTGGGCCTTCCACCGGACCACCGAGCAGATCGAGCCACGGACGAGCACCTGGGCATCTTCGAGTTAGTTCGGAGCAGAATTTACCGGGTCATCAGCCAAGTAGGCATGCTAAGCGGGTTTGAATAAGAGTTGGTCCGTGAGGTTAAGATACTGCTAATTTATCCAAATTCTCTCAACTGCTCATTTAATCCCTTAACTTTACGTTTGCGTCCCTATAATCCCCTTACAACTACTTCTCACTATCGCCAACTTGTTTGTCATCGCTTTGCCATAAGTTTCTTTTGTGTTCTGTCATATCACCTCATATCTTCTGTCGTACCATTCATGATATATCATTCATTATCCATAATTCCGCTTAATAAATGAGATTTTGATTTAAGTCCTGGTTAAACGGTGTCCTTTTGAGCTGAATACATACGATCCCTGTATCCAGAGTTTGTGCTTCAGATTATCAGACTGGTTTACCGTTAGTTCATTCGTTAGTATTTTATCAGAATTATAGCAGTAAATTTCTGCAGTCCTTCTTAGCTGAGGAAGGTGGTTCCCCGTCATTTTATCAACGAATGTAACATCAAATTAAGGTAGTTCCCCTACAGAAGGTTACCAGGAGCCTGGAAAGAAGCAGTCGTGATTCCAATAAGAAAACCTGGCAAGGATCCATCCAAACCCAGTAGTTACAGGCCAATAGCGTTGACAACAAACGTGTAAGGTAATGATGATAATCTTATGAACTTGAAAAGAGGGGACTTTTGGCAGGCTATCAGAGTGGTTTCAGGAAAGGCAGGAATACCATGGATTCAGTGGTAAGGTTAGAGTCTGAAATAAGGAAGGCTCAGGCAAATAAAGAATCAGTTGTTGCAGTATTTTTTGATATTGAGAAAGCCTATGACATGATGCGGAAGGAGGGGTTGTTGATAAAAATACACAAGATGGGTGTTGGTGGGAGAGTTTTTAATTGGATAAAGGATTTTCTATTTGGAAGAAAAATCCAGGTAGCATTGGGTCAGAAATGTCATGTCAGTATATAGTTGGAAATGGTGCACCTCAAGGGAGTGTGATAAGCGCTACTCTTTATCATCATGATCAACGATATATTTTCAAAAGTGCCAGCCAGATATAGGCAGATCACTTTTTGCAGATGATGGAGCCTTGTGGAAAAGAGGAGAGAACATGGAGCACACAATAAGGAAAGTTCAAGGTGCAATTGATGAAGTGGTGGAGTGGGGGTATGATTGGGGGTGCAGGTTCTCAGTGGAAAAAACACAAACAGTATTTTTCACCAGGAAAAGAATTGAGGAAGGGATGAAGTTGAAGATGTATGGGGAAACATTAGAAAGGGTTGGAACATTTAAATTTCTGGGAGTCTTTTTGATTCACGGCTAACATGGGCAGATCATTTCAGGAGAATTGAAGAGAAATGCAAAAAGGTAATAAATGTTATGAGATGTATGACTGGAAGGGAATGGGGTGCAAGCTGTTCAGCATTGAAGAGGCTATATGTAGCACTGATAAGGTCTGTGATTGATTATGGCAGTGTGGCTTATGGGTCAGCAGCTAAGTCTCTTTTAAACAAATTGGATGTGATTCAAGCACAGGCTCTGAGAGTGTGTAGTGGGGCAATAAAGACTTCACCAGTTCCTGCCCTACGGGTAGAACTGGGTGAAATGCCTCTAGAAATCAGAAGAAGGCAATTGATGACAAACTACTGGGCTAATTTGAAGGGGCACGATGATTCTCATCCCACGAAGGGAGTCTTGAAGGAGTGCTGGGAGGATGGGAGGAGCCAGAGACAAAACTTTGCTAGAGAAGCGAATAATATCGCAAAAGAATTTGGAGTATTCAATCTGAATGTAAGTCCAACAGTAGTTTATCCAGAGGTGGCTCCATGGAGACTTGTGTGGCCTGAGGTTGACTGGTATTTGTTAGAAGCTAAAAGTAGGGAAGTATAGTAAGTATAGAGTATAGTGATTTTACACATATATACACAGATGGTGCTAAACAACCTGAGACAGGAGTGACAGGATTTGGGGTGGCAGTGCCAGCAAAAGGAATTGGGATTAATAGAAGAACATCTAATAAGTTAGGAGTGTACACAGTGGAAATGGTGGCAGTGCTGGTTGCGCTACGGTGGGTGGAGAAAGCTGGTCTGGATAAGGCATTGATATGTTCAGATTCATCTTCAGTGCTAGCAAGCTTAAGGTCATTCTATTCAAACAGCCGTCAAGACATACTGTATTCAGTCCTTCAGTCAGTTACAAGAATAGTTCATCAGGGAGGTCAGGTAAAGTTCCTGTGGGTTCCAGCGCATGTAGGGGTGAGGGGGAATGAGAGGGCAGATGAGTTGGCTAAGAGAGCTTTAATGAAAGGAAATGTAGATATGCAGCTCAGTATCAGCAAAGCAGAAGTTAAAAGTGTAGTCTGGGAAAAGACCAATGTAATGTGGCAAGAAAGGTGGGATGGAGAGGAGAAAGGGAGGCATCTTTATCAAATTCAAAAGAGTGTTAGAGGTGGGAGGATGAGCAGTGGATACAGGAGAGAGGAGATTGTGTTGACAAGGTTAAGGTTGGGGCATAGTGCACTAAATAAAACCCTTTAACTGATAGGGAAGCACCAGACAGGCCTGTGTGAGGGGTGTCAGGAGGAGGAGGAGTCAGTGGAGCATGTAGTTCTGAGGTGTAGGAGGTATGAAGTGGAGAGAGAGGAGATGATCAATTCAATATTCCTTTTATTAGTCCCATGAGGGGAAATTCCAATATACAGCAGCATCAGTAAAGTGTATAAAGTATTAGAACAGGTGCAAGGCAAATTCAAAACAAGTATATATACATGAATAGGATGAAGGACTTAGGGATACAGGAATTCATATTGAAAGGATTGCTAAGTATGGGAGAGAGGGCACAGATTAGGGCGCTGATAGAATTCTTAAGGAGGACAGGGGTTTATGATAGAATTTGATGGATAAGCAGGGATGAAAGAATAGAGGGTTGTAGATGACATGGGTATGGAGGGTTTAAAGTAAGGTGGGGGTTTTTGTTTTGTTTTGTTTTGTTTTGTTATGTTTTGTTTTTTTATTTAATTTCCATATTATGTGTATAATATGGCTTTTGATTCAGTTGGGTAAAGGAATAAGACTGTAAGTCTACTGTTTGGTCCACACTCCGGAACAGAAGGTGGCGGTAATGCACCAATAAGCTGGATGCCAACCGCCGTTAAACCAGAAGAAGAAGAAGAAGAAGAAGAAGCAGCAGAAGAAGAAGAAGCAGCAGCAGCAGCAGCAGCAGCAGCAGGGAGGGAAACTTGACGGAAGAGAGACAGAACAAGCTGAATTAGCAGGCGTCCGTCTTCTTTTCACCAGGTTTTGGCGTTTTGATTTGAAATGGGAGGAGAGACGACCGACGAGGAAGGAGAAGGAGCAAATTCATGTAAGCCACTGGCACGAAAAAAAATGATATACTCGTTACAATCCTCACTGGGCGACACTTTCAGAGTTTGAATGGCTACGGCCGACCCAGGAAGAGCATTTTTCCGCCACTTGTGTTTTGTGTCCGGCAAAAATCTCTGGAAAATATGAAGGAAAAAACGCTTTGGAAATCCACGCGAAAACAAAAAAGCATCAAGTTGTGGTATCAAATAAACAAAAACAGGCAGCCATTGCAACTTTTATGACCAAAAAAGGTTCACCAGAAGAAGACAAGATTGCAGTGGCAGAGCTTACCAGTTTGTACCATGGAGTGAAACATGGCTGTGATGTCTCTCTCTGTGTTCTAGTGTGTTGGCATGGCTGCTGAACTCAGATGTCTCACGGCTGGGGTGACTCATCAAACTTATCAGCTGGTGCAGGCCTACATCTACCCTGGTTTGCCTAGCAGTAAGCATCGTGTGTGAGATTTTGACCCTTGAATGATTAAATGTATTAACAAGACTTTGTTTCTGTCTCCTATGTCCAAATTTCATGTTAATTTGGTTAGTCTGAACTGGTAATAATGTCCGAGCCCCCCGCCCCAAACATTTGGTCAATTGTCCCTCTTTTTCCAAAATCCAAGGTGGCAACCCTTCTCAGAGAGTCGACAGGCGGAGAAGTTGGGATTTCACTCAACAGTTTTATTCTATAATATGGAACATTGGCCATACAAAGCCAGGTCTCCACGGCACTAAACATACATGTGTTGTAAGACGTAGACAGCACGACCAGCACCAACTCATTACTCATTACTCGCTCTCATTAGCAATAGCCATGTTGCTGCTGTGTGTGTGTGTGTGTGCATTTCTGCGAAAGAAACAAAAGGGGAGGGGGAGGGAGCTCCTGGCCACGGAAGCTCCTGGGGGGCATAAGGCGCGTCATAGCAAGAGGAGAAAAAACTTGAATTTATTATTTTTTAAATCATCCACAGCAAAAAATTTGAATTAATCGAAAAAATCAATATATCACCCAGGCCTAACATTATGTAACATATCAGTAGCTTAAGTTAATTGGGCCCGGTGCCAACTCAGTGTCGCTAACGTAAGTAAACTAATTGATAGCATTAAGTTAATATCTACATGCCATAATGTAACTGCTGACTGCATTTTCAGGTGAGCTTGTTCAAATATTCCTCTAAGATGAAGATGACGCTAGTCAGTAGTGATGTGTCGCTCGCAAACGAAACGGCTCTTAGAGCCACTCTTTGAAGTGAACGATTGGAGCCTCCTGTCTGGGAGCTGGAGCGAGAGCAGCTTTGGGGGGTTTTTTTGTTTTTTTTCTCGACTTTTTTTCTGTTCAAGCCACACGTGATTGGTCAACTACGCGATGTGTGGTGGTTTCAGTGTGTACGCACTGAGCAGGAGGGGGAGGAGTGGGGGTTACAGACACAGCGCACGCACACACACAAACACAAACATTCAGCCTTTAAAAAGCAATTTTCAACTGGCCATACAATAAATAGGTTGCAAAAGTAAAATCTGAAGTCAAGTGTCATTTATTTATGCTGTCCCTGCTCCTGAAAAAAATCCTAGAGGAAACACTGTCTATAATAAAGGCCTATAAATAGGTATTTCTCCAGCACCACTGTCTGTGTGGTGAAGATGCTATGAAAGTGATGACAGAACGTTCCGTAGGCAATGTAATTTGTGCATGTGCTTCCATGCTCTACCCCAAATTTATTTCAAATTTACCACAAATTTTCATCCCAAATTTTGAAGAACAGTCACATCAGTAATGGTAATTTGATTCCAATTCATCAGAGGAGTTCATTTTTCATACTGACATCTCTGATGGAACTGTTCCAGGAGGGTCCTCTGGTGAGTGGTGTAATTGTTGTGGTGTAATTGTTCTGCTCATAATATGGTTTCTGTGATGTGGTGATGGCTGGAATCTGATACCTTGTCCCCAAGCACCAAGAAGATGATGAAATCCTGTATTATCTACAGCTGACAAGTGCTGGTCATCCAGTGCAATGTACCTTCCATGGGTTGTCTATGGACATTTTCTCCAGCATTTGCTGCAAAGTTGGTTGTTGCTGCTTCCCGCAGCTAGAATTAGCAAACTCCTTGAACTCTGTATTGTGTTGGTTGTCATCATTTCTTATCCTAAAATATCTCCAAACTGTTGACACAGCCCCTCAGTCACCTGCCTGCTCAGCTGACTCACCTATCAGGTCCCTTTGTACTGGAGTAGTTTTATAATGACATTTATGAGCACATGAGCACAGTATTGCACACTATAGCACAGTGTGAAACAATCTGTGCAATAACCTGTGCTATAATCTGTGCAATATTTCAGTACATAAAAGTCTGTCGGTACATAACAGCCTGTAAATACTATTTTCCGATACATAACAGTCTGTAAATACTATTTACAATTTTTTTAGGATGACGTTTCTCTTTCTTTACCATCCTTTTGTATATCCTTGCTGTGTTTACTTGCATGCACTTGTTGTCTTTTAACATTCTATTCACTTTATTGATGCTGCTGTGAAATTGGAATGTTCTGTTGCAAATGTGCTAACAATTTCTTTGGAGACTGTTGGTGTTTCTGGCTAACCAGACAGAGAGAGATGATGAGCAGAGATAGCAGTGAGGAAGGGCCAAATGAAAATACTGCTCTGGAAGAGGTTGATGGAGAGTGAGGTGTGACTTAGTCTGTATCTAGGCCTTAGTTAAGACATAGACAGAGCTCTCTTCTGGTCCCTATGGAGCTCAGCATGTGGCTTAGTGTTCGCAAGTAAAGAGCATGGTGACATATGTGCCATTATTTATAGCAAGTATATCCGCTGAGAGGCCCAGGGGCTGCTTAGAGAGGGTATTATTTGAGAACCCAAAGACCAACCTGGTCAACATTGAGCACACAGAATTTTTAGCAGTAAAAAAAACAAAAACAAAAAAAACCCTGAGGCACAACACAACAAATCTCTTCTCAGGTAAAGAACTAATACTGTCATCAGAAATGAATTACAGTGAAGATAACTGTTTGCTGAGACCAGTATACTTGGTCCCAAGTGCTGAGCTGGAGCAATAGCAGTGATTTAAGACAACAGGAAACCAGTTTCTCATTTCTGCAACACTAGAATATGAAAAACTAAAGAACTCATGTCCCTTGACATATTTCATGCTCACAGTAAAGCACTCTTCCTCATACTCCATTTTAGTGCACTAACAAGGTAAAGCAAGTCATAGTTCTGAAAGGGGCCTCGCCTGGGAACTCAGTGATGGATGATGAGGTAGATTAATGTGTGTGTGTGTGTGTGTGTGTGTGTGTGTGTGTGTGTGTGTGTGTGTGTGTGTGTGTGTGTGTGTGTGTGTGTGTGTGTCCAAACAATCAGGACACTGCGGTGCTCTGGCTCCTGCAGCTCTGCCATCTCTAGCATGAGAGCAAAATATGTGATGGAAAGGTTAATGGTAAGTAAATTACAGTATGGCTCTAAACCGCGTGAAGCAAAGGTCATCTCTTAGTAGACAGTAGGATTAAGGCCGGAGGTTCCCTCCCTTGGCTACGTCATCTGAATACACACTGCCTGTCTATACATCCCAATCCTCTGCAAGAAAGCTGAAGCCCAGCAAACAACTTCCAGTCATCAGCCCCCATCTGTGTCTACCTCACCACAAAGAGGAATGTGCAAGGCCATGTATTATTCAGGGCCCTGAATTCCCTCTCCCCCTCAGCCTGCCCACACACACCTGATCAAGAAGCATGGGAAAAGTCAAGGTTGCAATCTATGAAGTGTCTCGATAAAGGCCACACACATTTACAGTTCTTAGCTCCTGTGGCCACAATGAGACAAGAGAGGAGAACTGATTTCCAAGTGCACATAATGTTCAATAATGAAGCTGCACACATATGATCAAGCAGAAGGCTGGCATCGGGCAGATTTACCTGCTGCTGATTCAGTGGGTTTAAATCAGCTAACTTGATCTTTGGAGAAACAGCTGAACAAGTAACATGTCTTTTTTTCAATCCATTAGGACTATGCTGGTACAGTGTATGTGCTGTGCAGCCATCTGCCTGAAGATATGAAAACACTTAGATGCTTTAAGAACAATGACATATAATGTTGGCTGAACACTCCAGCTGTATTTTATTTATCTGGCGAAAATAAGTAGAGCTGTTGTGGAGCAGAGAGATACTGTTTATTAACTGGAGAATCTCTTCACCTACAGTATGTTAACAGCCTGGGATCACGCATGTAGGAAAATAACCACAGCGTTGATCCATCTGAGCTAAATAGGACACTCCGATAAAGGCGGAGATAATGGAAAGGCATTGGTTTCACAGATATAAGGACACAACGGTAACACGACCGTTAACTGACTCCCTGCTGCAACATCTACTAGGTTACATGCACAGACAACGTGGTAATGTGTCGGGCAGTTAAAAATGTATAGTTAATTTTCCACGTAAACATCCACGGTAAGTTACAGAATAGCAAAGGACTCTCAGTGTGGCTTAGTGCGACTTACCTCCTGCTGCCTATCAGGCGTTTGACGGTATCCCTGTCCAGAAGATGCAGTTGATAATCAAGGCATTGTAGTTTCACTTATACATTAATTCCAGTACCGTTTGTTTTTCCCATTCCCATCTTGGATTCCCGGTATAATCGAACTAAAAGCGTGAAAATCGACAGAGGCGCGTACCGCTCCGCTGCTCCCTGTTCGCTCTTAGAACACAACTGGTGAACAACCAACTCAAGTTGTTCCTGACATCGATCGGCTCCAAATGTCGGCAATTGTAAGTCTGAGAACACGGAACAACATAAACACTTTCCCGGAGTCAGACATTTCTGTTCTAACAAGCGTCTAAATGAATAACCACTCACACTGCGCTGGTGGGAAGAAAGACAATAATATCTTTGCAGAGTGGAAAGATCTCCGTGCTCTGTGCTGCAGTCTGCGTCTTGATTTAACTGCAAATACCTGCAATTTGTAGCTCTCTCCGTACTGGCTGCGCTGTGTGTTGACGGCAGAGAGCAAGTGAGAGAGAGAGGTAGACACGGCAGTTGGACTGAAATTTCACGGACATGTGACACATTTAAACTGCAAACACTGGTGTTCGTCATCATACTCAGACAGCCAAGCTAGCAATTCTATAAGAGATGATAATCATAATAGGCTAATGATGCTAAGAACAATCCTAACAATACCAAGGAATTATTGCAAAACGGGAGTTAAAAACTGAGTGCAACCTTGTCAAAGGCAGTCTTTATAGCAGATTAACAAATTCTCAGTAATGGCTTCTTCTTAATATCTTCTTAATAATTTATTAATGCTGTTTCAACTTGCATTTTATAACGCTGCTGAATACCTAATTGTGCAGATTAGATAAATATTATACGTAGGCCTAATGTAAACACGAGTCATTTTCTGAATTTATGTGGATTGAAATCTATCCTGCAAAACTCCTATGGGTAATTTTCAGTTTTGAAATGTAGTTCCCCTTTTCAGGTATGTTTACACAACTTCAAAAAGAAAATTCCAGTGCTGGGCTTTCCAGCCTGCCTTCTGAAGTTCTTATTATTGGATCATAACTGACTGAATGTAACTTGATTGGTCAGATGTATGATCCACCCCTGGTATCCCAGATGTAAACATTTTAATTGTTCATCTTAAATTTCGATCTGGATTTCACAAATCCAATTTGAGCAATTTTCTGACTGCACTTGAATTATTAGATCCAAATATGACAATATAGTTGTTACGGCCTCCATACAAACAACCAAAAAATTAATAATAATAATGGCTCCATAGGGAGTAAGAGGCAGTAACATACAAAGGAGAACACCACACTAGGAGTATTGCTTTTTTTTTTTTTTTTCACAAGCTTTATTGGTCATTTAATCCAAACTATTAATCAAACACAAGAACAACCTAAAGAAAAACAAAAGGGGCTGGAGACCCCGGCCAAAAAGAACAAAAGAAGGGAAGACGCTGGGCCAGCCACGCAGTGGGCCGTCCCTCCCATTGTCTCTCCCCTAACCTACCTACCGCCAACCTAAACCTAAAATAAACCAAGAAACGAATAATGTAACTACCGGCAACCTCCAGCCCAAACTAACACAACAAATTAAAACAATAAAACCCCAGCACCTAAACGAGCATGGGGGAGACCAACCCTGCTTGGTGAAAAGAAGAACAGACGAGGAACAAAAGAAAACCTCTCACCACCTGTGCAGGTGTCTGTGCCATGTGCCACCCATCCCTACACTCCCTGTCCCTCTTATCCCCTCCTCCTCTCTCTATTTGAGTGCCAATAGGCTAGTTGCACGTAGAAACATGACGTAACTTCCGTTGAAATCTCAGGACGCATGTTTACTTCCGGCACCCATAGAGTGTGATGCTAACTGCGACGCTAGTCTTTCTGTGGTCACGTCGATGTCGTTATGTTTCCTCATGTTTGTATTTGTTTTTAGTTTTAGTTTATTTTTCATTTACGATGACGTGTAGACAGACAAAAGTTACACTCCAGAAACGTGTTGGTAGTACAGCCAGCCACCACTGTTGGGTACCCTTATGCACGGCGTCGGCTAGGTGTAACTCCTACCTCAGCTTCCACACCTTCCTGAAAGATAAGGAGTTACAAAGCCGCTGGGTAATTAACATCAGACGTGACAAATTTATAGTTACAAATAGCCACAGACTCCAGATGGACGTCGGGGACTGAAGAATGGAGCCCTCCACTGTCTCTGCTCCAAGGCTTGGGGTTTTGGAGAGAACAGACCGACCTACCCATGACGACATGAATGATGATTTAATGACTGATGACGACCCACAATCACAATACCCTGACCATGACTACTGTGCCACTGCTGAGCCTGCTGCACTGGATCTGTCTCTCCAAGCCAACGACGAACTGCATGCAGAAATAGCACGGCTCCGACAAAAAATCGAAGACATTACTCTCAGCAGCAAGTTTTGTTTGGAGTGTTTTTCTGCATCAGATGATGACATACGATTCTATACAAGGTAAATAACCATGTTTGACTTTGTTGACAAGATCGTTGAGGTACAACCTACTTCTACAAAGGTGGTCAATCTCTAAGTCTGGGTAAGTTAACAGACATTTATAAACTTGATAGCAGAAGAGCCCGGGGCTTAATTCTCTTAATTAAATAAATGCCATTGGGCTCTTCTCTACTATCAGATTTACATCAATCTCTGGGTTGACTTACCCAGACTTATATCTTAACCACCTTTGTAGTATATCCCACGTTTGACATGCCACTATTGTAGTGTAAATTTTTCTAACAGATATGTGATGATGTCATGTATTCACTGGAGAAATAGAATATAGTGTTGTAATCAATGGTAGCAAATGACTGAAGAAGATAGATTTGTTGAGCCTTATAGTAGCTCTGATGAAGTGTGTTATTGTGATGCACTGCCCTCAGAATGACACCTGGCCACAGCCAATATACTGAGCATGAATCTGTGATACACTGAGACAGAAGGCGGAGTGATCATGGATATGACGGAAGGAGAATGCTCATGGTCTGAGATTTTGAGGACAGTGTTCGTAGCCCGAGATTTTGAAACCCCCCTTTGTGCCCTTGCAGGTGTATGGGCAGTTGCTACTCCTGAGATTTTGAAACCCCCCTTCGTGGCCTTGCAGGTGTATGGGCAGCTGCTACTCCTGAGATTTTGAAACCCCCTTCGGGGGTGTGCAAGTGTTCGGGCAGCTGCTACTCTGTGTGACCTAACATAACCTGTCCTGAAGTAACCTTAAAGCATATATTCTTTAGAATTGTGTGTTTACTATAATCACTGATGGATTGAAAGTTCTCATAATCACTTTATGTGCACTTAATGACCAAAGTATTGTTTTTATGCTTTCTGTTATATACTCTGTGCCTGCAATAAAGTTGTAAACTTTTTACTTTAAGTATGAAACAAAAACCAAAAGATAATGATGTAATTTGGGAAGAATAGAGAGAAAAATAAAGTGACTGCCTCCTTGGGATGCACCTTTGATGTAACAATGCAAATCTGGGAAAGATAGGGGATTTTAAGGTCAGGGCAGCTGCCCTGAGATGACCTTACGGTGTAAGATGAGAAGCAACTCACAAAAAACAAAAGATGCCCACAGGGCGTGGTAAACACCTACCTGAAGTGTATAAAAATAGAGCACTGACCATTGTACTTCGGAGCTTGTCAGGATTGCACTTTGTGTGTTTCTGAGCGTGTTCCCCTTTATTGTGCACAATAAAGTATTTTTGCTCCTCGGACTTCTGACTCCTGCAGAGTTTTATTCTCATCGGACTCTTGTCGGACTTCTGACTCCAGCAGAGTTTCATTCTTATCGGACTCTTATCGGACTGCTTATCGGACACCTTTTTATTCTATTCGACTCTTTTTCATTTTTATTGGACATCCTCTATTTTATTCGACACCCTTTATCTTTATTGGATTTTTACAATTTTTATCTTTATTGGGCATTTCGTTAAAAAAGAAGGATTCCTTTGAGAACAACTGGACGGCTATTTTTGAGTGTTTTGGGCCTGATTGTGGTTTGTGCATTTGGCCTTCACATTCCACGACACATCTCCCACTGCTTACAAATTAGATTTGATGGTAATGTTTTTACATAATTTCCGCCCACATTTAGCATCTTTAATGCTATGGCCCTTTTCTGGTGCCTCAAATATAGATTTGAATAAAGTTATTAATTTTACCTAATGTCTTACAGATTTGCCAGTCACGCCCACCTGATGGCCTTTTGGAAACAAGTAGAGCCAGCCATCCACAACATTGTACGGGTGACAAGAGCACGGAGTGTTGAAACTAGTCATGTCCCTCATACTGCAAGTGCAACGGTGAATATTTCCCTGTTGTCTCTAGTACTACTAAGCATATAACAACCAGCATTTTCAGACTGATCCTTATGTCAAGTTAAGTTAGGCTAGTTAAAATGCATTTCAAGGCTACACTGCTCAGCCATATATAACAGTGGTAAGGCTGTCAGGGCTCAGGGTGAGGCTGTAGAATTGTACTTATTTCCTTAACAAAGTAAAATAAAATCATGCCATCAGGCACAGGAGTACATCTCTTTCACCATCTACACAGCAAAATAAAATACTTGGCGGGTCCCAACCATTTGCTGTAAAAAAACAGCATACACTGTGTGCTCTTCACCTTTATATCAGAGCCAGCATTAACAAATTCTGCAATTTGAACAGATCCAACAGACCAGATACCAATACAGTGGCTCATATTGCTCAAGTTGTCAACGCAGGTTCTGGTAAAAAGGTGAAAGAATGCACAATGCATGCTGCTTTGGCAGCAGAATGGGTGACCCACCCCTTATTAGGCAGGTGGTCATAATGATATGACTGGTTGGTGTAAGGTAATGATGAACTGTTTTTATCCTCAGGTTCTTCAACCCATTGATGAGTTTTTCCTTTTTTTATGAATTACTTGTCATTGGGTCTGATGCAGAAGGATTTGGCACACTGTTTCAAAGTCCACCAATCCACTGTAAGCCGCATCATCAACACATGGGCTTATTTCCTTTATACTGTGATAGGGGCTGTGGGTATTTGGTTGGATGAGGAGACAGTGAGAGCTCACCTGGTGTTTAAGGATTACTCCGACACTCAGATCATTCTAGACTGTACAGAGCTACGTTGTCAAACACTAAATTCTCTTCTACTTCAGAGTGAGGTGTTCTCAAGCTACTAATCACACTGTACATTCAATTCAATTCAATTCAATTCAATTTTATTTGTATAGCACCAAATCACAAGAGAAGTTGTCTCAGGACACTTTCCATATAGAGCTGGTACAGACCAAGCTCTTTTATCTACAAAGAAACCAACAATTCAAAGGATTGATTGGGATGGCCCCTCACAGAGCAGTGACATTCGTGTCATCTCTCTATGAGGGTGCCATCAGTGATAAGGAGATTCTGAAGCAGTCCAGTATTGTGCCTCTCCTAAACCCAGCCCTGGCCATTATGGCCGACAAGGGTTTCCTTGTGGAAGACTGTGTGCCCTGCAAAGTCCACATACCGTCCTTCTTATCTAAAAGAGCATAACTGTCTGGGCCAGACTTAGAGTCCACGTGGAACGTCTCATTCGCAGGGTGAAGGAGCATAAAATATTCTGTACAGTAATCCCCCTTTCACTCACAGGCAGCATCAATCAACTTTACACAGTTGCCTGTCTTTTGGTCAACTATCAGAAAAAGCCCTTGGTTAAAGCCTGGGCAAGCAATCAGTAATGTCAGTGCTGAGAAACAGATGGTAATGCATTGTAAATAATGACTGTAAATAATGCATTGTGTAGCAGAACTGGCCTCTAACTGACCTTCTCTTACCCTCTCTGACTTCTCATGAGAAACGGAGTTGTAAACCAGTCTAACCGATTGAATTATAGACCATCTGGTTTGCTTATAAGGAGATGTGATTTCGGAGAGAGACAGGATGTCCAGTTCAGTGGACTCTCCTCGACACTCTTTCAGAGGGGAGAGCGGAAAGGTCAACGTCTTTACCTCATGGGCTATCTCCTACCCAGGATGTCCCATGTCAATGCTAATTCTCCCCCGATAGCCCCTAAGGGCTCAAGACAATTAAACTGTCTGGAGGGACAAATGCCATGCCTCATAGGAATCCACAAACTGGGTGGGGCTGATGGGTTGTAAATTGGATATTCCTGAAGCAACTTGTGGTGTATGCTTGTGTGCTTCTTCCTAATACTCCAAGATAACCAAACTTCTATGTTGAACTTAACTTTTGATGTTTTCACCTTACAGGACTCCCAATATGTATAATATTGATGTTTTTCCAGTTTCTTTAACTTGAAGAATGACAAAGTTGTGATTTTAACTGTTATATAAAGTCTGTCATACAGAGGATTCATTCAGGATTTTGTGAACTGGTGTCAGCAGAACCACCTGCTGATCAATGCGGATAAAACCAAGGAGCTGGTTGTGGACTTCCGTCGGCGCCCGCACTCTCCCCCATCACCAGTGAAAATCAGGGAAGGGACATTGAGATGGTCACATCTTATAAGTACCTGGGTGTTCATCTGAACAACAAAATGGACGACTCATAACACCACTGCACTTTATAAAAAAGGACAGAGCAGACTCTACCTGCTCAGGAGGCCGAGGTCATTTGGGGTGCAGGGGGCACTCCTGAAGACCTTCTATGACTCTGTTGTGGCCTCTGCCTTGTTCTACGGTGTAGTCTGCTGGGGGAGCAGCATCACAGCAGCTGACAGGAAGAGGCTGGACAAACTCATCAAGAAGGCCAGCTCTGTCCTGGGATGTCCTCTGGAACAGGTGGAGGAGGTGGGGGAAAGGAGGATGACAGCCAAGCTGTCCTCCATGACAGACAATGACTCCCACCCCCTCCAACACACACTCACTGCACTGAGGAGCTCCATCAGAGACAGGATGCTACATCCAACGTGTGTGAAGGAGTGGTATTGCAGGTCTTTCCGTCCTGCAGCCATCAGACTTTACAATAGAAACTGCTCCAAGCAGGCAGCACAATAATCTGCATAACATTCTGTGCAATAACTGAACTGAACAATTTTTTGGGAAACAATCTGTGCAATAACCTGGAAATAAGATTTCAGGACATAAAAGTCTGTAAATACTATTCCCGGTACACCCTTTTGTATATACTTTGTGTTAACTGCATGCACTTTGTCTTTTAATATTCTATTCTGTTATTGATGCTGCTGTGAAATTCAGAATTTCCTCTCGAGGGACGAATGAAGGAATATTGAATTGAATTTGTCTGAATTTTTACCATGGAACCATACTGCCATCTAGAGGTTTGTAACGGTCAGGTTGAATACGTTTGACGTGATGCGTTTAATAAGTAACCGTAATAGTGATAATCATTTTGGTCTGCCTTTCTTTATTTCTTTATTTTGTGTTAGTTATACCTTGAGTTATCATTCATATTAGGACGAGTATTGTAAATTGTTACCATGATTATCGTTTAATGTTGTCATCCAATCATAGGAATTGCCTAACGCATGTTGTGAACAATGTTGAAATGTCAGTGAAAATCGTCCATTCAAAATATATGTGATTGACCATAGTGAGAAGCAGATGAGCCCCTCGTATGAATCATTAATTAATTCCAGCTCCATGAGGCGAGATTACATTGCGCGTCACAAACCGTCTCACGTGTGTGACAGCCTGCCCATTAGACACGCCCTGGAGCGAGATTTAAATGTCTGCAGCCGCAGCATGAATTCAGTGCATGTTACTCAGTCTTGTCTTAAGTTATGTTACGTTATGTTTTAGTTTTGTCTGTTAGTTCTTAGTTGTCGTAGTCTTGTACAGTCGTTTTGCTCTTTAAGTTTTTCCCGTCTTCGAGCTACTCAAAAGCCATACTGAGTAGCGTGATTTATCTTTCAGAAGACGTGTTTCTATAGTTTTGCCATGAACTTTCTTTTTTCTAAGTCACACGTTTTGTTTTAGTGTCTGTAAATTTTAGTCAAATAATAATAATTTTGTAGACCCTTTTCGACCGGCCATCGAAGAGACTATCAATTTTTTCAGTCTGAAATAATTCTTCACGGACTCAACCGAACCAAAACCCTGCAGCCAGCTGTTGATCCTTGGTCTGGGTTAACAACCATCCAACCAACCAACCGACACCGTAGAACCCAGTTCGAGAGACATCACCATCCAACATTAGCTCTTCACCTTGATGTGCCTGGGCCTTCCACTGGACCACCAAGCCGATCGAGCCACAACAAACACCTGGGCAACTTTGAGTTAGTTCGGAGCAGAATTTACCGGGACGTCATCAACCAAGTAGGCATGCTAAGCGGGTTTGAATAAGAGTTGGTCCGTGAGGTTAAGATACTGCTAATTTATCCAAATTCTCTCAACTGCTCGTTTAATCCCTTAACTTTACGTTCGCGTCCCTATTATCCCTTTTCAACTACTTCTCACTATCGCCAAACTTGTTCTGCCATTGCGTTGCCATAAGTTTCTTTTGTGTTCTGTCATATCACCTCATATCTTCTGTCGTACCATTCATGATACATTATTCATTACCCATACACATGTAGCGGCCTCGAATTTCCCCTAATCTCGTGCTGGGGCCCTGGCGGGTCCGTGACCGGTCCCTGCTCTGCAGTAGGCGAGTTCGTGACTGTAATGAGATCCCCCGTGATGATGTTATCGGCGCGGGGCCAACTCGTAACACCCCTAAGCTCCATTTGCGGAAACTACCTGCACTCGCTCAATCGGTCCACCAGGAGGAGCAGTCATTATAATTGGTTACCGTGTCAGCTTTGCTGAGTCGTTCATTAGATCTGCACATAGCCTCCACTGCTCGTTCACAAACTTCTTGGATCTGCTCATCTGCCCATCCTGCCTTTTCCTCCACATCTCTCTCCACCTTTGGAGAGGCTCCCAGCACATCTCCGCGTGCCGAGTGATTTGTGCCCAGAAAATTAATCATGAATAACAGAAGTTGTGCGTCGCGTTTTTCTAGCATTTTGAACTGCTAAACAGTTAAATGTTTAATACTCTGCCTGATTCGTGGAGCCACTCAGCTTTTCAGTTGGTGGGCTTCCTGTTAGTAGCGCATTTTAGATTTGCGGGTCGCTATTTGATGCGGCGACCAGCAATACGCAGAGTCCTGTATGTGTGTGTACTGTATATTACTGGACAGAAATCATTTACAGTGCGCTGAAGAGGGAGGGACGGGAGGATGAAATGCCAATTTCAGCCTGTGATCTGTTAATGTCTGACTGAACAGCCTCATGGAAGTGATATTTTACAGTTCTACAATTTTAATCTAACGAAATTCGTTAAAACAAATCACTTGGTGCTTTCAAAGCCATGTCATTGAGCTGAAAGGTTCCAGATTTCGTTCGCCTTCACAGGCAGCTGCGGAGCGCAGCAGATGGCTCGCACTGCGCACTGCGATGTTCAATATCATAGGCTTAATATACTGTAGTTAATTATCACTGATCTTTTTCATCACTCTGTCTGTGTGACTGTCTGTGTCCTCCTCTCTGTGTCTCTGTCTCTTTTTTCAGACTGTTCACGCAATGAATATAAACAGTAACTATTGAAAAAAAGTTATAGTCGCGGGTAAACATAGTACTCAGAAGCGCACCAAGAATGCGTTTTTTTACGTCAGGCGTTGTGCACGCGTGTTTGATATTAATATTGTGCCGCTGCACCTCATATAAATGTTTTTTTGGGAAACTTAAATGTTCAACATGACTTCATCATGTTAGACCAGGCAGACAGGTTCTTACTACAACATCAACTCTCCCTCCGCAGCCAGCGAGCCTCATCCCCTGCACGGACACCTACATTCAATCATGAATAATCCTAATGGGCCAATCAGACCAATGAAAAAAAACAATGTTGTGGGGCATAAAGGGCCAATGGGCCGATGTAGATGGGCCAATCTACTTGTTTTTATTGGCCAAACAATTAACACACACACATGAAAACGGCCAATAAACAGTGAAATCAGTATCATGAGTATTTCTCAGATGATGATTTCTGTATCTATCTAATCCGTGGCATGCAATATTTCACCCCGATTTTGGATAAAGTATAAATCCAATTGTTTCATTGTTTCATATTTTGAAGTATTTCCACACAAAGCTTGTGGCAGACAGCACGTTATGCTCGTAAATAAATAAATATAAAGGCGACTAGTAAATTGACATTAGACATTGAAAAGTTTGTGATCCTTCTCTAGGCTGTGATATTTTGTTGATTTTTCATAATTTCCGGAGTAAAAAATGCATTCTTGATGTGCTTCTGAGTACAAAGAAGATGCACATGATTTAAAACGCTTCACACTTAGACATCAGAAGCAAACACAGTTTTGCATCACAGAAGTTTACATTTCAGCTGTCGTGGCCAAATCTCTTGTTAGCTTATTAAGCTCTTCCGCACAGTGTGACATCTATTTTAATTATTAGAGAGCTGCTCTAATGGCTACTGATAGACAGTCCATCCTATTCTATAAACTGTTGGTGGTTTGTGAACTTCACTGCATTTGTGCATTTGAAGCGATTAACTCCCGGCACATTTCAGAGCTGAGTAAACCTGTAGTTTCACTGACACATCGCGCATCATCACCACGGGCGTCATGATGTTCTCCTGTCTGTCACTCTGTCAGGCATGTGTAGTCTCGAGCCGGCCACGTTGTTGGCTGAAAAGTCATTATTTGCATTACAGTGTATCCTTTGTTCTAACTCAATGGATGGTCGCCAGCCCCCACTGTCCCACAGACTAGCTATGGCCAGTAAAATAGGTGGAGGGCTGAGGGGAGCGTGTACCTCCAGGAATTAAAAATCAATTTGTGCCACAGATATTAATATTGTGTCGCGGGCTACTTTATAGACTTCACTAAATGTTTCCATTACACTTAATTACATTTATGGATAAGCCAACTTTCCCATCTCCCTCATGCATCAAAATGTATATTATCAGTCCGACCAGGAAATCTTGCGATCGCAAAAATTAGCGCATATTCAACCAATACTAATATGACTGTCTACTGGCCGCTTCCTGGTCTATTTTTGCCGAGAGCCGCGCGCCTGTTGCGGAAAACATAGGCGAGCCCTGGAATCTCCAGATGACGCGCTCTGCTCCTGCAGCTCTGTCTCTGTTCCAGTGCATGTAAAGTAAAATTAGGTCATCATTTTTGTTGACAATTATCAAAAGCAAACTCTATGTAAACAGATGGAGCCTGTTTATTTTTGGAGTCACAGGCTGTTTTGTAAAGCTACATCACTTTTATGACTCAGGAATGATTTTGTAGCTTCTTTTTTTTTTAAGTTATGTTTTGGGCTTTTTGGCCTTTAGTGTATAGGACAGCTGAGGAGCAGCCATAAAAGTGGTTCAGGAGAGGGAAGATGACATGCAGCAAAGGGCTGAAAGCGGGAATCAAACCCGTAGCCGCTGCAGAGAACTTCATACATGGGGCAGACGCTCTACCAACTGCGCCAAATCTCCGCCACATGATTTCGTAACTTTGAGCTGATACTTCTCATTATCAAGTTGGTTTTTTTTTAAGATGAGAACTGAATCTTTTCGACTGTTTCTGTAATGTGAAGTATGCTTATTATCATATAGGAAGTGATTATATACAACTTTTTTACATGAGTTTGGTTTTTTTGATCACAACAATCACAAAAAAATTCATACAGTATATTGTCAGAGAAAAACTTAGGAATTTTCTGTAAATCGAAAATATGCATTAAAACAGGCTGATGGAAACACACATTTAAGACTTTTTTAAGACTTTGTGCAAGAAATATTTTTCTAAGTTGATCTAAATAATCAACGTAATATAGTTGAGTAACTGTGACTGCCTAACTACAAATAAGCCTACTAAAGCAGATGAATGTAGTGGAGTAAAAATCTTTGCCCTTGAGATGTGTTCCTGTGAGGGACACGCCATCTCTTGGTGACAAGAGGCAATTGAATGAAGAGGCATGTTTATAGTGGATTCTGGGCACACCCCCAAGAGGAGGGGGGGGACTGGTGGCTGGCTGGCAGCCGGCTGGGAGCCGGCTGGGAGCTGGATGGCCTCTGGCTGGGAGGGGAATTTCGAGGCTGCTGCATCTGTAAATGTGCTTAATAAATGAAATTTTGATTTAAGTCCTGGTTAGACGGTGTCCTTTTGAGCTGAATATATACAATCCCTGTATCCAGAGTTTACACTTCAGATTATCAGACTGGTTTACCGTTTGTTCATTCCTTAGAATTTCATCAGCGTTATAGCAGTTAATTTCTGTAGTCCTTCTTAGCTGAGGAAGGTGGTGCCCCATCATTTTATCAACGAATGCAACATCAAATTAAGGTAGTTCCCCAACAATTGTAAATAATGATTGTCTTTTTGTTTTGTCTTGCTCTATGTGTTCTATTTGTATTTCATAACCATTCATTCATCCATTCATTCATTTATTCATCCATTCAATTCACTTAATTCACTCATTCATGTAACAGTCAGAGTTTGGTTCGTGTTCCCCTTGATGTTATTCACCTGTATTTGCTCTCCAGCTTTGGTTATAATAAGATAAAGATGAAAATCAATTGAGAATATAAGTTTAAAATCATCAATGAAAACATTTTCATTTAATTTTTTCATAGATAAGCATAAATACCACCCAAGGCTTTATTATAGTTTTTACATACATTATAACTTTATTACAAAAAAACGAATGACACTTCCATTGCTAAATGTTGTCTAGCAGAGATTAATTGAAAACATTTATCATGTATGTTATCTATATTGCTTGGAATTGAGATGAAGACAATATATGTTGGAGGTTTTTATGTTAATTTTTATTTTTGTATTTCTTTTAAAACCTATAATAATGTCCTGGGTCAATTTGACCTGAACAGTACCAAAGGGTCCAAAAAGTGAACATAACACAAGGGTTAAATGAATACTTTAGGACCTGTACAACTATGGAAAAAATAGGCTGTGATGTCAATTGATTGCATGTAATTTCTTTTTAATTTTTAACACATAAAAACACAGAATAAAATGTGTCACATACAAATACAAATACAATATGAAATACAATTGAAATAATAAATTGTAAAAAAAAAATAATAATAATAATAATACATTGATTATGTCATCATTTTTTGTCTTTGATTACTTGCACATGGAGAGGTATTTGGGCATGTAAGTGTTAAAGAAAAACAAATCACACTTTTGTTTTATCTCCCTTAGCACAGCACTGTCTCTATAAATGCATTCAACAAACATGTCATCATGGGCACAGACAACGAAATCACACCACTGCATACCAGTAATGAGCAACTGTCCCTGGACTTGCCAATAGTAGCAGTGGCTCTCTTTCAGTTTGTGTTCTCCATGGTCAACTCAAAGAAATTTGCAATCAACATAACTTGGAGCATTTGGGCATTTCATTTCAACAAGACCAAATGATGGTCGCTCAAGTGGATCGAACACAAGCCCGTCAGGTGATGCACCCAGCCAAGGTGCATCTGGATGCACAACAAGCCCACACTTGGTCAGGTTCAGGTTTTTTAGAACCACGTAGTCCTTTAAGGTACCTGCCTCCATTTCTATTCCCCTTTTCATGAGTGCAGTCTGTCTTGTCCCTCTAATCATCCTCTCAGCCAGGTTTTCTGCAGTACTTGAACCTCTTGCGTGGCTTACCTCCCTGAAATGTGAAGCAGTTACCCTCTCCTTCCTCAGTGAATGCCACTCAGGTGTTGCACTTTGGTTTCTGGTGGCCTCCTCAATCATATGGCACTGCAACAAGGTCACAGACAGGGAGCTTAGATGCAGGTGTTGGTGTGTAGGCACAAATGAACACTCAGTGGGTTGCAGATGGTAACCCTCAAGTGGCACTCTAGGGAATGGAGGTGCATCTTCATGGATGACAACACTGTCGGCTGGAGGCGGAGGGTATTGGTAAGACAGCACACTGCCAGCTTGCACCTTGCTGAAGATGGAATCAACAAGTGGCTTGTCAGCTGAAATGTTCATTTGGCAGATGAGGGGGACATTTTCTGCTGTTATTTCAGCGTAGGCAGGTCCAGGGTTGAGGGTGGAAGGGGCTGGGAGATCAACACTATAGTCCTTGTAAAGTTTAGATCTGAAATAACATCAGGCAGTCAATAACATGCATTTTTACAACACACTGTAGTCCGATAAACAGCAAAACAGTCTCTGAATCAAAGCAACCAAGTGGTTGCACATTCCACATCCAGCCACACAGGAACTGTGGCTGTTGACCAAAACAACTGGCTGTGAGTCACGTAATGTCACCTGAAATACATAGAGGCGAAGTTGAATGGATTTTGAAAAGATAGCCTAACAAGCAACTGGTGTTAGCTACCAGGCCGGAGGTGTAACCGAAGGCCAGCACGCTCCTCTTTCCAGATCGTGTTGTGCACACTCCTCTTTCCAGTTTCGTTGCTAGCAGCAGCAGCAGCAGCAGCAGCAGCAGCCACAACAGTGTCTCACCAGGTGAGTCCAGCAGTTAAGCCGGAGGGCTAATGCTGACGGCGACGATACCGGCGCGGATCGCGGCGAACACCAGCAGCGGCCTCCAGCGGGATCGTGCCGACGGCGTCTGGCCTAGCAGCTGGGAGGCCCACTCCACCACCAACGCTCGCCAGGGCCCCAACACCGCCAGTGAACACCAACAGCGGGTTGGGGGGGCTAACAACAGCAGCGGCTCCCAGCGGGGTCGTGCCGACGGCGTATAGCCTAGCAGCTGGGAGACCGACGGCACAGCACGGCCCATACCAGCCGAAGCAACAACAGCGCTAGCCGGGGGGCTAACACCAGCAGCGGTAACACCAGCAGCGGTAACACCAGCAGCGGTAACACCAGCAGCGGTAACACCAGCGATAGCCGGGGGCTAACACCAGCAGCGGCAACACCAGCGCTAGCCGAGAGGCCAACATCCTAGCCAGTGGGCTAACTCTAACGCCGGCAACACCGACGCGGGTCGGGGTGAACACCAGCAGTGGCCTCCAGCGGGGTCGTGCCGACGGCGTCTAGCCTAGCAGCTGGGAGGCCCACTCCATCACCAATGCTCGCCAAAGGATCAGCACCGCCAGAGATTAAAATGCCACCTAAAAAAGCGGAGAGTAAGCCAGATGAGGAGTACATGTCACTCAGTCAGGTGACTGACCTGATACAACAACAGAGGGACATGTTTATGGCTCTTCTCCAGCAACAACAAGAGAACTTCAAAGGCTTTGTCCAAATCATTATGGAATCTACAAACACCAGACTTGATGCAATATCCAAGGAAATACAGGAGGTCAAAGTGAGCCTGCAGTTCACACAAAAAGAAGTCGATGATCTAATGGCTGAAGGTAGCAAACAGGCGGTACGAGGTGATGCACTACAAGCAGATATTTACAAAATCTGTGACAGTTTGCTGACTGTCACAGACAAGATGGAATATCTAGAGGGACAGTCCAGAAGGAATAATCTTGTATTTAATGGTGTAGCAGAATCACCTGGAGAAACCTGGGCAGACACAGAGGAAAAAATTATGAAAATCCTGAAGGAGAAACTACAGCTGCAGCACAAGCGGGAGGTGGAGAGGGCGCACCGCACAGGGAAACCCGGTGGAGGTGACAGACCGAGGCCCATTGCTGTAAAACTCCTCAGGTACAAGGACAGAGAAGCCATATTACAACGCGCAAAGTCTCTCAGAGGAACAAAAATCTTTATCAACGAGGACTTCACAGATGCTGTCAGACAAAAAAGGAAAGACCTGATGCCGGAGCTGAGAGCTGCCAGAGAGAAAAGGGACATTGCCTACCTGCGCTATGACAAACTGATCGTTCATGCACGCACCAGTACACCAAAATAACCACAAGATTCTGGACAAAGGGTATGCTGAACAACAATACTACATATGACACTCCACACAACTCTTACGCATGCTGAATTGCAACAATTACCAAACAGACTGGACTATGTGGATTTAAACTCCATTAAAGACACAACAAGTCACAAGACATTAAATGATATTGATCCTGAAAACGACTTTTTTGTGAACATCAACAATGATTGCCATTACTATTCAGACAAGCAGTATAACAGAACTTTCAAGAATGAAAACAAGTTCTCAATAATACACTTTAACAGCAGAAGCTTGTATGCCAACTTTCAAGGTCTATTTAAATCAGTTCACACATCATTTTGGATTAACAACGAAAGGGACATGGATTTTGGACTTGAAGGATATGAGCTAATGTGTATTAATAGGAGAAACAAAAGTGGTGGTGGTGTAGCTGTGTATGTGGATACAAATTATAAGTATAAGGTTATTGAAAATATGTCAACTGTGGTGGAAAATGTACTCGAATGTATAACAATAGAAATAAGTAGAGAAAAAATGAAAAACATTATTGTAAGTTGTATATATAGAACACCAGGGTCAAATATAGACACATTTAAAAACTGGATGGAGGAACATTTTACAGTAACAAATCACAAAGTCATGTTTATTGGTGGCGACTTCAACATCAATCTGTTGAATCCAAATAATCATAAGATGACTAATGAATTTATTAATACACTATACAGTATTGGCCTATACCCCAAAATTACCAGACCCAGCCGAATTACATTCCATTGTGCAACCTTAATTGATAACATATTTACAAATGAAATAAATAACGATACAGTAAGTGGACTATTAGTAAATGACATCAGTGACCACCTTCCAGTTTTTATAGTCTATAATGACAACTACATGAAAATCAAACAGGAAAAGATACCACTGTACAGACGGGTCAGGACAGAGGAAACCATGGAGGCACTTAAAAATGATTTAGTAAAACATGATTGGGATTCAATATATAAAGAAAATGATACTGATAAAGCATATGATGAATTTCTGAGAGTGTTTAAAAATCTGTACGATAAAAATTGTCCAATTAGTATAAAGATAATCAATGGATGTCAAAAGGATTGCAGAATGCATGTAAAAAGAAAAACACACTATAAAGAATTCATAAAACACAGAACTTAGGAAACTGAAAATAAGTATAAAATATAAGTATAAAATATATAAAAAATAAGTTAACAAATATCATGAGAAACTGTAAAAAGGATTATTATAATAGGTTACTAGAGAAAAATAAGCATAACATAAAGTGCATATGGAATACACAGAACTCAATAATAAGAAACAAATCGAGACAGATACAGTATCCAAGGTATTTTATGGAAGATAACAAAACTATAAATAGCATGAATGATATAGTTAATAAATTCAATGAGTTTTTTGTAAATATTGGGCCAAAACTATCAGAGGAAATTCAAGATCCAGTGACATCCAATGATAATCTAATAGCCAGAAATTCAAAGACAATGTTTCTTATGCCTGTAGAAGAAAAGGAGATAATAAATATTGTTAATGAATGTAAGAGTAAGTCATCCACTGATTATAATGAAATAGACATGATAATAGTAAAAAGGGTAATTAATGGGATTTCCAAACCACTAATGCACATCTTTAATTTGTCACTACAAACAGGTCAATTTTCTAACAATATGAAAATAGCTAAAGTTGTTCCCCTGTATAAAGATGGAGACAAACACCATTTCACAAACTACAGACCTGTTTCACTTCTCCCACAATTCTCAAAAATTCTGGAAAAAGTTTTCAATAACAGATTAGACAGCTTTATAGAGAAGAACAGCTTACTCAATGACAATCAATATGGATTCAGAAGTAACCGGTCAACATCACAAGCTCTGGTCAAACTAATAGAAGAAACCACAAACGCCATAGATAATAGGAGATACGCTGTAGGGGTATTCATTGATCTAAAAAAAGCATTCGATACAATAAATCATGATATACTATTCAGTAAACTAGAAAAATACGGGATCAGGGGGACGGCACTACAGTGGGTGAGAAGTTATCTGAAAAGCAGGAGGCAGTTTGTGAAAATGGGAGAATACCAATCAAGATGCATGGACATTGTGTATGGTGTTCCACAGGGATCAGTGCTGGGTCCTAAATTATTCATCATTTATATCAATGACATATGTAACATATCACAAATACTCAAATTCATTTTATTTGCAGATGATACAAATATATTTGGATCAGGTGAGAATTTACAGCAACTTTTGGACATCATCACTTCAGAATTTATCAAGATTAAATATTGGTTCGACAAAAACAAACTATCACTAAATTTAAGCAGGACGAAGATAATGATATTCGGCAATAGAAAAATAAATCATCAAGCACAAGTACAGATAGAGGGCGTCGATATAGAAACTGTACATGAAATTAAATTCCTTGGAGTGATGATAAATGACAAAATTTGCTGGAAACCTCACATTAAACATATCTGCACCAAAATATCCAGAAGCATCTCTGTAATGGCCAAAGCAAGGTATTTTCTGGACCACAAATCATTGCACATTCTGTTCAATTCACTCATCTTACCGTACTTACAATACTGCTCAGAGGTGTGGGGCAATACATATAAAAACTCACTAGAGCCGTTATTTATACTACAAAAAAGAGCCATTAGAATAATTAATAATGTTAGTTACATAGATCACACCAATCCACTGTTTATCAAATCTAGAATAATAAAACTTTATGATATTATAGAATTCCAAACAGCACAATTTCTGTACAAAGCCAGAAACAATTTATTACCGGGTCACCTACAAAAAATGTTCCAGGAAAGAGAGGGAAGGTATGATTTAAGGGAAAAACTAAACTTTAAGACTCAGAGATGTCGAACTACAATGAAAAGATTTTGCATAACAAACAACGGAGTATGACTATAGATAGATAGATAGATAGATAGATAGATAGATAGATAGATAGATAGATAGATAGATAGATAGATAGATAGATGTGTGTGTGTGTGTGTGTGTGTGTGTGTGTGTGTGTGTGTGTGTGTGTGTGTGTGTGTGTGTGTGTGTATCTATTGTACTGTATATTGCTATACTGCTGTTGTGATATCTATATAAAACTTTATTTAAGAAATTATATGTAAATATCTATATATCTAACTATTTATATATTTACTTGTTTTATATATATGTATATAGAGAAATGTATATGTATACCTTTTTTTGCCCTGTTGCTATATCACTATTTTGATACTTATATAAAACTTTGTGTAAGAAATTATATATAGATATCTACATATCTGACTGTGTATATATATGGATATTTATGTTTTTTTTACGTATATGTCTATGTAGATATGGAGATATATATGCATACCTTTTGCCTGTCCTTGCATTCTTGGCTACGTCTAGGCGCAAAAAACTATAAATGAATGAAATTACTATTACTATTATAGCTACACCATTACTATTTTATTACTATTTACTATCCACTATTACTATGTTACTATATTGATATCTATATAAAACTTGGCTTAATAAATCATAATATGTAGATACCCACATATCTAACTATTTATATATTTGAATATGCATGTATGCATGTATAGAACGAATTCACTATGATAACAATTATAGTAATAACAAAATAGGGATGGGGTAGGATTAAATAAGTTTTTTACTTCTTCCTACTCCTTTTCGAGCATGTTGGACTCATTACTTTGTTTGTTCTTTTTGTTTTTTTTTGTTTTGTTTTCTTTATTTCCTTATTTATTGCGTTATTCATTATTATTATTGTTACTTTATTCATTGTTGTCTCATGCTTCATATCCATGACCATGCTCGAAATAAAAAGACTTCATTCATTCATTCATTCATTCAACAGCAATAGGAGCAACAGCTAGAGGAGAGGAGTTGGCGAGAAGAAGGGTGCAATTTTGCAGATCAGGGATCCGTTTCCCAAAAGCATAGTTGATCATAACAACTTAGGGCTACAGAGGTTTTGGGAAACACTACCCTGATTTGAGTTAGAACATGCAGATTGAAGAACTGCGTTTGCAGGCATAACGTTAGGTAAAAGCACGACTTCTCAAAATGTTACGAAGTGTGAAACTCCCATTTGTTTACTACAGCCCAGACCAAGCTAATTTCCACGCAGCTACTCTGTATCTGCATTTGGCTACCAACTTTTTTGAAGCAAAGCTTGAACAGGAAAAGAAGTAAAACCAAGGATAGAACTTGTGTTGAACAAACCTTTGAAACATGTTCAATAAAATGTTGAAAGTGACACGAAACAGAACTTTGAACAGTGTCATTTTAACTAGTCCTACTCTTAGCTGGTGTGGCGCCTCTGCTTTCTTCATTGAGCGGTAGCAGTGAGCTCTTACTGTGAGTTCATATGCCCTATTTTTTCCTGAGACTTTAGTTAAAAACACAAACATTAAAATAGTGACATTTCTAGCATCACACTTTCTAACACATGAAGTTATCGTGAAGCAGGACATATGACAGCCACAGCTTGCTCAGGCTAGCAAGAATACGCGTTAGCAACTTACCTTCAAAATCACACAGATACGACGACACATAAAACTTGAAACCTTTTTGAAGTTTAGAACTGGGCGTCTTGCTGGCCGCTCGGACAATCCGACGTACGTCATTAATGCTGACTTCTGGTAGCTCTAACAGGCACCGGGTGAATTTCATCTCAGCCTCCGCCATGATGAGCTGCTGTTTAGAAAGAGAGAGAGAGAGAGAGAGTGAGAAAGCAGACTACTGCACATAACACCCCCACCCTAAAAACGTGAATGGGGGGGATGCCTCGGACATCATTCACGCCTTAGCTAACATCTGGACAATGTGTCGGCCAGGACATTTTCTCGGCCTTTAATGTGCCGGATCTCCACATTGACAGACTGTAAACATAATGGCCAGCACATAAGCATCTGATTGGCGTTTCGCATCTGATTAATAAACACAAGAGGATTCTGGTCAGTGTACACAACGACGGGCACACTAGCAGAGCCGACATAAACCTCAAAATGTTTAAAGGGCCAAAATAAGCACATAAGCATAGAGCCTCTTTCTCAATCGTCGAGTACACCCGTTGATGTGGATTAAATTTCTTTGAAAAATAGGACACTGGATGCTCCACCCCATCATCTCCATCTTGAAGGAGTACAGCACCCGCCCCCGCATCACTCGCATCAACAGATAATTTAAACGGCCGATCAAATGTGGGCGCAGCCAGGACTGGAGCATGAGTTAGTAAAGCTTTTACACAGTCAAACACACGCTGACAACTGTCAGACCAATGAAAGTGAGTCTTTGGACTCAACAGGTCATTGAGCGGAGCCGCCACAGCCAAGAAATTTTTACAGAAGCTTCTGTAGTACCCCGCCATCCCAGGAACAGTTGGAGCTGTGATTATGCGCATGAGAATGGCTTCAGGAAACCAAGTGGCGGAGCACATGATGGTCAACAGGAACTTGTTCCCAGCTTTCTGCGCGGAAAGGGACCAACACAGTGAACAACAACCCATTCAAAAGGTTCAGCAATGACTGGAATTGGATAAAGTGGAAGACCGTGATTTGGTTTTCCAGAGATTTGACAAACATGACATATTTTGCAATATTGCTTCACGTCCTGCTTCAACCCCAGCCAGAAAAAACACCGCAAGATCCAATCGTAAGTTTTATTGAGGCCTAAATGGCCAGCAAGTGGATTATCAAAATGAAGGAAATCCCTTCGATAGGAAATTTCGGACTAACTCCCACCACTACACACCCCTTAACCAACTCGGTGTCAAGGTAAATAGTATGTAAAGGCACACCCACAAACCGCATTCCAAACCCTCGAACCAGAGCTTCAGAATTAACTGAGGATTGGGCCGACAACGGAAGCACCCCTTCCAAGATGACCGACTGTGAGGCTGCACTATCCCTAAGAATGGTGACAGGGATTTTCAGGTCCCCCTCTGATAGGGAAACAAATCCTTTCATAATAAAAGGACCTCAAGGTCAGCTGAAATGGACTGTTCGGGACAAGATAGCTGATCGGACAAAGCTTCGGTTTTCAACAAATTAACTGCCTTTGGAGACTTGTTCCATTTATTCAAGGCAAAACAGTGTTTTATGGTGTGACCACGCTTGTTACAATAAAAACAAACTGGTTTGTCTTTAGTGTCTACGCCCTCCTTACTCCCAGTCTTCACCTCGCCCTGAAAATTTGTCTTCACCAGAAAAACAACAGGCCTGGCAACAGGCACACCACTTTCAGAGGACAAGTTGGATTTTTCAAAGTTATCTCTCTGCGTGAGGTGTACTTAACTGCCCCATAGTCTAGACTCATCTTGAGTGACAGGGATGCGTAAGCTTCTTGAGTCTTGCCCGTAAACACACACTGTAGAAGCAATGGCCAGACGTTTTTAGGCCACTTTAATGTGTTTGCGACACGCTCAAACATAACAAAGTACTTGTCAACATCTTTATCATTAAAGGGAGGGACAAAATGAATGCATTTATTAACATCAAATTCACCAGATTGAATTCGAGACACACCGGGTGAGGATGAATGCTGTAACTCAAGCTCCTTTAAGCGAAGCTGTCCTTCCACCTCTAGTCTTCGCAAGGCTAAATCATTTTCAAGTTCTCTCTCTTTTCATGCTAAACGGCGCATTTCAACCTCCAACTGTTTAAAACGGAGCTGCTCCCCCAGATCTTCTTGTACGGCAGGTGGACTCATTGCCGACACAGTGGAAGCAGAAGGCAAAACCCCCTTGTCAGACAACACGGTCAATAACTCGGATTTAATCACCTGTTTCTTCGCCTGTTTAGACACGGTGACATCAAAATAATCTGCAATAACAATTAATTGACCTTTTGTGCAAGGGTGCAATTTATCAAGACTAGGATGTGCCACAAAATCATCAAGATTAAACTCCATAGCCATAAGCACAGCGCACAAAAACCGATTACAAAAAAAATCCCTCCAAGTTAAAAAAAACCCAAAGGATGGCCTGAAAGCCCAAAACACCCAAAACCTGGCACAGCACACACATACACCAAAAACCAACAATTGGCACAGACTACCACACAACCAAAGTGGCGTCCAAAAAGATGGTGCTCACAACAATTACCAAAAGCACACAAAAGTAGGCAATACACAACGATGGCAAACAATACAAAGTATCAAAGTAACAACCCACAGTGTTAAGCTACGCATCAATTTACACCGGGAAAGAAACAAAAATTACAATGATACTATTCCCTTCCCACAGGTAACTCCAGGGAAGAGTCATAAAGCCACCAGCACTTAACAATGCCACCAGCACTTCAACCGTCCACGCAGACACATGAATGGACGAGCCCCCAAATATGTTATGGCCTCCATACAGACAACCAAAAAAAAAAATAATAATAATAATGGCTCCATAGGGAGTAAGAGGCAGCAACATACAAAGGAGGACGCCACACTAGGAGTATTGCTTTTTTTTCACAAGCTTTATTGGTCATCTAATCCAAACTATTAATCAAACACAAGAACAACCTAAAGAAAAACAAAAGGGGCTGGAGACCCCGGCCAAAAAGAACAAAAGAAGGGAAGACCCCAGCACCTAAACGAGCATGAGGGAGACCAACCCTACTTGGGGAAAAGAAGAACAGACGAGGAACAAAAGAAAACCTCTCACCACCTGTGCAGGTGTCTGTGCCATGTGCCACCCATCCCTACACTCCCTGTCCCTCTTATCCCCTCCTCCTCTCTCGACCTGAGTGCCAATTGCCCTCAGATGCGCAGCAGAGAGAGAGAGGGGGGAGAGCGAGAGAGAGAGAGAGAGCGAGAAAGCAGACTACTGCACGTAACATAGTATTAGATTCAAGTCCTTCTTGCCTTTCTCTGCTTCCATACTAGAAACTATTAGATTTATGGTTATAATGTTAAAAATAAAATGGCAATAATAAAGAGTTCTTGATAGCTAAATGTTTACATGCCACATGGCAGTATGGCCCTTACAACACTGCCTGTTCGATAACAGCCAGTGACCTTGTTGCATGTCACACCCCTCACCCAATATGAGAATATGAGTGTGTGTGTGTGTGTGTGTGTGTGTGTGTGTGTGTGTGTGTGTGTGTGTGTGTGTGTGTGTGTATTTGCACATATGGACATGCATGTACACTGTTGCTCCTAAAGTTGGAATAAAATATTTTTTTCCTCTTTCCATGAAATGATCCTGACAATGTGATTTATTCTTTACAGATAAAGTGTATATCTTCCCAGAACTTTATTAATCAATCTCTTCCAAACATATCACAATGAAAATGAAATCAGAATTAACCTACAAACTGTAGTCAGTCTTAAAGGTTGTAACAAGCCCGCACATTTGCATACTCCCACCCACCAGCCATATTAATAAGTGTTAACTTCTCTTTTTTTTTTTTTCACTCAAAAAACAAACATTTATATTGTATGTGACACAAAATACAGCAACTCAGTACTTTCAACACAATAAGTAAACCAAAAAAATACACACTTAAATACCTGAGAAACTACAAAATTCAAAGTGCAAAATCTCCCTATATTAACAGTTGTTGAATAATCTAGAAAATCATACTAGTGATTCACTTTGTGTGTGTGTGTGTGTGTGTGTGTGTGTGTGTGTGTGTGTGTGTGTGTGTGTGTGTGTGTGTGTGGCCAGACAACATGTCCACCTGGGTACCATATGGGCTCAATGTGTGTTACCTGGGTACCAAGTGGGCATGGGCTAGAAGTGGGCAATTGGTCTGGCTTCCATATAGGTTCCATATGGGCTAAGTGGGCATGGGTTAGAACTAGGCAAATTTGGTGGGTTCTATATGGGTTACATATGGGCTAAGTGGGCATGGGTTAGAACTGGGCAACCATGGTTGGGTCCCATTAGGGCAGGGGTGGGCAACCTGTTCCACAAAGGGCCGCTGTGGCTGCAGGTCTTCTTCCCAACCAAGCAGCAGCACACCAGACTTGACTCATTCAATCAACTGATCTCACTCTTCAGACAGCTGATTGGTCAAACTGTGAGCTCTTGCTTGGTTGGAAAGAAGACCTGCAGCCACAGCGGCCCTTTGCGGAACAGGTTGTCCACCCCTGCATTAGGGTTATGTATGGGTGAAGTGGGCATGGGTTTGAACTGGTCAACCGTATCTGGGTGCCGTATGGGTTATGTGTGGGCCCAGTGGGCATGGGTTAGAACTGGTCAATCACATCTGGGTCCGGTAAGAGTTTTATATGGGCTAAGTGGGCATGGGCTGGAACTGGTCACCCATGTCAGGATCCCATATGGGCTATCTATGGGCTAAGGTGGCATGGGTTTGAACTGGTCAACCGTATCTGGGTGCCGTATGGGTTATGTGTGGGCTCAGTGGGCATGGCTTAATTCAATTCAATTCAATTTTATTTGTATAGCGCCAAATCACAACAGAAGTTGTCTCAGGACACTTTCCATATAGAGCTGGTACAGACCAAGCTCTTTTATCTACAGAGACCCAACGATTCCCTCATGAGCAAGCACTTTGCGACAGTGGCGAGGAAAAACTTCCTTTTAACCTCAGGCAGAACCAGGCTCTGGGTGGGTGGCCATCTGCCTCGACCGGTTGGGTTAGAGAGGGAGAGCAAGAGAGAGAGAGTGAGACAGACAGAGAGAGACAGACAGAAATGCAGTCAGAGAGAGAGAGATAGAGAGAGAGAGAGACAGAAACACAGACAGACAGACAGACAGACATGCAGTCACAGTAAAAGTGACATTGGATGTAATAACAGTAGTAGCAGTTGCAGTGGATGTCAGGCAGGGCCAAGGGAGGAGACGCAACTGCAATCCACAATCCAGATTCAGCCACTGTCTATGGGAACCTGCAAAATGACAAAGCACAGAGACTCCGGGGAAGGAGCTAAGTTAGTAACACACCATGGTAGGACATGAAAGCGTGCAGATGGAGAGGGAGAGAAAGACAGTGGAGCTCGGTGTATCTTTGGAGGTCCCCCGACAGTCTAATCCTATAGCAGCGTAACTAGGGTCTGGTCCAGGACAAGCCTGAGCCAGCCCTAACTATAAGCTGTATCAAAAAGGAAAGTTTTAAGCCTACTCTTAAATGCAGAGACAGTGTCTGCCTCCCGGACAAAGACTGGAAGATGGTTCCACAGGAGAGGAGCTTGATAGCTAAATGCTCTGACTCCTGTTCTGTCCTGTGCTTTTTGAGACTAGGGAGAGGGAAGTCTGGGCGTCCCTGCTTAGACTGCTCCCCCCGCGACCCGGCCCTGGATAAGCGGGAGAAAATGGATGGATGGAACCATAAGTAGGCCTGCATTCTGGGAACGCAGTGTTCGAGTGGGGTAATAAGGTACTATGAGCTCTTTAAGATAAGAAGGTGCCTGGCCATTTATGGCTTTGTAAGTAAGGAGGAGAATTTTAAATTCTATTCTAAACTTTACAGGGAGTCAGTGCAGAGTGGCTAATATTGGAGAAATATGATCTCTCTTCCTCATTTTTGTCAGAACACGTGCTGCAGCATTCTGGAGCAACTGGAGAATATTCAGCAACGAATTTGAGCAGCCTGATAGCAAAGAATTGCAATAATCCAGCCTGGATGTTACAAATGCATGGACTAGTTTTTCTGCATCATTTTGAGACAAAATATGCCTGATTTTCACGATATTACGTAGGTGAAAAAAGGCAGTCCTTGAAATTTGTTTTACATGGGAGTGAAAGGACATGTCCTGGTCAAAGATAACTCTCAGATTCTTTACAGTGGTGCTGGAGGCCAGCGCAATGCCATCCATAACTGCTATGTCATCAGAGAGTGACTTTCTAAGATGTTTAGGGCCTACTACTATAACTTCAGTTTTGTCTGAGTTTAGCATCAGAAAATTGCAGGTCATTCAGGTCTTTATGTCATGAAGACATGCTTGTAGTCTAGTTAACTGACTGGTTTCTTCCGGCTTCATTGATAAATATAGCTGGGTATCATCTGCATAGCAATGAAAATTTATTGAGTGCTTCCTGATAATCTTACCTAAAGGAAGCATATATAAGGTGAATAGAATTGGTCCAAGCACAGAACCCTGCGGAACTCCATAGCTGACTTTAGTGAGCACAGAGGAGTCGTCATTAACGCGTACAAACTGAGAGCGATCTGACAAGTAGGATTTAAACCAGCTTAGTGCAGTTCCCTTAATGCCAATGAAGTGTTCCAGTGTCTGCAATAGGATGCCATGGTCAATGGTGTCAAATGCAGCACTAAGATCCAATAAGACTAGTACAGAGACAAATCCTTTATACAGTTTAAAATTCTCCTCCTTACTTACAAAGCCATAAATGACCAGGCACCTTCTTATCTTAAAGAGCTCATAGTACCTTATTGCCCCACTCAAACACTGCGTTCCCAGAATGCAGGTCTACTTATGGTTCCTAAAATCTCAAAAAGCAGAACAGTCAGAGCATCAGCTATCAAGCTCCTCTCCTGTGGAACCATCTTCCAGTCTTTGTCCGGGAGGCAGACACTGTCTCTACATTTAAGAGTAGGCTTAAAACTTTCCTTTTTGATAAAGCTTATAGTTAGGGCTGGCTCAGGCTTGTCCTGAACCAGCCCCTAGTTATGCTGCTATAGGATTAGACTGTCGGGGGACATCCAAAGATACACCGAGCTCCTCTGTCCTTCTGTCCCTCTCCATCCGCACGCTCTCATGTCCTACCACGGCGTGTTACTAACTTAGCTCCTTCCCCGGAGTCTCTGTGCTTTGTCGTCTTGCAGGTTACACAGTGGCTGAATCTGGATTGTGGATTGCAGCTGCGTCTCCTGCCTTGGCCCTGCCTGACATCCACTGCAACTGCTACTGCTGTTATTACATCCACTGTCACTGTTACTGTGATTGCATGTCTGTCTCTCTGTCTCTGTTTCTGTCTCTCTCTCTCTGACTGCATTTCTGTCTGTCTGTCTGTCTGTCTTGCTCTCCCTCTCTCACCCAACCGGTCGAGGCAGATGGCCGCCCACCCAGAGTCTGGTTCTGCCCGAGGTTTCTGCCTGTTAAAAGGAAGTTTTTCCTCACCACTGTCGCCAAGTGCTTGCTCATGGGGGAATCGTTGGTTCTCTGTAGATAAAAGAGCTTGGTCTGCACCAGCTCTATATGGAAAGTGTCCTGAGACAACTTCTGTTGTGATCTGCTCCCCCAGATCTTCTTGTACGGCAGGTGGACTCATTGCCGACACAGTGGAAGCAGAAGGCAAAACCCCCTTGTCAGACAACACGGTCAATAACTCGGATTTAATCACCTGTTTCTTCGCCTGTTTAGACACGGTGACATCAAAATAATCTGCAATAACAATTAATTGACCTTTTGTGCAAGGGTGCAATTTATCAAGACTAGGATGTGCCACAAAATCATCAAGATTAAACTCCATAGCCATAAGCACAGCGCACAAAAACCGATTACAAAAAAAATCCCTCCAAGTTAAAAAAAACCCAAAGGATGGCCTGAAAGCCCAAAACACCCAAAACCTGGCACAGCACACACATACACCAAAAACCAACAATTGGCACAGACTACCACACAACCAAAGTGGCGTCCAAAAAGATGGTGCTCACAACAATTACCAAAAGCACACAAAAGTAGGCAATACACAACGATGGCAAACAATACAAAGTATCAAAGTAACAACCCACAGTGTTAAGCTACGCATCAATTTACACCGGGAAAGAAACAAAAATTACAATGATACTATTCCCTTCCCACAGGTAACTCCAGGGAAGAGTCATAAAGCCACCAGCACTTAACAATGCCACCAGCACTTCAACCGTCCACGCAGACACATGAATGGACGAGCCCCCAAATATGTTATGGCCTCCATACAGACAACCAAAAAAAAAAATAATAATAATAATGGCTCCATAGGGAGTAAGAGGCAGCAACATACAAAGGAGGACGCCACACTAGGAGTATTGCTTTTTTTTCACAAGCTTTATTGGTCATCTAATCCAAACTATTAATCAAACACAAGAACAACCTAAAGAAAAACAAAAGGGGCTGGAGACCCCGGCCAAAAAGAACAAAAGAAGGGAAGACCCCAGCACCTAAACGAGCATGAGGGAGACCAACCCTACTTGGGGAAAAGAAGAACAGACGAGGAACAAAAGAAAACCTCTCACCACCTGTGCAGGTGTCTGTGCCATGTGCCACCCATCCCTACACTCCCTGTCCCTCTTATCCCCTCCTCCTCTCTCGACCTGAGTGCCAATTGCCCTCAGATGCGCAGCAGAGAGAGAGAGGGGGGAGAGCGAGAGAGAGAGAGAGAGCGAGAAAGCAGACTACTGCACGTAACATAGTATTAGATTCAAGTCCTTCTTGCCTTTCTCTGCTTCCATACTAGAAACTATTAGATTTATGGTTATAATGTTAAAAATAAAATGGCAATAATAAAGAGTTCTTGATAGCTAAATGTTTACATGCCACATGGCAGTATGGCCCTTACAACACTGCCTGTTCGATAACAGCCAGTGACCTTGTTGCATGTCACACCCCTCACCCAATATGAGAATATGAGTGTGTGTGTGTGTGTGTGTGTGTGTGTGTGTGTGTGTGTGTGTGTGTGTGTGTGTGTGTGTGTATTTGCACATATGGACATGCATGTACACTGTTGCTCCTAAAGTTGGAATAAAATATTTTTTTCCTCTTTCCATGAAATGATCCTGACAATGTGATTTATTCTTTACAGATAAAGTGTATATCTTCCCAGAACTTTATTAATCAATCTCTTCCAAACATATCACAATGAAAATGAAATCAGAATTAACCTACAAACTGTAGTCAGTCTTAAAGGTTGTAACAAGCCCGCACATTTGCATACTCCCACCCACCAGCCATATTAATAAGTGTTAACTTCTCTTTTTTTTTTTTTCACTCAAAAAACAAACATTTATATTGTATGTGACACAAAATACAGCAACTCAGTACTTTCAACACAATAAGTAAACCAAAAAAATACACACTTAAATACCTGAGAAACTACAAAATTCAAAGTGCAAAATCTCCCTATATTAACAGTTGTTGAATAATCTAGAAAATCATACTAGTGATTCACTTTTGTGTGTGTGTGTGTGTGTGTGTGTGTGTGTGTGTGTGTGTGTGTGTGTGTGTGTGTGTGTGTGGCCAGACAACATGTCCACCTGGGTACCATATGGGCTCAATGTGTGTTACCTGGGTACCAAGTGGGCATGGGCTAGAAGTGGGCAATTGGTCTGGCTTCCATATAGGTTCCATATGGGCTAAGTGGGCATGGGTTAGAACTAGGCAAATTTGGTGGGTTCTATATGGGTTACATATGGGCTAAGTGGGCATGGGTTAGAACTGGGCAACCATGGTTGGGTCCCATTAGGGCAGGGGTGGGCAACCTGTTCCACAAAGGGCCGCTGTGGCTGCAGGTCTTCTTCCCAACCAAGCAGCAGCACACCAGACTTGACTCATTCAATCAACTGATCTCACTCTTCAGACAGCTGATTGGTCAAACTGTGAGCTCTTGCTTGGTTGGAAAGAAGACCTGCAGCCACAGCGGCCCTTTGCGGAACAGGTTGTCCACCCCTGCATTAGGGTTATGTATGGGTGAAGTGGGCATGGGTTTGAACTGGTCAACCGTATCTGGGTGCCGTATGGGTTATGTGTGGGCCCAGTGGGCATGGGTTAGAACTGGTCAATCACATCTGGGTCCGGTAAGAGTTTTATATGGGCTAAGTGGGCATGGGCTGGAACTGGTCACCCATGTCAGGATCCCATATGGGCTATCTATGGGCTAAGGTGGCATGGGTTTGAACTGGTCAACCGTATCTGGGTGCCGTATGGGTTATGTGTGGGCTCAGTGGGCATGGCTTAATTCAATTCAATTCAATTTTATTTGTATAGCGCCAAATCACAACAGAAGTTGTCTCAGGACACTTTCCATATAGAGCTGGTACAGACCAAGCTCTTTTATCTACAGAGACCCAACGATTCCCTCATGAGCAAGCACTTTGCGACAGTGGCGAGGAAAAACTTCCTTTTAACCTCAGGCAGAACCAGGCTCTGGGTGGGTGGCCATCTGCCTCGACCGGTTGGGTTAGAGAGGGAGAGCAAGAGAGAGAGAGTGAGACAGACAGAGAGAGACAGACAGAAATGCAGTCAGAGAGAGAGAGATAGAGAGAGAGAGAGACAGAAACACAGACAGACAGACAGACAGACATGCAGTCACAGTAAAAGTGACATTGGATGTAATAACAGTAGTAGCAGTTGCAGTGGATGTCAGGCAGGGCCAAGGGAGGAGACGCAACTGCAATCCACAATCCAGATTCAGCCACTGTCTATGGGAACCTGCAAAATGACAAAGCACAGAGACTCCGGGGAAGGAGCTAAGTTAGTAACACACCATGGTAGGACATGAAAGCGTGCAGATGGAGAGGGAGAGAAAGACAGTGGAGCTCGGTGTATCTTTGGAGGTCCCCCGACAGTCTAATCCTATAGCAGCGTAACTAGGGTCTGGTCCAGGACAAGCCTGAGCCAGCCCTAACTATAAGCTGTATCAAAAAGGAAAGTTTTAAGCCTACTCTTAAATGCAGAGACAGTGTCTGCCTCCCGGACAAAGACTGGAAGATGGTTCCACAGGAGAGGAGCTTGATAGCTAAATGCTCTGACTCCTGTTCTGTCCTGTGCTTTTTGAGACTAGGGAGAGGGAAGTCTGGGCGTCCCTGCTTAGACTGCTCCCCCCGCGACCCGGCCCTGGATAAGCGGGAGAAAATGGATGGATGGAACCATAAGTAGGCCTGCATTCTGGGAACGCAGTGTTCGAGTGGGGTAATAAGGTACTATGAGCTCTTTAAGATAAGAAGGTGCCTGGCCATTTATGGCTTTGTAAGTAAGGAGGAGAATTTTAAATTCTATTCTAAACTTTACAGGGAGTCAGTGCAGAGTGGCTAATATTGGAGAAATATGATCTCTCTTCCTCATTTTTGTCAGAACACGTGCTGCAGCATTCTGGAGCAACTGGAGAATATTCAGCAACGAATTTGAGCAGCCTGATAGCAAAGAATTGCAATAATCCAGCCTGGATGTTACAAATGCATGGACTAGTTTTTCTGCATCATTTTGAGACAAAATATGCCTGATTTTCACGATATTACGTAGGTGAAAAAAGGCAGTCCTTGAAATTTGTTTTACATGGGAGTGAAAGGACATGTCCTGGTCAAAGATAACTCTCAGATTCTTTACAGTGGTGCTGGAGGCCAGCGCAATGCCATCCATAACTGCTATGTCATCAGAGAGTGACTTTCTAAGATGTTTAGGGCCTACTACTATAACTTCAGTTTTGTCTGAGTTTAGCATCAGAAAATTGCAGGTCATTCAGGTCTTTATGTCATGAAGACATGCTTGTAGTCTAGTTAACTGACTGGTTTCTTCCGGCTTCATTGATAAATATAGCTGGGTATCATCTGCATAGCAATGAAAATTTATTGAGTGCTTCCTGATAATCTTACCTAAAGGAAGCATATATAAGGTGAATAGAATTGGTCCAAGCACAGAACCCTGCGGAACTCCATAGCTGACTTTAGTGAGCACAGAGGAGTCGTCATTAACGCGTACAAACTGAGAGCGATCTGACAAGTAGGATTTAAACCAGCTTAGTGCAGTTCCCTTAATGCCAATGAAGTGTTCCAGTGTCTGCAATAGGATGCCATGGTCAATGGTGTCAAATGCAGCACTAAGATCCAATAAGACTAGTACAGAGACAAATCCTTTATACAGTTTAAAATTCTCCTCCTTACTTACAAAGCCATAAATGACCAGGCACCTTCTTATCTTAAAGAGCTCATAGTACCTTATTGCCCCACTCAAACACTGCGTTCCCAGAATGCAGGTCTACTTATGGTTCCTAAAATCTCAAAAAGCAGAACAGTCAGAGCATCAGCTATCAAGCTCCTCTCCTGTGGAACCATCTTCCAGTCTTTGTCCGGGAGGCAGACACTGTCTCTACATTTAAGAGTAGGCTTAAAACTTTCCTTTTTGATAAAGCTTATAGTTAGGGCTGGCTCAGGCTTGTCCTGAACCAGCCCCTAGTTATGCTGCTATAGGATTAGACTGTCGGGGGACATCCAAAGATACACCGAGCTCCTCTGTCCTTCTGTCCCTCTCCATCCGCACGCTCTCATGTCCTACCACGGCGTGTTACTAACTTAGCTCCTTCCCCGGAGTCTCTGTGCTTTGTCGTCTTGCAGGTTACACAGTGGCTGAATCTGGATTGTGGATTGCAGCTGCGTCTCCTGCCTTGGCCCTGCCTGACATCCACTGCAACTGCTACTGCTGTTATTACATCCACTGTCACTGTTACTGTGATTGCATGTCTGTCTCTCTGTCTCTGTTTCTGTCTCTCTCTCTCTGACTGCATTTCTGTCTGTCTGTCTGTCTGTCTTGCTCTCCCTCTCTCACCCAACCGGTCGAGGCAGATGGCCGCCCACCCAGAGTCTGGTTCTGCCCGAGGTTTCTGCCTGTTAAAAGGAAGTTTTTCCTCACCACTGTCGCCAAGTGCTTGCTCATGGGGGAATCGTTGGTTCTCTGTAGATAAAAGAGCTTGGTCTGCACCAGCTCTATATGGAAAGTGTCCTGAGACAACTTCTGTTGTGATCTGCTCCCCCAGATCTTCTTGTACGGCAGGTGGACTCATTGCCGACACAGTGGAAGCAGAAGGCAAAACCCCCTTGTCAGACAACACGGTCAATAACTCGGATTTAATCACCTGTTTCTTCGCCTGTTTAGACACGGTGACATCAAAATAATCTGCAATAACAATTAATTGACCTTTTGTGCAAGGGTGCAATTTATCAAGACTAGGATGTGCCACAAAATCATCAAGATTAAACTCCATAGCCATAAGCACAGCGCACAAAAACCGATTACAAAAAAAATCCCTCCAAGTTAAAAAAAACCCAAAGGATGGCCTGAAAGCCCAAAACACCCAAAACCTGGCACAGCACACACATACACCAAAAACCAACAATTGGCACAGACTACCACACAACCAAAGTGGCGTCCAAAAAGATGGTGCTCACAACAATTACCAAAAGCACACAAAAGTAGGCAATACACAACGATGGCAAACAATACAAAGTATCAAAGTAACAACCCACAGTGTTAAGCTACGCATCAATTTACACCGGGAAAGAAACAAAAAGTCATAAAGCCACCAGCACTTAACAATGCCACCAGCACTTCAACCGTCCACGCAGACACATGAATGGACGAGCCCCCAAATATGTTATGGCCTCCATACAGACAACCAAAAAAAAAAATAATAATAATAATGGCTCCATAGGGAGTAAGAGGCAGCAACATACAAAGGAGGACGCCACACTAGGAGTATTGCTTTTTTTTCACAAGCTTTATTGGTCATCTAATCCAAACTATTAATCAAACACAAGAACAACCTAAAGAAAAACAAAAGGGGCTGGAGACCCCGGCCAAAAAGAACAAAAGAAGGGAAGACCCCAGCACCTAAACGAGCATGAGGGAGACCAACCCTACTTGGGGAAAAGAAGAACAGACGAGGAACAAAAGAAAACCTCTCACCACCTGTGCAGGTGTCTGTGCCATGTGCCACCCATCCCTACACTCCCTGTCCCTCTTATCCCCTCCTCCTCTCTCGACCTGAGTGCCAATTGCCCTCAGATGCGCAGCAGAGAGAGAGAGGGGGGAGAGCGAGAGAGAGAGAGAGAGCGAGAAAGCAGACTACTGCACGTAACATAGTATTAGATTCAAGTCCTTCTTGCCTTTCTCTGCTTCCATACTAGAAACTATTAGATTTATGGTTATAATGTTAAAAATAAAATGGCAATAATAAAGAGTTCTTGATAGCTAAATGTTTACATGCCACATGGCAGTATGGCCCTTACAACACTGCCTGTTCGATAACAGCCAGTGACCTTGTTGCATGTCACACCCCTCACCCAATATGAGAATATGAGTGTGTGTGTGTGTGTGTGTGTGTGTGTGTGTGTGTGTGTGTGTGTGTGTGTGTGTGTGTGTGTATTTGCACATATGGACATGCATGTACACTGTTGCTCCTAAAGTTGGAATAAAATATTTTTTTCCTCTTTCCATGAAATGATCCTGACAATGTGATTTATTCTTTACAGATAAAGTGTATATCTTCCCAGAACTTTATTAATCAATCTCTTCCAAACATATCACAATGAAAATGAAATCAGAATTAACCTACAAACTGTAGTCAGTCTTAAAGGTTGTAACAAGCCCGCACATTTGCATACTCCCACCCACCAGCCATATTAATAAGTGTTAACTTCTCTTTTTTTTTTTTTCACTCAAAAAACAAACATTTATATTGTATGTGACACAAAATACAGCAACTCAGTACTTTCAACACAATAAGTAAACCAAAAAAATACACACTTAAATACCTGAGAAACTACAAAATTCAAAGTGCAAAATCTCCCTATATTAACAGTTGTTGAATAATCTAGAAAATCATACTAGTGATTCACTTTTGTGTGTGTGTGTGTGTGTGTGTGTGTGTGTGTGTGTGTGTGTGTGTGTGTGTGTGTGTGTGTGTGTGGCCAGACAACATGTCCACCTGGGTACCATATGGGCTCAATGTGTGTTACCTGGGTACCAAGTGGGCATGGGCTAGAAGTGGGCAATTGGTCTGGCTTCCATATAGGTTCCATATGGGCTAAGTGGGCATGGGTTAGAACTAGGCAAATTTGGTGGGTTCTATATGGGTTACATATGGGCTAAGTGGGCATGGGTTAGAACTGGGCAACCATGGTTGGGTCCCATTAGGGCAGGGGTGGGCAACCTGTTCCACAAAGGGCCGCTGTGGCTGCAGGTCTTCTTCCCAACCAAGCAGCAGCACACCAGACTTGACTCATTCAATCAACTGATCTCACTCTTCAGACAGCTGATTGGTCAAACTGTGAGCTCTTGCTTGGTTGGAAAGAAGACCTGCAGCCACAGCGGCCCTTTGCGGAACAGGTTGTCCACCCCTGCATTAGGGTTATGTATGGGTGAAGTGGGCATGGGTTTGAACTGGTCAACCGTATCTGGGTGCCGTATGGGTTATGTGTGGGCCCAGTGGGCATGGGTTAGAACTGGTCAATCACATCTGGGTCCGGTAAGAGTTTTATATGGGCTAAGTGGGCATGGGCTGGAACTGGTCACCCATGTCAGGATCCCATATGGGCTATCTATGGGCTAAGGTGGCATGGGTTTGAACTGGTCAACCGTATCTGGGTGCCGTATGGGTTATGTGTGGGCTCAGTGGGCATGGCTTAATTCAATTCAATTCAATTTTATTTGTATAGCGCCAAATCACAACAGAAGTTGTCTCAGGACACTTTCCATATAGAGCTGGTACAGACCAAGCTCTTTTATCTACAGAGACCCAACGATTCCCTCATGAGCAAGCACTTTGCGACAGTGGCGAGGAAAAACTTCCTTTTAACCTCAGGCAGAACCAGGCTCTGGGTGGGTGGCCATCTGCCTCGACCGGTTGGGTTAGAGAGGGAGAGCAAGAGAGAGAGAGTGAGACAGACAGAGAGAGACAGACAGAAATGCAGTCAGAGAGAGAGAGATAGAGAGAGAGAGAGACAGAAACACAGACAGACAGACAGACAGACATGCAGTCACAGTAAAAGTGACATTGGATGTAATAACAGTAGTAGCAGTTGCAGTGGATGTCAGGCAGGGCCAAGGGAGGAGACGCAACTGCAATCCACAATCCAGATTCAGCCACTGTCTATGGGAACCTGCAAAATGACAAAGCACAGAGACTCCGGGGAAGGAGCTAAGTTAGTAACACACCATGGTAGGACATGAAAGCGTGCAGATGGAGAGGGAGAGAAAGACAGTGGAGCTCGGTGTATCTTTGGAGGTCCCCCGACAGTCTAATCCTATAGCAGCGTAACTAGGGTCTGGTCCAGGACAAGCCTGAGCCAGCCCTAACTATAAGCTGTATCAAAAAGGAAAGTTTTAAGCCTACTCTTAAATGCAGAGACAGTGTCTGCCTCCCGGACAAAGACTGGAAGATGGTTCCACAGGAGAGGAGCTTGATAGCTAAATGCTCTGACTCCTGTTCTGTCCTGTGCTTTTTGAGACTAGGGAGAGGGAAGTCTGGGCGTCCCTGCTTAGACTGCTCCCCCCGCGACCCGGCCCTGGATAAGCGGGAGAAAATGGATGGATGGAACCATAAGTAGGCCTGCATTCTGGGAACGCAGTGTTCGAGTGGGGTAATAAGGTACTATGAGCTCTTTAAGATAAGAAGGTGCCTGGCCATTTATGGCTTTGTAAGTAAGGAGGAGAATTTTAAATTCTATTCTAAACTTTACAGGGAGTCAGTGCAGAGTGGCTAATATTGGAGAAATATGATCTCTCTTCCTCATTTTTGTCAGAACACGTGCTGCAGCATTCTGGAGCAACTGGAGAATATTCAGCAACGAATTTGAGCAGCCTGATAGCAAAGAATTGCAATAATCCAGCCTGGATGTTACAAATGCATGGACTAGTTTTTCTGCATCATTTTGAGACAAAATATGCCTGATTTTCACGATATTACGTAGGTGAAAAAAGGCAGTCCTTGAAATTTGTTTTACATGGGAGTGAAAGGACATGTCCTGGTCAAAGATAACTCTCAGATTCTTTACAGTGGTGCTGGAGGCCAGCGCAATGCCATCCATAACTGCTATGTCATCAGAGAGTGACTTTCTAAGATGTTTAGGGCCTACTACTATAACTTCAGTTTTGTCTGAGTTTAGCATCAGAAAATTGCAGGTCATTCAGGTCTTTATGTCATGAAGACATGCTTGTAGTCTAGTTAACTGACTGGTTTCTTCCGGCTTCATTGATAAATATAGCTGGGTATCATCTGCATAGCAATGAAAATTTATTGAGTGCTTCCTGATAATCTTACCTAAAGGAAGCATATATAAGGTGAATAGAATTGGTCCAAGCACAGAACCCTGCGGAACTCCATAGCTGACTTTAGTGAGCACAGAGGAGTCGTCATTAACGCGTACAAACTGAGAGCGATCTGACAAGTAGGATTTAAACCAGCTTAGTGCAGTTCCCTTAATGCCAATGAAGTGTTCCAGTGTCTGCAATAGGATGCCATGGTCAATGGTGTCAAATGCAGCACTAAGATCCAATAAGACTAGTACAGAGACAAATCCTTTATACAGTTTAAAATTCTCCTCCTTACTTACAAAGCCATAAATGACCAGGCACCTTCTTATCTTAAAGAGCTCATAGTACCTTATTGCCCCACTCAAACACTGCGTTCCCAGAATGCAGGTCTACTTATGGTTCCTAAAATCTCAAAAAGCAGAACAGTCAGAGCATCAGCTATCAAGCTCCTCTCCTGTGGAACCATCTTCCAGTCTTTGTCCGGGAGGCAGACACTGTCTCTACATTTAAGAGTAGGCTTAAAACTTTCCTTTTTGATAAAGCTTATAGTTAGGGCTGGCTCAGGCTTGTCCTGAACCAGCCCCTAGTTATGCTGCTATAGGATTAGACTGTCGGGGGACATCCAAAGATACACCGAGCTCCTCTGTCCTTCTGTCCCTCTCCATCCGCACGCTCTCATGTCCTACCACGGCGTGTTACTAACTTAGCTCCTTCCCCGGAGTCTCTGTGCTTTGTCGTCTTGCAGGTTACACAGTGGCTGAATCTGGATTGTGGATTGCAGCTGCGTCTCCTGCCTTGGCCCTGCCTGACATCCACTGCAACTGCTACTGCTGTTATTACATCCACTGTCACTGTTACTGTGATTGCATGTCTGTCTCTCTGTCTCTGTTTCTGTCTCTCTCTCTCTGACTGCATTTCTGTCTGTCTGTCTGTCTGTCTTGCTCTCCCTCTCTCACCCAACCGGTCGAGGCAGATGGCCGCCCACCCAGAGTCTGGTTCTGCCCGAGGTTTCTGCCTGTTAAAAGGAAGTTTTTCCTCACCACTGTCGCCAAGTGCTTGCTCATGGGGGAATCGTTGGTTCTCTGTAGATAAAAGAGCTTGGTCTGCACCAGCTCTATATGGAAAGTGTCCTGAGACAACTTCTGTTGTGATCTGCTCCCCCAGATCTTCTTGTACGGCAGGTGGACTCATTGCCGACACAGTGGAAGCAGAAGGCAAAACCCCCTTGTCAGACAACACGGTCAATAACTCGGATTTAATCACCTGTTTCTTCGCCTGTTTAGACACGGTGACATCAAAATAATCTGCAATAACAATTAATTGACCTTTTGTGCAAGGGTGCAATTTATCAAGACTAGGATGTGCCACAAAATCATCAAGATTAAACTCCATAGCCATAAGCACAGCGCACAAAAACCGATTACAAAAAAAATCCCTCCAAGTTAAAAAAAACCCAAAGGATGGCCTGAAAGCCCAAAACACCCAAAACCTGGCACAGCACACACATACACCAAAAACCAACAATTGGCACAGACTACCACACAACCAAAGTGGCGTCCAAAAAGATGGTGCTCACAACAATTACCAAAAGCACACAAAAGTAGGCAATACACAACGATGGCAAACAATACAAAGTATCAAAGTAACAACCCACAGTGTTAAGCTACGCATCAATTTACACCGGGAAAGAAACAAAAAGTCATAAAGCCACCAGCACTTAACAATGCCACCAGCACTTCAACCGTCCACGCAGACACATGAATGGACGAGCCCCCAAATATGTTATGGCCTCCATACAGACAACCAAAAAAAAAAATAATAATAATAATGGCTCCATAGGGAGTAAGAGGCAGCAACATACAAAGGAGGACGCCACACTAGGAGTATTGCTTTTTTTTCACAAGCTTTATTGGTCATCTAATCCAAACTATTAATCAAACACAAGAACAACCTAAAGAAAAACAAAAGGGGCTGGAGACCCCGGCCAAAAAGAACAAAAGAAGGGAAGACCCCAGCACCTAAACGAGCATGAGGGAGACCAACCCTACTTGGGGAAAAGAAGAACAGACGAGGAACAAAAGAAAACCTCTCACCACCTGTGCAGGTGTCTGTGCCATGTGCCACCCATCCCTACACTCCCTGTCCCTCTTATCCCCTCCTCCTCTCTCGACCTGAGTGCCAATTGCCCTCAGATGCGCAGCAGAGAGAGAGAGGGGGGAGAGCGAGAGAGAGAGAGAGAGCGAGAAAGCAGACTACTGCACGTAACATAGTATTAGATTCAAGTCCTTCTTGCCTTTCTCTGCTTCCATACTAGAAACTATTAGATTTATGGTTATAATGTTAAAAATAAAATGGCAATAATAAAGAGTTCTTGATAGCTAAATGTTTACATGCCACATGGCAGTATGGCCCTTACAACACTGCCTGTTCGATAACAGCCAGTGACCTTGTTGCATGTCACACCCCTCACCCAATATGAGAATATGAGTGTGTGTGTGTGTGTGTGTGTGTGTGTGTGTGTGTGTGTGTGTGTGTGTGTGTGTGTGTGTATTTGCACATATGGACATGCATGTACACTGTTGCTCCTAAAGTTGGAATAAAATATTTTTTTCCTCTTTCCATGAAATGATCCTGACAATGTGATTTATTCTTTACAGATAAAGTGTATATCTTCCCAGAACTTTATTAATCAATCTCTTCCAAACATATCACAATGAAAATGAAATCAGAATTAACCTACAAACTGTAGTCAGTCTTAAAGGTTGTAACAAGCCCGCACATTTGCATACTCCCACCCACCAGCCATATTAATAAGTGTTAACTTCTCTTTTTTTTTTTTTCACTCAAAAAACAAACATTTATATTGTATGTGACACAAAATACAGCAACTCAGTACTTTCAACACAATAAGTAAACCAAAAAAATACACACTTAAATACCTGAGAAACTACAAAATTCAAAGTGCAAAATCTCCCTATATTAACAGTTGTTGAATAATCTAGAAAATCATACTAGTGATTCACTTTTGTGTGTGTGTGTGTGTGTGTGTGTGTGTGTGTGTGTGTGTGTGTGTGTGTGTGTGTGTGTGTGTGTGGCCAGACAACATGTCCACCTGGGTACCATATGGGCTCAATGTGTGTTACCTGGGTACCAAGTGGGCATGGGCTAGAAGTGGGCAATTGGTCTGGCTTCCATATAGGTTCCATATGGGCTAAGTGGGCATGGGTTAGAACTAGGCAAATTTGGTGGGTTCTATATGGGTTACATATGGGCTAAGTGGGCATGGGTTAGAACTGGGCAACCATGGTTGGGTCCCATTAGGGCAGGGGTGGGCAACCTGTTCCACAAAGGGCCGCTGTGGCTGCAGGTCTTCTTCCCAACCAAGCAGCAGCACACCAGACTTGACTCATTCAATCAACTGATCTCACTCTTCAGACAGCTGATTGGTCAAACTGTGAGCTCTTGCTTGGTTGGAAAGAAGACCTGCAGCCACAGCGGCCCTTTGCGGAACAGGTTGTCCACCCCTGCATTAGGGTTATGTATGGGTGAAGTGGGCATGGGTTTGAACTGGTCAACCGTATCTGGGTGCCGTATGGGTTATGTGTGGGCCCAGTGGGCATGGGTTAGAACTGGTCAATCACATCTGGGTCCGGTAAGAGTTTTATATGGGCTAAGTGGGCATGGGCTGGAACTGGTCACCCATGTCAGGATCCCATATGGGCTATCTATGGGCTAAGGTGGCATGGGTTTGAACTGGTCAACCGTATCTGGGTGCCGTATGGGTTATGTGTGGGCTCAGTGGGCATGGCTTAATTCAATTCAATTCAATTTTATTTGTATAGCGCCAAATCACAACAGAAGTTGTCTCAGGACACTTTCCATATAGAGCTGGTACAGACCAAGCTCTTTTATCTACAGAGACCCAACGATTCCCTCATGAGCAAGCACTTTGCGACAGTGGCGAGGAAAAACTTCCTTTTAACCTCAGGCAGAACCAGGCTCTGGGTGGGTGGCCATCTGCCTCGACCGGTTGGGTTAGAGAGGGAGAGCAAGAGAGAGAGAGTGAGACAGACAGAGAGAGACAGACAGAAATGCAGTCAGAGAGAGAGAGATAGAGAGAGAGAGAGACAGAAACACAGACAGACAGACAGACAGACATGCAGTCACAGTAAAAGTGACATTGGATGTAATAACAGTAGTAGCAGTTGCAGTGGATGTCAGGCAGGGCCAAGGGAGGAGACGCAACTGCAATCCACAATCCAGATTCAGCCACTGTCTATGGGAACCTGCAAAATGACAAAGCACAGAGACTCCGGGGAAGGAGCTAAGTTAGTAACACACCATGGTAGGACATGAAAGCGTGCAGATGGAGAGGGAGAGAAAGACAGTGGAGCTCGGTGTATCTTTGGAGGTCCCCCGACAGTCTAATCCTATAGCAGCGTAACTAGGGTCTGGTCCAGGACAAGCCTGAGCCAGCCCTAACTATAAGCTGTATCAAAAAGGAAAGTTTTAAGCCTACTCTTAAATGCAGAGACAGTGTCTGCCTCCCGGACAAAGACTGGAAGATGGTTCCACAGGAGAGGAGCTTGATAGCTAAATGCTCTGACTCCTGTTCTGTCCTGTGCTTTTTGAGACTAGGGAGAGGGAAGTCTGGGCGTCCCTGCTTAGACTGCTCCCCCCGCGACCCGGCCCTGGATAAGCGGGAGAAAATGGATGGATGGAACCATAAGTAGGCCTGCATTCTGGGAACGCAGTGTTCGAGTGGGGTAATAAGGTACTATGAGCTCTTTAAGATAAGAAGGTGCCTGGCCATTTATGGCTTTGTAAGTAAGGAGGAGAATTTTAAATTCTATTCTAAACTTTACAGGGAGTCAGTGCAGAGTGGCTAATATTGGAGAAATATGATCTCTCTTCCTCATTTTTGTCAGAACACGTGCTGCAGCATTCTGGAGCAACTGGAGAATATTCAGCAACGAATTTGAGCAGCCTGATAGCAAAGAATTGCAATAATCCAGCCTGGATGTTACAAATGCATGGACTAGTTTTTCTGCATCATTTTGAGACAAAATATGCCTGATTTTCACGATATTACGTAGGTGAAAAAAGGCAGTCCTTGAAATTTGTTTTACATGGGAGTGAAAGGACATGTCCTGGTCAAAGATAACTCTCAGATTCTTTACAGTGGTGCTGGAGGCCAGCGCAATGCCATCCATAACTGCTATGTCATCAGAGAGTGACTTTCTAAGATGTTTAGGGCCTACTACTATAACTTCAGTTTTGTCTGAGTTTAGCATCAGAAAATTGCAGGTCATTCAGGTCTTTATGTCATGAAGACATGCTTGTAGTCTAGTTAACTGACTGGTTTCTTCCGGCTTCATTGATAAATATAGCTGGGTATCATCTGCATAGCAATGAAAATTTATTGAGTGCTTCCTGATAATCTTACCTAAAGGAAGCATATATAAGGTGAATAGAATTGGTCCAAGCACAGAACCCTGCGGAACTCCATAGCTGACTTTAGTGAGCACAGAGGAGTCGTCATTAACGCGTACAAACTGAGAGCGATCTGACAAGTAGGATTTAAACCAGCTTAGTGCAGTTCCCTTAATGCCAATGAAGTGTTCCAGTGTCTGCAATAGGATGCCATGGTCAATGGTGTCAAATGCAGCACTAAGATCCAATAAGACTAGTACAGAGACAAATCCTTTATACAGTTTAAAATTCTCCTCCTTACTTACAAAGCCATAAATGACCAGGCACCTTCTTATCTTAAAGAGCTCATAGTACCTTATTGCCCCACTCAAACACTGCGTTCCCAGAATGCAGGTCTACTTATGGTTCCTAAAATCTCAAAAAGCAGAACAGTCAGAGCATCAGCTATCAAGCTCCTCTCCTGTGGAACCATCTTCCAGTCTTTGTCCGGGAGGCAGACACTGTCTCTACATTTAAGAGTAGGCTTAAAACTTTCCTTTTTGATAAAGCTTATAGTTAGGGCTGGCTCAGGCTTGTCCTGAACCAGCCCCTAGTTATGCTGCTATAGGATTAGACTGTCGGGGGACATCCAAAGATACACCGAGCTCCTCTGTCCTTCTGTCCCTCTCCATCCGCACGCTCTCATGTCCTACCACGGCGTGTTACTAACTTAGCTCCTTCCCCGGAGTCTCTGTGCTTTGTCGTCTTGCAGGTTACACAGTGGCTGAATCTGGATTGTGGATTGCAGCTGCGTCTCCTGCCTTGGCCCTGCCTGACATCCACTGCAACTGCTACTGCTGTTATTACATCCACTGTCACTGTTACTGTGATTGCATGTCTGTCTCTCTGTCTCTGTTTCTGTCTCTCTCTCTCTGACTGCATTTCTGTCTGTCTGTCTGTCTGTCTTGCTCTCCCTCTCTCACCCAACCGGTCGAGGCAGATGGCCGCCCACCCAGAGTCTGGTTCTGCCCGAGGTTTCTGCCTGTTAAAAGGAAGTTTTTCCTCACCACTGTCGCCAAGTGCTTGCTCATGGGGGAATCGTTGGTTCTCTGTAGATAAAAGAGCTTGGTCTGCACCAGCTCTATATGGAAAGTGTCCTGAGACAACTTCTGTTGTGATCTGCTCCCCCAGATCTTCTTGTACGGCAGGTGGACTCATTGCCGACACAGTGGAAGCAGAAGGCAAAACCCCCTTGTCAGACAACACGGTCAATAACTCGGATTTAATCACCTGTTTCTTCGCCTGTTTAGACACGGTGACATCAAAATAATCTGCAATAACAATTAATTGACCTTTTGTGCAAGGGTGCAATTTATCAAGACTAGGATGTGCCACAAAATCATCAAGATTAAACTCCATAGCCATAAGCACAGCGCACAAAAACCGATTACAAAAAAAATCCCTCCAAGTTAAAAAAAACCCAAAGGATGGCCTGAAAGCCCAAAACACCCAAAACCTGGCACAGCACACACATACACCAAAAACCAACAATTGGCACAGACTACCACACAACCAAAGTGGCGTCCAAAAAGATGGTGCTCACAACAATTACCAAAAGCACACAAAAGTAGGCAATACACAACGATGGCAAACAATACAAAGTATCAAAGTAACAACCCACAGTGTTAAGCTACGCATCAATTTACACCGGGAAAGAAACAAAAAGTCATAAAGCCACCAGCACTTAACAATGCCACCAGCACTTCAACCGTCCACGCAGACACATGAATGGACGAGCCCCCAAATATGTTATGGCCTCCATACAGACAACCAAAAAAAAAAATAATAATAATAATGGCTCCATAGGGAGTAAGAGGCAGCAACATACAAAGGAGGACGCCACACTAGGAGTATTGCTTTTTTTTCACAAGCTTTATTGGTCATCTAATCCAAACTATTAATCAAACACAAGAACAACCTAAAGAAAAACAAAAGGGGCTGGAGACCCCGGCCAAAAAGAACAAAAGAAGGGAAGACCCCAGCACCTAAACGAGCATGAGGGAGACCAACCCTACTTGGGGAAAAGAAGAACAGACGAGGAACAAAAGAAAACCTCTCACCACCTGTGCAGGTGTCTGTGCCATGTGCCACCCATCCCTACACTCCCTGTCCCTCTTATCCCCTCCTCCTCTCTCGACCTGAGTGCCAATTGCCCTCAGATGCGCAGCAGAGAGAGAGAGGGGGGAGAGCGAGAGAGAGAGAGAGAGCGAGAAAGCAGACTACTGCACGTAACATAGTATTAGATTCAAGTCCTTCTTGCCTTTCTCTGCTTCCATACTAGAAACTATTAGATTTATGGTTATAATGTTAAAAATAAAATGGCAATAATAAAGAGTTCTTGATAGCTAAATGTTTACATGCCACATGGCAGTATGGCCCTTACAACACTGCCTGTTCGATAACAGCCAGTGACCTTGTTGCATGTCACACCCCTCACCCAATATGAGAATATGAGTGTGTGTGTGTGTGTGTGTGTGTGTGTGTGTGTGTGTGTGTGTGTGTGTGTGTGTGTGTGTGTATTTGCACATATGGACATGCATGTACACTGTTGCTCCTAAAGTTGGAATAAAATATTTTTTTCCTCTTTCCATGAAATGATCCTGACAATGTTATTCTTTACAGATAAAGTGTATATCTTCCCAGAACTTTATTAATCAATCTCTTCCAAACATATCACAATGAAAATGAAATCAGAATTAACCTACAAACTGTAGTCAGTCTTAAAGGTTGTAACAAGCCCGCACATTTGCATACTCCCACCCACCAGCCATATTAATAAGTGTTAACTTCTCTTTTTTTTTTTTTCACTCAAAAAACAAACATTTATATTGTATGTGACACAAAATACAGCAACTCAGTACTTTCAACACAATAAGTAAACCAAAAAAATACACACTTAAATACCTGAGAAACTACAAAATTCAAAGTGCAAAATCTCCCTATATTAACAGTTGTTGAATAATCTAGAAAATCATACTAGTGATTCACTTTTGTGTGTGTGTGTGTGTGTGTGTGTGTGTGTGTGTGTGTGTGTGTGTGTGTGTGTGTGTGTGTGTGTGGCCAGACAACATGTCCACCTGGGTACCATATGGGCTCAATGTGTGTTACCTGGGTACCAAGTGGGCATGGGCTAGAAGTGGGCAATTGGTCTGGCTTCCATATAGGTTCCATATGGGCTAAGTGGGCATGGGTTAGAACTAGGCAAATTTGGTGGGTTCTATATGGGTTACATATGGGCTAAGTGGGCATGGGTTAGAACTGGGCAACCATGGTTGGGTCCCATTAGGGCAGGGGTGGGCAACCTGTTCCACAAAGGGCCGCTGTGGCTGCAGGTCTTCTTCCCAACCAAGCAGCAGCACACCAGACTTGACTCATTCAATCAACTGATCTCACTCTTCAGACAGCTGATTGGTCAAACTGTGAGCTCTTGCTTGGTTGGAAAGAAGACCTGCAGCCACAGCGGCCCTTTGCGGAACAGGTTGTCCACCCCTGCATTAGGGTTATGTATGGGTGAAGTGGGCATGGGTTTGAACTGGTCAACCGTATCTGGGTGCCGTATGGGTTATGTGTGGGCCCAGTGGGCATGGGTTAGAACTGGTCAATCACATCTGGGTCCGGTAAGAGTTTTATATGGGCTAAGTGGGCATGGGCTGGAACTGGTCACCCATGTCAGGATCCCATATGGGCTATCTATGGGCTAAGGTGGCATGGGTTTGAACTGGTCAACCGTATCTGGGTGCCGTATGGGTTATGTGTGGGCTCAGTGGGCATGGCTTAATTCAATTCAATTCAATTTTATTTGTATAGCGCCAAATCACAACAGAAGTTGTCTCAGGACACTTTCCATATAGAGCTGGTACAGACCAAGCTCTTTTATCTACAGAGACCCAACGATTCCCTCATGAGCAAGCACTTTGCGACAGTGGCGAGGAAAAACTTCCTTTTAACCTCAGGCAGAACCAGGCTCTGGGTGGGTGGCCATCTGCCTCGACCGGTTGGGTTAGAGAGGGAGAGCAAGAGAGAGAGAGTGAGACAGACAGAGAGAGACAGACAGAAATGCAGTCAGAGAGAGAGAGATAGAGAGAGAGAGAGACAGAAACACAGACAGACAGACAGACAGACATGCAGTCACAGTAAAAGTGACATTGGATGTAATAACAGTAGTAGCAGTTGCAGTGGATGTCAGGCAGGGCCAAGGGAGGAGACGCAACTGCAATCCACAATCCAGATTCAGCCACTGTCTATGGGAACCTGCAAAATGACAAAGCACAGAGACTCCGGGGAAGGAGCTAAGTTAGTAACACACCATGGTAGGACATGAAAGCGTGCAGATGGAGAGGGAGAGAAAGACAGTGGAGCTCGGTGTATCTTTGGAGGTCCCCCGACAGTCTAATCCTATAGCAGCGTAACTAGGGTCTGGTCCAGGACAAGCCTGAGCCAGCCCTAACTATAAGCTGTATCAAAAAGGAAAGTTTTAAGCCTACTCTTAAATGCAGAGACAGTGTCTGCCTCCCGGACAAAGACTGGAAGATGGTTCCACAGGAGAGGAGCTTGATAGCTAAATGCTCTGACTCCTGTTCTGTCCTGTGCTTTTTGAGACTAGGGAGAGGGAAGTCTGGGCGTCCCTGCTTAGACTGCTCCCCCCGCGACCCGGCCCTGGATAAGCGGGAGAAAATGGATGGATGGAACCATAAGTAGGCCTGCATTCTGGGAACGCAGTGTTCGAGTGGGGTAATAAGGTACTATGAGCTCTTTAAGATAAGAAGGTGCCTGGCCATTTATGGCTTTGTAAGTAAGGAGGAGAATTTTAAATTCTATTCTAAACTTTACAGGGAGTCAGTGCAGAGTGGCTAATATTGGAGAAATATGATCTCTCTTCCTCATTTTTGTCAGAACACGTGCTGCAGCATTCTGGAGCAACTGGAGAATATTCAGCAACGAATTTGAGCAGCCTGATAGCAAAGAATTGCAATAATCCAGCCTGGATGTTACAAATGCATGGACTAGTTTTTCTGCATCATTTTGAGACAAAATATGCCTGATTTTCACGATATTACGTAGGTGAAAAAAGGCAGTCCTTGAAATTTGTTTTACATGGGAGTGAAAGGACATGTCCTGGTCAAAGATAACTCTCAGATTCTTTACAGTGGTGCTGGAGGCCAGCGCAATGCCATCCATAACTGCTATGTCATCAGAGAGTGACTTTCTAAGATGTTTAGGGCCTACTACTATAACTTCAGTTTTGTCTGAGTTTAGCATCAGAAAATTGCAGGTCATTCAGGTCTTTATGTCATGAAGACATGCTTGTAGTCTAGTTAACTGACTGGTTTCTTCCGGCTTCATTGATAAATATAGCTGGGTATCATCTGCATAGCAATGAAAATTTATTGAGTGCTTCCTGATAATCTTACCTAAAGGAAGCATATATAAGGTGAATAGAATTGGTCCAAGCACAGAACCCTGCGGAACTCCATAGCTGACTTTAGTGAGCACAGAGGAGTCGTCATTAACGCGTACAAACTGAGAGCGATCTGACAAGTAGGATTTAAACCAGCTTAGTGCAGTTCCCTTAATGCCAATGAAGTGTTCCAGTGTCTGCAATAGGATGCCATGGTCAATGGTGTCAAATGCAGCACTAAGATCCAATAAGACTAGTACAGAGACAAATCCTTTATACAGTTTAAAATTCTCCTCCTTACTTACAAAGCCATAAATGACCAGGCACCTTCTTATCTTAAAGAGCTCATAGTACCTTATTGCCCCACTCAAACACTGCGTTCCCAGAATGCAGGTCTACTTATGGTTCCTAAAATCTCAAAAAGCAGAACAGTCAGAGCATCAGCTATCAAGCTCCTCTCCTGTGGAACCATCTTCCAGTCTTTGTCCGGGAGGCAGACACTGTCTCTACATTTAAGAGTAGGCTTAAAACTTTCCTTTTTGATAAAGCTTATAGTTAGGGCTGGCTCAGGCTTGTCCTGAACCAGCCCCTAGTTATGCTGCTATAGGATTAGACTGTCGGGGGACATCCAAAGATACACCGAGCTCCTCTGTCCTTCTGTCCCTCTCCATCCGCACGCTCTCATGTCCTACCACGGCGTGTTACTAACTTAGCTCCTTCCCCGGAGTCTCTGTGCTTTGTCGTCTTGCAGGTTACACAGTGGCTGAATCTGGATTGTGGATTGCAGCTGCGTCTCCTGCCTTGGCCCTGCCTGACATCCACTGCAACTGCTACTGCTGTTATTACATCCACTGTCACTGTTACTGTGATTGCATGTCTGTCTCTCTGTCTCTGTTTCTGTCTCTCTCTCTCTGACTGCATTTCTGTCTGTCTGTCTGTCTGTCTTGCTCTCCCTCTCTCACCCAACCGGTCGAGGCAGATGGCCGCCCACCCAGAGTCTGGTTCTGCCCGAGGTTTCTGCCTGTTAAAAGGAAGTTTTTCCTCACCACTGTCGCCAAGTGCTTGCTCATGGGGGAATCGTTGGTTCTCTGTAGATAAAAGAGCTTGGTCTGCACCAGCTCTATATGGAAAGTGTCCTGAGACAACTTCTGTTGTGATTTGGCGCTATACAAATAAAATTGAATTGAATTGAATTGAATTGAATTGAATTGAATTGAATTGAATTGAATTGAATTGAATTGAATTGAATAAGACTAGTACAGAGACAAATCCTTTATCAGATGCAATTAGAAGGTCATTTGTAACTTTAACCAGTGCTGTCTCTGTGCTATGATGCACTCTAAATCCTGACTGGAAATCCTCAAATAAACTATTATTGTTTAGAAAGTTGCACAGCTGATTGGCAACTGCTTTCTCAAGAGTTTTTGAGAGAAAGGGAAGGTTGGATATCGGTCTATAGTTGGCTAAAAACCCTGGATCAAGAGTAGGCTTTTTAAGAAGCGGTTTTATCACAGCTACTTTAAAGGACTGGGGTACATAGCCTGTTGATAAAGACAGACTGATCATGTCTAATACTGAAGAGTCAATTAGAGGTAATACTTCTTTAAACCGCTTAGTCAGGATGGGATCTAAAACACAGGTTGATGATTTTGATGATGCAATTATTGAAATTAGTTGGTGAAGGTCGACGGGAGTAAAGCAGTCTAAAACTGCGACAGGCTGAGTAACAGTTTCTACGGTTTCTGTGTTTGAAGACAAAACAGTACCTATTGACGGCAGGAGCTGATGAATTCTGTCTCTAATAGTTAGAATTTTATCATTAAAGAAGCTGTTTACTGTTCAGAGCTAAAGGAATACATGGTTCAACAGAATTATGGCTCTCTGTCAGCCTAGCTACAGTGCTGAAGAGAAACCTGAGATTATTCTTATTTTCCTCTATTAGTGCTGTAGCAGAACTGGCCTCTAACTGACCTTCTCTTACCCTCTCTGCGTTCCTTCAGGAGAAATGGGGTTGTAAAGCATCCCAACTTTCAAGAGCTATTAACCATTTGAACTGTTTACAGGGAAGGTGTTAATTTCAGAGATGTATGGACAAGAGGCATCTCCTCCATGTTTTCTTTTCAGGGAAGCCAGAGACACAGACACCTCAACATCAAAGGTTGCCCCCTCCTCACCTTCTCCTCACTATGTTTCTCATGGCAATGCTAATTATCTCCTGATAGCCCCAAGAGAGATCAAGACAGTAAAACTGGAGGGACAAATGCCATGCCTCATAGGAATCCACAAACCAGATAGGGCTGATGGGTTGTAAATTGGACATTCCTGAACTTGTGGTGTATGCTTGTGTGCTTTTTCCTAATACTCCAGGATAACCAAACTTCTATGTTGAACCTAACTTTTGATGTTTTCACCTTACAGGACTCACAATATGTACAGATGCAGCAGCCTCGAAATTCCCCTCCAAGCCAGAGGCCATCCAGCTCCCAGCCGGCTCCCAGCCGGCTGCCAGCCAGCTACCAGTCCCCCCCTCCTCTTGGGGGTGTGCCCAGAATCCACTATAAACACGCCTCTTCATTCAATTGCAGGGTGTCACCAGGAGATGGCGTGTCCCTCACAGGAACACATCTCAGGGGCAAAGATTTTTACTCCACTACATTCACCTGCTTTAGTAGGCTTATTTGTAGTTAGGCAGTCACAGTTACTCAACTATTTTACGTTGATTATTTAGATCAACTTAGAAAAATACTTCTCGCACAAAGTCTTAAAAAAGTCTTAAATGTGTGTTTCCATCAGCCTGTTTTAATGCATATTTTCGATTTGCAAACAGAAAATTCCTAAGTTTTTCAACTTACAACTTACAATATACTGTATGAATGTTTTTGTGATTGTTGCGATCAAAAAAAACAAACTCATGTAAAAAAGTTGTATATAATCACTTCCTATATGATAATAAGCATACTTCACATTACAGAGACAGTCGAAAAGATTCAGTTCCCATCTTAAAAAAAACAAGTTTTAAGTTGAGAATATGAAGTATCAGCTCAAAGTTACCAAATCATGGGCGGATATTTGGTGCAGTTGGTAGAGCGTCTGCCCCATGTATGAAATTCTCTGCAGCGGCTATGGGTTCAATTCCCTCTTTCAGCCCTTTGCTGCATGTTATGTTCTTCTTTGAAAAAAAAAGTTACAAAATCATTCCTGAGTCATAAAAGTGATGTAGCTTTACAAAACAGCCTGTGACTCCAAGAATAAACAGGCTCCATCTGTTTACATAGAGTTTGCTTTTGATAATTATCAACAAAAATGATGACCTAATTTTACTTTACATGCGCTGGAACAGAGACAGAGCTGCAGGAGCAGAGCGCGTCATCTGGAGATTCCAGGGCTCGCCTATGTTTTCCGCAACAGGCGCGCGGCTCTCGGCAAAAATAGACCAGGAAGCGGCCAGTAGACAGTCATATTAGTATTGGTTGAATATGCGCTAATTTTTGCGATCGCAAGATTTCCTGGTCGGACTTTTCAGCCAACAACGCGGCCGGCTCGACACTACACATGCCTGACAGAGTGACAGACAGGAGAACATCATGACGCCCGTGGTGATGATGCGCGATGTGTCAGTGAAACTACAGGTTTACTCAGCTCTGAAGTGTGCCGGGAGTTAATCGCTTCAAATGCACAAATGCAGTGAAGTTCACAAACCACCAACAGTTTATAGAATAGGATGGACTGTCTATCAGTGGCCATTAGAGCAGCTCTCTAATAATTAAAATAGATGTCACACTGTGCGGAAGAGCTTAATAAGTTAACAAGAGATTTGGCCACGACAGCTGAAATGTAAACTTCTGTGATGCAAAACTGTGTTTGCTTCTGATGTCTAAGTGTGAAGCGTTTTAAATCACGTGCATCTTCTTTGTACTCAGAAGCACATCAAGAATGCATTTTTTACTCCGGAAATTATGAAGAATCAACAAAATATCACAGCCTAGAGAAGGATCACAAACTTTTCAATGTCTACTGTCAATTTAGTCGCCTTTATATTTATTTATTTACGTGCATAACGGGCTGTCTGCCACCAGCTTTGTGTGGAAATACTTCAAAATATGAAACAATGAAACAATTGGATTTATACTTTATCCAAAATCGGGGTGAAATATTGCATGCCACGGATTAGATAGATACAGAAATCATCATCTGAGAAATACTCATGATACTGATTTCACTGTTTATTGGGCGTTTTCATGTGTGTGTGTTAACTGATTGGTCAATAAAAACAAGTAGATTGGCCCATCTACATTGGCCCATTGGCCCTTTATGCCCCACAACATTGTTTTTTTTCATTGGTCTGATTGGCCCATTAGGATTATTCATGATTGAATGTAGGTGTCCGTGCAGGGGATGAGGCTCGCTGGCTGCGGAGGGAGAGTTGATGTTGTAGTAAGAACCTGTGTCTGCCTGGTCTAACATGATGAAGTCCTGTTGAACATTTCCGTTTCCCAAAAAAACATTTATTTGAGGTGCAGCGGCACAATATTAATATCAAACACGCGTGCACAACGCCTGACGTAAAAAAACGCATTCTTGGTGCGCTTCTGAGTACTATGTTTACCCGCGACTATAACTTTTTTTCAATAGTTACTGTTTATATTCATTGCGTGAACAGTCTGAAAAAAGAGACAGAGACACAGAGAGGACACAGACAGTCACACAGACAGAGTGATGAAAAAGATCAGTGATAATTAACTACAGTATATTAAGCCTATGATGTTGAACATCGCAGTGCGCAGTGCGAGCCATCTGCTGCGCTCCGCAGCCGCCTGTGAAGGCGAACGAAATCTGGAACCTTTCAGCTCAATGACATGACTTTGAAAGCACCAAGTGACTTGTTTTAACGAATTTCGTTAGATTAAAATATGTAGAACTGTAAAATATCACTTCCGTGAGGCTGTTCAATCAGATCACAGGCTGAAATTGGCATTTCATCCTCCCGTCCCTCCCTCTTCAGTGCACTGTAAATGATTTCTGTCCAGTAATATACAGTACACACACATACAGAAACTGCATATTGCTGGTCGCCGCATCAAATAGCGACCCGCAAATCTAAAATGCGCTACAAACAGGAAACCCACCAACTGAAAAGCTGAGTGGCTCCGCGAATCAGGCAGAGTATTAAACATTTAACTGTTTAGCAGTTCAAAATACTAGAAAAACACGACGCACAACTTCTGTTATTCATGATTAATTTTCTGGGCACAAATCACTCGGCACGCGGAGATGCGCTGGGAGCCTCTCCAAAGGTGGAGAGAGATGTGGAGGAAAAGGCAGGATGGGCAGATGAGCAGATCCAAGAAGTTTGTGAACGAGCACTACAATAATGTGGATGATTAAGCATAATTATATTTAAAAAACTGCACAGGGTGCTCTACTAGACAAGCAGTTTTTCTTACAGCAGTGGAGGCTATGTGCAGATCTAATGAACGACTCAGCAAAGCTGACACGGTAACCAATTATAATGACTGCTCCTCCTGGTGTACTGATCGAGTGAGTGCAGGTAGTTTCCGCAAATGGAGCTTAGGGGCGTTACGAGTTGGCCCCGCGCCGATGACATCATCACGGGGGATCTCATTACAGTCACGAACCCGCCTACTGCAGAGCAGGGACCGGTCACGGACTCGCCAGGGCCCCAGCATGAGATTAGGGGAATTTCGAGGCCGCTACATGTGTATAATATTGATGTTTTTCCAGTTTCTCTAACTTGAAGAATGACAAAGTTGTGATTTTAACTGTTATATAAAGTTTGTCTGAATTTTTACCATGGAACCATACTGCCATCTAGAGGTTCGTAACGGTCAGGTTGAATATGTTTGATGTGATGCGTTTAATAAGTAACTGTAATAGTGATAATCATTTTGGGCAAATATAGTCTGCCTTTCTTTGTTTCTTTATTTTGTGTTAGTTATACCTTGAGTCATCATACATATTAGGATGGATATTATAAATTGTTACCATGATTATCGTTTAATGTTGTCATCCACTCAAAGGACTTGTCTAATACATGTTGTGAACAATGTTGAAATGTCATTGAAAATCGTCCATTCAAAATATATGTGATTGACCATAGTGAGAAGTAGATGAGCCCCTCGTATGAGTCATTAATTAATTCGAGCTCCATGAGGCGAGATTACATTGCGCGCCGCAAACCGTCTCACGTGTGCGACGGCCTGCCCATTAGTCACGCCCCGGAGCGGGATTTAAATGTCTGTAGCCGCAGCATGAATTCAATGCGCGTTACTCAGTCTTGTCTTAAGTTATGTTACGTTATGTTTTAGTTTGTTTGTTACTTCTTAGTTGTCTTAGTCTTGTACAGTCGTTTTGCTCGTTAAGTTTTTCCCGTCTTCGAGCTACTCAAAAGCCATACCGAGTAGCGTGATTTACTTTTCAGAAGACGTGTTTCTATAGTTTTGCCGTAAACTTTAATTTTCTAAGTCACATTTTTTTGTTTTAGTATCTGTAAATTTTAGTCAAATAATAAGAATTTTGTAGACCCTTTTCGACCGGCCATCGAAGAGACTATCAATTTTGTTACTATCAGTCTAAAATAATTCTTTACGGACTCAACCGAACCAAACTCTGCAGCCAGCTGTTGATTCTTGGTCTGGCTAATGACCATCCCGAGCCGTCCCTCATCTGTAACCGACACCATAGAACCAGTTCCAGAGACGTCACCGTCTAACATCAGCTCTTCACCTTGGTGTGCCTGGGCCTTCCACTGGACCACCAAGCAGATCGAGCCACGGACGAACATCTGGAACATCTTCGAGTTAGTTCGGAGCAGAACGCACCGGGATGCCATCAGTCAAGTAGGCATGCTAAGCAGGTTTGAATAAGAGTTGGTCCGTGAGGTTAAGAGATGGTCAAGTTATCCAAATTCTCTCCATTAGTCGTTTAGTCCCTTAACTCTGTGTTCGCGTCCCCATTATTCTCTTTCAACTACTTCTCACTATCGTCAACTTGTTTTACCATTGTGTTGCCATAAGTTTCTTTTGTGTTATGTCATATGACCTCATATCTTCTGTCTTACCATTCATGATACATTATTCATTACCCATAAATGTACTTAATAAATGAGATTCTGATTTAAGTCCTGGTTAGACGGTGTCCTTTTAAGCTGAATATATACGATCCCTGTATCCAGAGTTTACACTTCAGATTATCAGACTGTTTTACTGTTAGTTCATTCGTTAGAATTTTATCAGCGTTATAGCAGTTAATTTCTGCAGTCCTTCTTAGCTGAGGAAGGTGGTGCCCCGTCATTTTATCAACGAATGCAACATCAAATTAAGTTAGTATCCCCTACAGTGCAGAGTAATAGGCTGCCCTGGCACTGCGGAGGGCTTTCCTGGATATTTTGAGACTGTCTTGCCAGGCGAACCGAAATTCTTCCAAATTGGTAGAACGCCATTTCCTTTCTATTTTCCGTGAAGTTTGCTTTAATTTGCGGGTTTGAGGAGTATACCATGGAGCTAACCTCCCCTGTTTAATTTTCTTCTTTTTTAGGGGAGCAACAGAGTCAAGTGTCATACTCAATCAACCTGTAGCACTATCAACCAGGTAGTCAATCTGGGAGGGACTAACGTTAGCTTAAGAATCCTCCATTGTATTGAGACATGGCATAGAATTAAATACTGATGGGATCATATCCTTAAATTTAGCAACAGCACTATCAGACGGGAGTCTGGTATAAGAATTTTTGCCGACTGGGTGGTAGTCTGGTAATATGAATTCAAAAGTTATTAAATGATGGTCCGACAAAAGAGGATACTGTGAGGAGACTATTAAGTCTTCAATTTCAATGCCATATGTCAGAACAAGGTTGAGGGTGTGATTAAAACAGTGAGTCGTTTCATGTACATTCTGATGGAAGCCAACTGAGTCTAATACTGAGATAAACGCAGTGCTAAAGCTTTCGTTATCAACGTCGACATGAACATTAAAGTCACCTACAATAATTACTTTATCTGTTTTAAGGACCATATCTGGGTGCCGTATGGGTTATGTGTGGGCTCAGTGGGCATGGGCTGGAACTGGTCACCCATGTCTGGATCCCATATGGGCTATCTATGGGCTAAGTGGGCATGGGTTATAACTGGGCAACCATTGCTGGGTCCCATTAGGGTTATGTATGGGTGAAGTGGGCATGGGTTTGAACTGGTTAACCATATCTGGGTGCCGTATGGGTTCTGTGTAGGCCAGTGGGCATGGGTTAGAACTGGTCAACCACATCTAGTTAGGTTTAGATAAAGGCGCAGTGCTCTTGGGGGAGCACTCCGAGGGGCATGGGCTCTCGGGGCTCAAAGGATCTTTGATCCTTGGGAATACTTAAAAGACTGGCCCAGTGTGATGTTAAATAAAATGTGCTTGGAGGATTGGGCCACAGTGCAGGCCAGCCACGGGAACTTGTATGTTTATCAAAGTCCCCCCTCTCTCTCCAGGGTCTCTGCTGTAACATTTCAGGCTGTCATTACTTAAAAAAGAGCAAGCTTTGTGCAGTATAATAAAAGAATAAATTATAAGTGCTAAGATGTGAATGTAAGGAGTCAGACATAAAACAAGAGGGATTAGTAAAACATAAGTGCTAAAAACATAAAATAAGTGCCTTCAAAGAAGTGCTGTTTAGGATTGAGTAAGGGCTTAGGGTTATATAACCCATTAGCGTTATGTATGGGCTATGAGCCTTTTCGGTGTCTCATGACAGTAGTGCAAAACAGACGGATAAAATAACAAACCACAATGAAAAAATCCAACTCATGTAATTATTTTACCATACCCCTGGCCAGTGGCGAACTTAGCCATTTGGGGACTCCAGGCGAACAGTCATTTGGGGGCCCCTGCATCTACCAGTCTAATGTAGTCAGTGTCAGTGTAATCCATATTGGATTAAACATCCTTTGCTATGGATATTGCAAACTCTAATATTGTGCTAAAGCATGGATGTGTGCAAATAGATTTGAATTTGTTTCAGCTTTGGTTTTCCTGATCTTCAGCCCCTGAAGCATGTTCTCATTGACAAGATAATCTAGATTCTTCAAACTCTTAACAAAGATTCATAAAACCTTGGTTATTCATTATTTGACATTTGTTAATCCAGGGTTAAATAAAGATTTATTTAAAAAAAAGGAAAAAGAGATTTAAAGACACTATTGATGAATACGAGCTTTTGCGGCAATTTTCCAAATGTGACTAAAATTGTAATCATGGAAATTTCCATGAAAGAAATTAAATCAAGGAAGTGTACGTCGCCCGTATTGGCGTCACCGGGGCCGCGCCCTGGAGCCAGGCCTGGGGTTGGGGCTCACAGGCGAGCACCTGGTGGCCGGGTCTTTGCCCACGGGACCCGGCCGGGCACAGCCCGAAGGAGCGACGTGGACCCGCCTTCCCGTGGGCCCACCACCCGCAGGAAGGATCAGAAGGGGCCGGTGCTATGTGATATGGGTGGCAGTCGTGGGCGGGGGCCCCGACAACCCAAACCCTGGACGACTCTGGCTATGGGGACATGGAATGTCACCTCACTGTGGGGGAAAGAGCCTGAGCTAGTGCGGGAGGTTGAGCGGTACCGGCTAGAGATAGTCGGGCTCACCTCTACGCACAGTCTGGGCTCTGGAACCCAACTCCTCGAGAGAGGCTGGACTCTCTTCGACTCTGGAGTTGCCCGCAGTGAGAGGCGGCGAGCTGGTGTGGGCTTGCTTATAGCCCCCCAGCTCAGCCGCCATGTGTTGGAGTTCTCCCCACTGAGCGAGAGGGTCGCTTCCCTGCGCCTTCAGGTCGGGGATAGGTCTCTCATTGTTGTTTCGGCCTACGGGCCGAACAGTAGCGTAGAGTACCCGGCCTTCTTGGAGTCCCAAGGAGGGGTACTGGAAAGTGCTCCGACCGGGGACTCCATTGTTCTGCTGGGGGACTTCGCTGCTCACGTGGGCAGCGACAGTGACACCTGGAGGGGTGTGATTGGGAGGAACGGCCTCCCCGATCTGAACCCGAGTGGTGTTCTGTTATTGGATTTCTGTGCTAGTCACAGTTTGTCCATAACGAACACCATCTTCAAGCATAAGGGTGTCCATCAGTGCACGTGGCACTAGGACACCCTAGGCCGGAGGTCAATGATCGACTTTGTAGTCGTATCATCTGACCTTCGGCAGTATGCCTTGGACACTCGGGTAAAGAGAGGGGCTGAGCTGTCAACTGATCACCACCTGGTGGCGAATTGGATTCGCTGGCAGGGGAAGAAGCAGGACAGACTTGGCAGACCCAAATGTACCGTGAGGGTCTGTTGGGAACGTCTGGTGGAACCCGCTGTTAGGGAAGTTTTCAACTCCCACCTCCGGGAGAGCTTCAACCAGATCCCGAGGGAGGTTGGAGACATTGAGTCTGAATGGACCATGTTCTCCACTTCCATTGTTGATGCAGCCATCCGTAGCTGTGGCCGTAAAGTTGGTGGTGCCTGTCGTGGCGGCAACCCCTGAACCTGGTGGTGGACATCGGAAGTAAGGGATGCCGTCAAGCTGAAGAAGGAGTTCTATCGGGCCTGGTTGGCTCATAGGACTCCTGAGGCAGCTGATGGGTACCGGCAGGCCAAGCGTGCGGCAGCTCGGGCAGTTGTAGAAGCAAAAACTCGGGTCTGGGAGGAGTTCAGGGAGGCCATGGAGGAGGCCTACCGGTTGGCCTTGAGGAATTTCTGGCAAACCGTTCGGCGCCTCAGGAGGGGGAAGCAGCTTTCTGTCAACACTGTTTACAGTGGAGGTGGGGAGCTGTTGACCTCAACTGGGGATATTGTCGGGCAGTGGAATGAATACTTTGAGGATCTCCTCAATCCCTCTGTCATGTCTTCCGTAGAGCAAGTAGAGACTGGGGACTTGGAGGTTGATTCATTCATCACAATCAAGAGAATGGATGGATGGATGGAAATTTCCAAAAGCAACTGTAATTTAATTACACATTTTCTCCCAGTAATGTAATGGATTACAATTACATAAAATTTGTAATTAAATTACGTAACTTCCTTATGGGAAGAGAGGAGAGAGGAACGGCAGACAGAGACTTCTCTGACAGGTGAGCTGCAGGTGAGTCAGCTGAGCACAGCACCATCCACCATCAGGTGATGCACATGCAGATGTCTGTGTTTTTTGTCCCCTTAACAGGGGCTGCGCTGCATAACTGGCACATATGTAAATCCTCCAGTGTAACTTTTTACCATAAGTGGAGGTCACATTCCCATTGAGGTGATGACATAAGGAGCTAATTTCAAGGAAAAAAAATGTTATCATTATCCGTAATCATGTACATCTCTAATGCAGCCTTCACATTTGACTTTACAATTTGTGATGTTTAAGCAATCAGATGTGCTGGGGGCGGACATTGCGCAAGACCCCAGTGTGTGTCTATGAGCTGTATGTAGACATAACTACTATTTATAAAATGGTTGTGACAATAAAACGGCTCATGCTGAAGCAGCGCCAATGTTGGAAATGCAGCATCATGCCGAAGAAGCCCTGAATTAGACATATTGTAAAGAGATTTTTATAAAAACAATAAGACAAAATAAGAGGGCATTTTGGGGCCTTATATGGGGCCCGGGGCTGGCTTATTTTTGACCCCAGCTGTTACTGTTGTGAAGCACCCTGTTACTTGTTTAGTCTATAACCTCATCATCATTGTAAGCGCCATTTATCATTTGTAAGTTTGTTTACTGTTTTCCTGTCTCTACATTTAAGAGTAGGCTTAAAACTTTCCTTTTTGATAAAGCTTATAGTTAGGGCTGGCTCAGGCTTGTCCTGGACCAGCCCCTAGTTATGCTGCTATAGGATTAGACTGTCGGGGGACATCCAAAGATACACCGAGCTCCTCTGTCCTTCTGTCCCTCTCCATCCGCACGCTCTCATGTCCTACCACGGCGTGTTACTAACTTAGCTCCTTCCCCGGAGTCTCTGTGCTTTGTCGTCTTGCAGGTTCCCATGGACAGTGGCTGAATCTGGATTGTGGATTTCAGCTGCATCTCCTGCCTTGGCCCTGCCTGACATCCACTGCAACTGCTACTGCTGTTATTACATCCACTGTCACTGTTACTGTGACTGCATGTCTGTCTCTCTGTCTCTGTCTCTGTCTCTTTCTCTTTCTCTTTCTCTCTCTCTCTCTCTCTCTCTCTCTCTCTCTCTCCCTCTGACTGCATTTCTGTCTGTCTGTCTGTCTGTCTGTCTGTCTGTCTGTCTCACTCTCCCTCTCTTGCTCTTCCTCTCTCACCCAACCGGTCGAGGCAGATGGCCGCCCACCCAGAGTCTGGTTCTGCTCGAGGTTTCTGCCTGTTAAAAGGAAGTTTTTCCTCGCCACTGTCGCCAAGTGCTTGCTCATGGGGGAATTGTTGGTTTCTTTGTAGATAAAAGAGCTTGGTCTGTACCAGCTCTATATGGAAAGTGTCCTGAGACAACTTCTGTTGTGATTTGGCGCTATACAAATAAAATTGAATTGAATTGAATTGTTGAATTGTAGTTATTGTTGAGCAAAAATGTGAGAGTTTAAATTTAGGGTTAAAGAATATTGCTGAGCCTTTTGTGAGATTTTGTTTCTGTTTGTTTTGCCCTCTGAGCTTTATTTTCTCATTCTGTGTAGTTTCCCTTAATTAGCAAGACAGTAAGAGGAAGTGGAATTTTATTGTGAAAGTTCCGTTTCATGAATAAACGAGTGATGGTGGAGCAACACGGTTGTTTTACCGTCGGCGTTGCCACCTAGCCGACTCAACGTGTAAAACGTCTCATGTCGTCCTTAGATTAAGAAGTTAGAAAAATGTTGACTAAAGATAGCCACTACAATCATCATCATCATCATCATCATCATCATCATCATCATCATCATCATCATCATCAATGTTAGGCTATTGTTATTGTCATCATCTGTATTACTAGGCTATTTTATCTTTTATATCTTTTATAACAATTATTGTTACTACTGTGAAGCACAAATTACTTGTTTGTTATTTGTTTCATCATTCATTTGTCCAAAAACTTCCCATTGGAAGTCCCATATTTTGTTTTTTAGAAAGTTGCCTTCTGGTCTTCCATTTATCGATAGATTGTCCATTTTCCAATAATATATAACACTTTTATGAGAGCCAAAATCATCATTACATAATTTATTATTGCTTATATAAGATACACCCTGGAACCACCTGAAACTCCTGCAGGGCCTATAAGTAAGGAATAATGCCCGTCCAATGCGAAGCCACAGAACCTGCAGCTGTTATATTAGGCCTAATCAGTGGAGGGAAGTGAGATGATTGCTTAACGTTATGTTTCGTGATGAAAAGTACCATTTCAGAGGGCAAGTGCACCTCTAACCGCTTGTGTGTTTTGTTTCAAAGAATCAAAGTCCACAGATCGTTTTTATCGCAAGAAATATTATCCACCATTCACTCTGATCATTAAATGTGCATCAAGCAAGTAAGTCTATCCTAAATTGTTTTTATAAATATTGTCCACCATTCACTCAAGCAAGCAAGCAAGTAAGTAAGTAAGGTAAGCAACACAGAAACTAACATATGTTCTGAGTTTCTGTTGCCATGGTTAACAACTAGCGTTTTAGCCAGTGCAAAAATTTGGAACAATCAGGCTATTTGGAGTTGCAAATGCTATTAGTTCACAACTATCTCGTGAATCACCTCCTGTAGTAGACACTCTAACTCTCCGGGTCAACAATGATGGCTTATCCCTCTCCAAAAGCTCGAAAAATGAGTTGTGGCCTATTTTGGCCAAGATTAAAGAAATTCCGACATCTGATGTATTTATCATTGGTCTGTATGCAGGCCCCTCAAACCCCCTTCTGTTGGTGAATACTTGAAAGATTTTATTCAGGACCTCAAGCTATTAACTTCCCAGGGTTTAGATTATAATGGGAAACATTATAATGTCGCTCTTCCAGGTGCCTTCATCTGTGATGCACCTGCCCGTGCCTTCTTAAAAGGTATCAAGGGCCATACAAGCTATAGTGCCTGTGAGCGCTGTGTAGAGCACGGGTTTTATCTAAATGGCAAGGTTGTTTTTCCTGACCTGAATGAACCACTCAGAACTGATATAACGTTTGAAAGTAGGTGTGATGAGGGACATCACCATTGTGACTCACCTTTACTAGAGCTGGGAATGGGGATGGTTTCAAGTTTTGTACTTGACTACATGCATTTAGTTTGCTTAGGAACAGTTAGGAGACTTATCCCAGTGAGCAAAAAGTGGTCCAAAAAACGTCAAGAAGATGTGTTCTTCGTACATCCAGAAGACGTTCTCAGAGAAGCCAGAATGAAAGGTTTCTTTATGTCTTTTCGAGATGTTGAATAGATGTTTAACTTTCAATGTTATATAGACATTATTAAAACACGTTTTCTGCACGTCATTACTAAACATCTGGCATATGTTGTACAGGGAGCCAGAAAGAATGTTTTTACTACATCTTTCCTAGACGTTGAAAAGACGTTTTACTTTCAATGTTATAGACAACATTAAAATAGGTTTTCAGGACGTTAGAAAGGTTACAGGCGTCACTAAACTAAGTTGTTTAACATCATGAAGACCTCATTGAAGGCGTCAGAATGAACATTATTGCGTCTTGGGCATTGTTATTTACTCATTGCAATACATTTTAGACAATTATTGGACATCCAGAAATCCTGAATGTATGTCAACATAGCCCACATTTTCTCTGGCTCCAATTTTTTTTTATTTATTTATTTATTTATTTTTTTTGCAGGGTTTATTAGTAAGAACATCTTATCAAAGTTGTATACTTCACCTGTTCAAGCTTTCTACATTGTATAACAGCTTCTTTACACTCTAGTCATTGCATTTCACGGTAAACAGTATCTGATGCAACATTCTACATGGATTTTCCACAACAGACATGATTTCTGACATAATTGTTTTTAATATGACCTGTAACAAACCAGTAATACAAAAAATGACAAAAAAAAAAACAGTTTTATACGAAGAAATCTAGAAAAACACTGAACTTTCTGAACAGAAACTCACTCACACAATCTCACTCTCACACACACACACACAATAACACTCTTTCCCACTCACAAGCTCACTCTCACAACAAACAAGCAAAACTTTTGTAACAACATGAATGTATATGAAAATATAAAACACTGAACTCACACTAACACACACAAAAAAACATGTGCGCGCACACACACACACACACACACACACACACACACACCCCACTCTTCCAGGGGCATGTTTTAAATGATCAGCAGCCGTCCTTATGGTTGATTCAGTGGCTGTGGGGTCCCACTGCATCATAGCAGCTGAAAGAAAACGGCCAAAAAAAATCAAATTAAAATACTTAAAAAAAAAAAACAGTAATGTTCATAGACCTCAGCACTGTCTCGGTGCTGATGCATTTACTGTGGTGTTTAAATGAGCTTTAAAACACACCCTCTAACGACAAACAGAAATTGTCGTTTTCCTATCCATACATGACATCGGAAACAAGACTTAAGGAAAAATTTCAGTTGCTAACGCAGCTGAAGACTCAGGTAGCCATGTGTAGACCGTCACAGCCACTGTACAGCTGGCATGACCAGCAGCTCCCTGGGTTTTTAGACTTCGGTGGAAAAGCAGGCAACAGATGACCCCCTGGTTAGCTTTAAATCATCCGACAAAACCTGGGAGACACCAGACAGTTAGCAGTGCGGCCCCGGTCTACTAGCTTTTATCGCTACGTCATGCTAACGTTAGCGAGCCGGCTAACTGTAATGGCCTAACAGTTTTTCAAATCGGATAAGTCATAGTCTGGAAAGGTGTGTTGAACTTAGATAAGCAGACATAGACTTGTGAATTTTAGGTTTTTGTGGGAGTTAAATCTAAATTCTTACCTCGGGTCCTCCCCTTGCCCCCCCCACCCCCCACCCCCACCCCCCACATTAAATTAAATTAAATTAAATTAAATTAAATTAAATTAAATTAAATTAAATGCACACACTTATCAGAAAGTTTGTTATTGGTTTTGAGAAAAAATACTGCGTGACAGCACGTGTGATAATATTTCTTTCAGTTTCGCTCTGAGAAAGTGACTGCAGTGATGACACCCAATTTCCATTAGAGTCAATTGTTACTGAGAAATTTGACTTTTTGACCAAATATAAGCCCTATACTTGATTTAGAAATGTAGAGCTACCTTAGTGGGCTAAATAAAAAATCCCAAAAATTATTTGTGGGATAAGAGCGAAATGTGTGATTTGTTATGCCCTTCCCTTTGAATAATATCTGTTTTTTTTTTTATTGTCCTTTTGTTGTTCACGTCAAACTGTTGACACAACATCTTCACCTGAGTGGGACATTGTTTGATTTTATGCCAACCCTGGCTCATTAACATAGGCCTATTTAAGACAAGTAAGGCTTGGTCCTTAATGATTACATTCAGGAGATCATCAGCTCTGCAGGTATACTCTGTATACCCACCACCACAAAACTATACTGTAGTCTATGTGGTAAAGGTTTGAACAATGAAACCGCCTATATTTTTTTTATTTATTATTGGGCATGTTAAGCACACTTCATCTCACATAAATTGCAATAACATCTTTTGCAATACATCACGTGAGCGAAAAGGGCTACGGGAAAAACCTTATAGCTTATCAAAGTCCTGCCCCAATTACTTCACGTCAATTATTAGTTTTGACATCCACACAAACATACACCAGCAGCTAGCAGTACAGAGCTGCAGTGGAGTACAAACCTTGGCATTCAGAGAGTCCAAACACAATCCCACAGTCTCAATCTTCGAATAACAACAGCTTTGCCTTGTTACCTGTCTAGGGCTGGGCGATAAGACGATAGCGATATGTCTCGCGATAGACACGTCATCAATATCAATAAAAAATGCGTTCGATAAGCCAGGTTATAAACATCTCTTACACATGCTTTTTTTTTTTTTTTTTTTTTTTACACACTTGCAATAAAAATAGAATTGAATAGTTCATGTATGTTTAGAGTAAGAAGAGTGACTAAAGTTGTTCATATGTCTAGGCTGGTTTTATAATTCAGTCAAGTCTACCTCAGTTTCTGCTATGTTTCCAAAACACTGCACATATCTGAAAACATTTTATTCAGCAGAAGGTGAATCAGCTTGTGAACTTCCTGCACTAAACCTGCAGAAATAAAAAGTTCTCAGGTTTTTCTCTGTTTACATTTTTACACTTTTTTTTACATTTATTATTTGAGTGTTTTCCATGGCTGTGTTGACATTTCCTTTCCTTTCTGCCTTGATAGCTGAGGGGATTACAATCAGAGGAAGGTTCAATTTAAAATAAAAATGTTTAAATTGAATGTACTTTTCTCCTGGTCCTTATTTTAAATAGGTCATAAAAAATATCAATAATTATCGATCAATATCACCCATATAAAACACTTATATCGCAATAGAGTTTTCAGCCATATCGCCCAGCCCTATACCCGTCTCAGTCAGTATTCGTGTGTTATCTCCCATTGATGTTCAAACTGGCAGTGACCTTGACAGTGTTTTCAAAACAGTCTTTCCATGAGTGCTATGTTGACTCTTCCCCAAATTGACGAGCTTTTCTGGCGATGTCTGCGTTGTTTTTGGTGAGATTCTCATTTATGAAGACGTCCTTTCCAAATTTACCCATGCATATGTGACAGTTGAGTCCCATCACTATGCCTCCTGCCCTGGCTACTTGGCGAAGGAGATATCCCTTTGGCTAAATGGTTAGGAGGCATGACTCTAACACGGGAGTCTGTGATTTGGAGCCTGCCCGGGCCCTCTTCACCATGCCACACATAGTGTGCACATGTATTCATGTGAGTGTGTTAGGCTATGTGGTGAGTTTCAAATGACATAAGCCACAGTAGCTTCACAATCACATAAATGGCCAAAATACATTTTATTATTCATAAAGGTAGCCAAATTATTTAGTTTAGTTTTGGAGTACTTCAAAATCATCATCATTGTCAGATGCTGATGCAACAGCTGACAGGACAATTTCATCAAATAGGCCTAATCCTGGATGTCCAAGGCAGAGCGTCTATTTGCAACTTATTTTGGTAGACGTCCAGACCAGGTCAGGTTGGTCGTCGCAATGTCATTTATCAATTAATTTTGGATGTCCAATACAGGTCACGGCCTTGTCATTTGCAGCTCATTTTGGATGTCTGTAGACGTCCAGAACTGGGTAAGGGGTGCACGTATAATCCCAATGTCATTTATCAACAAATTCTGGATGTCCAATACACGTCCAAATCATGGACAAGCAGTATGTCTTTTTGCAACTCATTCTGGTTGTCTGTAGACATCCAGAGCCGGGTCAGGCTAGACTTATAATCGCAATGTTATTTATCAACTTATTCTTGATGTCACGTACGTAAACATGGTCAAGCAAAACGTCTTTTTGCATCTCATTTTGGTTGTTAATAGACGTCCAGAACTGGGTCAGGGTGCACATACAATCGCAATGTCATTTATCAACTAATTCTGGATGTCATATAGACGTCCAGATCATGGCCAACTAAAACGTATTTTTGCAACTCATTCTGGCTTTCTGTAGACGCCCAGAACCGGCTCAGGCTGGACGTGCAATCCCAATGTCATTTATCAACTAATTCTTGACGTCCCATACACGTCCAGATCATGGCCAAGCAGAACGTCAGGATGGACGTATAATAGCAATGTCATTTACCAACTAATTCTGGATGTCGTATAGACGTCCAGATCATAGCCTGGATGGGATATCAACTCGTCTTGGACGTCCATGGACGTTGCCTGCTCAGTGGGTCTGCTATACACACCTCGGGTGGAAATGTCCTCATGTTTTCACTGAAGACATGCAGAATAATGTTCAGGCACAAACTGTCGGTTAAACAGCCCCCAAAAACACCAACTACATACTTTTCACGGAGTTTTCCTTAGACGTTGCGACTCAGGTAGTCAAGCTACACACATCCAAACAAAACTTCCTTTTCCTGGCATTACCTTCAAAAGAAAATACTCTCAGAATAAAAGATGTTTATTTAACGACGTTAAACCGAGGGAGCGTGCCGTTCACAGACACCAGAATTAATGAGTTCATAGTGACGTCAAGTAACGAACTTTTTTTCCACGTATTTTCAGGAACCAAAGTTCAACGAACGTGTCACTGAAAAAATGAACTGCACACGTACGGCCGTTCTATTCGATAGACCTCGCTAATCACACATACACACCTACCTACGCGACACCTACCTCTCTGTCTCTGAAGCTTATCCCTCTCTCTCTCTCTCTCTCTCTCTCTCTCTCTCTCTCTCTCTCTCTCTCTCTCTCTCTCTCTCTCAGTGCGCGACAATGCGCATTAATATGACTTCGTCTTCATGTTATGGAAAAAAAAACCGTCAATGTGTTACATGCACACACAGATGAATAGATACTTTATTTATCCCCACGGGGAAATTCACAAAAATGCATTGTTTCCAGGAACACATGAATATAAACGGCGTAGATCACAGCCTAAAAATAAGAATCTTTCGTCGTCATACTTTCATGTAGAAACATGATTGAAATATTTTCTGGGTCACAAAGACTTCAGAGTTGCCCGGTGAAATACGTTTTTGATATCTAGTACGGGTTTTATTATATCGCCATTTAAAAACTCCCGTCATCTCTGTTTTCGACAGCTCACTTACACACAGCTGTCTATGGGTTCTGGTCGGCGCTGTCTGCAGACAGAAACTATTTATTTAGAAACGGTAAGTCATATCAAAATGACAGCAACACAGTGTGACAGAGGACAAATTTCTCTACGTTTTTATTTAGACATTGTACATGAAGGTTGAACAATGAGGGCAATACAAGAGGTTGAAAGACATTTGGCGAACACAGCTGGAGCTAGAGCGCGGGTCACGTGACAGGCGCTCTCAACTGCAGTGTTAAAAATATTGTGGAAAAAAAAAAAAAAACTACTGACAAAGTACAAAATATATCAAAGAGTTGAATTGTGGAAAAATTCTGCTATATAAGTTGAACATTTGACAAGTTGAATGAAGTTTCTGGCTGGAAATATAAGGCGAAGCCCCTGCTGTGTTCAGTGCTCAGCACTGTATCACAAATAAGAATAATAAATAGTGAGAAGAACATAAGTGTGCAAGCTTCCAGCCTGCCCACTAAATAGTGGGAAGAACATAAGTGTGCAAGCTTCAGCTTGCCCACTAATAATTAATAGTGGGAAGAACATAAATGTGCAAGCTTCAGCTTGCCCACTAATAAGAATAATAAATAGTGAGAAGAACATAAGTGTGCAAGCTTCCAGCCACTGTATCAATAATAATAAGAAGAAGAACACGCAGAATAACAAGATTGTCCAGTGCTCACTGTAAGTAGACTTATGAGAATGTCACAGAACTGTGAGAAAGATCTCATATTGATGAGTCTAACTTTCTCTGAAGTTGGAGTCACCAAAAGTGAGATCTTTCTCTCATTCATTAGTCCCTGTGTGTTAAGAAATGTTAACATCCCAAAATAGAATATCTCTAAGGAAATAGAACAATTCTACTGTGGAGTTGGAAGTCCAACTTTGATTAAACTGATGAAAAGAATAATGAAACAGTTACACTTACACATAAAGACTTTGGTGAGTGATTGTTAGATCAGTGTCACTTGAGTATTTTTCTGGATGACATTTAACTTTGCATTATGTCAAGATAAGACTTTTTTCTCTCTCTTTCATGAGATGATAAGTGTTCAGCAGCGCTGCCATGAATTCTGCTTTTATGGAGTTTACAAAGTTCAGTTTTTGTTGGCAGTCAGAAATGCATAAATTCAATTATCTGTTATTACTGAGATCATAGTTAAAGGTGTTGTTGTTCTGAACTACATTATACTGATGGGTGTTTCAATTTTTTTATACTCCTATTTACATACATGAGGTGGGCACAATATTACAAACACCTCTGGATATGGTGGAGCTCAGCTCAGAGCTCACCTCGATGCTAAAACATATAACTGAATTAATACCACTATGACACCATAAACAGAACCCTGACCATTATAGACAACATAAAAGCAGAATTTACAGCTGAGCTACTGTACTGGATTACATTAGTCTGTGCATGTGTATCTAATATAGTGGCCAATGAGTGTATATCCCTGCAAACTCAAGTCATGGACTCTGCTGTATGCTCCCTGGGATGTGTGTTCTGGGCTAACCCTTCATCTAAATTACAGCAAATCTCAGCTATGTTAAAGCAAAATGTGAAATGGATTGATTCTGTGTTGTTACTTTTGTTATTAGGAAGATTTCTTGCCACCAGACCTGAGCAGTGGTCACACATGGAGGAAACAGCTGAAATGTTGCCAGGAATTAATCGCTAATTCCTGATGGTACCATAATATTCCATTATAATTTATCAGTTGATTACATTTTGTATTCTTAATCTGAATATGCAGAGTAACTCAAATTCTAAATGCAGTGAGTCAAAACTACAATATTTCCCTCTGTCTGTAGCAGACAGAATACTCAAGTATCTCAATATTGTGTATAACACTTGATTCGTCACTTTCCACCACTGTTGTAAATGAATTCTGCTATGTGAGAGCAGTTCCCCTTCCCTCCAAAATTTTCGCATAAAATCTATAAAGTCTCTCCGCCACTCCCCAGGAAAAACATGCTATATTTAACGTAGGTGTCGTCATCGCAACGCATTGATCAGTGCACATTACTCATTAATATTGACTGAAAATGGATGCAGATATAGCCGCTGCTGATGCGTGGAATTGTTTGGAATTATGTGTGTAACTCTCTTTTTCAACCGTGTTGATTCAAGTATTATCAATCATCAATCTTCTGCACTCATTCTGGTGTGACGTCTGCAGTCATGACAGCAGTTGCATCATCACTACGTAAACATCGTTTTGCGCTGCATACGTCGCTACGCGGTAGTGGTACGAGCTGGAGCTGGGTGTGAAGATGGCGGACGAGGAGGCCGAGCAGGACCGTAGTCCTGAGAACGGTATTAGTGAAATGATTGGGGAACTCAGACAACGGTTGCAACAACTGCAAGACGTCGTAGTTAGAGAAAGCGGCGACTCTCCAACCCGGTCGTCTTCAGAGTATTGCCAGGAGTTTTGTAGGGTGAGTTATTTTCCACACATATTAAGTCAAGAAGCTAGCCAGCTAGCATTGGTAATAACGGTGCGCTACTGGATAATCCAGGGGAATGTTTGATTTGCAAGCCGAATTATGATTGAATGAGAGTGGTAGTTGTAATTGGTACGTTGACCAGTTACAGATTAAAAACACGTGCAGTGTTAAAGTTATCTGTGAAATAACGTTAGAGCGTACGAACAGAACTGAGACTGAAATGGCTAGCTCATCTAGCTATTAGCACACAGTAACTGGTAGCTGTGTCTGCAGGAGGTAGTTAACCTTAGTCTTATCGGCGTAAAAAAAAAATCCATCAGATATTTATCTAACACTAGTAACATATCGTTGACTGGTTCTCATCTGTCTATGCTTGGTTCGACGTGATAGCAATTCTCAGTTACTCAGTAGCATATCAGCTTTAACAGTTCTACCTGCATTTAGTTAGCTTTTAGCTCTGTATGTTTGACTGGATGCGCGTGCACATGAGAATATTTTTTCGCTTATGAGGGTTTCGTAGCCCCCCAGCTAGCAAAACGAAGTAGGTTTACTTCGTAAAGGGTTTCGTTGTAGCCAGTGCCTCAAATTTTGTTGTCAGCAGCAAGTTTACTATCTTGCGTGAAATGTAGAGAATTTGATAGGACTTCACTGGAGAATAGCACTGTTTGTGAGTTTTTTTTACCGCCATGAATTTCCTGTGTGGACGTGCTGAAGAAGAGGCACGCATGGTTGCATACTAAAATCAATACAAAACAAATTAATTATTTCCTTGGAGTCCTTAACGTTGTCCATTGGTAAGCCTTCAGCACATTTCAGTTGCCCCAGAGAAGTGTGTAACATGTTGTCTAAGCATATGAGAGCTCTGGCAGGGTGAATCTGCACCGAGCGTCTCCACTACCATTGTAGTGCGTGTGTCAACTGTCAACTCCAGGAACAGTACAAAATGAGACTAAAGTGTTGTGGCAGTTAAATAATATAAGCTACAGAACACAGGTGTAGCTCTAAAAATGATGCTAGTTAAGTCTTGTGGATGGTTTTTAGGAAATGTGAACTTGATGTCACATCGTGTTGAAGTTTGGATAACTGACATCTTCACTTTGTTTACACTACCATGTTGTGAGGACACCTCAGCTGTCCTCAGGTAAACACTAAATGCTAACGTTATTTACATCTCTGTCGCATGATCTAACATGGTTAGCATGTATGCCTAAACTCTCTAAGTATACACTGTTTTATGTTTGTCTGTACAGATACATTTGTGAGTAATGACCTACAGAGTCCAGTGAAGTAGAAAGTATTTGTTGTGAGGAGCTACCTTTGTGCATGTGGCACAGTATGTAATATAAACAGAGTAATTTCCAGCAATTGGGGGTGGAAAGTATGATATGAAACAACAGCTAATTTGAAACATTGGTCAAGAACTTATTTTTGGTCAAAAGAGTAATCAGTAGTACAGTAGCCATTGTCCACATGTGTTATCCTGACTACACATTAGTTTCATCAGCTCAGTGACATTATAAAAAGGCAGCAAACTGCCTGGACTAGACTTTATCCTTACCATGTCAACATAACTGAAGGAGTTACTGATCTTATGAAGTATCATGCTTATGTAATTGAAAAACTGCTCATTAACCAAAGTATCTGCAGCTACTGTTTTTTTGACCCTCCTAAATGAAAGTTTTTCATACATAACATTTGTGGAAGAACATGTTATGTTTCTTTAATACCACAGGACTTTTACTACTACATTCGAAATTGACCAGAACTCTCCTTAAAAATAAAGCACTTTATTCACATGCAGTGAAATAGGAATATATGATGGGGGGTCATCCTGACTTGTTGTTGGTACCAAGACTTTGCTGAAGCTGCTGGGCGCTGTGTTGTCTGTCACTTGACAGAGGCATAACACCTCCCAAGCAATAACTTACTCCTCTGATTGGTCCTAATTTACTTCTGTGATGGGTGTAGGCATGCCTGAGCTTCATTGGGTCCCTCAGATGATCTGTAAAGACGTGACAGATTAAGTATTACTTACAAATACAAATACATTGCAATATTACAGTGTAAGTACAACAACTAAAGGCTGCAAATGTTCATTGTAGCTCAAAGTAGTCCTAATACATCAGGCTACAAACCTGCACCTCTGACGTGTGTCTCTGTGGTGGTTTGGTCTGGCAGAAAACGTCCCTTGTTGCAGGTAACTGTAGTGATGTGCTGGCCTATATGCAGGGAACAGGTTACACCAACTTCTCAAATGTGTTGTTATGCCAACAGCTACACACAGAAGAATATCAAATAATTTATTCAGTCAATTATTGAAGAAGAAACTGATTACAAAGAACATTTAACTACAAGTGTATTTTGTGCCATACCAAAAGCTTGTAAATATAGCCTATGATTCAATAAAATAATAGTATAGCTGAAGGTTTTGCAATTTTTGTTTGGTTTAAAAACAGGACAAGCACCTTACTTTTGTGAGTATGACTGTGCTCTTGCAGGTTGCTGGCTTATGCATTAGCAGATCTTGCACTCAGGCACTTCAGTACTGTTCATGAGCTAGTAGGGATTTGTAACTTTTAAACTCACAAAAAGTGTATGCACTTAGTCCAAAGAGAGTTTGTAATGTCTGGGTCTGTGAGTGAAGGTAGTGCATGAGGGTCTGTAATCCAGTCTTGGGCTGCCAAGTCATATGGATCTATGTTGTTCATCGTGCTTGCTTTATGCAAATACTGATCCTTAGCATTGTGGTTTAGTTTCTCCCAGTAGCATCCTTGTTCTTTTTCTTTTCCCTTCTCCATCAGATTTGACTAATTTAACCAACTTTTTAGCCAAATAAAATGAAAGGAAAGCAGATAATCAAGATAACAGACACAGTTAACTGAGGCCCCATTTACACGACAACGCTCGCGGGTGAAACAACAAAATGATTTATCGGATGTGCCTTTCGTTTAGATGGCGAAGGCCTTTTTGGGGCTTAAAAACGCAAAACAGTGAAACCCCCCCTCCAGAGTGGAAATCTGAAAAACACTCCACCGTCATGTTCCCGTCTAAAGGGTAAAAACGCAAAAGTGTGCTCCGATCTGTCAGAGCCTGTCCCTTACATTCTCTGATTCCACACACTTTTGCGTCACCATATGTATGCAGATTTCCCCCCCAAAAAATGCAGATTTACAGATAATGCCTGTTAAAAGATACTATGATTTGTAACGGTTTACTGTATGATGTAGTTGGGGTTCGTTTTATGATCAGTCTGTATTTTTTCATGACCATACAAGTATTAAACAGGATAGTAAAGTGCTCAGTGGGAGATGCTGTGGGTGGAAGATGATGAGTGTGTGTGTTGGAGTTGTGACATCTGAGAAGCATGCTGTGTAAACAGGTTGTTGAGCCTAAACCAAGAGTTGTAAATGTCACAAAGGTGTCTCACTTTTAACCTAGCTAGATCGCTATGGTAATTTATGATGGATACCTAACCTGCTCCAGAGGAGTTTGCATTCAGGGTTTCATATTTAAATCTGCTATAAAAAGTGCTGCCCTTTCACAAATTCTTCTCCCGACAATATTCTCAATGAGTGCTATATTATATCCTTATTAATTTCTCTGAACGGCACTGTGTAATTATAGCAGTACAAACTGTATGTATGATGTTGGATTATGTTTTTATGCATGGATTACAACATTTATTGGTCTATTGGTTTATCACAGATAATATTCAATCAGTAAAATTCATTTCACTTCGCAAAAACTAATTTGATTTCCATGGATCCTTCATTTAGAGTCAGTGTCAGACACAAATGCAACTCCTTAGAATAATGGTTGAGTATTCTGTGCAGTTTTCATCTTAGAAATGGCTAAATAAATACATCAGTTTTACAATTTACAGAAATAGCAATCTTCTGCCAGCATTCCTCTCTTGCCTTATTTGCAGCTTTATTGCAACAGTTTTGCATTTTGCTGTAACAATTGTTATATATTTGTCATGATGCTCCATTATAGTAACCTGTTTCTCTTGACTGAAGTATGATCGTACAATCCATTTTGTCTGGAAGAAGAGCCAATTAACCACCAAATGCCCCTTTTTATGAGAACACACAAAAAGCCAGATGAAGAAAACCTGGGTCAACAAAGAAAGTTGATAACCACTGTTTTGATACCCATTACCTCTGATAGGGATTTTAGGTTTTTTTCAAGCCAGCACACACAAAGAAAGCCTGGCTCTTGAACTTGCTTCATAGTATGCCCCCTGTCTCTCTCCTCCAGGTACCCAGAATAACTTATGTAAACTAAGACATTTCTTTTTCCCACCAAGGAAAGAGAAATGATCTAATCAATTCTCTTTGTAGCATCCTCATCATAATGAAAATTTATGCTGACCTTGCTGAAAGAAAAATAACAGATTTTGTTATTTTTCTTTCAGCAGAATAAATCATGATGAAGGAATGCTTATCTAATCACTATGTATCCATTTTGAATATTTTGAATTTATGCTAAAAATGTAAACATCCAAAAAATTGATTTTTTTTTTTCTTTTATAAACTTCCTAGTTTTTTTAGTTTGGTTTGAAACATGAACCCAATCTGACTTATCATTTATTATGGTAAATGGACTGTATTTATATAGCGCTTTTCTAGTCTGATGAGCCCTTTTTACAACACTAGAGAGCATTCAACCTTTCACTCACATTCATAGGATGGCTAGGCCACCAGCTCACTGCAAGCTTTTTAACCATTCACACTCTCACACACTGATGGCACAGCATCTGCAGCAGTTTGAGGTTCAGTATCCTGCCCAAGGATAACTTTGACATGTTGAGGCCAGGCATGGAACCACCAACCTTCTGATAAATGAAATAAAGAAATATTCAGTTATTCCCATCCATCCATCCATCCATCATATAGAACCACTGACCTTTGGATGGTCATGGTGGGCCTAGAGCCAGTCCCTGCTGACACTGGGCGAGAGGTGGGGTACAGCCTGGACAGGTCACCAGTTCATGGAGACAACCAGCCATTCATGCCCACATTCACAACAACTATTAAAAGTCCCCAATTAACTTGCAAGTCTTTGGATTGTGGGAGGCTGCCAGAGTAGCTGTAGGAAACCTGTGCAGACACAGGAGGAACATGTCAACTCTACACAGAAAGTCTGAACTCAGTTCAAACCTACAACCTTCTTGTTTTGGCTATTAACAGGTCATTTCAGAGAGGGCATGGTGAAAGCCTAGTCTCACATAGCCAGACCTATCTCCGCACTTTGTTTTGGTGAAAGTGAACGTTAAAGCCTGATTCATTGGTGTAAAATCCTGCAACTGGTAATAAATTTCCATTACCTTCTTTGTCCACGACAGCCTGTAACCATGTGAACATATTTTATAGTCAGACATTGGGCTCATTGTGTTCGATGACTTAGTGCTCTCATTGACAGGTGGTAAAGAGGCATGACTCCAAACAGTGGGGAATAAGTTTTCAGGGGGGACAGGCAGCAGAGATTGCAAGAGAAGGTTTTGCATTGTGTATTTTTAATTGTGGCATCTGCACCTTTTAAGAATGGTCCACATCCAGGCTTTTCTTACAATGAAAGTTGCAGTTTTGTATAATTTGGCTTTTGTTCTTTGTGCTTTTGCTCATCATTCTTGTTGGTTATTATAGCACTTTGTTCATCTGAAACCTGTTGACACAACAACACAATACTAAGTTAAGTAACTCAGGGAATCAGGTTTAAACAAGTCATCAGTATATGGCAAGTTTAAGTTAAACCAGGATATAGCTCTGCCACGCCCAATTGACGTTAACAAGGAATTTTCAAATACTCTTGACCAAAATGATTAAACAAGCCAAAACATTACACCAAACTTGAACTTTTCAGTTTCTTCCTCCCCAATGGTTTAATTATTTTATTTTTTATTCGTTTTTTGGTCTAGCAAAGTTGACTCATAGTTTGCAACATCCAGTGTTTGCTGCAATTAAGATTTAGGTATGAACTCTCTGCATTCCCTTTGGTGCTTTATCAAGGTCAAGGTAAGGGTCAATTTTATTTATATAGCAAATTTAAAAACAACCAAAGTTGATCAAAGTGCTACAGACTTCTAAGCACTACAAAAACAACATACATGAACATAAAATGAAGAAAGGCAATATATATGCAGCCAGCCAATGCCCAACTGAACTGAAAGCCACTGAGTAAAGATTGGACTTCAGCTGGGACTTAAAAGTTTCCATAGTCTGAGCAGCCCTAATGGCCAGCGGCAGGCTGTTCCAAAGTTTAGGGGCTGCCACTGAAAAGGCTCGGTCACCTTTAGTCCTGAGCCTGGATCTGGGGACCTCCAGGACCACTTGACTGGACGACCTCAGGTCTTTAATAGGTTTGTGGACCTGAATAAGGTCTGCTAAATAAGGTGGGGCCAACCCATGTAAAACTTAAAAAACAAGAAATAAAACCTTAAAAACTGTTCTAAAATTAACAGGAAGCCAGTGAAGCGATGCCAAGACTGGTGTTATATGCTCCCGCTATCAGACCACAGTAGGGCATTTCAACACCTGTGTGACTGCTAACATGGCCATAAAACAAACTGTTGGTTAAAAGATCAGACTTTGATTGGAGTTTTAGTGGTTGATCAAAATATATTCATTGTGATAAGCTGTGATATTACCAGCATCCTTAGTGAATCTGGCAGTGTCAAATAAGTCTTCTGATGCAGTCCTTTCATTTTTTTTTCTCTGAACATTCTCTTTCTATTGATGGCATTCATATCTTGCACTGATGGGCATTTCTGCTTGTGCTAAATACCCAACCTTATGTTTTTATTTTCGCACTGTTGATAGAAGTTGTCAGTACAAACAGGGTCTCTAACTTGCTGTTTAGTAAGTGAATGATTGTGGTTCCCTCTCTAGACACTGCTGGAGTATGCAGGCCGTTGGAGGATAGAGGAGGAGCCTTTGCCGCTGGTGGAAGTGTACATAGTCGCCCTGCTGAGTTACGCCCAGGCTTCTCCATACCTCTCCCTGCAGTGTGAAAATGTTCCTCTTGTGGTTGAGAGGCTTTCACTGTAAGTGCCATTAAAATGTGATTAACAGTAGATGAAATATAGAGCTTATTGTACTTGTGTTTAAAGTTGTGGCAAATATCAGTCACATTTTTGTTTTTTCCTTGTTCATTCTGCAGGAGTTTTGTGGAGCTTTTGCTCTCACTGAAGAAGGATGTTCCAGATGTATTATGGAAGAAATTTAAGTCATCTGTGCAGGTAAAGCCAGCCAAAAAATTGCCAGGCCACTACAAAATTTGCTTTGATTACACAGTATGAAAGTGATTGATTGAGTGAGTGTGTAAATATTGCACTCGTCCTTTTAAAAATTTCTAGTTGAAATATGTCAGTTTTCAAAATGTCCAACTTGTACTACAACAACACTGTTGTTAGATTCAAGTGAGGAAATAGGATTTCAAACTGGCTTTACTCTGTCATATGCCGAGTTCACAGCCTTTAATGTAACTAACTTTCCATAAACTTGCTTTTCATTTGCAGTCCAGACACTACCAACATCTTGACTAAATAGAGTCAAACTTTCTTCAAGTCATAGAGTTTTCCTTTTGTGTACAGTTTGTTTACAGTAAGCTGCAGGAGAATGGAATCACTCAGCTGTCCCTGCTGTCTGCTTTGGGCCAGTATGATGGTGTTTGGACCAACAGGATCTTGCAAGGCCTTATGTCCAATGAAACTCTTCAGACTGAACAAGGTGAGCTCCTGTGCTGGTTTTCAGATGTGTCTAACAGTTTTCTGAAAAAAATTATGAAGACACTGATGTTTAAAGATCATAGCAGCTTAGATAGGAAGTCCTTATAAATGAAGACAGAGGTATGGTGATGCCTTTCTAGACGTCAGTGATGAAGATCCAATCGTTGATAGATGTCTTATGCCTATGACAGTGAGTTCAGTACCCCGACTACAGCTACTAACATAAGAGAGGATTTAATTTCTTTACAAAGATTAGATGTGTTTGGATAAGCAGTATTATTAGGAGATTGAGTACTGATGCATCTAAGATTCACTAGTGTAACACTCTTAGCTCTGTAGTTCTGCCTGGGCAGTTGTACAGTGCTATGAATAGTGGGAACACTATACAGAAGTGAACAGTTAATGGTAATTGGAGTGTGGTTGACTTATAAAATAAATATCACTTGCAGGCATGTAAGTAATTTTTTAGGGCAAGGCCACTTTGGCCTTTAATAAACAAAAATTTATTGCTTAAACCAATGGTACAACAGCAGTAAGTGATAATTATATACAGGAGGTCCCAAGGTTACGACATCTCCAACTTCATCAAGTCATATATTTTGTTGTTCTGTGATATACTCGTATATTCGTACATATGAACCGGAAAAGAACTACTTAACGTAGTGGGCATGGAAAAATACTATGTGGTCGTCCCAGTTCCCGCGTGGCGCCATTTGTAACACATTGTGCATCGTTCATACTTATATACATAATATGAATGTATGACTTGACTTACATAGAAAATCGGGTTACAAATGTAAGCAAATAACGGATCTCATTTACGAACTGGTAACTCTTTATATTATGAAGACAAAATGGTATCCCGTTGACAATCAGGAGTCAGTATATTGAAAATCAGTACTGAATTTATTAAAAAATTAGCCAGAATTTTTAACTTTGTCATAAAATGCTGTCTGATTTGTTTTTTTAAATGTGGCCACCTTATTGTTGCTATACAATACACAAAAATGACCTAAAACACTTTTTACGCATTAAACACACTGACTCACACTGTCTCAAGATAAGACTACTAATTTCTGCAGACAGACAGCAGCTGACAGAAAGAGGAGGTCATACAGGGAAATATTAGCTGTTTCTGGGTGAATAAATGTTAATGTTACTTAAAAAAGGGAAGCTGAAAAAGGGCAACAAGAGTGCTGAGTTTTCAAGTTTCACCAGAAGTCATTAATAACACCATCAAGCACGTGATGTTTAGGAAAGTAGTTAAAAGCATGTGCAAAAAGGGCAACCATTGACTGCATCCTGTCTTTAAAGACTGAGTACAATTAGCTGATAATTAGTCTGATCAGCCACACACATCACTAGACTGTAAACCATTAATCAAAGCAGTAACATCAATGAATGTCAGACTTTTCATGCTTTAGCAGTTACCTTGTGTTTTTTTGTGTGTGCATTTGATTTGAACTCAAGCTTCCTGCACTGTCTGGGGAAAATATGTGGCAAACATATTACATATTATTATTATTTATCCATAAAAACACATTACTCTAGAAACACATGATAGAATGTGCCATATGTCAATAATCTTCTTGTCAATTCAGCATCAATATAATCCATAGAAATGTTACAGATTTTGGGGGCTTCACAGCCTCCATTGGTTAGCTGTGCTATTTTAGTGGTTGATAACCGTGGGAATAAGAGGCAAACCATTTCAAAAATTCAGATTTCTCAAAATAATACGGTCTGGATTAAACAATTAAACACACTCATATCACTGTTTAATTCATTGTGTAGCATCAGGGAAAAATTTGGTGGCATTCCCTGAACACATTAATAGTGAGTTTACTGCAGCCTTTTGGATTGTAACACAGGATGCATACCTATCAACATCACCGGACATTGAATAGTAATGAATGCTGTACACCAGTGTTTCTCAACTCCAGTCCTCAGACCCCGGAGTTGAGAAACACTGCTGTACACAAATAAGTGGCAAGTTAGATCTCACAACTACTTATAAACCCTATGTACAGTTGTAGTTAGTTAACACTTTGTGGCAAAACCTTTTGTAGAGTGGCAGAAATCTGAGCAGTTGATGTCCAGCTGATGCCAGAGGCATTGGGAAACCCGAGTTTCTTTATTTACTGTGTTGCATGTAGTTTTATGTGAAGAAATTCACAACTTTCTTTTAAGGACACAACTGGCCTTGTGGCAGAAGGGGCATTACAACCATACCCCAGGCCATCAGTGACATTTGATTGTGGCATAATTCCTGCCCTACACTTTAAAAGTCCATTTCTGCCAACATTTCTGTATAGCCCAAAAAAACTGCAAAGTTGTCCACAAAAGGCAGGCCCAGTGCACAGCAGACTTGTTTCCACCATAGGTGAAACTGTCAGATTCCACAGAATTTTTTGTCTCTCTAATAGGGAGCAGCTGAAGGGCCATAAATAATCCAACACATAAAAAAGTCTACAACAGTGTTGCTCAGAGACATGTCATGCAGTTTTATTTTGATCGACTGTTGCAGGGAAATGTTATTTGATCCAGTATGCAGGATAACAGATGATGCACTGTGGTGGTTGTTTAGTAGAAAATATGATGGTGTGAAGTATCTCCACTATATCTTTTAAGTGATGGGTACATTCCTGTTGCACCAACAATTAAAACAGAATTTATAAAATGTCACTGAATATTCCCACCAATTTTCAGTTGAGGAGTTCCTGGTCGAGGAGGGACTGGTCCTGTTGGAGATGAGAGTGAAGCAGCTGATGAAGGAGAATAAGCTGGGAAAGGCTGCACTCCTGGCAAAGACGTGTTTTCAGTGTCCTGCCTTCCAAGGGAAGGGACCTTTCAAGCAGATGTACCTTGTCTGCCTCTGTGCTACCTCAGAACAGGATCAGCTGATGGACGAGGTAAGTGTAACTACATAATTGAGATTACTGACTTGCATTTTTGTATGATTGGAAAACTCATAAGAAACTGCTAAGCAAACTCTCACTCTCACTTATGCAAAAAGAATGTGATCCACCTAGTAGAGCTTTGCATTATATTATTTGAATGAAGCATACTATTTTAATAGTGCAACATTGTGTTTACAAATGTTTGGGCTTGAGTGGTCCTCTAATAACAAAATATTATTGTGCAGTGCACATTGCTGAAGCTTCACTCTTGTGCTGTCTATGCTATGCCTTCCACTGAGTGTATCATTTAGACTTTACTTGTAATAGGTTTCTTGTCCACAAGATGGCAGACTTACACTTAAAACAATTTGTTAGACTATGATTTCTCTTAAGTCTTAAAATACTGGAAGATGAAACTAACTTTTAACTTAACTTACTGCATACATGGTATCTATCTGTGCAGCTTTCAAAGGTGGACTGCAGCGATGCATTAGAGATGATCTGTAACCTGGAGTCAGATGGAGATGAGAGGGCAGCTTTCAGTTTATGCTCAGCCTTTCTGACCAGGCAGCTTCTCCAAGGAGATACATACTGTGCTTGGTAAGAAAACACAAGCCACCCCAATTAATGCATCTATATGGAGTTTCCTTGTTTTGTGAAGGGAAGAAAAGAAGAGTTTGGAACTGAAATTCAGTTCCAAATTAGAACTGAATCCAAAATTCGAGGAAATGGATACACATAAAAAGTTTTAATTTTGGTTCTTCCCCTTCCTTTATTATTGTAAACAAAGGACACATATTTGCAAGGACATGGCGACAGTATCTGCCAGGATCTGTCTACATGATTGTCATACATCAACACAACAGAGTGTGGTGCAGAAGGTCACAAGGACCCTTTGTTTGAGTGAGGAGGACGAGGGAGCAAATAGTCATCAAAAAAAGTATGCTTGAGATGCCCATCCCTTGTAGTGACATGAGATTTTGCACTGTAAATTGAGTTTGCAAATTCTACCAAAGTGATGAGCAGAATCAGAATCAGTAAAATTCTAAACATATAATATATACCCAGCCCTAAGGAAAACTTTTGTCCTTGACAGGTCAAATAATGATCAGATAATGCATGATTCAATTCAGAATCTGCACCTGTCTTAAAATGAAATCAACAAAGCTGTATGGCCATTCCACAAACAAATATAAATGCCGGTGAAATAAGTTATAAATTGCTAAGTCCCCTGTGCTTGTCAGGTAAAATATGATATGATGCTGATGAGAAGAAACGCCATACTGAAAAGAAAAGTTTGGTAAAAGTTTCATGCAGAATTGATCTGGATATGTTCATTCAGTGTAAAATGAACCAAAAGTATATAATGAATCTGCACAAGATCAGTATGTCATTTGGTGGGGCTCTTAAATTACTTGTTTGTGTCATTGAATGTTGTTAATAAATGAATAATATTGAGAGGATAATGGTCAGTGTTAGATGAATTAATAGATATTGAACAGAAAATGAATGGGCAATGAATTCCCTTTTTTCAAATCAGGGAGCTCACTTTGTTTTGGAGCAAACTGCTGAAGCGATTAGAACCATCAGACCAGGCATTCCTTGACAGATGCCGCCAGATGTCCCAACTTTCCAAAACCATGTACCACATCCTGTTCCTCATCAAGGTCATCCAATCAGAGGTCAGTAAACAGTCAGCTACTGTCCACTAAAAAGCAGAAATTATCATCACCCTTTAACTCTCATTATCACACTCATTATCACGTATTGTTACACTCCCCCATATAGTTTTCTCAGTACATTTATTGTATCCTGTCTTTGCCTTTGAAATTTAAAGCTATCTTTATTGTATCAAATGCTCCATGCACGTAAGCTTAAAATGTGGTTTTGTGTGCATAGATAACAGCAGCCATGGTCAGCTTTATATAATTTACAATGTGTTCTAAAGGCAACACAATTTCAGTTTCATAGTTTCATCATCATCTTTTTCATTGTCTTTTTGTTTCATTATTATGTTTTGAGTCAATGTTCACCCAAATAGCGTGGTTAGCATTTGTTATTTTTTCTTTATTTATTTATTCATTTATTTTAATGCTAAAAATCTATCACCAACAATAGGTCATAAGGAACACACTGAAAAAAACTCAAGACAAATGCAAGTTTATTTAGCCATATTTCACAATGATGTAAGTATTTGGAACATACTGAGCCTATGGATTTAAGTTGGATGAGGCACACCACAGTTGCTGCCCTCCGCAAAGGAGAATGGTATGTTGCAAAGGCATACATTTTTCAAAGCCACCTTTCATGTCTACAGATAGTGAGTTGATGACATTGAAAAAAATCTGGGTGTAGCACTCCTTTAATCTATTCAAAAGTATGTGGTGGCTTTGTTATGTATAATGCGTAAGATAATAATGATTATGATGAAAGTAATGATTCAGTAATGATTAACTTACTTATTGATGTGAGAAATTATTTCAAATGTTTCTCTAACCCAAAAATGTATTTACTTCGACAATTGTGAAAGTCCCAGGTGAGTTTCTTCCATATATTTGGCAGCTTTAAAATATTTGGCTTCCTTTTTTTCATAGATTGACAGCGTTGGACTGCCAGTGTGCATTGAAATGTGCATAAGGGCTCTGCGGATAGAATCTGGTGATGGAAACACCAAAGCCACTGTGTGTAAAACTATTTCATGTTTGCTTCCCACTGACTTGGAAGTCAAGCGAGCCTGCCAGCTGACAGAGTTCCTCTTGGAGCCCACAGTGGATTCATACTATGCTGTGGAGACACTTTACAATGAACCAGATCAAAAATTAGAGGAGGAGAGTATGCCTGTTCCCAACTCACTGCGCTGCGAGCTTCTGTTGGTTTTTAAAACCCAATGGCCTTTTGACCCGGAGTTCTGGGACTGGAAAACACTTAAGCGTCATTGTCTTGCACTAATGGGTGAAGAAGCTTCAATAGTGTCATCGATTGACTTGCTGAATGATACTGAGGGCCCTGAAGAAGAGGAAGACTTGGCCAATCAGGATGAGTTGAAGAATATCCCAGATCACTTAGTCAGTGGCACCTATGAGCTAAAAGATATAACAGACAGGAGACAGAAAAACAGAGAAATGAAGAAACTGCGAGAAAAAGGTTTCATATCTGCCAGGTTCAGAAACTGGCAGGCATATATGCAGTACTGTGTGCTGTGTGACAAAGAGTTTCTTGGCCACAGGATTGTACGCCATGCGCAGACTCATCTGAGTGGTGGAGTATACAGCTGCCCAATATGTGCTCAAACCTTTGCCTCAAAGGACTTACTGATTCCGCATGTAACATCACATGTTAAACAGTCATGCAAGGAAAGGCTGAATGCAATGAAGACAAACAAGAAATTGGCCAATCCTAAAACAGCCGCCCCTGTTATTGCGGCATTAAAGGCAAAGACAGAGAATGATCTTTATGAAAATGCTGACTCCACAGGGCAAAATGGTGGGTTCATGCATAATGTTCAGGCCAGAGTGGCTAAGTGTAACATGGAGAGTAATGAGGACAATATGTGCCCTGTTGGAAAATGCAGAAGGAGCTTCAAATTTTTCAAAAATCTTGTTGCACATGTCAAAGCTCATGGGGACAATGAGGAAGCTAAAACTTTCCTTGAAATGCGGAGCAAAAAGGTTGTTTGCCAGTACTGCCGCCGTCACTTTGTTAATGTCACCCATCTTAATGATCATTTACAGGTCCACTGTGGTGTGAAGCCTTACATCTGCATACAGTTGAACTGCAAGGCAAGTTTTCTGTCCAACACTGAACTCCTTATACACAGGAAAACACATTCTGTTTTTAAGGCTAGATGTATGTTCCCAAATTGTGGAAAGATTTTCAATGAGGCCTTTAAACTCTATGACCACGAGGCACAACATTATAAAACTTTCACTTGTAAAGTTGTGGACTGTGGTAAGGTATTCCATTCACAACAGCAACTAGATTTGCACAAGGAAAAGCATGACATCCAAGAACAGGAAACCCCATCTTCTGAACAGATCTCACCAAATATCAAGCCTGGCCCTTCACTCATTGAACAAATGCTTTCCAACCACACTTCAATGAAAAAAGAGAATTCCCAAGAAAACTGGAACACTGAAGATGATGTTAGTCCAGATCATGGAAGGCTGCCACTCTCCATGAAGAGTTTGCTGAAATCATCGGAAGCTCCTCTGGAGACCTTGGGACAATACAGAGACGAACTTGAACCACAAAATACACCTTTCTCAACCAGTCATACACAGAGTTCAAATAATTCTGTGATTCAGCCTGTGAATTCCCACTTTTCTGCTACTAATAGACACAGAGATGGTTCTGGTGGTCATACTTTTGATTATATGAGACCACCCCTACAGAATCAAACAGTGCCTACATTTGAAGCTAATTTATGTAACATGCCACACAACTATAATACAGATGTCTCACAAGGCCAGCCACACATATTTGTCAATAATGTAAATACTGGATCAATGAGTTACAACTCTGAATGCAACTTACCATTGCCAGGGCAGCAAGAGCCAATGTGTAGTAGTAACCTGTTAACAGTAAAAGCACTCCAAAACTCCACAGAGCCAGCAATGTCACAACCACTTCCTCCAACAGTAACTCCACAGCCACTAACTGGGAACAGACCAGAGAACTCTGTGGCAGCCTCAACTAGCATGGGTCCCCTTCCAGGACAGAGAGAGCGATTTCACTGTGCATTTGAAACATGTACAAGGCACTACAGCTCCTACAGAAGTGTTACCAAGCACATGAAAACTGTTCACCCAGATTTTTATGAGCAATGGAAAGTCACTCGAACTAAAATCAAGATAACATATGCTCCAGCACCAAGCACGTCATCTGCCAGACATCTCAGTTCAGTTGCCTCACTTCAGAACCACCAGGCTGACAGACTACCAGTTCATGGTGCCCAGCGGCAGAATGTTATCCAGTCACCTCCTTATACTTACATGGGTACAAGCACAAAGTATACTACCCAACATTCCCATTCCTCATCTGCGCACAACCAGAGTGCTTCGCACGTGATGGAAAATGTTTTAAATCCCATTGTTCTCTCTCAGCTCAAAAGGGATACAAATCCAGGTTGTCAAAATTGGCACTCAGCCCCTGGAACGGAGCAGAATCAAAACTGTGGCTCTTCCCAGGTTTATCCATCTAACATGCAAGTGATGCCACAAGTCGATTCTACCAGTGCCACTCTACCACTTAATGTCTCATCTTGCTCAATGATAGGATCAACAATGAACAGAGAGTCACCATTTATGGAAAATGGGCCCCAGTCACTTTTGCCCTCATACCTGGATGGTACTAAGGAAGTGTCACAACAAGCTGAAGACCTTCTTCCACCTTACACATCACAGATGCAAAGCAGTTTGGTCTCTGGTTCCATGGCTTCAGAAAAAAATAAAATAGAAAATCATATGCAGTCCTTATTCTCTTCTTCAGACAGTGCAAGCCAAAAAAATGCTAACATCCAACCTGGAAATGGCCCAGTCATCTCTGAAAATGGTTCTGAAAATCAAAAGCGAGCCAAAAGAAACAAAAGGACCAAATGGCCAGCTATTCTTAGGGATGGCAAATTTATTTGTTGCAGGTGTTTTAGAGAATTTAATAGTCCCAAATCCCTTGGAGGCCATTTGTCAAAACGTGCAATCTGTAAACCATACGACGAGTCAGAACTGAACACAGACCTGCCAGCATCATTTCTTGACCTTCTCAATTCAGAGCAAACGGTTAGCACCGCTCAGCCACAGTTGTCTTACAATCCTGCTGATGTTTATCAGGAGAAGCCCCATCAGTCCGTAAAAAATGGTTCATCAGCACAAAAAGATTACCATACTGGTGATTATCCACAAAATAATTTCCCAGTATATGGGAATGGTGAGACAAATGATGACATTCTTAAACAAATCATGGCTGAATCTAACATGTCCGATCTTTTCGTGCACACGCCTGCTATCCAGCCATTGTTCCAAAACCTTTGTGTTCCCTATGGAGCTGGTGAACGTTTGCCAGGGAGCTCAGTCATACAGCATACAGAAAATGTCCAGCTGAAGCGTGAGACCAACTCATATAGTGCAACTCATTATCCTCAGCCAAGTGTCAACACATTTGCTGGAAGCGAATTCCCTGACCCACTTCTTTCTCAAAATCTCACAGAAAACCCCGCCACTGCTGTTCCTGGAAGTGTTCCCACAAACCACAGTGAAGGGTATCACTCTGAGACAACCATTCAGACACCAGATCCAGATCCAAACCTGGTGACACAAACACTGTTACCTGATAGTCAGCTTAGTCCAGCAACAAATGGCAAGCAGGCTGAGACACAAAGGAAGATAACTGAGCAAGATATTAAAAAGAGACTGCGGGAGCAGATTTTGGCTGGCGACTTTCAGCGTAGAAACAGCTTATGTCATTCAAGCAACACTGACACTAATGCCAATTCAAATAATGCCATGTCTTTCGGCCCAATATGCAGTCCTTCTGATAATTCTGGACTTCATCAAATGTCTTGTGATGTAAAGAGTGACTCAACAAGTGAAGGACAAGTCATCCAAGACAACTCTGCAATCATTCCAGGATCCTCTGGGGAAATTGGACAACTACTTAACACACAGAGCTTTACATGTTTTAGAGACACCTCTACCCCGCAGCAGGAGGTACTGAGCCCCAATGGCATCATGTCAAATGATGCAGATTTTGAGCCTACTCAGTTATCTGCCAGCCAGCAAGAGTGGATGACAGAAATTCAAAGTGCATTTGAAAGGCTTGACTTGGTTAGACAAATATCTGATCAGATGTCAGCTTCCATGAAACAAAATGGCAATGCTACTAACAGCCAGAAAGAATCAGCAAAGGTTGATTTACAAAGTTGTTCAAAATCATCAAACTTTATCAAGCCATTTGCATGTGAAAATGAGAACTGCACATTTAGTTCCATGTCAAGTGAAGCCCTTTGGAAACACCTGTCTAAAACTCACAACTACACACTTGAGATGGTGAATGTGGTTAAAAAAAAGTATGGCCAATATGCTCCTTTCAAGTGTCAAAAATGTAGTAAAACATTCACTCGTAACTCAAACCTTCGCACCCACTACCAGTCAGCTCACAAATTATCTGCTAAAGAAATTGCAGATCTAGATTTGAAGCGCAGACAGGCCAAAACTGCTGCTATTCAAAACCAGGCTCAAACCACAATGGCTATACATTTATCAATGGAGAGCAGAACACATTTGTATACTCTCCAAGATGCAGTAAAAAGCGATTGCCCATCACAGGCATTTGTACCACACACTAGCATGGGCATAATTAATCAGAAATTTCAAGATGACGGTAGTTTCACAGTCATTCATTCTTTGCAAACTGCCATGCCTCAGGCTAATGGGCCTCCCTCTCTCAATAAACAATCTGCTGTTAATAGTCAGGCAATAGTTAAGCCAAGTGTAGAGATTACGAAGAAGACAAAAGAGAAGAAGCCTAACTCAGGTGATTCCATGAGTCCATACCGACCATATCGCTGCGTTCATCAGGGTTGTGTGGCAGCATTCACCATCCAGCACAATCTGATCCTCCACTACAGAGCTGTCCACCAGTCTGCTTTGTCAGCATTGGAGGTGAACAAAGAGCATGACCAAAGTGAGGGACTGGATGAAGTAATTGACCACAACGAGGAGGAACAAGAAGCAGAGCTCTCCCAAATTTCTGAGTTTAGATGCCAAGTCAAAGACTGCTCCCGAGTTTTCCAAGAAGTTCCCAACCTTTTGCAGCATTATGTTCAGCTGCATGAATTCAATCTTGATAAGGTTGGGACTCTTTTGTCTGGCATGAAGCTTGGCAAATTTGTTTGTGGCCACCAAGGGTGCACTGCATCCTTCACTGCTTTCAGGAACTATTTAGGGCATGTCAAAGAACACCATAAAGATATGAAGTTGGCCAAACCCGAACAATTAAATGGCTCCTTCAGGTGTGAAATTGAAGGCTGTGACCGTTCATATGCAACAAAGTCTAACTTGTTAAGACATGTCATGAAAAAGCATCAGGACTTGTACCAACCCAAACTAAAGAACCAACGGATAAAAGACGGGATGAAGCACAACTCTAAGACTTTGCATTATCAAATTACCAAGACGAGTAATGGGAAGGAAAACATTGAGAGCAATAAAAAGATCCTACAAAGGGGAAATGATACAAAGAGAATAAGCAAAGCAAAAAATCACTGGACTAAATATGGAAAACCTTCCTTGAAATCTAAAGTGGAGGCATCTTCAATATGCACTAAGAAATTTCCTCTACAGTACCCCTGCATGATTAAAGGTTGTGAGTCAGTCATGAAATCAGAACGGAGCATATTAAAACATTACATGGGACATGGACTGTCAGAAAAGTACCTGGAACAGCAAAGGAGTCATTTCATATTTTGCAAAAAGTTCCCCAGGCAGAAGTGCCGCTCCATCAGGAGTGAGGATTCCAAATCAGACAATGCCTCTGATCTGTCAGACAACGAGTTGACAGCAGACCCCAGCTTGGAAAGAGGCGAATATGACTATTCAAAGCCTGTCCTACGCAAAAGGGCCCCAGTGGGAATCCCTGCTGCATTGTTTGACAGCAAATTGTCAAATGATGAAAGTTCTGATGGCTCTGTGGTGCTCAAACGCAAACGAGGACGGCCACGAAAACTGATTGAAAAAATTGTGAAGCGCAAAAAAATTCCACGTACAACTAAGGTTGATGTAGTGTACAGTCAGGATGATGAATCAGACTCTTCTTGCCCAGCAATAGTGCAGGAGGAGGTGGCTGAGCAGAGTGCTCCACTGGCCTCTTTTAAACCAATGGGATTTGAAATGTCTTTCTTAAAGTTCCTGGAACAGTCAAATAAATGTGAACATCACTTGACGAGGAAGGTTGATGTGCCAGAAACATGGAGAAAAACATCCATTCTGAACACCAAAGACACCTGTGTCAGGTTCAGCAACCGTCAGAATTTGAAATCGCTTAGTAAGGTTAAAATAATTATTGACAGGGCCTTTTCAGGTGTCACTGACCTTATGTTGAAACAGCTGCAGGAAATGCGGCCCACAGTGGTATTGGAAAAAAATGACTAATTTGTCTTTTTGTTGTTTTTAAGAAGCAGATTCTCAGGACTAGAATGAGTAAAATCTGCTGCAGACGGTGCCCTACATATGAAATGTTTTTTACACATCCCGTCATTGAAAAAAGCAGTTGTTTTGACTTATGCTGTAATATTGTCTGTATTTTTTTTGTCTTTTTTATAGAATAGTGTATAGCATGGTTTTATTTATGGACTCTTAAGTCTAAAAGTTATCCGAACATTTTGCTGAAAAATTAAATGACATCGGCGTTTGGTGTCTGAATAATCCCTGTGGGACTTTGAAATGAACTTTTAAAATGGGTTGTATTGTGTGTAGTTTGTGATTTGAAGATGTTGATTATTGTGTGTTGTGTATATAGTTTGAAATCACGCACTGCCACCAGCAGTCTTACTATTAAAAGAACAACTTTTTTACAACCAGTTTGGCTTGTTTTTCATCATTTGCTATTTTCTTAGATCACACTGCAGTTTAGAAATTCCTTTTATGGTGTAAAGTTTGATCAAATCAAATTTTATTTATATAGCACTTTTCATACATAATAAAATGCAACACAAAGTGCTTCACAGGAGTTAAAAAACAATATAAATCAAAATAAAGCAACAATAAAAACCCATCCCTCCCACCCTCCGTATGTACAAACACCCACCCTCAACTACATGCATACACACACACACACACATATACACACACACACACATTCTTACTGCAGACAATAGCAGGGGTAACGAGACATGGCTCGGCACTAATGGTTGAGGAGAACGCCACCTTTGGGGTCGTCCACACCGAGAGACATCAGGGACTGTGAGCACAGGGGGCACCCACACCTGGGCCCACCTGAGCCCGACATACTGGTGGACCCCACACCAAGGTAGGGAGTTGCCTGACCAGCTGGGCCAAGGGGGCCCGAGGACAGCACCCCCTGCAACAGATCAGACACATCTCTCACTGTGGAGGACCTGCCGAGGAAACACTGGAATTAAAAAATAAACATTTTAAAAAAGTTCATAAGATAATAAGTAAAGTAAATAAAATAGGGTAAAATAATACAACATATAAAACATGAGCATTGAATGAAATAAGATAAAAATAGAAAAACTTTATATTCCCACTGTGGGAAAGAAGCTAGGTGTACTCTTTACAAAAATGCTGAACTACATGTTAAGCTTTAGTGCGGTTTAAAGGGTGAGACAAGTTGTGGGCGTCAGGGGGTGTAAGAGCGCATTCATTGCAGGGCAAGGATGGATGACCAAAGAATTTAAACGAACAAGTCATTCAACAATGTTGCTGTTGTGTCACTTCTCATTTATGGCGACAGATCGGCTTTAATTTATACTCTTGATCAGGGACGGACTGACCATCTGGCATACCGAGCATTTGCCCGGTGGGCCGACGTGCTATCTGGGCCGACAGTCGGCCCCCTTTTTTTTTTTTTTTTTTTTTTTGTTGTTGTTGTTTTTTAAATATTGGTCTCACTGACCCATACAGACAGTTGATCAGCGGCCGAAATTGACACTCGGCTGGCCCGATCACATTGTTACGCACCCTTGCACTTTGGCCCTGCGGCGTAATGCATTTGGCAAAAAAAAAAGTCACCGCAAGAGTTTGTTCGTAAACACCGACTGGCTCTCGACACACGCAGTTCTGCGGCCGATAGGTTATTTTCTTCACTGACACGTGATGGGGCTCATCTCACCCAATCACATGATGAAACACTTCCCCTCTTTTACGTCGGTAACGTAATCTGTTAGGAAAACGAAAAGGAGGTGCAGAGAAACTGCGAGAGAAAAAGAAGCTGGCTCTTCAAGCCAGCGCTGAAAAATTAGTGCTACATTTGCCACGACAGGGCCTTCATCAGCTCCCGTGGACGATGACAGTGGTGGTGGCAACATTGCACAGCAACATGCAGTAAACTGGACTGTTTTCAGAACACTTGTAATGAGGAAAGCAACCCAACAACTTGGCAAATCTGACAATGATAAAACGTCAATAACATATTTTTGGCTAATGTTCTATGGCCAGGTTAGTTTGTATTCCAGTTGGTTTGTAATACCTGTACAATACCTGTATACACAGGTATTTATAAGGCATTGTGTATGTAGCCCTCTCCCTCATTCATGTGTCATCATCCCTCTTAAGTTTTCAGTTTCAACACTGCTATTTTTATCTTGAAGATTTGCCAATAATTAAATCTCTCTGTCTTTCTCTCTCAAAGATACACACACAGAGTTCAAAGTTCATTCAGGAGTTCAGCTACATTCATCCTTTTGGACTGGGTCACTTCACAATTTATTGAGTACTACTCTTGGAAGAGTTAGCATCTGATCCATCATTTCTCATCTCTTTCTTTTTTTCTTCCTCCCTGAAACACATAGGTACACCCAATAGTATGAATTCTGCTTAAAGATCCATTACTGTGATGGAGTGGTGGAGTATACTTTTTTGTAGCGTTAATAAATTACACTTTTTGAAAGTATTTAATGTATCCACTCTCACTGATTCCCGTTAACTCATTGCATGGCTTAAGGTACGTGGTTTTAAAGAGTTGTACAGTTGGTATACACATTCAAGAGACCAAAAAGGTGTCTGGTCCAAAATGCCCGGGCCAATTTCTTGTCCCAGTCTGCCCCTGCTCTTGATGGATTGCCAATCCAAAGCAGCAGCTTTTTGCAGAGAAGCTATTAGTGTTCACAATGTAGGTGAGAAAGAATTGCATGTTTAATGTGTATATTACCTTATTATAGCATTTAACATGTTTACAAACAATAATGACATTTGGTTAATTCTGATGGCAGAAATAATGCTTGTGAACAGCAGTGTAAATTGGGCTATATCAAGCCTTTTTTTCAAGCCCATCAGTACAGTATAATGTAAAATAAAGCTAGAGACATTACAGCTGCCAAACAACAACGTGTGTGGGGTTTCCCCCATATATGATATTATATAATGTCAATACAAGCCAGAATTGTCTCAATTCAATATTCCTTTATTTGTCCCTCGAGGGGAAATTCCGTCTCCTCCTGGTTAAATGAGTATTCAGATTGTCCTTAGAGTTAAACCCTTTTCTAATGTGAATCTACTGGATAAACACCTGATTGAGTTTATATATATATACACAGAAATAACACAATTCCACCATAAACAAGCAATTAATAAAAACAGCTACAAGAAAAACATTAGACAATAAAGCTTTAAAACCTCCATGGGTAAAAGAAGAAGAAGAGGAAGACGAATCGTACTTTCATTATCCTGGTCATCCTTCCGCCGCGGCAGACCAGGAGCAGTGGGCAGCCAGCTGACAGTCGACAGTGGCGCCTGGGGACCCAACTCTCTTCATCACCATTGGTCAGGTGGTGATCTTCTTGCATGTTTTTAGTGGGGGTATTTTTAAAGAGGATACCCCAGGTGAGCACGGGGAGAATATGCAAACTCCACACAGAAAAAGTGAATAATCACCAGTTAAAACCAGTTTAGCCAGCCATTAGTGTGTACATAAGGGATATCTAAGGTTAAGAGTACACTGCTGTAGTTCCTAGATTTAAGTGGGAACGGTTGTGCTTCAACAGTAGAGCTTTATAGATGAATAACACAAGATGGCTATTTCTTCTTGACTGTAAGGAAGTTCATCCAGCTGTATGATGGTGAGAACAATGATAAGTATGAAATTTGTCATTTGTGAGAAAGGGTAATGCACAATGATACATAAGGTGTAACTGCTGAATTGTTAATGGGGCAGCATTGACACAGTGTAGCTCCACAGTCAAGTACAGACATGAAGTTGACTGCACAATAGTTTTACAGTTGGAAGAAGAAAAACTGCCTTTAATTCTATACGAGCCTATTTTGATTTTTTTGAAATTTTAAATAAAATATTGGATATGAATCTTGAAAGATAGTATGACTCAACAAGAGTAATCTGAGTGCCATTTAGAGTTTTAATGGCATAACAGTCAGAGTCACTGGTGGAGCTGAAGAATACCATGTACTTGGTCTTTCCTGCATTTACAACTAGTCTGTGATTAAGGAGTAATAATTGGAGACCATCAAAGACAGACTAAATATGATGGTAAGAGGGCTTGACTGAGTACCATTATCACCATCTGCACTACTGATGTCAACATATTCAACAGCCTGTGAAAAAGGCCATACTTCCACCTCCTGTTCTTCCAGAAATGGAGGAGAAACTAAACTACTCACCTTGGAGTTGGGGTGGCCAGCATTTTGAGAGAGTACAGGGTTAAGACAATGAACACCACATTTTGGCTGGGTATGAGCCAACTTTTAGAGTAATTGATGGCAAGGTCCAACCATGTCACGTGACATAGAAGGGCCATAATGTCCTGCTCTGCCTGTTCCTGTTGTCTAAATATGGGAAGACACACATACCTTTGGCTTGCACTGGGGCAAGCGCTGCCTTGTCTATGCACCTTGTGAAGATCCGTGGGCCTAGGGAAAGAACAGGGGCACCTTGATCTGCTCAGCACTGACATGTTAAACTACAAGTCCTTCAAATTGATGTTACCAACTTAGCCATGTGATGGTTTGGAGCACATTTAACATCTAGCCAGACCCCTGATGCCTCTGTGTCTTAGGTGCTGATCACATGGGAGCCCAGTGGTGGTGTTCAGGCTACTCAAAGGATTGCAAGGTCTGCGTGTAACCACCAGGACTGGCAGTCAAGGGCAAGTGGTGCCATAACCTTTCAGAGACTGCTGTCTTAGCAGGGGTGTAGGTCCCTGAAGGCTATCAGACTTCTGCCAAGTCTGTTTCACCTGGATTCCATGATCTAAGACCTGCTGCGCTACTGCTCCCCCAGAACTACCCTGGCTCTGAAAGTGGGGATTGGGCTCACTATACTCGGCAGTGAGTATGGGTAAGCCTTGTCATTAGTCTGCTAAGCTCCCTGGTCAAAACATTTCACCATAAAGTCATCTGTAGTGCAACACTGTGGCCTGGGACAAGCATTGTCTCAAGACCTCATCGGGTGACACAATGAGGGAGGCAATAGATGACTCCACGGCTGGCATCCAGTCCATAACTGCTGGTATTTTGCATGGAAGCCAAGGCTGCTGTGTCAGTTGTGTGGTGAGAAAGTGATTAGGGTCTGGGCAGCAGTTGTGAAGCTCCTCAATGTATGGCTGGAAGGGGAGCATGGACAAAGTATCCTGCATTTCTGCAAACTGTGAGATGTGTTAACTTAAGCTGCTAAACAATCCACTTCACCCAAGAGAACAGGTTACTTGTGAGTGGAAACACTCCTTATTTCAAGAGATCAGGAACCAGGATTACTATCTCAAACTCCAATCAAAACAACTCCCTCAACAACAAGACCCAAGTAAACTAGTACTGCTAACTTACAAAATAGGGGGCAAATGTTGCTACAGTCAGAATACATAATAATATTTAAAAAAAAAAAATCTGTCAGAAATCGAAAGTTTAAAAAGTCTTGGAAAAAGGTAAGAGCACTCGTTAATTGCACAATTTTTGGACAATCCTACAGCAAAGGAAAAGAATAAATCCAGGCATCCAGAAAAGGGCTTTGGGTTTAAAGGGTTAACATCCAGCAACAGAACACCATAAAGCAGTCACAACAAAAGAAGTTTCACCCACAAGTGAAATCACTTACTGAGGAGCCAACAAGTGAAAGCACTCATCAGAGAGGAATAAATCAAATCAAGCTAAGAAACTGTCTTACACTAACAGTCAGCACCAACTACTAACTACTGCAAGTTTGCCTATCATTGCAAGCACAAACACAGTAACAATTAACTTCAGGGGAGATGGGAAAACAGGCCACTATAGAAAGCATAACTTATCTCAAAGCTAACAAAGCTGACACTTACCTTACCAGCCTTGCTTCAGAGCTGGCAAAAGCCTAAACATAATGTTAGGTGCTGAGAGTACCAGTGAAAACAAAACAAAAATATCACTGCCCTTGGAGAATAAAACTTTTGCTAAAAGTACCATAGGCTTTGTTTGACGCATCCTGCATTCACAGATTACCTGAAATTCAGGGTAGAACGGAAAACAGGCCACTACGGAAAGCATAATTTATCTCAAAGCTAACAAAGCTGACACTTACCTTACCAGCCTTGCTTCAGAGCTGGCAAAAGCCTAAACATAATGTTCAGCGCTGAAAGCACCAATGAAAACAAAACAAAAATATCGCCCTTGGAGAACAAAACTTTTACTAAAAGTTCCATAGGCTTTGTTTGACGCATCCTGCATTCACAGATTACCTGAGCTACAAGGGACATCTTTCATGATGATGTGGGCTTACTTCCAATAGCCATCGTGATTAAACCTCCCTACCTAGTTAAACACCCCCCCCACACACACACACACACACACACACACACACACACACAAAACAAAAAACTGTAGTATTAAAAAATTGTAGTCTCCAAGCCCAACCTGAGATAACCCTGACATCACTATTACATCATCAGGGTTGTTATGTCAGACTTGACAGAGCTTCCCTAGAGCCACAAATGTTTTCACAGGCTAAGTACTGTGTATGTGTGATGAGTGAAATGATCTTCATGTGTCAATGTCAAATTAACCAATAGGGAGAGGTATTGAATTTGAGTTGCACCTGTTATATTTGAAACGGAGCTATGTGGAATTCATGTTTCAGATTTCATCCAGTCAGGAGTTAGAAAAATCTAAGTGTGTTTAAATATCTTAAATTTGAGTAGATTTGAATAGTCATTGCTAACTCTAAGTAGAATCTGTTCACCTACTAAATGATGTAGTAGTTTGACACAGCTTTTCTCAGTTTAGGCCCATTTGCACCATCAAATCTTTTAGCTATTTTGTATAGTACAAGTTGTAACAACTACCGCTTGCGAGCACTGTCCATGTTAGTTTGTCAAGTAACCAGGGGTTTCACTGTGGTTTTGTGGGGAACATGAGCTTTGTGTCAGTCCCAGTCCTCAAGGACTGGACTGGCTGGTTTTTAGCTGTGGATGCTGGCTGTGTTGTGCTGTCCTCTGTGTTTACTATAAGCTGATTGGAGGCAAACTTGTTGACAATGGAAACAGGTGGCTGGCATTGGCTGAAAGCCTTTTCTTCCATGGGGATGTACCGCCTGGTAAAACATTTACACAACTGCTTCCATAAAATGTACATAAGCTCCACAAAATTCAGAGTGATACACAGAATGGAGGTGCAACCCATGATGTAGAGGAAGACCTTCTTCTCTGTGGCTTTGGCAATGTAACAATCCACCGTGTTGGGACAGGGATTCTGGCTGCAGCGGAGTAGTATGGGCACCTCCAAGCCATTGTACAGGAAGTAGAAAGCAAGAAGGGAGCCCACCTCAAAGGCTGTCTTGAACACAAGGCTGATGGTGTAGGTATAGAACAGACCACCATCTATGCTTCCTTTGTCCTTGTACAGTTTTCGCTTATGTTTGGCCTCCCGATGCTCCCTGTAGGCCACATGCAGAGCAACTAGCAGGGATGGGGTTGACACTATAATGAGCTGCAGAGCCCAGAGGCGCACCTGCGAGATGGGGAAGAAATGGTCGAAGCACGCGTTCTCACAACCGGGCTGCTGGGTGTTGCACACAAAATCCTTCTGCTCATCCTTCCACACCTGCTCAGCCGCTGCCACATACACCAAGATCCTGAAGAGAAAGACCACAGAGAGCCAGATGCGCCCAATCACAGTAGAGTACTTGTTCACCCCAGTGAGGATGTTTTCCAAAAAGCTCCAGTTCATCTTCGTCTTATCCTCCTGTCAGGAATAAAAAACAGCAGTTAGGTAGAACTGAATAAAGCACAAGAGAAGCAGTAGGAGATTTGAGAGAGTTTTTTATCGAAATATATGAGTTTACACATGTCTTTACCTATATTTACAATAAATAGCATACTTTATATTTTCAATACTGGTGGCCAGTGTCCTGGAAGCCACTGATTTCTATTCATTGCACATGATGAAAATAATTCAGCAGATTTACACTTGACACTTATACTTGACTCGTGTAGTGTAGAGTGTGCACAATTCATAATAAATGGGCTAACATACACACACACAACACACACACACACACACACACACACACACACACACACACACACACACACACACACACACACACACACACACAGTAAATCCACTGAACACACTCATGATATTGTGGGAAGGCAGATTAGAATTGCCTTCTGGGTTGTCTTTATTTCATATATGCGTTATGTGTTACCTTACCTTGTGTGTTTCACACTATTGCTCATCTGACACTTATGTAATGACATACATGACAAGATGTTGACCCTATTATGTACTTATTATGTTTGTGGTAATTTGGTGAGGCACAGATCTATTTAGAAATATCTACCATGTAAATTCAGATTCAGGACCCCTCTACAAGTCAGATAGACAAGTCAGGTAATAATGCAGCATTTGTCTTCATTATTTCTGCTGAAACTGTGCTTCAGTGGGGCAAACAAATGTGCAAATATGCAAATGACCACAAACCAACACCTGGGCGGTTGCCAGCGCTGTGTATAGTTATAATGTGTTTCACTGTATGTTTTCTGTTGACAGACCACATCCAGCCAGTGAAGGACCAAACTTACAATGTGCACTTTTTCAGTGTGCATCTCACATGCTGATATCTCATGCTATAAAATATCAAACCATTCCTAAAAAGCTGCATAGAGGTTAGTCAAGTAGAACTTACCGGCTGTGTCCGGGAGATTTCTCCTCTGAGTAACAGCAGGTGGTGCCGGGTTTGTGCTGTGTCTCCTCTGCTGCACACCTGCACAGCACAGCTCTGTGCCACACCTCATCCAACAACAACCACCTTACTGCAAACAGCACTGTTTGATATCCGCTGTGTCACACTCTGTTTTCTTTTGAGCTGACTGTGAATTACCAGAAACTGTTTGACCAGGAGCCTTCCTCCCAGATCACCTGTTAAATATGTCAGTTGGAAGTGAAGCATGTGTGTACACAGACAACATCACCATGGAGCTGTCCAATGCAAATATCTGCCGCCTGTCTGCTCAGGCTCAGTGTGGGGGAGGTGAACACTGAAATAACCTCAAATACACACACTGTCAACTGTGTTTTATTTCCTTATTCTTCCACCTGCCCTGATATATGTAACTTTGATGAGTCAGATCATATTACACTGTTGATAAATAATACATGTAACCTCAGGCCAGTGTCTCTTATCTGTCAGGTTTTTTCCGACACTCTTAAAATGGCAACGCCTATTATAAGTCTGCTCTCTTTGTGATCCATTATGTTGCGCACAAAAGAGTCCCCACTCTGATGTCCCCACTGTAATGTCCAGTTCAACGAAAATCATTATACATTGCTACAACATATTCTGTAGTGGTTGTAACTTTATATTTGTGTAGTACAAAGCTGGAATTTATCAATCAACAAGATACTTCCTAAATCATTTTGAACACTATCAGAACTTTCATACTGTACTACATTATATAAAGTAAGGTCTCCTCTTCCTTTGTAAAATTATGCAGTAAAAATGTCAGACAGTTTTGAGGCTGGCAACCTCAACTTTTAATAAAAATAATGTTCTAATTAGAAAATCTATCTCATACTTACAAAATGTATTTTCAGATGTCTACTTCCAAGATAACCCCACCATGGTCAGTCAATATGGGTGTTGAAATGGTACAGAATGTAAGTAGCCACATTTTTTAAGTCCTGTAACTCTGAAGACCTTTCACATAAATTAGTTCAATTATTAGGCTCTACTTCATTTGACACTGATGGTTACTATTGCAAAGTGAGATTTTACATTGAAATCACACGATCAACTTGTAAAATATGATGCATTGTTAAAAATTACTAAACAGTAGGCTACATGAAGTCGTTAAAATTAGCTTCACTTAATGAATCAGTAATAATAATATACAATACCATCAACAAAGGTCATTTTGCGGGTATTAAGACCTTTTAATTATGGTTTAAAGGAAAAAGATGATGGGGCGGCACGGTGGCGCAGCAGGTAGTACGCGTGCCTCACAGCAAGAAGGTCGCCGGTTCGATCCCCGGGTAAAGTTTGCATGTTCTTCCCGTGCATGCGTGGGTTCTCTCCCACAGACCAAAAACATGCTCATTAGGTTAATTGGTGACTCTATATATATGTCTATATATATGTTGCGATCGGCTGGCGACCGGTCCAGAGTGTACCCCAATGACAGCTGGGATAGGCTCCAGCCCCCCCGCAACCCTGAAAGCGATAGCTGGGCATAGACAATGGATGGATGGATGGATGGATAAAGATGGCATTGTTCTGTATTTTTGTTATTGTCAGTCAGTGGCAGGGCTTGTGGACGGGCAATTCAGGCAGGCAGTCGCTTGGAGCTCCCAGCCACCACTTATTTACAACAACAATTATTGATAGGCCAGGGGGGCATTCCAGGTAGGAGGTTCAACAAATTCTGAGTTTATCTCTGAACTCTGAGTTGACTTACTCTGAGATGGGAAACTCTGAGTAACTGGTTCCAGAACAGCTGATCTGAGTTAGTTCAATCAACTCTGAGTATGTTAACCTTGAGCCATCATCAATAGAGCCCCGATACCACGAGTCACCATGACAACTGAAGAAGAAGAAAAAAAAGAAAAGATCAAGTTATTTTACCCCGATAGAGTTGGAGGTCTTACTGCAGGCCTACGCGGAGTATGAGCACATATTTCGGCATAAATATATCACCGCTGCAGCAGCGAAGGAGAGAGAAACGGCATGGGAGAAAACTGCTACCCAAGACAACGCGTAAGTTTGAATGTACTATTCCATTGACTTAACATTTAACTGTGCTTAAGATCGTAGCAAACAGTTATGAATGTAAGTAGGAATAAAATCTGATTTTCATTTAGATGCAATCCAACAGCGGAGAAAGAAGCAGCGAAAAATGAAATATAAAAACATCATTCAAAAAGGTAAGGCGTATTTTGCTAGGCTGTGATTGTACCTCACTTTGATTTTAATTTTATTTTTTAATTGGCTATTAAACGAAGTAAATATTAATTCAGTGGCGACTTCAAGTAGTAATTTAAACCCCTAACAACATGTTGTTTTAACATGTCATCTCACTTAATATCCCAATTAGTAGATTAACACTTGATACAATGTTTACACATTTTTATTTTATAGGTATTGAGGTCATTTAAAATGTGACGATGTGTCCACGAACACTCAATAAAATACTAATTTAAAAAAGATTAACATTTGACTTCTGCTCAACCAACAGAGAGAAGGCAGAGGCCCGAAAAACAGGTGGGGGGCCACATCCACCACCAAAGTATTCTGAAACAGTATATTTTCCTTCATCACAGGAGGATGATGATGATGATTATGATGATGATGATGATGAAACACTGTCTGCTGCCACAGGGAGCGATCCAGAGAGGCCTACTGAAGTGTGTCTTAATATTATGTAGAGCTACTGGCAGTGCTCTGCCCATTTACATTCCTTTACATTCTGGGGTGGAATTTGGAGTTTGACATGTACACTGAAGTGATGAGCATAGATTATGGACAAATAACTAGCACATTCTTGTCCTTCAACAGAACAACTGGGCATCACCAGGAGGAGGGTCCATCAACTTCCACAGTGCAGCTTCACACAGTCAGATTTTTGGTCAATACCATGTTAAATCTGTACGTAGAACTGTAGGATTTGAATGTTGTCCATAAGTTTCCCAGTTACCAGTGAAGGAGTTGTATAGAGTCAACCTCATGAAGAGTACAGAGTGAAAAGGAAATGGTCTATTTGGATCGCCAGATTAGAAAAACAGACCTTGAAATTCTATTAATGGAACACCAGTTGAGGTGGGTGCACTTCACAGGTGAAATATGTTAATGGATGGAGCAATATTACAAATCTTGACTGCTGCTTTTGTACTTTTAGGGAATAAAGAAGACCTAACCACATGGGAATTTGTCATTATTTGACTGTTTTTATCAAAAGTAGTTTCTGCTGTTTAGGTCCCTTACAGCCCTTCCATCCTGGATGTCTGCAGAGTGGATGGGATGGTTATCCTCAGGGTCATTCATTTGAACGGCAGGGTGTTGCTCTCTTCTAATAGTTGCAATATTATGGAGAACAACACATGCCACAATGATGTCGCATGCCCTCTCTGGGGTGACCCTGATCTTACGCAGGCACTGGAACCAGGATTTGAGTATGCCCATGGCCATCTCTACCCGGGCTCCAGTCCTGCAGTGGGCTACATCAAAACATTGTTGGGGCCCCGGCTCAGGGTCAGGGTAAGGGGTCAACAGAGTGGGCTGACATGGATAGCCTCGACCCCCCAGTAGGTAGCCATCAAGCACTCCTGTAATTACAGAGGACACATTTGAGCGCGGTAAAAAGGGAGACAAAGAAAATTTGTACAAAGTTTTAGCTTCCTTACCTCGTGCAAATCTGTTGCTCAGACTACACTCCTAGTAGATCCGGGAGTCATGTACAGAGCCAGGCCACCTGGCTACTACATTTGTAATGATGCAAGCATCATATATAATCTTCACAGTGAAGAGAATGACATGAGTTACAGTGTATTGTATACATTTTCATGTACATAATTTTTAAGATGGTAGGTCATAAACCTGGACATTGATGCTCTGAAAGGATTTTCTATTCAAATAGTCCCCTTCGTTTTCTGCAGGTGCAGTAACACGAATTTGCGTCCCATCTATGCATCCTATCACATTTGGAAGCCCTGCAAAATGACAGCTAATTAAGCTACTGAACCCACTCTGAGGTCGCAGCAGAATCTATATCATAATTTAAAATAAAAGAATATATGATTTCTACATCAGTCATCAGTCACTACCTACTAATCATTGGTAACAGGCGTTTCAGTGCGAGGATCACTTTCCTCACTTATATCGTTTGATGAAAAGCGGCGCCCCAAGAGACCCCAACAACGCCACGGTTGTCAGTAAATGTCACAGTCCAGCCCAGCACTTACCTGTGCTACAGCTCTTCAGCCATGCCTATACCTGTCCATCTGCACACCTAGCCTATTAGGCTCATCAGGAGGGTATTTAAGCCATGTTGTCATTCTTTCCAGTTGCCAGACTGTCTTTGCCTCATGCCAGTCTCTCCAGCGTTCCTTGCCATCCTGATCTCCGGTATCCGACCTTGCCTGTTCCTGACTACTCCGTCAGTCAAATCCCTGTGTCTGCGGGTGTGCAGATCTTACCACCTCAGTGGTATTAAAGCAGTATCTATCGCTCACTTCATTCAGAAGACATGAATCGAGCAATCGAACAAGGACAGTGATGGATGTTAAAAATACTGTGTCTAAACTGTAAATATGTAATTCTTAATTTGTACATAAATGGATGTTTTAGTGTGACAGGGTTATTGACATTGTATGACTGATATAAGTATTCATCAGAGTGATGGCAAGTGGGAAGAAAATGCTTTTGTGCCAGATTGTTATGGTGGCCAGTGATCTATAACACATGCACAGCCTCCTCCTTGAGAAGAAGTTGGAACAGGTTATATCTGGGGTGTGGTATATCTGCACTGATGTTTCCTACCTGTCTCCTGACTCTGCAGATGACTAAGTCCTGAATGGAGGGCAGATTGGCACCAATTCTCTCTGCAGTCCTGACTCTCCATTGCAGTCTCTTTCTGCCCTGTTTGGTGGCTAATCCAAACCAGACAGTGGTAGGTGAACAAAGAATTAGCAGGATCATTGGAAAGTAGAACTGGATCAGCAGTTCTTGAAGCAGGTTGAACTTTCTGAATGGGTTGGAAATAATTAGACCAAATGTACATATTATACACTGGCTAATAATTAGCCTGCTCTTCATCCATTCTGACAAACTAACCTCAATCCATGTTCAGTTAAATAACATATCCTAATTAGCTACAAACAAATGTGCCAGTTGTGTCGCTGTGACCTTTCAAATCAAATCAAATCAAATCAAATCAAATCAAATCAAATCAAATCACTTTCCTTCCTTGTCTCTTCCAACTGGTCGTAGTCATCTTTGACTTTTAAGCATAGTTGCATTTGGAAAGCAGCATAGCATTCATTTTTTGAGCTCTATGCATAGGTTCCATTGGACATGTCACATAAAGAAGTCACACTGTTGTGAGATGTCCAGCCTGAACTCTTCATAGAATTGGTAGGTACTGGTTGTAACTCCTGTTCTATGAGTATGTGCATAACCCCACCTAATCAGGGGGTAGCCATCAAGCAAAATATAAAACCTCTCTTTGAACTTAGCAATGGGAGTAGAACAGGTAAAAATGGGGATAAGCAGTACAGGAGAATCATTCTGTGTCCTGCCACCCCAACTCTGAAGGATACTTCTTGGTGGGGAGTATTTAACCCTTACTAGATTCATGAGATTAATTAGATGTGCTAGTGCAGTTATTCTTCACTCTTATGTGAAGCTCAGCATCACATAGACCCTCCAGGAGTCCCCAGCCCAGAGCCCAGCCAGGAACAGCCAGCAATAGTTTCCAGCCCGGAGTCCAGCCATCCACAGCCAACACCAGTCCCCAACCCAGAACCAAGCCTGCAATACTCAGCAGAGTCCAGCCAGCCACGGCCAACACCAGTCCCCAGCCCAGCGCCCAGCCAGCCACTGCCAGCAACAGAAAGGAAGATGGAAGGGAGGAAACCTCAGATCCTGTGGCCCAAATCCAGCCAGATGACAGAGTGGCAGACCATCAATTCAGACCTTGTCCTCCTACTAGAACAACAGAAGGGTCCTGTTGAGAGAAAACTGGAGAACATGGGATCCATCATCTACAGCTACGGTGCTGAGAGACTTGGGACAAAGGGCAAAATGCAGAGGCAGCAGAAAGACTCTCTAAATCAGTCGAAGTCCAGGAGGCAGCGGGAAATCGACAGAATAGTGTGTAGCGCTTGGCTCGAATAAACAAGACGGAGAGTTTCAAGAACAGGTGTCTGTATTCACATTTACTTGTATTGCACCATGAAAACTACAGAGGAAAAAGACAGAAAAACACTTTCCTGTAGCTTCACAACTCACATTCAAACATGAGTTTAACAGTGCAAGTGTTACATTTGTCTTCCTGAAATTCTTCTGATTCACATGAACATAGATCATATCTTTGACAATAACACACAATCGTTGTTTCATACCTCGTTCCGCATACAGTGCCAAGGGCGCTAGCTTAAGGGGGTGTGGACGACAGCTCTTTCCATTAGCCTTGTTCTTCATTGACCAGCCCTTTGAAATAGCGTATGTACAATACAAAGGCAATGAGGTAAATAACAAGATAGACTAACTTCTCAAGATCTAACATGGAAACAAGATACATGGCTAACTTTAGCATTTAAACATTTACCTGTACGCTCGATGATCTCCAAACTTAGCATTACAACCGTAAAACAGCGTGAAAAGTCTTGACGTACGGCAAGAGGAAACAGCAACCTTTCAAAATAAAATGCTGTAACAAGCCAAAAAGTGGTAGTGCAGCACTACATCATCGGACAACAGACCCATATAACAATCATAGCAGAGGTAATTTTAAAGTCATTTACATAGTGAAAGAAAGAAGACAACTGAGAAAGCAGTGGAGGAAGGCCACAGAGATGGAAAGAGGGGGACTTGACGGTCTGCAAGCTGAAATAAAGCAGCGACTGGCAAAGCTGCAAAGATTAGAGCACCTCAGATGACAACGCAAGAGGAAAGAGTGGACAAGGACCCTTTTCTACAGCAATCCCCACAGCTTTGTTAAAGGCCTCTTTGACCAAGAAAAGAGTGGGAGCCTCAAAGATCTGGAAGAGTATCTGAGGAAGACCTACTCTGATGATCGGAGGCATGAGCCAATCACCATCCCAAAGGACATGCCACCAATTCATGCACCTGAACACCAAATGGACATAGGGCCCCCCCACACATGGAGTGAGGTGGAGAAGACAGGGAAGCAGGCAAGATCAGCATCAGCACCTGGGCCCAATGGCATCCCGTATAAGCTCTATAAGAACACCTCCGGAGTCCTTAAATATCTCTGGAAGCTGATGAAGGTGGCTTGACAGAAGGGAGTGATACCGAAAGCATGGAGAAGAGCAGTAGGTATCCTGATCCCCAAAGAGTAGGACTCATCATCCATCAGCCAGTTTCGCCAAATCAACCTGCTGAATGTAGAAAGAAAGATCTCCTTCGGTGTCCTGGCCCAAAGGCTCTCTACATTCTTGCAAAGAAACAACTTTGTTGACACATCAGTGCAGAATGCTAATATCATCTGGCACCAGATACAAACTGCCAAAAAGGAACAGAGAAACCTACACGTGGTTTTCTTAGACCTTGCCAAGACCTTCAGTTCAGTCCCTCACAAGATCTTGTGGACGGCCTTTAACTACTTCGGCGTACCAAACCACATCACAGATTTGGTCAAGAGCTACTTTCAGGATCTCCAGTTCTGTGTAGCAATTTCCCCTCTGGCATTCGTCATGGCACTGGAACCGATCATACGGGCATCTCGTTGAGGGTAGTGGACGACATGACCATCATCACAACAACAAAACCATGCACTAGAAGCTTGCTTCAGAAACTCCAGGAAAACATCTAGTGGGCAAGAATGGAGTTCAAGCCAGGGAAGTCACGCAGCATTGTTGTCAAGGGCCAACTAACGGGCAAGCAGTTCTACGTCAGCGATGAACCAATTCCGACAGTCCTAGAGAAGCCCATCAAGAGCCTCGTATGGTGATATAATGCAGACCTCAAAGACACCCAACAACTTGAGAAACTCCGGCAGGATATGGCTAACGGCCTTAAGCAAATCAACAACACTGCGCTACCGGGGAAACTGAAGCTCTGGTGTTACCAGTTTGGGCTGCTACCCAGACTCTTGTGGCCATTGACCATGTACAAGGTCTTGGTTAGCCATGCCAATCAGCTGATGTATGCAGCAGCAAAAGTCATCCTGCACATGCTAGGCTACAAAATGAACAACAGTAGCTGGAAGGAGCAGGGGAACCCTCCATGGAAGAGGAGACTGGAGAGCAAGATCACGGCAACAAGGAGGGAGTGTGATGTGAGTTCAAGGAAGGCAGGACCCAAATGCGGAGTGGAAAATGATAATAGTTTATTAATGAAAAAACTCTCAGCGGCCGACAAACGATGCACAAACTGAGGAATGCAGTCTCGGCTGGAGGGAAACTCGACAGCACTGTGTAAAACAAAAATCTCTGTAAGAGAAAACAGGCTCACGGGCAGAAGGCAGGTTTGGTATTGGAGGGAAAGCTCAACAGCGCTAAAAAGAACAAAAATCTCCGTTAATGGGAAAAAGCACTCAGGCAGACAAAAGCAAAAACAAACACTGGAGGAATTGACTCAACAGCGCTGTAAGGAACAGAAATCTCTTTTAAAGGGAAAAAGGGCACTCAGGCAATCAACACAAAAATCTCGAGAGAAGTAACTCAGCTTAGACACAACGACGGGAGACGCGTGGCAGGGACCAGAGATCATCAACCCTGTGGAAGACACTCTGGGAAGAACCATAATCTTCTGGCACCAGAGTGTGAGAGGAGCGTGCTTAAGAGAGGGAGATCTAATCAGTGGAAATTAATCACAGGTGCATCTGGCCGCTGCTTTGCCTCAGGTGAGATCAACCCCGCCCCTGCCACGCGCCAGCCCTGGAGAAACACAGAAGCAGTGTCAGAGCAGATACCACAAAACCCAGCCATAACAGGGAGGTTAGCTTGCTAACTGAGCTACAGAAAGGTGTAAAGATCAGGAAGGAAATGCCAAGGGGCCAGTTGTTCAAAGGTAATCTGATCGGATTTTGGTTATCGGATTGGATCAAATCTTGAAAATGGGTTGTTCAAAAGGGAGAGACGGATTCTGATATCAGATTAGATCATGTAATCCAATCCTAGTTTTAATCTGGATCAAACCTTCACTTTGTGTTGTTCAAAACATTTCAGTAGGATCTGAATAACTTTGATCCAAAAAAAACAGGATTATCCTGATCCCAACAGGGGGTAGGATTTCAAGGTGGATTTCAGGAAGAAAATGTAGCAAAACTTTAAAATTGGTCAAATAATTGATTTGTATCATTTTGTGTTTATACTATTATTTATATTTTGCACTTGATTTGTTCAACTGTTACAGTGATGAAGGAGATAAAGTAGACATAGGCTACCAATTAAGCCTTTCAGTATAGTAAAGTAAAAATAAAATACAAATAAAAATGATCTTGTCCTCATGAAATAAACCCCCAAACAGATTTGAATAACAAACGTAAATGATATATTCATTATTTCTGTCATTCATCACTGTATATTAATTTCAACAAAACAATCATCAGAGATGAACCTGTCAAAAATAATTTCGAACAATTGCATCCCTTACTACACATCCAGTCAGTCCCTCGTCCTGACAGAACACCAGAGGTTGGTCTGGTTCATCAACAGGCTCAGGTACATCATAAACATCATCACAGAGAGGGATATTGCGCCTGGTAGCGATGTTGTGCAGGACAATACATGCAAGTATTATGTTGCATGCTCCCTGTGGTTCCATTCGCAAGTAGTTAAGGCATGCAAAGCGTCTCTTCAGGTGAGCGGTGTTGAAGCGTGCATGCGCAGGTGTGGTTGCTGCAAGAAAAGGAGTAATCAGCCATGGTAGGAGTGGATAGGCACTGTCTCCTAATATTATGCCATCAGGTCGGTTGGTTTGGAGCTCTCTGTATAAAGCACTCTCCCTCAGGATACGTGCATCATGAATAGACCCAGGCCACTTCATGACGCAGTTTGTGATGATGAGGTCAGCATCGCCCACAAGTTGGATGTTGATGCTGCGCCTCTCCTTTCGGTTGATGTACTCCCAATCCCTCTCATGAGGTGCTTCGATATGCACATGAGTGCAGTCAATAACCCCAATAGTATTGGGCATATTCCCCAAAAGAAAAAGCTTGTGCTTGGTCAGGGCAATCTGGTCATCCTTTGGAAGTGAAACAAACTGATTGACCAGGCTGGCCAATGCAATTGACACAGCTTTCACTACATCACTCACAGTTGATTTGTCCACTCCAATATTGTCACCAACAACTTGGTAGAAAGTCCCAGATGCATAGAAGCACAGAGCAATGAGGACCTGTTCTTCCACAGACAGACTGTGACTCCTTTGGGTTCTCCGTTGAAGTTTTGGCCTGACAAAGTCTGCAATGTACTTAATATCAGCATTCCCAAAGCGAAAGTGAACGTACAGTTCTTCAGTGGTGTACTGCTCCAGTGGTTTTGCACGCTCAACATACACCCTTTGACAGTATCCTCTTCCACCAAAATGATGGACAATACCTGCCATGTCAGTGCCTCTCTGTAAGTCCTCTGAGAAAGGCTTAATATAAGATGGCTGTCAAAAACCCGCCCACTCATCAGCTGACGTGTTTTGGCTTGTGATCAATTAAGTCAATCATGCCCAAGGCCTATAAATACTATGCTCACTACAACAGATGAGGTGGAACCATGGACCCAAAAGGACCTAATTTCACTGTTGCAGAAACCCATGCACTGCTGGAGGGTGTAAAGTGCCATTATGCCTCAATAGTAGGAAGTTCTGTTGTGGGTGGAATGGTGACGAACAAGAGGAAGAAAGACATTTGGGTTGAAGTCACCCAGAATGTTAATGCAATGGGGTCTGGCCAGAAGAGGACTTTGGAGCAGGTGAAATTTAGATGGAAGAATCTGCGGGCCAGAGCCACAAAGGACCTTGCTGAAGCAAAAAACACCCAAACAGGCAACAAACCCTTTAAGAAAGGTGAATACACAGATGTGGTTCTGGACATTATTGGAGGTAAGAACTCTAAAGCTCTGCATGGGATTTAAGGTGTTGTTGGGGATGGTGAGCCTACGATTGTAGAGCAAAGTGAGCCAGTTCCTCCTAATGCAGAGGAAACATTTATTCTGGATCTCAGCCCTATTACCAAAGAACAACCTGGATCCTCACTGGTAGAGCCACCAGTCACAGGAGCTCAGAAAAGAGGCTTGAAGCGTCCTTTGCCAAATAATAATGATGCCTTTGAATTACTCCTTAATCAAGAAACTGAAAGAGCAGAAGCACAGATACTCCTGGCACAGGAACAAATCAAGCTGGCCAAACTGCAGCAAACCAGGGCAAAACTTCAGATCTGCCTCCTAAAAGCAGGGCTTGAAAATGCTGGTCTCTCCTACTCGGATGAAGAACCCTGAACATTCTTTATTTTGTTAACTATAGGACATTTTGTTAGGATCCTGTTTTACTTTGGTATCCTGAGTTCCTGTTTTATTTTGGTAGCCTTCCTTTGTGTGTTGTAGTTCTCTTTATTTCCTATATGTTTCCCTCCTTTGTGATTTGTGATTTGTGATTGCGTCCACCTGTGTCTGTGTAGTTTCCCCTCTATTTAAGTCTGTGTGTTTCTTTTGTCTTTGTGGGATCATTCCCATTGTGTGCAGTTTTCTTGTCCCTGGTTTCACTGTGAGTATTTTGGCCTAGTCCTTGTTTTTCCCATTTTGGTTTTTGGATAGTTGATTTTTGCTGGCCTTTTGTCTTTGTTATTCTTGTCCTGAGTGGATTTTGGTTTGCCTGATCTTTTTGTTAAATAAATTACCTGGACATTCTCTGCTCAGCCTTTGGTTTTGTTTAAGTCTGCATCTTTGGGTTCATGCCTGAATTTTTCCTAGCTCCACAACAAGTCATAACACATTTAGCCTTTTTTTTTTTTTTTTTTTTTCTTTTAAGACTTTTTCAAAATATCCACAATGTATTTGTTTATGTATATTTGTTATTTGTTGTGGCTCAGATGAGTGGTCATAAAAGAAATCCTAAATAGAAGTGGATGTTTATGTTATTTTTGTGTCTTCAAGTGACCCCACGTTGGCTCTTCTACCTGTTGTTCTTTACATTGCTGGTAGCCACATTGTGATATGTTGTTCCATTTAGAGCACTGGTAATCCAGATTTGGTAATCTTGAAAATTGTATTTGGATCAGGGTGATCCAATCCAATGTTGCTTTGAAAAACCGGCATAAAAGTAAGATGGATTACCTGATCCTGGATAGCAAAAAATGGGATTTCCAAATCTGAATAATTTTGATCCAGATTACATTTTTTGAACAACTGGCCCAAGGAGATACAACAAGCTTTCCATAGATGTAGCTCTGGAGACTGCTAAGCAGAAGCTCACAGCTCGGGCTACCCACCTTAAGAGATACAGCAGTGATGCCGAGACCAGAAGAATAAATAGACTCTTCTCCAACAACCCTGGAGCGGTAACCCCCAAGCTGGGAGAATGGCTCCAGCAGATACCAGGAAGAACATCTAAAATCTCTGTCCAGAAGAGCGCACTCCTGGGAACAGCCAAGATCCTGCGCAGAACCCTCAAGCTCCCAGGCCTCTGGTAGAGGACCCGAGCTTGAAGGAGGCACAATACCGTGAGAAGGGGATTTATATATATATATATAGATTTTTAGCCAGTAGAGCACCAGCATCTCATAGAAAATAGGTTGGCCACACTTCCTTTCATGTTAAGTTGTTAATAACAGAGAAAAAGCCCCTGAACATACAATGAGATTAACAATGCAGAATAACGTTACCCTTTTGTGAGCAATGTCAAGTGATGAGGTGAGTGCAGAAGGCAAGCACGAGGATGTACATCTTGGCTATTATTCATTGGTTGAAATCTTGATTGTTACTAGTATATAGTTATTTTTGTAACACTGGTAATGTATTCAACTTGGGAACTATTTTGTCCATCTGCCAAGGGACATCCATGTAATTTTTAGCTAATGGTGGTTGCCTGGAGCATCAAGTAAAATATGCTTTAGGTAACTAAAGTTTGATGGTTTCAAAATATCTGGGACACTGCTTGGAACTGCACTCATCTCATTTTTACAGTGCTCTGAGGGAGGCCACTCTCTTTGTCTCTTTTCTGTACAAACACGGGGAGGACTGACAGTTTCAAAGGGGGGGACACACATTCAGTTCAATTCAGTTTTATTTGTATAGCGCCAAATCACAACAGAAGTTGTCTCAGGACACTTTCCATATAGAGCTGGTACAAACCAAGCTCTTTTATCTACAGAAAACCAACAATTCCCCCATGAGCAAGCACTTGGCGACAGTGGTGAGGAAAAACTTCCTTTTAACAGGCAGAAACATCGGGCAGAACCAGACTCTGGGTGGGCGGCCATCTGCCTCGACCGGTTGGGTGAGAGAGGGAGAGCAAGAGAGGGAGAGTGAGACAGACAGACAGACAGACAGACATGCAGTCAGAGAGAGAGAGAGAGAGAGACAGACATGCAATCACAGTAACAGTGACAGTGGATGTTATAATAGCAGTGGCAGTTGCAGTGGATGTCAGGCAGGGCCAAGGCGGGAGACGCAGCTGAAATCCACAATCCAGATTCAGCCACTGTGTAACCTGCAAGACGACAAAGCACAGAGACTCCGGGGAAGGAGCTAAGTTAGTAACACGCCGTGGTAGGACATGAAAGCGTGCAGATGGAGAGGGACAGAAGGACAGAGGAGCTCGGTGTATCTTTGGATGTCCCCCGACAGTCTAATCCTATAGCAGCATAACTAGGGGCTGGTCCAGGACAAGCCTGAGCCAGCCCTAACTATAAGCTTTATCAAAAAGGAAAGTTTTAAGCCTACTCTTAAATGTAGAGACAGTGTCTGCCTCCCAGACAAAGACTGGAAGATGGTTCCACAGGAGAGGAGCTTGATAGCTAAATGCTCTGACTCCTGTTCTGCTTTTTGAGACTTTAGGAACCATAAGTAGACCTGCATTCTGGGAACGCAGTGTTCGAGTGGGGCAATAAGGTACTATGAGCTCTTTAAGATAAGAAGGTACCTGGCCATTTATGGCTTTGTAAGTAAGGAGGAGAATTTTAAACTCTATTCTAAACTTTACAGGGAGCCAGTGCAGAGTGGCTAGTATTGGAGAAATATGATCTCTCTTCCTGGTTTTTGTCAGGACACGTGCTGCAGCGTTCTGGAGCAACTGAAGAATATTCAGCAACAAATTTGGGCAGCGTGATAGTAAAGAATTGCAATAATCCAGCCTGGAAGTTACGAATGCATGGACTAGTTTTTCTGCATCATTTTGAGACAAAATATGCCTGATTTTTGCGATATTACGTAGGTGAAAAAAGGCTGTCCTTGAAATTTGTTTTACATGGGAGTGAAAGGACATGTCTTGGTCAAAAATAACTCCCAGATTCTTTACAGTGGTGCTGGAGGCCAGTGCAATGCCATCCATAGCTGCTATGTCATCAGAAACTGACTTTCTAAGATGTTTAGGGCCTACTACTATAACTTCAGTTTTGTCTGAGTTTAGCATCAAAAAATTGCAGGTCATCCAGGTCTTTATGTCATGAAGACATGCTTGTAGTCTAGTTAACTGACTGGTTTCTTCCGGCTTCATTGATAAATATAGCTGGGTATCATCTGCATAGCAATGAAAATTTATTGAGTGCTTCCTGATAATCTTACCTAAAGGAAGCATAAGGTGAATAGAATTGGTCCAAGCACAGAACCCTGCGGAACTCCATAGCTGACTTTAGTGAGCACAGAGGAGTCGTCATTAATGCGTACAAACTGAGAGCGATCTGACAAGTAGGATTTAAACCAGCTTAGCGCAGTTCCCTTAATGCCAATGAAGTGTTCCAGTGTCTGCAATAGGATGCCATGGTCAATGGTGTCAAATGCAGCACTAAGATCCAATAAGACTAGTACAGAGACAAATCCTTTATCAGATGCAATTAGGAGGTCATTTGTAACTTTAACCAGTGCTGTCTCTGTGCTATGATGTACTCTAAATCCTGACTGGAAATCCTCAAATAAACTATTATTGTTTAGAAAGTCGCACAGCTGATTGGCAACTGCTTTCTCAAGAGTTTTTGAGAGAAAGGGAAGGTTGGATATCGGTCTATAGTTGGCTAAAACCCCTGGATCAAGAGTAGGCTTTTTAAGGAGCGGTTTTATCACAGCTACTTTAAAGGACTGTGGTACGTAGCCTGTTGATAAAGACAGATTGATCATGTCTAATACTGAAGAGTCAATTAGAGGTAATACATCTTTAAACAGCTTAGTCGGGATTGGATCTAAAATACAGGTTTGTTTATTTGTTTATTTCGATCACGTGAACAACAATGTACAAAAAATAAATAAAGCACACATGTATACATACATACATACATACATACATACATACATACATACATACATACATACATACATACATACACAGTACCTATATAAATAATAATAATCATAAGGAAATAAGTGCACAATAAAAAATGTCTCATAAGCAACATAGTTTACATGAGCGAAAGGGAGTAGGAAGAAGTATAAACTTATCTAATCCTACCCCTATAATCTTAACTATTAATATGTTCTAATAAATTTCATAGCATAAGAACAAAAGGAATATTTATTTCATTCCTTCATTACACTATGTATCATTTCCTGCCACATTTTAATTCAAACAGCAAGCAAACACCTTGTGTAAATTATTCAATGTACCTCTGGAGAATAATTTCTTTATGTCTCTTTTTAAACAGAATTATACTCGAAATGCTTTTGATTTCAGTGCTCAAATTATTCCACAGTTTTACTCCACAAATGGTGATACAGAAACTTTTCTTTGTTGTGCGAGCTCTGCCAACCTTTAGATTTGATTTCTCTCTTAAATCATAACCTTGCTCTCTTTCATGAAACATTCATGAATATTTCTTGGTAGCAGATAGTTCCTTGCTTTATATAAAACTTGGGCTGTTTTATGCTCCACCAAATCAAACAGTTTTAGAGTTTTAGACTTCCAGAATAAGTCATTGGTGTGTGCCCCATAATCAACCCTGTGAATAATTCTCATTGCTCTTTTTTGTAGTATGAAAAGTGGCTGAAGTGCAGTTTTGTATGTATTTCCCCATGTCTCTATACAGTACTCTAAATAAGAAAGAATCAGTGAATTGTACAGCATATAGAGTGATTTATGATCTAGGACATGCTTTGCTTTAACCAGAACTGAAATGCTGGGAGACAGTTTAGATTTAATATGTTTGATGTGAGGTTTCCAGCAAATTTTTTCATCTATTATCACTCCCAGGAATTTATTTTGATGTACTCTTTCAATGTTTACACCATCTATTTGTACCTGTATTTGATCATGTATTTTACGATTTCCAAATAACATGATTTTTATTTTGTTCAGATTTAGTGAAAGTTTATTCTTATCAAACCATCCAAAAGTTGCTGCAAACTCTCACCAGAACAAAAAATATTTGTGTCATCTGCAAATAAAATACATTTACCTAAACTAGACACATTACAGATGTCATTAATATATAGGACAAAGAGTTTCGGTCCCAACACTGACCCCTGGGGGACACCACATACAGGTTGATGATTTTGCTGATGAAATTATTGAAATTAGTTGGTGAAGGTCAACAGGAGTAAAACAGTCTAAAACTGCGACAGACTGAGTAACAGTTTCTACAGTTTCTGTGTTTGAAGACAAAACAGTACCTGTTGACGGCAGGAGCCGATGAATTCTGTCTCTAATAGTTAGAATTTTATCATTAAAGAAGCTCATGAAGTCATTACTGTTCAGAGCTAAAGGAATACATGGTTCAACAGAATTATGGCTCTCTGTCAGCCTGGCTACAGTGCTGAAGAGAAACCTGGGATTGTTCTTATTTTCCTCTATTTGTGCAGAATAATAGGCTGCCCTGGCACTGCGGAGGGCTTTCCTGTATATTTTAAGACTGTCTTGCCAGGCGGACCGAAATTCTTCCGAATTAGTAGAACGCCATTTCCTTTCTATTTTCTGTGAAGATTGCTTTAATTTGCGGGTTTGAGGAGTATACCATGGAGCTAACCTCCTCTGTTTAATTATCTTCTTTTTTAGGGGAGCAACAGAGTCAAGTGTCATACGCAATCAACCTGTAGCACGATCAACCAGGTAGTCAATCTGGGAGGGACTAATGTTAGCATAGGAATCCTTTGTTGTATTGAAACATAGCATTGAATTAAATACTGATGGGATCATATCCTTAAATTTAGCTACAGCACTATCAGACAGGAGTCTGGTATAAGAATTTTTGCCTACTGGCTGGTAGTCTGGTAATATGAATTCAAAAGTTATTAAATGATAGTCCGATAAAAGAGGATTCTGTGAGGAGACTATTAAGTCTTCGATTTCAATGCCATATGTCAGAACAAGGTCGAGGGTGTGGTTAAAACAGTGAGTTGGTTCATGTACATTCTGATGGAAGCCAACTGAGTCTAATACTGAGATAAACGCAGTGCTAAGGCTGTCATTATCAACGTTGACATGTACATTAAAGTCACCTACAATAATTACTTTATCTGCTTTAAGGACTAAGCCTGATAGAAACTCCAAGAACTCAGCTATAAATTCGGAGTAAGGACCAGGAGAGCGGTATACTACAACAAATAAAAGTGGCTGCACTGTTTTCCATTTCTCATGAGAAAGAGTGAGAACAAGGTTTTCAAATGAGTTATAGTCGAGTTTAGGTTTAGAGTTGATCAAAAGGCTTGAGTCAAAAATGGCTGCAACTCCACCTCCTCTGCCGCTGCCTCGAGGAATGTGAGTATCAATATGGCTGGGAGGAGTAGCTTCATTCAGGCTCACATACTCTTCAGGACACAGCCAGGTTTCAGTCAGACAAAATGAATCAATATTTTGGTCTGATATTAACTCATTTACTAGAACAGCTTTAGAGGACAGAGATCTGATGTTGAGGAGTCCACATTTAATTCTCCTATCTTGTTGTACTATTGCAGAGGTTGTTTTAATTTTAATTAGATTCTTATGTTTAACTCCTCTCCTCTGTAATTTTGGTTTACTTAGTTTACGTGGTCGGGGGGCAGACACAGTCTCTATGGAGTGTTGGGTGGGTAACTGCTCTAATGGAGGCGCAGAGAAGCGTGTAGGACTGCAGCTCTGACTCCTGGTCTCAACTCTGAGTTGTCAGGGGTTAGGTTCATAAATAAAATCGGTCAGATTTCTAGAGATGAGAGCTGCTCCCTCCAAAGTGGGATGGATGCCGTCTCTCCTAATCACATGCAAGCACATCCAACCAGCTACCTAAACAGAGAACAGAGAAGCTTGGATTACAACACGTACAGAGGGAGTATGACCTCATTCTCTGCCCAAGACACCATTACTCCACTATATCTGTACATAACAAAGTTGTTTACTGCTTTATTAAAATTCTAAACTCATATATAACACCTTTAAACCTTTGCAGGCAAAACAAGCTACCTAGCACATCAAAATTCACAGCTGAACCTCACATCCTAACCAATTAAGCATTGTTTAAGTTAGCTGCAGGGACTGTTAGAGAATTATCTGAGGTTAGTTTATCTGATTTTGTAAATTGAGTTATATTATTATGTATTTTGGAAGGTTCAAGTCAGTTATAAGTTAACACCCCAAAATGGAAAAGTTAGGCAGTTAGCTGGAAAGATCGCAGTCTGAGCTTTGGTCCAATTTTACCAGGGTGTTATGGTCAGGAGGTGCAGATCTTTGTTCATGCATCAGTATGTTTGACTTGTCAGACAAGTAATTTCAACTGTTATCAGTTTTGTAGCTCCCTGTAACTACACGAGAGATTGAGTGCCGGTGTGACATTATACAGAAAGTCACCAGAGCTTAAAGAACTCTTGTTATTATTCTTATTTGCATATATTTTCCATGTTCTCAAGCTACAGTAGCTACCAGGAGTGATGCTGCGGGCAACACCACATTCCACCTTCTTCCGCTCTGTTCTTCAGACTCCATTTAAGCAGAAAGCATTAGTTTTTGAGATATCTTGTGCACAGACAGACATGACAAAAACATTACTTCCTAAGAAAAGGTTATTGCAAATGAGTTTAGCAGTGTATACAAATGAGTTTAGCAGTGTATATATAATTTATTACATTAGCAAACATAATACTTAAAATAAATTTTCTGGATGCCAAGGAGAAGGACAGCAAGCAAATCAAACTGTTGCAAAAGAGCAAACATCACATCTACTGCTCAGTGTCTGGTTCACCCAGTGGAGAGGAAACAGTGGAAAAGCAGACAACTTTTCTCAACTACATCCAGAATATTCATGGCCATGAAAACCCACTCTTTCCAAAGTCCCTGAAGCCTGGTACACCACTATTTAATAGTAATTATGTCATTTAAGTTGAATGCTCTGATACACTCTCAGCTGCTATGCACTCATCTTCCTTGTATTTCATATGCCCTAAAGCAACACATTTTACATACACGTTATAAAAATTCTTCCGCTTCATTTTGATTGGTGGACGTCATCGGGCGGACAGGTCCATATGGTGTGAGGGCAAAAAGAAATGGTTGGGCTAACTTTAATTGCAGTTGTGCTTTTTAAAAATTATTTCTGATCAAATCTTTACAGCTCGTATGTGGACAATTGGCTCCAAAAGATTAATTGGTTTTTTGCCGCAGCGGGAAGTCAAACTAATGTGGCCGCGTCCGACTGCTGACGGCATATGCCATGCGACTGCCTTTAACGTCATCAATACGCGTTTATTACAGTCTGGGAAAGCATGAGAAAATAGTGATTCTTTGAGCGTTTACAATAGTTTAAAGAAATTGAGCTGTTTACGAATCTGGACGGATTAAATTGATTATCCGTTTGAATATCTTACTAATGCGCGATATCTGACAAGTATACAAAAAAGTTTTTGAATCTTGCTGTCGAAATGTCTCTGTTTCTTGTAAACAGGTGAGTTAGGTTTGTTTTCTGTCACTTCTAACCTGAGCTTATGTCGTTGCTTTCAATTATGTCACATTATCACATTACTTTTCCTTGGAGTTATACGGTTTTATTTGACTTCAGAGTGCTTATAAGATATCAAGCTTCAAAATGTTCACATTGGAACACACAGGAAAGTTCTCTTTAATCGGTCAAAATGTTCGACTGTATTAAAAAGCTGTTCCAATCTAAAATCGTTGTTTGTCGATCAGATCGATTGGTTTTCATGTAAATGGTAGACAGTGTTTGTTTATGTTTAAATACAGTACACAAAGTAAATGTATTACTGAAAGGAGTTAAGATACAAGGGATACAACTCAGCAACATGTCTTATTTTAGATATGAAGACATTGGACTGACAGATTTATACTAACAATTTACTAACCGTTTAATTTAAAACAATATGGAAAAAAGTCAGTTCTATTGTCTCTCCCTGTTCTACATTTTTTCAGTTCCTCAATGTTCATCTGTCTGCACTCCTCCTCTTTCTGTCTTAATCTTTCTTTTTCTTTTTCTTTTTCCTTTCCTTTCCTTTCCTTTCCTTTCCTTTCCTTTCCTTTCCTTTCCTTTCCTTTCCTTTCCTCTGCTTGAATAAACGCAGGTTCTCACTGTGTCTGAGCTCTGAATGTAGTCACTGACACCACTGTGTGTCAGAAGCAGTACACAAGTTCTAAACAGACACTGACACTGGATTTTTATAGAATCAACACATCACAGAGCAGTGAGTGAAGCGTTCTCAGCACATATCATTCTCAGGTCACATGCCACTAGACCAAACGTTGCTGTGCTGTGATTGTATAGAAGAAGTGGACTGAAGAATGTGTATTCTCTCATGCTGCTTCCAGATATCTTGGAGATGAGGAGGTTGAGAGCGTCTCAAAAGAGTCTCAGTCTCAGGCGTTGCTGGCTAAACTGCAGAAGAAGGCAAAAGAGAAGCAGAAACAGAGTTTGACAGAACAAAGACCTCATCCACCTGAAGACCAGACAGAACAGCAGGACGGCATAAAGAATAGAAAAGCTGACAAGGACCACAGTCAAGAACCTCAACGCCGCAAAAAGAGGAAATCAGAAGTGCCGTCTTTGTTTGTCTCAGACTCTGATAACCATGATGACCCTGTAAAAAAGAAATTGAAGGACATGACAGATGCAAATGAGAAGCAGAAGAAGAAGAAGAAGGATCAGTCAGGTATGTCCTTGTTCTTGTGTACTCTCACATGCTTAATGACAATGTATTCCTGTCATATCATTCATGTGATAGTACCTAAAATAAACGTCCACCAATGATTGGGTACCTGCATATGTGTCAGCTGATAAATACATTGTAGGACAGAAAAGATAATTTTGACATTATTGATATATGTATAGGCTTACACATGTCACACACTACCCAAATTAAAACTGCACTAATAAATGTGTTTATATAAACAAGCAATGGATCAAATCAATATGTGTAACATGAAAGGAGTCGCTTGTAGTCATGACCTTACCGTACGAGAGGAAAGTTTTCTCATTTACCAAAATTCAGTCTACTCCACAGGGGAAAAACACTCATTTGACTTAATTATAATACCTGAATTTGGATGAATATGGAGATTAAATGTGACAGCGGAACTGACTGAAATAAAAATTGACGGCCTGCATGAAAAAAACATGCTTGAGATGATTCAGTTTGTCCGTCTTTTTGGATTTTAGGCAGTTCAGTTAAGGGTGCTGGAAACAGTCATGTGGCTGGACAGGAGGACACAGTAGAAGAAGAGGAGGCAGTGACAGAAGACAACACACCAAGACAAACCACAGTGAAGACTTCTACTCCAACTGGATTCACAGTTCTGGGAGGATTTGAGAACAAACCTGCTCAAAAGGTACAGTGGTTTGTTTGTGGTGCTGAAAGGTTAGACCTCACCAGTAGCATTAGTGTTCATCCACAGTGTGTGTATTCTTCTGTTCACAGGTCCACAGAGTCCTGCCTCAGTGGCTCGCTCAGCCTGACGTGATTCACAAAGACATTAGAAGCAACCTGGTCCCTATCTCTGACATCCCAGGACTTTCTGCTCAGCTCATGAAAAAATTACAAAATACTGGAATTCAACACCTTTTTCCAGGTAATGGCACAAGCTGTATATTATTATTTGTGTATTGTTGTATTATTGTTTGTGTATTCTCTGCTGCTGGTGAAGAATGAAATAGAGACTTCTGCCGGCTGACGAGGTTTTATTTTCTTTGCAAAGGTCAATCATCACACGAGCGGTAGAATGAAGAAAGACCCCGAGCATGGGGAGAGCTAAACATTTATACCTTAGGAGCACCTCCCCTACCCAAAAGTATGAATACACATCTTTTGGGTCTGCTGGAGGTATCGGAGCCAACTCCCTCGGGGGTGGCTCGCCCCAGAGGCATCCCCCAGGATTTTGTATGTTGGTGTTAAGAGGTCTAGACATCACAATTTGAAGCACAAAAGGACCTGATATCCTGGTGAGGAAATGGGAGGTTGGGTGTCTCAAGTAAATGAAGTGCAAGGAACTGAAATTGCCATTACAGTATTCACCAGCAGGTTTCCAAAGTTCTAAGTGATTGAGAATAGGCCAGTATTATTGCACTTAATATTGCTGTTGCTGTATGTCACATTAGTATTATTTAAACCCTATAACAGATATCCATGGTGTCTCTTTAGTGCACGGATGGAGAACATTTTTGCTATCAAGGGCCATTTCAGATTTTATGACATCCTTCAATGACCGTATTAAATTACCGTACGTGAGATTCTTGGTAATGTCCACCATGAAGGCCAAACCACACAGACAATTACTGTCACTGAGTTTCCACGATAGCTTTTCCCTTCATCTATGTATTATTCTACACAAACAGACACTTTGGAACAATCTTACTTGGCTAGCAGCTCCATAGCCACAACAAGACACTCCTTCCCATATTCTCCATCCGAATGAGGTTTCAGCTTTTTAACTTTTAGCTCGCTCTCCACAAAACTTGCCTGCCTAAAACTCTCAGAATGTGGTCTGTGAAAGCCAAACGCCAAAGATCGTTGACATTATCCAAGCGGATTTGTTCTCACAGCTCATCCAGTTTAGCATGTTTGGAGCTGTAATGATGCATGAGATTGTCCTTCTTCATCACTGTGAATGCATCCCCACAAAGTAAACATACTGGCTTGGTTTTTACTTCAACAAAATAAATAATTTGTCTTGGAAAGTGTGACACTCCACATATACCTTTTTTGACTGTTACCATGATGCATGTTGTCATTGATGTGACATCACATAACCGCTATGTGCGTGTTGCGCTCATGGACTGCCCAGAAGGATGTGTTCGTCTTCTATTTTATGTTATTTTCTTTTGTCACAGAAAAAAAGCAAATGCTGTCTAGAGATTTTTTTTCATACATTTCTGTTGCTTTTTTTTGTCTTTTTGATGGGCTGGGTCAAGCAGTCTTACAGGCCACATGTGGCTCGAAGGCCTGACGTTGCCCACCCCTGCTTTAACATAAAGGGGTGAAAGTGTTGTGTGTGTGAAGAGATGTGATTTGAAAAAGTTGTGGAACTATTGGTGTACTGAGTGTGCATATGAGAAATGTAAGTTGTGAAGGATACTGTGACCTTTCCAAAGTGCAAACAGAAGTCATCCCTGCCATCCTGGAAAGCACACAGCAGGGCCTGCTGATTGGACGAGGTGGCTACAAGCCCAGAGATATTTGTGTGTCGGCACCAACAGGCAGTGGCAAGACTCTTGCATTTGTCATACCTGTCATACAGGTGAGCTGCCCACCATCTCTTTTAAGTACCTTTGAGCAAGGCATGCACACAATATGTATAGGCACTACTGCATGTGTATGTGTGAAGAGGGAACGTGTAGAAAGACTGTCCAGATGAGATAAAGATGTTGTTTACCATCAGGTGCTGATGGAGCGGGTGGTGTGTCAGGTCCGGGCTTTGGCTGTGTTGCCCACCAAAGAGCTCGCCCAGCAGGTTAGAATCTTTAAAAACAACCTCTGGATCAGTCATGTTTACTCCAGAGGTTGAAAAGGCTCAGCTGATATGTTCTCCTGTGCAGGTTTATAAAGTGTTCACTTCATACACTGAGGGAACCATTCTGAAAGTGGTCATGCTGGCTGGTCATAAGGCCTTTGCTGCAGAGCAGGCGTCACTCTCAGAACACAGGTGAGTACAGCTTCATCATAATGGGAGAGCTTCAGCAGCTTCAGACATGGCATCAGGTCACTGAGTGACTCTGTTTTATAATGCCATTTCAGGGTCTGCATATTAGAATTTACATGTTTATTTCACAGAATCATAAAGAGTTTTCATGTGTGTTGAAATGAAACTAAGAACATCTACTGAAGTACTTAACCTTGTGTGCAATTTCGACAATGGGAAAACATTCTGGTGACCAAGTCATAATAAATCCATTTGGCTGATGTATCCTGCTTTGTAGGGAGTTGCTCTGTATAATGAATACTTTTACCTTTAAGTAAATTTTGTAATAGCTCTGCTCTTTAACACAAGTAAAACATTCACAGCATTCAGTTTTTACTTGTTATGTAGTAATTTCACAGTTATTGCTACTTTTAATCCAGTAAAATATTTGAATACTTCTTTCACCAATGCTCTGCTTCATAGCAGTGCTGACTGAGTGTTAGTTATCTGGATTCTACCCGGAAGAAACTCATTAATGTGATCAGATAATTAATATGTGAACTTTGATGATTATATATACAACTTAGGATTTCACATTGACAAGCAGGGCTGAGTTATAAAGTTGTGAAGTAACAATAATCTTTTAAGCATTTAATCTCTGGTCTGGGGCGCTGGTTCGATCCCCGGGCGGGGCCTTTCTGTGTGAAGTTTGCATGTTCTTCCCGTGCATGCGTGGGTTCTCTCTGGGTACTCCGGCTTCCTCCCACAGACCAAAAACATGCTCATTAGGTTAATTGGTGACTCTAAAATTGCCCCTAGGTGTGAGTGTGAATGGTTGTTTGTCTTGTGTGTTGCCCTGCGATCAACTGGCAACCGGTCCAGGGTGTACCCCGCCTCTCGCCCGTTGACAGCTGGGATAGGCTCCAGCCCCCCCGCAACCCCGAAAGGGATAGGCAGTATAGAAAATGGATGGATGGATGGATGGATGGATGGATGGATGGATGGATGGATGGATGGATGGATGGATGGATGGATCTCTGGTCTGATTTGTAATCTTGTTCACTTTTTAGGATTTCAGTTCTTGTTTGGCTGCTTGTGTTCGGACAACATACAACATTTGAACATTTCAGTACCATATTGGTGCTTTTAACAATACCTACATGTATTGAAAAGTATTCCCTAAATGCTTCCATGTAAAATTAATGTAAACAACAAACAGGGCTAGCATTAGAACTCACATCTTTCAAACTAGCATGTTAGCATTGGGAAATCTGGCTGCACTTTTTTTTGCCATTCTTGTGCGACTTGCTTGCTTTAGCAATGAATCTGCCTCTTGAAGACTTCAGTCATATGCAATGAGTGCTTGGCTGAGAGCTCACGGAAAGCAAGTACGCAGGTATGCAGGCAGGTATTCCATCCAATCATTTTATTCAGGCCAAATGAAATTATTGGATAGATTTATTGCACGTCTGCAGCAGTTTTGTTAGAGGATTTGATTTATTGACTGTTGTCAGAATGTGAAGAGAATTTCAATAAGTACAACAAAAAATGCTTCCAAGATACTCCACCTTTTCTAGCTTTAAACTTGGAAGTATTTTTTAATGGTGGCAGATGGTGCCATTTATTCAATTTTAGATTAAATTTTAGATATAGGAGCTTCGAATTTGCAGCTGTAGACAAGATTGGATTGGATTTGGATTGGATTTTTCGGAGACAAATGTAAGTGTGAGATCAGTACTTGTTATTTGTACTGTATGATATTGGTAAAAGAAAAATTACTAACATTTTTGGTCTGATTTTTCTTCCAGAGGAGGCATAAGATGCAGTCTAGCTGACATTGTTGTGGCTACTCCAGGCCGACTTGTTGATCACATCAACAAGAATTCAGGCTTGTGTCTGGAACACCTCAGGTTTCTCGTGAGTTCATCAAAGCTGGATAACGTAACCCAATATATTTACAGGCCACAGCAGATGTAGCTGACATTGAAGTCCACCATCTACCAATTGGTGTACTTTTTTAAAAATGGGTGCTCTCATTCTGTCATCCATCCCAGATTATTGACGAGGCTGACAGGATGATTGACAGCATGCACCAGTCGTGGCTCAGTCAGGTGGTGAAGGCAGTGTACAGATCAGGAAGTGGACCAGAAACAATGTCCATCTTCAGGCGGACTGAGCCAGCGTGTCTCACAGCAGCAAGGTGAGTCGCTTTTCAGCAGGTAGAGATGAACCTCTGATCTGATGAATGTGTCCTTCTTCACCTAAGTTTTATTTTTGAATAGAATGCTATGATATGAGCCTCGTGTTCAAAAACAATACATTTTTATGGAAGGAATAGTTCAACATTTTGGGAAATATGCTGAGACAGAGCAGGAGTCTGGACATGGTTAGCCTAGCTTAGCAGGAGGAAACAGCTAACCTGGCTCAGTCCAAAGCACAGAACTGAGCATTTTAACATTTCTGTTTGGATATAGATTAAACAAAGGAGATACAAGATGTTCATTGTTGAGCAACTTTAGAGCTGTTAGTATAGTAGTCTTTTCAATCTTTGGACAACGTCAGAATAGGTGTTTCCCCTTTATGAGTTTTCTCATAAACAAACTTTTTCTTAAATACTTTAAATCCTGCATTGTTTACATTGAGGTTTATAGTCTTGTTCTCTCGTGCCTTTTGCTGTTGCATTGTTACATTTCTTGGTGTGTTATTATAAATATAATATATATAATATTGTGAGAGCATTTGGAAAGAATGCTCTGTGCACGAGATGAATTGCACAAAAGAAATGCTGTTATTCCAATGGTGATGAAAATCAATATTGATCAAAGCTGAAAGGACTCTGTACAAAAGCAGATGTGGTTAAAAGGCTGGTTTACGGTTCAGAATTTGTTAGAACTGCATTAAGGTATTCTGGTGTCTTTAATGCAGTGGAAAAAGCTTAAAAACACTTTTGACAGACATTCAGAGGCTGTTATACTAGATACACCTGTATGAGATCCAATACAAGAGCTCTGCCACAAATTCTACCTCATAATGTGTCTGTTATTAATGTCAGAGAGCTGTTAATTCAAATACATATTTCTCATTGAGGTCACAGTGGTGGTGTTGTGCTGAGCTGCATTATTTTAAGAGGGGTTTTGTAATGTTTTGTCCACCCTATTTACATCCATGTAGGGGACAGAATATCATAAATACCTTTTAACAAGGTTTTGCCCAAAACCTTGATGATCTTAGATCTGGTTAGGTGAGATTAGGTGACAACTGTTTTGTGAATTAGCTACTTCTGAGTATGTGCGGCTGATGGGGTGGTGCACCTGTAGAATATGAGCTGGATGTTGCTTTGAAAATGCACTACTTTCAGTTTTGAATCTGTTCGTCTTCTCAGTCTGTCTCCACCCCAGATGCCGCTACAGAAGCTGCTGTTTTCTGCCACGCTCACTCACAACCCGGAGAAGCTGCAGCAGCTGGGCCTCCACCAGCCCAGACTCTTCAGCTCCATCCTCAGTCATTCTAACACCACACCAGCAGCCCCCACCCAGAAACAAGACTGCTTCGACTTTCCCCAATGTCTGACGGTAAGAATGACCTTTGACCTTCAGGAAGGAGTGCAGGCACACAGGAAGGGCAGAGAACTGTGCTGTTGGACAATGATGATTAGAAACAGACAAAGTTTGGGTCACTGTTCTAATTACTGCATCTTTATGTTTTTAGGAGTATTATGTGCCCTGTACATTAAGCAAAAAACCCCTCCTCATGCTCCACTTCATCCTGCGCATGAAGCTCAGCCCCATCCTCTGTTTCACCAACTCCAGAGAAGCTGCACACAGGTTGGATGAGACAACACTCATTCATTTCATGTGTATATTTTCGACTGTGCTGTGGCCTCTGTCAGTGTGGTCTTACTGTTTTTGCTCCTCAGACTTTACCTGCTGATGCAGCTTTTTGGTGGAATTCAGGCTGCTGAGTTCTCCTCTCGACTGTCTCCTGGTGAGAGAAAGAAGACACTGAAAGAATTTGAACAAGGAAAGATCCAACTGTGAGTGTGTACTTATTTCTTATTGTTTATTTACCTTCTCATCCATCCCTTACTTCCTGCATTGTGAGCAATGACTTAAACTGACGTCATCCTGACGTCATCCTAAAGGTTGATCAGCACAGACGCAGCTGCCAGAGGCATTGATGTCAAGGGGGTCAAATGTGTTGTGAATTATGATGCACCACAGTACATCAGGACATACATTCACAGGTGAGCTGTCCATCAAATGTAATTCTTTCCAATGTTTTCAGACACTGTAAGCATTACAGAGGATGTTTTGTCAAAAATCAGGATCATAGGTAATCCTCCATGTTGTCTTGTGTACCTCTGGCATATTGTGTTCTAAGATCTTTGCTCTTGCTACTTTCTTTGTTCAGGATTGGAAGAACAGCAAGAGCAGGGAAAGCAGGCCTGGCCTTCACCTTTCTGCTAGGAGTACAGGTGAAACACTTCTACATGCAGTATATATATTTATAATTAATTATGAGTGAGATAGGCAGTCAGACACATGATCAGTATAAACAGGATAGTAAATAAACTTGTCCTGTTTCCACACTCAGGAGAAGAACTTCCTCCAGATGGTGGTGGAAGCAGGAAGCCCTGGCATTCAAAAGCAGATCGTCAAACCCGAGAACCTGAAGGGTATGGAAGCCCGATATGAACAAACACTGCAGGAGCTGGCGAACATCATCAAGGTACCGTCTCAAACAAATTCATTCAATATTGAAATAGATTGAATATCCTCAGTTTAAATGGTTTCTGTGAACCTATCTGTGCAGATATGCAACAATTAAAGCTACTGCAAGGCAAATTTCTCATCAACTGTGATATACAAAAGACTACTTGAATAGTGTTTTCCTGCAAACCCACTGCATTTTGTTTCTCTACAGGATGAGAAAGCCAAATAATAGAGCACCGCTGACATTCTCCTCTGAGCTGACCCTCTGTTCTGTACAAAGATCACATTGTATTTTTTCAGCTGTATGTGGAGTTATTTTTGTTGTTAATAAAACATCAAATGTCTCTGTGTGATGAAGCTGTTGACGACTTCAGCTGCACAGCACCAGTTCCCATGTGAAAAACCCAACAGGAGACGGAACTTAAGTCATTACATACAGCCTGTAAAAAGGGTTCATTGCCTGTTAACTGAGGCAATGAGTGATTTATGTGGGTAATGGAGACAACCTGTTGTTTTGCTATCTGTCCCATCTGTCTGCCTGACTTGTAAAATTAAAGCATGTACAGTAGTGAGAAAATAATTCATGCATTAGAGAGCTCTGGGGGGGGGGCAAAACTACACCAATACATCCATCCATCCATTATCTATACCGCCTATCCCTTTCGGGGTTGCGGGGGGCTGGAGCCTGTCCCAGCTACAATGGGCGAGAGGCGGGGTACACCCTGAACCGGTCGCCAGCCGATTGCAGGGCCACATGCAAGGACAAACAACCATTCACACTCACACTCACACCTACGGACAATTTAGAGTCATCAATTAACCTAATGAGCATGTTTTTGGTCTGTGGGAGGAAGCCGGAGTACCCGGAGAGAACCCACACATGCACGGGAAGAACATGCAAACTTCACACAGAAAGGCCCCGCCTGACCCGGGGATCGAACCAGCAACCTTCGTGCTGTGAGGCACGCGCACTACCTGCTGCGCCACCGTGCAGCCCACACCGATACATATAATACATATATTAGATATATAATACATATAAGCGAATAATCATATATGCATTCAGAAACAATGTTATTCTATAATTTGTGTCATAAACACAAATTCATATGCTTTCATATGTTTTTCTTTTTTTTGGAATTCATTTTCATGAAAGCAATTTTTATTGAATGAACACACACAGACACACTTTGATTTCAGTATGATGGTCATTACACTGAACATCATGTCTGCTTTAAATTTCACATTTTTAACTTATTGTTGTGTGGAAATGCTGTTGTATTTACAGACTGAAGAATGCCCAGCAGGTACACTTACAACACAGTTTAATGGAAGCATTAAAAGGAAAAAAACTTTCAATTCAGCCAGGTTTTAATTCACTCTGTTCATATGGTTCATAACACACACACACACACACACACACACACACACACACACACACACACACACACACACACACACACACACACACACACACACACACAGTGCTCTAGAGTGTGTTGTGCCTTCAGTCCCATTTGGAAGTCTTCCTCCTCATGTATCTCTCTCCTTCACTGTCGATGGCCTCATAAAGCTGCTGGTTGTTTTCTTTTATTGCATGCAGGTAGCCCAGATAGCCTACACACAAGGTGATGGTCACCAGTCCAAACACCATCACTGGTTTATTCTGCAAAACAACACAGCTTTATGTTTAACCACTGACTGCCCAAAGGCAACTTGCATCATGACCAAATATGTGATATTAAACAGTCAACATGGCACAGATTTTGGTAAATACTTGCATGAATACAGTGCATTAACACTTGAGTTGGTGAAATTCTGTCCACTGGGTTTTGAGGTACATATCTTATATAAGTGTCTAAAGTATTTTGGCATTTGGTATATTTTGGTTTCTTGGTTTCTAGCTCATTGCAGCTCACAACAATTTGAGCTGATGTGGTATAATAATATTAACAATAATAATAATAATAATAATAATAATAATAATAGTAATAATAACCACAAACACAACAGGGTTCTGCTTTATCCTAAATACATATTTCATCCATAATAAGTTTCGATTAGATGCTTATTATTATTATCATTATTATTATTAGATGGAGAGGTACTTTATCTCAAAGTTACCTCAACATTGAAGGACGAAACAAATCTAATATGAAATTAGACTTAATAGGAAAGTGCACCAAAAAGTAATACGTCACTTCACAAGTTAAACCATGATTTAAAGACGGAGTCACGAAATTCTTTCCTGACACACTGAAGACACTCCTGACTACACGTTATACTAGCTTTGTAAAGACTAACCGTTATGCGAATTTTCAAGCAGAACCACTTTTCAACTTTCGCTTCCAGGTGAATGTTTAGGTGACTCTTACAGGCTTTATGAAGAGTTCAGGGTTGACAGCTCGGAACAGTGTGGTGGTCTTTGCGCCCCTCAGGCCGGGTGTCCTGTAACCCTTTTCCCTGGCACTCTCCTTTCCTTTATCGACCTCTTTGTCCGACATGTCCGGTCAAACCTATGCACGACAGCTCTCCGGAAAATAAATTATATAGCTCGAAAAATGAACGCTATGCTGTGTGCCAAAACGCAGCCATGTTGAAAAGTCAAAGACGACTATTCGAAGAGTGGAGGAAGGTGAAGACTGTACGATTTGGAAGATCACAGCGCCCCCATTGGTCACTAGTGGGAAATTCCACAACAGCTACATTTGTTGCATTGTGGCTGATTAGATTGAGCTGGGACACGAAACATGGACTGAGGTTAGGTAATAAATAAAATAAAGAATGGTAAAAATATGACATCATCTCATATCACTTATTAAGTTAAAAATAAAAACTGTGTACTCAGGAGCATTATGTGTACTGTGTACTCTATGTACCCAGGAGCACTATCAAGAAGGGCAGCTGGGCTGTGACTCACGGTCATTAAGAAATCGGGTGGTGGGGGGGTATAAAGTAGTCTTTGTACACTGGACATTACACTGCACTGGACACTTTTACTTGTGATTCTGTTTGCACTGGACATTTGGACTTTTTTTTTTTTACTTTTAACTTTTAATTCTTTGCTTGCAGTGCTTTTTGATTATTTATTGCATGCCCTTTACTTTAAATTTGTGATATATGCTGGAACTTGTGAATTTCCGTTGGGGATGAATAAAGTATCTAGCCATCTATTTATCTTGATATGATATTGTATGTAACAACAATGGGGAATCTTTGGAGTAATGGCATGTACCATGAAATGTATCCCTCGTAAATTTCCTCCAAATCCTCCACTGTAACATAAAGCTGTGTTGTTTTGCAGAATAAACCAGTGATGCTTTATATGTAGGATAAGAACAGAACATTAACATATTCATTTTGCAATTATTCAACTATTGTATCAGCTTTGTTTAACTACTGAATTTTTCATCTGCGTAATTATTATTACTCTGGCATTTATACTGTACATTATTATCTATTTCAGTATCATTCAATTATTGTTCATGTAGTGTAGCGTGATGCACATATTTCTGTTTCTATTGTCTGTATATATTGCTATATATTCTGGTACAATGCAAATATTTGTACATACTCTCTTTTCTTAAACTGTATTTGTTATTTTTGCTTAATTTCTCTATCCTGTTACATATTTCTCTTCTACAATGGAGCAACTTCTAACAGTAAGTTATAAGTGTAAATAATGTATTTCTAGCTGTGATTCTGACATGTAAACCGACCACTATAGTAATCACCCATTACATTTAAACCCACACCAGCTGTTTACTATCATCCCCACGAGACATCTCCTCTTTCCTCTTTTTCTGATCGGACTCGCTTGGATACCTGCTTCTCCTCATTTTATTATCCAACTGTCCTGTGTCTTAATTTTAAATTTTGCTCTCTAACTCCAGCTCTGAAGCCATTTCTGCCATCCATCACATCTACTTCCTCAACTCTTTTTTTTAAAACAGGTTTTATTGAAATGTGCAATGTACAAAACTTGCACACAAACAATGCAAAATTCACATTCTTTTTATAACTTAAAGTACATGGGAACAATTGTAGTAAACAAATATAGCATACATCATCTATAATACAAGGAGGTAAGGTTTCATATTATTAATTAAATTAAATAATTTCATAAACAAATGGATTACAATTTCATATAAAACAAATAAATATACATACATGAAAAATGATGTTTTATATCAATTTGCTGAGTCGGTGAAAACATCTTTTAGACTGTCAAACATTTTTTGTGCCATTTTACTTTCATTAACTGAAAATATTTTAAGTGCAACTTATATTCATTCAAAAAGGTAACAAAAACAGGAGATGATTTTAGAGCTCTAGTTTTGTGTATGAAGAATTTAGCTGACACAGAATCACTTTCATACAGAGTTCATCAATTTTGTTCTTCAATAAAACACCAAATGTAACATTTTCTTTGGAGATAGATTGGAAAGATGAGACCGTCAGATTTTTTGTTTTATCCATCTACTGTATGAATATCAAGCCAGAATTTATAGGTCATTTTACAAGAGAAAATTATGACCAAAATATACAGAATACAGAATACTGGTTGATACTGCTGACTGACATGTAATCTATTACAATCCATATTTAGTGTTACCATTTAAATCATTGAGGGTAAACTAAATAACACAAACACTTCTCTGTATAATGCAATACAGCTGAATCAACAGCTCTCTGTGGTGTGTAGTTTCTATGTCATTTCAACAGAATGAGCATATATCATCATCAATGTTAAAGCGCAAATCAATAATTCTTTGGAGGGATAAAATAAATATAAAATAAATGTAAATGTTCATAACTTTGGAATGTGTTTCTTTTGTTTAGGGGGTACAGGAAATTTCGTTTCATAGTTCTTAACTTATAAACTGAATTTTCATCGAATTTGTGCAAAATGTTATTTTTGGTATTTTTTTTATTTTTTTTTTTTTTACCACGGATTAATCTTTCAGTGAGATACTTCCTCAACTCCTACTGAACTGAAAACTCAACACCCCCCCCCCCCCCCCCCCCCCCGCTCTCTCTCTTTTTTTAAACATAGGCGCGGATTGATGACGCCACTCAAGATAGTCGCTGACTAGTGTCAAGCTTATGCTCTCAGCTCTTGACACTAGTTGGGCGCGACCACATTAACTTAATTTTTCGCTGCTAAAATTTCCATGAAAACAAGATAATTTTGCTTTCGGGGCCATTTTCTCATATTTGAGCCACTGAAGCTTTTAAAAATGTATTTTTAAAATACATTAAAAATGTATTTTTAAAAGCGCAATCGCAATTTAGACTTAGCCCAACCGATTTTTTCAGTCCCTCCATATGGATCTGTCCTCCCGATGACGTTAACCAATCAAAACAAAGTCGACGAAATTCAAACACATCGGAGTTCCTTCTAGTTCATTCCCAGGAGATGGTTAGGTGTAGTTAATGTTGTCATTTATGACAGCAATAACATTATTAGTTTGCGTGCTTATTTCATGTTTGGTGAGTGATTATCAAACACAAAAATGACAGAAGAGTCGGCGGTTAAAGTTTGTGTTCGAGTTCGTCCGCTTATTGCGAGGTAAGTTTAGAGCCAACAGCCGTTAGCTAAGTTACATGTTAGTAGCTAACCTAATGTTAGCCTTAATGCTACTACTGACAAATAACGTCACTAAAAGTAATGTTAGTAATTTGTAATTAGCTAGATTTCAAAGTTAGAAGTCTTCGTTTCCGCAAGTAACGTTATTTATTGTGTATCAGGCGTTAACAATAAAACGTGTTTCTTTACAGTTAAGTTGAATAAAATGTGCCTTTACTTGCCTAACGTCCGTGCTGTGGAGTCATAAGTTAACGTAGATCGTTAGCGGCAACGCATTTGAAAGACGGTTACAAAACAAGAAGACCTCATGTTTTGCTTTTTTTTTTTTTTTTTTTTTGTCTTTGCTCGTTCCACTCTAACGAACGTTAGCGGTAATTGGTAGGTAGTTATTTGTATAGGTATTGAGAACAAAGCAATATTTAATTTCTTCCCTTCATATAAAATGTTCTTTAAGCTGGTGTTTCCAAACACTTGCTATTAAAGTTAACACGCACGATTTAGCAATCCAGCCGCAAATGAATTCCCACAGAGCAACTGAAGATGTTGTCAACAAAGTCTGTTAATGTTTCAATGAATCTTGAATTTGTGTCCTTGTCTCAGGGAAGAAAGTACTGCATTGGAGAATACAGATCCTGTCCAGCTGTTTTGGAAAGCTGATAAGAAATCAATTCATCAGATCGATGATGGGAATACCACCAAGAGCTTTAGTTTTGGTATGTTTTGCCGCATGTACGGGGTTAAAAAAATGTGTTAGCTGTGGCTTTGTGCTTCTCTTTGAGATATTTATTACTGAGTCCTAGAAATAAAACTTCCACTCACTTTTTTACTCTGCTGTTCACAGATCGAGTTTTCACTGCTGAAGAAACAACCAATCAGCTTTATCAGAGCATCGCAAAACCTCTGGTTGTTTCTTCTGTTGAAGGATACAATGGTATGCAATGAAAACTGAAAACAATGAGACATGTCTTCCCACAACATGTTGTTCCATATGCTTACTGTCGATGCATTTGTGTATATATATTCCTTGTTTGGACCACAGGAACCATATTTGCTTATGGGCAGACTTCTTCTGGAAAGACTTTCACCATGATGGGAAGTGACTGTATTCCTGGAGTGATACCTCTTGCTGTGGAGGATGTCTTCCACACCATTAAAAATGTAAGAATTGTGTCACATGTCTGAAACATGCTCTGTTTGTTGTGTAATTATTGTTTATTCTAACTAATGACTTCTCTTTTGCTCAAAGTGTCCAAAGAAGGAGTTCCTTCTCAGGGTTTCTTACATGGAAATCTACAACGAAACTGTGACTGATCTGCTTGTTGACAGTTGGAAGAGAAAACCCCTGGAAGTCCGAGAGACAATCAACGTAAGAGGGCTGCTTAGAAGTTTGGGCATTGGTAGCATTTTATCTGATCTGTATCCCTTATTAAATCTTTTTCAAATTTTCAACATTTGCAAGTAACCAGTTACAACTATGATCTGAAACATTCAGTTTAGCTGTGTAATCATCTTTGGTTGGCTGATGAGTGTTGACAACTGGTAGATACAACCTGAATATGAAATGAGCAGCATTAGATATGAAAATTTGTGTAGTGTATCTGACGCATTGTAATACAGGTGCAGCCTTCTAACTAAAATATTAACAGATCTGTCTGACCACATCTGGAGGTAGCCTGGCTTGCACTGTGTTCAGGTTTTAGGTAGGTGTCAACACAATCCTTACAACACTCTGGCATCACAGTGATACAGATATTTGTTTTCAGCAAACATTAAATGTAGGTTGTTGTCCAAATTTAGAGTGCAACCAAGTGACAAGGATGAAAGAGACGCCTTAAATGACTAATTATACAGTACGTCTGATCTGTGCCATGAAATTATTCATCAGAACTGTGAAAAATGAAGCAATACAGGTGCGAAATGAATAATATACAGTGAGTAGCCACAGAGTGGGAGAAACTCCCAATATTTTTTTTTATAAAAGGAAAGGAATAAGTTAATATATTACATTTGCTCAATTTACAAGATGGGACGAATAGTTAAGAATATATCATAGACAGTGTTTTACAAGTTACCTACAGGTTCAGATCCAATCTCAATGAGGATATGAGGCTGCATTGAAAATACCAGGCGTAAAGATCTAAAAGCATTGGATTATTTATTGTCTGGATCAGGTATCCAGATGCAGATTCCATTTACCCAGGTGCATATTGGGTATGATTTGCAGAGAGCACATTAGCCAGATGATAGCTGAGGTCCATTTTCCCCTTTTGTCAAGTTGCTGACAGAATTCCTGGTAATTAGCGACAGATGTTATAAAAAAAAAAAACTTATTACAGACTAGGGGCAATGAAGTTTGAAATGATAAAAAAACTGTATTGTGGGGGGAAAGCAAGGATATATTGGCCACTGCTGCTTCTTTTTTGGACCATTTAAAAAAAAAAAAAAATTGTTCAAGTGCCGTTCAGTACTGAATCAGTGGTGAACCCCTTGTGGGGATGATTTAGGATACTGGGCCTAAGCTCCATTGTAACATAATTAAAAGTGTAGGTTCACTGAATGCCAGAAACCCTGAAAAGATGTACTTTTCTATTATTTTGATCGTGTCTCAACGATTTTTGTGTGCAGAAAAACATCTACGTGGCTGACCTGACTGAGGAACTGGTAACGTCTCCTGCACAAGCCTTGGCCTGGATTCGGAAAGGAGAAAGTAAGATCTGAGGCTATTGCTGAACAAGAGAATCATCCCAACATGTTGTGCATTGCAGAATGTATAACCACTAATATATTTTCTGCCTCTGTAGAGAATCGTCACTATGGAAAGACAAAAATGAACCAGCGGAGCAGCCGCTCACACACCATTTTCCGAATGGTAAGCAACACCACAACATACAGTAACATCTAAGATTCTGGGGAAATGTGGACTTCTCATGATTTAGTTTCTTTTAGATCCTGGAGAGCCGAGAAAGGAGTGACCCAGCATCAGGGGAAAATGCTGATGGAGCCATTATTGTGTCTCATTTGGTGAGCTAACTCCATTTTATTATTGCCTTGTTTTTCTGTCTGACTGTTACCTTTGCTTTCTATCTTGCTCTCTGTATCTTTGATTGTGTTGTAATAACTATTTGTTCACCAGCATTTTTGCTTCATCTTCTAGAATTTAGTTGATCTTGCTGGATCTGAAAGAGCAAGTCAAACAGGAACAGAAGGTAAGGTGGAGTTAAGAGTTTTACAGCCCTGATTGCAAAACAGTTGGGATGCTGTGTAAAACATAAAAGAGAATATGATAATTTGCTAATCCTTTTTGACATACACTCAGCTGAAAACAGTACAAAGACTGTTTCAAGACAAGACACTTCAAGACAATGTTTTCAATGTATTATCTCAACTTCACTGTTTACAGTAATCCATCTGTTTTGATGTTCTAGGCACACGTTTCAAAGAAGGTTGCAATATCAATCGCAGCCTGTTCACCCTCGGCCAAGTGATCAAGAAACTGACTGATGAAAGCCAGAAGTGAGTAAACAGCGGACATCGCTTATGATGATTTTTGATGGAATACGATATAATGATTTTTCTTCTCGTGTTAATTTTACTGCTAAATAACTACTCTGAATTATACGTTTCATACATCCAGAAACTGATTGGGCTACGGTCCGTATCACTACGATATGATTATTATCAGCCAGTGTTTCTGGACAGAGTCTGCCCAGCTGTCTTTCCAACAGTGAAATTTTATGTATGTTTTGAAGTACTGTGTTGGAGAATGGAAATGGCTAAATTCCAAAAAACTTGCTCAGTTCTACAAAAAGGTTTTTACACTCACTTGAGGTGGTTTTTGGATTTCCTGAAAATGGGTTAATGTGCTTAATGGGAGATGGAAACACCTTTTTTCTGACTTAGCCAACATTTAACTCACATGACTGATCAGCTGTCTCCACCCCATGAGAAGCTATCTCCACTTGACATATATTTCATTTGCAATCAATGAAAATGAAATTGTGTTCAGACTTTCCAATTTCTGCTGGTCCACTTGTCTTTTTCTTTTTTTCTACGTCCCAGGTAAACTGGAGAAATTCCGATCCAATATTATCTGTAATAATGGATCCTATTTTCCCATATTTTTGTATCTAAGTACCTTATGTGGACAGCAGTTTTTTTTAAATTGGTCCTGTTTTAAATAAGAGTGCTGCGGCCACAGAACATGCTGCAATGTTACATACATCCACTAAAAGTGTTTATTTTTGCCACTGACAGGCTCACATTATTATTCCTTAAGTATCTGACAACCTTAAGGAAGGGATCCCTTTTTTCTTAAAGAGTAAGATCCTTTTTGTTTAACCAAAAACAGCCACTGTAACACTCTTGCCTGAGCCATAATTTTCACAATGGAGAGTTACCTGTGGGAGGTCTGACTGTATATAACTGGCAACAGTAACCGTATGTCCACCAGTGGAGATTGGGCAATGCCATCTCCACAGCGGGAGCTGTCCCTTCAGCCATATTTACACACCGTCATTCACAGTTGATACACTGCTGCCCTGCTGGACAGCGAACGAGTGGGTGTGTTGATGACAGAGCACGGAGTGTAGCTGCTTTGTACTCTTTTCTGCCTGCATGTAAATTGCTTTCCACTCTTTGGTTGATCTTGTGGATACATCGAAACACATGGAGTATTGGGATCAACACCAAAACAGTCATTGTTACAGACCTCCTAACATTGTGGAGCACAATGTAGAACAAAATAAGAGCAGTAACAATGCAGAAACACACAGAAAATTAGACTTATGTCCATGAATCTATTGTCAAGTAGCATTCCCAACACCTACCTTGTGTACCTGCAATCACACGATCAGCGTGTGGCCAATATTATGTATACTGATTCATAGTTTCATCTCTGTACTCATTTTTGCTGTTATTTCAAAATAACAGTGCACATGTATTCAAGTTAACTTCATGTGGGATAAACAAACTGTGTTCAAAGACCCACATTAGCAGGATGAAAGTTCAGAGAATTATTTTATCCTGATCACAGCATGGTAGCCTGAGTTAAGTGAAGAACCAGGCCTTGCTCTCTATTGGACACAGATATGAGACTGATATTGATCTTCTAATCAAACTCTCTGAAAGAAAGTACATTTCCCAAAATGGTGTACCATTCCTTCAATATACCCCTTAGAGTTTTAATGATGGAAATGAGTAAATAGCATCCTTATTGATTTGAAATGGCTCTAAAACCAAATGGGATCACAGACAACATTATTTGATCTCAGGTTCCAGTAAACACTTCATGTTTAAATAAGGTAAAATTATGAGATTTTAAAAATAGTTATTAATAGCATCTTTGTATGCATTGAATAGTGTGCTGATATTTGGTGACTATCATTCATTCTCTCTACTCACTCTCTCTCTTCAGGGGTTTCACTAACTACAGAGACAGTAAGCTAACTCGAATCCTGCAGAACTCCTTGGGTGGGAATGCTAAAACTGTTATCATCTGCACCATTACTCCTGTCACTCTGGATGAAACCCTCACCACTCTGCAGGTTGGTATAATACGCAGATTTCTGTCTTGCATACCTCCTAACTATCTTGTAATACTAAATGGTGTGGTACCTTTTATGAGGTTTGATCCTTTCCCCTCTAAATTTATGCAAGATGAAGCTCTGCAGCTAGCAATTGGATGTATGGGTTGAATCTTTTGTTCATTCTCTCTGTGCGGCCCGAGGAATTTCCCCTCGTGGGACTAATAAAGGAAATATTGAATTAAACATCCAAAACAGTCCACCGAGCATGTTTAAAACCATTACCAGAACCATTACAACGAACATGCTGAGAAATCAAAGCAGATGATGTTTCACAAAATGTTGTTTTATATTAGTTTGCCAGCACTGCAAAGAAAATGAAGAATGACCCTCATGTGACAGAGGTGTCTGATGACGGGGCTCTACTCAAAAGGTATCGCAATGAAATAGTAGACCTAAAGCGGCGGCTTCATGAGGCAAGTGTCATCACTCACCCCCCACTTCAGTTACAGTCTTACATTCATTGTGTCCTATTACTGGTTGAAAGCAACACTTCATATCCACTAATGTGTAGATTACCTCCCAACAGGTTTCTTCAGTCACACAGACCACAGCGACGGAGAAGGAGGTTCTCTCCCAGCTGCTCCAAGAGAAGGATCAGCTCCAGAGAGAACAGGAGGACAGAATCAAAAACCTGACCAAACTGCTTGTCACCAGCTCAAACCTGGTTCCTGTGAAAAAGGTAAATAGGACACAAAATAAAGCTCCAATAAGAGCACAGCTTTCGCTACATTATCATAGTTCTAATGTCTCACGGCCTGTCTTTAAGATGCCAAAACGCAGGGTTACGTGGGGAGGAAAGATGCTCAGATTTGCCCGTCCATCTACCTGTGTCAGTGGTTCATCTGACCTCAGCTTTGCAGAATCTTGCACTCTGAAGAGGAAAGCTGACCGCTCCTGTCTGATGGAGCTGGGTGAAGGTAGGGATGAGCACATTAAAATACAAATAGGAAAGTATATGCACAATCCAAATCAAAATTCACCTTATGATTCCCATCTGATAATCAATTGAATGAATACATGGTACATTTTAACAGATGATGAGGACTTTGACTCTCGCTGGGAAATTCCTGATGAGCCATCAGATGAAATGGAGATGAGTCAGAGCTCTGTGACTGTTCGAAGCTTTGAAAACAGGTAAATGTCTTTCTGTTAACGTTTATAGTATTTGTCACTTTCAAGACAGAAAACTCACAAATTTTAGTTGTTAATTAGAGTCTAGAGTAGGGCTGGGCAATATGGCTGAAAACTCTATTGCGATATAAGTGTTTTATATTGGTCAATATCGATAATTATTGATATTTTCTATGACCTGTTTAAAATAAGGACCAGGAGAAAAATACATTCAATTTAAACATTTTTATTTTAAATTGAACCTTCCTCTGATTATAATCCCCTCAGCTATCAAGGCAGAAAGGAAAGGTAATGTCAACACAACCATGGAAAACACTTAAATAATAAATGTAAAAAAAAAAAAAAAAAGTGTAAAAATGTAAACAGAGAAACCTGAGAACTTTTTTCTGCAGGTTTAGTGCAGGAAGTTCACAAGCTGATTCACCTTCTGCTGAATAAAATGTTTTCAGATATGTGCAGTGTTTTGGAAACACAGCAGAAACTGAGGTGGACTTGACATCTGTAACATACAAACAAACATGATAGACAGTACAGTAAGATTGACTGAACTATAAAACCAGCCTAGACATATGAACAACTTTAGTCACTCTTCTTACTCTAAACATACATTAACTATTCAATTATATTTTTATTGCAAGTGTGTTAAAAAAAAGAGAAGAAAAAAAAAGCACGTGTAAGAGATGTTTATAACCTGGCTTCTCCACAGTGCTCAGTGAAGCATGTCTTTAGCTATATGATATGCCGCTGCCTCCGTTATGTCTTCGTGCCTTTTAGATAATTTGTCATCAGGCACTGAAGCAGATACCTCTGCATGGTGGTCAGCTGCTTGTGCGGTGGTGCTGCGGTTGCAGATGTTGGCGAATACGGCTGCGCTCCAAAGAGTGAGCGCGGCTAAGGTGGTTAAACAAGTTTGTGGTATTACCAGTCTTGGTGGGGACGACAGTCTTGCATAAGTTACAGACCACATTGGTCTGACTACGGTCCGACTTATAAAATCCAAAAAACTCCATACTGGCGAGCTGACTTTCCCTGTTTTATCAACAATTTCTTCGCTCGCTGCAGGACTCACTTTCTATTTCTCATCTCACTCCTCGCGAAGCATCAAACACGAGACAACGAGATGGCGCAACCGAACATGATAATGTTACATGATAGCGTGTCTCTCACTGATAAGCGATTACTCCCTACGTTGCTCGGTTAACTGAGAGCCAGTGCCTTTGTTCATGCAACCAACCTCGCTTAGCAACCTCAGGTTTCTTCCGACGAAGGAAAAAAATTTATGGAGTATGTTTTATCGAACGCATTTTTTTATTGATATTGATGACGTGTCTATCGCGAGACCTATTGCTATCGTTTATCGCCCAGCCCTAGTCTAGAGTAACATAGGGATGGTTTATTTGTCCAAAGTCTTATATCATGGCATACTGAATGTTGTGTCCATTATTGATGTTGTGGTGTATTAAGTATTCTAGAATGGGAATGTTTGTCTTTGGCTAATACAGTTGATTTAATACCTGACAAGTCAAGGGTACATTCTCACACTGATGCAGAAATCCTGTAAATCTGTTATTGTTAGAAAGCAGTTGTGCTCATTGATTTGCAATATAGTCCACAGTGGTCTTCAAAATGTGAGGTGCACCCCCTAGAGGTGAAGGGGAGACATAAAGGCAGAGATACACGGTATGATAATACATGAGATAACAGGGCAGGCGTAAGACAGTGTTCTACACACAACAGGAAGTTATTGATTCCTGTTTTTTCCGGGGACTTAATTCTCTGTTGTGCATTAAGAATGAAAGTCATGATGTTTTTAAGTTTTCTTCAATATCAAAGTAATCCCTTTGTAGTTGTCTAAATAACCATGGTACATGAGGAGGAACTTCTACTTCAGAATACTTTTCATGGTGCCTGTTTCCCATAATGGAAACAAATATATAATAGAAAAACAGGGCTCTATCTTGTGATATCTAAGGGAAAGATATCTCAATTTAAATGGTACGGCAAAGTCGCTGTGGTCTCACAGTATGTGATATCACCCAGTCCGAAGGTGGATTATGATTTCACTTAGTTACTCTGGCATTTAATCATGCATTCACTCCCGCAGTAGTTGCAGAGGCCAGCTTTTTTAATTGAATGACATGGCCACCTTTTGCTGAGTCCTACACACTGAAATTGAAAAGAGGAGATTTTCTAATTATCCAGTTTTAACCTTTTTCAAAATTTATTTTCATTTTGAGAAAATAAACAATGGTGGACTTTTTAACTCCACAAAACTAAAAGTTTTTTGAATTACAAAAGAGAGATTGACCAGGTTATGAAAAGCTCCAGGTTACAGCTCACTAAGTTCCCACAGTGAAAAAACCTGAATGTAAACCTTTCCCTGCTATACATGTGTGCATAGCCCCAAATGTATGACCATGTGGACTGTACAAACATGTTTGTGTGTGTGTGAAACACCTAGTGTAGTATAAACCAGTGATCCCAAACCTTTTTTGCGCCACGGACCGGTTTCACATAAAGCAATAATTTGCCGGACCGGCATAGAAACGAATAAAAACAAATTATTAAAAATACCTCACCATTACCCTGAATGTAGTTGTTGTGATTAGTGGGAGCCCTGCGCTTGTTTCTCTTCAACAAGAAGACTTCATTGCCTCATTTGCAAGCCTGTCACCACATATTATGCGGAGCAGGCTTGGTGCGTGAGAATCACCTGAAGCGATAAACCTGTATTTTCAGTAGGACTGCTGATGTTGTCTCTTAAATGCAGCTTTCTGTTTCTTGGAAGTTGTAGGCTCTTCTTCTTCTGTCTCGTCATGTGGCCTTTTCCCCTTTCCGAAGAAGCTCTCCCAAGACATTTGTTTTTTACTCATTTTTGCTAGCTTGTGGGCCTACTTTTTTGCTACTGAATCACGTGACTGAGATGAGCCGTTTGATATGTGCAGAGGCACAGGCGGATACACCTGATTTTCAAAATAAAACTTCTTTCAGACTCTGATGATCAATAAGATATCTTTTGTTCATTCTCTCTATGCGGCCTGGTACCAAATGGCTGGTCCATGGCCTGGTGGTTGGGGACCACTGGTATAAACAGAACTGGGTGTAAATCTGCCCCTTAGTCTGTGGCACAACTCACCTCATAGGAAGCACCTTCACCCTATTGAGTGCCTAAATGGTACACTCATTTCTGCAGTTAGTTCTGTGCCATTTCACTGAGCAGCTTATATTCTGTGCTGTATATTTTTCCTGTATACTCCAGCTAACACAAACTAAGGCGTGAGGCTACTGTAGAACAAAACTGCTTTCAGTGTTTCAAGTAGTTCACTGTTGAACACATTAGTCATCTTTATTTTATCTTTTTTCCAGTCCAAATGACTTTCTGTCTCCAGACGGGATAAGGGAGCTTTCAGGGAAAGTGTCCCACCTTGAGCTACAGCTGGAAATGGAGAGTCAACAGAAAGAGGAGGCTATGACAAAGATAGAAACATTAGATTGCAGAGTGGCTGAGCTGGAGCTGCAGCTGCAAACAGAGGCCCAGCAGAAGCACGAGGCCCTGGAGAAAACACACTCGACGGAACAGAGGGCAGTTGAGCTGGAGCTGCAGCTGCAAACAGAGGCCCAGCAGAAGCACGAGGCCCTGGAGAAAACACACTCGACGGAACAGAGGGCAGTTGAGCTGGAGCTGCAGCTGCAAACAGAGGCCCAGCAGAAGCACGAGGCCCTGGAGAAAACACACTTGACGGAACAGAGGGCAGTTGAGCTGGAGCTGCAGCTGCAAACAGAGGCCCAGCAGAAGCACGAGGCCCTGGAAAAGGTGGAGATGTTGGAGTTCCGAATGGCAGACCTGGAGAGACGGCTGGAAGAGCAGAGCGACACTCAGAGTGAAAGCAAACAGGTGTGCTGTGTATAATCTACCTTCTCTCTGGCATCGAGACAACTCATATACCTGAAACAACACAGAATGAGATCCCCTAATTACATCTGATGACTGTGATAAGCTCTCCATCTCAGTTGGACAGTGTCCATTAGACCAGGCCAGTGCTCTGCCCCCTAATGCTCTCTGGTTGCTATGGTAACATTTAAACATGCCTTCAAAATATGATACAGATACACCACAAAAATTTGTAAAAAGTGCATGAAAAATCTAACTGACCTTAACACTCAATCAATGGGAGCCCTGAGCTTGTTTCTCTGCAACGAGGGAATGCAGGGTGCTTGGTGTGCAAGTGGTGAAGCAGTTTTGAAGGCTTCATTGCCTCATTAGAGAGTCGATCGCCACATAAAATGCAGAGCGGGCTTGGTGCGTGGGAATCACCTGTTGCGATAAATCCATATTTTAAGTAGGACTCCTGGCACTGTCTGTTAAATGCAGCTTTCTTTCTCTTTGAAGTCGTAGGCTCATCCTCTGCCTCCTCACTGGGCCTTTTTCCCTTCGCATAGAAACTTTTTAATGATGTCTGTTTTTTGCTCGTTTTGCTAGCTTGATTGTAAAATTTCAGCGGCACCGTGTCACGTGACCAAGATGTACCGTAGAGAAACCTCATTTTTCAAAATAAGGCATCGTTCAGACTCAGATAATAAATAAAATGGAAATAATGTAAGTTATTTATTCTTTCTATGCGGCCCGGTACCGAATGACCCACGGACTGGTACCGGTCCATGGCCCAGGGGTTGGGGACCACTGCATTAGAGGATGTTTGGAGGACTCACCTGCTTCATCAAATTGCCCACCTTGTCACAATAACAGATGAGAGTAGCACCTTCTGCATGCCGTTAATTGTTTTTAAACTGGCTTGGTTGGTATTTGCTGGATTTTGTGCTAATCTTCACGCTTGTTTTCCAGATTAGGAGAGAGTTTGCAGAGACCATTGAGCTGTGTGAACATCTGGCTTCAGAAAAGGTAGTGCTCAATGGAGCAAATTCAGAAAACAAATTCCTCCTAACCTCTTCTAATCTGTATGAAAATGCACAGAATTTTCAGTTTTGTGACTCAAAGGTATTAAATAAACAAGGAAAACATTTTCAATCCAGAGTCATTTACTTTAGGAGAAATTGTTATAGTCCTCGAGGAAATTGGGTCAAATGAAAATATTTTTTTTCTACAGAGACACGAGTGCAACATGTGCAGCAACCTTCAGGAACTAGTTAAAAGTTTTAGCTACTAGTGATGACAACAAAGAACATTAGGACAAAGGTTACTGCTGCTTAAATGGACTGATCTGCATGTTTGTAGGATGTGGTGCTTGCTGAGCGAGACAATCTGAAGCGGGAGCAAGGGATGTTAATAGAGCAGATTGAGAGTCTGGAGAAGAAGAATGCTGCGCTGTCACAAGAGCTGGAGGAGAAGAGAGAAATGGACGAGTTCAAGTCTCTAGAGGAGGAGTTCAGGAAAGAGCACGAGGTAAAGTTTGTCTCCATTCAGTCTCCACTGACACTACTTGGATCCAAAGACTGGACTGAGATGTGTTCACTTTGCTTGTGTGGTCACACAGATGGAGTTGCAAAATGAAATATCGAGCTTGAAGAAGACTATCGAATCTTCTGAACTCCAGTTCCTAGAGCTTCAGGTAAGATGACACGCTGAGGAGTTCCTCCTCAGGTTTATTCTGTCTGAAAAGGTATCTAATGTATAGACATTGTTTTGTGTGAGAGAAGTGTCAGTCACAGGACACACAAAACATACTAAACCAGAGTCAAATCTGGTCATTCCTTGTGTCACCGTGGTTACTGCTGAATTTAACAATCTTTAAGACCAATCTGCTTTTTACTTGCATTGCCTCTACCACTGTAGCCAGATACCACATTTTCCAGATAATGAGGAAAATGTGGAGAATTCTGAAATGGTCTGCAATAGTAATGTTTATTATTCCTGTAATTACTACAAGTGAGATAGTGACAGAGATTGTGGCAGTTTTGTTAAATGTTCTTTATTTTTATTTTTATTTTCAAGAAAAAACTAGAAACTTTGTCTGAGGAGCTGAAGAAGAAAAGTGACTTTGCAGAGGAGCTTCAGAGTATGGTATGTGTGTGGTGTGGTTGTATTTATTCGTTTTTGGTTTGTTTTGTTTTATAATTATTGTTTTATTGCCTGTAAAAATCCTAACGGTACAGTATGGAGCCAGTCCATAATATGACAGCAGAGATTTTAATTCAAGGTTAGAGGTCTGGAATGATTGTTATTCATTGATTGATTCATTTGATTTGATCTAATTCATACATTTCCATTAGGTGTAGAATCTGTGATTTAGGAGCTGATAGCAAATTGTCTGAGACAGTGAAACATTAATGTGTGAACTCATCAGAAACCACACACAGCACTCTCTCCAGCAGTTGCCATGATAACATCAGTTGAAAGGGATACAAGCTACCTTAAAACCACGTTCATCTGGGACAGGATCGCTGTGAATGATCCCTAACTAAACTGTGTATTCAACATCACTAATGCATTACTGATTAATAGAAACTTTCTTTTTTAAAAAGGAAAACAATACACTTCATAATGTAATATAGCCTATTTATAACACAACATATGGCAGGAGTCCTCAAATGCATTTCTCCAAGGGCCAGAATCTTTCAAAGCAGACACTGTAGGGGGCGGAACTTTCAAATAAAGAAAATAAAACAAATTTGTTTAGGCTGCACTAGCCCATTGTTGTGTAATATTTTCACCTTCTTACAAAATTTATGTTCTTTTTATGAATCTGTATCAGTGTAAACGGACTCCCAAAAAGCATGGAAAATCCAGAATTATAACTTGATACATAACAACGAAATGAAAGCTGTTGACATCAGCGATCATAATCAAATAAGTAAGCAGGCCAATTCTGTCGTTTTACCTCCTTGCAGAACGGTAAGGACCTGGTGCAGGAAGTGGCGAAGCTTCGTCGCTCTCTGGATGACGCTGAGGGGGTCAGCAGAGACACAAAGAAGGAATGGGCTGTCCTGCGCAGTCAAAACATCGCTCTGGAGGAGACAGCTGTAAGTGGGGTTAACACCCACAAACAGTCGGACAGTTTACTCATCAGTTAAAGTGCTAATTTTAATGTTGATTTAACTTAACGGTTTAGCCTGAAAAAGATTTGCAAGTTGCTTTTAAATTAGAATTTTGTTGTATAGAAGAGACGCGTTGCCCTTGTGGCTTCGGTGTTAAGACTGCTGTCTGTAAACCACAACTTCCTTTGCTCAAATCCAATCGGGGACATGTTTCTTGCATCTCTCTCTTCCTCTCATCTAATGAAGCCATAAAATACTCAAAAGATTGCATTTGTCAGATCAGTTATTTAGTGTCAGTGGATCAACCTTGGGTCATTTCAACACCTGTGGCCCAGCTGGTTTGGTTCTAGTCATGTTCATTTTCACACTGACTTATGATCAGCACTCCATGGACCATATGGAGAAAATCAAAACATATTTTACTGTTTATAAGTTTATTCCTGTAACTGACAGCAAAGCATGTTGCACTTTACTGTGCCTTATATTCTCTGATGTCACTAAGAGCTCACCAAAATATAGGTGGTTCTGAGCATTACCAGGACCTACCAAAATCTAGTTTGGAATCAGTGACAGTGACACCTGTTTAGCACATGGTCTTCTGTTTGGTTCTGTGTGTTAATTGTCTTCATGATTTTGTCATAGCTGTACTAGTGACACCTAGACCAATGTCAGTGTCGTTTTTACTTAATGTTTTTTGTCCTGGTGTTCTCTCCAGGCGACTCTGACTGCCAGCCACGAGAAGATGGACAGTGAGGTAAACAGCCTGCGCTTTCAACTTGAGGCAGAGAAGTCACGCTGCAGAATGATGCAGGCTGACCTCCAAAAAGAGCTGAAAGCTGTGTTCGATGAGAACGCCAAGCTCACCACTCTGCTCGATGGAAAAGTCCCAAAAAGTAGGTTTAAAGTCGGGGTGTTTTTATACTATAACTCTGCTGATCTGATGATTGTGAGTGCGTACATTCAGTCTGTAAAATCATATGTGAGTTGTGAGATGTCCTCTGTCTCCAGATCTCATAGACAGTGTGGAACTTGAGAAAACAGTGGCTAACCTGAACAAAGGGCTAATGGCATCTCGTGAAGCAGAGGGAGCCCTCAGAGTTCAACTGGAGGAACTGGCTTCATACCAGGCTCTTCCAGATAAAGTGGACCATTTGATGAAGCAGGTCAGTCCTCCAGACGTCCTCGGAGGACTGTGTCAGATAGAGATGAAGAGAAAGAGCACAATGCTGCTGCAGAGGAGACGGAGAAGCTGCTCTCTCCAGTGCCATCTGGAGATGAATGCATTGCTTTTTCTGCATGTTAAAATGACAATACAGTTCAGTTCATGTTGACCGATGAATCGTGCCATTCTCTCATGACGTTTCTGAAATTAGTCTTATCATGTTAACTTCTTGGAAGCTGTTACCATTTATTTATTTATTTTTAATTTAATTTAAATTTTTTTTAGCTAAACCAGCTGTCTTGTGCCCCTGTTTAAATCACTTAAGCCCATGTGTTGTTTTTGGATTTATAACATTTTCCCTCATTTTTAGGCTGCAGAGACAGAAGTTATTCTGCAATCTCTTCAAAACGAGCTCCAAGAACAGAAGCAGAAAAACTCAGATTTGGTGAACCTCTGTGAGCAGAAGGACTCTGATGTGAGTTGAATGTTAGTGAAGCAGTTTTTCCTTCCACTAATCTTACATTGTCAGTGTTGGGACTGATTTTTGTGGATCTTCCCAACAGATGCTGAGTCTGTCACAGGAGCTTCAGTGTATGCGGGATGAAAAAGAAACTCTCCTGAAGGCTGGTGTTCAGAGCTCTGCAGAGGAGGAGGAGGAGAAACTGCTCTTGACTGTGGCTTCCCTCACTGCAGAGAGAGACCAGCTCAAGATGGACCTGCAGGAGAATGTTGAGATGGTGTGTTGTCATGTGACTGCTTCACCAGTCTCCATTTTAAAAGGCATTCTTTTCTGTCGGCTGTGTTGGGCCTCTGCTGTTTGGTTTTTTTTTGGCTCTTCATGTCAAAAGCAATTTCTTTTTTACCAAACAGATGATTGAGAACCAGGAGGAGCTGAGGACAGTCCTGGAGAAGAATCGTGAACAGAAGGAGCGGCTCAAACAGCTGGAGACTGCACAAACATCTAAACCTCCCAGTGACATGAGCGCACAGCAGGAGCTGCAAACACATGTGAGTTTCCTGATGAAGTGAGGAAAAACAGATCTCTTTTCACAAAATGAAATCTTACATGATGCCATTCCAACAACTCTAACTAATAAATGCATTCTTTGTTACATGCGCACATTTGTTTCCATACCAGCAATACTGAAATTTGACTTGATTCAGTACCTTTCTTTGAGAACAGCAAATATGTTTGTTATACAAACTCCTTTTTTTCATGTATGAGAAGAAATCAAAATTCTCAAATGTTAAATCAGCTGCACAATAACTTTGCAGAATGATGTCTGACCAGACATTTGATGCCAATTTTAAACACTTGACCATATCAGGAAAAGAAAAAATGAGAGTTCAGAATGAGGATGAAAACTTCAAGAACCAGCAGCTCCTCCCACTTCATAATTTTTTACTCAGTGCTAGATAAATGATATATAATATGATCTCATGCAAGAAGATTGAATATGTCCTGTGTAAATAATTTCTGATAAGAAGTGTTCACAATTTAACAGGTGAAGACTCTGGCTGAGGAGCTTGAGAGTGTGCGAGCAGAGAGAAACAGTCTGTGGACTGAGAGGATGACCAATACACAGACTCACAGTGAGGAGATGGAGAAGCTGCTGTGCAGAGTGACGACCCTCAGTGAGGAGAGAGATCAGCTGCAGGAGATACTGGAAGGACTGAGACAGGAGAAGACGCAGCTCAGAGCAGAGCTGGAGGACAGGATGGAGATGGTGTGTTAACACTGTTTCTTCTTCAGTATTCTTTTTCATGTATGACTGATCATTTCATTTCTATTGAATCTCTGTCTGCCCACAAAGCAAAAAGGAAAAAGTGAATTGTCTTCTGTCACAGGTTGCACAAGCCCACAGTGACTTTAAGCAGTCAGAGATGCTGCCTTCAGAACTGCAAGCACATGATGAGGCAGTCACCCAACTTCAGCAAGAGGTAACAGCACTTGAATTCAAATCTTATCGACACCACAAAAATCCCACAAAAAGACCCAAATCAACAATAAATGCCATTTTGCTCCCCAGATAGAGCATCTACAGGCTACTCTACAGGCCGTCAGTGAGCAAAAGAGCCAGTTGGAAGGTGATCTGCAGCATAACATGGAGATGGTGAGATGGTGTTTTGGTCAAACTGATATCTAGTGTTTTGGAATTTAGATGTGATGACACTGTCAGTGATGTTCAGTGGCTTTTGCCCACAAACCTCTCTATATTTTCCTCTTGCACGGATTATTGGAAAACCTTCAACTTTTCTTCTCATTTGTAGGCTTCAGAGACTCAAAGCCTTCTACATTCACTTCAGCAGGAGCTCCAAGAGCAGAATCAAAAATACAGTGACCTGGAAAGACAAAGCCAAGAGACACAAGCTCAGCTACAACAACAGGTTTGTTTCCTGTACATATTTCACTGAAGCTGTATGTCTAGAAATATTTTTTACAGAAGTACTTTTGCCCCTTTGATGTTGATATTGAATAACAGAGTGTTCTCTTATTTTAGGTCTCAGAGACTCAGTGTCTTCTACATGCTCTTCAAGAGGAGCTCCAAGAGCAAAAGGAAAAGAACTCCAATCACATGAAACTGTGTGAGCATAAGGAATCAGACTTACAACAACAGGTGAGCTGAAATATAAATAAAGGGTATTTTTAAAACTGGTTCTCCATTGTCAGAGTTCTGGCTGTAATTGTAAATCTTCCCATTGTAACAGATGAAGACTTTGAGCGAGCAGCTTGAGATTGCACGAGCAGAGAGGGATGCCCTGTTGTATAAGACAGAGACTGTGTGTCAGAGCTCCACAGAGGAGATGGAGAAGCTGCTGTGCAGAGTGACGACTCTCAGTGAGGAGAGAGATCAGCTGCAGGAGATACTGGAAGGACTGAGACAGGAGAAGACGCAGCTCAGAGCAGAGCTGGAGGACAGGATGGAGATGGTGTGTTAACACTGTTTCTTCTTAAGTGTTCTTTTTCATGTATGACTGATCATTTAATTTCTATTGAATCTCTGTCTGCCCACAAAGCAAAATGGAAAAAGTGAATTGTCTTCTGTCACAGGTTGCACAAGCCCACAGTGACTTTAAGCAGTCAGAGATGCTGCCTTCAGAACTGCAAGCACATGATGAGGCAGTCACCCAACTTCAGCAAGAGGTAACAGCACTTGAATTCAAATCTTATCGACACCACAAAAATCCCACAAAAAGACCCAAATCAACAATAAATGCCATTTTGCTCCCCAGATAGAGCATCTACAGGCTACTCTACAGGCCGTCAGTGAGCAAAAGAGCCAGTTGGAAGGTGATCTGCAGCATAACATGGAGATGGTGAGATGGTGTTTTGGTCAAACTGATATCTAGTGTTTTGGAATTTAGATGTGATGACACTGTCAGTGATGTTCAGTGGCTTTTGCCCACAAACCTCTCTATATTTTCCTCTTGCACGGATTATTGGAAAACCTTCAACTTTTCTTCTCATTTGTAGGCTTCAGAGACTCAAAGCCTTCTACATTCACTTCAGCAGGAGCTCCAAGAGCAGAATCAAAAATACAGTGACCTGGAAAGACAAAGCCAAGAGACACAAGCTCAGCTACAACAACAGGTTTGTTTCCTGTACATATTTCACTGAAGCTGTATGTCTAGAAATATTTTTTACAGAAGTACTTTTGCCCCTTTGATGTTGATATTGAATAACAGAGTGTTCTCTTATTTTAGGTCTCAGAGACTCAGTGTCTTCTACATGCTCTTCAAGAGGAGCTCCAAGAGCAAAAGGAAAAGAACTCCAATCACATGAAACTGTGTGAGCATAAGGAATCAGACTTACAACAACAGGTGAGCTGAAATATAAATAAAGGGTATTTTTAAAACTGGTTCTCCATTGTCAGAGTTCTGGCTGTAATTGTAAATCTTCCCATTGTAACAGATGAAGACTTTGAGCGAGCAGCTTGAGATTGCACGAGCAGAGAGGGATGCCCTGTTGTATAAGACAGAGACTGTGTGTCAGAGCTCCACAGAGGAGATGGAGAAGCTGCTGTGCAGAGTGACGACTCTCAGTGAGGAGAGAGATCAGCTGCAGGAGATACTGGAAGGACTGAGACAGGAGAAGACGCAGCTCAGAGCAGAGCTGGAGGATAGGATGGAGATGGTGTGTTAACACTGTTTCTTCTTCAGTATTCTTTTTCATGTATGACTGATCATTTAATTTCTATTGAATCTCTGTCTGCCCACAAAGCAAAATGGAAAAAGTGAATTGTCTTCTGTCACAGGTTGCACAAGCCCACAGTGACTTTAAGCAGTCAGAGATGCTGCCTTCAGAACTGCAAGCACATGATGAGGTAGTCACCCAACTTCAGCAAGAGGTAACAGCACTTGAATTCAAATCTTATCGACACCACAAAAAGACCCAAATCAACAATAAATGCCATTTTGCTCCCCAGATAGAGCATCTACAGGCTACTCTACAGGCCGTCAGTGAGCAAAAGAGCCAGTTGGAAGGTGATCTGCAGCATAACATGGAGATGGTGAGGGGATGCTGTTTTGGTCAAACTGATATCTAGTGTTTTGGAATTTAGATGTGATGACACTGTCAGTGATGTTCGATGGCTTTTGCTCACAAACCTACTTTCTACTTTTCTTCTCATTTGTAGGCTTCAGAGACTCAAAGCCTTCTACATTCACTTCAGCAGCAGCTCCAAGAGCAGAGTCAAAAATACAGTGACCTGGAAAGACAAAGCCAAGAGACACAAGCTCAGCTACAACAACAGGTTTGTTTCCTGCTACATCCACTGCTCAAAAAAGTGAAGGGAACACTTAAATCACACATCGGATCATGATGAACGAGTTATTCAAGTTGAAAATCTTTACTGATTTACATTGTATAATTTGTTGAGAACAAAATTATATAACACTCAGTGGAAACCAAAATCATCAACCCATTGAGGGCAGGATTCAAAATCACATCGAAAATCAAGTAAAACATTGAAATCACAGGCTGATCCAACTTGCATGAATTTCATGAAGGCAACTCATAATGTGACTCAGTAGTGTGAATGGACCCCACGTGCCTTTATACACTCCTCACAACATCTGGACATGCTCCTGATGAGTCGATGAATGTTGTCCTGAGGGATTTCTTCCCTGACCGGGATCAGGCCATCGGTGAGCTCCTGGACAGTCTGTGGCGGTACTTGGCGGCATTGGATGCATCAATACACCACTTCCTGTAGGTGCTCAATTGAATTTAGGTCAGGGGAATGTGATGGCCAGTCAGTGGCATCAATGCCTTCGTCATCCAGGATCTGCCTACACACTCTAGCCACATGAGGCTGGGCATTGTCCTACACGAGGAGGATCCCAGGGCCCACTGCACAGCATAAGTTCTGACAATTGTTCTGAGGATTTCATCTTGGTACCTAACAGCAGCCAGGGTATGATTGGCTATGACCCGTCACCAAATCGCTCATGCTGGATGATGTTACAGGCAGCATAATGTTCACCACAGAGTCTCTAGACTCCTTGACGACCATCACATGTGCTCAGTGTGAACCTGCTCTCATCTGTGAAGAGAACAGGGAACCAGTGGTGGACCTGCCAGTTCTGGTGTTCTCTGGCGAATGCCAGTCGAGCTGCATGGTGCTGGGCTGTGAGCACAGGTCCCACTAGAAGATGCCAGGCCTTCATGTCACCCTCATGGAGTCTATTTCTGACAGTTTAGTAAGAAACATGCAAACTAGTAGCCTGTTAGAGGTCATTGTAGGGCTCTGGCAGTGCTCCTCCTGTTCCTCCTTGCACAAAGGAGCAGATACCAGTCCTGTTGCTGAGATGATGCCCTTCTGCAGCCCTGGCCAGCTCTCCTTGTGTAATGGCCAGTCTCCTGGTATCTCCTCCACACTCTTGAGACTGTGCTGGGAGACACAGCAAACCTTCTTGCGATCACATGTATGGATGTGCCATCCTGGAGGAGCTGGACTACCTGTGCAACCTGACTGGGCTGCAGGTATTGCCTCATGCTACCAGGACACTAACAGAACTCAAAACTAGAGAAGAATCATTCAGGAAGGATAAGGAGAGAGCAAGTGTCAATGGCCACCACATGCAAAACCATTCCCTTTTTGAGGGTTACGTTGCTTTTACCTCTCTATTGCACTTGTTGGCACTTTCATTTGTACCAAAGCAGGTGTAATTGAGTCACAATCACTTTTGCTTCCTAAATGAACAGATTGATATCCCTGAAGTTTAACTGACTTGATGTTATACTTTGATGATAAAGTGTTCCCTGAGTTATTTTGAGCAGTGTGTTTCACTGAAGCTGTATATCTAGAAATATTTTTTGCAGAAGTACTTTTGCCCCTTTGATGTTGATTTTGAATAACAGAGTGTTCTCTTATTTTAGGTCTCAGAGACTCAGTGTCTTCTACATGCTCTTCAAGAGGAGCTCCAAGAGCAAAAGGAAAAGAACTCCAATCACATGAAACTGTGTGAGCATAAGGAATCAGACTTACAACAACAGGTGAGCTGAAATATAAATAAAGGGTATTTTTAAAACTGGTTCTCCATTGTCAGAGTTCTGGCTGTAATTGTAAATCTTCCCATTGTAACAGATGAAGACTTTGAGCGAGCAGCTTGAGATTGCACGAGCAGAGAGGGATGCCCTGTTGTATAAGACAGAGACTGTGTGTCAGAGCTCCACAGAGGAGATGGAGAAGCTGCTGTGCAGAGTGACGACTCTCAGTGAGGAGAGAGATCAGCTGCAGGAGATACTGGAAGGACTGAGACAGGAGAAGACGCAGCTCAGAGCAGAGCTGGAGGACAGGATGGAGATGGTGTGTTAACACTGTTTCTTCTTAAGTGTTCTTTTTCATGTATGACTGATCATTTAATTTCTATTGAATCTCTGTCTGCCCACAAAGCAAAATGGAAAAAGTGAATTGTCTTCTGTCACAGGTTGCACAAGCCCACAGTGACTTTAAGCAGTCAGAGATGCTGCCTTCAGAACTGCAAGCACATGATGAGGCAGTCACCCAACTTCACCAAGAGGTAACAGCACTTGAATTCAAATCTTATCGACACCACAAAAAATCCCACAAAAGGACCCAAATCAACAATAAATGCCATTTTGCTCCCCAGATAGAGCATCTACAGGCTACTCTACAGGCCGTCAGTGAGCAAAAGAGGCAGTTGGAAGGTGATCTGCAGCATAACATGGAGATGGTGAGGGGATGCTGTTTTGGTCAAACTGATATCTAGTGTTTTGGAATTTAGATGTGATGACACTGTCAGTGATGTTCAGTGGCTTTTGCCCACAAACCTCTCTATATTTTCCTCTTGCACGGATTATTGGAAAACCTTCAACTTTTCTTCTCATTTGTAGGCTTCAGAGACTCAAAGCCTTCTACATTCACTTCAGCAGCAGCTCCAAGAGCAGAATCAAAAATACAGTGACCTGGAAAGACAAAGCCAAGAGACACAAGCTCAGCTACAACAACAGGTTTGTTTCCTGTACATATTTCACTGAAGCTGTATGTCTAGAAATATTTTTTACAGAAGTACTCTTGCCCCTTTGATGTTGATTTTGAATGACAGAGTGTTCTCTTAATTTAGGTCTCAGAGACTCAGTGTCTTCTACATGCTCTTCAAGAGGAGCTCCAAGAGCAGAAGGAAAAGAGCTCAGATCATTTGAAACTGTGTGAGCATAAGGAATCAGACTTACAACAACAGGTGATCTGAAATGTAAAAAAAAAGGATATTTATAACTGATTCTTCATTGTCAGTGTTCTGGCTGTAATTGTAAATCTTCCCATTGAAACAGATGAAGACTTTGAGCGAGCAGCTTGAGATTGCACGAGCAGAGAGGGATGCCCTGTTGTATAAGACAGAGACTGTGTGTCAGAGCTCCACAGAGGAGATGGAGAAGCTGCTGTGCAGAGTGACGACTCTCAGTGAGGAGAGAGATCAGCTGCAGGAGATACTGGAAGGACTGAGACAGGAGAAGACGCAGCTCAGAGCAGAGCTGGAGGACAGGATGGAGACACTGCAGACTGAGGTTCGTGTCTGTATACAATGACACAGCTGTCAACAAAAGGGATACGATCTTCAGTATCAGGAAGAGTTTGTAGCAAAGATTTTTGCAAATATTTAAAGGATACAAATGAATAATCAGCCCACATCACCTTCAACAGATCGCGCAGCTAAGTACGTGTCTGCAGACTGTGACTGAGCAGAAGAGGCAGTTGGAAGGTGATCTGCAGCACAACATGAATGTGGTGAGGCAGCTGGTCATCATATGATCCAGATAAGGTGTAATTATTCAGTTTTTGTCAGTTTTGTACTGAGTGTTCTAAGAATTTTGCCCAGTTCATTTTGGGAGTATTATTGTGGATTTCCACTATCAGATATTCTGATACATTGCCAGTTTTCTAGTTTTCCTTGTGTTTCTGTTCCTGATGATATGATTGTATATTTGACTGACAAAAGGCTTCCACAACACAAGAGCTTCTGAAGTCAGTCCAAGAGGAGCTATGTGAACAGAAGCAGATGAACGCTGATCTGGAGACACTGAGTCAGGAGAGGGACCGCTCTCTGGATCAACAGGTTAGTGTCTAACACCTTGCTTTGTTATCAGTTGAAATAATTAACTTTTATGAAACACTTGTTTTCAGAGCATGGTGATCCATCTCACTGTTCTCTCCATCCCAGATAAGGACTGTCACAGAGAAAGTGGAGATCATTGAAGCAGAGAGAGACCGTCTGCTCTCTGAGAGGGAAGCAAACTGTCAGAGCTCCACAGAGGAGATGGAGAAGCTGCTGTGCAGAGTGACTTCTGTCAGTGAGGAGAGAGATCAGCTGCAGGAGATTCTGGAAGGACTGAGGCAGGAGAAGATGCAGCTCAGAGCAGAGCTGGAGGACAGGATGGAGATGGTACGTTTGTTCAATTTGAAATTAATTCTATATATTTATTTAAAGTTATAGGTAACAGAAACAGTTAGCCAGATTCTGTCCAAAGCTCACACATTAACATGTGATATCTGCATAAAAGCTGCAGAAATTCAAAGTGTGAGAAGTGGTTTTAAGGAATTTGAAGTTATTGGAGAACAAAACATGCACTGTTTTCACCCTAAATTTATTATATTCACTGGAAAATAATTTGCTTTAAATGTCTTTAATCTGTCCTCTGAAGGATGTTTTGTGTCAACAATAATTATGAAAGAGATGAGAAGGCTTCTGAGATGGTGGATGACATTGTCTCTGTCACTGTCTCTGTTGTTGCTGTCAGATGCAGCAGCTCGAGCAGCAGCTACAAACAAACAGAGAGAAACAAAGCTGTGTTGAAGCTCAACGCGACGCCTCACAGCAGGTTTGTCAACAGTCCAACTTGAGAGATGCGTCTTTTTTGTTTCAGTGTTTCACAATCTTTATTTAATCATCTAGTCTCATTGAGATTATCACGGTCCCTTTTTGTAACTGAGTGACCCGAGACATCACACAATAAAACATGGCCAGTCACACATGGGCACAATTAAACACCATAAAAAACAATCACATCTGTGAGATCTGCAATTCAAAGTTTAAATTCATCAAATGAGGTGAGACTAGAGATGATCAGATGAAGACCTAAAGTCCTTTGTAAAAAAAAAAGTTCTGGAAGGGAGTCTCAAGTTTAGTATTCACTGGTGTGGTATAAAGAATAAGCCAGTCCTGGGATCAACACTGATGATCGCTAGTTTTAAATTAAAGAAGAGATGTAGGTATCTTAAGCAGAAGATATTTATTAGAAGACATGATTGTGTGTAGTTCTCTTCTTGTTGCTAGTGAGGAACAGTCTACTTTGTCATATAGTCCACAGTAATGAGCAGGATATTTGTCTCCTGCACTGAAACACAGGGCACAGCGGTAAACTGCATCAAGCTGTTTCACAGTGGAATGAGCAGCATGTAAGGATATCTCCACTTGACTTGACTTGATATTCAGGATATCTCCACAATCAAGCACAGACACTGTGGTCCATCTGTCCACATGAGAAAAAACCTTCTTTATTCTCAGATAAGTTCATTGTCATCTTCAGATTCTGTGCCAGTTGTTCACATGAGGTTTAAAAATTTACAAGACTGAACAATTTCAGTTTCAGTACCAGGATGTGTTTGGATGGCAGGAAGATGTAAAGTGGAGAATTTAATGCATTTGTCTTTTCAGCATTCTGAACAAACAAGAGGTTCTGCAGAGATGTCTGAAAAGGCAGATTATAATCTCAATATACGTTAAATTGGAGAAAACCCATGTCCATACAAGATTTATCATTTGCATAAAAATAGGTTTGAGGGTTTTTTTTTCCCCTCTTCTCCTTTCAGTTGCTTAGTGAAGCGAACACAAACCTTTCAGCACTCCGAGAGCAGCTGAGCAATTTAGATCAGAGCACCAGCGGAGTCAGGGAGGCAGCATTGTTACGGCTGCAGGACTCAACTGGGCAGATTCAGGTAATTCCATCAACAAATTTTGATTAATCAGCAGCTGAACGTCATTGACATTCTAACAGAATTACAACATGTAATTGCAGGAGTCCTTCAGAAGATTCCAGCACTTCATAGACACTTGTTCCAAGTATAACTCATCAGGTCTGGTCAGTGCCCTGAAAGTGCAGTGTTTCCTGAAGCAGTCTTATCTGACCTCCCTACCAAAACCTACCATGAATGCCTACACTACAGTCTGTCAGTTGGGGCTGCAGACTTTTCAAAGTCTGGGGAACTTTGTGGTAAATTTCATGTTTTATTGTGTTCTTAAAATTTCATAAAGGTTTCACTCTTCTGATCAGGCAATAACCTGAGAACTCTGCTTCCAGGAGCACCTAAAGGTGCAAGCCCAGATCTACAGGAATCTGTTTGAGGAGTTGGTGAAGAAAGACTTGGCTGTTTTTGAGGAGAGGCGTCTGCAGGATGTGTTGCTGTGCAGAGTAGAGGCACCCAGCTATTCTGTTAAAGACGAGGACTTCCACACAGTGTGGGATCACAGACTGACTGAGCTGCTGGAAAAGAGGCACCTCTACCTGCAGGTTGGTTCTGCTGCTCTTCTGCTCCTCTTTTGATAAAATCAGAATGTTTTAAGACCCATTTGGACTGGAGTAACATTAGAGGAGGGACATAGGGAATTAAATCACTAGACACCTGAGTCAAAAATCATATTCCTTCTCAGTATGAGAAGCATCATTGATGCAACAACACTGATACCATTTAGTTTGACTTACTCTTTCCAAGGATATCATTGTCTCTGATCCCAAGAATAATCACCCATAAATCCACTAAAAAGGTCATAGAAAAAACATGCTTCAGAACTTGCCTGAGAATTTTAATGTTGTGCTGACAAAATTTGACAAATCTAGGAAAAAACAGTTAGCTGTACAGTATCTGTAGCTCAGCTTTGGATGAGCTCTTTCAGGCTCTTTTTCTCCTGATGGCTTAAACTTTCGCTGTTATCACATTGGTTCCCGCGTAGGCCAATCCGAATGGGGCTTTACGGTTTGAAGTCATTTCACACATAGCTCACCTAAGTCATATTTCTTAAATGTGTTGCAGTAGATTATATGCGTGTCCAAATCCTTATCATATTTCCATTTCACCAATATTACTGTACTGAAAGTTTTTGATGATTCTGTTGATTTTGTAGAAAATAGTCAGCATTTTGGAGAAGCTCTGGGCCAACATGGCTTCTTTCCCCAGCGACCTGTCTTCTGAGTCCAGAGAGAGGGACAAGTTCAAGGAGCAGGTGCAAGCCATGTTCAACAAACAGCCAGTCAGCTTCAGCAGGCTGGACAGGATCCTGAGCTGTGAGCTGGACCGCAGATCTGCAGTGTTACACAGCAGGAAGATGACTCTGCAGGTAGTGTTCCTTCACTTTCTTGATTGTTCCATGGTTTTGGTTTAGTTTATCACACCAGAACTACTACAGTAGGACATCTGTTAACCACTCGTGTCAAACCCATTTTAAGAGATTAAGATTAAGATTAAGATCCTTCCTTTATTAATCACCCACACAACACAACATACAAAACTATTGTTTTTCATGTTTGTTGGACAGGATGTAACTGAAATGAAATTTCTCCTCCGGGGGACCAATAAAGGCCTTCTGATTCTGATTCTGAGATATGCTATTCGGTGCACACAACAACATTACATGCACATGCCATGCTTCGTTGAAATTGCTTCCTCCGCATTTAACCCATCCTGGTCAGTCCTTCCTCCATGATCAGACCAGGAGCAGTGGGCTGCCAGCCGACGGCAGCGCCCAGGGACAGAGTTCCTTCTTGTCACTGTTGGTCAAGTGGTGATGTTCTTGCCTGTTTTTAGTGGGTTTTTTTTAATGGAGGATACCCCAGGGGTAACAAGATTATACTGACAGGTTACTACAATATAATGGACACCTGTCAAGCAATCAGAATCAAGATGTCTTTGGTCATGATGGTATAGCATTCAGTAAGTCATATTATTGATTTCCACCCATGCTCCTTTCCATGGGCAGCTTTAGCAGAGAGAAAGTGAATGAAAACTTTAACGGGATCCAGAAACCTGAAACCATCTTCATTCACTGTAATTATTTATTAGATTAGATTAGATTCAACTTTATTGCCATTGTCAGAGTGCAACACAGAGACAATGAAATGCAGTTTAGCATCTAACCAGAAGTGCAAATACAATAGTATCCCAAAAATATATAAATACATGTAAGTAGTGCAAGTGGCATGAAGAATAAACAGTATGAGGTGGGTGCAGGTAGTGCAAGTAATTTCTATGAAACCATAAAACATGTGTAACATGTAGTAAGTGGCAGTGCAGTAAAAGTAAAAAGTTGAAGTGAACAGATAAGGCATACAGTGTATATAAAGTATACAATATAAAGTGATATATGCAGTATGGCATATTATCACTTTATATTGCTTAGTGTAATATAAAGTGATATATGCGGTGTGGCATCACTTTATATTGCTTAGTGTAATATAAAGTGATATATGCAGTATGGCATCACTTTATATTGCTTAGTGTAATATTCATCTTGGTGTAGTCTCTTGAGGTGGAAGAGGGGATGGCAATGTCAATGGGAGGGTGGTGGAGGCTGTAGGGGGCCCATGAGGTGGTAGAGGGGTTGTCAGTGTCAATAGGAGGGTGGTGGGGGGCTGTAGGGGGGCCATGAAGACAGAGTTCAGCAGGGTAACAGCTCTGTGGGAGAAACTGTTCCTGTGCCTGCTGGTTTAAGGTTTATAAACCTTAAAGGTCAATTATGTATGTATTGAGTGGTATTTGCCTGTCTTTCTAATGTCATATTGTCCACCTGACTCCTTCAGGGTGTCATTGATGAACAGAATGGTCTCTTTGAAGAGTTGAAGCTGCTGGAGGCCCAGGCTGATGCTCAACTCAGAGAGGAGAGAAGCAAGAGTTTCACTCTGCTGCAGGCGCTGGAGGGAGCCCCTCTCGAGACCGAGCTCTCCTTGCTAAAGGACAACCAGCGCCTTGTTCTTCAGCTCCAGCAAACTGAAGAAAAAGTCAAAGTACGTCTGCCATATCTGCTTTATATGCACTTATGATCAAGTAGTATTGTGATAATTGCTGGTTGTTGAGATTTAGGATAGCGTAAAGCTGCCACCACCTTTGTAAACCCGGTCTGGTCCGGCGTCAGAGGCAAGAGAACATATACTCCAAAAGACAAGAATGTAGTACACAAACAGCCTTTATTAAGAGTACAAATTGATAAAAGCTACGAGACAACCTCACACGGGAATCACCATAAGAGTCACCAACAAGATAACTTGGCAGCCCCCCCAACCCTTAAACACACAACACTGCAAGTGAATTAAGATAACTTTGCTCGCCCTTTACAAAGATCACTGCACACAACACAGCGAAATAGCACTCTACACCCTTCTGTTAAAACACAATATCAGGATGCACAGCAACCAATATGGACTGCTACACTCCAAGCAATAGGGGGAGGCAGAGGGCTAACTGAGTCACAGATATGGCCTCTAAATGGGGCCCCAGCAGGGTGTCACATCTCTAAAACTATTATTTATGTAATAACAAATATTCAGTAACAAACTCCAAGACCACACAAAGTTAAGAATTGAAGATTAAACTTATCTCGCCAGTCTAGCGAGCCTGGCTAGGCTGGCGATGTTTCCATTACATAATTCAAATCCAAATCTCTCGAGAGACAGATTAAATAACTCAAGCAGATGACGGCGTATTTACTGTACTTCCCAAATTAAAAATAAGTGCCTTCTCTCACAGTTTGTTACTTACAATTATTGTGTGTATCAAAGCCTGATATATATTCTTTCTCTGTACCATAGAGCTCCATTATTGTCCAAAAACTATTAAAAACAACAATGAACCACACTGTTGCAGTGTGTGACGTGTCCCGTCATTACCATGAATACACACTGTTTATTTTCACTAAATTCCACACACACTGTCCTGAAACCTGTATGTGCAGATGCTGACAGATATTGTGCTGTTTTTCAGGCTCTGAGTGCACAAAATGAGCAGCTGGAGGATACTCAGGTGAGAGCCAGTGACGTGCTGTCCAACCACAAAAAGGCTACTCAGCTCCTGCAGACAGAGCTGCAAGACAGTCGTGCACAGGTGGAGGAGAGAGAGAATACAATCCAAACCCTCCGGAGCAAACTACAGGAGTCTGAGGTTTGTCTAAAGTTTTCACTTTAAGAGCTGCTTCTGTGACACTTGACAGAGCACATTCTGAGCATGCTTTGACATTGAATTTTGGTTCTTTGACATACACTTGGTGGCTTTAAAAAAAATAATTGTCTTTTTCTGGTTCAGAGAAAATCGTCACCCAGTGGTGTTGAGCTGGAAAAACTCCAGAATAAACTGTTCAAAATGGAGGTGGAGCTGACTTCCGCATCTGACAAACATCATCAAGAGTAAGAGCCCTTTGGATGCATCTGTTCTGTTTCTTCTTCTATTTTGTCTTTATTTTTTATTCTTTATCTTCATATAAATTGTGCCTCGTGGCTTGTTGTGATGTCATGATTTTTGTGGTTACCTTCTCTTTGGCCGTTTCAGAATGTGTTTGCAGATGGTGAAACAGGCTCGGTTATCACTTCATAAGCTGGCCTTCTCACCTCTTTCTCGCTGTTTGGAGAAAATACTTTATTCTATTTATCCAATGACTGACTGTTCTGACCAGAGATTTGCCCTTCTCAGGATCCAGAGGATGACCACACTGCTGAATGAAAAGGAAGTTTCCCTGAGGAAGCTGAAGGAAACCTTGAGGAAATCCCAGCAACAAGGAGAGGAGTCATGTAAGTCAGCAGTCTTTGTCTGTGTGTTGTTTTTATCTTGGGAAAATGGTAACACAGAGTTTAAGTTTTCTTTAGTGACTGTTTTATGAGATAATTGCTGATATAGAAGCAGGATCACAGCATGAAATGAAACCTCTGCATTAGACATATTCTTCTCCTATTTTAACTCTTTATTGTTATCCGCTTTTAGCTCACAAACCTCTTATAATCTATATATTTACTTTTTTGTAGGCCTACCTGTGGCACTACTCTGTAGCCTTTTATAGCACGTCTTTATTTTTGTCTGAAACAGGACTCCATGATGAATGCTAATGTCGCTGTGTCTTCTTGATGTGTACATTAACAGCTTCTTTCCTAACAAATTTGTCCTACATATAGTTGCACAGAACTCAAGTTTTGCCTTAAAAATAGCATTTGTGCTCTCAAATGAATCATTTCTACACAGAGATTAACAGATCATTATGTTGAACAGCAATGTTAACATTTTAACCTACCTTTAAGAGACGTGAAAGATGGCATAACATCGTGTTGGAGGCAAGCGTTCACCTAACTGTCAAAGCTGGCCAGCATTGTTGGAAGAACGTGCAATGTAGCCCCTCCAAACTATGAATTTGTGCACACAAGTTAAAAATGAGTTTACTCCTAACACCTGCCAAGCTGTTTATTGGAGCTCATGATAGACGGCTGTCACTTTATTTTGCTTTTTTCTTATTTACGGCCAGAACATTTAAGTTTGTGACCGATTTGAAGATGGGATTTACACTAATGTTTTCATGATGAATTCAGTCCTGCAGGGTGAAGACCTTCATGCCAGACTGACCAACCCCAGAGGTTTGGTGATCAAGAGCAGCATTGTGCTGGAAAAGACCAAACTGGAGGAGGAAATCAAACAGCTTCAACTGAAAATAAGTGAGCTGGAAAGGTAAGATGAACAGGTTCGAGGCTGGAACTGCTTGGACAGTTCATGTGCTTTTCACATCTTCTAGTCCAGCTCTGACATCTGTCCCCATGTCATATCAGCTTGGTGTCCAGTCAGCAGGCAGAGATTAGCAAGTGGAAGAGCAGAGCCATCAAGCTGAAGGGGAGGAGCACAGCTGAGGTGGAGAAGCCTTCATCACCTTGCACTCTGACCAAGAGGGCCCTTCCCATGAACTCAGACTCCTCCAGCACATTTAGTTCACCCAAAAAGCTTCTGGCTACTCCCAAGAAAGTCCTGGACTCTCCCAGGAAGGTTCTGGAGTCTCCAAAGTTCTCTCTGCTCGACTCGCCCAAATGCAGATTCTTTGATATGAGCGGAAGCTCGGAGCTGATGTCCAGAACCTGTCCCAAGCAGTTCTTTGATAACTCCAGCCTCGGAACCATTCCAGGTAAGCCACATCGCAAGTCCCCCTCCCTGTACTGTGTGTCTGGTCTTAACATCATAAAGACCTGAGCTGTTTGTTTTGCCAGAGGTTTTTCTTGTTCCTGATACACCAGATGAAGACGAGGGTAAGGGCTGTGAAATAATTTGTGTTTGGGTCATCACTAACAGGAGCATGAGGTGTTGGGTCTTCACCAGTCTTCCACCAGCCTGAAAACCTTAATCAGTATTAGGGCTGTGTGCACATATGTTTTTTGGTTTATGTACACTTGTGACAGAAACAGGATACTGTGCACCCCTACACACACACACACACACACACACACACACACACACACACACACACACACACACACACACAGACTCCTTCCCTTTTACTTTGATGGTGACTTTGAAGGATCAAATGATATTAAGCCCAAATGTTTGACCTTTCAATATTTGAGTTGGAATCAAACATTTTTTTAATAAAACTCCATCCATCCATCCATTCATTTTCTCCCGCTTCATCTGGGGCCGGGTCGCAGGGGGAGCAGTCTGAGCAGGGACGCCCAAACTTCCCTTTCCCCGGACACTTCCCCTAGCTCTTCCAGGGGGATCCTGAGGCGTTCCCAGGCCAACCAAGTGACATAGTCACTCCAGCGTGTCCTGGGTCTTCCCCAGGGCCTCCTTCCGGTGGGACATGCCTGGAACACCTCCCTAGGTAGGCATCCAGGGGGCATCCGATAAAGATGCCCGAGCCACCTCAGCTGACTCCTCTTGATGTGGAGGAGCAGTGATTCTTCTCTGAGCGCCAGAATTTCCTCGAGGCCGACCGGTAGTCCTCCTCAATGTCCTCCCCGAACTCCTCCCAGACCCAAGTTTTTGCTTCTACAACCGCCCGAGCTGCCGCACGCTTGGCCTGCTGGCACCTGTCAGCTGCCTCCGGAGTCCCATGAGCCAACCAGGCCCGATAGGACTCCTTCTTCAGCTTGACGGAATCCCTTACTTCTGGTGTCCACCACCAGGTTCGGGGGTTGCCACCACAACAGGCACTGCCGACTTTACGGCCACAGCTACGGACGGCTGCGTCAACAATGGAAGTGGAAAACATGGTCCATCTGGACTCAATGTCTCCAACCTCCCTCGGAATCTGGTCGAAACTCTCCTGGAGGTGGGAGTTGAAAACCTCCCTGACAGCGGGTTCCACCAGACGTTCCCAACAGACCCTCACGGTACGTTTGGGTCTGCCAAGTCTGTCCTGCTTCCTCCCCTGCCAGCAAATCCAACTCGCCACCAGGTGGTGATCAGTTGACAGCTCAGCCCCTCTCTTTACCCGAGTGTCCAAGACATTCCACCGAAGGTCAGATGATACGACTACAAAGTTGATCATTGACCTTCGGCCTAGAGTGTCCTGGTGCCACATGCACTGATGGACACCCCTATGCTTGAACATGGTGTTCGTTATGGACAAACTGTGACTAGCACAGAAATCTAATAACAGAACACCACTTGGGTTTAGATCAGGGAGGCCGTTCCTCCCAGTCACACCCCTCCAGGTATCACTGTCGCTACCTTCGTGAGCATTGAAGTCCCTCAGCAGAACAATGGAGTCCTCGGTTGGAGCACTTTCCAAGGACTCCAAGAAGGCCGGGTACTCTACGCTACTGTTCGGCCCATAGGCCGAAACAACAGTGAGAGACCTATCCCTGACCCAAAGGCGCAGGGAAGCGACCCTCTCACTCAGCGGGGAGAACTCCAACACATGGCGTCTGAGCTGGGGGGCTATAAGCAAGCCCACACCAGCTCGCTGCCTCTCACCGCGGGCAACTCTAGAGTAGAAGAGAGTCCAGCCTCTCTCAAGGAGTTGGGTTCCAGAGCCCAACTCTGTGTGTGGAGGTGAGCCCGACTATCTCTAGCCGGTACCACTCAACCTCCCACACTAGCTCAGCCCCCCCCCCCCCGCCCATGACTGCCATCCATATCGCATACCACCGGCCCCTTCTGATCCTTCCTGCGGGTGGTGGGCCTACGGGAAGGCAGGCCCACGTTGCTCCTTCGGGCTGTGCCCGGCCGGGTCCCGTGGGCAAAGACCCGGCCACCAGCCCCAACCCCAGGCCTGGCTCCAGGGTGGGGCCCCGGTGATGCCAATCCGGGCGACTTACGCTTCCTCGTTTTCTTTTTTTTTTTCATAAGGGGCTTTGGAACCTCTCTTAGTCTGACCTGTCACCTAGAACCTGTTTGCCTTGGGAGATCCTACCAGGGGCATTAAGCCCTGGACAACATAGCCTCTAGGATCATTTGGGTGCTCAAACTCCTCCACCACAATAAGGTGTCGGTTCAAGGAGGAGTTTAATAAAACCCTAATAATTTTATTAATGTCATAATGTTGACTTATTTTCTGATTATTACAAAGCGTAAGGCTTTTTGCTCATTTTTGTCATTCGTAACAATTCATATTTATTTGTTTCTCCAGGTGAAAATGGGCATCCATTAACTACTGCCCCTAATTTACATTAATGGCTTCTAAAATATCAGTCAAATTTCAGACACTATTCTTAGCATCATTAACATTTAACATCATACTACCGTGTTACTTTTTAGAGTATGTGCAGAAAGCGTCATAATGTGTCCTGTGATGCAGAATATTCTACATGTAATGTGTTGATTTGATATCAACATTATTGTTTGTCTATTAACTGATCATAAACATCAAACACACTGGTGGGTGACTGAAACACTTGATTATAATCTCTACTCTTTGTTTTGGCACTTGTGCAGTGGGGTTGGTTTAATTTCTCGAGAACTGCTTTGGCTTATCAGAGTCTGTCGTGTTGCAGATGCAGCTGTGGGAGCAGACAGAAAGGAGGAGTGGTGGCCTAAGTCTCCAAAGCAAGAGGATATGTGTAAAACGCAATGAAAGGTTCTTCACATGTTCTATTTTTAAATGACTTGTCAGTGTTTTATTGTCTCAGTAATAAAGTGTCTCTTGACCAAGGAATGGACTCTGTTGTATCGTTCACTTTTCATCTCAGTGACTTTGTTTCCATGAGTCAAATAAAAACTATAAATGGAGATGTCGATGGAGGAAGCACTTCCTGCATCTTAGTTTATTATACAGGGACTGACAGTGTACTGTTTCAGATTTATTTAACACTGTCCATGTGTTGATTTGTGAGTCTTGATTTTGTGTGTTGTTTTTTTTTAGTAATTCAGAATATTCAGCAATGATACTGTAATAATTTCTTTACTAAATAGACTATATACTGTACATGTTCAGAAAAAATATGTGGTGTCTGTTTATACTTCCAAAAGCCAATATGCTTTTTTTCAATATCTGCAAGTGTTCGTACAAGTCCAGCACTAAACTCCCTTTTCATACTGGGGCCTCCACAGAATTAGATGTCATCCCACCTGCAGCTTCCTGTTCAGCCTGAGAGGTTGAATTGACTTAGTGTCATACTTATCTTTTTCCAGAAGTCCTGCAAATGTGAAACTATACAGTGAAACTTCCTCTGAAGATATCTGAGCAGTTACAATGTGGATTGCCGACAACAAACTGGTGTTTTGAGAGTCTGCACATGCATTACTGGCCTGAGGCTGCTGGTAAATGCTGGAATGAATGATTAAAATCCTACTAGTTTGTGGATGTTAAAATATTGCAGTTTTCTGTGCTGTGGACTTCTCATCCAATCCTCATTCCCCCTCATATGAGGTAAACGTGAAATGGCCAAGTTTTCTGTCATCCTACAACTAATACAAGTTCACACCAGTCCAATTTTAGCAGTATTGAAATTTGTGTTTTGATATGTTATTTGGCTCCACAAGTCTGGCTTTAACACTGAAACTGTGTGCCACAAGTTTAACCCCTTCAGCACCTCACTGCATCTATCTTCCTTGTAATATTTAACTTCCAAGCCAAACAATAAACAATTTTGACAAAACACTACAGGGTTTTGGTGATGAGCAGTGTTCTCCTCCAAAATTAGCAAACTGGAAGAGAAAGCCACAGCATTATTTAAAACAGCTAGAAAGTAACATTAGACTTTGATTCATGGCATCACTCAGTCCCTCAAAGACAACTGATGGACACAGTCAGCAGTCTGTTTTTACAAGATTTGGTAACACTTCAATTAACAAATCCTAACACTTGGTTAAGTATATAATAAACATTTCCTTACTCCAAGTATCCATGTTTTTCCCATCATAGTAGCTCAGATGACACATTTCACACTTGCACTTTTCTGCAAACAACAATGAATTCAGTATTTATTCTCTTTGAAATGTACAATGAATAGCAGCTACAGGGATGTTTCAATCAGCAGTAGGCAAATTGTAATGCCTGAAATCAATGCTCCTAACATTTCAATTTTTGTTGGACTTCAGCAATTACTTGACTGGCATCAACTGCTGATAACAGGATGTCCAAATGAGCAAAGAAGAAAAAGACTTATACCAACAACCTGTTCTAAGCCCACATTCCTAAAAGTCTAATAGTCTACTACTGCTACTATTACAACTACTACTACAGTACAGCAGCATCATTTTTGTCATACTGCAAAGATCCAGATGGCTGTCTTTCTGATGGCCCAAAACTGTACTGTCAAAATCAAACATTAAACTTGAAATAAACTGACAGAGTATGCAGATTGAAGAAGTCCATTGTCCATACAAAGCCTGTTTTTCTTTTTCTATATGTTATTGGGTAATTCTAGGTCCTGGTCCTGTACCCAAAATAATCTTCTGTAATATCAGAAGAAAATACAGAACATTCTTATAAAAACAAATGAAGTGACTATTACTAAAATAGTCGAATACTCAAAACAAATAAACAAAATAACAGCAAAATAATGAGTAGTTCCTGGCCTGTGCCATTTTACAGAGTTTCAAATCGTGTCTGTCACTTTGAGACTTCCTTTTAAATAACGCTCATGAGCTTTTACTTTGAAGGACAGATCGGTTGAGTGCCTGTATTGATTTTAACTTTATTTGATCGGTGTGACCAATCAGAAAAGTCGTTCGAGGCGGCGTCTGTACGTACAACGTCATTGCTTTGAATGACTAATTACGTTGCGCGCGGGAGCTTTGGTTATCAAACAGTCGAGTTTGAGGGAAGTAAGAAGTCTGCGGGGAGGTAAAATCTGCAGCTATATCAGGAAAATTGTCGCTTGTGTAGCATATGAGTAGAATACATAGGAAGACATAATTAACTTGTATTGAACACTTAACTGTCTTCGATCTTGAACATTGTCGGCTGGCCTGCAGTTAACTAACGCTGACGTTACTTCCATGGCTGAAATCCTCAGAGCAGATGCGAAAACAGCGCTAATGCTAATAAGCTAACAGTTTAAGTGTGTGTGTGTGTGTGTGTGTGTGTGTGTGTGTGTGTGTGTGTGTGTGTGTGTGTGTGTGTGTGTGTGTGTGTGTGTGTGTGTGTACGTGTACACTTTGTAAATTGACAATAATGAACTAATGGTGTTGTCATACAGTAGTTAACCTAACTGTAACGGTACGGAAGGGAAGGTAACCAAGCAAATAAAGGCACTCGTCACTCAGGTGACATTCAGGTAGAAAATTTCGTTTAGAAAAAATACAGTATCACTCAGTTCTTCCATGACAGCTCTCCCGTTCACTGTCTTGACCTGTCACTGAGCCAAAGATGTCCTCTCTCTACCTCTGTTGATTAGGTTTTCATACTCACACAATGGCAATGGCGAGCGAGGCCCGGGTGCAGGCGGAGGTGGAGGAAGAGGAAAGCTTTGGGCCACAGCCTCTGTGCAGACTGGAGGTATGAATCCTGAGCGCAGTTTGTTCCTGATTAGAAACTCTGGATCATACTGCACCGAGGAGAAACGTTATCTCCCGTTTTCTGTTTGAGGACCATAAACTGCTTGATGGGGAAGTGGGTTGAGTCAACCTCTTCGCATTTGATTTCTTAAGCATCACTACAACATTCACCCCTTTATGTAAATGTGTTATTGATTTAACATTTAGTGCAGCTCTAAGCGTAATGACAGACAGATATATGACGGATACATGAAGCCAGCAGTGTTACAGGCTCCAGGTGTGAAACTTCAGGTGGTGCACATTGTGTAGTGTAGTGTGCAGTGAGCACAGGGGCTGCCCTGGTCTCACCCAACCTGAAATTTACCCACATTCCTTGGTTAAGGCCAAGAGCATGACAGATCCTAATATCCAATAACGTTTGCAGTTTTCTCTCTCCCATTGCTTTCATAATCTCTGCTATGGATGTCTCCACATGCAGCAATGTGGAATCAGTGTCAGTGACATCAAGAAGCTGGAGGATGCAGGTTTCCACACCATCGAGGCAGTGGCCTATGCACCCAAGAAGGAGCTGCTCAATATCAAGGGCATCAGTGAGGCCAAAGCTGACAAAATTCTGGTAAGAAATGGCTCATTCAGAGTGATTCATGATTTCTGACTGGACTGTCCTGATGCAGTCTTTAACCTTCCAGTTGTTCTTTTCTATTATCAATGAAAAGCACATATGTAGCTGTCATTTTTCCAAAACCACCCAGAAAAATCATTTTCTGATCTGATAAAAAGGCCGTGCAGTTGCAGAATCATGCTTCATGATCCAATGCTGAGTTCAAACTGTTCTCAAGGTTTACAGAGGTCACGCCATCATTTTGAAATTGTGCTGCGCGTTTCACCAAATGATTCTCTTTCTGTTCACTTTGTGTAAGGCCTTGACAAATCCACAACTGCTGCTGTGTGTTTGTGGAACACATGTGCAACAAGAAATATACAGATATTAAAACTAGATAGATTTCCACTCTGAAGTATTCAGTGTAACATGTTTTATCGGGAGTTTATGGATGAATGATCTGTGATGAACAGTTAGTGGTATGTTGACTGCCTCTCTGTCTTCAGGGTGGGAAGTTAGAATTTAACAATGCTTTCTGACATCAGGTAGTCAGTAGGTACAACATGAACAGGACGGATGTCTTCCTGAGATATGAGTTGACCTTACTGAAATACATTTCAGTAAGGTCAGTAAGGGAATATATTGAAAACCAGTTTAACCTCTTATTAGAGGCTGACCAATTCTGGAGTTTTGAGGCAGATATCAATGTTTGACAGACTTTAAAATCTGATAATGATACATCAACACATAACAAAGAAACACTTTGATAAGGAACCCTTCAGTTCAGTTAAGACAGAATTTGGAGCTACGCACATACTGGGCCTTGGTGCTCTCTGATGGACAAACTGTATTTCTGCGCTGATATGTTACTTATCAGCCGACACATACGCTACAATGATACGGATCTATCTGTGATCAAATCTGTTCATACGTCCACCCAACAAGTCTATCTGTTGAGCTCTGCTTCTTGTCCTTTGTTAGGTGTCTCTGTCAGGCCTGTAAAATGTACTGTATTTAGTAGTTCTTTAGCAAATGTTTTTTTTTTCCTTCCCTCAGACTGAGGCTGCTAAGCTTGTGCCCATGGGTTTCACAACAGCTACTGAGTTCCACCAGAGGAGAGCGGAGATCATCCAGGTCTCTACAGGCTCCAAAGAGCTTGACAAACTCCTGCAGGGTTTGTACACCTTGTTTATCAATCACAGTCACCCTGATTATTAGGAGTTAGTTATGTGGGAAAACACCATCCTCCACAGACTGGGCCAACCAGTGTTCATGGTTCCTGTTTTGAGATGGTTAATCATGATGGTCACATCTAAATACAAGTGATACAAATGATTGATATGAGCTCAATAATCACAGACAGGACAGACAATAAGCTTATTTCATTTAACCTGCGGTTTCTCCTGCAGGTGGGATTGAGACTGGCTCCATCACAGAGATGTTTGGAGAGTTTCGGACAGGGAAGACCCAGCTGTGCCACACACTCGCTGTCACCTGTCAGGTAGATGGTAGAGTCCAGGCAGGGGGAGCCTCAGGGGTGTCGGGAGAAGATGTAATATGTGATGTGATCCAGTTTAGACTGTCAATAAAATGCATTTTGCATCATAGATTGCATCTTGAATCAGTCTTAGTCTTAAGCACCAGTAACAATGTGGAAGAGATAGGAAAGAAAAGTACACTCAGCAATACACTTTCTGCTTATTCGTGAGTGTTGAAAATTGAGAAATGGCTTGTTCCTGCACTCAGTGGATTGCACTGTCCTCTCTGTCCTCTCTGTCCTCTCTGTCCCCTCTGTCCACAGCTGCCCATTGATCAGGGGGGTGGAGAGGGTAAAGCCATGTACATCGACACAGAAGGAACCTTCAGACCAGAGAGGCTCCTCGCTGTCGCTGAAAGGTGAGTCAGCACATTTCCACCCGAGCTCTCAACACTTCCTTTTAGCCCAGCATTGCTGCTCAACACACCTACATTCTGTACTGCTGTAACATGTTTTTGTTGTTGTGGGAAAATGTTTGCTTGAATTATATGAAAAAGAAAAAATGTTTACAGAGTTAAGGCATGTTGAAATTTGGGACATTGGAACAACCAGCCTTCTTGTATCAGTGGTTTCATTTATTGTCACACTGTCTGTGTGCATTGACTTATATACTGTAGAAGGATCACTTGAGATCATATTTGATGTGACCGCTCTCTGCTGTCAGGTACGGGCTGGTGGGCAGTGATGTTCTGGACAACGTGGCCTATGCCCGAGCCTTCAATACAGACCATCAGACCCAGCTGCTGTACCAAGCCTCTGCCATGATGGCTGAGTCCAGGTCAGTCAGCACAACATGTTTGTGTTCACAGAGTATTTATTTGTCCTTGACATACTGTTGTGTGTTACCACATATAAACTCTGTACTGCATCAAGAGTGTGCCAATGCTAGTCAGTGCTGTGTGTGATAAGTCCATGAGTCAATTAAAAGTTATTACCCTCGCTAGTCAGCACTAGAAATACCAGCTGGTTAAACTATATGTATATATGTATATATATGTTTAAATTATATTGTTTTGTTTTTGTTTTTTTTAACCAGGAAACTCTGTTGAAGTCCAACAGATTTCAATCTGTCTGGAGAAAATAACTCCTGAGTTAGATGTGAAAATATTCTGTCTCTACATACTGTTCTTCATCTCTCTCTCTCTCTCTCTCTCTCTCTCTCTCTCTCTCTCTCTCTCTCTCTCTCTCTCTCTCTCTCTCTCACGCTCCTCTCCTGTGAAATGAGAAAACCAGAGTTTGTGGTGATTTTTGGAACAGTGGAAAGACAGACCAAGAAGATTTTGGTTTGTTTTATTTTATATTGTTGAGTTTGAATGAGGGCTGCACGGTGGTGCAGCAGGTAGTGCGCGTGCTTCACAGCAAGAAGGTTGCAGGTTCGATTCCCGGGTCGGGCCTTTCTGTGTGAAGTTTGCATGTTCTTCCCGTTCATGAGTGAGTTCTCTCCGGGCACTCCGGCTTCCTCCCACAGGAGGAACATGCTCATTAGGTTGATTGGTGACTCTAAATTGCCCCTAGGTGTGAGTGAGTGTGAATGGTTGTGTGCATGTGTCCTGCGACCGGTCCAGGGTGTACCCCGCCTCTCGCCCATTGACAGCCGAGATAGGCTCCGGCCCCCCGCAACCCCGAAAGGGATAAGCGTAGAACATAGAAAAGCATAGAAAATGGATGGATGGATGGAGTTTGAATGAATTTGTTTTATGGTGATACAATCACTGTTTCTGTAAATGGAGTTTTGTGGCTTGGCAAGACAATTGATAGCTGACTTCAAATTAGGCTTAATGTTCACAGTTTCTCTTGACTTTTACTCTATATTCAATTCTCCAGCATTGCTCCAGTGTGTGGGTCTACAAAAGATGCTACTAGTTACATTAACTGCAAAAATTTAAAAGGCTAACTTGCAAAATGCATTATAGCAAGGATCCCTACAAAAAAAGACATTTTGTAAAGTGAAATCCTTTAAGTAGAAACAGCCACGATGTCACTCTCACCAAAGCCACCAGACTCCATTGATAGAAACAGTAATTTTATCATTGGAAAACACACTTCATTCAAACTCGACAGAAACAAAATAAGACTCACCTTAAACTGCTCCAGCTATCATCAGGAACTCTGGTTTGGTCAAAAAAAATAAACCTCATCGGGGGCAGACATCAGAGAAGCAGAGTGGGAAAACAGTGTGGAGCACTGGAATGTTTTCACATCTAACTTGGTCTAAACCAGTCAAAACATCAACCACTGCATCCCCAACTGAATACCTTCTGTAGCATTAGCCACTCCACGTTTCTGTGTATTCTTGTATCAGCATCGAATGACAACAGTTATTCATGATGACATTTCAGTATGAATATTTAAGATAATTGTCCAGGCCTTAGTGTGTATCCCTGCAGCTAACACACACTCTCCCTCTGTGTGTCAGGTATGCTCTGCTGATAGTGGACAGTGCAACAGCTCTGTACAGAACAGACTACTCAGGCAGAGGTGAGCTGTCGGCCAGACAGGGACACCTGGGACGCTTCCTCCGCATGCTGCTTCGGCTGGCAGACGAGGTATGCAGTGAACTGGGTGCACATCTGCTCTCAGAGGCCACTTTCAGTCTAAGACATCCTGATTCTCTTTTGGTATCAAGTGCTCCAACTGTAGTAGAACATAGCAGAAACTCCTCAGATCCTGTAATGTGAAGATCTATTCAAGTTTGTCCTTCAGTCCAGTCACTGTCGAATATAATGCATACTGAATTTAAAGCCCAGATACATGATGTCAACCCAGTGAGGTTCAAACTGACGTGTCTTTAACATGAGTATTATTGTCTGCCTCAATCTTATGTCTCAACAGTTTGGCGTTGCCGTGGTGATAACCAACCAGGTGGTAGCACAGGTGGATGGGGCTGCCATGTTTTCTGCAGATCCCAAGAAACCAATTGGAGGCAACATTCTGGCTCATGCCTCCACCACACGGTTAGTCATGCAATGTACTTTTAGTCACCCTTACAGCATTGTTGGATACTTAAATTGTGTCTTTTAATAGAGCTCAATAGCAGGGGAGAGGACAGTGGGTGGTACACTAAAAGCCAGATCAATCTCAGCACATCACAGCTGCTGAGGTGCTTTGGAGGTAACAGCTTGATGACGCCAGAGTTTCTTCATTCTAAGTTTGTTAAAACTGGTCTTGTCTTTGCAGTCTGTACCTCAGGAAAGGCAGAGGAGAGACGAGGATCTGTAAAATCTATGACTCGCCCTGCCTGCCAGAGGCTGAAGCCATGTTTGCCATAAACGCTGATGGAGTGGGCGATGCCAAGGACTGAGCTGGCAGAGAGGCAGGAAGCAGGCAGGTGGTGACGAATGTTACGGTTACACCTGCAGACTCATTCTTGGGTTAAGTGTTGTGTGTGCACGATCATAACCATACTATTGCCTTCACACAAAGCCTTAGACTGATGAGGTCAGGTTGTATGATTTTGCTTGATGGTGATTGAGTCAGTGTCAATAAGATGGTCCAGGTGGCAGATTTAGCCTTCTGGAGCTCATTGGTGCAACAGCAAGGTGGAACATTTAGTTTTCTGCAAACTGAGGGCTCATTCATACTGAAGCTCAGTGAACTCAAAGAGAAACAACTGTAACATAGTATCTCATAATTCCAAGACTTGTTGTACTACTATGAAATATGACTTCATAATTACATGATAGTTTTTTGTAATTAGGATTTTGCATCTCCACAATTACAAAAAAATCCTGAGGTCTTTGTCACGTAATAATGGGATCCATTCTTTATGACATAATCACCCGACAAAAGCCCTCTTTTTTTCTTTGTTGAATGCAATGTCCCTCTCTAGTTTCATGAGCAAGTGGGCAAAAGAAATGTATAGTAAGTACTTTAGTTTGTGATGTGTGTCTTCTAGAGTTTCTTTGAGTGGTGCCTTTTTTGGATGTGACAGTGAAATGGATTGTGAGAATGCTGTTATATTTTTATGTAACTTATCACATTTCTGGAGAGTTATGTTTTCATCTCTTGCCAGCAACACCACCACTATTTTGTCCCATTTTGGTTCACCTTTACCAAAACTTTCTGTATATAGGCTTCATAGCTAAATTAAATTTGTTTTACTATTAAACTGATTTGTCTCATTTGCTAACATTATCATCATGGAAGAATACATAGATATAGACTTGGATACAAAAAAGAATTTTATTCAGTGTTATCCATGTGTCAGTTAGCAACAGCAGTGACTGCAAAAATGAACCTTGAGAATAAATTAATAGAAAAGTGTCATTAAAATAAGTTGGATCACAAAGTAAAAACCTGCAGAAAATAACAGGAATGTAAACACACTAAGAGTTCAAAGGCAGCAAATACCCTCAAAATAAAGATGGGGTACAAAATATTAGGATGCTTTTCAGTCACAACCGAACAAGACTGCACTGTCATTTTACTTAGATGGCTGCAGAGATTCAAAGTGCAGTTTCTTTATACTTCATGATTGGAGGGTCGTTTGGTGATTTGAAAATGGATCTTACCTGAAAAAATAATGTTTGAAGACGACTGATGTTCTGATCAAAATACTACAGTATTCTCATTATATCTACGTTTTGTCATTTACCTCCACAAAACAAACACCTGTCATAGAGCAAGTGAAAGCCCAGTGGGGCAGCATGGGAATTAAAGGCGTGCAACACAAGAATAACTTCTGATCCATGAAGAGCAAAGTTCATTAGCTCCAGTGATTCTGATTCTTTCTCTTAAAGCTCTTAAAACATCCCTGATCAAACTGGTTCACCAGCTCTGTTTCCACACACTTTTTACATCACATTGATCACTCAGTGAAAATTTGCATTGTGGTAAATTTCCAGACATGGTCGACATCCCAATAGAAATCTTATTGAAACGTGGCATTGCTTCTCTGTGGAAGCAGACTTTGGTCCAGTCAGTCCTCATGTGGAACCCACTGCTCTGAGGTACTTCAGACTCATTGGTCGGCTCTTACAAAAATCTCACGAAAGAAAAGTTGAACCAACCAACTTATGGGAAAAAAAAAACAACAACAAAACTATGGTGTAGCATTTAACCAAGCAGATCCTTTGATTTTTTGGCACTGAAAACACAAAATTTAGTTGTGTTTAATCAGTTCAAAGCAAACAAATGGTTTAAAAACATTACAGATACCATCTACATTACAATATATATCTCAGTAATACTGACTCAGTTCAGCCATATTAAAGTTTGCAGAAAGTAAATACACACCAATAACTCCAGATAATTTCACAGTGACATCATGACAAAGATATCCACCAATGAAGGGAAAGAAGATGAGTGCTTGTGGAGCACATCTCATTGGTGGCCTGACTAGCCAATCATTGCCATCGACTGAACAGCTTCTGCTGGATCTCAGTAGAAATAAATAAATAAATGTTCAGATTCTTCTCTCAGTTAAGACTTGAAGCTGATCCTCCAGTTTAGAAGTTTCTTCATCCTTAGAAGTAAGGAAAAGGCGTGTTATGTAGGGCAATGATGCTACTTGATGCTTTGTGATTTGTTTGTTTCTCATTGTAATCTGCAGAAATGAGCTGTGTACACAACCCTCAGTACTCAAAGCTATAAACAGGAATACTGATATACATTTTTGGTGATGATCATGTAGCTGCTGAGGGCAGAGTTCAAATGGGGTGACTAAAGTGTGCTCTTACATTATTAGTATTTGCAGTCACCAGGGCCAGCTCAGTCCAGTTTGTGGCCTCAGAGATGTTTCCCAGCTCCTTGTGACACTATAAGTCAAACAACATAATGTAACTGCTATTATACCATGGTCTGGGTGAATACTCGATTAAGATTGGCTGCAGGGTGTCCGTTAAAAAGTGTTATAGGACACCTATAAAAAAAGTTCCAGTCAAATAGCCTGATCGTTCTAAATTATTGCGCTGGCTCAAACGCTAGCTGGTAACCGTGGCAACAGAAACTTGCTTGATACAGAGTGAATGGTGGATAATATTTATAAAAACAATTTAGGATAAACTTACTTGCTTGATATACATTTAATGATCAGAGTCAATGGTGGATAATATTTCTTGCAATAAAAACGATTTAGGAAACTATCTTTGATTCTTTGAAACAAAATTCCGCATCATCCTCTGGACACACACAAGCGGTAAGAGGTGCACTTGCCCTCTGAAATGATCCTTTGTATCACATAACATAACATTATCAATCATCTCACTTCCCTCCACTGATTAGGCCTAATGTAACAGCTGCGGCCGACCGAGCTGCAGGTTCTGTGGCCAGAGCCGGTTACCTTGGCAACGCGTCACAACGAGAGATATTAAATAGTCCACTCAGCCGCTTCTTGTGGAAAACGTACAATTTTAACGGTAAGAAACAACATTAACATATTAATAATTGATTTAATATTTATTTCTTTCCTAAGTGACCATGGCATAAGTGGGATAATGCCCCTCGAGGTGTCCATTATCAGAAATGAATGGACTTCGTGGAAGCCACCGTTCACACCTCTGCGTCATCCATTCATTTCTGATAATGGACACCTCGTCGGGCATTATCCCTTACACAGTCCTCATGGAGTCAGTGGTGTTCTAATGGTCTGGACTAAACTGTGTATCTCATAATCACACAATAAACAGTTCTAAATCACTGACCACTTAACGTGCCTCTGGGCAGCTGCAGTCAATCTATGCGCAACATTGCCTGACAGTATGTGAAGTCATTTCATTCCATTCATTCGATAAGCTATTAAATGGCTCTGTGGCATAAGTGCATTTGATAGTTTACCTTTGCGATGTAAAGCCTCACTGTCTTGGAGAAACCTGGACTGAGTTCCTCAGCCTACAAGTTTATACAACACATACGACAAATATGAAATCGTAAATAATATGTAAACATGCTGCTTTACAATCACAAGCCGATGTACAAAATCAATACAAACAGAAAAGCCATGCTAAAAATAACGACCCAATGACCTTATTCATTTCTCTGAAAGCATTGTGGGTAAGGGTTCCCAGATTAATGTGTGTTTTAAGACAAATACCATGTCACTTGGTTGCTGCTTTGAGTCCAGCCAGAAACCTGGCATGTAGTCAGCCCTTCTCTCTGCCTGCATTTTATGTCTGTATACTGTCATACTATCAATAAAGGCAGAAATTCCATAAAAATATTGAAATACTTTGTATTATTTAATAAAATATGCTCCCTCTTAAATAAAACAACAAATAATTAAGTAAATAAATGGGATGGGTGAAAAAAAAACAAATAAATTAAAAATACACAAAATTTTGCATTTGTAGTGATTTACTAAAAAACTGACAAAGAAAAGGTGACACAGTGGTTTAGTCTTTACCAGCTGTGAATGATCGCTATACAGGAGAAGATCATTACTGTGAGTTCTAGGACTCCTCTTGCTGTGGTTCTTGCCTCCAAGATTACAACAACACACATATTACCAAAGAGCTGTTTGGCAGAAAGTCACATAAATTGCTGGAGGAAGTCGTAGGTTGCATATTTATTCAACGTTTGCTAACGAGCACACTGTCACACAAGTGTCAGAGATTATTTACTTCCAGCACGTGTTTATCATATGTCCCTCCTCTGGTCATCAAACTGGCTGTATACTGTTATTGATTTGAACAGAGTACACTATATCTGGAATAGATATTTAACATGCAAAATTAGAGTGAAGCAGCAGAAATCTCTAGACATCTACAGCAGTCTGCTACCTTGAGGAAGTTCTCAAGGGCATCATGCAGTGTGGAGGTGGGGGGGCTCTGGTAGAGGGCAGCAGCTGCCTTCTTCTCCAACCAGTCCAGAGTGGCTACCTGCAGACACACAGCCACATGATTGGCACAACACTCTCAAAGTCATGCCTTGAACACACTTTGAATGTGACCATTCACAGGGTTAGTATTCATTTGGATGCTTGGATAATGAAATCTACATCTGATCAGCCCAGAGTCAATAATAAAAGCAAAATACACTTCAGTCACTTATCTCACCTCATAGCACCATTTGCCAAGCAGGTAGTAACACATTGGGTCATCGTCTCTGAGGGCAATGGCATGGTCCAGATGCTCCTGAGAGGAGAACAAAACACTCCATCATAATTATACTGTACACAACTCTAAATATTAAAACAAACCCAAACTGAACTTGGAAAAAATATTAGCTAAATGTTGACATAAACTAAGTGTGCCCATGCTACCTTTAATATGCGGCTGTTCTTCAGTTTGCTATGCATGCTCTCATGCTGGGAGGTCAGTCCTGTCAGCACAGCAAACCTGGAGCCAAAAACATCAACACTGTGACACCAAGATATAACCAAACAGTCACCAGTGGGAGCAATATCTGTACAGAGTCAAAACCCAGAATGTTAGATATAAGTTCAGTGTTTGCTGTGTTCACCATCTTACCATTTGTAATACTCAGCATTCTGGCTGCTCTTCTTCAGGGCTAACTCTGCCTCCTCTTGGCCTGCAACACAAGCTCACAGTTCAATGACAAAAACTACAATAGTCTTGAAGATGGAAATAGTCATTTTTATTAACCATTTAACAAAATGACAGAGGCAGTACCTTTGTAAGCAGTCAGTCTAGTTCTGTTTTTTGTTGGGAATATTCCAAACTCCCAGGTTCCTTAGACCAGTGGTCCCCAACCTTTTTTGCGCCAAGGACCGGTTTAATGTCAGACAATATTTTCACGGACCGGCCATTGAGGTGTGGCGGATAAATACATCAAAATAAAATGATACGACCGTCTGCCCCTCTGCTCTCTTTATGCATCGATGCTCTGCCCCTTAATGCTCTCTGGTCGCTATGGTAACGTTTAAACATGCCTTCAAAATATGATACAGATACACCACAAAAATTAGTAAAAAAGTGCATGAAAAATCTAACTCACCTTAACGCAATTGTGTCTCAATGTCTTCTGCTTTTTCCTCAATGCGCCGAGTAACGGTGCTAGCCGCCAGAGGCACCTGTGCTATCTTTTTAATCGCATCCTCTCCAAGAAGTTCACGACAAATGTCTTTAGTGGCGGGCAGGATCGATTCTTCACCAACAGTGAATGGCTGCTTAGCCTTAGCAATACGGTTAGCCACCAAGTATGATGCTCTCAGTGCACTCGCATTTGTTAATGTGGTGGCCCTTAGTAATTTTTGGCCCTTAACATTTCTGTCCTTCCTGTTCCCGCTTTTTTCTTTCAAAAGATTCCGAAGGCTTGTCTTTTAATGCAGGGTGCTTGGTGTGCAAGTGGTGAAGCAGTTTTGAAGGCTTCATTGCCTCATTAGTGAGTCGATCGCCACATATAATGCAGAGCAGGCTTGGTGCGTGGGAATCACCTGTCACGATAAATCCATATTTTAAGTAGGACTCCTGGTACTGTCTGTTAAATGCTTTCTTTCTCTTTGAAGTCGTAGGCTCATCCTCTGCCTCCTCACTGGGCCTTTTTCCCTTCGCAAAGAAACTTTCTAACAATGTCTGTTTTTTGCTCATTTTGCTAGCTTGACTGTAAAATTTCAGCAGCAATGTGTCACGTGACCAAGATGTACCGGAAAGAAACCTCATTTTTCAAAATAAAGCATCGTTCAGACTCAGATAACAAATGAAACGGAAATAATGTAAGTTATTTATTCTTTCTGTGCAGTAGTAGTAACCTGGATGTAACTACAGTTCTATGAGTACAAGCGTAGACCTCTAACAGGCTTCACTATGGGTTTACAATGTTAGTCTCAGCACCTGAGAACAAATTGTGGATTCTTGAGGGGATTCTCAACCCTCTCTGTCTGAGCAGCTCCAGTGCCGTTTGCATGCATTTGAAAAATATGTGCTGGGCCAGAGGGTATCTGAATGGGAGGTGGCAGTATGGATAGCTTTGAGACCCCACTATGAAGCACAGGTACTCCCTGTGCGGCAGAATGGGGATCTAGAAATACGCAAAACTCAGGTCTATGGATGTCATTCAGTCACCTGGTTGGATGCACTCTAAAAGTTGTCTGACCATCAGCACGTGGAGGGTCTGGTGCATAATGTACCCGTTCAGAGTGCAAAGGTTCAGTATGGGCCTCATGTCTCCCGATTTCTTTGGCACCAGGAAATACAGGGAGAAGAAACCTGCTCTCGCCTCCAAACAGGGAACAGCCAAACTTGCTCCCTTTCCAAAGAGTACTGTTATTTCATCCTCCAAGGCCGCCCTCTCAGCAGGGAGAAAGACATAGGTCTGAATTACGCCGCTGAAAGGACGGGGCTGCACAGAGTGTGAGTGACTGACTGAGAGATTTGCACAGCTTGAAAAGAGGATTGCAACAATTCAGTGACAAATACATGAGAATGAAAAGTTCATTAAATCTGTAGCGGCTGCAATGTCCTGGATGTGTCCTAATGCCACTGGGTCAGCTGTTGAGGGTCCCAAACCAGCCTTCCCTGGATCTTTTAACATTCTGTGAAAGAAAACTGTCTCTGAGGTCCTGAGAAAAGATTTTTGCCTGCTGATGGAATAACTGAGAAACTGTGTCACAACATGTATTCATATCAGGTCCCATTCTAGCCTTGGGTAAAGCAATCAACTCTTTTAGCGGACTGCATGGCTGACATCAGCACCAATGGGATAACGAGATAAGGTCAATTCATAATCTCACCCAAGGAGCATGTTGTACCAAAACAAAAAAGCACATAAGAACAGAGGCCAGCACACACAAGCAGACAGCCTGTAACTCTCCACCCTCACCTGATTACAATTACAAATTAGTCATTTGTCAGACATTTCCAAAGCAACAGCGACTTACATATGAATTCACATCCCAATGCATACAGCATCAGGACAGTTTTGGGGTTCAATATCTTGCCCAAGGCATATGGACTGCTGAGGCCAGGGATCGAACCACCGACCTCCTGATTGGTGGACAACTGCTCTACCTCCTGAGCTACAGCCGCCAGATGATCCTCTGTTTCACACTACCCAAGGCATTCAAAGGATGTCACTGAATGTCCCTCTCGATCACATTTTCCGAGGACCCAGTGCCACTTACCCACCTCCACAACAATCACCAATCAAAGTTAGTTATAGCTGACATACTGAAGCTCAATTGCATTGGTGAACTATTAAACAACAATAGCCACAGGCACCATAACTCAGGTGTTTATCAGAAATGATAAGTTCACAATGGGGTGGTGGGGGCAAGTGGGCAGGCCTAGGCTGGCTCATAGCCCTGACATGCCATTTGTAAGTCAGGGGAAAGTCATATTTGTTTTAGTGGCTGAGGCAAGCAGGTTGTCGATCAGGTAGCGCTGATCAGTCAGCGTCACACTTCTCCCAGTGGAGTGTGAGACAGGTGACACAAGAATTAGCCTCAGCCTGATGCCGCCGGCCTAGGACAAGTAAGACTCCTGGGGGTCTGGTGGCAGCATTGGAGGCGAAAAAATTCGGAACCTCTCACCTTTCATCATCTAAAATGTCCAGCCATAATTACCTGGAATTATTCTTATTGTGTAAATAACAGAATAGTAGGGCCATGCAAGCAGGTTAGTCCTTCCAAATGTGTTCTTTATTCCTTTTCTCTCCAATTAAGCAGTAAAATCTACTTTTTTTAGGCTTCTCCTATTGGTTCACTCTACCTTTGCTTTACTTGTGTGTGTATGTGTGTGTGTCCATTACCTTGCTGTGCATAGGTCTTCTTCTCTTGCTTGTCCTCGGTGGACTCATACATATCACTATAAGCACGAGCCAGTCGCCAAAGAAACTCCCTGCTGTCTCCATACTGTCGGCACAGAAACACCAGTCAAAAACTCAAGTCATGAATCTTATGTTGGAACTTAGATTAGCCTGGTTATTGGCTGTTTAAGTAGTAGTAGTTTAAGTAAGTGCGTATATGTGTAAATGGGTATATTAAATAAGTAAATAATAAGTAAATAGTAATGTCATAAGTAAAAAAATATATAATTAATATGTACAAAACGTCTCAACTGTCTTGCAACTGCTGCCATCAGCAAGAACTTAATCAATAGTTGTGCACCGCGCTGCACAATGAGTATACTAACTTGGTGCTAATCAAATAGAAAAAGTGCTTTCAAAATTAATACAAGACATTCATAACTTTAAACTTAATAAACAGGTAGTTTTCATGTTACATTTCACTCTTGCCAATCAGAACTATTGTCATAGCTTACTAAGGTCAGATATTGCACATTGCATAATACCTCAGTGAAAGCAATACTGAGCTTTTCTAAAACAGTCTCTAGTCTCCTGTTTGCTTGTTTCAGTGTGTGACAATAACATTAAGTGCTGTGTGGGCTCTGTGATCACTCATTTTAAATGTTAATACAGCCAATTGCAGCAGAGTTCTTGGCAGCATTTTCACACAAACACACCGTATTGGAATATAGACAGCTTAATATAGTCTCTGTCAATACAGTTACAACCAGAAAGGTAACACAGTAATAATACAGTTTCTGTGCTACAGAAAGCTCTGGATGTCCTGGTGACAGAGAGATCAGTGGCCCTTCACTGACACCCACTGGCACAGCTACACAACTGCACAACATATCTGTTGGTTGCTCCAGGAACAGTCTTACTCAGAGGTTAACATGGTATTTTTTAAGTAACTCTCACAATAAGATTTTATTTTCCATGAGAATGTATTAGAGATAGGGAAGCTAAGTAAAAATATATGAAACTAAATCTTAAATCACTTACTCTGTCTGACCAACCGTTAAAACCCCCAAAATATTCAGTTTACATGAAACAGAGAAGAGCAGTAAAATTTGAGGCGTAATCAGCAAATGTTATCTATTGATTGCTACAAATTTCAAACTGGAATCTTCTTTAAAGGAACAATGCGTAAGAATTTACCTCCAGTCAAAGGTTGATACAAACAAATAGGAGGCAGCATATCACCAGAGTAACTGCCAATAGCTGCTCACTATTCTCTTTGCTATTGCCACCTTTAGCTGTAGCTACAAGCTGCTTTTAGTTATTTAGCTCAGTTAGCTAAATGAGCTAAGTAACTGCATATGAACGAGCCTTTCGAGGATGCCACTTTCATTCCCAATCATGATATTATCACCAATGAACCTGTTTACCTGTGAAACATTCCAAACAGGTGTTTTTGGAGCAATTTTCCCAGTCTTTGTTGCTCCTGTCACAACTTACTTGAAATGTGTTGCTGACATGAAATTCAGAATAAGCATATATTAACAAAAATCAATGAAGCTAATGAGATTGAGCATGGAATATATTGCTACCGTTTCCAATTGAGTATATGTCAAAAAGGATTGGCAAATCATCACATTCTGTTTTGTTTTTTGTTGTATTTCTATATGCAGCTTCCCATCCTTTTTGGAACAGGGGTTGCACCTGCACCAACTCAGCTGATTCTAATTAGCTCAAGTAGGAGAACTAATTAGTGCACACATACTGTGGGAATGGGAATGGGAATATACTGTATGTGTACATATATGTGTATCTAGCACGCTGTCCTACATTCTTTCTATTAGATCTAAAGTGTGATATAAACATATTGAATTCTATTGTTATTATTCTTAGTGTAACCACTAGTTTATCATCACATAACCAGTGAGTTCTGGCCTTCACCTCTGCTCTGCTGTCCAGCAGCAGGCGAAAGCCTTCTGCCTTTAAACTGGCATCTCCTGTGTGAAGGATGTCACTCTGTGCCAGGAGGAGAGCCAGCTCCCCACTGGGAACGTCAGTCACCAGCTGCAGCCTCACTTCATCTTCCTCCTGCTCCTCATCCTCCTCCTCTAACACCCTCTCCTCTACTTCGTCTTCCTGGGAGTCTTCCTGGCGGAGGGTGAGGACAGTGGCACAGCTTTTGTCCTCTTCTTCCTCAGACTCCTGATCAGGCTCAGGTTCACGCTCACGCTCACCATCCTCTCTGTCTGTGTCACGATCTGTGTAGTCTGACTCAGCACAGGCTGTTGAGTACCTGGGACATACATGGAGGACCATAGAGATGAATGGGTGGAATTCTCACATCATTGAAAATTTACATTTGCAAAATTCAACAGCAACATCACTTTTCAGAATCAGTGTCACTGTTACTCTGGATAATCTGCAGAACAGAGCAGCTAGCAGTTATTACATGGGTTTATTCTTTTGCACAAAGTAGTCCATGAAATTGTTCACAATGTTTAAAACACAAGCTCAGGTCTGATTCTTAGTCTCAGAATCAAAACCATGACAAGTTAAAACTATTGGCATGGCTAGCTCACAAAAATGTAAGAGGAAAAAATATGTTTTCTGTAATTTGGGTGAATGATCCCTTTAATTCATTTAGAAATATATCATTTTGTTGTATTGCTAAACAGTTACAGCAGCTTGTCCATAGCCATGAACAATTACACATAAGTATGCTGCTACAGCACCAAGACTGGCGCTGGATAAAAAAACCTGTGGGAGTGGGACCAAAGCATTGGCATCAAGAGGCTGCCAATGCAGCAAAAATGTAAACTTATTTAGCAAAAATGTCCCACCTGTGCCAACTTTACAGCAACGCAGCACAGAAGCATCTGGAAATCAAGTACATGCAAGCCTACATCCTTGGTGGATTACTGTAAGGTGACTGCTACACTTCTACATCATACTGACTTTAGTATGTAGAATTAATCATGTAGTAAAATTCCTCCTCATAATATAATAAAGAGCTTTACTGTCTCTTGGCATCTGATAAGCCTTCGTAATCATGGATCTGTTACTCCAACTGGCCTTACTGAATTGAACTATATCATCTCTTGCATTTTTTCAGCACAGTGTAATTTTAATTCTAAACACCTAGCAGGAATGAATGTCAGTCAGTCAGTCACTCACTCAGTATTAGCCACACATGGCCAGGTTAACTGTCTATAATTGTTTTAGAGATTAACAAGAATTAGCTGATGGAGCTTTTTGAGAAGCCTATTAAAAACGCCCGCTGTTGTATCAAACCAGGATCTAAGCCTGACCTGGTCCTGCACAATTTTAGATCACTACGGGACTCAAAGCCAATTACTCAAAGCCTCTTTGTGGGTATCAAAGAGCCACGTGATTTTTGCACAATAATCTACATCACTAACGACAATAAAGGAAAAAACATCAAGACTTTAAAACTGTACTTTACAATATTTTTAAAATGACAATGGATGACACAAGCAAAAAGGATACTGAATATTGGACAAACAATTTATCAACACAGCTCTAAAAAATCTTAGTGCTCATCAATCATATACATTATGTAGTATAATATGAGATGGTACCACCAGAAACACAATATAACAACTATACACACACACACACACCAATCCAAGACATACCCTCCTTCGCTGGTCTCTTCATACGTGCTGGCCATGCCCTGGCTGGCAGTGAAGTAGATGGAGCTGGAGCTGGTGGAGTCAGTGCGCTCCCTATGGACGAAGTGGCGGCGGCGCCGTACCCGCTGACTGTCCTCCACTCCCTTTCTGAATGTTGGGGAGGAGGAAGACATATACACAACAGTCAAACAATGTCCAAGTGGGAAGCCAGGCCCACTTTGAAGGTTACTCTGATCTTTCAACCCATTCTAATATCATCCTGATAATTCTAACTTTTCGCTCTCCTTACATGCACAATAGAGCTGCTAGAGCCAAATCCCCATTCTGTGGCTTTCAGTCAAAGACTTTAAGGTGCTCCTGTAGACATGGAATATTACACAAACTGATATTTATGAGCTCCTATTGTGCTATACAGTAGTTGCCATATTTAATATCCTGCAGCCTGGTGTACCAGCTATGTATGTGTAAGTTCAAAAGTCGCTTCATTTGTCATGTAGAAGTTACACTCCAAGTCATATTTGGGGTACACCTCAATTTAGCAGCTTTAAATCACTACCTTTTACAAATGACTATTTTGCATCATAATCTAAGAAGGTTCAGTAGGGCAGGTGCTATACAGCTCTCCACACCCTCACTCACTTGACATCCTGGATGATCTGCAGGGCAATGTCCTGCAGGCCACCTCTCAGTTCGGCCACCTCTGAGCGCAGCGATGAGACGCAGGTCAGCACCTGGTCCAGCTGGTTCCTGAGCTCCTGCTGCTGCTCTGGGGACAGGCCCTGCACCACTGCTTCTACCGCTGCCAGGGCCTGCTGCTGGGTCTCCTCCTCTGGAGGAGGAGACAGGGAGGTTTGGCCTTGTTTGCATTTTAGTCAATGTTGTACCCCTAAGTCTACCTTAAATCACTTTAAGCCTTCTCCCACTCTCAAAACATGAACATCAATCCATCCTCCAATCAATCCGTCCTCCACCTCCTCCAACTTGCAAGCCAAGGTGTGAGGTCATGTCACGTCAAATTTATTTATATAACACATTTCATGCAGTGTAAGGTCACACACACCACCCACCAACATACACACCCAGAAATACCTAAAGAGAGTGAGAAAGAAAGCGAGAGAGAGAGAGAGAGAGAGAGAGAGAGAGAGAGAGAGAGAGAGAGAGAGAGATGGAGGCAATGGCTAGTCATTGGCCTGAATGAACTGGATAGATCTTACGCTTTCTTTTAAAATGCGCCACAGTTGTCGTTCATCTTATATTATCAGGCCATTGGTTCCAAAGAGTGGGCCCAGAGTAGCTGAATGCACCGTCACCAAATTCACTGCTGATAATGGGTACAGTTAGGAGACCTTGTGTGTGACATGATCTGAGAGTTGTGGAGGATTGGTTAGCAGTGAGCAGATCAGATATGTATGTATCATTTATAGACAGTGAGCAATATTTGAAATCAATTCTGTTTTCTATTGGAAGCCACTGAAGTGATTTAAGTACAGGAGGAAGGGGTAGAAAATGGTGCCGACGACAAGACACATGGTACAGGCCATGGACAGAGCTATTATAAGATCAGTAACGCTGCGTGACAATGCATGGGTATTTATCGTTCTGGGAATGGGAACAGCTTTCCTAATGAAGTATTCCTGACTCTAAATCTAACATTTAAACCATCAAATCAGCATATTTTGAATTCAAGACATTTTCCTGCATATGCACATTCCATACAGTATTGCTGCACATAAATTGTAAGAAAAACTTTATAAAAAATATTCTATGACAATTATATATTATCATTATTATTATTATTATTATTATTATTATTATAGAATAAAAAATAGAATAGTACAAAAAATCTAGATAAATCCTATTTGTCTAGAGTTGGTGGCTACAATATGCTGCATTTAACATTATAACAGATAAGGCTCAATTTTATGTGTTGGAATAATCAAGCTATTTGTCATTTTCTGGCCAATACATCGCGAGATCTTACTTGCAAAATGCCGAATTTAAAAGCCTCAACACAAATAGAATGTTTGAATCTAATCTAATCTCTGACAATCAACTGTGGTTGGTTTACGTATAAATTAAATGTTACAACATTCTATTGTTTCTAACATTCCAAGTTGCCATGTGCCAAACATCATTCTTCATCTAAACTGACAGTGGGTTGGACAATACGCAGTTGGAAGGAAGCATCTCTCTCTCTCTCTCTCTCTCCTCTCTCTCTCTCTCTCTCTCTCTCTCTCTCTCTCTCTCTCTCTCTCTCTCTCACACACACACACACACACACACACACACTCACACACACTCACACACACACACACACACACACACACACACACACACACACACACACACACACACACACATCTTGACAAGTTGGTGTCTGTGCCAGGCAAAGCAGAGCCAACTCACCCTCAGCATCCAGCGTCTCCCGCAGTAGCGCTGCTCCATCCGATCCGTCAAACAGGCGGGGAGCTGGCCGTGCCTCCAGCACCATTCTCTGGGTTTTTCTCCTACTGACCTCTCTGAAAATTAGGAAGGCAATCAAGCCCAAGCCCGCTGTGGCTCCGACAGCAAGCCCGATTAACCCGTTTCTCCCGAGCGGCGTGTTCATTTCTCCACACTCAGCAGACGTAGGTCGTTGAGGGCTAACGTACTCGTTAACTTCAGTTACTTACAAATGCCACTTTAATGTGTCACCGACCATGACTCAGGATGTCCACGACATGACTTGACCGTCTTCACGTTAATTATCCTAGTTAAGAAAATAACATGGGGCGCGCTCACTGCTAGCACGTTAGCCTGATGTCATTAGCCTTTCGCTATTATAGCGTTCACTAGCTAATAACAGCGACGACTTTTAATAAGCTTGGCCCATATGTTAGAAATGTCCTTTGTAATCTCACTAATATATTTCGACGACACGTTTTAAACCTAAACGATTCTACTTACACTCTACAAGAAGAGCATATATCAATCGTTTACATCAGAGACGCTATGAAAATATAAAACGTACTCCGTTCATCACATCAGCACCTCCTGTATCATTGAGGCTAACGCGTGTTTAAGTAACTTCCGGTTCTAATTTTCAAAATAAAACTTATGTTTAGAAGCCCCTTTATTTCACAAATATAAAACACGTTTTTACATAAAGTTCGGCATTATAAAAAGAAAAATACTTATTAATATCTACATTATGAGATACGCGGTTAGTCGCCAACATTAGCTAGTAGTAAATTGTCAAACTAGGTCAATAGTCCGATTTACTAAATCCAAGGTAGGGATATTTATTACAGGTTATGAGGTTTGTGACTTCGTAAACAAAAAAATATCTTTCTAAGTCCAACACATCATGAGATAGTATGTCAACTTTTATTCACATACTATCTCATGATGTGTTTTAGTCGCCATTGACTTTCAGAGGCCCAAAATGCTTCAGGTTATACAGTATGTGTAGCAGTTACATTGTGGTAAGCTTGATATTTACAAATGTACCACTAAAGCAAAATTAAAAATTGGAATAGTAAGGGTTATATGCATTCTTATCCAATTGGGAGGCCCTATCTTATTAAGAGACCCAGTTTCAAAATCATGCATTAATACATTAATGTTGCTGGTGATATTTAGATGTTGCACATTCATAAACAAACCAGCTGACAAAACCTTTTAAAAAATGTTTGCAATGAAATGAGCTTGATGTTAAGAGGAACTTACCTCAGTTTTCCTTTTATGAAGGTCAGTAATCAGATCACTATCATCTCTCTTTATCAAAGTGTTGAAAAGGTTTATTTCATTGAGTCAGAATGAATAGTTAGTTCATGTGTTGTCAGTCACATAATTGTGACCAGTGTCAAGTTGGAATACACAGCAAGCAAAATAACTATTTAAGTCACAGATAAATAATAAGCTTGTCAATAATTGCTGCAAACTCTCCAGTGTATCTTTGCTAATGAGGTTATCAGCGCACTCTTTTCAACTGAATATCAAAATTGAATTGGGAGATTTTGGTGAAATCTGTTGAGCACATTCCTGCTCATCTCATTTATGCTGGCCTTTCTTTTAGCACCACTCACTGGACAAGCACAATGACACGCAACACACTCAGTGATCTGCTTTGTCTTTCATTTACATATTTTTCTATGATATTTCATTCATATTATGGGATAGTGTTCCTTCATATCATGAGAAGATAGGTGGGAAAACCTGTAGAACATGTAGGGAAGACTCCTATAATGCCTAGGAGTGGCAGGGCACCTCTGCTAAGCATGTTTCCTCTGTGAACCTGACCCAGATATGCGAGATAAACAATGGATGAAACTCATTTTGCTGCAACTGAAGCGTGCCAAGAATGTGTCCAATGGAAAGAACAGTGTCATTCATTTAGCAATGAAGTCAGCATGACAGACACCTGCAAGGAGGAAACAGAGAAGGCTCAAAAGGTCAGGGTGTGCTTGAAGACGTACAGTCGGCTCCAAAGATGAGCACTTGCTCTAAATCAGAACAGACCTCTGAACCATCTCAGCAAGTGTATATGAATGTTCATCGTCACTGACCAGGGTTTGACAGTGTAAAACCTTGCTTAACTTATACTCCAGTCAGAAAAATAATGTAAATTTAGTAGTTGTTCTGGTCAACAAATAGGATTTTTCTGCTTTCCAAATCCCACAACTACTGGTGCAGTGTTAAATGTACTGAAATAATAGTTGAAGATAGAAGGCAGAGAGTTTTTGAAATAGCAATGTATTAACTCAGAAAAGCCAGAGTTAGCTGGTTTGGACAACACTGACAATGGCAAAATGTTTTAAAAAGGGTATGTATCTGCTTGCTGTAACCCACACACCTAAAATTCTAACAAATCTCTTTCTTTACTCTAAATCGTATACAGTTTTGTGTGGCAGGTACTCACCCAAGCTACTTAAGTACAATTTTGGGGTACTTGTACTTGAGTATTTCCGTTTTCTGCAAAATCATTATACCTCTACTCCTCCACATTTTAGAGACAAAAACTGTATGTATTATAGATTCAACTGTAAAATGAGCTCCACCTTTACCAAATGCAACATTAAAGCGATGAATACATTAAAGCACCAGTAATTAGAATCCAGTGATCCAATAAATGACACTGAAATGGTTCTTGATGCTGCACGAGTGCTTTTAATTTTTGGATGTAAGTATATTTTTCATGAATACTTGTGTACTTTTACTCAAGTAAAATTTTGAATGCAGGATTTCACTTGCAACAGAGTATTTCTACACTGTTGTCTTTCATATTTTTACTTGAGTACTTCTTCCACCACTGTAAAAGTGTAAAACATGGAGTAATATAAACATAATGTAATGCTGAAATTCAGTATGTGTCTTATGTGGACACATATCTTTGCTACTTTTGAGTAAATCATATAAATATGTGACAAACATGTAAAAACATTCTTATGATTAGGTGATCTGGTTGTACAATAGGGAGTTGAAGTAAATAGTCGACTACATTGATGAAGCAAGAGATTGTTAATCTGACTAGATTTGAAAGTAACCGCATTGTTCTTGTTTGCTTAGAATCAGTGAAGCAAAGTTTTTTAGTAATAAAACTACAGTAGTCTATTGGAAGATCACTGTGCAAATGGGAACTGTCTCTCAGCCTCTGAGGAAGCAGCATGCAGTCCGAATAATATGTTGGTCTAATGAATCTTAATTCATAGTATCTATCTATACAGATTTATATTTGTAGCTATATGAGAATATATACTGAAGATAGAAATAGGAATATTTAAAGGTTGTACTCCAGAGATTTAGTGTTGGACTTTCAAAAGGTTGGGAGACTTGTTAGAGACAAATTTTAAAAATATCTTCAAATCGAAGTAATACAGGCTGAGATCTCTTGACTTTTAGTCTCTAGCATAGGTCAAACTAAAAATACTGGATCCTACACTTAATAATACAAATCAGGAGCATCTTTCATTAGACACTTGCTGGCTCCTCAATGCAAATCCCACACCTACAGTTTGCAAGTCCCTCACCCAAGATGAGATTATTTCAAACTCCTCCACACACTTTAAAATGTCACTAAATCAGTTTTTTGTAGCCCAGTAATCTCCCACTTTACATCAGGGTAAATACTGTATATTTGTTTATTCATTTCTCAGCTCCTGTAATGGTTATTGACAATTACTCTTATTCCCTCACTTCCACACTCACTTCTACACTGCTGCCACTTTTCTTTAAACACAGCCAACAACTTTAAGGGATGTAAATTCACATAAAAAGACTATAGAAAAGACTATATCCACAATGCAAAATAATTTAGAGAACATGGACGATAAAGCCACAGATGAAATGAACCTGCCAACATGGTAATAGCTGTATTTTCACATAGAATGCAGAGGAAGTAGCACACACACTAAAAAGAATTTCCCAGTGACAAAAGGGATTAATGCTCTACTAACCACTGAGGCTACACACTGTTAAACTGTGGCCTGCATCACCTGCAGTGAGGATACGTCACTGCATGCTGTGTGCGCCTGCAGGTGCACAGGCCACATAATTACAATCTACGATCTAAAAATAAAACATCGGAAGAGAGAGTGATGGATGAAAAAGTTTTTATTTCATTTTATACAAGATCAGTTTGTTTTGCACACAAAAGGAGTGTGTGTGGGCATAAGACATTAGACTATGTTCTGCTAACGAGCTTGTATCTTGTGCACACAAGATAAAAAAAGAATATCATCTTAGCGAAATACAATTTGCAGAAATGCATTGGACTGAATGAACATTTATTTAAGGACTAAGGACTTGCTTTGGGGGGACCAGGGATCATTATGATCACTGTGGCTACGATTAGACTTCCTCGGAGCGGGTCGTGATCATCTCCAGTTTGTGTCCGTCCTCCTCTGTGTTTCCTCCGCCCCTTTCCTTTAAAACGAGCCGGACAACATTCAGCCTGCTCGGATCGCTCAGACAGGCGCAGCTGAACGGACGAAACATGGCGGAGAGAGGGAGTGAGCAGCCGCGGTGCACCCCGTCCAGCGTCCAGCACCGCAGGACAACTGTTTAAGTTATGGCAGGTCTCACCACAGTGACGGAACTCTTTGCTCTGACAATACGAGAGACAAACTATGGTGGAAATGAGCGAGTGAGGAATTCGAGATGAGCCGACACGCAACAGGTAAGAGACAAGTGCAGCAATGTCCCCGCCCAGCGTCTTTACTCACAGAGACGGATATGTTGGTAAACTCTGCTGATCACCTGAAAACACGCACAGTTTCGTGGCGCTTCGTCACTTCTCAGGCTGCTGCTCATCAGCCAACTTTTGAAAGGTGGGGAGGAATTTGCTGGACCGGTTCCTCCAGCGGTCATATAGCAAGGAGTGTTAGAAATTCTTGTCGGGCGTCTTTTCAAGAAAAATAATCATTTCCCACAAACCTTCCAGAAGTCCAGGAGTCGGAGCAGGAGTGTGTCCCCTCCCCGCCGCTGCCTGCTGATCATGTGCTCAACTCTGGAGCTGTGCTCTTCCCTGGTACCATGAATCCTCACTCCTCTGCATGCTGCACAAGCTCTCGCATGGACTGTACAGTGATGTGGCCTCTTGCACTGCATTCAGGCCAGAAATTAATGGAGTGCTAATTTAAACCTATCTCAGCACGTTAGAGTTGTTAGAGCTGAAGTGACAGGTGGTGGTAATGTTTCTGTATAACATATTGACAGTAATCACTTCATTTTCACTCATATGGTAAGACTGACACCAGAATGATTGGAATTAAGTGCATGTGCTTAAGCAAAGGTCCATAAATTAGTATGGCTCACCAACCATGTTCTGCCAGCACCCCTGTAGAGCATATGGGGTGAAAATCATCTGTAACTGTCATTTCTATCTGTGCAGGTACTTTTGATCAACATGGCTGCCCTTTGATTGTGTTCCCAGTGGACAGACAAGCCAAACTCTCTTCAGAACTCAGCAAAGCAGAAGTGGTGGACTTCATAAATTACTTTCTGTGTCTGCACAAGTACGTGGTGTGTGAATATGTGTGTGAGTGAGAGAGAGCACAAAATGTAGGCCTACTGACAGCTGGGTTATTCTGTGTTGACAGTAAGAAGCAGGAGAAGGAGAGTTTGGTGTCAGTGGTGGCTGATCTGAGGCATGCCTCACTCCCAACAATCAGGTTCATCGCTGAGACGCTGCTTCTGCTTGAGGTACTGTCATGGCAGGCTGCACTATGTGGTGCTGCTGTACACACTAACCTATAGCATGTTTCCAATGATTGTTCATAAACTAGATATCCACCACATGCAGAAAGTGACACCCAGATTTCCATGGTAATGGCTCAGAAACATGGATGGTTAGATGGTCCTTTTGTGAACAATTGTAGAACTGGACCCTGGACTTCAAAATTGTGCCGGTTCACTCAAATAAAAGTTGCTCAACCAGTGTCTGTACAACATCGTTTGCTGGTCTTCCCACTTGGTCCTTCTCCACCCTTCTTCTTCATATACATCCATTGACTGATCCTAAGCCCTGCCTCTTTGCCATCAAGGCACCAATCACAGCTTAGCTTGGACTAGAACGTCAATCATCTTTCTACTTTAATATCTGTGCAACTACATGCCTACATTCACGTGACCTTTGACAAAATATAAAAACACATTTTAAAGATGGCTCAAATGTGTGCTTCGTGGACATACCACATCGTGCTTTTGTGCGTCACAGTGTTGTAAATAACGCTTTTTAAGAGCACTGGACTTTTTCAGCAGTTGTTCAGTTATGTTTGAAGTAATTGTGCATTCACAAATACAGATGCAGAGGGACAATCTCCCTCTTTCACTCACAAGCCTGACGCCTGCAGGCGTGTTTGTGCTGAGTGCATCACTTAAATGCTCAGCTCTGATTGGACAGTTGCTTCCTCCAAATTATTACTGTACTGATGTATGTAAATGAACACAGTAGTTTAGTTCACATGTGATATTTTTCTCAATTAAGTCCCTGCAGCTCATTAATGTTCTATCACAAAGAATTAGGATAATAGTGACAGCGACAATCAGCTTTTCCTCTATTTTGTTAAAGATTCTTTGACTAAGTATTTTTTTTCAGGACAGTATAGATATTTGACACTTCTATCAACAAACAGACCAATATCATTTCAAAGTTGTCTAAAAAGGTTGGTGGGCGGGGGGGTTCCTCTGTATTAGACGTAACATTTTAGAACCAACAGGAAATGCGGGAGATGAGCATGTTCAAGAGAAGACATTTCTGAATTATGAAAACCAGTAATCCAGATGAACTGTCAGGTCTCTGTCCTTGCACATCACTGCCTTTTAAAATCCCTGTCCTTAAACTGCATTGGGTAACTGCTTACCTTGTATGCTAGCAGTGCTTAAAAGCAAAAGACAAATGCCTACCTGTAACATTTTCACTTGTGAATTATTATTCACATTCTATGATTAGCAATACAGAACACAAAGCTCATTCTACCCGCAATGAGAGTTCACTCATTGCTGCTTTAGCCAAACTTTTTGATTTGTTATTTCCTGTGGCCATAGAAGAGCACAACTCCAACAGCAGAACTGAGTTTGAGTTGAGAAGAATGTCCCATCCCAAAGACCGTATTCATCTCTGCTGTAGAAGAAAAGAGACTAGTATTTTGTATTTTGATGGAATGTACTTTCACATTGCAAGTTAAAGTACTGCACTAGTTCAGTACAGAAACATGTAGGCACAGAGCTTTAGCGAAGTGGCAGCTTGGTGTTTCTGTGGTTGGTTCTGTGTGAATTATGCATTAACCGGACTTGGAGTTGGTCCTCTCACACAGTGCAGTGACGTGCTCAACTTGTGATTTCCCTCTTGACTAGCAGAGCTCTTTCTTGCAGCACATAAAGTTATGCAACATTTGTTTTATTGATTCAAAGAACTGTAGACAAAGCTGGTCTTCAAAGTGTGTGTGTGTGTGTGTGTGTGTGTGTGTGTGTGTGTGTGTGTGTGTGTGTGTGTGTGTGTGTGTGTGTGTGTGTGTGTGTGTGTGTGTGTGTGTGTGTGTGTGTGTGTGTGTGTGTGTGTGTGTGTGTGTGTGTGTGTGTGTGTGTGTGTGTCTCACACATGTGTGGCTGGTCACATGCTTGGTTATTCAATAGAAAAGCCTCAGCAGTTATATAGGGGATGCTGCATTTTTGTGTTTAGAGCAACAGTTCTCCACTCAAGAAGAACATGTATTTTAATGTTTTTTTGTGGGCTTATTGGCTGGCCTGGTGTCAACATGCATACTGATGTGTTTAGTTATTTTCATAATTACAAACTGCTGGGATAGTGAAAAATCTAACACATAATTGCCACTATCTTAATTTATGTTGCGGTCCATGGTGTGGTTTTTCTCCTTTCCAAGACTGATGGATTTACTTAAAAGATGCATTCATTGATCAACAATGATTGGTAACAAGCCAACCTATGCGCAGCCACCGTCATATCGCTGGATTATACCTAGGAACAGCGCTTGGCTGTGAGGCAGAGCAGGCAACTGCTCAACTGCTCTTGAAAACGACCCCAGTTGACCCCAGAAGGAAATAAATCGCAGTTGGGTTTTTAATTTCAAGTAATGGAAGTTTGTAAAGGAACGTAACATTGTATTTAAGTGGTGTGTTAACTAAGGCAGGTCCTGCATTATTAGCTAATTTTGTAGCTCTGTCTTACAGAGGGGCCCTGTGTCAAAATGCAGTTCTTTCTTATTTAGTTTTCATTGTGCTTACATGGGGCATCATGACAAAAGAATCAGCAAATACATTTTTTTCTGAGCATCACAAACACTCAAAATGACTTTCTGCAATTTGATCCAGAAGGTTTCATTCCTGTGTGAGGAGTCAGAAGAGGGTCAGCCAGCGAAACCAGGGAAGGCCTTTAAAACATTAAAGCCTGAAAAATGTGTGTGTGTGTGTGTGTGTGTGTGTGTGTGTGTGTGTGTGTGTGTGTGTGTGTGTGTGTGTGTGTGTGTGTGTGTGTGTGTGTGTGTGTGTGTGTGTGTGTGTGTGTGTGTGTGTGTGTGTGTGTGTGTGTGTGTGTGTGTGTGTGTGTATCTTGGATCCAGAGTTTTTGGAGCTTGAGCTATTGTAGCCTCTGCTACTTTTGAATCCATCTTAGTGAGTCCCCCAACTTTATCCAAGAGAAATGCTAAATTGCTCAAATACTCAAGTCTGATGCAGCAGCACGAACATCACAAGTCATGTGATTCAATGTTAATAAAAAAAATACTTGGTTGGCTTTCTCTTCACCTGTTCTTTCTAGCTGCACAAGCGGACTGTCCACAGTGTGTATATAATTCAGCCCAAAAAGAAGGATGCTGTCAAGCTGTTACTGAAACTCCTGGCTCCGTCCAAGGCTAACACTGCCTCTTTAAAGGTGAATGAAAGAGCACATATTTGACCCCTGGGTTTGCTTTAGATTTGATTTCAGAAAGTAATGCTGATCTCATTTTTTTGCAGAAAGTCCTTCTGAAAGAAATCCCAGAGCTCTCCAACTACATTGACCGAAGCCAGCTTACAGCACCGTTGGGTGGCTATTTTATTTACTGTCACAGGAGTTGGGTTGCCTTCATTAAGGTAATTTATTTTTTGGAAAATGTCATACCTCTGTCAGTACCTCTACTCTTTGCCTCCATGGAAACCCAGTACAACATGCGAAATTGTCAAGTGTCTAGCATTTGAGGCTAGTTTTATCCGGAAAGTCTGGCTGAGCATAAATAGTCACTACATTTAAGACAAGATAGGTGATAATCTGTCTCATAAATGTTAATGTTGGAATCAGTTCAGCAACATAAATAGTAAATCAGTCTACAAATAGGAGCCGTTGTAGAGCAGTACTGTCCATTACTTAGGCTTGGTTTCCATCATTCTGGACGTTGTCATCTGAGTTGTTTAACTACCTAGTAGCCAATGTGAAAAAGCAGGAGGGATTTGAAAAGTTGTTGTCTGCAGGGGTGACAATTGCTGTATTTTGTTACTATTTTTGGGGGGTATCTTCAAATCTCTAAAAAATACTTTGCAAATTTTAAATGAGTTACTTAATACTAATACTAGATTATCTGTTGTATTGATGATGGCAAGCTGACAAGAGGCTATGATCAGTTCACAGTTTGGTGTTATGTAGACACTAAACAGTAGCAAAATTATTAGGTCCCAGTCAAAATGGCACAATGTTTATTGTTGTTGCACTGTGTACAAATTCTTTATACAACTTTATACAAATATTGTATACAATTACTAATATTAGAATTATACATTGTATAATGACCTATTTTGGCAGTACGAAATGTTAAAGTGGTGTGATGTTATCCTAACAGGAGGTGATATAAAGCCAATGACATCCATATCCAGCACTGAACAACTTCTGCTAAAATCTATGGGGCTTGTGCAAGAAATGTGATGTGATCAGATTCACGTAGATTCTTAATTGGCTTGTGTGCACCAATGAGCTCGTTGAATTCACTAATATCTCTTGGATACAAATGAAATTCAGGAGTGGTCCAGACCTCTCATACAAGCCCCACTGTATTTGACTCTAGACTTTTGGAGTTTAGATGTGTACCAGGTATCAATTAAAGATGGAACAAAGTTCTTAAGCTCATCTTTTCATGGTGATATTGTTTGTGAGTGAAACTTGGAGCTGAATGAGTAGCCTTACAGTAAATAGCAATTCATATGCACTGATTATGTTAATGATCACATCTCCCACCAAATTACTGTACATGAGGAAAACACATTGAAGACAAATTTGAGCAGTTTGCTGAATCTGACCCGAACACTCGAGCATGATGGGAAAAATTGAGTGGTGTAGGATAAAATGTTCTTGCATCAGGCACAGTTTACATAGAAATGAATGCAGTCAATTCTGCAGTCAGCTCTTCATTTTATTGTATTTTACTTAATTTTATTTTATTATAATTTCACCGACCTTCCTATTCTCCTTCATCATTTTGATTTTATTTGCTCCTGACCGAAAAATGTTCAGCCTGCTCACTGGCCGTCTGTTGGGCCCTCTGCTCTGTGAAGCACTTAGCACCTTTTTTAAAACAAGGTTTACAATCTAAATAAAGTTATTAATATTCTCTATTCACTTGGCATAACACCAGATAATTATTTAAATATAGTCTTATAAGCACAGAGATGATATTCAGCAAATGTCTACAATGAGCATCCCTCCACAAGTCAACCATTCTGACTAGATCTGTTTGTGAAACATGAAAGCCAAACCTCTGAAGCTGTCTTATGATCAGTCAGAGGGCTTAACACAAAGTAGCATTGTCCTGCTCTCTTTAGCAGGTGTGTGTGTGTGTGTGTGTGTGTGTGTGTGTGTGTGTGTGTGTGTGTGTGTGTGTGTGTGTGTGTGTGTGTGTGTGTGTGTGTGTGTGTGTGTGTGCGCGTGCGCGTGCGCGTGCGCGTGTGCGTGCGTTATTCTGCTGACGTCTGAAGGAGCACATAACTGTTTATCTGACGTACAAAACTACTACAGGCAAATAATTTACTCCCAACTAAATATTGTGTCTGTGTGTGAGTCCCTGCTCGGCTCCCTCAGTCAGGAGATGTTTTCATTTGTGAATCCATTCATGAGATCCATCCAAGCGGCTTGCTTCTGTTGTTTGTAACCTTGGTGAAGCTTGCGCAAATGCCTCGCGTAATAAGCTGACCTTATTAGCAAGTGAATGGAACCCCTCTTTCCAATACATTATACATTCAGTCACGTTTAACTGGGGCATTTGGACATGACAGCAGTATTCCCTAACCATGGCAGCTCTCTGCCTATAGCAGACCTATATAGGACCTCCACTAGACCTACATTTAGGTTGTGGGTGTTGAGCAATTACATCAAATTCTATTGAGCATAAATCAGAGCAGACCTACAATTAGTTCATCATCAGAATGATTCATTTATACTATAAAAGTGAGTATAAATCACCCATTTAAAAACCCATGCTTAAAGCCAATTAAAATTAGAATTAAAAAATGCCACCACTGAAGCATTGCAAAATATGGCCTTGTTTACAAGACAATAGCAAACTTAATATGAACCATCTTGGTCTTACTATGATGTTGGTGTTTTAGAACGAATCCGTGCTGCTCTTTGCAGGAGATTGATGCATTTGTCAAGGAGTTCCTGTCTGTGGTCCAGCGGCTGCCCTCATGTATCTCCACCCTGCATGCTCTGTCCAAGCTGCCACTGCCCTCCACCTTCACTGAGCTCCAACTCTTCTGCTCCACCAACGAAGCCAAGTTCCAGCAGCTCAGGAGGTCAGCCTCACTGCTGTTCTTCTGCCGTTTAGTGTATTTTGAGATTTTTTTGTGATTAAGTAACTGTTACACACATGCACAGGAAAGAACATTGAATTGGGAGCTTGACTTCTTTTGTCAAACTCAAAACACGAAGGCAGCAGAGCATTGAAACCATATCATTGAAATAGCACTAAATTGTGAGTTTAGAGAGAAACTTTGATCACCACTGTGGCTCCTGGAATATTTTGAAAAGAAAGTTTTTTCCACACCAGTAACAAGTACACCACCAGTGTAGGTTACATAACCAAGACACAAAACACTAAATGGTCTCATAGAATTTCTCTTTTACCCACCATCAAACTAGCCTGTATTAATATTTATATGTATGTTTTGGTTTGCAGTGAGTTGGGCCTAGACGAGCTGCTGAGGCATTGTGAGAAGGTGGTGGAGAACCTGCGTTATCCTGAGAAGGAGCCATGCTACCAGGTGATGGCTGGCACTGCCCTCTTCAGTCACACTGCCTTTGACATGCTCCAGAACCACAGCAGGTACTGCTGACAGCCAGCTCCCCCAGTGCCCAATCCAAAGAAACACTCCTGCTCTCAAATACCTTTATCTTAATCCTCTGTAATAACCGTTCCCGTGCACACCATTCAGCAATGTGGCAATGGTCTTGTGTTGCACAACAGTTAAGAACAATGCCAGCATAATTAGTGTGCATATCTTGTAGTAAGGGGTTTTAAAAAATGTTAATCTACACAATTATAACTGACAGTTTCTGAAACTCTTCAAATTGACCATTTTGTTTAATGAATGCCCCAAATTGCCTTGCTGTTGGATTGTCCGTGTGTAAAGATAGAAAAGCAATAAGACAGTTGCAATGTCCAAATGTAAGACCATCACATACCTAATCTATTTGACAGCTGTGGGATACATCTGTGCATTTAATATAAGCCAGTTTGAGTAACATTAATCCATTCATTTTGTTATTTTAAGGTGTTTTGTGATAAAGAAACCACTAAATGGTGTACAGTATACTGTAATAAATAGAAGCTGATTGATGCCACCTGTTAAAGGTCTTTCTTTTTTTTTTTATTTCACAGGATAACTGCAGCTGTGGAAAAGGTGGAGCTGCTGTGGCAGCAAGCCTTTTCTAAGGCTCGCCTCCAGCTGCAGGTGTTTCAGCTGCGAGAGGATTCACTGCAGGTGAGTCAGCTGACAGCTGTTCAGATCTGACACTACTGTCTAGCCTAACCTGCATTGGACCATTTAGGGCTCGTGCAAAAGCTGTCAATGAAACTTTAGTGTGGACTAAACAACAGGACCAAGACCGCCTAAGAAGTGGGGTCTGCTTCCAAGCGGACTCTGTGTTTTTAAAAAGCCAAACACACCTAAAAGGCAATATTTAATTGTGTTGTTCCAGACAAAATGAACTAGAGTACAGGTATTAAAGTGCTTTGCGTTGCAACAGCTGCACTGCATTATTATTTATTTTAATTTCAATTCAATTCAATTCAATTTTATTTGTATAGCACCAAATCACAACAGAAGTTGTCTCAGGACACTTTCCATATAGAGCTGGTACAGGCCGAGCTCTTTTATCTACAGAGAACCAACAATTCCCCCATGAGCAAGCACTTGGCGACAGTGGCGAGGAAAAACTTCCTTTTAACAGGCAGAAACCTCGGGCAGAACCAGATAAAAGACTGTAATTGTAATCTTGTAACATTGTTGCAGCGTGCTCCTGCGTTTAATCCTTTTCAAGAATTTGGAGTACAGTCCTTCCCTTTTTAAAATAAAATGTCTGAGTCCTTTTATATCAACATGACTAGCCATGGTTAACATGGCATCTCTGAACTGAATGTGTTTACTTCTGCTTCCAGATCACAGAACAGATCAAAACTCTTCTTCAAGAGAAACTCCAGTCTTACAAAATTGAGATAGCCAAGGATGCTGCAAAGGCAGTGATGTTGGTGTCTGAATTTAAGGCATCCATTCACACTCCTGCTATGGTAAATTATTTAGTTGATGTTTTCTGTTCCTTTACCTTGTGTAACATGTAGCCTGTTATTTTCCTAAGAAAGTGTCTTTTCCTGATTACATAGGATGTTGAATATAAGTCACATGTCCACTCTCATACATAGTTGTTTTCTATCAGCATGTACAGTATAACAATATAGTCATCGTATAGTGCAATATATTTTGTGTGATTGTAGCTTTTGATAAGTACTGTTGCTCACCTTTCTCTTCAAATTCCAAAAATGGTCACCTACCAGGCACTTGTTCGCTGTGCTGAAGATGTGATCCACACGTTAGCAGAGATCCTGCCCTTTGATGGTCAGACCAGGGAGCATTGGGCTCTGGATCTGGAGAGGCTGAAGGAGAAACTCTACTCTGCTGTGCTCTTCATTCTCCAAACCCTCAGAGCAGTTTCCAACTACCATCATCACTTCAACAAGGCAAGTTCTCAGCATTTGAGAAAGCTTGAAAGTCATCATTCACCATTGCTGTGGTGTTTAGTCATAGTGTAGAAATCACCTGACCCATTTCATTCATCATTTTCACGTACGTAATCAAATTAGTTTACTAAATTTTCCTCTGTTTTTCTTAGCTGTTGCTCAGATTTTTTTTTTTTTTTTTTTTTTTTCTGAAAATAATTTCATTTATGAATTGGAATTGTGATAGTGTGTGATGTGTTAAGTTGCATTTTAAGTTGAAGCATTTAAAGCAGTTGAAGTGTAAGCACTGAGAAGAGTTGCGGTGTCTGTTGGAGTGAAAACATTTGAAATTTTTTGTCAAGTTTAATCCCTGAAGGCAACTCAACAGTCAGAGTGCTGAATGTGTTTGTTTTTTTCTTCATATCATATGGGATGCTATTGCACCATTGATTTTGGCCGTGGTGCCCCAATGCATTTGTATTTATCAAAAGCCAAAAGAATTTCAGGCCTGTATGTGTCTATTCAACAAAAATGTAAACGTAATGCTGTGTTTTTTTGGCTCAGTTATAAATGCATTGCATGCATAAATTGGTCTGTCAAGAAAATCACATAAAAAAAATGCTGAGTAAAAATCTTGTATCAGGGCCATAACACAACAGGTACAGCAGCCTCTCACAAAATTTGAATGGACTACTTCATCAATTTCCATGATTTCTGTTTATTGTTATTAATGATAAATGAACATTAATCTGGTGAGATCAGATTATGTCCTCTGGCTACATGGCTTGGTGTCAGATGTAATGATGTCTCCCCTCTTGAAAACAGTTAATACAAGATTAAAAAAAACTACTGTAAACCAATACTGTATACATCCTGAAACTGTTTACTGTTTTCTTGTAGGCCAGCAGTTGGTACAGTGTGGTCCTCTGTGAGAACTTGCTCCAGGAGCTGCTGTCAGGTGTTGCAGACGCTGCTCCCACACAGAGGCATAGGAGGACCTCAGGAGTAATCCCTGCATGGAGGCACAAAATGTCCACTTTCCTGCTGAAGAATCCCTCCCCAGATATGGAGGAGCTGGTTCATCTGGCTCATCTGTCTACTGTCATCCCGGATGATGAGCTCCAGCAGGCGGGCAAGCAAATGTCTCACCGGTGAGACAGCATTGAGATGCATGACACATTTATTTATCTTCTTACATTAGTTTCTTACGGATATAGAAATATTAATGCATTTAATGGCTACATTATTTTCTGGTCCTGGCTGTTAACTTCTCATATATGGCGACCTTGTAAAGTGGTTGAAAGCTCTGCAAATCTGCGTCTGGTTTTTGATACAGTGTTTACTCCATCATCTGTGTCAAGAGTTGACATGGAACAATTTGACTGAATTCCTATCCAGATTGTGAGATTAAAAAAAATAACACATGGTCAATTGTTATTATTATTATTATTATTATTATTATTATTATTATTATTTCTTTTTAATTCAACTCTTAGGTGCATGACCCTGAGGAAGCTCCTGATTTCTTCAGGACCTGTGGCTGTCAGTCACCTGCAGCTGGCCTTACAGTGGCAGTATGAGTTTTTGCGACAGAGCCATGTGAAACATTCCTGTTCTGACGGTCCTACGAACAGAACAGCTAAGGATGTTCAAGACCTCGTTAAATGTGAAAGTGGTCCCGAAGCGGCCCATCTTCTTGGAACATCTCCTTCAACTGCAGTTCCTGGGGTGGTGTCAGCTGAGGGCAAACATCCCTCCCTCAGCTCATTCGACTCAGGCTTCGATGGAGCTGGAAGCAGCCAGGTGGAGGCTTGGGCAGGGAGGGACGGAGTGGAAGGTCTGTCTAGATTAGCTGGGACCAGAGACTCTATGAGACTTGTCTTGAGCCAGCCTGAAATCCACACTGAGACTATCTCCAGTGTGTCAGATTCTAAAGATCTCAAAGAGGAGTTTGACTTTGGTTCTGTGGGAAACTCCTCCAGGGCTAGCTTCCAGATCATCCCTAAAGTAACCACGGAGTTCCTCAACTTTGAGATCAAAGTGAAGCGCTCAGCAGCATTACCTAGTAATCCTTGGCTTAGCTTGCCAGTAGACGATCTGGAAAACTCGTACATGGTTACCATTACACAGAACCCAACACAGCAAAAGAGAGACCTACAATGCCATGATCCTTCAGACCCCTGCACTAGTGCCAACCAGGCCAACAGGTCTCAAGATCACCCCACACAGACAGTGGTGTCAAGTAGCACACAGTCCAGAGGGCCACAGAGCAGGGACTGGAAACTACATTCACAAAGCAGTTTGGAGAATCCTGAATTCAGTCCCATTTGCAACATCCTCTCCAGCACTATTACAGATGAAAAAGACAAGTCCATCTGCACCACAGAGGGGATTCCCACTCTTCTCTGGGATTCTTATGACCTCCATGACCACAATCAAGATTCTGTTGATGGGTAATGCATTTGTTTCAAAAATTGAGTTTAGGGTTTACAAAAAATTAAGCACAAATTAGGCTCTATCCATTCATGCTTCTGCTTTGTCTCTCCTCATTGCTGAGTCTGTTATTGTTAAGGTAGTTGCAGTTTACGTTTTGAAACCGCCTCAGCGTTATCCACAAATTCTCCATCTGTGATGTTGAAGCCAAAATGTTTCCACACATTTCTGCTTAAGTGGTTTGGCATGATTTACAAACTTAGTTTACCAAGGGGGCCCATGGGTCAGACAGAGAGTGTGTCAGTGCAGGCCATGCCTAGTTCTTCAGTAAGGGGGGTTGCTAAAATTCGCAAAGAACTAGAATTTGGTGGTGGTGGTGCAATGTTGAAAGCACCGTGGAAATTTACTAAAACTGCAGGTTTTATTGTCATACAGTCATTTGTACTTTACAGGAACTACTATTATGGAAAGATAATAACTACAAAGAGTTGAAAGCATCTGAGATGGGGCAGTTAGTTCTCAGTGGAACTGACTGCAGTCAACAGCACTAAGACAATACAGGGAGTTATTTGTTGAATGTGGATGTCACAAGGTTTGCAGATGAGCTAAAAGAAATTACCAAGTGGCACTTATCGTGTTTTTTTTTTTTTTCTTTTCCAGTTTGATTGATATCTCTATGAAAGACTGGGATGTGAAGGAGCAGGAAGGTTTGAGGGAGGTGGAGAAGATCCTGGAGAGGGCTGATGAAATACTGGAGGTAAGAAATGTTCTGTTCAGGTAAAGGGGTGAATGATTACAGCCCGTGTAGGCCAGGAACTAGTGATAATTTTTTGTGTAGGAGTCTATAAATCGTCAAATGTAACGTCAGATGTCCATCACAAGTTACAAGATCCCAATGTCTCTTGATTTCTTACTTGAGAATTCATCGTCTTGCTCTACAGAAAGAAGAGAATGTTCTGGCTCAGGAGGCTGTGCTGGATGCTCTGCTGAGGTCTGAGGACCAGCACAGTCAGTGGCCACTGTGGGACAGTGAGGACCAGCTCGGTGTGGTACGTTAAGCAAACTGTAAATCAAAACAAGAATGGAAATGATCATGTTAGGAGGCAGCTCTTCATGAAACAGTAGACTCCGTAATGCCTTAATGTTTATTGCCTTGATTTTGTGGTATGTCTCAGGTGTGGGAGTGTAGATAAATGTAGTCCATAAATGTGTTATTTTCTGATTGTTTCCTCTGTGGTCACAATCTAAAAGACAAATACACCCACAGCTGACAATCACTGAAACGCATGCTTCATCCTGTCTGCTGTTTCCTCTCTACGTCTGTGTTTGAATAGCTCAGCCCCCCCAGACACCTGAGAGAGACCTGCAGCTCTTTATGCATCCATGACACTGACAGAGAGCAGAGGAGAGAGAGAGACAGTGATGTAACCTGGCTGCAAGGAAAATCCAGTGTATAGTACCTTAAGACTTAGATATTAGTTGATGGTATGGTACTCTGCTCTGTCAGATACTCTGGACAGAAACCAGCAGGAGTCCCATTGTAAAAATTGTTTCATTTGTGTCCCTGTGCAGCTTGTGCTTGTGTCAAATGTCTACCTTCAGTGAACTACAGCTTATTCACCCAGTGTAAACTTGCAGTGTTTGTTCAGTATGCTTTCTCCGCTTATTCTCATTTTTAAAGATGTCATCCAGTGAGCTGCCTGAGGCTGGTGTTCTCGGCCTCGAGGACTACCTTTTCCCTGTAGAATCTCACAATCTCAGTGAGCCTGGATCAAGTGCATTGCCAAGTGAAACTAAGGCTTGTGACGATGACGATGACGATGACGGGGACTGCACTCAAGCTGCCACAGGAGCAGACACAGTTGCATTTCCTGGCCAGCCAGACTTGCTGACGGAGCTAAGAAAAGTCCACATCCTGGATGAGCTGATCATGGAGGAACACCTCAAGATCCACAAGTTGCAGTGCCACAAAGAAAAGCCAGACGAGGAACTCTATGGGAGCAAAAATTTGGATACAAACGGGCTGTCAAGTATTAGCAAAGAGAGGGAGGCATTTCGGCTTCAACTCGAAAAGGAGAAAAGGGAGGTGGATAAGCTTGAGAGGAGTTTGCACAAAGAGTGTAAAAAGAAGAAGCAGAAGGACAGAGCTAGAAAGGTTGTAAAATGTTCTATAATGGAGAAAGCTGGAAGAGAGAATAAGGAGGACCGAGCACTCTGTGATGAGCTTTTATCGGGTAGCTGTAGCAAATCACACAGAACACATTCAGCATATTTGATCCACAGTGATTCTCAGGCTCAGGACACCTGTAAAACTGAGCATATTCAGGCAGTTTTAGGTCCTGATGTTGTCAGAGAGGCTACACCACAAGATTTGGCTCAACTTCTACATTCCCAATATCAAGATCATTGCTCTGAAGCTGGGCCATCAGTATTTAATAGAACTACCTTAATTAGTACCTCTGATTTGAAGCAATCTCCTGAAGAGGTGGAAATCCAACCTCAGGCATGTGTCTATGGTAAAGAGTTTGACAGTTCTGCTGAAAATGCTACCATATGCAAACCAGAAGCTTCTCGAACCCCTGAGACGAGGCCAGATGATGGAGCGTTTGACCCAGGTGGAAAATTACGCCTTGCTCCTGTGCCTAAGCCAAGAAGTACTTCACTGCCTGTGAATTATAACCCTGCAGCACAGGAAACTCCTCATTCTACAGAACTGCAGATTCCAGATCTGTCCTCAGATGCTGAAGATTCCTGTATTGTGGAACTTGATCTACAAGATGAGCCACATGATCAACTGTCAGAGACTGTGACCTCAGCAATCCGTCACAACTTGGTCCTAAATGTCAATGTGAAGGAACACAGCAACAACAACAATAATAACTTTGCGTCCCCAGAGAAATGTGATGTGTCATTAGACTACTTGTCTGAAATAGCCACTAAACATGAAGAGGATCTTTCAGTGGTACCTGCGTGTTTGCTACAGACAGATTTACACTCAGCAGAGAAAATCCAGACTTTACCTCATGAACCGTCAGCCCCCCAGCTGCCTCCTGACCAGCCTCTGGAGTTTGAGCCCAGTGGAAGACATGAGCAGAATCAACACATGCCTGATGGTGTTCAGAGCCCTGAGGTCATGAGGGTATCAAGTTCTATGTCATCTGGGATTCAGGCCCAGCTCGACATCAGCTTGAGAGAGGTACACACTCTGGCCACTTTTTAAGTTGTGTTCTTTAAATTGAGAGCCTTCAAGTAAACTTTTCAATGTATCTTACATTCAAAAAATGAAACTTGAGCTCAGTTACTTGAGCTCAAATGGTAACTTAGTAGTACACAAAAGCTTTCTTTAAGATATTTTGAAATATGCTTATTCACTTTCCTTCTTAGACTGAGGGGAAAATTAAGCTCAATCTCATGTTTGTCAAGTGCAGTCAGAACTTCATTAGCGTAGCATAAAGACTGGAAGCACAGGGAAACGGCTAACCCTGCCCTGTCCAAACTTCAAAAATACACCAGCTGGCACCTCTAAAGTGCACTTATTACTACGTTGTTGTGTCTCATTTGTTTAACCCATAGACAAACAGACATGTAATTAAGTTTTAGGCGGAGATACGTGCTGGACCTCTCTGACATTTCTGTAAAAAAGTTTGAGATACTGCAGGCTGGTGCGCATACCCAGCAGTGTTTTTCATTTAATTTGTTTTTCCTAATGTGATTGCAGATGACAGATTTCAAGACCCCCATAGTACTGGATACAGGGTCTGGTTTGATGAAAGCAGGATTTGTAGATCAAGACCTCCCAAACATTATATTCCCAACAATTATTGGGAAGCCAAAATATGAGGTAAGGACACATACTTAATGTGTTACCTCTTGTTCTCTAGAGAACAGCATTCTAATACTAATGTATATTTGCGTCTTGCAAGTTTTTCTGATTAGAAGTCCCATCTTTTGTCTTTGCAGGAAATAATGAATGGTGACCTTGAAAGGGAGGTCTACATCGGGCATGAGGCTCAGCACATGAGAGGAGTCCTGGCTCTGAAGCATCCCATAAAGAACGGGATCATTCGGAACTGGGATGAAATGGAAAAGGTTAATAGGACCACATATATCAGATATGATGTGGTGCCGCTTGGTTTTGCTTCCGGAATTGCTGAAAGTCTATGAAAAAGACTTTTGTTTTTTTCTTCCCCCCAGTGTGCCAGGGAAAGTCTCAGAAATCACACATTTACCACATAGCAAATGTTTTGAGGTGTCTTATTTTCTTCACCATTCATTACACTTCTTTTAGATGCTTAAACATTCCTGGCACATACTGTGTGGTCATGAATTCTTCAGTCTGTAAGGTCATGCTTTCAGACCTTTCCTCCTGCTCCAAATTTTAAGAAAATGTATTTGTTGCGTTTACCTATTTATTTAGCAGCACATGGTGAGGACAGGGCCAGAGTTTCCTTCCTTGTGGTCACTGAGTTCAGCTTGATTAACATAAGAAATGCACTGTTGTGATTTTAGATTTGGCATCACACATTCCAGCAGCTGTGTGTGGATCCAGAGGATCACCCTGTTCTGCTGACTGAGGTGGCCATGAACCCCTCAGAGAACCGCCAGCGCATGGTGGAGACAATGTTTGAGTGTTTCAATGTTCCCTTCACCTACGTGGCCATGCAGGCAGTGCTAGCGCTTTACGCAACAGGGAGATCCACTGGTAATTTGATCAATTATTGTGTCTTTATAGGAATATTACTTATGTATTGTGGTGACTAGATACTCATGGATGAATACTTAATTAAGTCAAAAATGGGAAAAGTGTTATTTCATTGTGAGAACTTAATAGCAGTTTCTAATGTCTTGGACTTCTACCTGTCTCATCTAGGGATTTGAAACTGCTGTATGATAGCCATGTTTTCCTTCTTAGATCAAAAAGAAAATGTATTAATTGCCTTTTCTGCTTTTTTTGTTGAAGGTGTGGTGTTTGACTCTGGAGATGGAGTGAGCCACAGTGTACCTGTATTTGAGGGATACTGTCTACCTCATGCAGTGCAGCGCTTCCCTCTGGCTGGTGTAGATGTAACTATGCATCTTACAAAGGTATTCACTACCTTTTTTACATCTCCACACTGGTAATAACCATAGCACGATAGAAGGACAGACATACAGTAAATTGTTTATTAAAGGTTCACATCTGATTTTCATTCAAGGTCAGAGGCCTGGAATGATTGGCAATATCAATACAAATAGAACATTATTTTCAAAAGACAAAACGTTATATTTCGTAACATATTGTGACCTATTTGTATCACATAGTATGGCAGGGGTCCTCAACTACATTTGTTGAAGGGACAGAATTTTTCTAAGCAGACACTGTGGGGGCCAGACTTTTAATTAAATTTATATATAGGCCTAATTAGCCTACTATTGTTTAATACTTCACTTTCTTACTAAATTAATATGTTTTTATGAGCTTATGGCAGTGTGAAGAGATGCCTACAAAATATGTAAAATCCATAATGATAAATAGAGGGTGAATTAGAAAATGCTCACAGACCTCCATTAAGGAAGCTCTCAGTGCTCAATATGAAACCCACATTTCAACTTATCTCCACTAAAAACTCCTCCTCAGGATCCCAGGAAGCAAACAAAAATACTCAGTTTGAGACTTAATATGTCAGTTGGCCAAATTAACCCAGTTGACACCTGTAGTGTCTAATAGAAAAGCTTAATGGTTCTTCCTCATCTCCAGACAGCGCGCTGCAGTCAGCTCCAGGGAGTGGCCAGCCTGGCGACTGAGCAGCTTAATAATGGGTCCACAGAGTAGTAGGATGGTGTTTGAGAATAATTCGATTTTGGAGAAAGGGTGAACTATAAATTATACACTTTTTAGCTTGTTGCTAGGGGTTAGCACCAGCTGACTGGTGAACAGTCTCAGGGTTGACTGAACTTCTTCCTAAATCGACCATTTTGCTTGTGCCTGTGCTTAAAGCTTCTGCAGGAACAAGGAGTAAGCATGCGCACCACAGCAGAGATGGAAATAGTGAGGGAGATGAAGGAGAAGTGCTGCTATGTGGCTCTCAACTACGAGGCTGAGCTGAATCCGGGGGGGTCTTCCTGCAGAGAGATGCATTACACCATGCCAGATGGACAGATTGTCACTTTCAGCACGGAGAGGTTCAGGTAACTGTCTGCACGTCATTTCCTGTTTAAATGGACACTCAACCCAGTCAATGGGGTCTGTAAATGGAAATTTAAGAACTTTAAATTTCATGTTTTGCCATGTTTCTATAATAAGTCTCAGTAGCTGTTGGGTTATGGTGGGAAATGGATAGCTAAATGTTAAACAATACCAAACAAAAAGATATCTATAATAAGCACATTTGAAGTCAAGTCACATTTGATCTCATGTCAATAATATGTACAGAAAGAGAAATGTCTGGTGACTTAAAAAAAAAAAAAAATTGGCATGGAACTCCAAAAAATTGTTGTTTTGAGCCACATCAGTTAGTCCTCCACTTTGGTCCAGACTGAAATATCTCAACAGCTTTTTGATGGATTGCCATGAAAACAGATATTTAAGATGAATTCCCTGACTTTTCCTTGAGTGAGTTTGACATTTTGGTTGTAAGTGAAATATATCAACAATCAGTTTAGGCCCAGTCATTTAGGGCTAAATTAGGGTTTAATCAGTAGTGTCAACCTGACTTGTTGAACAATGTGAAAGGCCAACTTCATATCCAGAGTACCAGAGAGGCTTGTCCCACAGCTGCTGCGCACATGTCAGACTGTTAAGACTGACCAGCTGCCTCTTTTTAGAGCAGACTCCACAGACAGGGCAACTACCTTTTATGACAGACTACTCAAATAGGTCTACCACTCACCCCCTCTTTCATGCAGGGCCCCTGAGATTCTCTTTAAACCAGAGCTGATTGGACGGGACCATTATGGGATGCACGAGAGCATCTTCAAGTCAATCCTCAGCTCAGACATTGACCTGCGGCGCTGCTTTCTGGGAAACATTGTACTTTCAGGTAACTGTTGTTAAGGTGTTACACAACCGTCTGATGGTGCTGAGATGCTCCAGCTGTACCAGTAAATCAAAAACAGAGCTTGCCATGCTTTATACTTTGATTTGGATTTCATTTGGTTTCAGTTAATTTGATGAGGTTTTTAAAAATCTCTTGCTGAAGGTGGGAACACTTTGCTGGCTGGCCTGCCTGAGCGGCTCCAGGCTGAAATGAAAGGTCTGGTTCCCACCCTCATGGGGGAGAGTGTTCACATCACCAGCCCAAAGGACAGAGACTTCTCAGTGTGGAGCGGAGGAGCAGTGCTGGCGAACCTGCCCAGCTTCAGCTCTGCATGGATCAGTCATGAAGAATATGAAGAGTATGGACCACAGATTGTCTTCAGGAAGTGTTTCTGAGATGACTACTGTAAGGTGTGCATGCAAGACTCAAGAATTATTTTAATTTTACCAAGTGCAATATACCCAGAGCTTTAATACTGTGCCATGGACTGGTCCTTGTTCAAACGCTTCTCTTTTGTCTTTTTATGTATGGGTGAGTTTTTCTGTCAATCCTGACTTGTGAGCTCTTACTTGACACCAGTGGGTTGCTGTTGACCTGCTGCTTGTTTGATGCCTTCTCTAGTGAGACCCACCTACATGACAAGGATGAAATTTCTGCTAAAATTCCTGTCTGTCAATGTTTTCGTCCTTCAATAACCTTAAACTGTGTCTTAAGTTTCCCCGTTTTAGGAATGTATGTCTGTGTCTAAATTTAAGGGCAAGTATATTAATATTTGTGGTTAAGGGACTATAATTGAAGCTGGCCTTCAACTGATGCCTGCCAACTTTATTTCAGAATAAGCAGTTGAGGAACATAATGAAAACTCAATGTGCTGGCTATGTATTAATCTTATATTAAACAGTGTATATTTATGTAAAATTTAAAGTAAACAGCATTAAATGATCTTTATGGTGAATTATTTAGGCCCCTGTAAGGAAAGAAAATTGTTCTCATAGGGTGATTTAGTTCTCACAAATGTATGTCTTCATGTAATATTCCATCTTTTCAGAATTAAGATTTTCATAATATTTTGACACTTGTAATGTGACTTTTTCCCCTCACAATTACAACTTTCTGTTGCAATATTATGACTTTTTTTTTTTTTTTTAATATTAGATTTTTCCCCTTGCCTTTTCCCCCTAGCAGTGGCCCTAATAGTCAAGTCAATCAAATATGGTGACTCCCAAAGCAAAGTAAAACACAATTATACCTGACTGTTTGCAGTTGCTGCTATAATATGAACTGAAGAGGAGAAATGTCTGTATAGTCTATATTCACCAAATCAGTTAGCTGAGTCTCACTGATGGTTATTTTCCCACATGTTGATTCTCCACCTGAGTTGACCTTTGATCAGTGAATGTTAGCATGTAGTTTGGTAATAATGAAGTGTAAGTCCATGATTGGTAAAGGTGTGAAGTACAGTATTGGCCTACTATGTCTGTTGAATGAGCAGATGTTAATTGCTACTGCTGCAGGTACGTGTTTGTTGTGTCAAATTGAAATTCTCTTAAATATTTTTCTTTTTGAGTGTAGTGTTTTTTTCCATTAATGTTCTTTTTTTCTAAAATATCTTCTGATTTGAGAACAGTGGTTGTATGGATTTCTTTTTAACACTTACACTGTAGTGTTGTAGTAGTGATTTTCTATGAAAGGTGTGCCAGTGGTGTCAAAACAGCTGTATTTAGTTCATTAACATGAATTCTGGCAAGCCCTTTGTCAACCATTTACTTTGTATACTTTTTGAAAGTTATCTCTTTTTAATGAAGTTGTTTTGGTGCATGTAATTTAGTTGAACCATTTTGCATGGACTGCTTTGTTTGCATGTTTTTGTTTGTTTGTTTGTTTTGTAAACTGTCTCCAAAGGCATGGGGTTGTCATGTGACCTAAAGCTCAGCTCTTCAGTGGAAATCACCATCAAATGTGACGCCATTCTGAGCCCTACGAAGCACAGAAGTGAACAGCTCAGTTTGCTTTGTTTGCCGGGTTTAGTTTGAAGCTAATGGGCTATTTTTTCTGGGTCCCTCCCCCTTCAAATGTACTGTAACAGTCTGGAGTTTCACCATTTTCCACCCAACCAACAAATTTTATTTGTTTGTTTTTATAATAAATATTATAATCATGCTTTTGTGTTGTTCCTTTTTCTTCAGCAGGCACAGATGTCATTCAACGTAGGTGGGATTAAAACTCAGACAGTTCTTCAGTATTGTCCACTGTTGTTGAAGTAAATGCCTTCCTGCCTAAGCAGGAAACAAATGGGAAATAGTCAGATGATATTTGTGCTTGTCCTGCCAATGTCGTAATGTAGTACATTATATAAAACTCTTCTTGAATTGCCTTATTATTAATATGGTCTTTGAATTTATTTGTTTATTTATTTGTTTATTTATTTGAATTTTACAGCCTATGCAATCTACCTTTCTTTTGGACCAACAGAAACGTATTGCTAAGCGTTACCTGCAGCGCACTCTAGTGGACACCGGCATGTAATACGTCCCTGCTTGACACAGTGTTGCTAGGGTAACCAGTTAATCAACAGGCCGCTGTGGACGTCCTAGCTAGATTTCTAGGCACCAGAATTGTGGTTAAAGCTACACTGTCGGAATAATGTCGAGAGCTCACGCAGAAAGCGTCATGAAAACTATCATTCGTGAAATAGTGCAGGAATGTGCGGTGAGAGGACATGTGGTGTCGGACACTTTGGTGGCTTTCATGGTCAGTAACGAACTAAGCTGCTGCTTGTCAAGTTAGCTAACTAGTGAGCGGTAACTAGGTGGATATTAACGCTTCATTGTCCAGTCCAGTTCATACACACGCTGTGAGGCCACAGAGTGAACTTTCTTCCTGTTAGAGATCAATAAAAAGAAATGTTCTAAACTCTAATGTACTGCCATGTGTACTGTACATATGTATGTGTGTATGTTTACATACAGTTTCTTTTTGCATTGTGTTATCAGGTGAAGGCTGTAGTGCTGGACCCAAGAAATGGGTTTAATGTTGATCGGACACTGACCAAACAGGACATCCAAAGACTTGAAGAGGTGAGATTCTGTATCATGTTATTTTAGATCAACACCACTAACAGGTCATAATGGAGGTCATGAGGCCAAGTCTCCACCAGAATATTTTGACTAGACACTGCAAATAATATCTGTTGAAGGTTTTTAACTATTTAAGTTCTTTATGTTCTCTCTATTTAATTTATGGTCAATACTGAGTATAACTCCCCCCCCCCCCCCCCCAACATGAACAGCTAACCTTCTGCTAGACATAAAGTCCTGCTGGAGAAATGCTGAATTCTATATTTATTTTTTGTCTAAAAGTGACCACATTTAAACAGATTGAGTTTAGAATATTTGATTCAGCCTGCTAAGGCAAGTGTCCCTCTAGGTTGTTGTACGTGTCCTCAGCGTTCACACAGACAACACAGCGTGAATACTGATCCTTAAAACCACACTTGGTTGTTGTCTAATCTCCATCTGTAATGTGTCTTACAGCTCTGTCTGGATAAGCTGATGGAAAAGTGCAGCCCGTCCCTTGACACAATCAAAATGCAAGTGTATTTTGAGATGAATTACACCTCCCGACGTAAGTGTCACTGTAAGCAATAACATACAAATGCCCCGTGTTTCTAAAATTCAGAATTGTCTTTAGCATGGAATACAAAGAGATTAAATGTGCCGTTGTCATGAATGTAGTTTTTGGTGCATAGGCTGTTTTAAGAGCCTGATTAGTGTCTAAGGCTGCAACTAATGATTATTTTCATTATTAATGATCTGATCAGTTAATCTGTCGATTATTTGTGTGGTTGATTTATCGACTGTTTATTCTTTAAAATGAAAATAGTGAGCGAAATGCCCATCACAAATTCCCATAGTCTAAGATGACATCTTAAAATTGCTCTTTTTCAGTGGTATGCAGAGAAAAATGGTAAATCCTCAAAATGCCAAAAACTAGGCAGGATTCTTATCCTCCAACATTAAAGTCAGAGCTAAAATTTCATTCTATCTTAAATCATTCAGCCATAGCTCGACTTCAGACTGTGGATAACTCTGCAGCATGAGGAACATATTGCATCTGTTTTAGCTTTTACCCTGGCTGGCTGTTTGTTTTAGAATTAATTAGAATTTTTTATTATTAACTTTGAAACAATGCATATATATTCTGTTATAATATGAATATCATGACAAAGCAGGTACTTTGTGTGTTTGTGCAGGTGAGTTTCTTGAGGAAATCCACCGGGTGCTAGAGTCCAAGCTGAGCCCAGTGAGCAGACTGATCACTGACAGCAGGGTGAAAACACGGGAAGAATTAGACGCTTTGTACCACAAAATCATCTCATACATCCTGCTGCGCTCTGGCATGGGCTCATCCACAGACGTCAACACTGTGCAAGAGACTGCAGGTTTCACACTGACTTGTTTCAGTTTCTGGGGAACTATAGTCAGTGAAAGTACAGGGACACCATTAATGGGAGAAAATCCCTGCACATGCTTTTGGCCATGCAGTGTGCATTGTTTTGATGATGATCATGATGATGATGATGATGATGATGATGATGATGATGATGATGATGATGATGATGGGTTAAATGTGTAATGACTGTTGATTTCTCCTCCTCCTCTCTTGTCCCAGCTGCCCTACAGAGTGTCTTCCCTCAGACTGAACTAGGAGCCTTCATGGTGCTCTTAAAGAGGGACAAGCAGCAGCAGCTCAGTGAGCTCACCATGGTTGTCACAGGGATCCAACTCTTCAACAAAGCCAGCCAGAAGGGCGATGAGGAGATTGATCTCCATGAACTAAGTACAGTATACCAGCCTATTGCCATACAAAGCAGGTTGTGGTTGTTTGTTGTTAGGAAAAGTGCTACACACATGCTATTATTATGATTGTCAAACAATCTGTCAAAACTGCTAGCAGGCTGTATCTTTTAAAAAAGGCATATTAATAGATTTGACAGGCAGACCATAACACTCTGTGTAAAATACCACCTTCTGAGTAGATCACAGATTGGGGCTGGCTGGTTCAGGGAAGAACATCATATCCTGCCAACTGAGCATAAAGTCCTCTCACAGCAGCCAGGTTGGCAGCATTCAGTGTAGAGTTCACTGACATTCATTAGATAGTTCCTGGGAAGTGAGGTTTAAATCTGACATTCAAACAGTAAACTCTCTGCTTTTTGGAATCACTAAGTTTCCACATGCAGCTGTATTACATGTAAATTACATAGGGCAAGATTTTCTGCAGAACACACAAATGTATGCTTCCACACTAAATGTTAGCTTTCTGTCCTTCATGCAGTGCCTTCTGTGCAGCTGTCATAGTGGTTGTCACGACCCTCTGATGGAAAAGGCTAGGGATAAAGGGAAGCAACCCGGTGCCGTGATGTTAGAGAGCAAAAAACTGCGTTTATTGTTTAATGATTCAACCCCAAAAGAAAGGAATAACAAAGGGAGAGGGTGGCGGGTGGCAGCAAATCATAAAACAAACCAAAACCAGCTATAAAGAAAAATAAAAGAAGAAATTGATCTATCTACACTGTTTCTAACCTCGACAAAAATACAGGGGAACAGCCACCCATAAACCTAATGTGCTATCATAAAAGTTACCTGTGGTGTGGTGCAAGGTGATGTGTGAAAAACTCAATAAACTAACTATAGCCCAGCTCCCCAAACCTAGTGCCTCAGTGCAATTAACCAAACTAAACTCACTGGTAGACCTAAAAACAAAGCAGGATCTACACAGGACTCGCAAGCACTAACAGTTTTACAATCTTTCGAAGAGGCACAACGAGGCGAACTGATCACAGAATCACAGCCGCGCCGGGCAGCGACGACACACACTTTTTATAATATTCAATTCAATTTTCAATTCAATTTTATTTGTATAGCGCCAAATCACAACAGAAGTTGTCTCAGGACACTTTCCATATAGAGCTGGTACAGACCAAGCTCTTTTATCTACAAAGAAACCAACAATTCCCCCATGAGCAAGCACTTGGCGACAGTGGCGAGGAAAAACTTCCTTTTAACAGGCAGAAACCTCGAGCAGAACCAGACTCTGGGTGGGCGGCCATCTGCCTCGACCGGTTGGGTGAGAGAGGAAGAGCAAGAGAGGGAGAGTGAGACAGACAGACAGACAGACAGACAGACAGACAGACAGACAGACAGACAGACAGACAGACAGACAGAAATGCAGTCAGAGAGAGAGAGACAGAGACAGAGACAGACATGCAATCACAGTAACAGTGACAGTGGATGTAATAACAGCAGTAGCAGTTGCAGTGGATGTCAGGCAGGGCCAAGGCAGGAGACGCAGCTGCAATCCACAATCCAGATTCAGCCACTGTCCATGGGAACCTGCAAGACGACAAAAATAATAATATGCGATAGTGCCCGTATTGGAGCGTATGCTGATGAATGGAGGGAGGAGAGACCAGGTGGAACCACGGGATAGGGCAGTACACTCAGCGAGGGGACGGGTCGGGGACAGTCGGGAGGTATCTCTGAATCAGGAGCCGCCGCGCAAGGGAATCCCCGATGACGTCACGGTCCCCACGCTGCGGAACTGGAGATACTTATGAATGAATTAATGAGTTAAATGTGATCAGACACATAACGCCCGTAACAGTGGTGCTGCTTTTTTTTCCACGATTGAATGTCCAGATTTTTTTTAAAATTCAAATACAGATTTCAATTTGAATATTCATTTACAGCAATACAGCACAGAATACATACTCAATTTATACACAATTTCAATTTTCAAAAAGGTTGGGATGCTTATGTTCATGTGCTCACAAAGTGGTGAACCTCACTCCATCCTTGCTTGTGATCGACTGAGCCTTTCCAGGATACTCCTTTCATACCCAGCCTTGATACTATCACCTGTTACCAATGAACCTTTTGGAGCATTTTTTTGGAGTATTCCACAACTTTCCCAGTCTTTAGTTGCTCCCATCCCAGCTTGTTTGAAATGTGTTGCTGCATCAAATTCAGAATAAGCAGATATTTACAAAAATCAATGAAGGTGATGAGGTCAAGCATGAAATATGTTGCCTTTGTACTGTTTTCAGCTGAGTATATGTCAAACAGGATTAACAAATTATCATATTCTGTTTTATTTATGCTGTCTGCACAGTGGTGCAACAGGTAGTGCGCGTGCCTCACAGTAAGAAGGTCGCCGGTTCGATTCCCGGGTCGGGCCTTTCTGCGCGAAGTTGCATGCGTGGGTACTCCGGCTTCCTTCCTCCCACTGACCAAAAACATGCTCATTAGTTTGATTGGTAACTCTAAATTGCCCCTAGGTGTGAGTGAGTGTGAATGGTTGTGTGTTTGTGCCCTGCGATTGGCTGGCGACCAGTCCAGGGTGTACCCCGCCTCCTGCCCGTTGACAGCCGAGATAGGCTCCAGCCCCGCCGCGACCCTGAAAGGGATAAGTGGCATAGAAAATGGATGGATGGATGTTTTATTTACGCTTTACATATTGCCCCAAACTTTTTGGAATCAGGGTTTTTGAATACTGCCTCTGGCCCAAGCAGGTGCAGATGATGGACGAATGAAATATAGAGTTCTGTAACATGCCATCATATCCAGATTGTGAGAGAATGGTCCTTTGAACACAGTTGTATGAAATTGAAAAAAACAAAATTTTAGAAGAAGTCTTACATGATTACATATACACTATTACAATGTATCCAACACGAGATCCCGACCTCAGCATTCAGTATGTACAGTATCAGAGTCCACACCAGAGTGGCCTCAGCAGTCCACATGCCGAAGTATCTTTGGGCAAGACACTGACCCCCCCCATGTTGGTCGCTTTGGGTAAAAGCGTCTGCCAAATGTAATTGTAATTGTACATCATCATATGAGGTTATTTTCTTCACTTATGATCAATACTGTATTTGGTGAATATGGTACTTCTCTCAACAGTTCCTGCAGTTCTTCATAAAGCTCTTCCAGTCACTAGTAAAAGCATAGAACATGAGCTGAACATGTCACAGAGTTTGGCCTGGAAATACACAGCTGTGCTGGAGAAGCTAACGGACCCTGATGGTCAGCCTGGAGAATGTGACGTGCCCATTGCTGTGCTCAAACAGGCTCTCTACAACGTCAGACAGCATGAAGTTTTCCTCAAAATGTTACTGGTGAGGTAGCAGTAGCTGGTAATTTTGATTTGTAAATGTGGATTTATTGTAATTTATTAGCTATTATAATCTGAATTTATTTAAGGAACACACTGCTATTGTCACTTTCCAGAACACTCATTTTGTTGCTTATGAAGTAAAAGATGGCCAGTGAATGTGTTTTATTCCCCAAGTGAAATGTTTGGTAAATACAGTATGTATTTGCCATTTTACCACCAGGCTGACGCATGTTTATGTGCCAAGCACGTTGAAATCCTGCAGACTGAACTCTTGTCACTCATGAAGCTCCTGAAAGAAACCGTGAAGTCAAAGGCAGCTGTACCCACTGCAAAGGTTTTTGTAAGTGTCCGTTATCATGTCTTGTTAATATAATTATGTATAACGAGGAGAGATGTAATGTGCTGGGTTTTTGCAAATTGCTATCTTCCGTTTGTAATCCCTGGGCATGGGCAAGTATTTGTATAGCACTTTTCTAGTCTGAAGATCACTCACTTTTACAACACAAGTCTGCATTCACCCATTTGCACACACATTGGTATGGCAGCTAAGCCACCTGCTCATTACAAGCGTTATCCACTCAGCATCAGACACATCTTTGATGGAATGTGCGATGTAAATAAAAACATGAATTGCTTTAGTTTTTGTTAATTCTACTGCCTTGTTTTTATTATTCCTCATATTGTCTTTCAGCCACTGTTCAAGGACCTGTCAAAGCTGTGGTGTGGACTTCAGGATGAGGCTGAGCTGCTGAATATCCTCAATAACATCATGCTCAATCTGCAGCCCTTCATCACCTCTCAGGCTGAAATCTTTTCCGAAGCTTATTTGGACAGCCTGGTGGGGATGTCAGAGGTGAAGACAGATGAACAGAGAATGATTGAGTCCTCAGGTATGGCTGATGACACCAACAGACATGAGATGCCAGCATCTACAGTAATTAATTCCACATTCTACAAGTCTTACGAAACTGGACTACAGAGACAAAATGGCTCTTAACCAAGCTTAAATGCAGTTGTTTTTCTTCATTATGCCTTACAGATGATTGTATTGTTCCAGCTGAGATGAAGACACAGGAATGGCTCCTGCCTGAAACAGCAGCAGGCTTTAATGAGCTGCCTTTACAGTATAATGGAGTCTGTGGCTATATGCTTGTGAACAGAGATGGGCTTCTAATTCCAGGTATTATTCTCACGATTTGCAAACGTGATACCAGAAAGGTGTTTGGATGATCCTTCCTCCTTCTTTGTCAAAGGCATATGGGTAAAGACCTTAGCATGCTTCAAACAAACTAGGTCGCATGGAGTGTCATCTGACCACATGTAAAGGCAAGTGTTCATATCTGGCCACTCGAACATGGGACGAAAGCCTGCTGTCATAACCTCCTACTGGCTGCATCCCACTGCCTCTTCATTCTTCATCCATCCGTCCTTTTTTTGCTGCTTAGCTGCATCCAGGTTGTGGTGGCAGCAGGTTAAGTAAGGGAACCGAGATGACCTGCCATGTCTGCCAGATCTTCCTGGGTAATCCCGAGATGTTCCCAGGCCAGATAGTTATATAATGCTTTCAAGGTCTATGGGTTGACCTTGGAACATCCAACTGGGAGAGAGGGAAGCACACTAAACAAATGCCTGAAATGCCTCAACTGACTCATTTCAGAAGCAGCAGTTTACTCCCTCCCGTCCCTGTCTCTAAAGCTTAACCCAGCCATACTTCAAAGAAAACTCGTAGTGGCCACTTGTATCCATAATCCCATTTTTTCTGTCATTGCCCAACATTGATAGGTGAGGCTTAGAACCTAGATTGATTGGCTATGACTTTGACTCGAGTCACCAATCCATTGATCAAATTCCTGGTCCAACTTTCCCTCACAACAAGTCTCCAGTGAGTCACTTCCAAACTTAAGGGTGTAATCCACTGTTTTTAAGTAGGGTACATTGGCATCAGACTTGGAGGTGCTGATTGTCATCCTGGATGCTCTACACTTCCTGCAAACTGCAAAAAGCATCAATCCAGTCCTGAGGTCACCAAACCGGACACTCTCTGTCCCATTAGTTGTACTTCCAGATCTTGTTCACTAAAATCATTGACAGCATAGGAAACCTGACTGTTGGATTGGCAGTCCTACACAACTGTGCTGTCAGAAGGAGTATTAGAGAGGCTTTTAGATTATCCAACAAGAACTTTATCAAGAACTGACAAATGTCTATGGGACATATACATGCAATATGTAATGTTAATATTATTTATTCCCTCCAATCTTGTGATTTTTCTCAATACTAACATTCTGTTTAATGAAATACAATATAAATATCCTTTGTAGTCTGTTGTACCTGAAGTCCATTCTGTTTGAAATATTTGACACTTCTTCTGCAGGTAATCCACAAATTGGAGTCCTTAAACACAAGGAGAAGATCTATGTTTTCAGCTCCAAAGAAGCTGCCTTGAAATTTGCTTCCAGTTCAGATGACTTCATTGCAGAGGTGGCAGAGAAAGCGAAGCACTCACCTGAACTCATTCAGCTCCTCAGACTCCACCAACAGTTTTCCTCTGTCAGTTCATACTCTGAGGTCAGTAGTCCCTTCCATGTAGAGTATTCTCAAAGCCCCTACTTCAGTTCTGTAGCCATAGCTTTACCACAAAAGTTCCATGTTTTGGACAGGGACAATATATATGTACATTGCTAAAAGCACTCACTCAGAGTACATTTATTAAAGTCACCACATGTAGGTTTTTAAATTGGATCACTTCGGTTGTTATTATTTATATTGAGTATTTTTCATTTATTTATATAATCTATTACTACATCTGCTGGTAGTATTGAGAAGGAGGCTGACAGCATTGCACACTGCTATCTGCCCAGAAACTCCACCTTTTCACCTTCACTGACCTCAGTAGGAGTTTGGTCCAAACTTAGTTGTTGCTTTCTGGTTTTGCAGATGCAGCCAGGAGAGAGTCTACTGGTAAAGCCCATCACCAAGTGTGACGGCGGCACGCAGACTGACACCCATCCAGTGGAGGCAAATATTGACAAATCATATGAGTGGAATGAGTGGGAGCTGCGACGAAAAGCTATCAAACTGGTGAGCCACTAGATGCATTCACATGATGAATCATACTCAGTATATGGTTTTGGGAAGAAAAACTCTTCCCACTTTTTCTAGTATACCAATCAGTTTGGAGTCTGACATAAAGAGTCTTGTTAATTTAAACATTTTTTTTCTAGGCTGATCTCTGTACCAAAGTGACACACTCAGCACAGACTGATCTGAGCCACATGAGGCGGGAAAACACCACTCAGACCTGGCTGCCCAAGAACACTGCCTGTCAAAGCAAGAGAGACAGTGAGAGCAACATGGCCAAACCTCAGATCTACTTGACAGGTCTGAGGGGACAAAGAGACAGATCCATGGTCAAAACAAACCTGAGCAGAACTGTTGATGAATAATCAATCTGTCCAAAAAAACATTTAAATTACGGTAGTTAAATTTGTTTTAGTCTGTATTAGCGGGAATGCTGATTTAGCATTTGTTCTATCATTGTTCATTGTTCTTGCTTTTTGTATTGTGATGGCATACCTTCAAGTAAAAAAAGTTGGTTTTTTTTTTTCAATAAATTTTCTGTCAAATGTTTGTGATGTGTGTTTTAGTTTGTGGGTCTGGGTTTATACCATTACGCTATTCTTTGTTTCATTATCTTCTTTTTTTAAGGAGCAGTAGAGTCAAGTGTCATATGCAGTGAACCTGGAGCACTTTCAACAAGATGATCAGTTTGGGAGGGACTGAAGTTAGCAAAGGAGATCTCTGTTTTATTGAAACATGAACTGAAGAAGTCTCTTGGGTGAAAAGAACAGAACTTCAAGCATGTCTTAAAGCACTTTGAAGCACCATAATGAGAATCTTCAGGATGAATGAGAATCTTAGGATTAAGATTTGTACTTTATTCATCACAGCACACACATGCTACAGGGAGGAGGAGACTGTACACACGCCATGCAATGTGAAATTATTTTTTCCGCGTTTGACCCATCCTCGGTCTGTCGTTCCTCCGTGGCAGACCAGGAGCTGTGGGCTGCCAGCTGCCAGCCGATGCCGGTGCCCGCGCCCGTCCTTTTTTCGTCACCGTTGGTCAGGCGGTGATCTTCTTGCATGTTTTTAGTGGGGGTTATTTAAGGAGGAAACCCCGGTTGGACACGGGGAGAACATGCAAACTCCACACCTTGAGCAGCAGGCACTGAAGACATGGTGGAGGACACGCCACCCACAGGGATTCGAACTGGGGACCTTCTAGCTGTGAGGCGACAGTGTTACCACTTGTGCCACCTTGCTACCCTTCACAGACATAGCGGATTATTATTGTTAAACAGTACAGTAACTATCACCCCAGCAGTACATACAGTGGCATGCTAAAGTTTTGACACCTTTCAAAATTTCTGTAACTGTGAATCGCTAAGTGAGTAAAATAATTTCCAAAAGTAATACAGTTAAAGGTGACACATCTCTATAACATTTTAAGGAAGATGACTGTTTTATTTCAGTACTTGGTGTCACATTCCCTCTGGCAAGTATCACAGCTTTTAAGCACTGTTAGTCAGCTAAGAGATACTTTCGCCATCTTGCGTGCATTGTTGTTTTGAGGTCTATCCATAGATTTCCAATGATGTTTATTTCAGACGACTGAGGGCCATAGTAAAATCTTTGGTTTACACCTCTTGAGGTGGTCCATTGTGGATTTTGGTATGTTTAGGATCATTATGACTCCAAAGCTCTGGAAGACACTACCTGTCGATATCAGGGAAGCCAGCCCACTGAATATTTTTAAGAGAAAGCTAAAAACTTATCTCTTCACTTTAGCCTTTAACTAACTACCTATTGGTTCCTGATACAGGTCTGAAACCTATGTGCTTTCCCTTGTGCTTATACACTGCTGTGTTCCTTTTAAAATGTTGGATTTTACTTGGGGCGGCACAGTAGCGCAAGCAGGTAGTGTGTGTGCCTCACAGCAAGAAGGTTGCTGGTTCAATCCCTGGGCGGGGCCTTTCTGTGTGAAGTTTGCATGTTCTTCCCGCGCATGTGTGGGTTCTCTCCGGGTAAAAACATGCTCTTTAGGTTGATTGGTGACTCTAAACTGCCCCTAGGTGTGAGTGTAAATGGTTGTCTGTCTTTGCATGTTGCCCTGCGATCGGCTGGCGACCAGCGAGCCAGCACCTTAGGAAAAGAGAGCTGCAACCCTCCCATAGACTTCAGTTGAAACTGTGGCAACAGATGATTCTAAACGTTGAGGAATTCGAAAACTGAACTCCATTTATTTTCAGTTTCCCATGCAGTCATTTCATCAACTGACCTCTAATAAATCCAGTCAGTGGTGGTATTTTATGTAGCCAGCTTTTGTTAATGTTTATTGTAAGATAATAGCAAGTTAGATTCTAATTACAGGTCGCTAATGTAAACAACACTTCACTAATATCACCACCATAACCAGATGTCAGTTGGCCTGCACTTACATCAGATTAATTACAGTTATTGGTGTTTGGTTGTCTTACAAAGTTTATCTTTGGATATTTAAAGTTGTTGTTAAAATTAGCGACACTGAGTTGAGACCATATCAGTGCACCTAAATACAAATGAATGCTAGCTAGAGCTCAACTAGATAGCATGGCTAGCTTGTATCTATCAAGGTGTATCCCTGGTTAATTCAGTCAGTTCACACATTGTTTGTTAGACATACAGTCCATCAGTGACGGGTGATAAGATCAGAAGTATGAATGTGGACGATCACAGTATAAAGAAAATATAACTGCAGATAGCTAATTAACAGATTTTTCCATTTAAGAGCTAACATGTGAAATCACGGGAGACTGACTTTGATGAAAGGATCCAAAAAGCAGTAAGTTATACACAGCTCTCTATATACTCTAAAATAGTTAATCAACATTTCTAAACAACAAAAACTTAATATTATAGCCATGAAGGAAGGACTTATTGCAGGACTGTTAGACTGTTACTGCAATTTGGAGCAGTGGAGTGCAAACATTATATCCCACCAACAGTAACCCAGACAGACAGACAGACAGACAGACAGACAGACAGGCTCTCCTCCTGTGTGTGTGTGTGTGTGTGTGTGTGTGTGTGTGTGTGTGTGTGTGTGTGTGTGTGTATAAAGGAACAGTTCTAATACAGTGGAAGACATAGAAAATGGCTCCGTAGACTGCACAGCCTCATGTTGGGACCAGCTCTGGGGAGAGAAGACCTGTTAGTGAAAACAACCAAAGCACGTGGAATTGTATCCACTCTGTCTGTGCACAACCAGCAGTACTAAGAGACTGTTCTGAGTGCAAACCACAAAACTGAAGTCCTATTTTTAACAGTTATTAGATGGAGGACAATGATGGATTTAAGCTGCACAACACAAGTCATCATGTTTATGGCTCTCTGTGACTAATAATGGGGAAAACGTTCATTTTATTTCCCAGAAAACATGGCTAGTAAAATCATAAGAATGTCACAGAACTGAGAGATCTCATATTGATGATTCCAACTTTCTCTGAAAGAAGCACATGTACACTGCTGCTTCAGGGACACTGTGAACATTCAAAGTGTCCCCTAAGAAAGTTGAAATTACCAAAAGTGAGATCTTTCTCTCATCCATTAGTCCCTGTATATAAAGAATTGTTAACACCTCTACTGTGAAGCTGGAATTGGAACTCTAATCTCACACTCTTTAAAAAAAAAGTTTAGGAGACATTTGCTTTTGGCATATTCTTTAATGGTAATTGTTAATGCAAAATGATTTTAATGTTGCAGCTGGTAAAGGTGGACCTTTTTTTTTAACTAAAACATGCAAAGTAGCTTAAATTCTAAATGTAGTGCAGTATAGTACAACATTTTCCTGGATTTTGTCATACAGTAGAAACAGAAATAGCAGAAAGTGGAAATACTCAAGTACAGTACAAGTACCTTGAAATTGGACTTGTTTTCCCTGCCACAATGGAGGTGCTTTTAAGACAAAGATAAAACTTATGTGATGATTTTTTTTTTTTTTTTAATCTACGACTTCTTTTGCCTTTCCTGAGATGGCGGAGAAAGTGGACTAACTAGATATTAGATATACTGAACATAGTTTGCTCTGAACTGCTGACCTTAAGGGGACAGCAGAGTCCTCTGGTGTCCAAATCACGCAATTGCATTTCTAAAAATAAATAATAATGGTAAAATAAATAAAGAAATAAAAATATACCAATCTTCAGGGGAAAAACACAACGAGAAATATGTTCAATACGCCCACGTATTGTGCATTTTGAGAGCATTTTACCTGTAAAATCACAGTTATGTGAGTGAACACATATTTCTTCCAAACGTGTACAGAACTCAGAATGAACTCACTCACAGTATATTATTTACTGATAGAAATAAGGCAATTGCCTGTCTTAATAAATACATAAACAACGGAACATAAATAGTGATGAAGTTTGCTTTTGTACGGTTGTATTTTCCTGTTTACTAAAGAAAACTGTTCAAAACTTTGACCTTGTTCAATAAAGTTTTTGAAAATGAAAAAAAAAAACGGAATGGTCACATGACATTGCTGACTGGTGTGGCGTTTATTTGCTTCGCTGAGCCCGCGGCAGCATACCTTAAGTTGTGGCGTCCTCCCAGTTTACCAAAGTTCCGCCGTTAATAAAGTGCCATAACTTCTTTTATACTAAACAAGATGTCTGACGCAGCCGAGTTGTTGGGGGAGCTGAAACAGGAGGTCTCCTGCCGTATAGATGAAGCCAAAGCAAAGCTCCACAGACTCAGTCAGGACATATGGAGCTGTCCGGAGCTGGCTTACGAGGAAACTAAGTCTCACGACAGACTGGTCGCATTTTTCAGTGAGGAGGAAGGCTGGACGGTCGACAGCCACTTCAAACTTGAGACTGCATTTCGCGCCACCTGGGGAAGCGGAGGCAGCGAGCGGGTCAACGTGGGCTTCCTGTGCGAGTACGACGCCCTGCCTGCCATCGGACACGCGTGTGGCCACAACCTGATAGCTGAAGCCGGAGCTGCCGCAGCTGTGGGGCTCAAAGCCGTGCTGGAAAACACACGGAAGCTCCCTGTCTGCGTACAGGTACAGGGCCCCTGCAGAAGCCAGGCTAGGGCCAGGCGGCACACTCAGGGTCTTCACAACAGAATAAGACAGTACACAGCTAGAACACAAAAACAATAAATGGCGGTGTCCAACACACACACAAGCATGCAGCCTTCACACACTGTACCTGAGCACCTGTGATGTGAAATTACAAAGCACTTAGGGCCCAAACTCCCCCAGAAGAAAAATAGATCTTTCTTTAATCATACTAACTGTTCGCAGTCTGTAAATCAGCAAACAAAAATTCACACAGTGACTCGAGGAGGGAAAAAAATGAATTCACTTAAATGTTGTGATTTTTTTGTTGTGATTTTTAATTGATTTTCCACAACTGTCTATTATATCATTGTCATCAGTGTTCCTCTATGATTGTGCAAATCCTTTTAAATGCTAGAAACAACATCAAATATCCAGTCACTCAGAAACCAGCGATTTGTGTTTGTGGGGCCCTCTGTGTTTCTGGGAAACACGGGATGTGACGAGCGCCACCACTGGTGTGCCCCCTACATTCACTCTGCAGCAGCTTGAGCACCGCTCATTGATACCCTCTGCTCTGTAACTGTGGTGGGATGGGCCCCTCCACACACACACACACACACACACACACACACACACACACACACACACACACACACACACACACACAGACACAGACACAGGAGGAGAGACAGGTGAAGTGCAGATAATGTTTGCACTGGTTACAAACAGACTAGATAATGAACGACATGCTTCTGTGCTGACAGATTTGGTGTTTTTGTGTTTTTAGCTGAGTTAGACGACAGAATGTTTGGCTGAAACTACTGATGTCAGTGGTAAATTGGTTAAAAACTCAGAATATTTTTGAGGAGCTACACAAGCTAACACTCTGCTAACAGCTTCACTAGCCAGCAGCCAGTTTTGTTTTAAGGAAAACTCAACTCCTGGCATTGCTTCTCTTGTTCTCTGTCACTGTTCTGGAAGGAACAGGAGCAACCGGTGAACCAGCTTTAAAAGTGGTGTATTTTCTTTAACACCAGTGCTGTGGACCTAATTTATACTGATGTGAAGGGTGGTTCATGTGGATATTGAAAACTGATAAAGATTTAAAGAAACTTAAAAGAGTTTAAGAATAGAATTAGGTGTGGTGCTATTTTTTGTATGCAGTGTATCAATGATGCTGCTGAAATAGTACTGACACAATAGTTTGTATTGTTTCTGAAATATTGCTCATGATACAAAAGTCTCCAGAAGTGTGTGATTCAACTATTTCCTATGGGTCTAGTGTTCAAAAAGCAAAATCCCTATATAAATCACGGTTGCAAACATATCTAATTGGCACCCAGGTATTTTGATAATAATTGTATGTGTTTCTTCTGTGATGTACTGTGCAAACGATTTGAAGATGCAGAGATCAAACCATTAAGTAGAGTTTGGTCAGAATTCTGTCAGCAAGTCAAGTTGCCAACACATCAATTTCGGTTGCATGCAAATAAAATCAAGAGGGAGGTAGAAATAATGCCACACACCCCAAAGCCATACGGAAAGGGTTGCCATGGCAACACACAAACATGAGATGGCCTAATCAGATGAGAGCGCTATTCCTTATGTGGACCTACTTTTTTTGACAAACGGTGGCAAACTGTTTTGAATACAAAAAGATAAAGATAAGAAAACTGAAGTAAAGAAAGAACACACTGTGGGAGCATTGTTTTCTTTTGAGGACACTTTTCAGAGCTGATGGAAGAGAACAAACCTAATGACCATCTATTTAGTTACAAATGAATGATCTTAATGCTCTCAGTACATTTCTACACAGAAACAGTGTGATAGCCTACCTGACCCATCGTATGATGACACTGAGTTCAATGATCATTTTGAATGATACTAATGATCTCCACAGGTGACGGTCCTGGGTACTCCAGCTGAGGAGGATGGTGGAGGTAAAATAGACTTGTTAAGGGAGGGAGCCTTTGATGATATGGATGTGGTGTTCATGGCCCACCCCCTGCAGGATGATGCTCCTTATCTGCCACTCGTGGCTGAACATGAGTGAGTATGAAAGAAACAGTTTAATGTTTTGGAAATCATTGTGCATGGTTGGCACTAAAGGTTAGAGCGTTTGATTGCTACCCACGGCTGTGTTATGTGATACTTGACTTCAAGATGCTGGTCATTCATGGGAACAGAAATTGCTCACAGTTCATATGTAACTTCCTGGCTCATCCCATAAACTTCATGGTTAACACAAAGATCATTGAAAAAGTAATAATTGAACTTGTTTGAAGTCTGGAGCATCCTGCCAGCAGTCAATGGGGAGAATGCTTTTTCAAGTTTCAAGTCAAGTTTCAAGTCATTCAGTATGTTACACACATGTTGAACAAAATTTGCTCTCAGGACCAGCAATATCACAGTGGCAGTACCTCATTTAGCCTGTGATTAAAAATAAGATTTAGATGAAGAATAATAATAAATAATATATAAAAATAGGATAATAAAATCATAGAATCAGTTCTTTAAAAGTAATCAAAGCAGTAAGTATTTCAGGGCAGTTTTTATTTTATTTATTTTTTTATTTTTTTATTTTCAAGCAGTCCATAAAGACCAAAAAGTGCCTACAGTTCATAAAAGGCATACAGTTTCTAAGGAGAAGGAATGGTAGCAGCATACAGTTCACAGTCCTTAAATTCACAAGCCTCACCGCCTCTGGGTAGAAGTTGCGCTTTAGCCTTGTGGTCCATTGAGGCTGCGCAGCCTTTTGCCTGGGGGGGGGGGGGTTTCAACAGGTTGTGTGCTGGGTGAGAGAGACCTCTCATGATGTTAGAAGCACAGCTCCTGCATCTGCTGGCATAGATGTCGTCCAGGGAAGGGAGACTGCAGTTTGTAATTCTTTGAGCAGATTTAACTTCTCTCTGCTGGGCTGCCTTATCAGCTGCAGAGCAGTTCCCATACCAGACAGTGATGTCAGGATGTCAGTGTGCTTTCCACCACACACCTGTAAAAGGAGGTGAGGACAGCAGGACTGAGGCCAGCCTGCTTCAGCCTCCTCAAGAAGTACAGGCACTGGTGAGCCTTCTTGAGAATGTTGGATGTGTTGGTACTCCATGTCAGGTCGCTGGAGATGTGAATCCCCAGGTATTTAAGTGAAGATACCATCTCCACCTTAGCTTCTTCGATGATGAGTGGTGATGGGATATGCCTCCCCCTCCTAAAATCCACAACTATCTCTTTAGTCTTATCCACGTTGGTGCAAGTGTTGTTTCCTCTGTACGAGTCCACCAGGTCACTCACCTCCTGCCTATACACAGACTCGTCACCTTTGGAGATTAGTCCAACGACGGCCGTGTCATCAGCACACTTTACTATATGACTGCCCTAATACCTGGCAGAGCAGTCATATGTAAGGAGTGTGTAGAGGAGGGGGCTCAGTACACACCACATGTTAAACACAATGGTGGATGATGAGATGCCATGGACCTTAACAGACTGCAGCCTGTTTGTCAGGAAGTCAAGGACCCATTTGCAAAGACATGGTCTAAGTCCCAGGAGCAGCAGTTTATCGACCAATGTCTGCGTCTGATGGTGTTGAACGCAGAACTGAAGTCAAGGAAGAGCAGTCTGGTGTAAGTGTCTCTGTTCTCCAGGTGGGTGAGAGCGGTGGACAACAGCTGATACTGCTGTTCTTCCTGTATGCATACTGATGGGGCTCCATATTGCTGTCTACATTGTCCTTTATGTAGTCCATGACCAGCCACTCAAAGCTTTTCATGATTATTAATGTAAGAGCCACTGGGTGATAATCATTCATACTTTTCGTGGCTGAGTTCTTGGGTACTGGGATGATGGTTGATGTCTTCCAGCACACAGGAACAGCAGCTTGAGAGAGGGAGAAGTTGAAGATGTCTGTCAGCACACTGGTAAGCTCCTGGGTGCACTTCTTCAGCACTCGTCCTGGGATGTTGTCCGGACCTGCTGCCTTACGGGAGTCGATGTGCCTGAAATATGGGCCTGATGGTGGAGTTAGAGTTAGATGTCTCAAAGTGGGCATAGAAGTTGTTGAGGGCATCCGGGAGGGAAGGGTCACTGGAGCACTCTGCACTTTACCCCTTGTAATTGGTGACCGTCTTTATGCCTTTCCACATACTCCAAGGGTTAATACAGGAAAAATGACCCTGTATCCTGAGAGCGTAGGCTGATTTTGCTCTCTTGATGCCTGCATCCAGTCCTTTCCTTGCTGCCCGTAGGGCCTCTGCGTCCCCAGACCAGAAGGCTGCATCCTGTGCTTTCAGCAGAGATCGCACCTCACCGTTTAGCCACAGTTTCTGGTTGGGGTGTATGGTTATTTTCCTAGTGGTGGTGACATCATCTATACATTTGCTGATGTAGCCACAAACGGATGACGCATATTCTTCCAAGTCCACTCCCCCCTGACCAGTAGCTGCCTCTCGGAATACCTGCCATGTTGTGCATTCAGAGCAGTCCTGTAGCATAGGGATGGCCTCATTTGGCCACACAGTGATGGTTTTCTGTGCAGGTTTACTGTCCCTAGGAACAGGATAATGGGCGGGGGCCAGCAGAATGGAAATATGGTCAGAGAAGCCCAGGTGAGAATGAGCGACTGCTTTATATGCCTCCCATTTATATGATCCAGGGTGTTTTCCCCTCTGGCTGGCAACAAAACATGTTGGTAAAAACGTGGCAATATGTTTGTTAATTTAGCCTGGTTGGTTCAACCGGTGGTTGCGGTCAGCTCGGAAGACAACTGATCCTTCAATCTGGTAGGATGAAACCGGCATGTTGTTATATAGCCACGTTTTCATCAGGAGAAGTGCACAACAATTCTGCATTTCTCTGTAGCTGTTTAGACGGAGTCGCAATATGTCCATCTTGTTATCCAAAGAGCGGACATTTGCCAGAAAGAGCGTGGGAAGTACAGGTGTCCTGCCGGCTCACACTCCACCGCATTTACCCCTCTTCTGTCTCCGTGTACATCACGTCCTCATCCCCTTGAGCTGGTATGTTTTGTTGGTCATTCTCAGGATCTGCATTCTGCCCAGTAATGCTTTTAGCTCTGGTTATATTGCTATGCTACAAGTAGTAAAATGCAGCAGTTTGGCAGGGCTATATCTCACTAAACCTTTCCTAAAGTTAGTTTCAACACCTGTTACTGGTAGCTGAGAAGCTGCTGCACTACTGTGCGCCGCCATGTTATACCATTTTTGGGCTGCAGAGCATTTTCTGCTGTTGGCCACAGAGACAAATAGGCAGCTCTCTGAACACATCCATGCCACCAATTACAATTTAGCTCATTTTAGTATCTCAGCTGTTGGAAAGTGCTTATGTAAAAGACTTGCTACCTTTCAAGTAGCTGTTGTCTTATGTAGTGCTGGTCTAAAACTCAGTCATCATCATCATCATCATCAACTTCATGGTATTATATCACAGTGATGTGATCTCATTATGTTATCTTTTGTAAAGCAAAGGTTGTGAACCAGCTGTCGTAAAGTTAACGAGTCAGAGCTAAAGTTTCACACAGAACATTCAGTCAGCACAGGACAGTGAAACAGTGTTGCTTTAAAATTCAGTTTGATAATTCTGCACATGATTTGGCATACGTGTGCTCTGTTATGTATCAGTATTAGAAAATGTCATTATTATTTGTAATTAGTGTCTTATTGGTTCTGTCATGAAGACCAGCTCAGCTCTTTTGTTGTGATTTTGATGCTCTTACAGACCTCTGATCAAACCAGAGGAGCAGAGACACTGAAGCGTGGTTTGTCCTGTGTTTTCTAGTGTAACTATAAAGTATCACGGGAAGGCATCTCATGCCTCAGCCTACCCGTGGGAGGGGATCAATGCGTTGGATGCAGCTGTGCTGTGCTACAACAACCTGTCTGTGCTCAGGCAGCAGATGAAGCCGGAGTGGAGAGTTCATGGTGAACAACTGAACGGCCTCTGTGCTCACATGTGGCTCTGAGGAGTTTAGTAAGCTCTGATTGAATCGCATTGTTTTGTGCAGGTATCATAAAGCATGGTGGAGTGAAGCCAAACATCATCCCTGCCTACACGGAGCTGGAGTACTATCTGAGGACCCCCTCACGTGCTGAGCTGCTTGTCCTGAAGGAAAAAGCTGAGATGTGTTTTAGATCGGCTGCTGTGGCAACTGGCTGTGAGGTAAAAAAACATTTAATTACGAAGTGAGTAGACTAATTCCTCCAGATGTGTCCCGCTCAATGTGTCACCTTACTTTCTCCCTCAGGTTGAAGTGGAGTATGCGAAAAATGCTTTTGACAACATATTGCGAAATACCACTCTGGAAGACCTGTATGAGATCAATGGAAAGGCTCTGGGGATGGAATTCACTACAGATGAAGAAGTCCTGAAGAATGCTTCCGGTGAGAGGACAAAATGGAGTCTTTCTAAAAGCCAATAGAAGGCTGTGGACTGTAGATACAGCTGGATGAGGTGTGACATCCTGTGATAAACTCAGAAATATACATTCCACCCCTGTCAGCATTCAGTAGTTGAAGCATGAGGGAACTACATCTATTTATTGATCTATGTGAACATCGCAGTGACATCTCTGCAGCTGTAAAATACAGCTCAGTGTGTTTGATGAAAACTTCTTGTGTCTGTCATCCACAGGCTCCACAGACTTTGGCAATGTGTCATTTGTAGTTCCTGGGATCCATCCTTACTTCTACATCGGTTCTAAGGCCCTGAACCACACAGAGGAGTACACTGTAGCTTCTGGTATGTCAACAAGACAAACCTGTCTGTAAAATGTCATTCTCATGGGATAATTCCGGTTTATTAAAATGTGAGTTATGGAGTTTTGTGGAGCACAGTGTTTGCTCAGGGGCAGTACTGAAACGGCACTTGTGTTAGCCGCTTCATTTGTGCATCACCATCAGAGGCCCATTAATCAGCTGCATACAGTTAGGGCCATTAAAACCTGACACTTCTCAGTCGCCCTCCTTTCAGGCAACTCATTCCTGACTATTGCTGAGAGGAACGATCTTCTAAACCCCTCAAAAGACCCAAATTGTAATAAACTGGAATTACTCCTTAAATATGAAGTCTTTGTGTTTCCCGATTTTAAGTGCGTGTGTAACCCGTATGTGAGTTACACCAAAGTTGACTGCGCTGTGTTCTGGCGGCAGTGCTGGGCCCCTGGTCCTATCATTTATTGGAGCTGTGGCAATAACAAAACCACTGAAAACAATGAGCTGTGTATGTGTATGTGTGTGTGGCTCCCTGCAGGACTCACACAGGACAAGTTGTATAATTAACAAGGTACAGCAGTTACTTCACATTGAAATCACAAATAATTTTAGAAATGCATGCACGCACCTGCGTCACCATGCGGAGTGCATACACACACAGACTCCGTAACACACACGGGCAGGAGACAAAAACCCAAAGAGGGAGATTTAATGGAAAGGTCTGGAATGTTTAGCTGAAATTCATAAGCTGTGTCTGTATCAAACTGCTCCACCTGCTTTTCTCTATGACAGTACATATTGTGTTCAGACAAACTGTCTTACACTGACCACACAACCTTTTGTTGTACTTGGCATGTAGTAGTAGTATAGTATAGTACTATATGTATGCAGTACTATACAGTGTATTATAGTATGATACATGTATGTATCACAGGAACCCAACTTGTTCCAGAATCGTAGCCACCCTCCTGTTTGGTCCTGTGTCATCACAATAGCAATCTTAACACTGGAGTGTAACCTGTTTAGTAGAGGAATTCTGAAATACTGTGTGACAAGATTGGCTTTAAGCAGTGCATGTGGTGACAGACTGATATGTGTTTTCCCCTCTGGGCTTCTTCAGCACTACAAGCCTGTTGACCTGACCTGACTTGACAGTGGTGTCCATTTGTGAGCTGCTATGCCTCAGGATATTCCATGATATGTATGTCTGTATTGGTGCAGGATTTGGCTTCCCGTTGATGATAGCAGTTGTCTGGGTAATGAGCCTCCTCTGGCCTTTTTGTCAGCCTGCATTTGAGGGTGTGCAGGCAGCTCAGGTTTCATTTCTGGAAAAAATGTAGAGACCAAACCTCCAAATGATTGCCCAGTGAAAAATGTCTAATGAAACGCTTTAGCTTTGTGGGTATAACTTGATGTCTCCATCATTGCTGTCTTGGTTTTCCCAGACGAGCTTCATTTTTGGGTAATAACAAGTCAGACCTGTCTCCTTCATGTGTGGAGTTGGTGCTGACCCTCTCCTCCTACACATGCCCTGTGTGCACCTGTTGCTGTTTTTCCTTAGAAATGTGTTTAATGATAAAAAAAATGCTTTCAGACAGAATCAACTGAATCAGCCTTAGTTACCGCCACATGTTCTTATTTAATGTGACCAAGATTTTGTAACTTTTCTTACATCCTTGTCCCTTCTTTCTCTTTCTCTATTGGTATCTCATAAATCATTGTTACCTTATAAATCAATAAGACGTGTAAAGATCATGTTTGTGACTTTAATGCAGGTGATGACAGAGCTCAGTTCTTCACCCTGAGGACAGCGAAGGCCCTGGCTATGACAGCCCTGGATGTGCTTTTGCGTCCAGAGCTGCTGCAGAAAGTGAAGCTGGAGTTCACTGAGGCCAAACTGAAGGAGGACATGACGCTGACAGGAAACACAGAGCAGTCTGCTCAACACTGTTGATGCTGGTGGAGAAGCTGCTGCTGTCACAGCTGACCCTGCTCAGCAAACTCACGAAAACATGTTCAATGCTGCATCCAGGGATGAAGAATACTCTGCTGCATTTGAACCTTTTTCTCTTCATGTTGTAGTTGATCAAAAGCAGAGGAATGTTTGCCAAGTGCTGGTTGATTCCTTTGCTTGATTTTGAACATATGAAACATTTGATTGTGAGGTATTGTACAGCTGGCTCGAAATGAAGACATTTGTTTTTGCAGAAAATGTATTTATTATCATGTTTCAACATTGTTTTACAAGCAGGTAAAACAAAAAAAACCACTATGTTGAGAAATGAGGGATACATTATAATGAACCCTTTCAGCTCTAAATTGAATACTATAATTAGGTATTGCTTCACTCTTGCATCTGTCTTTCCTGGGTTTGCTTTGATGGATGACTCAGTAAGAAGTAGGAAGAGCAACACAGGAGAAGTCTTTTTTCCAGGACAGTCAGAAATCCTGCATTACATTTCACTGTGGTGTGTTCACACAGGTATAAGTGTGTTATCCAGCAGTGGAAGAAGTATTGAATTGCAAATCTAAAAAAACAAAACAAAACATGTATTTCTTTATGTTCTCTTTTTATCAAAACAACTTTCTTTAAGGGTATATTAATATGCATCACCCCTGTTAAATAAATCAATTACTAGAACTCACTACAATATAAGAATCCTCCACCACAAGTCCTGAACAAGTGTTATTATAAACATTTAATAAAATATGAAAAGTATCACTGGCCATCGGTTCTGTTGAAATTGAAAATTGCCAAATAATGGATGTTAGTAGCGATGTAGTAACTCCTTCAGGGTGTATTTGGAGCTATTGCTGCTGTTCTGATGGGTCCCAGGATACAGGAACACCTGATGTCGTAATTATGAGGTCCTTTCTCATCATTATGAGATAAGACTGCCAATCATTTTTTGTGTGGCTACAATACAATGAAACCAGAATTCTCCATGAAGAAGAACAATTGAGACTTTCAACTATAACCACTAAAAAAAGCAATCAGCAAATAGTAGATGCTGAAATGTTTGTTTTTATTGTTATGGTCATGTCATTAATCCCCCACTCCTTCTTTTAATTAGAGAACAGAGGAGGTTTGTTTCCACTGAAAGGTTAGATTTTAGTCCATTCCACCAAATCTGCCTGTTTAACTTAGTCTAAAATTTGACATAAGACACAACAGATGCTAGAGAAGAATGAAAAAAAGACAAGCAACAGAAGGAAGCATTTCAAAAGCAGCCTCTTCAAACCTTTGGGTGTGATCTTGAGAAAGGCCTCCTTTCACCTTCTTATCAAACAGACTCCAACATGTCAGATGTTCTGCATTCCAGTGGCAGCACCTCCCATTGCTCGAAGTAAGCCCATGAAGTTTTTGAGGTAAACAGTCAAACGCCTATGAGAAAAGCATTGAAATGAAGAATCCCATACACTGACTGACCAGGGAGTCAATATATATGTTCATGTTTCATAAAACAATGGCATTTCACAAAAAAATTGTGGGGAATACAACATTCAGATTGTGGAAAAGGCAGGACAACGATTCTTGTTTGTGATTGGACAGAACCCAAGTCCCTGGCAAAAATTCGACATCACTTCCTGTTCCTGTCGTGCACCACTCTCAGCAGTGTTCTTGCATGAGTTGTAAACTGAATTTAAAATGAGGGAAGAGGAGACTGAAATTAAAAGAGAATACTTTAACAAAGGAAATTCACATGATGTAATTCCCTCTATGCTCTCAACATATGACGTTAAAATGTTCTGTGGTACCCACCCGCTTTCATGTCAAAACAACCAATCACAGCAGCAAAGAGCGTCCCTCTGGTGGATCGATCTAGCACCAATCTGCCACACATCTGCTGAACAAATTCTTAACAGACTGTTCTGTCCAATCACAAACAAGATGTTTTGTCCCACTGTAATCTGAAAAGTGTTTTCTGAAATCTTGTGTTTTGTGAAATGCTATCTTCTGACCCTCAGGGCCACCGTAATATCTAGAAACAGGTCAAATGACAAAGCAAGTGCATCAAACCAAGAAACCATGAAGATTTGACAGCACAAACAGCTGCTGTTTAAATACATCATTGACTATTTGTTATTAATGACCCACCTTTAACACAAAGACTGAGCCACAAAAAAGAACTCTTGGTATATGAAAAACACAATCCACGTGACCATGTTACCCTCTGGATAAACTGTGTCAAGTGAGAAACACGCATAACCCAACACATGGAGTGATAAATCATGGACAGAGAATAACTTCTCATTACACAGAGGTTATATTTAATGCTGTCAAGTTGGACCATCGGTGCCAATTTATAGTTTTCTGTTCTAGTTTAGTGTCAAAGAATATCGGACCAATAAACTCTTCATTGAGAGAGATATTCAATACCAAAATCCCTGGCTTGGTCTAGACAACAAAAAGCCACGTCCATGTTGAATGTTTTCCAAATGATGGTTCAGGTCCAGAGCTTTGGGGCGTGATGGACAAAGGCTGCATCCCTGATTTTAACTAAAGCAGTTATAAATATCCATGTGGTCAGTCTAACAGGGTCAGTGTACCAGGGGACAGGAAGATTAACATTATTATTACAAAACAGAGCTTTTTTTGCTTGAACTACTGTCCATGTAAAAAAAAACATCAAGTACACATATACATCATCAGATGAAGCCAGAAAACAGTACAACAAACCACAGAACTCACACAAATTGCATCAGCAGGAGCATTTAGCAGCTGAAAAAGCAGATATTTCCTGGTGGTGGTGATCAAAACAGAGCCAGTCTGATGGCCACAGACATAATTCTAAATGGATGCTAATGTGGCTCTGTATCTTGTGGATATGTAAATAAGCAGCTCTTTGCTAAAAAGCTCACCCTATCAGGAAGACATACTGTCCACCCATTGACATTCTCTGAGCCATGTTAAGGAGATATTTTATCATTCTTCTTTTAAACACCCCCAACGTTTGAATGGTCGTCTGCATTTTTTGCTTCTTTTAATCAAAGTGAACCCACATTCCGTGTCAATTTTTTGTTAATGTTAAGCTCATGAAGTTGCTGTAAAACACTGTCCAGAGGATATGCCACTGTGCAAATTCATTTCAGCCTGCTCCACCAGTGTTTCCTTGCAAACAAACACAATCAATGCAGTTGTACCATTATTTTTTTATTTATCAGTGAATTGCAATGTGACAAAACAAAAAAATGAAATAAAACAGTTTTTAAAAAACAAACATTGTGAAACAGAATATACAGAACAAGGGATTTGGGGTTATGATCCCCCAGGCTGTAGTATTATTTTAGTGCTTTTTGAGTGTAACAGTAATCACTTAGGAAGTAATGTCAGTGCCAAGACATACTACATATATATATATAAAAAGAATCATTGCAGTCATACCACAAACAAATTGCATCACAGTTGACTTGGAAGCAAACCAACTTACTACTTTTCAAGTGATCACGTTGTTTAGTGCAGCTTGTGTGAACTTTACTGAACAGATTACGGACTGTATTTTCGTGGTGACTCATATTTTCCCTGAAATTGTCTTTACCCATTTATGTGGTATTTCAGTGAATCTGAATCTGCAACTTCAGTGCACCAGTCTCCACTATAGAATAAGTCTTTGTTAACCACTTTGAAAAGTGGGGAGGCAGATTTTTCAGACCTCTGCTAGTACTTTTAAGATCTTGGTTACCTACAATTTTTTTGAGTTCCTGTGTTAGGAGTAGATAGACCAGTAGATGATGTTGAAGAGGATGTAAGATCCAGGAAAAATTACCCGGGAGTACTTATCTATGGCATGTGTGTCAATCCACACGTTGCTGTAGGCAGTGGAGCCAACATGGCCAGTGATCTGGTCGCTTTCCATTGCCAGCTGCACCAGCATCCTCTCCTGTTTCACCCCATTCTCTCCTGGCATGCCATAGTTTCCTGTTGTGTTGACATCCACCTCACTGTAGCTGGCTGACATAATGCCAGGATGGGCCATACCACAGGTACACGGCAGCTGCAAGGAGACAAAATGTATTCAATGGCTTTCCAAAACATAACACGTCCACAAAACCACTTGTGAGTAATTTTTCACCTCAGAAAACTTGTACTTCAAACTATTGCTTCCAAGATTTTCACATTTCTTGTTTTGGGGGAAAGGCATGGAGATGAGAGACTGGTACTAACCCTCTCTCTGACTTTCCTCTCCTTGCGTTCTTGTAGAGTTGACAGGTAGTTGACTGCAGCGTACTCTATCACCGACAGGAACACAAAGACAAAACTGACCCAGAGGTAAATGTCCACAGCTTTGATGTACGACACCCTGGGCATGGAGGCATTGACTCCAGTGATGATAGTGGACATGGTAAGCACCGTGGTTATACCTGAAGCAGGACAACAAGTTCAGAACAGGTGACTTCAGCCTCATGTTTGATGTATTAGTAAGTGTTAGTGATAAACAAGGGTAAAGAGGGCACATTTGTCTGAGAGACGAGTACTATTCCTCCCGCTGAAGACACTGCTGTTTCGGCTGTCAGTGGGTCCCAATATTAGGTCACACAACAAGCCAAATACAAGTTTGAGTTCACTAAAAACATGTGAAGAATAGTTACCTGGATTATGGAAGTTATGAGCTCAAAGTCAAAATGAATTGGGAGTTGAAGCATCTATTAAATTTTAAATGAAAATAAAATTGAAAGTAATTTATTGACTTTGAAATTTCTTTTTCCATTTGTGTAAGCATTCATTAAGTGATTATTGTGGTTTTCGGTAAAACAAAAATTGACAAGTCAATTTTATCTGTATTTTATTTATATAGCCTAATATCACAAATGACTTCACAGTCTGTTCAGCATATGACACCCTCTGTCCTTAGACCCTCCATTAGGATAAGGGAACACTCCCCAAACTAAGAACTGAGGACTAAGCCAGCAATCATCCAACTAATGACTCCACCAAGTAGCTAACCACAGCAAAGCACTCTCACCCAGCGGCACTCTGGCAGGGACGGCCCTGCGGTCGATCCAGAAGGACACCCAGGACAACATGACCATCAGAGTGGCAGGGAAGTATGTCTGCAGCAGGAAAAAGAAGATGTGACGCCGCAGAGTGAAGTTGATGTACAGACGATTGTACCAGCCTGGAGAGGAGAGTAAGTTAGAAGTTGCATAGGTCTAAGATAGTGTAGGCCTCCATCAAAAGACAGCTCTGCACTTTTTGTTAGTACCTGTGCTGCTGTAGAAAGCCAGCCTTGTGGTGGTGTGGAACTCTTGGATGAGGAACTGGGAGAGAGAAATTCTCTCATCTGTGTTTAATGACCTGTTCCCTTTTTTCCAGTACAGCATCAGGTCATCATCTGTATATGCATCTGGAAAGACAAAGAGTATCTGTGGCACAAATTCTATTGTAACTAATATGAAAATAACACCAGAGTGAAGGTTCGCTCAAATACAGTAACAACACCCTCTACAGTCTCCAGTCTTTAGTAACAATTTAATGACATTTCCTTAATTTAGCATATTCACATAATAATGAAATAAGTAAAGACAGAGCAGTATCCCACAGCTTCTGCTGCTACAACAATACTAGTCTATGGAAATCAAGAGAATTATCAGAATGCAGGTTGAAACTGTGTAACTCTAGAGGAGAGGAAAGCCACACTAAGCTTGATCCCATCAGTCACTTACAGCTCTCTATCTCCAGAGAACACGTCTGAGTATCCAGAGGAAAGTGACTCAGGTCCATGCTGCACATGGCTGTGACTGTCACCCTGCAATGACAAAACAACAGTAATGCGATGACAAAATACTACTACAGAAATAATTATCTCAGCTATATCAATGGGATATGAGCATAGTTAGTCATATTTATTTTTAAGCAGTCAGTAAGAATTACTATTGTATTTGTTCCATAGCACAATACAGTCTCACTGGATCTACAAAGGTTGCTCTTCTGGGCATAGGTGATCTAGAGTTACGCTACATAACTAAAGTTCTATTCTGCACAGACTTCGCCCTCTAGGACTATCACAAGTGGGACAAGGGCAAAGCACAATGTGGTCCATTCCCCACTGGGTCAGTCCAATGGGTTTGGGTTATATCTTTAACCATTTCATGTATCTGCAACAACTATAAATGAACGCTAACAGTAATAAAAACAGCATGTACATTAACTAGAATTCCCTTTGTGTTCCTTTCTACAGGAATCACTCTAGCCCAAAATATACAACATCTCCTTCCCTCTTGTAATAGATGTCCTGTGGAATAAACGATTGAGAGATTACTCAGGATACATCTGGAAGATATCACCTGTGAAGGACAGCACATATCCTGCAGGTAAATGCACAGATACACTGTAACATATACAGTAATCAGTAATATCAGTATATCAGTAATATATATGAGTGTTTCCACTTCATTCATTCAGTCACTGTGGCCTGCTATGCCTTCTGGGTAATTACTTGGTACCCAAAAGTAGAACTAAGACTCAGACCAATCTGCTTCCTGCATATCCCAAACACATTAATTTCTGTATGAACTGCAAAAATACCGTACCTTCAACATTAGTGCAGAGTTTACTTTTGGTTGTTAGTGTATTTTACGGAACTGGGACACACTTCCACAGAGGCTATCAGATAAATATCATGTAGCATGTATTCAGAGAAAGCTTTGGTTCTGCTGGAACTTAATGTGAATGTTAAATTGAACATATTAAATTTACTATAATCTGTTTTTATAGACAGTTATGGTAACTGACAGAAACTGATACAACGGCTAATAATGATAATCATCCAGAAAGAAATACAGTTAATGTGAGGATATCAAGATGCAAAACAAAAGCGACAGTTCACCTCTTTTTTTTTTCTTCTTTTTTTATTGAAACAATATCTTTTAGCCCACCTAAATTTAGGTGTTCAGTGAACTTTGAAGTTCAGTGGACACCCCAAGAGGCAACAAGCTGAAAACTGTATTTGACATCTGGTTTTAAGGGATGAACAAATTTTGACTTTTTGGGGGAATTACCAGTCCTACAGGATCATAGAGAGTTAAATGGATTTTGAGGGACAGTTGATATTAAGCAGAGACAGTGGCTCATTGGGGATGTTAGACTCATAACACCAACTATGATGTTTTTAGTATTGCATGTGTAACCTTCAGCAGAGAATGACCCCTCTATATTCACAGGCAAACACTGCGTCAGTCAGGGGTTTCAGATGAGATTTAGTTTCCCCACTCAGAGATGAAAAATGAAAACACGTAATCCAGCTCACAGGACGAAAGAAGGCCACACAATCTGCAGGCCAGGTCTACAAACTGTCATCCTTACTTGCCAATCTGCTTTAGCCTGGAAAATCTCCATCCAGCACCAACCCCATACAGATTAACCCAACTCATGGTTGGGCATGGTTATATCTACTATTTACCATCAAGTGCTCTTCAAACATACACATAGTATAAATTCACCAGGTAGCAAAAGGCCACAGTCCACATCAAGATCAGGATCAGGATCTCTGATTGAGTCCAAAACAGATGACAGACTTAAGAAAACAAGAGTTCTGTGTGATTTCATGTGTGAGATGTGGATTTATCTGACCATTTCTACTGATTATTAGGCTCCTTCTATCAATAACATAACTATCAATCACCCTCAGCCATAACATTCAAATGTTTCAGATCAAATAGTGAATGTTGGTGAATGCAGACTTGTAGATAATGATGTCATCATTTGAATTTGTCCCAGTCTGTCAGGAAGGCAGGACTATGCTTCAGTTTTCACAACAGGAGGCAGATGGCCAGCTGTTAATCTCTGCCAGGCTCTGTAATGTGGATTACAACATCAACTATCTTTGCTGGGAGCCTTCTATCACTTGCCAAAATTACAAGGTCTTGCTCAGCAGTATTAGCCGTCATAATTGGCACATCTCTATGCCCTTAAATACACATCTTGTGCTGTGGCAGCTGGTGCCACTTTGTCTTGGCAGGACAATCGATAGTAATTACATCCCATGAACACCCACTAACACCATAACCTGCTCCAGTGAGTAAAGCATTATCTATATTCAGTGAATATTGGCCCCCACCTTGCCTATGACTTGCTTTGTTTCTGACGGTGAGATGGGACTAGCTTAGGATGAAGAGTGAAAGCAGGGACAAACAGCTAGCCTGGCTCTGTGCACAGAGAAAAAAAATATCCCAATTCTCAAACTTATTTACACAATGTATAAAATTACAGTTTGTGATTTAGGAAGAGTTAAGCTTTGGAACTATTTGCCTCTCTGACAAACAACAGTGTATCCATCTGGCCATTACTTTTGGGCAGCTCCTTGGGTTGCCAGATCCAGTCAGCGAGTAAGTTTTAATATGGGCCTTCATACATGTTGAGTGTTGGCCCCGCTGACAGGGCGAATTACCTGAGACTGTAGAGGACTTTGCCATCTGGGTAAACTCGCAGCATGACATTGTCAGTGGTGGTATCATGTGTGAAGGACTTCTTAGAGTGGACAAAAAACATATCTGGTACCCAGATTTTCTTCGCTAGGCGGCTATCGAAGGTCATGCTCTGGTTGTTGTTGCTTCTGAAGGACAGTCGTTCATCCTTCCAGTAGTGCCTCAGATACAGGGTCATAGTAAAGTCCTTAAAAAAGCAAATTCATGCGTGTTACAGTACTTACTTTCTCAACAAAGTATATACATGAATGATCTTACTTACAGTTTGGTCCAGACATACCATATCAACCTCTGAAATAGCATCCAAACTTTCAACCTGAACATCCACTCCAACTGGAACTGCAGGCCCTTAAGGAATATGTTTACAAAGATGCATTAACCTGCAATTTACAGTCGTGTTGACATGAGTGTTATCTTTAAATATAGCAGTGGACAGCACAGTGTATGCAGATGTAGCCTGGGTTTCAGGTTCCATACATTTTCAAAACATGGTGATGTAGCATAGAACTAGGGTTATACTTGGTGTGAACAATTTCCTGGTTTGAAATTAAGGTCTTACCTTTTGCATGACTTGAACTGGAATAACATCATTGCATTTTTAAAAAACACAACACCCAGCTTTAAAGACCTGTTTGCGTTGCCATCTAGAGGCTGCTGAATGCTCTCTTTATGCTCAATGCAACAATACTTCACATTGCACTACAGGAATACAGTGCTACACCAGGCTCAGCTCTTGACAGGAGACTGCCCTCCCATGAACATAGCAGCATCATTTGCTCAAATGAGTGAAACCGAAAGCTTGAGAGAAGTTCAAATCCTGCACATTTTTCTCAAGTGGACATCAGTGAGATGTTAGAAAACTTGTCAGGTGCAGCTCCCATGAATCTGATGTTGGAAGGATTTCAAATGCTGGAACCTTAAACCTAAATCTAGTCATTTTTGTGTTTACTTAGTGACATAGAGATCTTTGTTTAAGTTATTCTGTTTTTTTGAAAATCAGGATAAGAACCACTTAGGGTAACACTCTTATTGTGTATGGGTCAAAACCCTAACCTCAACACAGACATAAACCTGGGAACACGGGACAGTGGGAACACGGGGACTTGGGGAACAATGTAGAACTGTGGGACATAGGACTCTGGGAACATAGGATATATATATATATATATACACCATGAACACATATGCATACCATGAAAAAACAAACATTTTATATAACAACCCTACAGTAACTAATCAGACTGAATCCAGCTCAAATATACAAATATAGTGATATAATCAGCTGCAATAAAGACTGACCAAAGTATGCCATTAACTGAGTAAAGGCTTTTGAAGAACTCCATGTCAGATTTCATACTAAGAGGGGAAATGCACATGTAAGAATTTAAAAAGCACAATGATTCAGACTTTGAGCACGGCGATATTATTGCAGATTAAGACGAGAGTTATTGAAACCTAAAGCTAGACTGTTGCTGCTTGATAATTAATCACTAGCCCACACCAGCATGGTTCAGACATAATCCTACTCTGTTATGTCATCTCTACAAGCCAGTGCTGGACTCCCAACTCCCACGTTTGGATGAGCATATAGATCAGATGGTGTGGTTTGTGGTTTAGTGTAAAATCAAAAAGAACATGTGGGTCATGACTTGTCTGGACACTAAATTAATACAGATGCATCTCTGAATAGAGATCACCGTCCACTGGCTGCCTACATGACGACAGATTGACACAGCTTCATTTAGTTCAGAAAGATAAAACTCCTTACCTCCAAATCCCGGTCGCATTGTAAAGTCATGGTCGTCTATCCTCAGCAGCTGCTCTGTCTTCGTACCCCAAGCTTTAGTTATATCTGGACTCCTCTTCAATATGGGACTGAGGGAAATGTTCGGAAAACAATTATTCAAGAGTTTATTTCTCAACTACCATCTGTGAATAGAGTCATGTTGACTGACTGATTATATTGTTAATTGTTTTGCATTTAAATGATAATACATTCCTAATGTGCATCAAGTCTATTCTATCAATGCTTCTGTAGAAATATTATTATTTTGCCTTTATGGATGGACAGGAGAGTGACAGAGTGGAAAGGGGGAGAAAGAGGGGACAGAATGCAGCAAAGGTCGGAAACAAACCCGGGCCGCCTTCAGTAAGAGCACCGCCTTAGTACAAGGTGTTTGTGCTCTACCAGGTGAGCTACCCTGGACCCTGGAAATTCGATGTTGAGAAACCAGCTCACTTTCATGTTTCTGGGGTGTCACAGCACAGTTGGCAATCATCTTCCAGCGGTATGTTTGTGAAGGTCTGATTCAAAGTTAATTGTTAACCTCAGCATATTTCAACTTGCCTACACGGTCTTTGTCTCACAAACTCTTGGTATGTGTAACCAATTAGCTGTGATGCACAGAATAAACTGACATAAACAATATACCTATAAAGATGGGCAAACCATTTGCTCATGTAACACCATTAAAAGAAAGACAAAAGTGAACTCATTTCTTGGAAACAAAAAGGCTCAATGTTAAGTGCATATGAACAAAATTTCTGGAACCAGAATCTCATTTCCACTTGAAATAAGACTCAAAGTTAGACTCTACTGACTGGTCATGACATGCATGACATGAAGACATTGCTTAATGGGATTTTAGGTTCCATTTTAAATAGTCAGTATATTGCAATTACATCGCAGTATGTCTGATAAATGATCTTAGTGGCCACATTAATAGGTGCACCTTGTTCTGGAAACAATGTGAAGTCTTCGTGACATGGATTGAACAAGGTGCAGGGAACTTTTGTTAAAGATGCTAGTCCATGTATAAACGATCAAAATTTGGCAACACCCTCCACTCTTCTGCTGTTCAGTTTTGGTGAGTCTGTGCCCACTGTGTCCTCAGGTTTGTGTTTTTAGCCAAGCCAACAGGAGTGGAACCAGGTATGCACTAAATAGAAGAACTCTTGCAGTGTGTGGTTAGTTGACTTACACGTCACCATCCACACAAAAAACTGCTGACTGCATGCTTTTTGTTTTTTGCACCATTCTCTATAAATTCAGAGACAATTGTGTGTGTAACATGGTTTCAGGTTTGCTGTGTGTCAATTATTAAGTAATTTGAAATATGTGTTATGTGAGCACAATATGACCTACATGGGTTCAGATGTTAAAAGTACAGTCTGGGGGTGACCCTATAACTCAGTTGGTGGGGTGCCCTGAAACATATCCCAATTAATAATTTAATTTAATGTCTTTTCTGTTCTATGCTGTCATCAGCTGTTCCAACAACAAACTGAGACTTTGCCAATAAAATGCAACCATGGCACAACACTAGCCATCACTAACAGTGAGACACCAGCTGCATGTCTCTTACTAGGTGGTCAACTTTCTGTTTCCTGGCAGAAAATCTCCTTTTAGAGTGTCATGTATTGCAAAGAGTATTCAAGGGTTAAGTGAACTTTTCAATGTTGTGCACACCTGACAATGTGCCAGTGGTGGAACTTTGCAGTGTGGCTTGTGGTCATCATATTGAGTTTATGCGGCACAGGTAAATAATCTTCGGAACTTCCTAATTCTGAGGATAAGAATGGATTATACTGGGTTTACTAAAATACACAAAAGCAGCCCATCCTCCTCACCCGATACTGCTAACAATGGTGCGATTAAAATGTTGACCATATGCCTCTAAGCCCACTTATGAAGCTAAAATCTCCACTATATATCGTTCTCCTGCTCAGCCTCTGTTATCATTCTACTTGGACTGAATGGATTCGAAATAACCAAACACACATACCTGCCAATCTTGCGACTGGATCTTTCTGTTAGAGACATTTCTCTTTTCGATCTGAAATGGGAAAAACATAACAGAAACATGATTTAGGAAAGCATTGTGCAATATTAGACAGCGCTGAAACTGAGCTGGGTAAATCTTGAAGGTGATCTTGAAGGTGGGCATTTTGAAAAACAGAGTAAAGATTTTGGAGCTCTTTGAAATGGTGGTGTCATTCTCATTCATTACATAAACACATACTCTCAACAAAAGAGGGAAAATCAAATATTTATCCAAGACAAGATGTGTGCTTTAAATAAGCCTCAGGAAACAAGGTAACCTGGACTCTCACCCCAGATGCCTACAGGAAATTAGGTAACATTATGAGATATAAACACAAAAACTCAGTGTGAAAAGTTAGCTTCATATAACAGAATTACCAGATGACTGTAATTCTAGTTACCTCCTTTATTTTAAGTGGTATAATAAATGTTACAGTCTAATGGCTGCCAACACCTCTGTAAAATGAACAAAAACATGACTCTTATTATCAGGTGATTATACACTAATGAAAACACAACTTTGAATATATAAATTCTGCCAATAAATCTCCTTAAATCCTACACACTAGAACTTTACCTTAGTTTCAGCCTCAAATTTTTACATTGGTGTCAGATCCATTCAGAGGAAACTGAATTCACCAGTGCTGGCTGAATCTGTTGCTCAAAAAATTCTTTTGACCATTGGTCATTTATTCAGTTTTTATAATCATTTATATATATTTTTCTGCATAACCTGTTACATTTCTTGTTTATACTGGACTATCTTACACTTACCCTACTGTAACTTTTCATAGACTGGCAGCAACAAAGCCCAAATTGCTCAGCAGAATGTGATAAATGTAACAAACATAAAAGCCATATATATATCAGGTTTTCTACATTGTTTTTTTTTTTTTTTACCATTTTTAATTTAGATGCATTCCATCATCTTGTCTTACTCTCTTCTTTTGGAGTGGTTTCATGGCAGCTGACTGTAGGATTATTGCTGCCAGCTGTTTATCTCGTTGAGCCAACACCTAATAATCTCGGTAGCAAATGGAAACGTGCATTCATTTGCACTTTCTTTTGCCAGTTTTCTTAAAACTTTAAAATTTGTGCTACATTTGGCAACTTAGCTTATGTACTCTTCCCTCATCAGTCCAAACTTCACTTACTATGACAATAAGCTCATATAAACACATTTTTCAATCATTTTGTCTGTATTTATTCATAGTGCAACAGCTACAGCAAATTAAATCCTCTTTATTTTTTTCCAGATTCCATTTCAATTTGTCTGAATTCTGCATTTTATGACTGAAGCTCATTTTGTCATCATGAATATCAATGAATTTGATGTAACACAACGTTGTAGTATTCTGCTGGACAGGACAGCCTCCACATGCAGCTCAAACACAGCAGGTAAGTGGGTCTAATGGAGGCTACTCTCATATTCAGGCAACTCTCCTTGTTTACAATACCTGACCAGAAACACATGTAGTTTTTTCTTTTCTTTTTTTTTCTTTTTTCCAACAGACTATCTAACTCTGCTCATGGCCACAAAGTCTTCAATAAACTCACGTTTTACATGTGTGGTTCATTATTAGAAACTAAATCCACATTTTGGCAATTTCCGTGATATTCTCCTGTATTACCTATGGTAGATGTGAAAGCACAGAGTAGAACCGGCTCAGGAGCTAAGCAATTTACTGCTGTGAATGAGGTCAGCAGCAAATGTATGTTGGCCACTCAAAAAAAGGCCAAAAAAGAAAAAAAAACTGTATCAATTTAAATGCACACTATATTGGATGACAAGGAGGCCAGAACTGTCTGACGCGCATCAGAGTCCATTATTTCCTGATAATGGACACCTCAAAGGTCATTATCACGCCTAAATTATGGTCACTTGCCAAACAACGACAACAAAAAAGTTTTACAATCAACATCAAGTTTTTCACAACACATAACTCAGTTTCCCTGGTAACACCTGAAGGTTTGACTAATACCTGGAACAATCATTACCATCCCATAAGGTTCTTATGCTATAGAAACATTGTTTACTACTCCAGTAAATAGGATTACAATAGGATACCTTAGATACAGCTTGGCAACAGGAAATATTTCTAGTCCAGTCAGATATTGGACACTGCTCCCCTCTCTATGGAAGACTAACAAACAAGAGGAAGTAAAGGTTTCTTCAGCTGATTGCCTTTTCTGCTTTTCAGTTTAAGCTAAGTAACTCCAACCTCTTCAGTCTCATCCAGAGACCAACTTGCTTCCACCGCCCAGTGATCACCTGAGCCTGAACCTACAGAAAACCAGTGTTAATTTTATCAATGAAAATTCTGAGTGTTTGTTGACGTCATTTTATTGCATGACAAAATTGTAAATGAAAAAAATATTGCTCACAAAAATTACAGCGAAATCTCTGTTCATCATTCCCTGATGACTAAAGACAAGATGAAAATGTTGTCTGTGATTGGTCGGACAACCTGGTTGTTATTTTAATTTTTAACCAACCACTTCTGCAAGTCCAATTCTCTCACTGCCCCATCTCATTGGATGTTTCAGCAGCATGTCAGGTGGGAAGGAAGAGAGGAGACGACCTATGGAACTTGGTCTCTTATATTCCATCCGAAAAAAAGACTATGTGTTTCATTTCCAATGAGGATTGAGCAGTTTGCGGAGTCAGTGCCACTCACTGTCTCAAGTCAGTCTTTGAGCAAACTAAGCACTTTTGCCAATCAGTTTTAGGTTGCTGTGAATGTGTTTTTGATGTTAATCTATGCGTTTTGCTCAACCTCCTACCAATTTTAAAGATAACAAGCTCTGGAGGGAACTGCTTTTTTTCTGTTATCACTGTGTTTTTTTTAATAATTTGTATTTCAGAGGAGTCTTGTTAAAAAAATGACCCCCAAGTCAATGAGTAGGAATTGGACCAGATTATTTCACAGTATTTGTATTTGGACTCATAACACCACTGCACTTTACAAAAAAGGACAGAGCAGAATCTGCTCAGGAGGCTGAGGTCTTTTGGGGTGAGTGGGGCACTCCTGAAGACCTTCTATGACTCTATGGCCACTGCCATTTTCTACGGTGTAGTCTGCTGGGGGAGCAGCATCACATCACTGACAGGAAGACAAACTTATTAGGAAGACCAGCTCTGTCCTGGGATGCCCTCTGGAACAGGTGGTGGAGGTGGTGGGGAGAGGAGGATGACAGCCAAGCTGTCCTCCATGACAGTCAATGACTCCCACCCACTCCAACACACACTCACTGCACTGAGGAGCTCCATCAGTGACAGGATGCTACATCAAAAGTATGTGAGGGAGTGGTATTGCAGGTCATTAATTCTTGCAGCTGTCAGACTGTACAACAAAAACTGCTCCAAGTAATCAGTGCAATAATCTGTGCAAAAATCTGTGCATAACAATCTGTAAATACTATTTACAATTTCTTAGGATGACGTTATTCTTTTATCCTACTCTTTTGTATATATACTTGTTGTTTTGAATTTGCATTGCACTTGTTCAATACTCTATCCACTTTATTGATGCTGCTGTAAATTGGAATTTCCCCCCCGTGGGACTAATAAAGGAATATTGAATTGAATTGAATTGAATTTCTCTAGGGTGTATACAAATGAAGAGGGCAGTGTGCCATGTCTACAGGGTCTGCCTCACTTTTACTGTACATCCAGGCACAGTGCCATGTATGCAGAAAATAAAGAGGATGACCTGTGAGGAAACCTAATTGTTTATTGCACTTTATCTAGCACACTTTAGGCATTCATTTTTCTATGATTTATAAAAGTACAGTAAGTCAGTAACACATTCTCAGCCTACTGACTAAATGCATAGTTCAAAATCTATTACAGTTAATGAAACTGTCAGAGAAAATTCTGACTAAAACATCTGACACAGTTTCATTGACTAGTTTTGGCATGTATTTCCTGACCTGACAGTAGGACTGACTTGAGAGCGAAGCCTATACCTGAAGTGACTCCACAGTGGAGCCCTACAGGCAGACTGTCTTCATCATCTTGAATTGTCCAGGAGGAGTGAGGGTGTCGATCTAATTCTGTGTGTTTGATGCATAAAACAAAAACAAGCCAACCAGGCTGGCAAGCAGCAGTAGAAATCCCACAGTTTCTACAGTAATCCATGTCACTTTGAACATTTCTACAGTTTGTTTGAACCACACATCTTTGAGATGTTGAGACCACACGTCTCAGCAGCTAGAGGTGCGTTATTCTCGGAATATGACAACTCCTACAAATATAGAGAGAAGTGTGATTTAGTGCCTTAAGTTGTTCCCGACTCATCTGTAATAAATGTGTTATATGGTGAACTGTTTGGGCTGAGTGTCATTTTGCTTTCAATAGCTTACTTTGGGGGACCCATTCATACATGCCAAAGGACCATTGCAGATGTTTAATTGGTCTAAATTGTATATGTTTATCATTTTGTCTAGGTATGAATAAACTTGAAACTTGAAATGAGAACTAGCCTCCACTGTGTCAGCTACGAGCTGATTCGCCCTTAGTTAGTTTTATTTGTGTTTATTGATGGCTTTTGCTATTTCATTTGTGGGTCCAAAAGAGTAAAAGCAGTAAATTGTGTTGTTGATTTCATGCTAACTGTGTGTCAGTCACAGGCAGAAGGTAACAGCTGATTTCACATCAGTTTAAAGTATTTATGTATGTATTTCCGGAAATACATGCCAAAACTACTCAATGAAACTGTGTCAGATGTTTTAGTCAGAATTTTCTCTGACAGTTTCATTAACTGTAATAGATTTTGAACGATGCATTTAGTCAGCAGGATAAGAATATGTTACTGACTTACCATACTTTCATAAATCATAGAAAAATGAATGCCTAAAGTGTGGTAGATAAAGTGCAATAAACTATTATGTTTCCTCACAGGTCATCCTCTTTATTTTCTGCATACATGGCGCTGTGCCTGGATGTACAGTAAAAGTGAGGCAGACCCTGTAGACATGGCACACTGCCCTCTTCATTTGTATACAACCTGGAGAAATACAAATACTGTGAAATGATCTGGTCCAACTTATATTCCTACTCATTGACTGGGGGGTCATTTTTTTAACAAGACTCCTCTGAAATACAAATTATTAAAATACACACAGTGATAACGAAACAAAAGCAGTTCCCTCCAGAGCTTGTTATCTTTAAAATTGGTAGGAGGTTGAGCAAAACGCATAGATTAGTATCAAAACACATTCACAGCAACCTAAAACTGATTGGCAAAAGTGCTTAGTTTGATCAAAGACTGACTTGAGACAGTGAGTGGCACTGACTCCGCAAACTGCTCAATCCTCATTGGAAATGTGTTACAACCCAGCTCGCTAGGGACAGGAAGTAACAAAAAGCCAACCGGATGGAAACAGTTGAAATTAGTTATTTATTTAAATCAAAGTGCTGTAAATTGTTTTAATACAAAAAAAGCAAAAGGCCAAGACAACGAAAAGAGCGGGTGGGTGCTTTTCAAACAAATGAAATAATCAAAACCAAAAGAGAACTCTTCAAAAATGAGAGTTTGCTTGTCACACAAAGAAACAGAAATAAAACCCTCCTAATTGAGGCCTATAGCAAAAAGTGAAAACGAGAATCAAAAAGTACAAAATGAAATAGCACCCCTAAGCCTAGTGAGGTTAACAGTCAATATCTCGGGTGTGTGCAAAAATCAGTCAATGTCTAATCTAGCTCAATTCGAGTCTGGCTCTCAAAATGATCACAAAGAGCAGAACTCTGACAATTCTGTCACACAACAATTTGATCTCTCCTGTGCCGAGGACTGGTCACTGAAGATGCCAGCCGCAGACGCCAGGCTGAGACGACTCTTGTAGCCGGCAGGAAATGAGCAGCTTGCCTTGTTGTCTATCAGCGGGCACCCGACATGCACCTGGCATGCACCAAGCAGGGGAAAAACATCCAATGAGATGAGGCAGTGAGAGAATGTGACTTGGTTGATTGGTGATTGGTTAAAAATGAAAACAACAACCAGGTTGTCCGCCAAAACACAGACATTTTCGTCTCGTCTTTAGTCGTCAGGGCATGATGAGCAGAGATTTCGCTGTAATTTTTGTTATCAATATTTTTTTCATTTACGTTGTCGCTACAGTTTGGTCATGCAAAAAAATGACGTCAGCGAAAACTTATCGTCAGAATTTTCATTGAGAAAATTAACACTGCACAAAAAATAATGAAACAGCACACCCAGCTAATTGGTGTGAGTGAAGCTAACTGCTGCAACAGAGAAAGAAGACCACCAACTCTGAAAGACAGAAATCATCTTTGAAGACCCTGCTCTAGTCTGCTCATTACTTTCATTTTTAACTTGATCAAATTCAGAAAAGTCAGAACTGTTTCCATCAAAGCTGTGTTCATGTCTCTTGCAGATGTCAAGGGCAGGGCTTGCGGACAGGCAAGCCAGGCAGTTGCTTGCAGCCCCCTACCACTAGGGGGGCCCCGGCCACTTATTTGCAACAACAATTATTGATAGGCCAGGGGGGTATTCCAGAAAGTGGGTTATGTGAAAAAAAGTTAAGCCTGAGATGAGGGAAACTCTGAGTTTTCCGTTCCTGAAAGCAAGGTAACTGAAACTCTGAGTCAGTTACCATGGTAACAGACTCTGTGAACATCACCTGCTCACTGGCAGGTTTACTTTAAGAATCCCTGAGTTTCTACCTGTCTCCTCCCCATCTCCCCTGAAGAAAGCTGTTGGACATAGATGGCCTGTTCATTCCCAATCCGATTGATATCGAAGCCCAACTGATTCGAAACGTTTTATGTTGCGAGAGAATCTTCTGACCGAGATTAGATGTCCTGTCATTTCCAGAGGAATATCTGTTCGAACGCTACCGCTTTTCCTCAGACGGTATAATTTATCTGGATAACATTCTCCGGCCATACATTACCAACCTCACACACTGCGGGCGTGTGCTCACATCACGACAAATTTTATGCATAGTGCTACGTTTTTTTGCAAGCAGTAGTTTTTTGTATGACATTGGGGATGCAGAGCACTTCGGAAAGGCAACAGTGTGTAGAGCTGTGAGGAAAGTGGCCCTCGCACTGAAACGCCTGTTACCAATGATGGTAGTTTTCCCCGGACACAAACCTCTTAGAAACATCAAAGAGGAATTCCACAGGATTGCAGGTAACTGATGTAAAAATCATATATTCTATTATCTTAAATTATGATAGACATTCTGCTGCGACCTCAGAGTGGGTTCAGTAGCTTAATTAGCTGTCATTTTGCAGGGCTTTCAAATGTGATAGGATGCATAGATGGGACACAAATTCCCATTACAGCGCCTGCAGAAAACGAAGGGGACTATTTGAATAGAAAATCCTTTCAGAGCATCAATGTCCAGGTTTATGACCTGCCATCTTTAAAATGATGTACATACATGAAAATGTATACATTACAATATACTGTAACTCATGTCATTCTCTGCACTGTGAAGATCATATGTGATGCAGCCTACATCATTACAAATGTAGAAGCCAGGTGGCCCGGCTCTGTACATGACTCCCGGATCTACTAGGAGTGTAGTCTGAGCAACAGATTTGCACGCGGTAAGGAAGCTAAAACTTTGTACAAATGTTCTTTGTCCCCCTTTTTAATGCACTCACATATGTCTTCTATAATTACAGGAGAGTTTGATGGCTACCTACTGGGGGATCGAGGCTATCCATGCCAGCCCACTCTGTTGACCCCTTACCCTGACCCTGAGCCGGGGCCCCAACAACGTTTTAATGTGGCCCACTGCAGGACTAGAGCCCAGGTTGAGATGGCCATAGTCATACTCAAATCCAGGTTCCAGTGCCTGCGTAAGCTCAGGGTCACCCCAGAGAGGGCATGTGACATCATTGTGGCATGTGTTGTTCTCCATAATATTGCAACTATTAGAAGAGAGCAACACCCTGCTGTACAAATGAATGACCCTGAGGATGACCATCCCATCCACCCTGCAGACAGGCAGGATGGAAGGGCTGTAAGGGACCTAAACAGAAGGAACTACTTTTGATTAAAACAGTCAAATAATGACAAATTCACATGTGGTTTGATCTTCTTTATTTCCTAAAAGTACAAAATCAGCAGTTAGGATTTGTAATATAGTTCCATCCATTAATATATTTCACCTGTGAAGTGCATCCACCTCAACTGGCATCCCAGTAATAGAATTTCAAGGTCTGTTTTTCTAATCTGGTGATCCAAATAGACCATTTCCTTTTCACTTTTCTCTATATGCTTGATGAGGTGGACTCTATACAACTCCTTCACTGGTAACTGGGAAACATATGGACGACATTTAAATCCTACAGTTCTACATACAGATTTAACATGGTATTGACCAAAAATCTCACTGTGTCAAGCTGCGCTGTGGAAGTTGATGGATCCTCCTCCTGGTGATGCCCAGCCATGTTCTGTTGAAGGACAAGAATGTGGTAGTTGTTTGTCCATTATCTATGCTCATCACTTCAGTGTACATGTCCAACTCATAATTCCACTCCAGAATGTAAAGGAATGTGAATGGGTAGAGCGCTGCCAGTAGCTATACATAATATACCTAAGACACACTTAAGTAGGCCTCTCTGGATCTCTCCCTGTGGCAGCAGACAGCGTTTCATCATCATCATCATCATCATCATCATCATCATCATCATCATCCTGTGATGCAGGAAAAGATACTGTTTCAGAATATCTTGAACTACCATTTGAGGCAAGATCTATTTAGTTTCATATATAAGAAGTTTTATATATAAGTTTTATTTTTTAAAAAGACACAAGGCTCAGATGAGCTTCCCCCGGGGATGCCTTCAGCCACCGGTCGGTCACAGTTTTGGCTGAGGGCCAGCTCCTCAGCCTCTGTCAGAGGTGGTGGAGGTGGCCCTCCACCCGTTTTTTGGGCCTCTGCCTTCTTTCTGTTGGCTGAGCAGAACTCAAATGTTAATCCTTTCTTAAATTAGTATTGTATTGAGTGCTCATGTACACATTGTCACATTTTAAATGACTTCAATACATATAAAATAAAAATGTGTAAACATTGTATGAAGTGTTAATCTACAAAGTGGAATATTAAGTGAGATGACGTGTTAAAACAACATGTTGTTTAATAGGCTAAGTCAATTTAAAAAATAAAATTAAAATCAAAGTGAGGTACAATCATAGCCTAGCAAAATATGCCTTACCTTTTTGAATGATGTTTTTATATTTCATTTTTAGCTGCTTCCAAGTCTGTTTCTCCCCTGTTGGATTGCATCTAAATGAAAATCAGATTTTATTCCTGTTTATATTTGGAACTGTATGCTACGATCTTAAGTACAGTTAAATGTTAAGTCAATGGAATAGTACATTCAAACTTACGCGTTGACTCGGGAAGCAATTTTCTCCCATGCTGTTTCTCTCTACTTCGCTGCTGCAGCGGTGTTACATTTACAGAAAGATATGTGGTCATACTCCACACAGGCCTGCAATAACACCTCCAACTCCAGCGGGGTAAAATAACGATCTTTTTTTCTCAGTTGTCATGGTGACTCGTAGTATCAGGGCTCCATTGATGATGGCTTTTTATAGTGGTTGTGCACACGCACAACTCAAGGTGAACATACTCAGAGTTGGTTGAACTAACTCTGATCAGCTGTTCTGGAACCGGAAACTCAGAGTTTCCCATCTCAGGGTAAGTCAACTCAGAGTTCAGGGATAAACTCAGAGTTTGTTGAACCTCCTACCTGGAATACCCCCCAGGTCTTTCAGGGACCTCTGTTGGTCCCTGGACCTCACTTTGAGAACTACTAATCTTTTTTTCAGCATTCATGTCAAATGTCCCAGAAATTGTGCATTTATGTGTGCAAAAACCAAATTTTGCAGTGTGCATGGGTGGGGTGGGGGTCCCAGAAATTTCTTGCTTGGAGCCCCAAGAGACCCCTGCAACGCCACTGGAAATATAAGTGAGTGAGCGCATTGTGAGGATATTATCACCCCTCCTGTCTGTTGACAGAGACTGTTGACTCAAGCCAAAGTTGCCATGTGTGGTTCAGAATGCCTGAGCTAATAGTGGTTGATGCTACAGAGTAATAGAAATACTTTAGTGTTAGGTCAAAAATTAGGATTTCCCATCCATATACAGCAACATGCAAACATTTTGGCATCCCTGATACTGATAAATACTCTGACTCAAACCTTGTCTCAACAACCAGAAGCCATGGACTCCTGAGCAGCTACCTAACACTCTGAAAATGAAAATAATTGATTGCCACAAAGCAGGAAAAGGCTAAAAGAAGATAGCAAAGCAATTCAAGGCAGCCGTTAAGTTAATAAATGGCAGTTCACAGGAACAGTGGAGGTCATGTTGAGATCTTTAAGAGAGAACTGCTCCTAAGGTTGTTGGAAAGGTAAATCAAAGCACACATTTGCCTACAAAAGACCTTCAGGAATGTTTTGCAGACAAACTGTGCAGCAACACCCAAACAAATATGACCTTCAAGAGTCCTCAGCAGAAAACCTTTCCTGTGTCCTCACCACAAAATTCACAGTCAGAAGTTTGCAAAGGAACATCCAAACATGCCTGATGTATTCTGGCAACAAGTCCTGTGGATTGATGAAGTTACAACAGAACATTTTGACTACAATGAGCAAAGGTTTGGTTTTGGTCTGGTTTGGATTTAGCTGGAAATGGGTGTAAATCCTAATTCCTCTGAGCAAAATAAAGTCAGTCCGTATAACAAACTAATATCCTTTAAAGTATAGTATGCTACACCCCTTTCATTCCCATTCATGTTACTATCAGCATCCCATAACTTTCCCAGTCTTTTGTTGCCCCTGTCTCAACTTGATTGAAATGTGTTGCTGCATCAAATTCAGAATATGCAAATATTTACAAAAATCAATAGAGGTTATGAAGTAAAGCATTAAATATATTGTCTTCATACTGTTTTCAATTGAGCATAGGTTAAGGAGGATTGGCAAGTTATCACAGTCTTTTTTTTTAAAGTTCTACACTGACATGACAGGAAGCAGCATTACCATGTATGTCAAGGATAAACTTGTGACTTTCAGAAAAATAGTAGAACCTATACCAAGACTTGAAACCTTCCATCAACTTTCCATGAAGCAAGATGTGGCTTTAATTTTGAGCAAGCAAAGTAAATTTCCAGTTGTAACCACTTATATCAACTAAGCTCCTCAAATACAAAATTTGATCTTCTGACAGTTGCACGGCAGAAAGAAAATATAAGATGTTTTGGATTTGTGCTTCATTAAAAATGACATTTAATCGCTGGCCTCATTCCAGCCTGCTAACCTTCTCCACAGCCACAACAATAGCAATAATTCAAAAAGCCCATTAACACACTTAGATTACAGGTTACGTAATTTGAGCAAGTGATTTTTCAAACCAGGCACATATCACATTTTCCTGCTGTCAGCTATGAACAGAAGTTTGATTATTGTGTGTGTATGACGGCTCTGTCCTGATTCCACATCAGCTCAGCTAAGAAAAGACTAACATACAGTAAACAGGTCACCGAAGTGGTGTCCAAAAACTATACTGAGTAAATGTTCTTGTACTGGAAGTTGTTGTTGCATCTCTTATGTGGCACACTGCAAACTTAAAATGCATGAATATGGTCTGATCTAAACAACAGTAGTATCCTGGTGATTACAAGAAACTTGTTCATATTTTCTCATGTTGCAAACAACTTGCATCAGCATCAGCTCTTTTACAAGATTACCAAACAGTCCCAAAGCATCCAACTGTGTTGGGGCCCTGTGCCCTCACAGGCCCCAAACTCCCCACCTTTGTTCTCCTGCAATTAATTTGATTAATAATAATAATCATGATTATAAACTGAAATGAAAGGGACTCCCTGTGACTAATCTTAAGGCTCTGTCTTGTATAGAGGCCCTGTGTAAAAATCTAGTTCTAATACCTTTAATTTGGGATGTCAGTGGTTAGCCATTAATTGGTTAATCACTGAGAATATTTTCGACTGGGTGCACATGCTTAATTTGCATACACACAGTGCGATGCACCGTATGATTGAGACCCATATGCTGCCAATCAGTGTGGTAGAGGGAGACTGGTTCAAAGAGCTAGTTTAGAGCTATGAGCCAGAGTATGTTATACCATCGAGATCAACATGCCATTGGCTGCAGCACCCTCGCTCAATACCGGACCAGTTTCAAAAATTGCTATAGCTATTAATGGCTATCAGTGATCTTGTAACAATTTACTTTTAAAAGTAATGTTATCCAACACTGATAACGTTATGTCTTGCACTGTAGTTGTCTGAAAATTCCTTTATTGAATTCAATAATAAAGGAATCACACAAGCATTGTTCATCTGGTGTTGTGGTGGCAAAATGCGAAAAATTGTGACCAGACCAACTGTAGATGCTTTAATTTTCACAATTTTGATTTAGCAATTTAAGTGGAAAATTAAAGACCTTTGAGAGTCAGGACACTTATCCTGTATGTAACCTATAAAATTATTTAAACACACTTTTAAATCCTCATGAAAAAAAAAAAATCTTTGTATTCTGTAGGCACAGAACACACACACACACACACACACACACACACACACACACACACACACACACACACACACACACACACACACACACACACACACACACACACACACACACACACACACACACACACACACAAAATCCCAATTTGCATTTGTATAGCTTTGCAGCATTATATTTGCATTTTAACACCTCATGGTCACAGTGGCTGAGGGAGAACTTCCACGGCAATTTACAGTGACGGAAATTGACGGAAATGTGACTTTTCAAGCAGTGGAATGTATTTTAACAGATATTTTAACAGGCTTTACTTGCAGATAGAAGCTTTATAGGACCACAATCATACTGATGCAATGCCTACATCAAACTGAATAATAACCTTACATCATCATGACAGAAGCTCGACAGAAGAGGGAAAATCCTTTTGCTTCCCTCGGACCAAATGCAACAGGGTATGTTCTAATTCCATAAATGGGCTCCATGATGAGACAAAAGAAAAATCTGAAATTCCACTTTACAATGAAAAACAATCCTGCCAAACCAGCCAAGAGGGCTAACTTTGGAAAAAACTGCCCAATATTTAATGCTGAGATTTATGCAAACACTATAGTGAAGGTAGTAAATGTAAAAATTCATGCCACCTGAGTACCCCCAGGCTCTTGATGAAGACCGTGTGATATGTTCTTGAACAAGCTTGAAAGTGGAACTTGAATTGTTTTCTTTGTCAACAATGAACTCAAACTCAATAATATCAACTTGAATTGCCTCTCATTCATCTTGTAGTTTTAACGAAACACTGATCAGCTTTTTTAAATCTTCTGAATGAAGGATTTTCTTAAACCAGTGTAACCATGCTGAAAAGAAATGCCTATAATCATCTGATAAGATGTATTTTTTAATAAGAGTGTGAAATTTAAGATTTTACACGTGATAATTCATCTTAATATGTCTGTTTCTCCATTTCTTCCACAATGAACTGACCTGACGTGCCTGTATGACTGCAGTATTTGACCTTTCAGACGCTGCTGTCCGGACATCCCGACCATCCAAAGCAGCAGGTTGAGCAGCACCACATCCGTGTGCATGGTGTCCAGCGTCCCAACGCGCTCCACACGTCTCAAAACGGCAGCTTGACCTTACTTCCACAACTTTTACCGCACATGCTTCGCGCCGTAAACATAGTGAGAATCTATACATAGATGCCTGGGCATTTAATCTCACAGAGGAGGGGAAGCAATTTCGTCTAAACCTATAAATCCTCCGCGTCAGATGGCTCGGATTTGCTCTCTGTGCGCTCGGTGGAGTCTAAACGCAGAGCGCATTGTTTCCGCCTGGTGTGAGCGGAGTCTTTCACCTCCACACGAAGGTAACAGCTGACAGCTGTGCAGGTCCACTCTTATACCCATGTGCAAAATGGTGAGTGATCAGAGGCGTAACGCCACGCTTGCCATTATTTCAGTGGCTTTTTTCACAGGTGTATGAAGGTAATAGGTCAGTTTGAACTGGGATAACGTGCTGATGATGTATAATCTGCTACATTTTACAATTAGACTGATGTGGACTGATGTGGTGACATAATCTGAGACACTCAATTGGATATAGATTTAGGAAGCACATTAGCAGTTACCAATATGTATGGGAAGTTATGTAACAGCCTCTTAATCCAAGGTGTGTCCATGTACACTGTAAGGTTTGCTGAGCCTGAATGCAGGCATAGGCTTCATCACCATGATATTTTTGCAGTCTTTCTTCACTAGTGTTTAACAGTGAGTTAAGGCTTGCACTACTGGTGCTGGAGTTCTGCCACCTGCTTTGGTCCTCAGTATTTTTTATTTCTTTCCCACAAATCCTACAAAAACAGAAAAGCCTGCAGTGAATTGTCTTTGCCGTTAAAATATGATATGATATTGACAAAAGTTATTGGATGTTGGGCACAAGGTCCTGCTTATAAAATGTCAAGTATGAGGCAAGCTCAAGACCTGGACCCTACATTTCTTATAATGCAAAGAAATAGCATTTCCATTACACTGTGGATTTGGATAGGATTTGGAGAGCCAGGTTAACTTTCTTCAGGCTCCACAGGAAGTAAAGGCGCTGTTGAGCTTTCTTTATTAGGGTGGAGGAGTTGAGGGTCCAGGAGAGGTCCTTGGAGAAGTGGACGCCCAGGAACTTGAAGCTGGAGAAATGTTCAACCTCAGCCCCCGTCGATGTGAAGGGGTGTGTGACTGCAGTCTTTAGTTTTCCTGTAGTCCACGATGAGCTCCTTGGTCTTCTTGGTGTTTAGGGTCAGGTTGTTATCAGTGCACCACATTGCCAGCTGCTGAACCTCATCCCTGTAGGATGAGTTTTTTGTAGTTCTGCCATGGCCAATTCAAATATTCTCCTGGATGTTCATTTAATCATTTAAAGTATGAGTACTTGTTAGTGAGTTCAAAAGGTGTGTTTCCATTTGTTAAGTCAGAAATGTTTCAGTTCTCAGTGTTCTGGGTGATAACTGCTTTCAGTTTATTGACATTTATTTTCTGGGCCCAAGTGTTAAAAATCCTTCTAAAATAATCCTAAAATATTGACGTCCTATTTTTAGTGACAACAGAACTAAAGCATGTATCCCATCCTGAGGTCACCACACTCCCAAGGGCAGTGGTGTGTTTCTTTTTCTTTCCTCAAGCTCGCGTCCTCGTATTATCTTAGCTCTTCCTAGGACTGTGCTCTTCTGGACAGAGACCTCAGATATTGTTCCTGGAATCTGCTGAAGCCACTCCAGTTTGTGGGTCACTGCCCCCAGTGATCCAATTACCACTGGAACCACTGTTGCCTTTACTCCCCACATCTTCTCTAGCTCCTCTTTCAGCCTCTGAGATATCTGTGAGGCATGCCAATATGTATGCCGAGACTGTGGGGTCATCTGGCAGGAACGAAAGGAGGAGCTGGGTATCACCAGCATATGAATGGTATGAGAAGCCATGTGAGTGGATGACTGCACCAAGTGCGGTGGTGTGTATTGAAAAGGGAAGGGGTCCAAGCAGTGATCCTTGAAGTACCCCTGTGGACAAGCAGTGGGATTTAGACCACAGGTCTCAAACTCATTCCACAAAGGGCCGAGTGGCTGAAGGTTTTCTTTCCAACCAAGCAGCAGCACACCAGACTTGACTCATTTCATTAGCTGATCTCAGTCTTCAGACAGCTGATTGGTCAGACTGCATGCTCTTGATTGGTTGGAAGAAAAACCTGCAGCCACACGGCCCTTTGTGGAATGAGTTTGAGACGCCTGATTTATTTTCATCCAAGATACTGCAAAGGATCTCCCTGAGAGGTAGGACTCAAACCTGTGGAAAGCAGATCCTGAGAAGCTGAGCTCAGCAAGTGTGGAGAGTAGGATTTGGTGGTTAACCGAGGACTGACCAGTAGCTAAAGCTGATCGTAGTGTTTCCACTACAGATAAGAGCAGAGTCTCTGTAGAGTGTCTGCATTTGAAACTGGATTGGCTAGGATCATGCAGGTTGTTATCAGAAAGGAATTCAGAGATTTGATTAAAGCCTGTGCACTCAAGAGTCTTGGAAAGGAAAGTGAGGAGTGAAACCAGCCTGTAATTTTCAACGTGAACTGGGTTGAGTGTAAGTTTCTTTAGCAGTGGGGCTTGTTTAAAAGCAGTAGGGAACACACCCGTTGTAAGTGCGGAGTTGATCATCATGACATGTCATCTGTATAATAACAAATTGTCTTGTCTTCATTCACTTGTCTCTCCTGATTGAACTGTTTACATACACTAGACCTACTGACTTTGCTAATCACATCATACTGCTCAATCAATAAAAGCTTATCCTGTCTTATATAGACTGGATAGGCAAGTTCCTGTGAAAACTGAGAACTGATCCAGTGTTGGGTCAGGGTGGGATCAGAGGAGGGCGCTCTGTATAAGATTAATATTTACTATATTTAGGTCTGATGCCATCACATCAGTCCATTTCTGATATTAAAATCCTTATTAAAACAAGCTGTAACATGGCCGATGAAATAAATCCCTAGGTAGGACTTTGCTGCTTTTGGCATATTGGCTTTCTTATAATACCAGAAATCAGTACTATCATACAAGAGTAGTTAGACTGATAGTCTACTTTGCCTTTATCAGTACTTCCCAAACACTGACTTTAAAGACCTCATGCTCAGCAATGTTCATACCAACAAAATAATTACAGAGGCAGTATAGTCTGGTATGAGGTTACAGGGACATATTCCTGTGTTCAACACTAAACTGATGCAGTACAGCAAAGGAGATCCTACCACTAAATAAGTAGTCAAAATAAAGTGGACCCTCTGAAAAGCTGCTTGGATTAGATAGATAGATAGATAGATAGATAGATAGATAGATAGATAGATAGATAGATAGATAGATAGATAGATAGATAGATAGATAGATAGATAGATAGATAGATTCTTTATTGTCTGTCTCGAGTAAAAACAGAAATGCATCTTTAAAACAGCTCACTGAAGCATTAAAACATAATTAAGAACCACACTCAAGCACATTGACTAAAACACATTCAACAACAGTAAAAAACAAACAAATGCAAAAAACAAGGAAAAAGTCTATGAGTTCTTATTAAGGGCAGTTATTGCAGATGGGATGAAGGATTTTTTGTAAATGTTTTTCCGGGCCAGTGGGGGTCTGTAGCGTCTGCCTGATGGCAGCAGCATGAAGGAGTGGTGGAGGGGATGGGAGGGATCCCCAGTGATGAGGGTGGCTTTCCTCATCACTGAGCGCCTGTACAGTTCACAGAGAGGATGTTGAGATGTTTCAGTTATTTTGCTGCTGGCTTGATTTATTATCCGGGAAAGTTTTGCATTATGTTTGGCAGTGAGAAAGTTGAACCAAGATGAGATGTTATAACTGAGGATGGATTCAATGAGTGATCTATATACCAGAGTTAAAATGTCTTTGCTGATGTTAAAACTTCTCAATTTCCTGAGCAGGTGGAGACGCTGTTGTGCCTTTTTGTAGACAGAGTCAGCGTGTTGTGTGAAGGACAGGCAGGTGTCAATTTCTGTTCCGAGATATCTAAAACTCTGTACCTGTTCCACTAGCTGACCCTGGATGTTGAGTGGTACAAGTAGATCCACCGGGTTTTTCCCCATGGACCCACAGCAGAGCTCCTTGGTTTTTGTGATGTTCAGCTGAAGTGAGCTTTCGGCAAAGGTTTGGACCAGGGTATGGACTTCCTGCTGGTATTGCGTCAGGGACAGGGTGTCAGTGAGGTGGGCTACCAGGGCCATAGCATCTGAATGTCTTGCTCAATGGCACTTCAGCAGCTTGTGGTCAGTTTCCCTCCTTAGTGTGCATCCCTGTGGAATACAAAAGCAACACGGGTGGAAAGAGACATTGCGTTTGCTTAAATCTGTCCAAATTTTCTGTAGGAAAATTCCCCCCAAATAACTACTGCACTTATCCGTACTAACATTTTAGGTGACACTTTGTTGGGAACCTGTTACAGCTTGCTGATGAATAATGATAAATTTTGTGACTGTCTGCCTGTTTTGAACTACCAGAGGGTAATTTCTCTTTTATATGATTAGTAAATTAGAGATGGAATCAGATGTAAGACCCCATCTGATGTCATCTTCCCTACAGCACCACCTGCTGCTGACTACTGACAACTACTCAGAAATGTTACAGGTGGAATCAAGTTCAGTGACTGTCATGTGAAGGCTTATAGAGTAGATGTAATGTGTACAAAACCATACTGAAAACATAAGAAACAAGGAATTTTCAAAAACATATTTTAATGTGATGTCACCAGAACCAACATGTCACTGAAAAACACACCAGGGAATATGAAATTGTCTTCTCTGCTATTCCATTAGATGTTCAAGTACAGCAGTCAGCTTCAACTAAAGTCTTTATCCAACCTACAACAGACTAAATAAATCTGACCATGCTGGATTCATGATGTCTGAAAAAAGCCTGTTCCATTTTGCATATGGGGGAAGAGTTGCCACCTGCTTTTTAATTATCCCAGTGGATTGTATTGCTTGTTTGCACCTCACTGTGTCTGCTCTGATTGCGAAATTTAAACAGACTGCTACCAACTGCTGAGTAATGCGAGCCAAGTCATTTCACATCAATTCTCTTCTTTGCTCCAGCGTCTAATTATTTTGCTCACAACACTGATGAGATGTGTAAATTCCTCTGGGTAATGTCTGTGTGTGCGGGGCTGTGTGTGAACCTGTATGTGTAAAAGAATAAATCTAAATAATAAAATGAACTCTGACCATGCTGAAGTAATGATATCTGTACAGTCTGTTCCTTTTTGCATTTTATCTATTTAACCAATAGAGGGCAGCAAAGGCTAAACCCTGTAGTGGAATCATGCTATTGAGAGTGACAGTCTGCCACCTCAGAAAAAAAGGAACATGCATTTTAGATTACCAAAATAATGAATGCCATACGTGTTATGTCTAATGCAATAAATAAAGACTCATCCATCCATCATCTATACCGCCTATCCCTTTCGGGGTTGTGGGGAGCCAGAGCCTATCCCAGCTACATTGGGCGAGAGGCGGGGTACACCCTGAACCGGTCACCAGCCGATTGCAGGGCCACATGCAAGGACAAACAAACACTCACACCCACACTCACACCTACAGACAATTTAGAGTCATCAATCAACCTAATGAGCATGTTTTTGGTCTGTGGGAGGAAGCCGGAGTACCCGGAGAAAACCCACGCATGCACGGGAAGAACATGCAAACTTCACACAGAAAGGCCCCGCCTGACCCGGGGATCGAACCGGCAACCTTCTTGCTGTGAGGCACGCGCACTACCTGCTGCGCCACCGTGCAGCAAATAAAGACTCATTTCTAATAAATGTATGTTCAACATTGTAGATAGCTTCAAGTCAAGACCTCTGTGCTGTAAATCCCACAGCACGGACTGAAAATGATCACAAACTGCACAAACTGTGTGCAAGTTTCTGAGATTTTTTCCTCTCTCTCTGTCTCTCTCTCTCTCTCTCTCTCTGTCTCTCTCTCTCTCTCTCACTCACACACACACACACACACACACACACATGCACACACATAAACACAAGCAGAATTAATCTGGATTTGGTGGGTGGAAGATTGCTGCTCTTGATGGAGCGCCAACCTCATGACATTACATAAAGCTTTTTTTTTTTCCATCACTCTTCATTAGAGGTTAATCTATACACACACCAACTGTCATCCGATCATATGGCCCAGACGTGTCAAACTCAGACACCATCATTTTTAAGGCAGTGTTGCAGTGTGCTATGCTATCTCATCATCACAGACTGTGAGACACAGTTAAAGTTGATGATCATAATTTGAATAGTTTGACTGATAAATTGAGCTGGCAGAGCCACAGAGAGAGAGGTCTTCACTGTGAATGATGCATGAAACTCATGAAACTGAAGTCATATCACTACTGTATATAATGATTTGACACATATGGATTCTCAAAAACTGATTTGACTAAATGAATTTATCAAACCATTTTCAAACCAACCCCCCCAAAATATTCAGTATCCGAAGAATAATTCTATTCTTGGCAGAATGAAACACCTGAGAGACCTCTGAGAGTTCATATTCACTGTCTTAAATTCACTGCCTGAATAACTAACACTCCTTTATCTGCTTGTTTATTCCATACTCACACAGAAATTATAAAATGATCTGTTTTCAGGGCAAGTGTCTAATTGCACAACAGTTTCCTGGGCATGGGCATGTATGTGTCCACCCAGTTTTGGTCTTGGACAGGCATGATACCAAACCCAGCAACCTCACTATGACAATAAAAATATAACGAATAAATTATTGATTTTACATGTGTATAGATTAAACAAATAAGAGATGTTGGTAGTGTATGTTGGAAGTGGGGGCTCCTTGATGTTGACTGGCTCATTGGTCTCTGTGAATTCTAGTCCAATCACTCTTTTCCACCTCCTTCCAAAACCCACCAATAAACATACAATCAATGTATTTAGGTGGTTTACTATTTATTTATGACCAAAATAATTGTTGTGCAATGACATACAGGCACAATATACTTTTATGTAAGAATGGTCACATTTGGCTTTTGCTTCTTTCTTCTTCTGCAGCAGCCTTCCTGTGTGCTTCCTGAGGACAGTCCACAGCACCCTGTGCCAGTGGCAACTTCTTCACAGGAGAGAGCTTGGCTTGTTTGAGTATATACACATAAACTGCTGCACTGTTAATGCACAGAGAAAGTATTAAAGCTCCTTTAAGGTGGAGACCAAACCAGAGCTAAAAGGAGCACAGCATAAACACAAGATATGCGGGAAAGGTTGCCACCTGGTTTCCAATCATCTCATTGGATTGTATGGCTTGTTCGCACCTCGCTGCCTGTGCTCTCTCTGAATTTGAAATTTAAACAGACTGCTACTAACTGTACGGTGGCTGTCCAAAAGCAAAACTGAGTGGATGGATACATGTTTGGATGGACCGTGTTGGTGGATGGATACATGCCCATTGCCAAGGAACAGGTTAGGTTATGCCATGCCCCTTTCTGAGGGGGTACGGGATAAACAAGCAAGATAAAGGAGTGCTAATTACTCAGACAGGATAATTAAATTAATATGCATATTTCTCAAAAGGTGTAGTTTGGATTGTAATCATAGATTGATAGTAAATGTTAGTGCATCATTTTGATCCAAAAGCTGTTTCAGAAGTTTTTTCCATTCTGCCAAGTCACAAATTAAAAGAGTAACTATGAGATTAACACAGGGACCTGCAGGCTAATGTGCATTTTCCTCCTTTTTAACATCCACAGTTCTTGTCATTCGCTACCATCTAGAAAATCAGAAGTAATGAACAGATGAAGGAAACAGTTGATGTGGGTGCAAATTTTCTCCGGATTTGCAGTACACTTCTTTACATTGTCATTTGTCTGCAATAATGTGACAGTGATTTGGGAAGAAATTACAGAAATGATGCTAAGAAGTGGCTGTGACTTGATCAAAAGCAGAGAGTGGACATGCAGCTCAAAGTGCTTTACAAAGATAACATGCACGAGTGCTTCACATGAAAGAGACATAGAATGTACATTAAAAGATGGACAGAAAATTATGGACAAAAAAATGTACTTGCATATGTGCGAGGCAAAGTGCAAAACTTAGAGACCTGTATCAGTAAGTCATAACTAGTTAAAGGTTAAAGTGAAAAGATATGTTTGTAGCTTTCTTTTAAGAAATATCCAGGGAGCTGGCTTCCCTGATATCTATAACAGAGTGTAATGGACACAGGCTGCATCTCCAATTTTCTTTTTGACTGTTGCTGGAAACCTCCAATAAACCAGCAGCAGATGATCACAGTCTTCTTGAATGCAAATAATAAACAAAGGAATTAACAATGTAGCATAGTTGGTTGGAGGTTAGTAATCCTCTGCCCTTTTGTAAGTCTGTATACATTATATGTAACATACTGACTGACACAGTATACTATATTGCATTTGGTATACAAGATACAAATGTATTAATAGCTTGACAAAAAATCTCAAGACAAGGTCCACTGGCTGTCAGCCAGATCACATGGCCTTCATCTGCAGATAGACATAGAAAATGTTACAATGTTTCTCCAATTTGCAATCACCTGTTATCACATAATCAAAGTTCCATACTTAGGTCATGACAACTGAGCCATCTCCATTACAACTGACCATATTCATTGAAGTCCATGAGATATGTTCAAAAGCTCACAGTTTGTAAAAGAACCCATTTGTTAAGTGCTACTGTCACACTACTACTGTATTTCCAAGGCAAAGAATAATCCTTACAAGATGCAAAAATCAGAATCAAACTTCAGGACAGAATAATCTCAGGTCAAATTCTACTCGGGCACAGATGTCTTCAAATGACCTAAGTGTGGAACTCTCTGTGTTTAGGGTGTACCAGGAGAGATCTTATAGTGTTTTTTGATAAGTGCTGACCTGACATGAGGAAGTCCTACTGAGATGCTTGTGGTGTGTCTGTCCTGGTCCTAGGTCCGGGCAGGAATCTCATCATCCACTCTATGTACCTGTATGACCTGTATGATCATAATAGCCCCCAGACGTAATGCAATTCCCTCTCTCTGCCTCCTCCTGATTGATAAGATGCTGTGCTCTGTGTAGAGTCTTCGCCACTGATCTTTGATGTTATATGTGGAGGTTAGACTTCAAATTTAGATATTAGCTCCTGTCAGCCTTTCTATGAGCACCAGAGTTTGGGGACAGCAGATTACCATTTTCTTCCTATTTACCTCTTTTCACTTGACATACATAATTTTTAGATCATGGCACAGGAAAATTTATGCTTGTCGCAGATGGCATGCAGAAGCGAACAGACTTACACTTTTTGGCTCCAGGAGCCTCCCAGCAACAGAAGCACCAACCAACTGCCGCAACGACTCCCACATTAACCCAGAGAGAAGAAGAAGACAGACACTTTTCTTAACTGCTCCCATTCTAACACACTTTTTTGACACAATGTAGGTAAGTAAGAAGTTTATTTAGCGTAGCACTGTTCACAAAGCAAAGTCACACAATGCTTCATAAAAAAAAAGCAACAACAGTCCTTAAAAAACACAAAATTACAAACTCTAGACAGCATGAAGCAAGCCAAAGGCCATTTTGAATAAATGAGTTCTACACAGGTGCCTGACCATGAAACAAGAACCTTAAAATGAATCTTGAACTTGATGGGAAGTCAGTGTAAAGAAGATAAAATGGGTGTGACGTGAGTTGTCCTGCTGGCCTGGTTTACAGCTTTGTAGCAGCATTCTGGACCATTTACAGACAGTCCAGAGATGACTTGGTGAGGGAGGTGAGAATGGAATTACAGAAGTCTAGTAAGATGATATGAAAGCATGAATGATCATCTCAGACTGTGATACAACAGACCTGAGATTGGCAATGTTTCTAAAATGGAAGAAACATGTACACGTCAGTGATTTGATATGTTGATCAAAGTACACGGCCTGATCAAATATTAGTCCAAGAGTTCAAGGATTTAACTGTAAAACTAAAGAAAAGGACCCAATACTAAGCTGATCTGGTTGCACCAAAGCTATAATATGTGAAGCAAGGATAAGGACCTTATCTTATCTGTATTTAACTGTAAAAAGTAATTAGCCATGCAGTCCTTAAGGGCAATCAGACAATATTGCAAAACTGTCGATTTATCAATCCTATCAAATGTAAAAGACAAATAGTTGGATATCATCAGTGTAACAGTGATGCCTTTAAATTTGCTAACAATATGACATAAGGGAAGCAAATACAAAGCAAATAATATAGGACCCAAGACAGAACCCTGAGGGCCACCACAGGATCAAGCAGCACAGAAGAACTTAGATCTGAGCAGTAGGAGAACCAGTCCAGCGCGCTCCTGGACACTCCTGTCAGTGCCGCATTTCAGTCAAGATGCTGTGAATCAAAGAATCAAAGGCTGCACAAAGATCCAGCAGAACCTAAACAGTCACTCACATCAGGGGACATCATTACATCATGGGAGACTCAGAGAAGAGCTGTTTCAGTGGAATGCATCTGATGCCTGCTTCTGATTCAATGTGCTCAGCAGGGTCTCCTATTTCTTACAGTATCAGCTAAAAGGTGATATCAGTTGACTTAGACTGAGACTGTTTCTTTATGAATCCCAATTTGGGAAATTATTCTGTTGCATTAGCAATTTAAACATACAGACAAACACAAAATATATACAATTGTTTGAGTACTGTCTTTGAGGTAGAAGTATGTATGAGAGGTTGGACTCTGCATTATTCTCACTCTCTGAGTCAGGAGTACACATAGCAGTTACCATTACCATAGCAACCTTTGACTGCAGTTGGGATCACACTGCAGAGATGAGCTAATTATTGTGGTGTCACTCAAGACTCAGCTATCCTTGCACTTTTTCATGTCTTATTTACTCATTCATACTTTCGGATATGAATTCCATTTGAATGTTAAAACTCTCCACATCTTTCATTCATTATTATATTTATTCAACTTTTAATCCCGCTCAAACAAATTAGACCTTTTTCCACTTTTTGAACTCTTCATACTCCTTCAGCTGCTTCTTCATAAAAATTCAAACTACAAATGTAGTTTAGCTCCCAGCCATTAGTGAAGCATTGTAATTCATCTCCCAGCTTACACTATATTTTGCATCCTTTATCCTTTTTCCATATTTCCAACTACTCTTTTCAACTTTTATCTAATAGCCATACTTTAAGTCAGAAACTCCCTTTCAAACCTTATAATGTTCCACATCATTCATATCTTGAGTTGTATTCAAACTTAAAATACCATTCATACAAATTAGACCCTTTCCCTCTGTTCCAACTCTTTATACTCCTTCAGCTGCTTCTTTATACAAATTAAAGCCAGCAGTTCAACTGAATGTCAGCTTTTCAACAAAACTTAAAATATTCGACATCTTTCATACATCACTGGTATTATTCAACTTTTAAACAAAGCAATGCTGTTTGCCTCAGCTTTTCAACATCCAGCATTCACGTCACAATTTCTTCTGAAATTGCCTTCTCTAGTCTTGAATCCTAACACTTTGTCATAGAGAATAAAGGAACTGAATTGCTCACATATTTCATTGCTGCTAGTGTTGGACATTTTGAGCAATACTAGAGAATGGAGAATCAATTACAATTCAGTTGCATTATACCTCCTTTATAATATAGGCTGTATTGTGGCTGGCCCATGGAGCAGAAGAGAACCAAGTTTCTCCTCTATCACCAACCTTGGCTCCATGGATGCACGTCATGCAACAAAAGCATAGCCATGCTGAAAGAGGGCAAAGGTCACTGGGCTATATGGCATGTGTATGACTTGTGGGTTTTGACATTGCAATGGTGTGTTTTTGATGCCTTTGGCATCTGTATATGACTAGAACAATCAACTGCGAGGGTTGAAGTGCGTGGGCACACATGCAGAATAAGAGGGTTGCACTTGATGTGGTGTGACATGAGCCAGTGGTCAAGCATCCCTTTTTTGCTTTGCAATATTTCATCTATATATTATATAGATGAAATATTGCAATTATTAATCATAATGCTGTATTATAACAGTAACAGTAAGTTAGTACAATAAAATGCGTACCACCTGCTCCACATGTGTACCACCTGCTCCACATCTGTGTGCCTTTTTCCTTTTCTTTTCCTTTTCTTTGTCATCCTTAAACACACACACACACACACACACACACACACACACACACACACACACACACACACACACACACACACACACACACACACACACACACAGGAGAGAACAGGGGAGAAAACATCACACTGTCCATAGAAACCAATAGAAATGTATAGTGAGATAGTGAGTAAACTGGGGAGTATTGTCCTTTAGAAATGGACTGATATTTGTCAGGAATGCTACCAGAGCTGACGTCTGACTACCCATAACCTTAACACAAGATTTTAACAATGAGAAGTGTGCTTTTCTCAGTACAAAAGACACTTGCTGTGAAGGGGTGCCAGCACTTTTGACCACGCAGTTTTCATTTTGGTGGTATATTCTGTTGAATTTGGGGAAACCAATTGTTGTTTTTGTTGTGTTAAGTTATTGAAATGATCCTGGTTTGGTTATTTTATCAAAAAACCTGTGACTTTTGTTAGAAAACCAACAGTTCCAGAGGGGTGCCAATACTTTTGTCCATGACTGTAGTCTTACCCTCATTTGCCGAATTTGACGAAAGTCATTTTACTAATTGATATCCAACTGGCCCAGCAAACCTAACGGCTCTGTTCAGACCACGGTGCTACTATCCTTCACAGACTGGGTTCTGGCCTGTGATGACTTGCGATTGCTAACTGCTCCCATTTCTTGGTCCTCCCTTAGATATCAAACATAATGTACTCACTCAGCTATGTTCTGTCATCAGTACTAGTGATATTAGCTAAAGTAAACTTGGCAATTTAATTGGAAATGAAATGGAAAAAATGCTGTATGGTTGAGGAGAAAATGGTTTCAGTGAAAATGGATCAACTCATAGTTTGTCAGACCTCGGGGGACAGATAAAGTGATCTGCCTTATCTGCAAACGGGTGAATCCAGTGCTCATGGAATTTAATGCTAAACTTCATTATGAGACCTATCACAACTCCTTAGAAATGTTCATGGGTTTTTTCTGTGTGGACCTCAGTCATATACTGACCACCTAAAGGGGTACTCAAACAGCATGTGAACTGCTTTTGGCAAATTCTGACAGTAATTATGCACACACATGAAATGCAGATGACTTAGAAAATCCTGGTGAATATGGTATCACTGATATGACAAAAAGGCAAAAAATATCACACTTGCTTTCAGCCACATCACATGGCCTTCCCCAGCATGCATTTGTGACATGATAACAACTACGCCAACAGATCATTTTTTTGTCAGTCATTTTTCAAAAGTCAAGTTTAATAATAAGATTGCAGTATCCAATTTTTTTTTTTTTTTTTTTTTTTAGTCATGCTGGCAGGATGGCAATGTTCTTGTCAGGGTTCGTGTAAGGAATAGCCAGGACCCAAATGCAGAGTACAAAAAAACACAAGTTTATTTTCAAACAGTAACAACAGAAAATCGCCGTAAAGGGAATCAATGCGGACACGCGAAAAAACAACAAAGAATCACCATAAAGGGAAAACACTCAACCAGAGGACAACCAACTGAAAATCACCTTGAAGGGAAAAAGTAGCAAATAAAAGTCAAATAGAACAAAAGACAAAGTACTTAAAAAACAGAAAGCGTCCAGGAGAATGCTCAAACTGGATAATGACAAGGTACAAAGGAAATATATAAAGACTAGAGCAAACAACATGAGGCAGGAGATCAGCTCGAGAACAGGGCACAGGAGACAAGCAAACGCAATACTCTGGCACAGAAGCAAGTTTGGAGCCGGCTAAAGTAGCCGGCTTGATTACGGGATGAGAAGCAGGTGAGTGATCAACCCTGCTGCCGAGCAGATCGTCCCGCCTCCGTGCACTCAGTCTAGGAGCAGAGGGAGAGAGAGAAAAAGGATTACTGCCGAAATCAATGCACAAGAGTGACACATGACAGTTCTTTTTTTTTCTCATTGGTGCAAAAACAAAACAGAAGTGACTTCAAAGATACAACAATGAATAAAATACTCAAGGAGAGAGAATGTCTTGATATTACTGGTACTAAGGTTGAAACTATAGATCATCATCATTGCAGTTACGGTGATTTAAATTGGTGTAATATCAAAGTGTTTTAGGGGAAATCCATTGAATATGCTATGTGCAATAATAATAATAAACTGGTAATAATAAGGGAAGAAATAAAAAATGAATAATTTGCAATTGAACAGAATGTGCACCCTGGCAGGGCTTTAGAGCAGTCTATTCCACAGTTGAGGTATGTGGAATTCAGGCCAGTGATGTCACTGGCACTAAGAGGAGGTTGAAATTAACTGACTTGGTTGTTCTTGAATGCTATTTGTCTTTCTGTTGAAATTTATTCGGAGAGTAGAAGGTGTCATTTGGATATTGAGAGGTTATTTCTTTTCCTGTTATGTCCTTCCAGTGTAAAAAGATTGCCACTGATTGTTGACTATTTCAGCAGTGGTTCAGCTGAGGAAAAATCTCCTAGCAGACATATAGATGGGGAGACTGGAATGCTGTGACATATGCTGACGATAATTTATGTGTAATGTTTGGAAGGTGGTCAGAGCCAAGTTCCATAAACGCAGTAATCTGCAGTGTTTAATGTCCCACTTTGTATAGTGTATATTGGGTAAGGTGTGCTCCGTGCAGAATTTTGCATTGATTAATTTGCTGTTTGGTGTTATGGGACATTGGGAAGATATTATTGCACATTTGCATCCAAGAGGGGATACTGATGGTAACAGCTACACCTCCATACAGCTTTCAAAGCAAAAAGTAAAATAACCTTATGTGTGAGTTCTGAATTTCAGCATGTTGCTTCATCCCTGAAACTGACATTTACTTGACATTTCAGCCTTTGAATGGCTTTTGCATTAACATTATGGGGCAAAAGGAAGTAAAAAGAAAGACAGATAGTTGTTTTTTGCCATTTTCAAACCTTTGGAATCTTTAGTGGCAGGAAAAGGAAGACAGGATGGTGGCAATTGGGTCTAAATGTAAAGATGGATCAATAGAGAAAAATCCCATATTAGTGTTTTACCTGCTGGGATTGACAGCCGCGCAGAAAGGTATCAGCGGAGTCTTGTGGTGGAGTGGTTCATAAACAGCCTGGGAGATGTCATGTCTCTGTCAAAGTCGCATGAAGCAGAGTAACTGTGACTGTCTGCATTTTGACTCAGTAAAAATAACATGCAGGGAACATTAAACAAAAGATGGGACATGCAATTATTTTTTCGCTCTTCAACTGACAGCACCTGGTTATTTACCATTCCCTCACCACTTGGGAATGTGAAGTTTAAATAGACAAAAATATGGTGTATGAGTAAAAATGTGTGCAGAATATGGCACCAGTCCTGTTTCAGCTGCATTTGTTCTGTAACCATGAACTACATAATTAAAACTTACACATAATCTATACAAAGAGCCACTTGAAGGTTTGAGAGCAATAAGAGTAGGGATAAAAGCATAAGCTATTTTAGATCATGTAACCGATATACAAGGCATAACTTCATTTGATGAGTTAATGAAGGGTCAGTTAAGAATTTAGTCAATTCATCATTTTAAGTTACATAGACTCAGAAATGTTCTAAATGCAATATCTAGATGATTGAAGTTGACCCCTTTGGGAACTGACAAACTTATATAATAATTTAATAGTGAAAGATTTGTTATTTTAATTAAATTGTTTTTGAGATTTTACGGTGTTGAGTTGTCTGGTATAAAGTAAACAATTGAAAGCTGATTTTCTCACGTTCCAAAACAAAAATAACAGAAATTAACAGAACTTTCAAATTATGTAATAAATCACAATTGAATTTTTAGGACTCACTTTTACTGGATTTATATATATATATATATATATATACAAAGTAATAACAACTTGTAATCTTTACTTACAGAAATGCTCATGTTGGCTCTGTGCATGACAGTGTAAGGACTTCGTATTAAGATCACAAGGTACCCTGCCAGATGTTACATACTGCATATGAATATATTTTTACAACAATTTTTACTCTGTTACAATGAATATTTCACAGTTATTAAACCTGTGGTTTCTGGATTTTTCCAGAATTTGTGAACCTCCCAGAATGATTCTACTGAAATCGACTACTGAAAATTTCCGGGATGGGAATTCAGACCACAAAGAAATGTGGTATCTGAATTTCTGCATGAAATCATTAAGCAGTGATTAAATCTCACAATTAATTGTCCATTTGCTGATGGAATTCAAATCTTTATGGGTTTCTTCCTCAGTTCTCTCCAGAAGAAAACCAGCCAATAGATAGTGACTTCCTGTTTACGTTAACACAAATGACGTACGCGGATAACATTTAGGAAAACAGTTTCATTTCCGAAACAGCGGATAACTTCAGAAACAACTCTTCCCGATTCTTAGGAAGGCTGGATTTAAACAGCTTCTGTTTTACCTACATACCGGAGCGCCGGGGAGCGTGAACGACCTCCTGGCTCAGCTGTCCTGCTCGTATACGAGGACCGAAGCAACCTAGCCGTGTGTAGCTAACGTTAAGTACCGTGGGTACAAGCTAGCTGGTAGCTAGCTAGCGAGTTAGCAAGAGAAAGTCAATAGCGTTTCATCATTAATCAGAGTGGTCATCAACTGTCAGTATGGAGAATAAATATAACCTCAAGAGTCCAGGTAAGCTCCCTCTGAGATGTTGTTTTTCTGTTGTTCTGCAGCCGTTATTCTGTTTGCTAACGTGATTGACACAGCTGAAACCCACAAGTTCACTGATGACATTTCTCGATAGACGTAAGCGTCAACATACAATAATTGTTCACAGACTTTGTAGAAATGAAATAACCACAGTATTATAAGCAGATTAAAATCTTTATTGACTCAGTTGTGTGTGTGTGTGTGTGTGTGTGTGTGTGTGTGTGTGTGTGTGTGTGGGTGTGGGTATTACTGACTTTTTACGTTACACTTGTTACCTACAAAGTTGTAGGTACACTCTTGGACGTGTATTAGGAGGTCTTACTGGTGTTCAGTTGAAAACAGCAGATGTTAGAGTTTTGTGCACGGAAGATGACCTAGGTGGGGTCAGCATGGTGATGGATGTGATTTGCAAGTACATTTACTGGGCCATGTAACCCGAGGAACGAGAGAGTTAGAGGCAGTAACATTATCAAAATTCTGTATGTTTCACAGCAGCATGCTAATGCTTAGTGAGCAGTTTAACAAAGAGAACTTATTAGAAGTACAATTAGCTCACCGAGAGCTGTTGATATGCTAATAAATCAAACATGACCCTGAATCTACACAATACACTCCAACATCTGGACTACTGCTGTACTAATACTGTACTAGTGTATAATCATGTATACCCGGAGCTGAATAACCAAGTTTCTCATATTCCATATTAACGTCATATTCTGAGTAAGATCTAAATCAGGATACTAGTAGAACTGAAATGATTAGTCAGTTAATCAATTTGTTGATCAGCAGAAACATGGTCAGAAATGACAATCAATTGTTAAATTTCTCAAGCAAAAATAGTGAATAAATGGCTCACATTTTAAAGCTCCAGCTTCTCAGTTGGCAGGATTTGCTCCTTCTCTTTGTCATATAAAATATAAATGCAATACCTTTTGGGTTTTGGACTTTTGGTTAAGTAAGACATTTGAAGAAGAAGATCTGTGAAATTGTGATAAGAATTTTCTTTATACTTTAAAGAAATTGGATGATCAGCAGACAGAAAATAATAGATAAAAAGTACTTTAGAGTTATAAAAGCATTGAGTTCATGCCAAGTTTCATTTAAGTTTAATGTTTGCTCTACTGGTGCACAACTGTTGCTCCAAGGACAATCACACACATACACATATGCACACACATGCAGGTGCTCAGTACCCACAGGCATACATGATTTGTTTAGAGCTACTGGGTTGGAACTGCTATCTCCAGTTTTCAGCTTTCGGTTTTAGTATTCTGCATTTTAGAAATACTTTATCACAGTGCTGATATTGTAGTTTCTGTTAAAAGCAAGTAAATTCACACTCACAGTGGACCAATAGTTCACCAACTGAATAACAAGACATACTAAGACAAACTAATACAATGGTAGTTAAACTTAGAAAATTACATATACACAATATCAAATGTTAAATGATCAAGCTGCAAGTAGCCAAAATTAGGGCTGTGAGTGATAACGACTGGGTTTCAGGTTTCAAGTCACTTCAGCTAGTTTAATTCTGTCTGAACAAGTAATGAGAGCTTTCACACACTCCACAAAACCTGCAGCATTACACTAACTATGCACTCCTTGCTCTGCCACCCCCCCCCCCCCCCCCCCCCCCCCCCCTCACTGGACAAACTCAGTGTCTACATTCAGGAGATAGCACAGGATGTCTCCAGTGGGTTTTAATCGGTTTTACTCAAAGGCATACTGAGGTTTGAGCAGATATGTGGTACGCCATGCCCACTTGCACCAATCAGCGTGGCACTTCAGATTACGGTAACACTTGTCCCCAGAGCATTCACATGTAACTTGGTGAAATTCTGTCCACTGGGTTTTGAGGTACACATTTTTGGTATTTGTGTATTTGCCAGGCTCAAATGCTTTTGTAGGCCTATTTCCAATTATGGTCTGAAGATATTTACCAGATTTATTGTGATTAGCAAAGTATCAGTTATTCCCATTTTCCTGTTAAGATTGATGTCTCAGTTATAATTGAAAAGTGTATCTCAGTTCCACGATACTGTATATTCTTTTTTTTTTGTTTTTGTTTATAGTCAAAATTCAAAATGGCAGAAAAACCATCATGATGGACTTTTATGGTCCTAGAGGCATTTTTGTTGAGAACATTGAGCTGAACATGTGTCCAGTTTTGAGTTAATTGGACTTACAGTGTGAGGGTCATGGCCTTTCCAAAATTGAAATTTTTTCTTCTAAGTATGTCTTTGAAGGAATGTTCTGATGTTACTGCAACTATCCAAGAACAAAAGAGGCATGAGCCCGAATAATGATCCTTGTGGGACACTAAGAGATGGATCTTGATTTTAGAATTTTTGAACAGTCATTAAATCATAAAAAAAATCCACTACTTTAAATGACTAATGTGTTGTCTTAAAAAGTAATTTGCCCTGTTTTTAACCTGTTTGAGTGTGATACAGTTCATAGGGTGTTGTGGGAGTAGATCTCCCTCGAGTGAAGAGTACCTGGATACCATCATAAAGTACATGCTACAGGCAGGAGTTATAATAGTCAGTATTTAAGCATCAAAATAAGCTCAGGCTGCAGCCTAACCCTTAGATTCCACTGCTGTACCTAAGCGCGGCAGTGTGATTCAGAAGCGGCTGTGCACTCTGCTCTGTGTAGAATACATGCCTAGTCTATTTTTGACAGATGGCACATCAAGCTGCACAGAGCAGATTGAGTCAGACAGGAAGACACAGGAATGGCATACAGAATCCGGTCAAGTTTCAAAATAAAACAACCTGTGCAGACTCCCGATCATATATCAACAACTGACAAAAATTCTTATGGATTATATTGATGCTGAAATGACAAGATTGTTGACATATGCACCTTCTACAGTATCTTGTGTTTCTAGAGTAATGTGTTTTTATAGATAAAGAATTGTTAATATAGCGTGATATTTTCCCTAGACAGTGCAGGAAGCTTGAGTTCAAATCAAATACTGTATTTAAATTTTATGACATTTTGTCACCACCACACACAAAAAACGCAAGGTAACTGCTAAAGCATGAAAAGTCTGTCTAACATTCATTGATGTTACTGCTTTGATTAATGGTTTATCAGTCCAGTGATGTGTGTGGCTGATCAGGCTAATTATCAGCTAATTGTACTGTTTTTAAAGACAGGATGCAGTCAATGGTTGCCCTTTGTGCACATGCTCTTTAACTGCTTTCCTAAACATCACGTGCTTGATGGTGTTATTAATGACTTCTGGTGAAACTTGAAAACTCAGCATTCTTGTTGTCCTTTACAGCTTCCCCTTTTAAAGTAACATTAACATTTATTCACCCAGAAACAGCTAATATTTCCCTGCATGACCTCCTCTTTCTGTCAGCTGCTGTGTGTCTGCAGAGATTAGTAGTCTCACCTTGAGAAGTTTCTCATCAGTGTGTTTAATGCATAAAAAAGTGAGGTCATTTTTGTGGCTGATTATGATCTGAGAGTCAAATACTAATGTTACATGGGTGTTGAAATGTATTGACATTCAGCAGAGGGACCAGGTTGAATTCAAACCAGGGCCACTGTGATACGGAAAAGTAATGTAACGATACCAAAACTCACGGTATGATAATACCTTGATATTAAGGTCACAATACCATATTTATTGCAATATTTAAAAAAAAAGACGGAAGCATTACTTTATAAAATGCCCTTTATTATCAGTGAGTCTAAATTCTTGTAAAACATGTTTTTTAACTTAAAGTGCGTCTGCTTTCCTTCTTTCATACAATAAAATAAAAGTAGCCAGCAATGACCTTAGTATGTGTGAAAGATTAACATGAATTGTCTTTGGCAATGAGTGAGTGAACCATGTATAATTTCAAAACAGAAACAATGCAGCAGTCAGTAGCACTCCTTTTATAAAATAATTAACAGAGCTGTTCCATCAGGTGACTACATCCATCATCAGTTTATGTACTGGCAGGTTGAACAGTCTCTGTTTGGTGGTCAGCACAGCTGCTGCAGTTGAACTGCAGTGAAAAAACACTGCTACACGTGTCACTCGACTGAGCAGACGGCGACGAACCTGTTTATGAAGTGAAGTTTAAAGTGCGTGTGAAACACTTTGTGTGGGAACAGTCTGGCCTCTCTCACTGCTACAGCCATATCTTGTGCTTTGTCTGTAATGACAGCAGTACTGTGATGATTGTTGTCCTTTCATTTCGAGCTCCCACTCCAAAACAGCAGATTTCAAAACCTCAGCTATGTTGAGTCCAGTGTGTGATTGGAAAAGAGGCCGCGTCTGTGCGATAAAACTTTTTATTTCCCATTCGCTGGTCATAACATGAGCTGTGACTGTAATCTAGCTCTGAGTAGCTTGTGAAGTTCACCCATCTGTGGGTACTAAAATGCACTTTGCTTCTTTGAAGCTCTGTGTCACTTTAGCTTTTGTCTCTGTCTCAAAAAAGAAAGAAAAAACAGGCTTTTAATTTAGGTTCCCATGTGAGAGTATTTACAGTTGGTTTGCCAAATTGAGAAACTGTATCTTGTTTGTCTCCTATCAAATATTGTTTGTCTCCTATCATCCTTATTGTAATCCTATCTGTCTTTTTACTGTGTCAGGATCCAGTGTTGTATGTGTTTTATCGTGTCCTTTGTCTTCCTGTATCATGTAAAGCACATTGAGTCTACGTCTGGCGTATGAAATGTGCTAGATAAATAAATTACTTACTTACTTACTGAAATGTTAGCACATTTCAGCTCTAAGTGTTGATGGAGGATCTTCAGTCTCTTTTTCGTTATTGGCACATCATTAATTTTCTCATTGGGTTTATTGTTTGCATTGCTTGGCTTTTATGCAAAGGATGACTGGAGTCTGTGGTCTTGACTACTATGTTTGTGCCCCCTGCTGTTCAAACAGAAACAATGCAATTTACAGGTAGCAAACAACCATGTAATGTCATGATAGATAGCGTCACAGTCCCATGATGACATTGAGCTATATTTCTATCGTGATATCATGAGATTTGATATATCATTACATCCCTAGTAAGGACCCCGGCTTAGTATGAGGCGTGTATTTTACCAGGTTAGCACACCCTGTAGCCCAAATTTTATGTGAATTTACAGAAAATCTGTGAAACGAAATGCAAATTAACGTGTGTTTCCATCCACTACCACTATGTCAATATTTAAGGGACCAGTGTGTAGGATTTAGTATCATCTTGTAGTGAGGTTCAACTGAATACCTCTTGCCTCATTCACCAGTCACTTTCCAGGCATGTAGGAGATCCTATGGTGGTCATGAAAAAATGCACAAGGCAATCTCCTGAGCCAGTGTTTGGTTTGTCTGTTCTGGGCTGTTGTAGAAACATGGTGGTGCAACATGGTGGACACCGTGGGAGAGGACGAAAATGACGTTTTCAACGTACAATGATGCTGTGTCCTTGACAGAAAACCTTGGGTTTGCCAGATGTTTCCATTTGATTACTGGCTTGCCTTTTGTTTTTCTGTGCACGTCTCTGATGATCACATCAACAGTGCAGTATAATATGTTTTTGATTTTAATGTGCACTGTCCTGAGTGTAAAATGTACTATACTCCATCCTTCTGTACTGTACCTTATCATACCCCACCATTTTCACTTATTTCAAGAGCTAACTCAAAGTGTTTGATTACCTCACAAATTTGGGATGATTTACAAATGTTCTCTCAGACAGCTCCTAATTTAGCCCAAAATTTTGAGCAAGGAAAGAACAGATACTTTTACCTCAGTGTGGAGGAGATGACCCCATTGCTAGGTATGAAGCATTCTTGTCAAGTGTGTAATTGGTTGATCAAAAAAGAAAACAAAAAAAACAATGTAATTAGAAATGCACTCTTACTTATAACAGGCATAGAATGGTCTCTGTTAAGACGTGGTGTAATTATGAATACAATTTTATATAACTAACATCTCTGTTGAAAAAATTGTAGGCCATTCAAAGTATCTTAAAAATGTTTGAAAACATAGGCCTGCTTGTGCAGTAACCTTTTCACGTGCTATTTGTTATATTTATTTGCTTACATTACCACAATGCTAATGTTAGTAATTAATCTATTTGATAGGCCTGTTAATGGGAGGAAAAAATGGCTCAGTTTCATCAATTTCCATGATTGCTGGCATTAGAGCATTGTTGCATTGGGTGGGAGATGTGAGCTCATCTCAAATGAGATTAACTGCAAACATTGCATGATCTAATCTGTAGCATTTCATTAACTCTCTGTCATTCAGTGTTTGGAGAGTATTTCTCCTCCATCTTTGCTTTTCCACCATTTTCTTCTCTGCTTAATAAAGTCTTGCGCATCGTTAAAGTCCTCCTCCGTGCTTTCACCTGAGGAGCTCTTTTAGGGGCTAAGATGCTCTTTGAATAACTGCAAGGGTAAATTATTAGACAATGTCATAATTCTAGGAATTTTCTTTGTGTTTCGTCCCAAGCAGTTCTTTGTGGGAAGCTTTACGAATAGGACTCCTGGCTTTTTGCTGAATGTGGTAGAAGCAACAGCAGCAGCATTGAGAAAAGTGCTCAGACTTTGGAGGAGTCTTTTCCTTCCCTCCCTCCTCTGTGCTCTGTGCTTTTCGCATCTTTGGAGCTGTTATTATTACGCAATAGTGTCTCCTCTCCTGTCCTCTGGACCAACTATGATTCATTCCCAGTGGCAAACACTCAAAAATATGTGTTGCGTAATATGATTTGGCGTACAAGGATTATCACCCTATCAGCCAGTGACCAGACCTCTGCTAAACCAACAGAGGCCAGAGGTACTTGTGTGGGAAAGGGCTTTTCCATGTCATCTCTGCTTAGTGTTACTGGAAGGAAGAGCCAAAAATGGGCATGGGATATGAAACTCAGCAGGGGATATGGAGCACTGGACCGTCTGTCACAGTGAGTCCTGGCACTGGAAGGGACCGTGGCGTTAGAGGATGGCGTTTGCTGAGATCTGGACTGCCTCCCCCTCCTGTCTCCTCTTCTGTCTCAGCATGCTAAGGTGTTAGGGGTAGGTGATATGACCTAAAAATCATATCACCGTAGTTTTTTGTCTTTTTTATGGTGACTGTATTATGTCACGGTATTTCATAAATAAAAGGGATACTCCTCTCAAAACATCATTCTGCCTCTTTTCTCTCTATTCACAACATAAGGGAACATGTCAGCACTTGAAGCACTTTGTGTTACATTTTAATATGTATGAAAAGTGCTATATAAATAAAGTTTGATTTGATTTGATTTGATTTGATGATGTCCTAAGAAAGAAAGAAATCTTTTATAAAAACATATGTGTTCATTGGCTCCAAATAGGAATGAAAATCACGTTCCATAATGGAGGTTAATTAGTAAACGTAATGTGATTCATTCTCAGAGTTAGACAAGCGGGTAGCTTTAGGCATCAGGCGACAGCATTTATTTGGCAGAAAAACCAAAGTACAACAGTCACTTGGACACAAAAAATGTGACTGGAATTCCTCGTTTGTCTTCCAGGATGTGTGGACCTTTATTTTGTAGTGTGTAGGTATTGTGATCTTTTAAAAAGTGTTTGTGCTGAAATAATATCCAACCAGTATGTTTCTTGTTGTATTGGTTTTCCCTCTTATGGGCGTAATGTGCAAAAATAGATATTCAAATGGTTTAAACCTGTGTGTTTTTTTTAAAGGGAATATTGAAATATCATTTTTGGCCCCATTTGACAGCCCTTGTCTTTTCTTCCTTGGATGAGGGAGTAGATGAAGACTTTAGTGTTCTTGCAGCCAACAACACAGAAACTGACATGTGTTGCTTGTAATGTTACCTTCCACACCTTCATGTCACTGGATTTGGCGTTATGGCAAGGAAAATAGTAGTTACTGGATGTAACTCCAGCTCTGTGAGCACTAGCGCTGTCAAAATAGAGTAGAATACAGTTAGTGTAGTGCTGCAGGTTGTGTGAAGTGTGTGACTGGTCATATTCTTTGTTTAATTCATTGTTTAAACAGAATAAAACTATCTTAAGTGACTTTGCTCACCTTCATGGAGTCTGAAAGCTGCTTTTTGCTGCTTGTGGCTTTAATTTTGGCCCATTGAGCTGTTTCTTCCTGTTGAACACGAAAGGGCTTGACCCTGGAATCACCGCTTGCAGCTATGTTTTACTCATTATTTGCAGTGGTCTAGATGCACCTTTGTTCTGGGAAAGCTAGCACTTGGTGGACTGCCCTCTGTAATTTTGTAATTAATTGAGTATTAATTTTAACATGGCCAATAGTCAATTAAGAAAATTACTTGAAATTTCCACACCTATTGTAAATGCCAGAGATGTGTTTGAGGTCATTAGAGACAGTGTCTCCATTATGTAGTTTTACCCGTCAGAGAGCACTGCCAATAACAAGTTTACTTTTCAACTGTCGGATGTCTCTGACTTTATATCTTAGTCACAATTCTTTAATAACCCATTTTGAGGGATCCTTATAATAAATGTTGATATATGTATAGGTGTTTGTTTTAAAGAATTACTACCTCTAAAACAGCAGTGTTTGTATCTGCTTCAGTTCGCCAGTGGGGCTCTGCCTAACTGTATAATTCTCATAATAAAAAAGAGTTCATTCATTTTTTTGGGCCAGTGAAAATATACAAGTGAATTAAATCTCTGATCCACCATGTAAGTGGGAGAAAAAAGTTATGTTGGACACTGTGTGGCCCTCAGTCATACGAGTGTTCCCTAAATTGGCACTCAAAACTTTGAGAAGTCCTGCTTTAAGGACAAGATAATAAATCGAAGTTATAACGTTTGAGGGCTGACTAGATGGACAGATGGACATATAACTTGACATAGGAGATCAGACATTGCTCTCTGAGATTTCGTCCAGACACCAGAATATGTTGTCCATGACCCACGGAGTCCCACGCTGAGTGAGAGCTGCCCCTGGCCCTGCCATCAGTGCTGAACCTGCCAGCTGCCATCCCAGAAGATACTGGTGGATGAGTCACAGAGTGGACTCATCTCTCATTCTGAAGTGCCTGTCCAGTCCTGATAGCCTATCACACCTATGAGTGCTCTGATTCCACTCTGCAGGGCACTGATGGATTCCCCAAGTGGAAAATCATGACTAACTGGTGGCCAGGACGATAGAGAGGATGTTTTAACCTGAATAGCTTTTAGCTATAGCTCTCTCAGTCTCCCAATCCACCCCCCCCCCCCCCACACACACACACACATGCATTTTAAAGTCTCTCTTTCGATCTACCCCACCAGTATTCTCTAGAATGCTGGGATGTGTAAAACACAAACTCTGAAGGAAAAAAAAAGTTCTCTTTTAGGAGGTAAGATACTTTCACAGTATTCAGATGAGGGAGCAGATGACCAGCGTATGTGCATACCATGCATTTAGATAACAGTGGGAAGGAGGATGGTGCTAACAGTTTTGAACTGCTCACATTCATACTCCTCCTCCACACAGTCATAATGTGGGACTAAATGCCTCATTTGCTGCTGCTGCTGCTGCTGCTGCTGCTGCTGCTGCTGCTGCTGCTGCTGCTGCTGCTGCTGCTGCTGCTGCTGCTGCGGGAATAAGGCCCAGTGCTGCTGGCATGTGCCAAGGCATGCTGGGTAGTTGTTGAAGAGACCACTGCTCTGTGCTGTCAGGACAACTTAGGCCACACATCAGGCTTGCTGTCACCTTGGGCAACAGGCATGTTCCATACTCTGAAGCTGGACTTACTGTATACAGTACATACACAGAGATGTATTGTAACTCTGAGCCACTCACTGTGCTGGACTCTGTGTTCCAGACTTCCTACTCAGGCTTGGTGCTTACAGAAAAGTAGAGCAAGGGCTGAATGATTCATTTCTACATTTACATCGCAATTTGAAGGTGTGTGATTGTCAAATTGCAAGAGCAGCAGTTTAATTATACATAATTAACTCTGTCTTAACAAACTGTAGGCGATGGAATTTATAATCAGTCAGATAATGACAACTGTTGGTGGTAAAGTTAGCTATTGTAGCTAATTACCATGAATTCTGTGAGTTGTCAGGTTGCTGTCCTCGCTGCATGCTGATGTTGTGCTATTTATGCTTGACCAAGTGGTTTTGTAAAGAAGCGCACTGCTCTGTGTAACTGAATGCTTGAAAAGAATAGATAGTGTGCTGTGTTGCTGTGGTGTGGGTGGAAGAACACCAACAGAGTGCACAGCCTCGCTCAGGAAGTTCGTTGGTAGTAATTCCCTCTCTAGCTCATTAGAGCCTGTGCAAACAACACAGAGCTAACAAATACAAGTCCAGCTGGTCAGCAACTAACTTTAAGCTGACTTAAGCCTGACACCGACTCTGTTGGGTAAACCTGTGTCCATCAATCTTGTCAAAAAAAAAAAAAAAAAAAGTTGCACTTGTCCAAAACCATCATTACTACAACTGGCCATACTTCTGTTGTTACTGTGAGCATATTAATTTTCTATTTTTCCAATCGATTTTTTTTCGATTTTTCAATTCCTGACCTCAGCAGTGCGCATGCTGAAAAGTACTATACAAATACAGTCCATTTACCATGTTACCATGCTTATGTAACCACTAAACTTAAGGCACAACTCTTGCTCTTCTATAGAAAAATAGACAAGTTTACTCAGAAGTTGACTTTTCTCTGACTGAGTGCTTTGAACTCTGGGAGGACCTTGACAACCAGCAATTATGTTGTAACTGATTCTATTCATTTAGAGACAAGGTATGTCGTAATTATAGAAAATATTTTTTGCTCAAATCATTCAGCATTAAGGAGGCAAAGATAATAAGTTTGTTTGTTCTAAATCCATAGAGTGATGTGGCCTAGTTAGCATCCATAGTACCTCCTACTGTTCCATCAGCATTGAACATTCTTTTAAGGCAGGCAAGGATTTAACTTCATAAATAAACTCTGAAATTATGAAATGAAAAACATGTAGGAACCCAACAAAGAAAGGAATACACCTACAAAGACACACACACACAGGCACACACACATAGTGATTACACCTCCACAGCTTTCCCTCACACTCTCAGCAGTGAAACACATGGCATCAACAGACGTGAGAGCATCAGAGTTTTCAAAGTTTCCCTCCTGCACTCACAGTGGTGGAGTGACATTTTCCTCTCCAGTCAAAACTCTGCAGCTTTTGTCGTTGGTTAAAAACTGTTTTTAAGCGGTACCTCATGTCACCTTCTCCTGCCTGATTCGTCCCCTGTCCTCTTTTCATCCTAATTGAGAAAAATGTTCTCTTTCACTCCTCATTTCTCTTCTCATTTCTCTTTCGCGCTCCTCTCTTGCATAACTTATCTGAAGTCTCACAAACATCTTCAGGATACACTCTCACACTCCTGGCTACCAGCTGCTTGGTGTTATAGGAAGTCTGGATGATACTGGTACTGATAGTCTCTTTTTACAGTGTTATGAGTTTTTTTTTTTTTATACCTTTAGAGAATTTCTATATCTTTCATTTTTTGTATGAGAAATGACTTTGTACAGAAAAGAGTCTGAACTAGATGAACTAGAAAAATGAAGCTTACTTTGGTTTTGTCAGTTTTTGTTTTATTGTTATTTTCATTTTAACAAGTTTTGAAACTATTATTAGAGTGTACAATAGTGTGTGTCTCAATATAAAGCTCATTAGATTTTATATTGATATTAGGATATGAGATTAGATATCAGGAGCCATGCATAATATGTTAATTCCTTAACCATATATTTTGTGGCCTTTAAAACTGCAGGATAATGTAATATCATTTTCAATGCTTATGGAACTGGACACAGGCTGATCACACTGACATAGGTCACATTTTGAGCTTCCGGTTCGGGGGTTTGTATTTTCAACATGTAAGCTGCCCCTCCCACCGCTGGCTCAGCGTTTGTGAATTTGAAATGTTATGTTGCCGCTCGTGACGGATGGAGCTCACACTGTGGAGTGTTGCAGCCGCATGTTCAGCTGCTCACAGATCACAGCACAGCTAAGCTTCCTGTCTGTTATTTAATTTGTTGGCTCTTATGTGTGGTGCCACATGGGCAAACAGCTTTGTCGTATTTTGGGTTTCTGTTCAGGCTTAACATTTTCAGAAAACTGAGCAGATTGTCATTGATGAAGGTGGAATTACGGTGTATGTGTACGTGTGTAGTGAGTGCACAGATGACACTAGAAGCTGGAATCAAACCTACAACATTAAAGGCACATGCCCTCATGCCCAAAGAGTGACGTCCACCAGGCAGATTATTTGCTCATTCTAATGGAAATATAGCTCATCTCAGGTCTCGCCTGTTTTTTAGTTGTCTTTCAGTGAAATAGAGCTGGCAAATGTGGGTAGAGTTTTGCATTAAAGACAGAAATCTGGTCTCCTTTCCTGCCTTAAAACTCTGCTGGCAAAACTGTCAAAACATGAGGTGTGTTTTGATCAGTTTTGGGCCAAGATGTTTGATAGGCTGATGCATGGAGGTTGAATTTCTTCTTCCAGAGGATCAGTTTCTCATCTGACCCCTTGTATTAATAATTTTAAGCTTGCGTAAGACTGCAAGCACTTTGTGACCCCCTGCACCCTTGTGTAAACAGGAGGAGGCGGGGGAAGCCAAACACACATATACATGCTGTCCCTCTATCTCCTTGTGTATCCATTGTAGGATTACTGTGGTTGGTTCACATCTTCACTGAAGAATGTCTGTCCTCAGGCAGAATCAGACAGAACACGTGCCCTGAAAGCCGCGTGGTGTCAGGCCATCTCGTTGCTCCACTGCTTCACTCCCCCCTTCAGCCGGCACAACCTCTCAGCTCGACTCGCCTTCATCCCTGTTATTTGCCCTCCAACCCCCACCCACCCCCACTGCTACCCGTCATCCTCTTCCTCTGTGTTCATTTCACAGTCTCCATTTCCAGCTCAACACCCTAGCAGTCTGTACTCGATTGGATTCCAAACCAATTTTGCCTCTATGAATACCTCTTAGTTCCGCTTTCCTTTTCACAATTACTTTGCAATTTTCAGCCCATCCTGTTTCCTCTTGCAGTGGGCTGGTAGCTGATAGCTGGTGCTCTAGTAGCAGCCCATAGACCAGCGACAGCAAGCAAATTGACCTTGCTGTCTGAAGAGCAACAGCTCCTTTGAACCTGCGACAAGCACTTTGTCAAGATGAGGTTGAGACTGTGACATCAGCACCTCTTGTTGTGACTCATGACCTAGTGTTAAAGCATGATGGGATATTTAACCCCAGGCATTGCCCCAGTTGGACTCTAAAAGTGGCCTCACTGTGAAGATTCGCGTCCTGTTCTCTGTAGGTGTAGCTGCAGCCTGATATTTTGCATTACATCAAGGCGCATCTTTGTGTCCATTCCTGACAGGATAGTGAGTAAACCCCCACAGTCGCCATCATCATCACCATCATCATCAGCTGAACTTGTGTAACCACCCTCCCAGAGTGATGAGGTTGTTTGTCTTCAGATTAACCCAGCAGGCCTGAGTGTGTTGCTGGCTGGGTCATGACACAGGGGTTAATGCCAGCAGATGTTTCTCTGGCACCTCATTCTGAGATCATGTTGCGTCTGCACATAAACTCACAGAATGCCAAAATGGCTTTTGGAGATTGACCCGTTAAACACAAAGGGAAAAAAAAAAAAAAACTAGCTTGCTTTTTCTGTTTTGAGCCCCAGTTCAGCTGTTTGTTGCATGCAGGAGAATCATGACCACATGCCTGTTTTTTTTCATTTATTCATTTTGAAATTTAATTTTGAAAGTTACAGGAGTGCATATGGTGTGTGATCAAATATAATAAACACCATAATCATTGTTTAGTTATCATCATTGGCTGTCTTCCATCCTATGTTCAAAGGCGTCATTTGCTTGCTTCCTCAGCTTTGCGTGTGATTGGGAGGGACAGTCCATTAAACATACGGAGGTTTTCTTTTGTGTGTGTCGGATTATTATTAATTGTTTCTAAGCTTGAGTAATTGTGACATCTACAGGTAATGATCAACTGGATAAATAATACATAGGCTTAAAAGAAAGAAGCATAAACAGCTGGATTTAGATTTGAAGTAGTGCTCATAGTCAGCACACTTCTCTTATGTGGTCACATCAGTGCCTGTACAGTTGATGCTAGCAGGTTGACTGAAGACTTGTTTAATTGGCTGATTTTGTAATGTTTCTTTGCAAATGCATCATCAATAAAGAACCTTCAGAAGAGTGAATGATGCATGAAAGGTTGTTTTGCTGCCATTTCATCTTTTAGTAGTTAATTGTAGTAGTTATCCGTCTTCAGTAGCTATGGACTGGAGAAAAATAATTTAGGTCACTGCACAGCTCTGAGGCTACCAGCAGCTACCAGCAATGCAGGTGGAATGTTTTCTTGCATGTTAATCAATGCATCAGTCGATGTTGTGAATTAATCGATACGCCTTAAAATGTCAGTAATGTAAACTTTGACCATTCCGTTTGTTTTTATTGGCTCTCTTGCAAGACTTGCACTTCAGTGATGATTGGATCTTCCAGTACTTAAAATGTATATGACTGTCATTCGGATTATGAGAACTGTGAATATTCTATTTCCTCACTTGGATGAATAAAAAGTGGTGGCCAATCAGTCTGAGCATCCATAATTGTACTGATGTGGTTTAATCTCGGGGAAATGAAAATTGTTAAACACCTCACTAAAAACTGATGGGACTCAAGTGTCCGTTCATTTTGAAACAAATCAATGAATATATTTGTTACTGTTCCACTTCATGGAGGTAAACACTGTGGAATAATGATGAAAAATGCTAACCAAAGTGGTGACGGAACACATTTTTGTAACCAACTGAAGAATTTCATCAATGACACGGGGTAAAAACTCCCAATGAGTGCTCAGCCTGAGTTATTGGCAAATCGTTTCCCATCACGCATTTGGCTTCTGCAACTCATGAAGAGCAGCTGCTGCACCTAGCTGTCACAACTGTCCCGTGAAATGTTTAAGTGTCGCACAGTTGAGCATCTAGAGCGAATCAGACTAAATCACTAACCATCATGCAATGCACTCTGTGGGATGGCGATTGAAATTTCGCAGGTCTGCATCTGTCTGGCTCATCTCAAACACACGCCTTGTGGTAGATTCCTCCACGCTGCAGCTCTGCTTACAGTAGCTCCTCTTCTGCAGAGAATCGCCAAACTGTGGGGATCACAGCCCTGGTGGATTGAGCTCCGTTTTCTGTCCATACATTTGTAAAGTGCACTGACAGTTTCATTGCCGTCATTAAAAAAAATGCTGCGCATATAGGTCTACAGGGGTCTAACATAATTGTAGCATCGTCATACCGAAAATGAAGTCCACTCCGTTCAATGTATCTGGTTGAATTTTTACTCGAGGAAAATGTGACTGTGCAAAAGTACATGCTAAGAATGAACCCGAGCAGTCGCACAGATGTTTTAACACAGGCATGTCCAGGCGCTCATTTAGGCGCATCTGAGCAGAGTACCGTTATCTCGTCCAAGCATATGGAGAAACTCCTCTGTTGAAAACACTTTTTCAGCTTTTTTCTGCTTGCTGTTGTTCTTAGCTCTCATAAAAGGACGAAATGCAAATAAAACTGTAAAATAACACTTCGGGCTGCTCAGCAGAGTCCTCTGTGGGCGCTCTGTTCGTTCATGAGACGGAGCGCTGAAACTAACTGCGTGGTTACGCCGGTCAATAGCTCAGCGACCCGCCCACATTCACCATAGAAACACCAATGACGATCCAGAAGGAAGTAATCACAGAGATAGATTATTGTGTGAAGAGCTCTCCCTCCACTCTAGAAACCCCCTCCTCTTTATGTAAACAACCAGGACCTTCGTGATTGATCTCAAACTAACACAGAGTCATAGGAGGAGACATTAGCAGCGTTTTTTTCGGGCTGGAATATAACTTTTGACCACAAAACAGCAAAGGTAAAACATACTTTATGATTTAGCGTTTTTTTTGTGCTACTCTCTGGCTGCTAGCTTGCCGAGTTTTCGTCGCACAGAGAGGAGGCAGACATCTTCGTGATCATCAGACTCTCTGCTTTCATATGATGCCGGGCTTTTGAGGTTTGCGTGAAGTGGTGAAATCAGCAGATGCCGTACCTTTGACGTACGCTATTTTCGTGTTTTCGTTACATGCGCATATAATTTCGTGGGGTATGAATTATGTTTCGTTTGGGGGGCAGTGTTTGGTAGCGGCTTTTAACTGAGTTTCTCCCCGTCATTCTGGTATGCTACAAGTTAGGACTGGTGCTTCTTAGCGTGAGCATTGACCGTCTGAACTGCGCGCATGTCACGCTGCCCTGCAAAGTGATTTTTAATTAGTCACGGACTCACGGTAATACCGCATACCCTGGGAAAATGTGGGGAAAGTTTGATGGTATCAAAATTTGGATACTGCCCAACTCTACTGCAAAGTGCTTTGCGATCACCGTTGGAGAGTTACTATTGTTACTGATCGCTGTAGTAGTAGTGGACTAAGTTGCACATAAACAAATAAAGGCTGGATGCAAAGCTGTGTAACAATAGCTCACTGGGTAAATTCTCTAGCACTAATGTCATCATGTCATCTCCTTGCTTCCTGTATATGCTGCAATCAGAAGCCTCAAGCAGGCACACACAGTCAAAAAGTCTTTGCAGGTGCTGGAAAACAGAAAGATGAAGAAACACCGGCACAGAGCTGTCTCATTCCAAGTTCTTATTATTATCAGCTTCCATTTAGAGTGGCCCTCACATGTCGCATTAAAAGCCTGTTAGGAGAGGGAGGTGTAAAGGCCCTTGAGGCACTGGAAATCTTTTAATGTGACAGCAGCTTAACAGCAAAGTACTGTATACTGGACAGTAATTAATTACTAAGTGAAATGAGTATTGCTTTTAAAAAAAGAAACTGCAAGTAGCCACGTGGTGAGTGCCTCACTACGCTCTGCTGTTGCAGTGATAGAATTACTTCTGTGGAAATGTACACACTATTCAGCAGTCTACGAAGGCGCAGACTATACAAGACGGTCTGGCCTTACCCTTGGTCACACTGTGCTGATCCTGTTGCCTAACAACCTTGCAGTTGCAGTTGATAATCAACTATTAGCTATGTCGCGATTATGTTTGTATATAATATGTTTTTAGAATATATATATAAAGTCATGATAACAACATACATTATACACACACACACACACACACACACACACACACACACACACACACACACACACACGTGTGTGTGTGTTTGTGTGTGCATATATCAGCAGAGTAGAGAGTAGTCATACCATGTGGCTACTTGCAGTTTCTTTTTTTGAAAACCTTTTTCACGTAGTAGATAATTACTATATATATATATTTGTAGTAAATAGTTGTAATCACCACTGTAAATGAAATAATTTAGCAACTGTTTTATTTGAATTCATTCATCTATAGTAATTTTTGGACTAATCTCTCAAGAAGAGAGAAGGGCCTCGTGTCTCTCTGCTCTCCTGCGCTCCCCTCTGCATGCGTTGAAGAAGCTTATCCTCTCTCTGTTTTCCCTGTGCTGGCTAGCTTTCCTCCTCCTGGTCATCCATTGCTGTACTTGGCCTGGGTTTGACCTCAGGGATGGAGGCGTTTTCTCCTGAGTTGTGCTAATCTCAGAGAGGAAACAAGAGAAAAGGGGAAACAGCTATCAATCATGTTAAAACAGGGATGCAGATTTAGGAAGACTGGAAAAGGTGACACAGCAGGACAGACACAAAATCCCCCAGAAATAATTAACTTGGATTTTTGATACAGTTACTGCTTACAACCCTGTGACAGCACTACAAAAAAAGAGGGAACTTCAGGTACAAGATAGTCAAATGGAGCTTTGCGAAGGAGCTTTTACTGCCTTACCCCTAAGCTACGCTGGCTGAATTTTTGGCCCCAGCGAAGAGGTGATCATTATCTTTCCTCAGTTTAATAAACTAAGCATTATGGTCCTTGCTTCCTAAAACAAAACAAAACAAAACAAAACAAAACAAAACAAAACAAATGCTACTGAAAGTCTAGCTTCATACCACTGAATAAAAGCTGCTGAAGGAGCTGTGTAATCAATTCCAACATTACTGGAGTTTTAAAGTGATATTCTGCCATCTGAAACCAAGCTGGTCCATTTTATGTATGTCATAGCATTAGCAATACATTATCTATAAGTGCCACTATGTTGACAAGATAGAAGTCAACCTTTCAACCTCTTAGGTTGACCTTGGCGAGGGCTTTAATCTCGATCTGTGCAGCAGAGCTGCAGTAAGTGCAGTGGCACCAAGTAGCTAGCTAGATAGGTAGCAATGTCAGTTAGTGTGACTAATGTCACATAACAGCTATTTTTTAATGATCATTTGAGGTTTTAAAGCACCTTGGTGTTTTTTTACATTTACTAAGTACTCACATTTAAAAGTGTACTTCCCTGCTGCTGCTACTGTTTGCCATATTCTCTCTTTGGAAAAACCACCAGCGGCATGCAGTGAATCTTGGGATAGGTTGGACTGTGTAAGGATCCACCCACTGGATCCTCCACATTCAGGACAAAAAGGTCTTTCCAGTTTTATTTGAGGGAGCCTTTGAAATGAGGCAGCCTGGTCGTGCCATTGTCACTCATTTGGTCTTCAGATGCAGCCTACGAAAAGATGCAGCCTCTGCCTTGAGACACAGCAACAAGTAAATATGGAGGAAGTGTTGAGTTTGCATTGAGTACATCCCTTCTACTGTTCATTCACTCATCTTTTCCTTACCATAGTCCCTCACACTGAGGATGCTGGGAGAGATGCAGGAAAACATGTGAGGGGAGAAGAAACAAGGAAATATGTTCTTTTTTTCCCTTTGAAGCTTCATGTGAATCCACATCCATTTGTGATGATGGCAGTAGCTGATCACAGCTGGATCAGCTCTCAGTCGGCTTTAACAGCTGTAGAGATGAATTTGTGTGTGCACACGTGCCCTGTACTAATACTAATAAAGGCACACAGTCATCAGAGCCATCAGTGTTCTCTCTCTGTTACCTGTTTAACAAACACCTGCACATGATTAACAACCTGCATTCTGTGTTTATACTGTGTGCTGTGTCCTGCTGAGAGGCACAGGAGCCATTTCTACTGGCAAAATGCCATTATATTATTTATTCACCATTTGGGTCTGTATTTCTTGATATTCTGAATGTGAATTTATTGAATAACTCAGATATGATAATGGTGTCTTTTGAATATTGGAAAACATTTATTAGGCTAAATGTTTCAGGCATAGTCCGATCAACAGCTGATACTGTTTCAAGTGAGGATAGACGAGTGACGAAATATCAATCAAGAGACTTCAAAAGCAAATTAAAACAGGAGCAAAAAGGAAAGCTGGGCGGGCTTGTTACTAATACATGACGGAACATTGTAATGATAGAAGGAAAATTTGGAACAATTATTACTATGTCCATAAGAAATCACCTCTTCACAGCTTGGCCATCCCCTGTCATTTGATATGTACCCTTGGCTCTGCGTTAAAATCTGTTTCTTAATCAAAGACTCATGATTTAATCATGCAGTATGCTGGTCCACACACCAACGGCTTAGCGGGAGACTGTGTGTCACAAAGAAATAGGTACCAAAGGTGGTGTGAAACCACGACTTTTGGATTGTGTTTTGAAGGAGCATTTTGCTTCAGCCTTTTTGCCCTCGCTGTCTGAGTAAGTGTGACAGTCAGGGTGATTTTCAGCAGAGACATTGTGCGCTGCCATTACGTAGAGCCCAGTCCCTCTGCATGCTCTTCTCATCTGTCCCTCTGTGTTAGTGTTCTGTTACCCAGGGAAGCAGCATATTTGCAGCCCTCTGCATCTGGAAATCAACAATGTAATAATGTCTGTAGAAGTGCTGAAGTTGAGACTTGGAATTGTAGGGTTTCACACACAAAGCATGTTGGTGTACACTGAGGATGAAGGCTGCATCGATCATGAAGAAGATGTGAACAGTTTGACTCTGCATGCACTAACCTCAGTTTTTTTTGTCTTTGCTTCCTTTGAATAACCAGCGGTCAAGAGGCTGATGAAAGAGGCTGCTGAGCTGAGGGATCCCACAGAGCACTACCATGCCCAGCCCCTGGAAGTAAGTCCACCACAGAACACTGCAAAAACCCCAGTTGTGTGTGCACAGGATTCATGAGCAATGGGAATTATTTATAAAAAAGTAACACACACCAAGGGTTGTAGTGAGGTGCAGATCACTGGAAGTAAACTTTCGAGTAGAAAACACTTTGGCTCCACATGCATTTCCTTTCCTGATTCGTTCAAGGCCTCTTGATGTTTCTCACCCTAATGGTGGAACATGTTTACCTAATCCCAATCAAATGTGTTAGTAGAGTGTGGCCTATTTGACATGACGTTTGAGGCCTGAGACTGATCTGATTAATAGCAATGCATACAGAGCCAGAAAACTCCCACACGTGTATGGCAATTCTCAGAAGTATAACTTATCCTGAAAAAAAACACAACTTTATTTGTATGTCACTTTTCAAGACAAAGTTACTCAGTGCTTGACAATAAAAACACATTTTGAAAGTAAAAAGAATGCAAAACATAAGATATAAAACATGATTAAATGATTTAAATAATTACAGCAAATAGAGAAAGAGAAAGAGAGATGCCATGGAATACCTGAACCCCACAACACAACTGTGGGTTTGAAACGCATGATTTCTTTAGAAAACTGCCAAAATTACACCATTTATCACAGCCAGACACTGTAAAAACAAATTATTGTCAGATTTTCACATTTCTAACAGAACCTGAATGAACCATGTGCGATGAGTGTTTCTGTAGGAAAAATAAGCACATCTAACTGTTTGCACCAGATCCTGTACAAACACATTACACTCACGGTGAAACAGGGAAGTCTTGAATGATTGGGCTGAACAACAGTCACATGACAAAAACTCAGTGAAACTTTGACTGAACTGCAAAATGTATTTACACAGCAGAGAGGAGAGGACAGGAGAACTTGTTTGACGAGGTTGTAAAACCATAAATTTTTCAATATTTACAGCATTTAGTGCCCCCTTCTTCCAGTATCTGTAACACGTCACACTTGGAATAATGGTATATCAAAAGATTCCATGTTTGTCCCAAGTTTTGTAGAATATCAAGATTCAACGTGCATTTTCTCTTAAAATATATATAATTTCAACTTACTTATTGCAGTGAAAAACTAGCCCACAGGGAGTAAAAATGTGACAGGAGCAAAAAATGCTCAGAACCTGCTTGGGTTAAGTTAAGAAGTTGAGGGGTTCAGGCAGCAAAGACCCTTCTGCCTTTAGTGACGCGTTGAGATTTTTGAACCATTAGCTAGGCCCTGCTGGAGGAGCTCAAGCTGCAAACATGCTCATATTCAAGATTGTACAAAGGAGCAATAAAACCTTAAAACCAGAATAGACCCCTGGGGGACCCCACAAAAGAGAGGAGGATGAGAGAAGACATCTCCAAGCACAGCAGAGAAGGACTGAGGAGATGAACCAGTCCCAAGCCACATCACTGATGACGCCACGGTTTTTCAGACTAGTCATTCATAAAATAAATCATTTTAGTGGAGACAATTTTAGTCTAAAAGGATGCCTATAAAGATGGTTACCATGACCATGTCCTGTTTGAAACTGGACAGGAAAATGCCAGGAGACAGAGACAGAGACAGAGTTAATAATGGCTAAAGTATCCTGACAAACAGTCTGAAATACCAGATGTGACTGCAGCTTGAAGGGCAGCTGGATGATTCTTGGAGTGCAACAGTGCATTCGAGAGTTGACACAGAGATGTTTGCGTGTGTGTATTAATGTTGAAGGTGAACAGGTGTCAACATCAAGCTCTCTGAATTCTATTAATGTGCTGCCGAATCTGCACCATTTTGTATTGAAGGTAATGAAGACATTCTTCACCGCTCTTTGGGGAGGATCCGGTTGGCTGGCTGAGCGGGGAACAGGTCACACAATCACAGAGTTTATGGTGTTACAGAGAATTCAGAATTATGCCCCCTGAGAAAATTCATAGAATTATGTTTTCTAAAGATTTCTCTTACAGTTAAGACAATGCATGTTCGCCGTAAACAGAGGTCCTGAGGTGGAAGTTTCTGTTCCTCTCCCGCTCAGAGCTGCTCTGAGAATTGGACTCCTGACTCTATGCTCGAATGTTTCTGTGACTCTCAGCATGTTTGCAACACGTCCTGGATGTTTGAGAGAAACAAGGGAGATGCTTCGCTTATCCTTCTTCCATTTCTGCTCTGCCTTCCTGCATTGTCTTTGTCTTTTGAAATCCTCATATCTTCATTTAACCGTGGCATATAAGATGATTTTGGACTTTTTATATCTGACAGGAGCTGAAAAATCGAAAATATTCATGTAAGAGCTATTAAAAACTGACAGATCCCTCCATGGCAAAGAACTGGTATTCATTGGTACTAAAAATGCGTTTCAGGCAGTCAAAGCTTGACAGAAACGAGGAACAGGGAGTGAATTTAGGGGGCGGATAGAGCGAATCCTCAACATGGATTCATGATTTACCAAAGACATTTAGTGAATGTCGTGCCAAAAGTCTGTAAATAAAGGTAGAGAAAACTGAGCAAAAACAGCTGAGGTTGAAGTTAAATTACACAGATTAGTAATTCACAATACATTTAAAAAAAAAAAAAAAAAAAAAAAAAAAAGAATTTCACTGCTCAGTTAACTGCTTACCATTAGCACAGCAGAGAGCTGTGGGCTAACAGGACACGTCAGCAGAGTCACAGAGTTGGGTCAGTCTGTATGAATAATGTCTGTAGTATGTGCTCAGTGTGACAGTTCTCTTCTTTTTTGCAGGATAACCTCTTTGAATGGCACTTCTCTGTACGGGGGCCCCCAGATTCCGATTTCGATGGCGGGGTTTACCATGGCAGGATTGTACTTCCCCCAGAGTACCCCATGAAGCCCCCCAGCATCATCCTCCTCACGGTAAGACAGAAAAGGGCCACATCTCAATCGCATCCGAATGTTCTCCAGCTGAAGTGGAACAGAAAGACGTCAAATCAGATGATCAAAGAGGGGAAAATGGGCAGCATGTCATAACCATCAGGCATTTCTGGTTGCAACACACGAAGCGACAGTTGTCAGATCAAAGCCTGGGCTGTCATCACACTGTCGAGGGAATTGCACTGGTTTTACAAGAATATGAGGCCGTCTTATATTCAGACAGTTGAATGACACCTGAACTAATCAGACACTGATAAAAACCTCAGAATTCTCTGAACTGTTGTGACAGACCCTCTTGTCATTATGTCCAGCTCCTTTTTTTATAGACTGTTCCTTTTTCATTTTGGATTCATTGTTTGAAAACTCTTACTTTAGCACAATGGCCGCCTGCCTTTCCTCATTCAACCCTTAACTGTTGCAAAATTCCATGTCAGTCTGCTTATCATAACTTTCAGTGCGTGTGCTGTATTCATTTATCTCCACCCACACACACACTTTTATCTTCTTCTGTTGCCTGTCCTTCTAGCCAAATGGAAGATTCGAAGTTGGGAAGAAGATTTGTCTGAGCATCTCTGGCCACCATCCAGAAACCTGGCAGCCCTCTTGGAGCAGTAAGTGTTCTCAAACACAAGTCCCAAGTTCTCCAGATGAAGCTCATTCCCTGTGTTTGAATGAATACGGAGAAGTATCGATAATGAGTGTTATTATTTGCAGGGCTGGAAAATGAAATCGATCACAGACATGTACAGCAACAGTATGGAAAACCATTGATGTTGCGTCCTTATATGTCTGTACAGTTAATTTAGTTATTGTTTTCTGAAGAGGGGTCTGGAATGACACAGTGAAGTGACAGAACTGTGGCTAGCACAGACAAATAAAGGTTCATTGAAAATAAAAGCAAGGCAAAAAACATTTAGGTGGGCTCAATTATCTGCACTGTAACGGCTCACATGGCAAATTCTGCATCTCAGCCAATCTGTACATTTCAGTCCAGCAGTCATATGTCATACTCACTACTGCTGTGAGAAAACAAACAAACATGGAAAGCAAGGATGCCTCTTACCACCATATGAAATGATATATTTAAAAAACAAAGCCTGTTTAAGATGAAGGCCTGTCTGCAGTCAAGGTAAGTGAAGGCCCGCTCTCTATGGCACAAATATCAAGCCTTTAACCAGAGAGCTGAAGGTGCTGAAGGCGCCTTTAGGTCTTCCATCTTACATGAAAGTCTGTGTCTTTTGTACAACATGGACCAACAAAAATCTTAGAATTCTGTTGACATGTTCAAAACATGTATTAAGAAAAAATCCCCACCAAACTAATGCACATCATGTGGATTTTCTGATGAGTTTAGCTCAGGTTTTATTAACCTTATATCCTTTGTTTTGGTCACTGCAAACACAATACTCTACCTGATGGCGAGGGCATATTTCTGTGCCTCCAGAGTCAGAACTGGTCATCTATTTCTAGAACTCACTTTAGTTTTCCACTGTCAACCCATCATTTTGCAGTTCTACTTTCATGTTCTGTCTCAGCGTGGGATTTAAATCAGAGGGAACTCAGTGGGAGACAGTCCGTTGTCCTAAGGCATTTTTCCTTCTGGTCCAACCTCATAACCAGGAGGGTAGATTAACTTTTTAAACATCTACTGTCTACTGACAGATTCATTTTCAAATTCACCGGCCACTCTATAGAAAATAATTATTTTGTGTCCACTATTTACCATCTTTCCATTTACCACACTCCTATTTTACCGTTGTTTGATGGGCGGCTGCTGCCAGTTTTCCACCATGCTTGTAACGAAAAAAAAAAAAAAAAGTTGAAATCAATGGCAGAATGAAATCAAAGACAAAGGTTGCTCTAAGCCTCTTTTTACTTACATACTTCAAGTCACATGGCTGGCCATGCCCTGAGAGATTTGACTTCCCCCGCTGGGTTCTTAAAGTGTTGTGGACAAGTTGTGGCTCATCCTGTTTGGAATTGCAGTGAGTTCCATCACAGCAGGCCAGCTGTTGTGCTTTCAGGGTTTCACTCCCTACTGTTGGCTGCTGCTTTAGTTCATAGCTACGCCTACAGATTTCATAAAGTGTGGCCAAGTCATTTTTATATTCCCTCTGATGTCACTTTGGAGAAGATTTACATACGTACATGTTACATTCCTGTTTATTAAGATCGATTCATTATGTATGACTATGCTTTGATATTTTTTCACACTCTCTCCCTGCTGTGCTTGTGGTTTGTATTTGAAAATAAGAGCTGCAGTATCTTGAGTTCTGCCATTGTTCAAATCTGCCTGACGATATTTTTACTGCGTTGAATTTTAATGACAAATACTGAATTAATTTGAATTCTCCATAATTCAATTCAAATGCTGCTGTATTATGTTCACTTTGACAGTGTAACAGTTTGAGTGCCCCTGTGTGATCTCATCTTACACATCACACCCCATAATGAGGAAATAATTAGATGTAACAACTAAAATGTACTCATGGAGGTGGATGCTATAGATTAGTGCTCTAACATTGACATTAAAATCCTGGTTGTGATCAGCACTGTGGGCCATCCTGATTATGTATTTCTGCATGTAAACATCATATTCTGGGAAGCTGTGACACCTGATGCAGGTTTCTGATCACTGTCATGGGAGCAGGTGTGTCTTTACCGAGAGTTACATTGTCCTTAATTAAGTAAAACAGAGGATTAAAAAGCTGTCATACACACTGAATATATAGTATATATAGTAATTCTAATATATATTTTCCATTTCAATTTTGCACATCCAACTTGCACATCCCATGCTCAGTATATATATTTCTTTTATTGTTGTACATTTTGTTGTGTTGTATATTTGTTATTTACATATATTCCTAGTATTAATATTCTGTTTTTTTATATTGCCTTCATATATTTATATATATATTTCTTTCTCCTTGCTTTCTTTCTAATTTTATTCTAATTCTATAAATCTTATATGGAGCACTGCTACAAAAAACAGTTTCCCCTCGGGGATCAATAAAGGAATCCTGAATCCTGAATCCTGAATCCTGAATCCTGAAATGAAAGTCTGACAGCGTTAATGCAGAGGATACTTTTTATTGTCTCTCCTGTCTTCCATGACTGATGATGAAGATGTCACATCAAGCAGAGCAGTAAATGAACTAATCTGGGTTCATCCTCTGCCGTTCCAGTCAGACAGTGAATACTGAAATTGACAAAGATAGGTTGAGATGTTGAGAAATGAAGAGGCTGTAGAGTCAGAATTTGTCAGTCAAATCAGATTTGACTGTTCAGTATGAAGATTTGACTATTCTTTTCCCCCCAGTTCAGCACCACACTAAGCTTTGATGGTTTACCTGTAAGACTCATGTTTCAGTGCCTCTCTGTGTCGTCTGTGGTGTGAAACCATCAGATTTCCACATAGTCAGAGATAGTAAAAGTGTGCATTCCGCTCATGTTTCAGTTATATAATCCCAGTGCACCATGAAGTGCCTCTCGTGCCAGGCTGCTGACAGCGCTCAGCAGAAGAATCAGTCACAGTGGATGGCAGTAGAGGAGGTTGTACGACCATCCGGTTCAAAGGTGGTTTAGCCAACTTCACTGACAGTCCTCACTGGAGCAGAGAGAGTTGGAGCAGCCAGTGGCTGGAGTCACACTGCCCGCCTCATGCTGTCCAGCGTCATGTTACCCTCCATTTCTGTCACCCTTCTCTGCTTCCATCACAGTTGGTTTTGTGGTTTGTGGTCATTTTGAGACTTGGTTTTTAAAGTTTGCGGTCTGCCAAGCTGTTGCTCCTGTATTGCTCTGTGTACAGTGAGTGACACTGCTAAAAACAAAAGCACATCGATTCTGCTGACAAAACACCAGTCAACTCCATGTCTATGGGAAGCTGAATGACCAGTCACGTCAATGTCGCACCCATGGTGGATGTCCTCATGGAGTCCAGGCTAATTCCAAAAACAAAGCATTATTCCCACTTATATAATGTTCATGTACTGAACATGATGGCATGTGCCACCTGTCGTGTAATTTAACCTTCTCTGTTTTACCCAGCAATGTTGGATATGCTCTGTTTTTAATTTTTCTCATCTTTTTGTTTTTTCTCCTCTTGTCTGTTTCTCTTCCAGTCCGAACCGCCCTAATAGCTATAATTGGATTCATGCCAACGAAAGGAGAGGGAGCAATAGGATCTCTTGATTATACCCCAGAAGAGAGGAGAGCCCTTGCCAAAAAGTAAGATGTGGTAGAGGAAACTCTGTCCAGTGTTTACTCTGCAAAGCATGTGTATGTACAGCAGAGTACAGAAGAGTGGTGTGGAACATTTTGCATGCTGGATTAGTATACAAGATCACATCACACAGGTTAACATACAGGTTGAGGATAAGATCAGTGCTGACATTGCATTACATGCGTGATGGTGGTTAGATATCATTAACACAGCAAACTTTATACAAGCATGTACTGTTATCAGCACCTGAGCCTTGGTTGGCATGCCTCCCCATTAATAACTGCCTAGTCACAAAGGGAAAGGAGCGCGCCCAAGCCAGTTGTAAGATGACAAATTCATTATCGCCAAAATATCTGATCTCTGGAGGGAGCAGGAATGGGCTCGTTGCTCTTCATTTCACACTGCATTTCCCATGGAGAAACCAGAGAAAGAGAAAAAGTTCCACCTAAAGCCATCCTTCTATTAGCAGATGAGACAGAGGTCTTGATCAGCAGGCTGTTTCATTAGCACATGGAGATGAGATGGACAGGAAGACACACTTTGCTATAAATACATGCTGCTTATCTCCTTGATGGGAAACCTTTTTTCTTTTTTTCCACTCAGTCTAAAGCTGGTGCAGCACTTCCCTGGTTTCTCTTCTTCTGTTGCTGTGCCCCTGGTAATTGTGAGAAGTGTCAGTCAGAGAAGGGCCTCTGCACAGCGGGAAAAGGCTCCTGTCCAATATTTTCAGAGTTTGCTGAGTTTATGACTGACTGCAGTTTATAAACTGCCAAAGAAGTTGACCAGCTTGTGATGAGACAGGACAAATACACACACAGGGGCCCTGTGAAGGCTATTGAAATCTGAGACAAGAGTATGAAAATGTCATTCATTCCTATACAGGAAACCTGCTGTCATGACATGTAGTTTGAAGTTAGCTAGTAAAAGTAACTTGTGAGGTGTGACTGATGGTCATATTGAATGGCTTTACCAGTGGATTATGTTAATTAGAGAACAAAAGATTCAACTGAACTCAGGACAATTAACATTAACAGCCCTTCATTTCAAGTCGACTTTCAAGTCGTTTCTGGATCAAATTTTGGTAAAAATGGATTTATTACCAAATAAAGACTTCATTTGACCAATTAAGCATAGTTTGAGTGGAATTAATTAAGATGTCAGTGATACTGAAATAAGCTACATTAAAACCACGGTCATCTGGGGACAGGATCACTATTCAACGTCACTAACAATTTATTGATCAGTAGAAAATGTATTTCAAAATAGAAAGTGTTACACTTCACAATGTATTCATCTATTCATCATGAGACATGGCTGGCTTTGTCCAAGTGCCTGAATTTTTATGCAAAAAAAAAAAAAGAGAAGAATTAAGATTCAATCATTTCACTTTCTTACAAAATTCATGTTATTTCTGATGATATCTGCTACGTTCACATATTTAGAGGACCCACAATGCCACACTCAGACAGACAGGACAGGAGACCGAAAGGAGTTTAAAGTTTGACTGATAGGTTTGGCAGACTGATGAGTCTGAGAGGATCCAGAACATTAAGACGGCTTGAGATGGAGTAGGCCAGATGAGTGTAGATCCAGTCCTTTCCGAGGACGCACACAGACAGGGCATGGATGGCGACAGGTGAGGGCTAGACACCTGAGCACACAAAAAGATGAGTCAGGAAGGCAGGCAAGGGAAAAACGCAGTACTTACTTAGGTGATCGTCATGAGTCTCAGTCTTTGCCACCTGAATGAACAGACGATTCGACATATACTGGGTGGAGTGCTGAGCCCATAATGAAACACACTTACACTTGACAGACAAGGAAGAGAGGGCAAGAGACAGAGGGAGAGGGCAAACTATGGTGGACCCCACAAAATCAGTGAACAGACTCTCAAAAAACATGGAAAATCCATAATGATAACTAGATACTGAAGTAGGCATCTGCCAAGGAGGCAGTCAGTGATCAATACAAAATCCACAGTTTAACTACCTGTGAGGGAGTCCTTATCTCAACTAGCAGACCAGGGGGATCAACAAGGTTGAGACAACTTCAGAATCCATGGTATCTGTAAATGGACTGAAAAAAACTCGCCTTCTCTCTATTTTGGTGAGACATTATTGAAAGAGACCCTGGATCTTCCATCCTCCTTCGACCTGAAGATGTCAACCTAAGAGAGACAGGGTTTTGTTTTCCAGGAGAGAAGAGTGAATTTAGACCATGGCTATTCTCCAGGGGTGCTCCAAAAAATGCAAAACGTGCAGAGACAAAAAGGGTCTTGAGGAATAAAAAGGTAAGATTTCAGACACTGTTCCCAGCCATGTTGAGTATTTTCCAGGAGAACAGAACGCCCCCATTCCAGAGTCTGCATAACCTCCCTGAAGGTCTTTTGCAGTTGGATGGGGTTCTGATCGACCTTTCCAGAAATCTTATGAGCAGTTCTCTTGAAAAGTATTCTTAATTAAAATGATGTTTGATTATTCCTTCAATAAAAAAAATAAACATAGGTTTGAACCATTGGAATAACTATTTTTGGACAGTGTGTCCATAGGAGGGCAAACCAACATGCTACTTGTATATTGTTTCAACATAATCATGTCTTGCTTGTTAGAAAAATGGTAATTACTGGATGACAGACACTTGTTTTGTGACTCCTGTCCATCATTCAGAAGCGCATTCAGAACTGTTCCTCCCCCATATGCCATGCAGCTCTATCTATCTATCTATCTATCTATCTATCTATCTATCTATCTATCTATCTATCTATCTATCTATCTATCTATCTATCTACTCAAATTCACATCAGTTATGATCAAATTTCACACAAACGTCTCATTAAAAAATGAAGTGATGACATGATTTTTTTATTTTCAAAATGTCAAAGGTCTGCTTCACTGTGACATCACATGTTCTGCAAAAACGCTTTTATGGGTTTTATATTTGCAGTCAAAGGTCACCATGTCAACACAAAACAAATCCACATATGTGTTACAGCAGTAGCACATGATCTCAGAGTAGAATGGCTTCATATAACAACAAATCAAGGGCTGCAGTGTAAGAAACATAAAAAACCTGCTACTCTCATTAGTTAATTGGCTTCAGTTGACTGTCCTCAGTATTACATAATTTGTCCAACATTGCTCCCAGTCTGTGGGAGTAACCACATCTGCTAAGCCTCACAGTTTCCACTCATTGTGGGGACATTTCCATCATATTTCCATTCTGGGTGGGCAATATGACCCAACCTTTATATCGCAGTAGCTTCATTTCTTTTTCATTTTTTTAACAGTACTTGTATTATATAATGTTATCGCAAAAAAAAAGGGATACTCCACTTAAAACATGATTCTCTCTCTTTCTTTTTTATTGGCAATGTAAGGGAATGATCTTTTCTCTTGACCGTCCCTTCATATTAAATAAGCTGACACTGCTCCAGTGTCTGGGTTTCTAAAAGATGCCACTAGCCACATTAACCAGGGAACTCGCTAATGCTAAATTCAACAGACTAACCAGCAAAATAGACAGCAAATCAACATAAAAATGTCAAAAATGACAGGTTCTAAGTTTGAAGTCAGTGTAGATCAATTTTTGAGCTGTTGTGAGACTATGAAGTGAAACTTGCTTTGTATTGGCCCTCGAAGCTGCCCAAAGTAAATAGCCTGAGTTTTCTAGTTGTTGTTATGGGAACATTTCCATCAAGTTAATCCACTGGGTTTCACTTGGATAGTGGGACAAGATGAATACTTTTGTGTTGATTCTTGCAGCCAACAACAGAGAAATTGCTGTGCATTGCTTTGTAATGTTACCTTCCACATCTTCGTGTTACCTGAGTCAGCATTATTGCGAGCAAAATAGTGACTAGTGGGTGGCTACATGGAGTGCGTGCGTAGCCCGCTCCATGCATGTTATCACAGCCACAGTAAAACACATTATTTTTGATTTGCTAAAACATTTATCACTGTAAAGACAGCATTACAAAATCCATGGCAGAACCTTACACCATCAGTGTACTGGCCACACATAAAAATTAATGAATCCACTGCATCTATCCTTAGATGGAGGGAGTAGATGAAGAGTGTTGGTTCTTGCAGTCAGCAGCAAAGAAATTGGCTGCTTTGCGCTTAATGTTACCTTCCACATCTTCATGTGGAAATTGCAGATAGAGAGGTGGGCGAGATGGCCACTTAGACAGAGCATGGTCACCGAGCTGTAGGTAATGCTGCATTACATCGTGACATAGACAGGTAACGGAAGAAAAGGCTGGACTGCCAACAGGGCGTTCAGGTGTTCAGGAATAGTGTTTGTGGGAGAGAATTACTCTCATGTGTCCTGGACTGCAGTAGACTTTGAAGCTTTGCAGATGTTTTCATGAATAATAAAGCGTTTTAACACACTAAAGGTTGCCCATCTTGGCATTAATTCAAGACTCCCAATGCTGCTGTATTAAACACTACCAGTTTATATTCCAGATAATTTTTTTGTAAGACCCTTCACATTCCTAGGGCTATAAGGCATCTGGCACTACCAAGCAGCTCAGATTAAACCCTCAGTAAATATGTGTGACCCTTGTTGTTCGTAATTCTATTGAATGCCAGAACCTGATCAAGGTCCCTCATAGGCTGAAGGCTAGAAGTGTGAATATTTATTTGGGTTTCTTAAAGAATTCTTTACTTTAAAGCTTTGAAGATTTGAGGGACCAGAAAGGGTTTTTCTTTTTGTTTTGTTTTTTTTGGTCCTTTTTCTTATTGTTGATCACATTGATGAAATAATAAAGAAAATCTGGAGGTCTCAGATCTGTTTCTAAACTATACAAGGGCCTTCAAAAGCTGAGCAAATCCTATATAATTTGGGAAAGCCAGGGATTATCAATAGAGGAGTGGAGTGTTTAAGTGAAAACTTAAACAATAGGCAATGGAAACCAATCAACTCATTGTTTTGGTGAGAGTTTAATTTGAAAAATATGATTAGATACTTTATAACACCAGCACTTAAACAGTCCAAGGTGAGGCAGTTACTTATCTACTAGAACACAATCGGAGATAGAATGAAAAACATTTTAAAAATTAAGCTGTAGTTGTTCTAAGGAAGGTGCCTCCACAGCTTCTGAACTTACAACATCTTACATGTTTAAAATTATGCTGGTTGCCAGTGTAAAAAAGCCATTACAAAGAAATGGTCATGCCAAGGAACGGCCACAGTAGCAGATTGGTTGAATGCGATGCATGGCATTTTTGGAGGTCCAGAGCTGAGGGGCTCTGACTCTAAAAGCCTTTAGTTTGAGCCGGGACTTACAAACAGCCAGCAGAGCCCTGCCAGAGGATCTGAGGCTGTGCTCTGCTTCACAGGGGAGCAAGTCAGCAATGCAACTTGGAGTTAAACCATGAAATGCTTTAAGGGTAATCTTAAAACTGATTCTTAAGTGTACTGGTAACGAATGAAGAGAGGCTAAAACTGGGCTGGTATGATCTCTCCTTCTAGTATTTGTTAAAAGCCGAACAGCTTTTCTTGGAGCTGAAGATGTGAGATAATTTTTTGACATAACACTGAATACAATTAATACAGTAATCTAACCCAGATGACATAGAAGCATGTATGACCTCCTCAGAATCAGACCAATTTAGGAGATGCTTGTCAATTGATAAACTCGATGGAGCTGGTTTTTTTTGGAAGTTTACTGTCAAATATTACATCCAGGTTTATGACTGATTTCAGACTGATTTGTATGTATGTAAGGAGGAATACCTCTGATCGATTCTGAATGTTACAGGAAGCCAGTCCAGAGGTGCTTAAACTGGACTAATGTTCTCTGCCCTCTTGGTTCTGGTTAATAGCTGAGCCGCAGAGTTTTGAATGAGCTGAAGTCTCTCAGAAGGTTTTTTCAGGCAGCCAGTAAATAGTGTGTTGGCTTGAAATGAAGGCGTGAATTGGTTTTTAACCTTTCATCTTTTTGCTTTATAAATAGTCGTAACAACCTGCTTCTCATTCTCACATTTTTGATTTAGAGTTTCAATCCTCTTTTCAAGCTGTGCAGTTCTCTGTTAGTGGTTCACACTCCGTGCAGCAGCCAGGTTTTGCCGTCCTGTCTCCGTCCTGATTCCAGGTTTCCAGTGCAGACACAAAAAGACTTGTGCTCTTTGGAGGTCACTTGGGGAACCCCACAGGTCAGAGGGACCACAAAAGAGGAGGAATCAACGACCATTACCAATAAAGCTCTGTTTGATGAATAAGATTTACAGTAGTCTAGAGCAGTATTCCTGATGCCAACCCATTTTTCAGAGTGATCCAAAGCGTAGAATGATCAGCTGTGTCAAATGCTGAGCTGAGATCTTCTAGATGAATTAAAATGGAACAGTCTCCAGCATCAGCTGTAAGTAAAGATTGTTTTTTACTTTAATGAGGACAGTTTCAGTGCAGCTGCAGCAGTTTCATCCCTGAAAGTGTCTGGAAAGATGTTTGTAGTATTTTGTGTACACCCCCGCCCACTCAGTTGCTGAATTATTTTTAAGTGCTCTATATTTTTGGGTAAAGTGCAGTAGGCATTTTCTACCCTGGGACCATGGCGCCAACATTTTTGTGGTGTGTTATTTACACGGCTTGTTGTGTAAATAATTGTCTGGCCATAGACTCCTATGAATCACCTCCAGTGAGCCAGGGGGGACAGTTGTCACAGCATGCATTGATATTTGAGAACCTGACAAAAAGTTTTCTGCTCTAGTATAAAGTCTCTAATCTAGCATGTTTGAAAATCCTTACAGCCCAATATATATCTACTTTTCTGCATGTTGCAGAATCTTAATAATTCTTCAACATGTTTTTGTGGATGTTAAGACGAAGAAACAAAATTTTCCAAAATTTGTGAAGTGCTTGTCCGATCATCTAACTATAAAACCTTCCTGCCACTAAATATAAAATGAAATTGCAGGAGCAACACCTCTGAACCAATAATTGACACAACAGCTCAAACATCCTGCTGTCCTCTCAGTACGCATCTGAGAATTTACAAACCAAATATCAAGTTTTGATATTCCTCTTTAATCTCAGGTGTGGGTTCAAACAGTAATTCATGTGAGCAACCATCATCCTACCGTAGAGCCTCTCTGCATGCTGTCCACTTTTGGACACATAGACTGCCTGTCCAAGTTGTCATAGTCCAGTGACATGATCACTGGAGTCATAAGACATCACTCACTGTGCCTCACAAAATGTCTAATGCATCTTCTTCCTCAGCTGCATCTTAACTTCTCTTGAATAGAATCCAATTTCAATTTGGCTACAGAGGAAGACACTGATTTAGATCATTAATACCATAATATATTCAAATCTCTCCATGCCACCTTCAGCCTGAGGGTCTCCATAGTGATAATGTGGTGATCCTCAGAGCATGATTCATCCCTCCTCCTGACAGCTGTGACATCAGTCCATTAGCTGCTGCAAGGGACGATTAGTTTTTCCAAGACAATTCCAAAGAAACCTTTTTTATGTGTTGCATTTTTTCCACATCGCTGCACTATATATCTGTGTTGATCCTTCTCTTAGCAATATTGCACTGAAAGCCAGGACTGACATGAAGGCTTAAAGATGCCCTCAACAGTCTGAAACCTTATCAGGGACCTGGCATTCGAATGTGCAACAGGTGGTGAAAGCACAAACACACCTGTCAGATGAGGGTTCAGTGTGAAGCAGCCAACAGTACAAAGAGACTGCCAATACAATAAACACACTCTTACTTACACACAGATGCACACATCTTTTGAAGCTTGGTTTTCTGCCAGTTTGTTTACAGGATTCATACATAGCTGTGAAAAGTATGGGCAGCTCAATCTAAAAATCTTTATAGCTTCATAATCAAGATCCCAAATTACCAGTTGACAGTGTACTTTTCTTTGGCAGATAAATCAATGAGCCACCCTCTGTGGAGGCTGCTAACTTTGTGAAATGTAGTATTTAAGTGCCAGAGTAATTCAGAGTTCTTTGTCTGGTCTCTCTGTCTTTGTTTGAGCTGACCATGACACACTGACCATCAACCAACAAATCTAAACTGTGGCTCTCTATCAAACATTGATATCGTTGATTGGCTGCCTGGTAGACTGTTCCATAATAGTTCTTGTATTTGTTCATGTTTACACCATCACAGTAAGGACTGGGCTGGCATCACTTCTTGAAGGGTTTTTGATGCAGGTTAAGGTTTAGGTTTGGTTAATTGGATTTAGAAAGGATCATTTAGATCTGATGTTATGCTCACTGATGTCTTTTCCACCAGTTGGTGAACCCACTGAACAAACAAACCGTTGTACTGTAAATGAAATTAAGAACAGGGATCATCTTCATTCATGCTAGCTAGCTACATTGAATAAGTCAAACAGGTTGTTGTAAGTAAATTTACAGAAATAACAGCAGATTAGATTAGCAGAGCAGATCACTCACTACTGATTAGTTATGGTGACAACAAGAAATTGCCTAACATGAACTTGAGGTCAGGCTGAATGAATGAAGTTAAACAAATGTCTGTTTAATGTGATTGTTATCCACTGAGATTTGAGAGCGCAGCATCATCACCAAGAGAATTCAGATGACATGAGCAGTCAGATGACCAGACAGGCTGTAAAAACCCAGGTTTGCCAGAGTGATCTGATGGAGAACACAAGAGCACGTGGGAAAATTATGACCCAAATTATCCTTTGTGCATTGCATCAGTCCTGATCTGCACTCTGGATGAAGTGTATATGTCTTGTATTTTAAATGTAATTGTACTTCATGCTAAATTACAAGAATGAGCTACTGTATAATTGCATTAAGATAGTGTGACATATCCATTAAAAGAAATAATTGTTTTATAACCTGACACACTGTAACAAGTGTGTGAGAACATTCATGTTGGGTGCTATTCATAATTAGCAGCAGGTTCTTCATGTATAGAGTGGGGGGACCTAGTTACTCATCATGTGACCTGATACTGTCAAGTGAAAAAAGTGAAGGTCTCTAAATGTTGTGTGGAATGAGAGGTGCTCTCGCGGCAGAGTGACCTCACCAGCTGTCTGTTCTCTGGCAGGTCCCAGGACTTCTGCTGTGAGGCGTGTGGCTGCTCCATGCGCTCTGCCCTCCTTGCTCTGAGCCCCAATAGCAACCCCAGCGCCGAGGACCACAAGGCTAAAGAACTGGCCCAGCAAATCAACTTCAAGGTACAAACACTGGCTGTTACATGAGTCATGTTTGATTCACAGTTCAGTCAATGATTTAACCCTAAGAGCAAAAGAGCTGTTGACAGCACAAGCTACAAAGGAATGTCTGCTTCTACTGCCTTCTTCTCTCTTTATGTAGAAAAAGCTGATTTGCTCAGTGCTGTGACAAGTTAGAGCTGGACCATTACGAATCTCCTACACATTTCAATGTACCCATGTCACGCTTGTCAATAAATTGTCTAAATACTGTGTGATTTAAGTCAGAATACTTTAACTCTGAAATACTATCTGAGGCCATGATTTGAGAAGGCTTCTAATTTCCCATTTTATCGGGATATTTGATCATATTTAAGTCAGCATTCTCCCTGTTTTCCAGTGAGCTCCTGTTTTAATTTGCAGTTTGTTCATGCAAACACAGCATTTTCCATCAGTACAACACCACAGTCATGTCATTCTCAGTAATCTGCTGCTTTGAGTTTTGCTTTTTAATACAAATAATGCTCTTTCTTATGTCTATGTTTCTATTTTCTTGTCCACTCTTAAGGTGCCATTAGTGAAACAGCACATGCACTTCTAATGTGCTTTTACTGTCACATGACAATGTTTCAAGCAAAAATGGACTTCCACAAACAGAATCATGTCATACTAGTCACAGTTGCTCTCAGTTTCTCTTTTTAACATACATGCTCTTCAGCCAAGACACAGTGCAGATGACTGCTGTCTCCTGTGTGTTAATGCAGGCAGAGTCCAGTTTATCAAGACAAGCAAGTGAGAGTGGAGGTACAGAAAGCGAGCCTTCCACAGTCACCCAGACAGAAACCTCCACATCTGCAGACAGGGAAGCTGCCGATGGTCCCCGGGCTGAACAGGTAGGTGTTGAACTGCCACGCTGGGGTTACACACACACAGGACAGCACATACCTTGCCTGCAGCCAGCCCACCACCCACAGAACAGACCATACCCATGGTTTTGCATGTTTTGGCTTTTAACTGCATATGTAACGTTGCAACCATTTCACCAAGCGCACTGAGTGTAGATGGCCTTTCTACAGTCCTTCAGTCCCACCTGTAAGAAAAAAAAGTAAAGTAAAATACCTGTTCTTTTCTGTTCAGTTTGCTAATGATGTGGTTTGATAACACTGTACTATCTTAAAGAGTAAATGAGAATGCTCTAGATCTGTTTTTATTGTAGAAGTAAAATTGTACTCGCAGCTTCTTACACAGACTGATGTGAATTCTAATATGAACTTGTTTTTGTATTAATTAAGAACAAGAGCTCATGAACAACAGAACAGCAACAAGACACAACAGTGTGCATGAGAAAACATGAACAAACAAGCCAGGTTCTGCTAGGGATGGGCAGTATACTGGTTTCATTGCTGTCACTGGTGTCATGTTGGCTGAATTACATTGCAATTAATGCTGGAAACGAGCCATCAATAATGTTATTTCATACATCCTACATGAATCTGATTCATTTGGTTGAGATGCTGCAAAGCTATCCTGGTTTCAGGTTAGCAAGATTTATTCAGAAAGCAAAATGATGTAGAAAGTACTCAATGGGCAGCTTTGGAGTTTTGACAGAAAAAATACAAACACGAGTCAAATCCAAACTCAAGAGAGCGTTGTGTCTTTTCTGTATAAAAACTCAAGCAAAGCTTATATTGTGATATCAATAAATATCAGCATACTGTATAGTGAATTTTCTGGAAAAACAAATGTCTATGTATAAAATATCCATAAAATAATAAAATGATATGCAGTAAAATAAATACATTCATACATGCCTCTACAACGGTGCTGGTACACCTCTGCCTGTGTGATGGCTAGATAATGCTGCCACTAATTTTTGACTCTTAAGGTCAAAGCTTAAATCACTGAAGACGTATATACCACTAAACTATAAATCTCATTCACTGACATGCAACGCAGTTGACTCTAAGGATTATTTAGGCTTTGCTGATTCCTTCTCCTGATGTCTGGCGTAATGAAAAAATAGACCTATTTTCACCATTCTGTGGTTTGGTTTTCAGTCCATTTAAGCTCCAAACTACTGGACAGAGCAGTGACTGTTCCACAGTGTAGATTATATATTGCAGTCTGTATGCAGTCAATTACCCATCTTTCACACTTTTAATCGGTGGGACGCTTAATCACCTGTTGACATCCCACTGAGCTCCCCAATCATTTTGAATGTGTATGGAAGGAAATGATTGTGCCTGATTGTACAGCAGCACCATGCCAGCCGTATTGCTTGCACAGTTAGTGTGTGAAATCAAGCAGCGAGACATCAGCAGTCTCCACACATCATCGTGGATGTGTCCTGGTAGCTTGAAGCCTGTGGTTCCATGGCTTCCTTTCACCAGCTTCTTTTCACCAGCTCATATGATATGGACAAGCTTTGTTGCCTAAGAGGATTGATTTTGGTGCCAGCTGCTACCCACAGAGCCATAGTGGCAGAGTCTGAAGGAGCGGGGGGGGGGGGGGGGGGGGGTCAACTTAGATTAGTGTTTCTGAGTTTGGATAAACTGAGGAGGGCCACATGAAAAAATAGGATTCACCATCTGCCACTCAAGTTGGAGGGACGAGACAGAGAACTCGTCTACAATGAGACAGGCCGGCCCACGGTATCCCACACTGCCTTGCTGGTGTTCACCAAGAACAGGGGGTGTAGGATAACTGTGCACTGTTTACTGCCTCTTCCCAGTTTCTGCAAGCTCCCTCCAGCCATTCTCTAATTGGGTGAAGTCTGTTTTCTGTGTAAAAGCTGAGCCCATCAGAACTACTCGTGGTTAGTCATCCCCCTCACAGCCTCCTGTCCTCCAGAGAGGACTCATTCTGTTAGCACTGGTCACTTTGAATGAACATGATCATCATTGATTTGATCTTAAACTAATTCTATCACAGAGAATGGTAGCAGGTTTTAGTGCGCTGATCCAGGAAGCTCATGAATCACACATTCTTTCTGTGAAATTGCAAAAAAGGAAAAGCGTGTCTGGTGATGGCGAACACATTTTTGGGGTTTGCTTGCAGGGTTCAGTTTTCTGTATGTGCAGTTAGTCAAAACTTTGGACACATCCTCTCATCCAATGGTTTTTTTGTATTTGTCAGTTGCTTTATTAACAACCCAAACCGCTTGAAAATTGGTAGAAAAGTAAGCAAGGTTGATGATTTCAATGATGGATGATGGACAGTGACCAGATCTGTGGGTTGATGAAGAGGCGGAGAGGAAGACTTACCTCCATGTAGAGTGTCTGTGACAGAAACACTTTTCTACATTGGCAGAATTAGACACATTTGCTGTGAATGAATTTAACTTTCACAGATTCATCATCACTGATCCAAACAATGTTGTAATGTCACACTTCATACTACATAGAAGCTTCAGACCTTTCATATAAATGATGTGATACCTCACATTTGGTACGTCACACAGGCTGTGCAGTGTGACATGTCTGTCACACACACTGCAAAAAGAATCGGTGTGTGCGATGATTGAGACTGAAATGGCGTTTTAAAATGAAAACGTGTTGTGGTTGTAGCCAGCGCTGCTGTTTGTGTGAGGTGAAAGTTGGTGTGCTTATTTTTGTTGGAGACAGAGCTGCTTGTTTGTGTGTGAGGTGAATGGATGATGCCTTGCTATCCAACTTGGTAGTTGTTGTCTATTGTGCACATACATACATATATACACACGTCCAACACTAATTCCCACAATTCCAAGGGAAAGGCAAGCCGTATCGGTACAGGGAAGCTGTGTCTCCAAATACATGTAAGTCTATTGAGCCTGGAAGTCTATCCACAATTAACATGATCATAACTCATTAACATCATCACTACTCAAAAGTCAACTGGTTTGTGGCAAATGTCAGACGTGTATTAATGATACACCATATCTGGTTAAATTAAAAATGTGGGTGTTAATACCAAAATACTTTAACTTATAGAGCGCAACAGTAATATTTGTATAATATTTGAAATGAACTTACCCTTCGAGATATATCCTTTTTTCTTACTGCTTGGAGAGCAGCTGCCATGATGTCATTTTATGGCTAATTTTGAAAATAAATGAAAAAAAAAAGAAGAAGATGTAACTACTACAAAAAACAAAATTAAAAGATTAAGTCAATTTCTGACAGGATTCTCAATTCTGTTTTTAAACTGATTTTTAGTGAAATATTCACATTTTGCAAATCAACTGTATATGCGGTGTATTAGCAGGTTTGTGCAGAGTCCCAGTGTAACGGCGACATACTCTGCTAAACTAAAATTACAGTTTTGTACACCTGAAAATAAATGATGTAGAGCTACATCTGTATAAGAGAGGAACAATACAAATTTAGTTCTAATCTCAAAGAAATGTATTAAAAAATTGAAGATGACTGATAAATAGAATTTTCAGAAACATATTAATTTCAATCTTTTCTTCATCTTAACTGAGTATCACGACAAATTAATGATAACTTATTGTTAAATATGAAATTCAACACGGGCTGCACGGTGGAGCAGCAGGTAGTGCGCGTGCCTCACAGCAAGAAGGTTGTTGGTTCGATCCCCAGGTCAACTAAAATCAAAACTCCAAACGACTGAATTTATTGCTCTTATTTACATAGTTTCTGTTGTTGGAATGGGTATTAATAGTGATTTGACTGCAGCTCATAAATAAAACCTTTTAACCAAAAGTCATTTGCAAGCTGTCGGCTGTGCTGCTGATCACATCGTTATTTCATGAGGACAACGTGTGAGTCAGTATGAATACAGGTTACTGACAACAGCTGCACTGTGTGATCAGCTAGACATGTAAAATGAGGAATCACAGAAAGCAACGAAAGGTTGCCTACCCTCACAGGGCAGGCCTGTCATCTCTTTGTGAAAGTTCTGTTTTGGGGTGAGAAAAACAGCAGTTTCCAGTGTCAAATGGAACCATGATGGAGCTGCAGCACAACCCAAAGGCATTGCAGCCTGATCCAGAGGACATGAAGCATAACTAATTGTTTCTCCTCTAATGCCTAGGTCTGTCTCACTGATCCTCTCAATGCCATCCTCTTCCACAGGCAGAGGCGTCTCCAGCAATAGGATTAGAGGTGCCCCAGCCCCCTGCGGCCCCCGGCACCGGTCGCCCTCTCAGCCCCCGGCAGCGTCGTGCCCAGCAGCACAGCCAGCAGGATCAGAGAGGCGGCAGAGATCCAGCCAGCAGGCCGGCCTTTGCCCCGGCTCTTCGCCAGCCTCAGGATGAAAGCCACGCGGGCTCAGCGGTCCTCATCGTGGTGCTCACTCTGGCCCTGGCTGCACTCATCTTCCGCAGGATCTACCTTGCTCAAGAGTACAAGTTTGACTACGAGCTGTGACCGACTCAGCAGCAACCCCACCTCACCCTCGAGTCGACCCCTCCTGCTACCACCCTAACGGAACTATGACCCGCTGAAGTGGAACTAGAGCCAAGGCAGTGTCTGGCACTGACTTTCTGCCCCCCCGCCCGTCAGCAGAGGGGTCAGTCTCCACTGAGGAGGAACTTTCACTCCTGCAGAGGAGGTGCTCTACTCACCACCACACCTCCAGGGTGTCCTTTAATCAGTGTGAATTTTCTCTGCGGAGAGTCATGTATTGTTATAAACCGGAAGCTTTGTTGTGTTTGCGATCAGTTCAGCAGCCACACACACCACATCTCCCCCTCCATATAATTGTTGTTTATCCTAGGGCTGCCGCTTGTTCCCATTATTTAATTACAACTGTAATATAACATGTCAACAACATAGAATTATGGGGGATTTTTGTCTCAAGGTAATTATTTAATTGGGGAAGTATCTGCACAGAGTGTATGTGCTATAATGGCTTCCTCTTTATGTGTTTTAATTTCCTATGAGGTCAGTCACACCATACAGGGCTCCATTTTAATGGTGCAAGTGCAGCAACTGCTGTGTGGGTGTCCTCACGGCCTCCAGCTATTTTGGTTCATATGGATATGATTGGTATGGTACTGAGGTCTTCATTCTACTCTATCTCACAGTGTCGTAAATGGTCGCATCATATTGTAATTAATGTGATATAGCAACATTGCATTTCCAGAACAAAACACGAAATGCCCTGTTGTTTAAAGAGTTGAAGTGGTGCCAGTCATGCACAGGACTGATGAGCCCTGGTAATCTGACATCGCCCACATAAACAGGCACAACGCTGGGTTCTAACTGAGCAGTGTGATGTGTGTAGAGGTGTGTGTGGCAGCACATCAGAGGCTGCAGATTTGTCAACATATATGCCCTGCTTTCTTCAGATGGCTGCAGGGATTTAATGTACTAAAGAAGAAGCTTTACAGATACTCTAAGAAAATCACTCATATTAATTTACTAACATCCATGTGACCATCGTAATGTGTGACTGCAGGGGTGCTGTTGCAGGGTTGTTATCACACTTTGTAGCAGGGAGTAGTTGAGAATGTGCCTTGAGGTCGCAATTTCTAACAGAGGTACTCGGCCTTTTTAAAGAAACTGACATCAAACAATCTGCAAATAGAAAACAGAAGCACTACAAAAGAGGTTGCTGTTCCTGACACTGGCCATGAGAAACGTCATCCTGCTGAACCTGGAAACCAAACAAAAACAAGGTCCTTGCTGTTCCTCTCACTTCTTTTAGAGACGTAATCACATCAATAACATTTAACAGTAACACTTGAAGGAGTGTGACAGTGTCCTTGCCACAGCAGCTCCCACAGTCACACATTAAAGGAGAATTCCACCAATTTTACTCATCAAAGTTTGTTACCAGGACCTGGAGAGTCCTGCTGCATGTCTCAAACATGTTGTATAAAGTGTTGTGTGTCTCCAGAGGGAGCTGTGTGAAGTCTGAGAACCGTCCTCAAGTGATGTCACTTGGGTCAGGATCGCAAGACTACAAGTCTGAGAGTGGAAAAACATCAGGGGAGTTAGAAAGAGGTGGTCTGACCAGACCTCTGTGACCCACTCCTCATCTCTGCTGGAGGCTAGAGGCTCTCCACACACCCCAGTCTCCAGCTGACAACTGTCGGCGGTCAAGTTCCATTGTGAGTAATTTCGGTGCCAGGCTTTGACAAGGAAGACTGTGTGGAATAAAAAACAGTTTCTCTGGTTCTGCTGCATCGATTTTAATCCTCTTTGTTTTAAAACCGTCCATTGTGAGTGTGAATGTTACACGAGTATAATGAGAAATTGGTGGAGTACTCTTTTACGGTTGTCACAGAAAGTGGCATAACACCTGCTGTAGTCACATTAAACTTTCTTTTTTTAAGGTCATTTTAACGCATCTACTGGTTGGAGGGCTTTAATTGAAATGTATTTACAGTTTTAAGCATTGTTTCACAATTACTAGAAATTGCTCGTATTTAGTTTGCTTTTGTGCTGCTCGTGTGGTGAATTTGCTCTAGAGACGGACATGGTTCTGAGATGAGTGCCCAGTTTCCATCAGAATACCAACCACTTGCTTTGTACTGCCTTATTTAAATCAAACTCTCACCTGTGCTGGGCACAAGAATACCAAACGCGAAGAGAATGTGAAGGTCAGTAAAATACCAAACTGTTGGCACGCGTCGTGCACTGGCCGCTGTGCTTCCGGTAAAACACAGCTCATCAGGTAATAATCGCCAACAGTCCTGTGAAGGGAACAAGTTGATTGATCCAGCTAAATACAGCATGTTTACTGGAGTGCAGCAAGAGGGCACACTGCTTTGAACTCTTATCACCATGGCAACGTTTACTGGTGAGATAATTTTAGGGATTATTTCCACAAGTAAACATGCTCAGAAAACACTGCAAACGCGCAGGTTCAGTCAGCTGTCTGTTCACTTTCAGTGCATGCAGGATGCGTTGGATTTCACTCTGATTGTGCGTTCACCCACAGAAGACCTATTTATTTTCTTTGAATCAGGAAGTCATTTTTCACCGTAATCCCATTCATTTGTGTCTTACCCCTCACTGCCTCTCTCCACATCTCTCTGGCTGTTTCATGGTATTCCAACCACGTCCCTGTGCATTAATCTCTTGTTTGGCTTGCATTCTCTGAAGCCGTATGCAAACAATCACCCCCCCCCCACCCCCCTTGTATACATAGACCCAAACACTGTCTAACATTTACCCTCTTTGATATACTTTGAGTAGGGCTTTATCACTCTGATGAGACTTGGAGGAACTGGGAAGCAATTTACATTCACCCTCTGCACATCGTAGCTGACGCCTTTTGACATGTACAGCAACTTGGCAGCATACAAATGGCTCTGTGGTAGTCAGAGCGGTCTACCTGTTCTACCTTGGGAACAAATCTGTCTCTGTAGTTTTTCTTTTTATTTGAGCAACATCTTATACCTGCATATGTCCAGGTATTACTTGAAGGCAGCAGAGATTCTTTCTGAATATCCATTTTGTCAGAATCTCTCCACATCTGTCATTTCAGTTATTGTGCTCAAGGCTGGTATTGTGGGATATAAACAGAAAATAAATTGCTTGAATGAAAGAATGTCTTTGCTGTGTGTCAGCTTTTTTAAAATGTCTTATTATACCTACACATCCCACAGGGAATATGTGGCATTGCTGCTATCTTTATGTTGTCCTGATGATGGATCAAGTAATTGTCAGGGTCTAAATGTGTGTAAAATACATTTAGCTACATCCCTTATCTCACATTTTCTAATATATGTAGCTGTGAATAATCACAAATACCTAAGCAGTGATTATAGCAGAATTGAGAGATAATGGTTTACACTATCGCCTCACAGCTGCAAGGTCCTGAGTTGTGGACATGTTCCCCCTGTGCCTGTGTGGGATTTCTGAGGTGGGTCCTCCAGTTTCCCGCAGTCCAACCCTAAATTGTCCATAGGTGTCATTGCCTCAATGTGTCAGGTCCAGAGTTGATTGAGTTTGTCAGCAATTTCTATAAGAAGAAAGGGAACACCAACCAACCACCACCTGGTTATGTGATGTATAGACTGTGATTAGGATTAGATTTCTGCATCAAATTCAGAAGGAGCACATAATGTCTGGTGTCAGCTGACTTCAGACTTGTCTTACTTGAGACTTGGACTTGTTTCAGTCTCCATGAGGCTTGATTCAAACTTTTCTTCAACTTGATACATACTTGCCCTAAAAGACAGCTCTGGTTTAAACTGAATTTCTATCACATATCTAAACCTATTCATCAATAAATTAACGATAAAGTTCAAACAGACAAGAGAAGCTGAAGCTGAACATATTTTCAGTGGCCGCCATTTTCCCTGTGCAAGATTGTTTAAAGGCAGGTATTTATGTCATGTGAGGTTGGCTACAAAAATCAGCCCTGAAAAGCATAAAGTTAACAGAATGTATGTATCACTACACGCATCATCTGGTTAGCCACCTTTTCAAAGAGAGGGAAACCTTTTCTCTTCACTGAAGCTCTTCAGTCATTGAATACTGAGCATTCATCCGGGTGAATGTGGCTGTCTAGAAAACATGGTTTTGACGGAATAATACTTTTAATCTCAAATACTCTTTGTCGAGTGGGAACAGAATGTTCCTCAGCATCCACAAAAACTGAAGCTGAGGGCTTGTGTAAGGAGACAGAGCTGACACCACAGGCACTTTCATTCTTGACTGTACGATGGAGAGCAGAGGTCAGAATGCAACAATTACAAATCAACCAGAAGGCCACATCTTTTAAAAATCATCAGGGGCAATGTTCCCTCCCGCAGTGACTGCGTCTGGTCAAGTGAAATGATGCAGTCAGCAGCTGCCGGCGTGGTTTGTCCTCTGACATTACGCATAGAAAAGTGGATTTGGAGAATTCTGTAGGAAACCCGTATAAAAATATTAATCTAAACTGAGTCTAAGAAGGATATTAGAAATGCTGCCCAATCGGGTGAGATATTGTAATTCCACAGGCCTCTAATGCAATTTCACATCTTCCAAGAACTTTTCTACCCAGATTCCAGACGCTCGGACTGAAGAGAAGCCCCAAGAGTGAGACAGATGTGGACATCCGAGTCTTACGTCAGTTTAAGAGGATGCCCTCACACTGTCCTCCACTGCAAAAAATGATACACGCAACAAACCATGAGCGCTCCACTCCTCAACAGATGAGAGACTTTTCAAAGCGAGATGAAATGATTTCACTTTTGACTTTTTTCAAAAAAATAATATCAAATGAAGTGATGCCGCTTTAACAGAAAACTGGTCTACCCACGTCAACATTTCATCTGGTCGGTCGCATTTTAGGAGAACTAAAAACAAGCGAGGCTGCAGCAACATTCTGTCACATCTACTCCAACTCTCTCCTTCTCTGTCTGTTCTCCTCTGAGGACACACTGTCTTCTCTCAGCAGTGTCTCTGCCTCTAAGCGACTCGTCAGGAGGGACGTGTCTCTTGTTTGTTTGTTTTTGTTCTGTGCTTCTTCTTCTTCTTCTTCTTCTTCTTCTTCTTCTTCTTCTTCTTCTTTTTTTTTTTTTTTTTTTTTTTCTTTTTTTGCAGCGCGCTGCATGCGGTGCTGATGCTGCGCGCTCCTGAGCCAGAAAAAGCCCCTCTGGAGTCTGAAGACCAATCAGAGCCCTGATCACACTTCAGCATCCCGTCTCTCCCCGGCGCACTTGTTCGCCGCTGTCCCTCGACTCTCACACTCTTCCTTCTGCCTGGCAGGAAGATGGTACCGTGCACAGAGCGTCCTGTACGCGGACCGAAGGCGTCACTGATCGACTCGCTGCGGGACTTTTAAACTCATCATGCCGTGTTACGTTAGGTTCCTGCTGTTACTTTTGTGTTTGATCCTGATCGGGGAGTGCAGGAAGCACAAAAGTAGGAAAAAGCGGTGGTCCGCGCCGGCGGAGACACACAAGCCAGGCACGTAAGTACTGCAAACCTTTCTGTCTTTTCTTTGCATTAAACTGAGATGGGGACTGCAGAAAGCAGCATGTTACACACATCCAGCTGGACATAAAGGACGATCACTTGCTTTTATCTCTTGGAGGCTTCCTCGAAGAACTCCCATGTAATCACAACTCTACAGCAGACCAGTTAACACGCACACCAGTCTGACACCAACCAGCAGCGCTTCAGATGTGTGACGAGGCGGCAGTTTTGCGGATTTTCCCCGCGCTTCATGTTCAAGAACAGTCAGAATGGCAACATTTGCATGCAATCTGCGCATGTCTAAAAGCTGTTTCTATCGATTCCCACGCTAAACCATTCAGTGAGGTTGAGATAAGTAACACCACCCTTCACACCACCCGAACCAGAAAGATCCGCTCTCCTTCAGCTGCGAGTGAAAACTTGTGTGTGTTTCCATCAGCAAAGAAAATCCATCCTCCCTCATGCAGAATGTTGGATGTTATTTCAGGGGAACACAGCTTCCTGATTAGGATTGTTTTAAGGGTATCAGCAAGAGACCCCAAACAGAGAGACTGAAAAGTGGAGGGACCTGAAGAGGCATATTCTCTGTAAGAGCACAGTTTGTCTGGTATTTCTTTCCCTGACTGTCACTTTCAAACAGGGTCACACATTCCTCAGCAAAACTTGAATATCATGTTTTTGTTTAGCAAACTGCACCAGTAGATTTATTCTGGGTTTTTTTTTTTGTTGGTTTTTTTTTTTGGATGGTGGACAGATTTGTGAGATAAGCATTTGTGTTCTGTCACTGAGTTAGAGCTAATATTTGCATGTATTTTTTCTACTGTAACCACAGTCTCTCCTTACCCTTACCAAGTATCTGAGTAGTTTCACCCTAACCATAGTTTATTTGCCAATAACCAAAGATTTGAAGATCATGACCATTAGATGTAATCCAGGCTTTAAAATCATCCACTATCAACATTTTTGTCTGGCAAGAGAGACAGACTGAGCCACTATTGACAGTAATAAAGATAAGGAATAACAGCAGCCTCATCCTTTAAGAGCACACTCTAAGGGTACTTTAAAAACCTGCTCTCTGTCTGCTTGCTTGTTGCCAGTCCACTGTCCAAGAAGGTTTCGGATGGAACCAAAACTCGGAAGGTGAAGACCAGCCACCTTCTGCGCATCGACGAGCATGACTTCACCATGAGACCCGCCTTTGCAGGTACATGTTCCACTTTAAGCTTGTAGTCAGCGGTCATGTTGGTGACCATATGAGAATAATTATCCATTGTTCTTGTGTCTTTAAAGAAGTCTGTTTTCTGAGTCATGTCACACCCAACAGGATTAGATTAGGCTCACCCTTTGTTGAACCTGAGTGTGAAGTGAATGTTGATACCACGCTGACTGCGAAAGCAGCAGCAGCTTTATTTTACCCACCTGTCTTCTTTTCCACTCGACTGCCAATTCTAAAGAGGACAGAAATAGGCAAGATGTGGAGCTCACAGCCCCAAGCTAAAGAAGAAAGGAAGAAACAGAGAAATCCACAGCCGGTTCTGTTACACTGCACATAAAGTCTGACACAGAGGTGGGCAGAGGTCATCCTACAGCGCCTCATAGAAAAACCTGCAAAAATTCGCTGTGCCACTTCTGATTGATGTATCTTCCAGCACTGATCCTGATTAGTCACGTGCTGGGCCGGAGCAAAAGTCATCTTAAGGGCATTGTGTGTGTCCTTGCTTTACACCTTGAATGTCAGGACAATGGCACTGCTGCTGGGAATTAGGGTGGCAATTAAAAATAAGAAGCTTATTTGTTGGACTAAACAGTCCCATTCTCTGGCATTTAGCTTAAACGGGCTCTGTTTAAGCACAGGAGGAGGTGGCAAGCTAAATGAAACGTCCCACAGAGAATATCATGCTCCTGAGGGACTACAGTTACAGCCTCAGAATGGAGCATGGCTCCCACTGAGGATCACTTTTTGCTTTGCGTTTGTCAGCTTTTGTTTGCAGGCATCTTCTGCAGCAGCAGAAGAAGAAGATCGTGATCGTCTTATTCAAACATCATCAAAAGCTGACTTGTGTAAGCACCCTGCTGCTGCCTGTGAAACTGCCGTGCGTTTATTTGGCTGAGGAAAAAGTGTGCGAGCAGCAGCAGCAGCTGTGGTTCCTCCTGGCTTCAAAAGGAGCGACTGCAGTGTTACTAATGAAAGCCTCTTACACAGCAGCTTCCTGTTCGCTGGGGGAACGATATTGAGAACAATGCTATTGCTTGCCAATGGGGATGTCAGTGTAGGGATGGGGAAAACTCCTAAATTACAATCAGACAAATCCTGACTGTGGAGCAGTTCATTGTCCAAATGGACACAATAAACTGCTTTGTTGCAATTCCATATCCCCAAGAACAAAGGAATGGAAAAATGTGAACTGGTTGGTCAAGATTCTTCTTCTTCTTCAACAGTATGCCTCAGAGAACGCAGGGAGGAAGGATGTTTGTATAATCAGCAGCACCTGCACTGCTCCCACTGGGCGGTCCCCCACTGTGACCTGTCAATTCAAGCAAATACAGGAAACTGAAGGGAAGAAGACGTTTGTTTGGATGGAACATTTGTCATCACATTGAGTTGTGATTTCCTGGGTACATCTATTTATGGAGCTCCTCCTCACTGCCTGCCTCAGGTTTAACATGTGATGGGGTGGATGGACCTGTCATGCATTAGTCACATTTGCATTAAAGAGACAGCATGTTTTCTCCTCATTTCACCCCCAGGATTCTGAGGAACCCTCCACCTAAGGCATCCTTTCACTTGATTTCTTTCTAGCCCGTCTAATCTAGCCAGGGTGAACCAATAGTGGATTTACAGTTGCTAATCCATGAAAAGCGGAGCAGTCCATCATAGGTGGAATGGATAGGGTGTTTTTCTCCCTTTAGTCTTGACACGTCTGTTGAAATCATACAAGGACAATTCAATCTGTGAAAACGTGGCTGAGTAACTGCACAAATGAGACAAAAGTGCAGCAGTAATCAGAAATAGCTGACTGTCTATAAAAGCGTGACTAATACACAAGATGAATTTAAGTTTCATGATCAGCTGTGCTGTGTGTGATGAGGATGATGGACAGGTTTATGTATCCAGCTACTCATGAAGACAGGTTTTGAAAGTTTTGGAAGAAGAAATAACTAGTTTCCACTCATGAGTGAGAAGTTTAATTAATAAGCAATAAAGCATAAAATGGAATTCAGTACACTCAAGGATTTGGGTGCTACGACCGTACTTTGAAGTTTTTCTTCAATGATCATGTTTGTGCGCTGCTGCTGAAGAGGTGTAGTTTATTTGTTATTTTATTTATTAGTTAATTTAGTGTCATTTATTATTTAAAGCAGAAAGGGACCACAGCTTGCAGGTCATTGTATAACCTTCGGTTGTAGAATGATAAATAAATTAACCTTGAACCTTATAATTCAGGGAAATCAGATAACTGTAAAATTCAACTAATATTTTCTTCCTTGCGGTTCTTCTTGCCATGGCCACAGCAAGCCGCAATAGAAATGAGAAAAAGCTGAACGTTTATCGACACTGATGGCAGCAACAGGCGTGTACATTCAAGCCTAGGCACAGCTGCCATCAAGTTTAATTGAAAACAATGGAAGCAGCCATGCTGAACGCTCTCTGTCTTAAAGAATGAATGATGACTTTAAAGCTACTGATTCAGCAGAATCTTCATCAGAAGCTCCACACCTAGTGTAGCAATCCATTTTCCCGCAACTGAACATGAGCCAGAAGTAGGCTGGGCTGTGGAACAGCGAGGTCCAAGCTGGTTTAGCTGAAGTCTTATTCCTGGACTGGCTGGACTGGCTGGATGATGCTGTGGCCAGCGATCGTCCCAAAGTCCATTGCACCTAATCCAATCCCTGTGCATCCTTTCAGTGCCAAAGAGAAGGAGATTTTTCTGTCACATGTGCCACATTCTTCAGCAACAAAAGCAAATAACAACAAATTAAACAAAAATGTAGCATTGTTTGAAGGATCTACTAACTGCCCCATCTACATGTGTCGCAATCACCATGGTAACATTTCACCTACTTGCCCAGTACTTTTTGAGCATCCCCTCGCTTTTGGTTGTCATCTTTGTTCAGACACAATGATAACAAGGCAGGCTGCTGTATCTCCTGCTTCCTGCCTTTATGCTAGCTAGGTTAGTCTTGTCCTAACCCCAGCTCTGTACTTAACACACAGACATAAAGATTTATATCAACCTTTCATATCACTCAGAAGGAAAACTTATGAAGAGCATTTCACAAATTTCATCTAATTACTACAAATTAGTGGCCAACTCAGATTTGCATCAGGTGTCCCGGATAGTTTAAACTAGCCCTGCTTGAGGGAACATTTTTTTTTTAGACTTTAATATGGACATCTGCCAGTACACATCAAAATAAAAGTCCCTCTTCAACACTGACATCCTGTATTTCTTACAGTAATGATTATTATGTAGCCTACTAGTGTAACTTTTTTTATGAGACATTATAAAATTTCATCACCAGGAAGATCTGAAAATCCATATAAACAGTAAGAATTAGCCTGATAAAAAATTCAGTGGCTGAATAAAAACCCCACATTGTAGCTAATAAAATGTCTGCTTTCCTGTCACGTGAATGCAGAAATTTGTTTTCATTTGATGACACATGTTAATTCCATATTAAAGACAAATTAAGCCACTGAGGTTTAGTGGAGATTTCAGGACCAACAGGGTGTTTTGATCTTAACTTTGACTCACAGAGTTTGCTCCTCTGTGCAGTTGGCACTGCTGTGGTGGTGATGTCTGTGGGGCTGTAAGGTCAGGGGGAAACCACTGGCTGGCGCTCTCATGCTTTGTGCCCCATTTGAAAGCAGCCCACATGGAAGTGCTACTGAGGGCTACAAGGGCCAACAGGAATTATGAAGTGGAGCATTGCTATGACGCATTCATGGGTCTCATCTGATAATCGGTGACGTGGAATAATTTGCTGATGCTGTCAGCTCAAAATAGCAAAAGGAAATCTTCTGGCAAAACCACACGCAGGACATTTCATCTGCGCCTGATTGTCCCGCCTGAACACACACAAACCTCACTTTTCCAGCCTCAATCTGGAGCCAACATTTTCAACACTGAAGCACAGAAAACAGGCTGTCATGCCTTGTAATTTTAAAAACATAAACAGCCATATCCCTCCTCTGGACAAAAGTTTTTCTATTGCTGGGTTCTGGCTGTGGCCTCCTGTGACCCAAGCTGCAGAGAAATGAGACAGACTGAAACCACAGATCCATCTCACCCTGAAAGCACTGCCGGTCCAGACTTTTTTCTCAGCAGGTGTCTGGTCTCCCATCCACTCAGGCGACACGTCAGCAGGAGGTCAGCCATTGCTGAGTCTGGCACGTGATGTGTGGCATATGGTGTGAGTAAAAGCAGGGAGGACACTCTGCTGACAGCTGGAACTGGGCATGAGTTAATATCCCCCCTTCCAGGTAGCAGCTTTGCTGTGCCAGTAGTTATGTAAGGCTGGCACCCTTACTGCTCCTCAGATTAACAATACTACAGCAGTCAATGTGACTTTAGTACACAAATGACAGAAGAGTGTGTGAATTTGTTTTGCTATTGATGATAAAGTTAGAGGATACTGTTTCATATCACTGGAAATTCCAAACTGATGTATTTGCTGATCTGACAGTCCTCTCAATCAGTCAGTGAAGTAAATATGAAATATTCAGCAAATAAAAGAATGTTGTGTTCTGTTGATTGTAAAGTCTCATATGAAATGATTGGAGTTATTCGTCATAGCTGAGCAGGAAAGAGCACGTCATATTTCTAAAGCGCCTTGCATATCAAACGTAAAAACAGGTTGTTCATCCATGTGACGATATCTCAGCAACTCACTTCAAATTTGTTCATTTGGACTCAAGGATGAACAGATAATGTTTTGGTGTCAAAGTTCATTGTGACCTCACAAAATATGGTTTGGGGTATTAATTAACAATTCATATGCTAATTTTGACAACATTTCACACAAATGACATTTTAAATCCAAAAGGTCAAAGGTCAACTTCATTATCACATCATAATCTTCATAATAATTTCACATCTGGTCAGATACTGAATTGGTGACTCTAACCTTTTGTGTCCACCTTGAAACCGTGGTGATTGTATAGATCAGCCTGGTTGAAGATGTGTGAAGCATCTATTTTTACAATTTGTAGCTACATTTTCTATGACAACCACATCTATCTAACACCACATCTAATGTTCTGTCAGGCAATAGGGTTGGTAAACCCAGTTATATCTCTTTGGATTTTAGATCTTCCTGGTTGTAATACGTGAAATTATTGAAATTAAAATGTTTATCCAGGTTCTATATTAGTATGACATGCGTAGAACACATAGCCCTTTGCTTTGGGATCATCTCTTCAAGTCTTGGTTCGAATTCTGCAGTATAATGTAACTTCAAAACAAACTGAGACAGTCAGTGGACATGAAACAGTCAGCCATTTCTCTGTGAAAAATATGAATGCAGCCCTAATCTGTTTGATATTTATGTGCAGGTCCAGCTGTACCTGTTGGAGTGGATGTTCAGGTGGAGAGCTTGGACAGCATATCAGAGGTAGACATGGTAGGTGGCTTGAATTTGTTAAATGCCGTACAGTACACAGAGTAAAGTTGTTGGAAAGTCATGTAGTCGCTATAATCTGACTTCAAAAAGAACTGAAATCTGCTAAAAATAGCTAATTAGAATAGATTCAGTTTGGGTGTAAAAATGGAGGATTACTGGGATAATTCCGTCTCTAACTCAATATTCAGTCAGGATTGAATACAAAGACCAATGCAAACTGAAAGTAATGATGTTATGGGAGAAGTAGATATATAATGGCATTATTAGCGCTACTATTTCAGGGGATCATGTTACTGGTGGCAGATGTATGTAGTAAATCTGTGACTGATTCAGTTTGCAGTCATGGAAGTTGCTGACTTTAACAAATTGACTCAGACTACTTCAACACATGCGGAAGAGAGCCTCTTCAGACAAAGCAGCTAATGACGCAGAAACATTCTTCATTACAGAATGAGAATGAGCACATGAGCACCACTGTGACTAAGACTGTGGTAATACTGGTCTTCTGAATCCAGCTTTTTTGATTGGGCACACCAGATCAGAGCCCAAAGGTGATGAATGAATGTATCCTTTTAGTTACAGTCATTTCAGTTAGATAATCAGAATCAGATTATGAAAGCTCAGTGGTAGGAATTGTTTATTTTGCTCAAAGTCAGACTGAATGCATGTTGAGTAATGTAATTAAATCAACCTTCTGTTCTGGAACCATAAATTGGATCCACAACAGTTGTCCTGGTGTTGTGTAAGCTCCTGTTTGCAAGGACAACCAAGGATTACATTTAATTTGGATCCCAGGGTTGTGTATGTAATTGTTTTGGAACTAGTGGGGGAAAAAAATAATGATTCCAGACGACAGCTTCTCTTAATGACATTATGTCATATCACAAAGCTGCAGGTTGCTAAACGGTTATTCGGCAAATGATCTTTTGCTGTATCACTTAGAAGTTGGCAGGTTTAGCAAACATAAGATTTGCTGTAGTATATATATGGTGTTATTGTACATTTTCAACATATCTCGTGAAAAAACAAAACCATCTATGTTTGTCCATGTCTCAATGCTTTCTGACTTCCCTACCCTGTCTGTGGAACTCAGCCTAAAGCCCATTGGTTCCTATTGAAGACATAAATCTTTAAAAATATGTCTCAAAGGCTCAGCAGTTTTTTGGATAAATGAATTTCCTGAAACAGCTGGTCACTATAGGTTTAAACACACGTTACTCAAACAGAGGGAAGTAGTGCGTCATACCGGGGAAATAGTCCAATTAATCCCTCCAGATTATACTGACAATAAAATGATCATCGTAGTAAATAGGTTTGACAGGCTAGGATTTGCGTTTGAAACAATAATGGAGCCTCTCATTAATCGAGGATTTGCAGCAAGGTAAGTTTTACTAACTCAACTAAAATGTTAATTAAACCAATCATCGAATCATCATCCAACCAATCATTATCATTATCAGATCTGTCATATGTCATATCTGTCAGAAGTGCCCTCTGTGAGGGGAGAAAAAAATGTATGCACTTTTTATGTCAGGCTCCATATAACTATGGCATGAAGCATAAACCATTCTCTTGATTTCAATAATTATCCAATCAGAATAAATTAGAAGTTGTTTCCACAAAAATGAAATCTCATGATTGATTGTTTTATTGGTGACATGGCAGACAAATAGTGACTGGTGAGCAAGCAGCAGTTATGCCTATAGACTGGCTAATGCTGACGGTTGGTGAACAGAGAGAGCAGGTGACTTACATCGCACAGATTCAAGATCAGCTTTTCCTAAGCCAAGCCAAGGATAAAAACAGTGCAATAATTTTATCTGAATCAGTATTAGCTAACTTGTATCAGTGGGAAGTGTGTGCGTTTTTGAACGGATGATGTCAATATAACAAATTTAGTGCCCAGGTCTCCCTGAGGGTACTAATCCAGCCCTGCATTAGTTCTGGTTTACACTGAATGAAGATGTTCAACACTAACACTGAGGTAGTTGTTGTATCATACAATGTTAAGAGGCTCGTTTAAGCCAAGAATATATGGGTTTTTCTGTCCACTGTCCAAGACCGAAGCAATCATGAAGGAAATAATGTTCCATAATATTATCTGTCCAACCAAATAATAAGTATCATACAGTAGTTGTGCAGTGTATTCAGAAAGGAGAGCTGAAATGTGCTGAGACTCAAGCATGTACAGTACCACAGGTTGGTTTGACTAACACTCTTTTGGTATAAACAGTTCACTGGTGATAACTCTCATGTTACGACAGGTTGTTTAGGTTGTTGATTCAATTATTTGTACATGTGAAGTATAGATATAATAAAAGGGAAACACTGGGCTCAGAATGTTCTGCTACAACTACAAGAGACTGTTTGAAATAATACAGGCAGTGTGTGTGGGAGTGAGTCAAAATCAATATGCTCTATGGCACAGATGAATACAACATGTCAGGCTTTGGATGCACACACAATGCTTGTTAGCAGGATACATTTGCTCATGGGATTTTATCACAAGACAAAAAAATCTAGGATATGATCAACTCTATAATTTAAGAAAGGCTCTGTTTAACTAAAACATGATATAACAACGGCATGAATAGAGAAGACTCATAATGTCAAAAAGTCTCAGTAAAACCATTTACACAGTAATATGTGTCTACATTTTGCAAACATTAGTCATCATGCTGATAGCAGACTGAAGCATATTGCCGTTATTGCTAATGAATTCAGCTCTTTGTTTTGTAGCAATTATGGAATGATAATGAATGCTACAATGTAGCATAACAGGAGCCATAGAGTCATGAAGTCAGTTAAATGACCCTTTATATTTAGTTACACAGCAGTATCCATCTAAAGTTTGCTTGTTAGTAGTTACAATCAGACACCAGAGTGTATTTTTCAACTTAATATTTTGTGGCAGTTATGATGTTCTGGTAAATCCTAAAATGTAGTACAATGGTAGAGTGGAGATAAGTCATAAAGACAGAAAACTGACTCAGTTGTTGTAATGAATGGGATTTCCAATTGCGATACATCTTTTCTCTATCATCCTGAAGGACTTAACTTTTCCTTGTCAACAGGAAATAACTGGTGTGTCTGTTACATGTTGCGAAATGAGCCAGCTATCCATTGAGAAAGCACAAGCATACATAAGGGCTCTGTACAAGCTTACAGAGTTTGATGACAAAAGGGATGAACACATCCGTGATTGACATGGGCATCAGAGATGAGTTGTCTCAGAAGTTTCAGCTCACCTGAACTTGACACTAGCACAGGTTATCTAGCAAGGGCGGCAGTGCAAGTGGGTTTCTAAACGAATTAGCCTTCAGTCTAACACTGTGGAGCTGCAGGTGATTAATGCTAATTTTGAGAGACAGGAAAGGAAACACCACCATTTGCTTTGATGACAGCTTTGCACACTCTTGGCATTCACTCAATCAGCTTCATGAAGTAGTCACATGGAATGGTTTTCCAACAGTCTTGAAGGAGTTCCCAGAGATGCTGAGCACCTGCCGTCAAACTCATCCCAAACCCTCTCAATTGGGTTTAGGTCAGGTGATTGTGGAGGCCAGGTCATCTGATGCAGCACTCCATCACTCTCTTTCTTGGTCAGATAGCCCTTACAGAGCCTGGAGGTGTGCTTGGGGTCATTGTCCTGTTGAAAGACAATTGATGGTCCCACTAAGCACAAACCAGTTGGGATGACATATTGCTGCAGAGTGCTGTGGTAGCCATGCTGGTTAAGTGTCACTAACAGCAAAGCCCCCCCACACCATCACACCTCCTCTTCCATGCTTCATGGTGGAAACCACACATGTAGAAACCATCCGCTCACCTTTTCTGTGTCTCACAAAGACATGGCGGGTGGGGCCAAAAATCTCAAATTTGGACTCATCAGACCAAAGGACAGATTTCCACTGGCTTAATGTCCATTCCTTGTGTTTCTTGGCCCAAGCAATTCTCTTCTTGTTCTTTCTCAGAAGTGGCTTCTTTGCAGCAATTCGACCATGAAGGCCTGATTCACACAGTCTCCTCTGAACAGTTGATGTTGAGATGTGTCTGCTACTTGAACTCTGTGAAGCATTTATGTGGTCTCTAATCTGAGGTGCTGTTAATTTGCAGTTTCTGAGGCAGATAACTCTGATGAACTTATCCTCTGCAGCAGAGGTAACTCTCGGTCTTCCGTTCCTGTGGCGGTCCTCATGAGAGCCAGTTTCATCATAGTGGTTGATGGTCTTTGCACCTGCACTTGAGGATACGTTCAAAGTTCTTGAAATTTTCTGGATTGACTGACCTTCATGTCGTAAAGTGATGATGGACGGTCGTTTCTCTTTACTTAGTTGAGTTGTTCTTGCCATAATATGAATTAGAACAGTAGTCAAATAGGGCTATTTATTGTATAGACCTTTGTACCAACCCTACGTCTGCACAACACAGCTGATGGTCTCAAACACATTAAGAAGGCAAGAAATTCCAGAAATTAACTCTTAATAAGGCACACCTGGTGACTTCCTCATGAAGCTGAGTGCCAAGAGTGTGCAAGGCTGTCATCAAAGCAAATGGTGGCTACTTTGAATAAGCTAAAATATAAAACATATTGTGGTTTGTTTAACACTTTTTTGTAAGCAGTAAAAATGTGTCTAATGAAGAATGTGGAGCAGCACTGAACTTGTTGAAATCATTCTCAAGGAAGAATTAGTCACACTCAGTACATGAAGCTGGATGCATACCACTGACAGTTATGCTTGCAGTTAAGAAGGAGCTGCACCATTTTGAAGAGGAGGGCATCATTGGGAAAGCAACATGCCCAACAGAATTCTGTGCCACTATCGTCACAGTCCTAAAGTCTGAAAAAAAAAAAAAAAAAAAAAAAAAAAAGAGTTCTCATGCTGTGCAGAACTAAGGAAACTAAATTGTGCAGTGAAATTGGAAGAGTATGTGCTACTTGCAATAGAGGGAATCATGCCAGTGGATTTTATTAGATTTCTGTACATGAGGAAAAGTGCAAATTAACCACTTTAATGACTCCAAGGAAGGAACAGAAGTATATATGAATGACCCCCTAGTTCATGGAAAATCTTGGAAGATCTATGATAAACTTCTGGAGCAGGTACTGAAAGTGAGACAGTTGGCCTCAAACTGAAAAGAGCCTAATGTATGTTTGAACAATGGAAGAGTCCCTTTGTGGAGCAAATCTTTGATGAGAGTGGCATAAGACCTTACCCAGAGAAAGTGACTAGGACAGAAAATTTCCCACAACCTCAAAACCTAAGATAGCTCAAGCAGTTTCTTTGAATGATCAACTACATGGCCAAACTCATCCCAGAGGTGAAGGTGGAATGACCCGGGGGGACCTACACAGCAGACCAGTCTCCAGAGACTGAAGTCTGCCTCAGCATCTGCACCTGTATTCTCCTTCTATGACACTATCAGGCCAACTGTGGTGTCGGCTGACGCTACCAGACATGGAAGGGTCCTGCTCCAACAGCATGGTGAGGACTCCCAGCTCCAGGTAGTGAAGAAGTTCAGTCAGTCTGGCCAGCTTATGAAAGGAAAATATCTGAGACAATCAGGGACTTCTTCAAGAAAAGACAAGGAAGGACTGCATTTTTGTGTGCTGTGAATGTGCAAAACAGTTAAATTAAAATGTCACTGAGTGTTCAGAATTTAGTGTTCTTCTCACTTCTGAAACATTGTGAAGCAGTGTGGTATGAAGGAGTATGAACAAAAACACGGAACGCAATGCAGCTGTGCCTGGTGGAATCCCCAGGTGGGTGTAAGTCCCTGAACGAGTTTCATTGCCAATAGTTATTCAAGTCTTGCTTTCAGGACCATTAAAATCAATTAATCAAAGTTTTAAATAGCTAATATGCTGACATTTATATACATTCAAGGATACAGATTTTAGATCACTACACATGAGAACATCTCTCATTAGTAAACTTACAAAACATTACAGTTATCAGAAACTGAGAAATTCACATATGCCCCTGAAGTCATCTTACACAACATCATAGGTACTTTTATGGTGGATGCCAAGAGTACAGTGTGTTGCTGGAGCCATTATTTCAAACTGATCTGGTCTTATGTAATACCATGAGGAGAATAGGATAGAGGATCACCTTCTGTGGTAGGGGGATATACTGCAGACAGAGGTCCACTCTTCCCTGCATAGCAACAGGAGGACAGAGGTGGGAAGACAAGGGTAATCTAGGACAAATGGAAGCTGTGGACTGCACTTAGTTAACATATGTTCAGTACTTCTCTTGACCATGTATGTTTAGTAATAAACAATTCATATAATCCAGCAGACACAGGCCACAGCAGTGTAATCCCAGAGGAATTCAATAAACCAGAGGCAGCAAGCAAGCGGAGTCCTCGTAGTGAGACTTAATCCAGAGGCTGTTTCTGTTTCTGTCACCCATCCCCCCCTGCCTTAGGACTTCACCATGACCCTGTATTTGAGGCACTACTGGAAGGATGAGAGGCTGGCCTTCCCAAGCTCAACCAACAAGAGCATGACCTTCGACGGGCGCCTAGTGAAGAAAATCTGGGTGCCTGATGTGTTCTTCGTCCACTCTAAGAGGTCATTCATCCATGACACCACCACTGACAATATCATGCTGCGGGTCTTTCCTGACGGTCATGTCCTATACAGCCTGAGGTGAGGGCAGGAAGCTCCCCCATGCACAGATATCTGCTCTCACTGGGTTTTCCCACACCAACCAAGAGAGACTTGGTAGGCTTTGGTGCAACATGCTAAGAGCTGACACACTCTGCTTTTAATTCCCCAGGGTTACAGTTACTGCTGCATGCAACATGGATTTTAGTCGTTTCCCTTTGGACTCGCAGACATGTACGCTGGAGCTGGAGAGCTGTAAGTATTCATATGCCCTGACCCTCTACTCTATTGCTAACATAGTGGAAATACTGTAATGGGCTACTAATTATTAAAGGCCCAGAGCATTTTGGATTGTGTTGCCTCAATCAGCACTGCACTAACCAAAGACAATAAACTATTACTGTAATAAACTGTGAACTTCCCTTGGGGATTAAGTATCTATCTATCTATCTATCTATCTATCTATCTATCTATCTATCTATCTATCTATCTATCTATCTATCTATCTATCTATCTATCTATCTATGACTATTTTATCATAATGTACTGTTATTTATCAATGAGGTTTGCAGAACAACAATTGTTAATTGCATTATTTTTTCATGTCGGTATTTTCACATTACTACATTATCTTTGATTACATCTGTTCTTCAGAAGCAGTTTTAACTCACTAATTGTTTGCAGTAATATCAGACTTGTATTTTTTTGGACACTGTTAAGATATCACCAATAAACTGAGACCTCACAAATATTTCACATTGACAGCACTCCATTTCTCCCATTTCTGGAAGGCTTTAATTTGAATAAAAAAATGCAAAGATGCTTGCACACTGTCCTTCAGTCATTTATTCATTCATCCGAAACGCCTGCAGGGAGTGTTGAGTTTCACTGATGGTAACATAAGATCACTCGAAAAACACTAAATGAGTCAAATGGAATGTAAGAAATTAGGAAAAAGAGTGGTGAGTATGAATATATGTGTATATGTAAATATGCAAACATACACACACAGTAGATACCCATATACGACTACATCGTCATATTTAAAGCAGACTTTTTTGCATTTCTTTAGTCGCGACTCCTTTATTTCTTTGGCAGTCATTGGAGTCTTAGCAGTTGAATGTTGGCTTTTATTTGAGAATTTGCTGAATTTTCAAATGTGTTTTTCAGTCTTAACAGAGATCAAAGACATCCTCTACTGATATTGAAACTAGTATGATTATACAAGCATTCATGCTCTCTGTCCTTCAGATGCTTACACAGACGAAGACCTGATGCTGTATTGGAAAAGCGGTGATGAGTCTCTGAGCACCGATGACAGGATTTCTCTGTCTCAGTTCCTCATCCAGAAGTTTCACACTACCTCCAGACTGGCTTTCTACAGCAGCACAGGTAGACGGGCAGAACAAACGCAGTGGAGTTTTACATTGATGTTTTCCTTAACCCTGTAAGACACACTGTTGCAGAATTACAACAATTTTTGTTACCCCCCAAAAAACCTTTTTTTTATTTTTATTTTTTGGTTCAACCACATTAACATACTCATTTGGTCCTATTGTTCAGTCTCAGAATGCTATTGGGTCATACATTTCTATATAAACATTTTTCTTTTAAAAACACCTCATTTTCAGCCTCAAAGGCCTCCTACAACAACATCTTAATGGTTGAAAAAAAAAATTTGTGTGTTTTTCTATTTTTGGGTTTTACAGGGTTAAGGCTGCATTACCCCAAAGCCCCAAATGCTTCAGGTTCACTGGGTGACAATTAGTTTGGAGTAATTTGTTACACTGATCAATATAAACTGAAATGCAATGGACCTTAATGTGGCTCCTACATTTGAGCCTAGTCATTAGCTCTAGTATTATTGAGGGGTCCCATGTCAAATGCATTGAAATTTCAGTTGACATTATGCTCACATGTTGTATATTTTTGAATAATTTACATTTAATCAAGAACAACTGGGGAATCAGAGGGAACCCCTAGTTCCCTTTTTTGCCCTGAGGCCTGCTGACAGGTCATCAGGCCCTGATATTACAGAGTCAGAAGTGATCACATTGGCTGAGTTGAACCTCAGTGAAGCAAGCCAAAGAACCACAAAGCAAGACAGGCAAGTCAAAGTCCATTTATTTATCAAATTTATTTATACACAAGGGCATTTCAAAGAAATTAGAAGAGACACTTACATTGATAGAAGGTATCTCATGATGAAAGAGCAGGGTAAATACTGATGAGTACATAAATGGTTTTAACCCAGATTTAGTTCGGGCAAGTCTTCTCTGCTGCTGTCTCTTGTTTAGTCTGGACCCAGTTTAAAAGTTAGCTGAGGCTTCATATTTTAAAGATAGTCACACAAATACTTCGGTTCTGAACAAGCAGTAGCACTTTCTACTCCACTGAATGACACACTGGAAGCAGGCCTGCCACTGCCAATGTTTGACACTCCTCTCCACATTAAGGCTGTCGCTTACAGTCAAACCAATCCAAACTAACTAGTTTTCTATTTCTATTAATAAACTAAACTCCTCCTTGAACTGCCACCTTATCGTGGTGGAGGAGTTTGAGTACCCGAATGATCCTAGAGGCTATGTTGTCCGGGGCTTAATGCCCCTGGTAGGGTCTCCCAAGGCAAACAGGTTCTAGGTGACGGGTCAGACTAAGAGCAGTTCAAGAAGCCCCTATGAAAGGAATTAAAGCAAGGAAGCGTACGTCGCCCGGATTGGCGTCACCGGGGCCCCGCCCTGGAGCCAGGCCTGGGGTTGGGGCTCGCAGGCGAGCGCCTGGTGGCCAGGTCTTTGCCCACGGGACCCGGCCGGGCACAGCCCGAAGGAGCGACGTGGGCCCGCCTTCCCGTAGGCCCACCACCCGCAGGAAGGATCAGAAGGGGCCGGTGCTATGTGGAATGGGTAGCAGTCGTGGGCGGGGGCCCCGACGACCCAAACCCTGGACAACGACTCTGGCTATGGGGACATGGAATGTCACCTCACTGTGGGGGAAAGAGCCTGAGCTAGTGCGGGAGGTTGAGCGGTACCGGCTAGAGATAGTCGGGCTCACCTCCACGCACAGTCTGGGCTCAGGAACCCAACTCCTTGAGAGAGGCTGGACTCTCTTCTACTCTGGAGTTGCCCGCGGTGAGAGGCGGCGAGCTGGTGTGGGCTTGCTTATAGCCCCCCAGCTCAGCCGCCATGTGTTGGAGTTCTCCCCGCTGAGCGAGAGGGTCGCTTCCCTGCGCCTTCGGGTTGGGGATAGGTCTCTCACTATTGTTTCGGCCTACGGGCCGAACAGTAGCGTAGAGTACCCGGCCTTCTTGGAGTCCCTGGGAGGGGTACTGGAAAGTGCTCCAACCGGGGACTCCATTGTTCTGCTGGGAGACTTCAATGCTCACGTGGGCAGCGACAGTGACACCTGGAGGGGAGTGATTGGGAGGAACGGCCTCCCCGATCTGAACCCGAGTGGTGTTCTGTTATTGGATTTCTGTGCTAGTCACAGTTTGTCCATAACGAACACCATGTTCAAGCATAAGGGTGTCCATCAGTGCACGTGGCACCAGGACACCCTAGGCCGGAGGTCAATGATCGACTTTGTAGTCGTATCATCTGACCTTCGGCGGTATGTCTTGGACACTCGGGTAAAGAGAGGGGCTGAGCTGTCAACTGATCACCACCTGGTGGTGAGTTGGATTCGCTGGCAGGGGAAGAAGCGGGACAGACTTGGCAGACCCAAACGTACCGTGAGGGTCTGTTGGGAACGTCTGGCGGAACCCGCTGTCAGGGAAGTTTTCAACTCCCACCTCCGGGAGAGCTTCAACCAGATCCCGAGGGAGGTTGGAGACATTGAGTCCGAATGGACCATGTTCTCCACTTCCATTGTTGATGCAGTCGTCCATAGCTGTGGCCGTAAAGTCGGCGGTGCCTGTCGTGGCGGCAACCCCCGAACCCGGTGGTGGACACCGGAAGTAAGGGATGCCGTCAAGCTGAAGAAGGAGTCCTATCGGGCCTGGTTGGCTCATAGGACTCCTGAGGCAGCTGATGGGTACCGGCAGACCAAGCGTGCGGCAGCTCGGGCGGTTGTAGAAGCAAAAACTCGGGTCTGGGAGGAGTTCGGGGAGGCCATGGAGGAGGACTACCGGTTGGCCTCGAGGAAATTCTGGCAAACCGTTCGGCGCCTCAGGAGGGGGAAGCAACTTTCTGTCAACACTGTTTACAGTGGAGGTGGGGAGCTGTTGACCTCGACTGGGGATATTGTCGGGCGGTGGAAGGAATACTTCGAGGATCTCCTCAATCCCTCTGTCATGTCTTCCGTAGAGGAAGCAGAGACTGGGGACTTGGAGGTCGATTCATTCATCACCGGGGCTGAAGTCACTGAGGCAGTTCGCAAGCTCCTCGGTGGCAAAGCGCCGGGGGTGGATGAGATCCGCCCTGAGTACCTCAAGTCTCTGGATATTGTAGGACTGTCTTGGTTGACACGCCTCTGCAGCATCGCGTGGCAGACGGGGACAGTGCCCCTGGACTGGCAGACTGGGGTGGTGGTCCCTCTTTTTAAAAAGGGGGACCGGAGGGTGTGTTCCAACTATCGGGGGATCACACTCCTCAGCCTCCCTGGTAAAGTCTATTCCAGGGTACTGGAGAGGAGAATCCGGCCGATAGTCGAACCCCGGATTCAAGAGGAACAATGCGGTTTTCGTCCTGGTCGTGGAACACTGGACCAGCTCTATACCCTCCACAGGGTGCTTGAGGGTTCATGGGAGTTTGCCAAACCAGTCCACATGTGCTTCGTGGACTTGGAGAAGGCATTCGACCGTGTCCCTCGCGTCATTCTGTGGGAGGTGCTCCAGGAGTATGGGGTTGGAGGCCCTCTGTTGAGGGCTGTACAGTCCCTGTACAACCGGAGCAGGAGCTTGGTCCGCATTGCCGGCAGTAAGTCGGACCTGTTCCCAGTGCATGTTGGACTCCGGCAGGGCTGCCCTATGTCACCGGTTCTGTTCATCATTTTTATGGACAGGATTTCTAGGCGCAGCCAGGGACCGGAGGGGGTTCAGTTCGGGGGCCGGCAGATTTCGTCTCTGCTTTTCGCGGATGATGTTGTCTTGTTGGCTTCCTCGAGCCAGGACCTTCAGCATGCGCTGGGGCGGTTCGCAGCCGAGTGTGAAGCAGCTGGGATGAGAGTTAGCACCTCCAAGTCCGAGGCCATGGTTCTCGACCGGAAAAAGGTGGCTTGCTCCCTTCAGGTTGGAGGAGAGTTCCTGCCTCAAGTGGAGGAGTTTAAGTATCTTGGGATCCTGTTCACGAGTGAGGGAAGGATGGAACGTGAGATTGACAGGCGGATCGGTGCAGCGGCTGCAGTAATGCGGTCGCTGTATCGGTCTGTCGTGGTGAAGAAGGAGCTGAGCCGAAAGGCGAAGCTCTCAATTTACCGGTCAATCTACGTTCCTACCCTCACCTATGGTCATGAACTTTGGGTCATGACCGAAAGAACGAGGTCCCGGATACAAGCGGCTGAAATGAGTTTCCTCCGCAGGGTGGCGGAGCGCTCCCTTAGAGATAGGGTGAGGAGCTCTGTCACCCGGGAGGAGCTCAGAGTAGAGTCGCTGCTCCTCCGCATCGAGAGGAGTCAGCTGAGGTGGCTCGGGCATCTCTATCGGATGCCCCCTGGACGCCTCCCTAGGGAGGTGTTCCAGGCATGTCCCACCGGGGGGAGGCCCCGGGGAAGACCCAGGACACGCTGGGGTGACTACGTCACTCGGCTGGCCTGGGAACGCCTCGGGATCCCCCCGGAAGAGTTGGAGGAAGTGTCCGGGGAGAGGGAAGTCTGGGCGTCCCTGCTCAGACTGCTCCCCCCGCAACCCGGCCCCGGATAAGCGGAAGATAATGGATGGATGGATGGAACTAAGCTATAGCTCTATTTCACAGCAGACATTTTGACTTGTCAAAGCACAGATGGTACTAATCAATTTAAAATAGAAATAGAAAACACAACCTTATTCTTAAACTCCCTTGCAGAATGAAATCTTTTCCTTTTACCGATATGCCTCTGATGCCCGAGTGACAAACATTTCTGCTAAAGCAGTTGCATTTACAAAGTCAGCAAACAGTCTTCATCCCAGTTTTTCCATCTCTGGTATTGAATCCAAATGCTTCCACACATTACTTGATGGTTTGATTATCCATTCAGCACACCTCACTAATAGATAATAGAGTAAATAGACCCTTTTCACTTCAGGTGTTTTGACATTTCACAATAGGAAAGTCCAGGTGTAAACTGGGACAGGAATAGAACAGAGGCGTCATTAATTTGAGTAGTACCATCTGTGCTTTGACAAGTCAAAATGTCTGCTATGAAATAGAGCTATAGCTTAGTTTACTAATCTAGCAACAGGTCAGGGTAACTGGTGCTCATTACTCAATTCTGAATTTGAAGAGGTTATTACAGATTATATATCTATTTTTTCCAAAGTTTTAATTAAAGTTACAATTTCAGATTAAAACAGCCTAGGGCCCCATCTCAATATAATAGACTTAAATGACTTTTTCACTGGGGCGGCACGGTGGAGCAGCAGGTAGTGCGCGTGCCTCACAGCAAGAAGGTCTGATCCCCGGGTCGGGCCTTTCTGTGTGAAGTTTGCATGTTCTTCCCGTGCATGCATGGGTTCTCTCCAGACACTCCGGCTTCCTCCCACAGACCAAAAACATGCTCATTAGGTTAATTGGTGACTTAAAATTGTCCTTAGGTGTGAGTGTGAGTGAGTGTGAATGGTTGTTTGTCTGAATATGTTGCCCTGCAGTCGGCTGGCGACTGGCTCAGGGTGTACCACACCTCTCGCCCGCTGCCAGCTGGGATAGACTCCAGCCCCCCCACCCCCCTACCCCCAAAGGGATAGTCGGGGTGTAGAAGATGGATGGATGGATGGATGGACTTTTTCACTGAGGGATTTTGAAGCCTATAGAGGAACAAAGTCCTGGTTACTCACCACGATCAGCAGACCACACTGACAACGGTAATCAAAGATAGAAAACAGTGCTATTAAAGGTGGGAAACAGTAAATGCTGTTCTCTGTCACATAGGAGCTTGAACATACCACTGGAGTCTTTTAATATATTTCATATACTTCCCTCACATTGTTATTGTGCCATTTTCTACCTTGTTGTGCTCTGCTGTCATTTTTTTAATTATCTCTTTTATATTCAGCTGTTGTTTTGTTAGTCCATGGGCTGTTTTGGTTTGGTTATATTCCTCTCAAGATTTTAAGCATTTCTATATCATTAGCTGTTAATTTCACCTGGTTCTGTGTTTATCATGCCATTTTAGCACACCAGTCATTTGTTTTATCTCTGACACATAAAATAGTTTGCAGACACAATGCTATATTTTACTTCTTCTCTGTTTCCAGGCTGGTACAATCGTCTGTACATCAACTTCACTCTGCGGCGTCACATCTTCTTTTTCCTGCTGCAGACCTACTTCCCTGCCACTCTGATGGTCATGCTGTCCTGGGTGTCCTTCTGGATCGACCGCAGGGCCGTCCCTGCCAGAGTCTCATTGGGTAAAAAGATATGCAACACAATCACCATCTTGCCCGTTGACCTCAAAGCATAATGTTAGCACATGAAAACCCCAGAGGGAATCAGATTGTTAAAGGAAAGCACTACATTTTGGTAAATTTGCTTTTTGTTTCAATATCAGTTTCCTTTCTGCACTCAATACAGAACTGGCAGGGCGTGGTTAGCCCAGCTTAGCATAAAGGCTCTTGGCTCTGTCTAACAATTATTAAAAAGTATCAACCAACTCCTCTAAAGCTCACTAATTAATACACTAAATCTCGCTTATACACATACACTACATAAATGTAACACAAATGTAAAACCACAATTTGTGGTGTCGGGGGCCAACTTAGAGGTTAGAAATTTTTTGTGACTTTCTTTCAAAGCCCAGTGACAAATCAAATGACTTTTAAACCAGACTATATCTCTTCTCTTTTGAAGAGAGTCACCAGTATTTCTTGGTGAATAACTTGAGTATTTAAGTTTTATTTTCTCTTTAACACTCTTTTATACACACAGTTTCCGACATCATATTGTATCTGGATCCTCTGCATTCATGACACTTCACTTCCACATCTTATACAACAGGCTTCATGAACAGCTTTTCAAGTTAGAGGTAGACTTAGATTCAAAGTGATGAGATGAGAGTAGCTTGCAACATAATAATAGCTCATGACAAAGCTAATGAGAGTCAATTAAATGCAGTCTAATCTAGGAACATCTAGCAGGATTCAGTTGTCATGCATTGAAAATAGTTGGCAACGCTGTACAGGCTGGAGCTGTTTCCTGATGAACAATCCGGCGGGTGTGGTGACTATGTGCAGCATCCTGCAGTCTTGTTGCCACAGTGAGGTTGCTGGGTTTGATATATCATACCTGTACAGAAACCTACACTAAAAAAATAACCTAACCCCAACAGTGTATGGAGAAGCAAAAATGGTTACTGCATGAACTACTTTACGGAAATGAGGAATATTGCTTTTTGTCCAAAACATAAGCTAATATGGAGCTTTGCTACACTACCAATATCATCAAATTTATTTTGTTGTAAATTTCTGAAGCAACACTAGCCTGAGTGGACTTGAAAAATGCAGCTAAAGTTTTGGTGAGTAAATTCAGGGGCACACCTCTAGGTTTGACTCAGCCTCAGCCTCATCATCTACTATCACTGCACTCTGTTCACACGTCTTCTTTATTGATGCCTTTCTGGGAAACACTCACTAAAGCCAAAAAACATTTAAGTTCCCCCAGTTTCTAGTTTTTGTCCTATAAGTTCCAGAGCTGTCTCTGTACTGGACAGAGATGAAATGAATAGGAATCTTATTCATGTGTCCCAAAAATCCTTCCTGACTGTCATACTAATAGAAGGATGGATGTTCTCTGTGCTTCAGGTATAACCACAGTGCTCACCATGTCCACCATCATCACTGGAGTCAACGCCTCCATGCCCAGGGTCTCCTACATCAAAGCTGTGGATATTTACCTCTGGGTCAGCTTCGTCTTTGTCTTCCTGTCTGTGCTTGAATATGCCGCTGTCAACTACCTGACAACAGTGAGGGATGGGAAAGACCGCAAGCTGAGAGAAAAAGTCAGGGAACAGGTACAGACATCTTTTCAGAAATCCCATTATTCTCCTAATGGTTCTTTCCACTTTTCATTCAATCCTATTTTTTTTTCCTCCATTTTTGCCAGTCCCAAACACTCCCCTGCACCTGTGGCATGTCCCACGCCAGGACCATGATGCTGGATGGTACATACAGTGAGGCAGATGCCAACAGCCTGGCAGGGTACACTAGGGCCTCCATGGCGGCTGAGGATACATCAGAAAAACAGGAGAGAATGGTGGTGCATCTCTCCCTGGACGAGCCCACAGGGACCAAGAAAAAGGGCATACGTGGCTTCCGGATCATCCACAACACCCACGCTATCGACACCTACTCTCGCATGATCTTCCCTGGGGCCTACATCCTGTTTAACCTGATCTATTGGTGTGTGTACTGCTGAGCGAGTGCATTTGAGCCTAAACTGTAGCAATGAAAGAAAAACCCACATGACTTTTGATCTTAGAAGAAGTATAAAGTTGTTTCCACTCTGCATATTCACGTGGGACAATGAGTTTGGCAAGATAGAGGTCAGAGGCTTCTGGTGTGCGAATATCTCCAATTCTGGCTCCCAAGCTACCTTTGGACTGGACTACTTATTCAGCTTCTCCTCATTTACATAATCATATCACAAGCTCATAGTGCAACAACATTTTTGGGGCTGGTTGCACAAGTTTTGCTATTAGACTAGTCTAAATGTTGTACAAAAATAAAAAAACAAGACAGAGGTGATTGCCTACCAAATTTCATTATGTTTTAAAGCCAACCTCTTGTTTGTTGGCATCTTATTTCGATCATTTTTGTGTTAACTGTAGTATTGACAACATTTGTATGCCCCTTCCTTATCATTTACACAATTTTCTCTGGTAGACTTATCACTGAATTCTGAAGATCAATTTCCATGTAACGTATTTCATAACATGAAGAAATATTCTGATTTAAGAGTAGTTATTTTTGGAAATTGAATTTCAACCCCTTTTGTCTCCTTAAGCTGCTAAACGCTCCACCATGTTCATCAGCTAATTGCTAACTGTGTCTCTGTCGTTTGGATCTGGGCAGGGTCGAAATAGAATATATTGATTGGCAGACCTTCCACATTGTCAAGAGAGCTATGTGCAACTGAGAACTTATACTGCATGCCTATCTGAAGTTGGACAGTTTGATCTGTGTCACATCTTACAAATCTTTGTGCAATCAGCCCCTGCCTAGACTCCCCTAAATAACACTTTCTTCTCTGAAGTTCTCTGTCTTCATGATCAAACTGTCAAAATAATAAGAGCATATAATTTGGCTGCTATTGGCTCTATAACCACTGCAACTGAGTCACAACTGAATGTGTCCAGAGCAGATGGCTAATGAGACAGTAAGTGAGCTAAATACCAGGCTTTCTTCCCTTAACAGCACTCTGGCTGCAATGACAACATTTCAATTAAAGTGACAGTAAATCCTGCTGCCCTGTATTACTTATGGACTTCGATTGACATTAACTAGAGTGAAGTAACTTGTAAAGCCAGGACAAAACAGGATCTTGCTACTTTATGGGTTTTAAAGCACCATGCACCACAGTTGGGGCAGTCTTTGCTTATTTATGTATGGTCTTGTTCATTCACTGAGTTTCTTTTATTTATTTATTCATTTATTTTTAGTGCAGCAACAGATCCATGTGCCATTATACCTTAAGTTGGCAAAGATACACAAAACAGGGCTTGTACAGAACTGCTTGATGCATGCTGCAGATGTGCAATACTATATCTTTACGGCTGTATATTTATCAGAAAGGACTGAAAACCATGGAAAGCTTTATCAGTGATGTAACCGACTTGAACCGCCTTAAGTGAACATTTTTTATACATCAACATAGTTTAATGGCTGTTTGTTTTTTGTTTTTTTTAATTTGTTTGTTTGAGTATCATGAGTGACTGCATAGTTACAGTACATTGGGGTTTTCTAAGCAGTATTCCATCCAGTATAGCATTTAATCATGTGAGTAAATAGTAAGCTAGAATCTCTTCTTAGGTTGGCCACAATGTGATAACACATTACAATTGATGCATTTTCATTGCATAATTCTGGTTAACAAGTCAGTATTTCAAAAGCAGATTCTACTGTCAGAGATATTCCATATCTAAGAAACAGGTGTACATTTTGGGAAATAAGATTCTTAGCTTTCTTGCTAAGAGTTAGATGAGAACATTGATATCAATTTCATGTCTGTGTACATTTGGGACAGGACTGGACCCAGGAGACAGTTAGTTTAGCTTAGCATAAAGACTGGAAGCAGGGGGAAACAGCTAGCCTAGTTCTGTACAAAGTTCAAAAACATGCCAACAGCACCTGCAAACCGGAATAGATAACATGTTTTATCTTGATTAATCAGTACTTGTTGTTTAAACAGAAGCATGGAGAAACTTGGAGAGAGGCTGTAGCCTGTCCGTTTCTTTTCATTTCCCTCTTTCAGCTCAACATTGTGTACATGAACCGTTTCTGTTTGGGAGGGGGTTTATTTTAATTAGTTTTACCCTAACCAACCAGGAAGGAATGACATATCCATCCTGCCAATGTCATTTGGACTTACAACATTCCGGAAAGCTGTGTTGATTTTTTCCGCTCGTCATCATTTTCAGTCGCTATTTTCATGAATGTAGCACAGTAGCTGGCTAGCTGTGTGGCAAAATAAGGTCCACATCCTTATTCCCCTCACCAAGCTCCGATTGGTTGAATGTTTGGAAGCACCAGTCAGTGCACACACCACCAGAACTATTTGACCCGGCAAACAAATCTGAGGAGATTTAGGGGTCTGGAACCAAGCGAGGCTCGCTGTATTCCCCTGATTCAAGTCTTTATGCCAAGCTAGGCTAACCACCTCTTGGCTCTAGCTACAAACTTACTGCACAGATATGATATGATATCAGAGTGGTATTGATTGATACTCAATGAAAAGGTGCAGTTTGGTAAAAAGGCAAAATCTTCTCACTCACCAGTAATGCTCTTTAGCTTCATGGTAGAATTCATTTGCCAAAACAAAATGTGTTTTTCATTAATTTCTTTAATGGTGAATATTTTGACACAAAATTCTCACTACATTAAGTTGGATGGTTTCTTAGTACAAAAAACAAAACAAGAAAGACAAGCACACTTGTAGATCCGTCAGCTTCCAAACCAACATCACTTCTACCTTCATCTTCAGAAAATGTTCAGAATGTAATGCTTTCAGAGCAATTTCATAAATAAAGTACGTCTTTCACACATTTAAATGGGTGCTTATTTATAGCTTTGAAGATTCTGCAGAATTTGAGGTTTTGAGGCCACAATACTGTCAAGCTCGTCCACTTTGTTTTCTAAAGACAGCAATGGCAAAGAAACAGCTTTACTGAAAACAGTCATAACTTCCAAGAATAATGTATCAGACAGAATCTTCCTTGGTGACGCACATCCGTCCTTAATCCAGATTTTAGAGAGCACTCCGGGCACATCTAATCCCCAAATAAACAAATCATGTCAGATTTGACTATGCTACCACTACTTAAGAACACAGCGCTGCAGTCAGGCAACCGATCCCACACTCTTATCTGAATTATTTATTAATGCAGCTGTTGCTTTAAGGTAATATACTGACTCATGCTCTGATATGTCTGGCCGTGGTTTATACTCAGTGGCAGATCCTTAAGGACTTATTGTCCTACTACAAGAACAGCTGTGCTGTGGCTTGTAATATGTTGTGTCTGGGATAAATTAATAAACATTTACACAAATTTCTTTGAAATGCCACAAAAAAGGATATGATATGATATAAATAGTTTTACAAATCCCTTTGTGTGCAAAGCCCATGGCTATAGGTAGTTTTGAACTGATTTGAACTGAACATTACCCATATCTATGTTTTTTTTCCCATTGCTTTTTTCTATCTTTGCTTAATAGACAAAAGGTCTGGGTTACAGAGGCAAAAATAATTATTCAATGTCCTGATCTAAACCCTCATTAACAGGGGAACTCAGGTGGAATGTTAATTTGTGTCAGTGAGAGATGATGACTGTTGATAGCTTCCTGTCTTACATCATTGTTGCTTTGGGATCTAATTATATGGCGAGTGATATTCATCTACCAAAAATATTTACATGGCTCTATCTATCACTTAGCACACATGAGAAAATATGTTTATTGTGTATCTCATATAGCATACAGTATTAAACCCTGTAAATATAGTATTAAACCATGTTTAACCAGGAATACAAACCCTTTCCCATTACTGACATTACTGTCATTCATTTCACATTGTTCACATCTCAACCAATAAGGCACCCATTTAACTTCCTGAGAGCGAATACACACAGTAGTAAACAGCAGTTCAACTCAACACAGTACACTCTGAAACACCAAAAATGCAATATACATAACAATTTAAACACACAGCAGAGAAGAATAACCTGTGCGCGGGATATCTCATACAGCGGGAGTACACATTTAGCACTACGCTAGGCAGCAGCCACTAGCCCACCGATGCTAGCGCAGATAAACAATCTAAATACGCTAAGGCTACAAACCTTATTTTACAACATTCTAATCATGTTAACCACACTAACAATCACGTTTGTTACTTGTTATGACTTGTCTAACATTGGACCAACCTGTATATAACAGATGAAACGAGGAGCAGAAGTTGCTGTTTTCATCACGGCAGCTCTCGTATGAATGAGGAGCTTCCGCTCCACCGAGAAAGAGACGCTCCCGGCCACTCAACATTCTACTACCGCCACCTAGTGGCCCCCTTTGTGTCATAACATGACATTAACTTGTACTTTTTATACTCCCCTTAAACAGAATTATATTACAGAAAAAATACATTTTAAACCAATGTGAACACATTCTGTGTGGGTCACACATACACACACACACACACACACACACACACACACACACACACACACACACACACACACACACACACACACACACATATATATATATATATATATATATATTTATATATATATATAAAAATAAAAATAAAAAAATACACATACACAGGATATCCAACATCTTAGATTACTTGCACATCTCATCTCTTCAACTAACGGTTCACTGTAAAATAAGGCCATGTTTCCTAGCAATTATGGCATGGATGTCAGGCACCAGTCACCAGTCAGACACTGGTAATTATGGTAACATTTTCTCAAATATTTTTGACAATTTTAGAAACACTAATTAGCAGGTTCAGCAAAGGTCTCAGTACAAAACTGCTTTGAGGGAATACACATTTGCTTTCTTCTGAGAAATACCAGGTTGATATCAATCTCATGTCTCTGTGTTAAAGCTGTATTAACTGATTTGTTGGCCACTTCGGCACAGCAGGAGGAGCTGTAGACAAAACATCTGACATACTATGACCTCATGAAAATTATATTGTGAGTTTCCTAAATAGACATCCAGCCGACTTAGAAGACAGAAGATAAAAAGTTCTGTAGGACTGTCAGTAATTGCAGAGTTGTTAATAATTCTCTTTCAGTTCATAAGTACAAGCAATACTTTTCACATTCCACACAAAAATATTGATTAGTGCAGCTTGAAATATAATGATAATAATAATAATAATAATAATACTTTTCAAAACAAAGTTGCAAGATGCTTTACATGTTTTAAATTTCATGACTGAGGCAAGTAAAATCAGACACTTCAATTAACAATCAACAATAAAAAGGAGATAAAATTCCCAACAATGAAGAAGAGAGCAACTATGATAATAATAATACAGATAAGACACGTTGGGAGTAAAACAGAGTGGTTGTAGCACAGGCAGTGAGATCCAGAGCTGAGGGGCTCTGACTGTAAAAGGTCAGTTCTGGGCCAGGACATGGAAACAGCCAGCAGAGCTGTGCCTGAAGATCTGAGGCTGTGCTCTGGCTCATAGGGAAGCAACAGTTCAACAATATAACTGGGAACTAAACTATGAAGTACTTTAAAATCAGTTTTAAAACTTACTGGTAACCACTGAAAAGAGGCTAAAACAGGGCTGAGATGATCTTGTCCTCTGGTATTTGTTAAAAGCTGAGCAGCTGCATTCTGTGCCAGCTGAAGGTTCTTAACTGTGCTTAACCCTGAATACAGTGAGTTACAATAATTTAATCGAGAGGAAAAAAAGGCACAAATGACCTTCTTGAGATCAGGCCAAGAGAGGAGAGACCTTACAGCCATATTTCTGGCTGCATTTTTGGCATTTATAGAGAAAACAATGATTTCAGAAATTTTTGGGAAATCCAGCACTTTGTGACAGACAGGATAGCAACTGATGAAAATTGCATTCTTGAAGGGTTTTTAATGGGACATAAACTTATGTGTATAGCAATGATCATTTATGCATGATATGTCTCAGTGGCAACATACATACATACAATAGAATAACGGAGGGCCAAGGATAGAGCCTTGGGGAACACCAGTAGTCCGAGGGGCCACAGAGGAAAAGATAGCACCGACCACTACTGAACAAGTTTGTCTGGACAAGTAAGATCTGAACCAGCCGAGGGCAGTATCCCTGATGCCAACGCGCTTTTCAAGATGAGCCATTAGAATAAAACAATCAACTGTGTCAAATGTTGAGCTGAGATTAAGAAAAAATCAAATCAAACAATCTCTAGAATCAGCGGAGTGAAAGACTGCTTGTATCTTTGTTGACGGCAGTTTTAGTGCTATGACATGCACAGAAACTGAAAGTTGTCAAAGATTACAATTATTCCTAAAATAAATCAGCTGAGAGAAAGTAACCTCTAAATTTTTGTCATAAAAATGGTCATTTTGAAATGATTCCAAGATTTTTAAAATCCAGAGGGTCAATGGTGGGATTTTAAAGAAATGGGTGCACTGCATGCTGAAAGCAGGCAGGAACACCCTCAGAAATCTGGCGGCCATCACATCTAAGGGGCTTAATGAAGGCTTTAACTCGGCAGTTGTATCTTTTAAAGTTCACAATGAAAGAGCTTCAAAGACAGAGTGTTATTCTGGCTTGTTGCAATGATGTGGGAGAAATAAGAGGGCTGTGTCTGTCTCTCCCCTGTCCGTCAAGTCTGAGTCTGTGTTACTGCAGGGCATGGCTGACAGGTTGGGCTCCTCCTGAGCACAGGTGTGCTCAATCAACCAATCAATACTCAATTGCCCACACAGTATTTAGCACCCGGGTTTCAACCAGTATTTGTTGTATCATCTGCCTTGCTGCTTGGTAAATGACCAGGACTCAAGAAAAGTGCTAAGTGCCTTTGTCTGAAACTTTTCATCTTATCTGCTACCTGACTTGCATTTCCCTGCACATGGCAACAGGTCTCTGTTTCAATGATTTATTTACCTGACAAATAGATTTTACTTTGTTTGGTGCTAGCAGCTCTGCAGCAGCAACAACAAATTCTCCTTCTGAATGAAGTTTGAGCTTTTTTGCTATTAGCTGGCTCACCATAAAACTTTCCTGCATTCCAAACTATGCCAGTTTTCAAGGTTGTATGGTGCCATATGATGCCATTTCTGCCTTAGGGAAAAAGGGTGACACCTTTCAGATGATATTTCTGGGATTAATGGTTCTGAGACCATCCATTTGGTTTGCACAGAGCAACTCTTTGTCCTCTATTTCAGTACACAGTGTTTTGTATTCTTGGTTTTCTCCACTGGTGCACTGTCCCGACGGGGAGTTTGAATGTCAGTATGCTGTACCACTTGGTGGAGACATTTGGAGATTGTTCTGCAGCCATTGCGGTATGCTTTGAAGTTTTGATAGAAAGACCATCGAATCTTTAGACAAGGGCACAAACATTTTCAACACAGTCACACACCACTCCACAAGGATTGCAGTGATTGCAAAAATGTATTGCAAAAATGTATGCTGCAGCCCTGTGCATCTATTTGGTCACAAGCCCAAAACCTTAGCCTGAGGAACAACACATAAAAATGATCTTGAACCAAGCCACGCAAAACTGTTCATGAGCTTTGAGAGATTTATAACTCTCAAACTCATGCAAAGTGTATATACTCAGTCCTAACTAGATGATTAACAATGTCCGGGTACGTGAGTGGAAATAGTTTGATAGGATCTGAAAACCAGTCTTGTTCAGTCGAGTCATATGCATCGATGTTTTTTATAGTTATTAGTTTATCATCATGCCATTTCTTTGCTCTGGCATTCAGTTTGTCCCAGTAGTGTACCTTTTCTCTGTCTTTACCCTTCTCATTACATTTTGATTTAAACAACTTCTTCGACAAACAAAATAAAGGTGAGCAGGTGGCAGTCATGAGTAAACAGATGTACAGTAAACAGTCTGTTCCTCACAAGATGGCACTTGTGTCCCAACATGGAATATGGTGTGATGTACGCTGTGATGCATGCTCACTTTCTCTGTAACTAATATCCAAAGAGCAGGTGTGTTGCCCAGTGAAAGGCTTCTGTGAAGGCTGCTTTTGTGTATCTTCATTGATGGCTCCTCGGAAATCTGAGCTTTGAGATGGCCTTCAAGATGGCGGACCCTAAGGACTTCCAAGTAAGGAAGTTACTTCAAGTAAGGCACAAGGAAATAAAAAATGTATTCCAGACTACCTACAGCACTAGCAATGGGTACTGATATGGCCAAAATGTAGCATGTGGTATGTAGTGTGCAAACAAAAGCAAAAATCTCCAGTATGCATCAGACCAGTCTATCTCACCTACAGTGTCCCATAATGCAAGGTGCTATAGCAGTTGCAACAACCAGCTGGGCCAACAGCAGGAAGGTTTTTTTTTTCTTCTTTTTTTTTCACAAATTTCACCTCTGACAATTTTTGAGTCCAGAAATCAACTGTAGATTTTAAATATTGGGGGTTTTTTGGGGGTTTTTTTTGTTTTGTTTTTTGCCAAAAAAGTGTTGTTGTCAGAGTTGAGAAGCTCCATTAGTGCCTGCAGGGGTAACTAGCTCGACAGCTGGCTCGTCACTCTTCCCCCACAGTCACACAGACCACTGAAACCAACACAGCAGACTTCAGCAATGATAGCAGAAGAAAGCCAAAAAGATTATTTTTATTTATTTATTTATTTATTTTTTTTGATGGATTTGATTAAATGTACAAAACTGTTGCCAAGGGGGAAATGTTCACAATATGATCAAACCAGCATGGGCATCAACACGAACAAAAATAAAATCAATCAACAAGTGTTACAAGTGAAAAGGCACCCAGTTTGATAGAAGCAACAGAAACACCGCGAGGAAGAGCTTCAACTCACATTACATTTGCAGCGAAGTAATGTGACAGAACACCAGTGAATCTGGTTCCTTCCAATCATCAGATAGGCATTACCCATTTCTCAGGTAAAAGTTCCAGAAAATCATAGCCATGTTATAGTTTGCTTCCACTTTCCAAAATTGGAAACCAGTGGAGCCTGGCCTAGTATACTGCAAAATAAATCAACTTAACACTTTCATACTGCATACTACTATGAAAAATGGTACGTAAGTAAATGCTGTATATTGCATTCATCAGAGGCATGTAGTATGCAGTTCCAAATACAGCCAGAGACTTGAGATGTACACTGTGACAGCTCCAATGAACAGGAAGTTCTTCAACAGGTCAAAGGAGCGGCATTGCAAAAGATTCAACCTTGCATGGTTCTGCTGATGCCTTGAAGAGTGTGATATGTTATGTGGCATTCTGCTGACATCTGCTGGGTGTACTGAGATGCTTACAACCTACTGTGAAAGCTGACATATGACATTCCCATGTGACGTCTCTAATATTGTACATTTGAAGGACCATCTAGCACGTACGCAACAGAAAGACACAATTATTGCGATAATGGCTTTTAAGGATGTGGTGACAGAACTGAAGTTGGGACACAGCTGGATACAGGCCTGCTACAGATTCAACAGTCTTTGAAAGGGATCATTCAGATAAATCAAATATCATTATATTTATTATACTTATTTGCTTATATACATATATATATAATCTATATCCAGATAAAACTTTGGTTTCCTCTACCTTCGTCATTCCTTTGTTTTCCACACGATTTAAAACAGAACTCTTAAAGTGGAATTCCATGGTTGTCATTACATTTCTGTAACATTATGCAGACAGCCTGTGCTTGAGTGTGTGTTCATGTGTAACACACAAAGAGTAATGGGGAAAAAGCTGTCACTTCGCATCAAGCATCCAATCATTTACTGTTGCATGTGCTGAAAACACTGGAGGAAAAGATGCAGTGGAGTGATGCAATAAAAACAAACATCAGTGCATCTGTCAGCGAAAAGGCTTCTGCAGGCCCTTCAGAATGATCCAGAATGTCAGATTAGGAGTTATATTTTCGGACTGCAAACTCTTAAAGATAACAGGAACAGTGGTCAGAAAAATAACGTTGTGACTGAGATGTTGCCAGTTTGGATCCCACTGACTGTGGGCAGAAAAAGTAAGTCAGTGATTCAATCATTACACACCTACCAATAGTTTTGCTACCATAAGTATCTTTTGGCAATTATCCATTTTAGTGTAATATAAGTAGAGTCTCATCATAGATGCATTTGTAAGCAGTATTTTGATATTATAATCATGGCAGGGCTCATTTTATCTTCTCTATACTTGGTTAGGTAGGAATCTTATCAACGAATCATATTTTATAAACTCACGTTTTTGTCTGCCTTTTTCCCCTGCTGCGGCCTGACTCTGACTTGACCTGACATACGCTGCCCACCTGTTCCCACCTCCCCAAAGTCTACTAGCATATACACTAACCCACTTCAATGCATTCCCTGTCAGATCATCTATTATGCTTCTGCCTGCCTGTTTAGAATAATAATAACAACAATAATACATTTTATTTGTATAGCACGTTTCATACAGGAATTGCAACTCAAAGTGCTTTACAAGAAAGAAATCAGATGCATCAAGCGAGTGCCTTATACAAAAAAGACAGAATGGACATAAAAGCAGATAAAAAATGAATGTAAAAAAAGATGGAGAATAAAACCCACATGATAATGATAACAAGGATGAAAATTAAGGATACAGCATCAAATCACAGCAAAAAAATACAGGTTAAACTAAATTACATAGAATGCATAAAATCAAGCAAGATACAACATTTTAAAAGGAGTGCCACAGTGCATAATCACGAGGAGCAAAAGATTCAGACCTGAATCAGGAAGTCATAGCTAGCTTGTGAAAGGCGAGTGAAAGGCGAGTGAAAGTGGAGAGAAAAGTTTTTAGCTTTCTTTTGAAAATATTCAGTAAGCTGGTTTCCCTGATATCTGTAGGTAGTGTGTTTCAGAACTTTGTGGTGTAACAGAGAAAGACTGCATCCCCAATTTTCTGTCAACCTGTTGCTGGAAACCTTCAGTAGACCAGCAGCAGATGATCGCAGTGTTCTTGAAAACAAATAATAAATGAGGGAGTTAGCAATGTAGCTTGGTCCTAGTCTTAGTCTTAGTCCTAGTCCACTAAAAGCTGTGTATACAAGGAGGAGGACCTTGTAACATTCCTGAATGTTACAGGAAGCCAGTGCAGAGCAGCTAAACTGGACTAAGGTGCTCTCTCCTCTGGGTTCTGGTTAATAGCCGAGCTGCAGAGTTTTGAATGAAGTGAAGTCTCTCTGTGTTTTTGGGGGGAGGCCAGTAAATAATGCATTACAGTAATCAAGTAGTAGGCTTGAAATAAAGAGAGATGCATTTATAATCTTCATGACATGACTTGAGACACTCTCAAACACCCGCTTTAAAAATGCTGTATGAACACGGAAGAATTAAATTTTTCAAAGTTTGATGTACAGAATGTGGATGGGTGGGGGCGATGCTGAGCAGCTGGTCAATAGTGGAGAATGATATTGTAGAGTTCCCAGCATTCTCTGTAATAATCTTGGAAAAACGTAGACAGTCACAGCTTCTTTACATTACAGTGAACTGTGTGCAAAGTGTTCCTGACTCAAATGATCTCATAATCTTACAAAACCTTTCCTTTTCTTTTCTCTCTCCTTGCCATCAAGCAGTCATCTTCGAACTTAGAAATTCCCTTTTAGTCCTTGTTAAGATTAGTTTGGCATCAAAATACACACAGTGACACAGAAATAGGTCATTCTAATACTGAAATGCTGTTTATGTTAAACCCTGTTGTTATTACCAAGTGCAAAATGTTACCATGAGTGGCTTCATTTACATGTTGTTTGAGTTCAAAGCTGTCCAGTAAATTCATAAGCTCAAGGGCTTTGAAATCATTCTTTTTGTTGATATGGATATTCAGGTCTCTGTTCAGGATTAATCTGCCATATTTAGTTACACTAAGTGTCATCTGAGAATTACACAAACCCTGATTAATATCTTGGTGGTTGATATAATGTAATGATAAGCACTGATCATTCTGCTTTGAGCAGAATCAAAATCTACAAATTCACCCAGTTTACTGTCATAATACACAAACTCTTTATAAAAATGGCTGCAATGTCTTCTCCTTTCCTCTTTTGTCTGACTGACTGATAAAAAGTATAATTGGAAGATAAGCCTCTATCACTGTAGCTACACCAGTAGTGCTGTTTGGCCAGGTCCCAACTAAAAACATAAAATACAAGTTCTTTTCACTTATCAGATCATTGACAAAAAAGGATAGTGACCTGACATGAAGAATAATTCATTTCAGCTGTAGGCATTCTAGGAGACAAGACTGACCTTGGCTGAACATTGACAAATTGCAGATTACAGGTACCAGATGGTCTGTGATTGCTATGATGTATTTGCCCATGTCACCGGCTGTTTAAGATCACCGTTATGTTTGAGGAATCGGCATGGAGTTTGTTTCATTTCTGACTGAGTGATGACATCCGTGGTTACTGTTGCTTAATAGTTCACCAATTTGACTGAGCTTCAGTGTGGCAGCTTCAACGAAGTCCTTGATATGTGATTGTTCTTGAGGCTGGGTCCATGGAGAAAGAGATGAAGAGGGGAATGAGGGGTGTTGGATCCCTGACTGGGAGAAAGACATCCTCTGGATGCCTTGAGTGATGAAGCAGAGGGTCTGGTGAGGCTCTCTGTCTATGCAGGCTGACCTTGGAGGTTATCTGTGTATTCTTGTTTTGGTACAGTATGCCAAGAGCATGACGCAGGTTGATGCCAAGCAGTCTGCAACCAGTGATGTCTGGATGTACTCCAGCAGGCTGAGAGCATTCGTTACAGTTCCAAAAGACATTGAAGTTGTCAATAAACCTTATCCCACGACTGAGGCATTCCAATGTCTGCCATGTATTCAGGGCAAGGGGTCTGCTGAAAGATTTGATGCCTTTCCCCAAGGTTGGAATGGGGCCCAAAAGAGCTTGGTCTGTACCAGCTCTATATGGAAAGTGTCCTGAGACAACTTCTGTTGTGATTTGGCGCTATACAAATAAAATTGAATTGAATTGAATACCTGTTTTGACTGACAATCAATCAGTTTCTCCACTGGCAACCAAAAGTTTTTCTTCAGGACCTCAGAGCCAGTTTTCCTTCACAGAATGTCAAAAGATCCAAATTGAATAAGAATGATCTGATCACTGATGTGCAGAGAAGATGCCTGGTAGCAGCTCTGTTAACTCACTGACAGATGAGTCGTTCATGGTGAGATTCAGTCTTTGCCATTCTTATATGTCTGGTTATAGTCCCCAGTCAGAATGGTGTCTGGCTGATGAGGTGGGTTTATGTGTCTTATTTCTGGCCCTTGGCTTGTCAGATGGGGAGTCAGTAATATTTCTCCTGGCCTTGGACCTCGTAGTGGTCTTGAGGCTATTTCTTGGGAACCATGTATAGAAGTCTGTCTGTTTTCAGCGGCAGGTATATAGGCTGCTATTTGATGCAGCATTTCAGTCTTCTTTTCAAGCTGAGCATTTTTCTCCGTCAGTCCAGTCAGTCACTCACAGTCTGTGCAGCTCACAGATTTTGCCATATTCTCTCTGTCTTGATCCCAGGTTTCCAGTCACAGGCACAGCAAGCCTGTGCAAAAAGGCTTGCATAGTACAGAGAAATAAAAAAGTGATAAAAATATGATGGCAGCCTTCTGTTCATTTCATTAACTTAAACATTTGTCATGTTTGAGTATCCAGGAACCACTTTCTAAAACTTTTAGCGGAGAAAACAAGAATTTCAGCGATAGAATTTAAGCAATCATCTGCAGAAGTATCTGCTCTGTAGGAGAGTAGGAAGAGGATTAGTTTCCTGAGTGTATGCTTATGCTTGTTTTGACCTCGTGCCTGCCTTTTGAACACCTGCTTACGAACCTAATCTCTGTTGGATAGGCCTGCCTGGTTTTGACTTTTGCCTGTGCTTGACCTTGAGAAAACTTGAACTTTTTATTTTACCAGCCTGGTATAAGAGTCATGGCTGCACGGTGGGGCAGCAGGTAGTGCGTGTGCCTCACAGCAAGAAGGTCGCCGGTTCGATTCCCGGGTCGGGCCTTTCTGTGTGAAGTTTGCATGTTCTTCCCGTGCATGCGTGGGTTCTCTCCGGGCACTCCGGCTTCCTCCCACAGACCAAGAACATGCTCATTAGGTTGATTGGTGACTCTAAATTGCCCCTAGGTGTGAGTGTGAGTGTGATGGTTGTGTGTTTGTGCCCTGCGATCAGCTGGCGACCAGTCCAGGGTGTACCCTGCCTCCCGCCCATTGACAGCCGAGATAGGCTCTGGCCCCCCCGTGACCCCGAAAGGGATAAGCGGCATAGAAGATGGATGGTGTAAGAGTCATGCTGCTGAGTTGACTAAGCAAAATCTCCATCCATCCATCCATCCATCCATCCATCCATCCATCCATCCATCCATCCATCCATCCATCCATCCATCCATCCATCCATGCCCGACTATCCCTTTCGGGGTTGCGGGGGACTGGAGCCGATCCCAGCTGTCAATGGGCGAGAGGCGGGGTACACCCTGAACCAGTCGCCAGCTGATCGCAGGGCAAACTAAGCAAAATTTCATTTTTTCTTTTTTTTTGTAATATCATTATCTGTCATGTGACATTAAACTATAGCTGTTTGATAAACATAACGCGATAAAATGTAGAAATTTCCCTGGAGATGTAGAGGGACATAATCAAGAAAATAAAAAGAGAATAAAAATGTGAGCCAGGCTAAAACAAATGAACAAAGGAAAGGTAAATAAATACAATAAATAAGGTTAAACGAAAAGCCAGATTAAAAAGGTGGGTCTTAATTTTGCTTTAAAATATAAATATACCACTGTCTTAAATTGTTCAATTCATTTAGTATAACAACCGAGTCAGAACAGAAAGGCAGCTGTACCATGTAATAATCCTATATTGCATATTATCAAAGATTGGGAAAATAACAACAAAATCTGTCCATTTGTTCCAAAATAAATACTTTTATTTATTTAATTTGCTGCAGATTAAATTTATATGCATACTCTACTTTATACTGCATACTTGGGTAGCACGGTGGAACAAGAGGTAATACTGTTGCCTCACAGTTAGAAGGTCCCCGGTTCAAATCCCGCTGTGGGCGCTGGTGGTGTGTCCATGCCCTCGGTGCCTACTGCTCGAGGAAAAAGGGGGCCTTTCTGTGTGGAGATGGCATGTTCACCCGGGGTTTTCTCCATAAGAACCCCCACTAAGAACATGCAAGAAGATCACCACCTGACCAGTGGTGGATGTGATTAATAAAGTACGTGTCTTCTTCTTCTTCGACTCCAAACCTCAGTCGCATTCACATAATTTCCTACATATTGGTAAGAAGTAACTTGTTTAATCTGTGTGTCAAGGATAACTGGTGGAGAATAATAATAAAAAATATTCCTGTCTGTAAATCACAAGACAGGCAAGAACAAAATATTTTACAAAATATTTTCATGGTGTTATTCACTCATCTCGCCACACAATGGCACTGTGTTGTTAGCAGACTTCCTCAGGTTGACACCATTGTCCATTGTACAGTCTGAGGTAAAGTCAGGTGATTGCCAGCTTTGTGAATTCTGTTATGCATTTGCTTCTCACGATTCCAACAGAAAAACTGATGTATTCAAAATCTTTGTTCATAGTATTTAATTGTTTGCACACTGTCAAGTAAATAACAGTAAAATATACATGTGGCCAATAACAACAGGCTTGTTCATAAACCCTAATGTCTTGACTTTCACTGAACTCAACCTCTTAACATACTGCTATTCAAAAAGAAAATACAGCTCTACAGATTTATGGGACCTCTTATGCTGGCAAAATAAAATAATAAAATAAGATTGGTAATAAAATAACACCAACAAACAGGTCATGTTGTGCTGTGTTTATGTGACAGCTGAGATAGATAGATAGATAGATAGATAGATAGATAGATAGATAGATAGATAGATAGATAGATAGATAGATAGATAGATAGATAGATAGATAGATAGATAGAAAATGGTGACATGAGGCTGTTTAACCTCCCCACTTTTCAAGCTTTTTCTAAACTTGTGAGAGAGATGATGACTGCCAGTAGGCCCATAGAGCACAGAGTATAAGATTCCAAAGAGGATGATGTTATTTATCCTCAATGGCTAAAGTTTCCTCCAGCAAAACTCAAGAGTCAAAGCAGAAGGTTATGCGGTAATGCAGGGTCAGATTCCCACTCTGGAATTTGAGATGAGAGAAGTGAAAATGTCTTCAGTGCTTTTGAGGAGTCTGCTAAACATCAAAGGTCAGAGCCTGTGAAGTGGACAAGAAAAGCACATTTACCTTAGCAAGGTTTGTCTGACTAAGTTAAAAAAAACTGACATCAGCCAACAAATCATTCTTGGCTTTATGTCGGAGCTGCCGGTCGAAAGATTACACTGATCAGGTTTCAGAAGTCTTTGCTCCAAAATCTGTGTGAGTGAATCACACAGACACTCTGGGCCTTAACATGAACTCCTCCTCCTCCTCATATTGCATTTGAGGTGCTTTGTTTTTTCTTGCCACATCTTCCTGCTGTGGGTTTGTATTTGAAACAGAAAGACAGCTGTACAACATGTGCACATCCATTATGCTCACGTATGGTGAACATTCACACCTTCCAGTTGCATCTTAGGACCACTAAACACTAAGATTTCCATGAATGACCAATCAACAGAGCAGCAGCAGATTGATGTCTGATTAGAAAGTTACTGTGTTGGCAGGAACTGTGTGTGAGGTAAGTATTTCTATCATTGTTTTTATCTCATTGAAGCATCACTAAAATGCACCTTAAATTCACAATGGCTTTTAGATATTTATCAAATCATAAATTGAATACAATTAAACTATAGTTACATCTGAGTGTATAGTTCTGGCACATTTCCAACATTACACAATGAGTGAAAACTAAAGACAAGCATACTGTAAATCTGCTTTGGAATCTGAATCGGATTTGTACAGTAGGTCACAGCAGCCTTTCTATTACAGAAGTGTGAATCTTCATCTGTTCTCAGAATCCCACAGCCTTCACATGTACTTATCCTCCAGTCTTTGCTTTATCCCCTCAGTATGAAATCAACACTGGTAAGCGCCTTATATGTGCAAGCCTGTAACTTTGCATTGTGGATAGATCAGAACAAGCCCTTAGGTTAGTACAACACAGTTTGGAACAACTCCCATTCCTCTTACTCACTGGATGAGACAATGCCATTCTTATATACCTGAAGAAAGTGTGTCGGTGTCAGCAGAAGAATCACCAGAGAATCATGAACCGACAGTTTCATGGCATACAGACTGTGCTTCTCCAATATCTAGTTCCATTCTATGGAAATATTGTCTTAAGCTGACAGCAGATGAAAAAAAAGCACAAAGAGGAGTGAAACATCCAGGTTGCTGCAGACACACCCTTTCTCCCTTGGATGGGGCCCCCTCTGGTCTCCATGGCTTGGGGGCTGCTATTGTCGATACAGACTGGGTGGGACGGAATCACAGAATAAAGACTTGCTCAGATGTCACCATCCCTTAAATTAAGATGATTTTTACAAATACTATGTCTGATGATATCTCTGAGTTTCTACCCATGAAATTACATAATTTAAAAAGTATGTGAGGCCTAAATTCACATGAGTGACAGTGGCAAGTTAAAACAAATGAAGGCATTTCTTGAAGAGAAAGATACTCTTTCACATGATGTTGGGGCACCATTTGAAAAAATACAGGGTACAGAAATATCTATATATATACATCTGAGAGCTGACACAAGTGTTGCCTTCCTCGGGCATGTAGTGGTCACCCACAGTTGACACCAGTCATTTTTCTCACATCCTCTAGCTCATAAACACTACACAAATGAAGGTTTTTACACATGCAGAGCAGTTTTCTAGTCAAGAGGAATACTACTCACTTGGTTGTAGAATGTGTTCTGTGGCTCTGGAGAAGCTTTTAACAAGTCTGGGGAAATAACTGTTGATGGCACTGGGTCATCAGGATTATCTGAGCTCTGGCAGAGACTACACATTTCTAATGGAAAGTATGTGTTAGAAACTTAGGGCGTGGAGTTTTAAAGATTTGAGCTCTGTCCAAATTTCACACAACACACTAATTCTAAGGTTTTCAGTCTGTATTGTGCACTGGAAAAGTGACAAATTCAAGTAGCTATCAGTATTCTAAGAGTCTGGAAATGGCAAACAATAGATTACACTCTTGAAAGAACTTTTGGCCCTTTGTCAAACTTAACTGGCAATGACTTTCAAAAGCTGCATTTTGATTGACACTCGTTGGCACAGGTATCACATAAATTAATTTTAGCAGAAAGAAGTAAAGTGACTTGCTGTTTTTGGTTATTAACTACCAAAAATGGTATATTTTGATCCTGTATGTTTTCCATATGAACTAAAAGTCACAATAACTCAAACTCCTTTTGCAAGTTTCCAACTTCCACGAAAGCGCAATATGAAATCGCTGGAATTTCTCTTTAAGGCCTCAATCTGAAATGTTCTAATCAAATTTTAGCTCCACTTTATACAGTGCATTACATGTACTTTGTTAATTTTGCTAAAATGACAGCGTTTCACCTGTCTAATGACGGGTAAACTGCAGAGAGTAGACCCTCAGGCAGGCGGAGTAAGCTCTGCAGCCGAGGGTCCAAAGCGGGAAATAAGTCATTTAATTTGAGGAAAAAGTTGGCCTGAAGCTGGACTGTCTCCTCTTTCTCTCATGTCACCGTGCTGAGAGTCTGTCAGCGGCTCTGTTCACATGCAAATGACAGAGAGAAGGAGGCGGCGGCTCAGCACGGACCACAGCAGCGGCGGACCGTTTCCACCGCCTCCCTCCAGCAGCATGCACTTCACGGACTGTCGGACTAGCTAACACCGTCTCCGTCCGAGTCGACTCTTGGTGGGAAAGTTGGTCTTCGAGGTTAGTCTCTTTGTTAATTCTGTTTATTTTTCGTGTTTTCATCAGGAATACATGTGTTTATATGGCTGTTTTTCAAACTGCGTTGAGTGGACGTGACGAGCTCCGCGTTGGGACTCTGCTGACTTGAATTACGTGTTTTGTACTTTGTGAGAAATCACTGCAATATTCACATAATGTGAGCTAGTTATTTCCCACAGTGACTTTCGTATAACTAATAGCTTTATTTTACATAATTCTGATAAATTTATCGCGACGTTATCATAACTGTTTTTGTTATTTTTGTCACGAAGCCACAGTTCCTGAAACGCGTCCTCTCAACTCCACACCTTCCAGTCACAACAGTATACCATATCATGGACTGTTTACCTCAATGTTGAGTTTCTGGTGACTTTATTTTACTGTTTGGTGGAGTTTTCAAACTTGGATTACGTCTCTGTGCATTCCTTCAGGATTAAATGTCACTGCAGTCCCCATTGTGTTTGTCATACTCATGGTATTCCCTGTATTTTTCCGTTTTGTAACTCAGTATCTCCGTTGAAATGCTCGCGCTGCTCCTCAGACTCCCTCATTACACACACACACACACACACACACACACACACACACACACACACACACACACACACACACACACACACACACACACACACACACACACACACTCAGTGCTGTGATTCCCTGTGGAGCTACTGATGTTACAGCAAAGTATTCTTACAAAATGTATCCTGAATGGTTTTGGTCTGGTCTAGTTTAGTGTACCCCTGAGTGTATAAAATATGTCTGAAAAGAAGACTAAATTAAGCAATTAAAACACGAATTGGGGTCTGCATGCAGAACAGCGTGTGTTGTATCTGATGCAAATCAGGCTGCAGCCCCTGAAGAAAACACCAAGTGTATGTGAAATAAAGTAGATTTAAGTGAAATCTTCTCTGCTGCATGGAATTTAGCCAAAGGCTTCTTCTCAATATTTAAATATATAAGGGTTCAAATTGGGGGTGTTTAACAGTTCCAGATATGAGTTAATTAGTAAATGCTGGTCAGTAATGTGTTATAATGAGAATTCCTCAGCACACCACAGCAACTGTCACCCAGAGAGCAGAAGAAGTGGTCGAGCTGGTAGTAGCCTCGATCAAGGCACTGATTTGAGTAGGATTTGTGTAGGATTTGTCTTCAAGGTGATGTCAGTGCCCAGGGAGCCTGGATGGAAACCCAGTAAAAACAAGGGCTCTTTTCAGGGTGACTGTCCTCATGAGAGATTGAAGTAGTGCAGGGGTGGGGAACATTTTCCTATCAAGGGCCTTTTCAGTTTTTAGAACATCCTTCAAGGGCTCTGCTAAATTACCGAACACGTATATCATATGTGTGATAATGGCTGGAACTGTTTCTCTTTGGTGAGGCATCTGATGTCAGGTCGGAAGATGATGATGATGATGATGATGATGATGATGATGCCGCCACTTTCAGCTGGTCTTCCAGGTTTGGGTCAGTCAGTCTGGAGAGGAACTGAGTCTGTGCAAGAGTCCATTTTGAAAAGAACTGCTCTCAGTAGTGGGTTGTCCCAAACAGAGATGTACACTTCAGTGCGTGTCTCATCAGAGTGGGAAAGTCCTCTAGCAGCTCCACAGCTTTCCATCCAATGAGGTTTCAGCTTCTTAGCTTTTAGCTCACTCTCCACAAAACTTGCCTGCCTAAAACTCTCAGAATGTGGTTTGTGAAGGCTGCTTGTCAGCCACCCAGACTCTGCTGAAGAGCTTTGACGTTAAGCGGATTTGTCCTCGCAGTGCCCATCCATGCCCAGTTTCTGGTTCTAAGAGGTTCTACATTATCTGGTGCACCATGACGATGATGATGTTTGGCAACCTCAGGGTGAGAAGGAGCTATTGATGAAATCCAATGTTATTTATTTTTAAGCATGAAAAATGTTCAATTTTAAAGTGTAAAAGCATACAGAAAAAGGTGAAAGCACATTAGTGACACATTACTTGATATGAATCTCTCAGCACTGTCTAGACACTGTAAGCTAGAAAGTCATCAGAATTGAAGTACAGGAAGGTCCTGGTGGAGTTATGGTCAAAGACAAACCTCTACTGCTACCTCACCACCAGCCAGAGTGCTTAAATGACCTCTGACACATAAAGCCATCACATAAAGCTCTTACAGTATGTTGCCTTCAAACCTGATGCAGTTGTAACTAGTGATGTAGCAGGCTGAGGGCTCATGTTGGTGGTAGAAATACTGTCATATCACACTAACCTTGAGGTGTTTTGCTTTATCAGTTAATATTACCTGCTGGTTTATGTTAAAGGAATACAATTCAAATCAGCAACAGTACTTACTGTAGCAAGAGAAACAGCAGTGTGACGTCACTGCGTGTGAAAAAGCTGCTGAATTCATGTGACATTAAGTTATGCTAATAATTCATCCATTTTACCTGATTCCTAGGACCATTTTACAAAAACTTAATTTCAAGAACCCCTTTAAAAACTCTGGATAACGTCAAAAAAGCTGCTTTCTCTAAATTCCCTAAAAGGTGGCATTTTATAGACAGTGACATGCAGTGTGTGCTCTGTGTGAAGTCAGTGAATGCACCCTCACACACAGTATGAACAGCCTCAGCCATCTGTCCATCTGCTCATGTCCCCAGGGCGCTGATTAGCACAGCACAGTGCTGACGAGGTCAGAGGTCACCAGGTGTATAATGGGCACATAATGATCTTTAATTGGCCACAGGGCAGGGGGGAGAGTACATTTTACAGGCTTTGGAAAGTAGACGCTGTGTGAGTGCTGCTTATTAGATTTGCCTGTCAGATGGTGAGATGGTGCCTATTGTGAATGTGCTGTCAAGTGCAAGTACAGATGCTGAGATGTGCTTGTTGTCACATTCGTATTCATAGTGCTTTTTGACAACTAGAATACATGAAATCTACGATATTAATGTTGTGTTTTAAATAGATAATATCATTTTGGATTGAAGTATACACAGTACTATTCAATGAATTAAAACCCAGCGTCAGGTGGCTGTGTAATAGGACAGACTCTGGGATTAGCACACTGTCGTTGCACTGCTTCCTTGTGAGACACTGGAGGTGCAAGTGAAAAGCTCTGTGGCATAAGAAAAGGAGCTTTCTTTAGTCGTTTGCGTTGTGGAGGCTCTAAATCTCACTTAACCCTTTTGTTGGAAGTTTGAAACAATGAACTCTACGGTCATGCTCAGCTCCTCACTCTTTCTCAAACACTGCATCTGCTGTCATTAAGGTCTCCCAGCGCAGAGGATTAACGGGGGGAATATTGGTGTGGCGTTGCTTTTTAAAGAGCAATGTGAAAAGAGACAAAAGCCGAGTGCTGTGGGATCGAGCCTGTACTTTATATGTGTGTGGTGTGTTTTCAGAGGGGAGTGGTGTGTGTGTGTGTGTGTGTGTGTGTGTGTGTGTGTGTGTGTGTGTGTGTGTGTGTGTGTGTGTGTGTGTGTGTGTGTGTGTGTGTGCGCGTGTGCGTGTGTGCGTGTGTGTGTGTGTGTGTTGGGGGGTGTGGGCGTTTGTTTGCTTGTTGATTATTATTTCTCAGACTGCAGTCATTGTTGATGTATGTTTAAGGATGATTCCAGTTTATTATACATTTATTTTCTTAGTCTTGGTCATCATATTTGCAGTGTGATAACACTGCGCTCATCAAGTTGATCAGGTTGAGATCTGGGAACACAGCAACATCACCTAGAAAAAGCCAGATAGAGCAAGACACAAGGCCAGTCAGCAGTTTATCCAGATGATCTGAACTCTGGTGGGACACAACTTGAGGGTCAGGACCCCCCAAGAACTCAAGAATAGAACAGGAAAAACAAACAGATGAGGTTTTTTTTATGGACATTTGAATTTTTTATTATGAAATCCTGAATAATTTGACCTCTTTAGCCTGGAAAAATATAATCAAATGCAACAATTACTATTATTTTGGAAGTCACTTCTGTCTGTAATAATATACTGATTGGAGTCATTGCTAAAGCTACAAAAATAAAAGCCAAATTGTGATGAGCTGGAATTGTACTTAAAGAAAATTGGAGGGACCACTGGTTTTGTGGTAATGCATTTCCTAGCCCACGGGTGGTGAACTCATTGTGAGGCACCACTAAAAGGGTAAAGATATCTCACTGGGGAGCACAAGGGGCCTTTTCTGCTCGCTGCTCCTGGACAATGAGGCAGGGCCCAGGAGGTGATTTTGGCTACCAGACTGGCAAGGGTCTTCAAACTCTTATTTGGGAGGGTCTTCTTCTTTGTTGTGCAGCTGCATCATTTAATCCTGTCGTATGGCAAAACATCCGTATTCATCCAAGGGGTTCTTGTACTTAGTACAGTTAGAAAAACAATGTGTGAGACTGTTTTTGATGCTCAGATACAGATACACAGTGGACACAGTGATCATGGTTACAGTACTTATCTGGATCAAAAAGCATTGCTAAATATTTCTCTGAAACATGGTGAAGTGCTTTGCTTAGTGTTCATTTTGGGTCTTTTCATACATGACAAGATATGGAAAATGTGAAACTATGTTATTCCAATTTTTAATCCTCCATGCTGGCAACAGCTGTGGCTGGGGGCATTATGTTTCTGGGTTGTCTGTCCACCCATCTGTACGTACGTGCTATCATTTTGGACATGATATCTCAGGAACGCTGTGACGAAATTTCTTCAAATTTGGTGCAAATGTTCAATTGGATTCGTAAGTGAACTGATTAGATTTTGGTGGTCACAGCACAACTCAAGAATTCATACAGTAGTTATGACAAAACGTCACAGTAATGTCTCATAGTATAAAATGTGACATTATGTCCAAACGTTCAAAGGTCAACATCACAATGTTTCAGTCCGTTCTGTCCATTATTCAACACCATGACTCAGGAACAGAAGGGGAGTTTGGGATCGTATTTCACATTTGCTCAGATACTGAATTGGTGACTGTAATCTTGGGTGTCCACCCTGAAACTGTGCTGATTGCTGGGTTGAAGATGTGCATGAAGTATTTTGCTGATGTTGAACTTCAGCTGACTGTCGTTGCACCATGTGATGAAGCTCTCTATCAGTCGTTTGCGCTCCTCTGTAAACACACTCTCTAAGTGAAGACAGCCTGTATCTCATTGGAATCATACGCCAATATAGTGATAACTTCCATTTCAACAAAAAATACACCTAATACCTTTTATTACATTCCTCCTCAAAATCTTCATTACATATATGATGTAAGTCTGCACAGACATGGATGCAAACTGCAACTTGACTGGTTGACGAAGGAATACAACCACAAGGCAGTAGTTGTTGTTATACTTTGTCTTGTGGTACCAGAGGAGGATCTGTAAACTCTGTAAACTGTAAACTCTCCCCCTGAGAGCAGCGCAGAGCAGAGTTTAAGCAGTGGATTGTAACTGATGACAGCACCCTGTCATCACGGAGGTGAGACATCCCCGGGTAGCATTGCTGCTGGCAGCGAGGAGGGGGAGGGAGAGGAGAGGCGATTGCTGTGCCATCCTGGGCTGAGATGAGCAGTGCAATTGGCATTTTAAAGATTAGCCTGTTGCATGTGGGTTTCATCAACTTGGACCTTTCACATCACTTTGCTACAGAGGTAGGGCTGAACAATTATTGATTAATTATATCATCAAAATTGCAATATGGCCAAGTGCAATATCTAAATCACAGGAGCTGCAATTTTTGACAAAGGTGGAATGTGTCACAACATACCATTAGAAATGAAGCATTGTGGTGTTTCAGAGACAACCTGGCCTACAAATCGTAGTCTCCGGACATAAGGGAACATGCTTGTTTGGTACACACCCTAGCAACAATCACATTAAGATTTCTTTAAGCCCTGAACAGTTATGATGGACAAACCTCTGAAATGAGTGTTTGAGGCGGCACAGAGCTGACACAGATCATTTGCTGCTGCTGCTGCTGATGTTGTTGTTGTTGTTGTAGTTTTTATTTTTTCAATACAGCTGTTTTCAAACTCAGACTTCAAACACTGCGCCATTGATAGCCTACTGTATCTTCAGGACTGTTAAAAGTTTAGAAATGCACAGAAACCACACCAAGCTGTGGCTTCGTAGCCTGTTTGCACTACTGACATGAGTGCATTTTGTAAACAGCACAACACTGTTTAAGGCTATAGCCTGATTATAATTTGAACTACAGTAAACTGTATTTTATATACAGTACTGTACTGTATTGTAGAGTATTTGAATTATACACAGTTCAGTCGTTTAATTTGTGCAGTAATTTGAAAAGCATTTGAAACCACTGTACTGTATTTTGAAAGTCAGTAAAGTTTAGTAAATAGCAAAGATGTTTGTTTTAGTGTGTTTGTAATGAATACACAAATGCCAATTAGATGGTAATCTGCATCGGAAATAAAAGAAAAAAGTGGTTCTCATTGTACTAGCATCCAATATCAGGCCTACCAAGCATCTCTGAGTGCACAGAGCATGAAATCCAAGACCAAAAGCAAAAGTCATTGTACTGGAAGTAGTCCCATGTCAACATAAGTTTGAGTTGAGTTACTGTAGAATTTCCGCTGTGTGGCTACAAAATCTGTCACCTATCTGGTATTGAACTGTACTTTTGATAAGATGTTCTCATTGTGTACCATGAATACCTAAACACCACTGTCCTCCAGACGCCACACATCATCACCCTGACCGTGAGACCCCAGTCCCCCGGGAACTCCTCCTTTTACAAGGCCAAATACAGCATTTAATCTCATTTAATTAAAGAAGAAGGAAACTACTTTTTGACTAAATCTGTCTCTAAGTTTCATACAAAATTCTTAGCTACCAGGGTGGTCTTCAGAATGTCAGAAATGATTAGGTGTGCTCGTTTGTTGTTGTCTTTAAGCAAAAATTACAAAATGTTGATACTTTACTGATTTTTTTCAAGGTCATTATGATGCTCTGTCACTTCCAGCAGATTTGCATTAAAAGACATTACATGATTTCTTTTTTTAGTCTCATGTTTAGGTTGACCTCTGCACTATTTATTTATTACATCTGGCTCAGCTGTGTCATGGATGACAGAAGGTTTATTTCCAGCGGCGGCCTCAGGATTAACCAGCAGTGTGTCAGCCTCCTATGTCTCCGCATAAAATGCACAGTTTGCGGTACAGTGATTAAACTGATAATTTAGCTGTAAATGTTTGTCCTGCATTCCCTGGGGTATTTATGACCTATTTTGCCCACCATAAATGCTTCAATTAGCACAGAATGTCTTTGCCCCACTGCTGCAGTGAGCTAGCTAGCACTGAAACAGGTCTTGGGATTACTGAGTGGGTCAAAGTATTGTTTTAATCTGGTTTTGGCTCTCTGTCCCTGACTAATGCAGGAAAGACAGATGGCTGAGTTTTGAGTGAAATCTGGGGGTGGAGGGAGGGGTTGAGGGGGACCTTCCATTATGACCACTTGTTTCACACACACATATAGTGATGCCAGTGATCCCTCGCATGAGAGGAAAAGCCCTCCTGCTGGGAAATATGTGTACTGTGAAAGAACAGTAGAGGAGGAGCTGCAGTTTAGATTTCTGTCACTGTGTTGATAGTCTGTCTGCAGTCAGGTTCAGTAGTTCAGAAGTTGTCATGTGATGAGAGAAGAACACCAACAACACTCCTAATAGAATGCTACTCCATTCTTAGGGTGGATTTGGACCAAAACTAAAGTCTGATTTTTAATGCTTGTTGCCCTGGGCCTGTATTTATCAGTACAGCACAATCAATGCAAAAATGTCCATCCATCCATTTTCTATACCCAACTATACCTTTTCGGGGTTTGGTTAGGAGCTCGAGCCTATCCCAGCTGTCACTGCGAGAGGCGGGGTACACCCTGAACTGGTTGCCAGCCGATAGCAGGGCAGCATATACACAGACAACCATTCACACTCACACCTAAGGACAATTTTAGTCTCCAATCAACCTAATGAGCATGTTTTTGGTCTGTGGGAGGAAGCCGGAGTGTCCGGAGAGAACCCACGCATGCACGGGAAGAACATGCAAACTTCACATAGAAAGGCCCCGCCCGACCCGGGGATCGAACCAGCGACCTTCTTGCTGTGAGGCACGTGCACTACCTGCTGTTCCACTGTGCCACCCCAATGCAAAAGCGTAATTACAAAATTCATGAAGATCCTTATTGATGTTTACAAATATGTCATTCAGACTGTAAGCAAACATTAGCAACTTTGGCATTCACATGGCTATTTTTAGACTGAAATATTAGGATGAAATTAAGCTGTCATCCTCATCCAGCCATATCATTTTCGAGCCTGCAGTGCTACATCTTGCACGGGCAGACACAGGTATGATCCTGATTATTCAGTGCCTGTCTGTAGTCTGATCTTCTCTTCCACTTTCAGCTGCACCCCTTGTACTGTATGTTCGCTACATGCAGGCAGCATTCAACATATGAACATTTCTCTCAGATGCTATAGATATTTTAGAAAATCAGTCATAATTAAATTGAGATATGCTTCATTATGCTGGTAACAACCAGGGAGCCAGAGATTCTCGTTTGTGTTTAGTATGTATTCACTGTGGACCCTCGTGTGCGTTATCTCTCTGAGGGGCATGAGCACAATCAGGTTTTATGTATGACTTGTGAAACAGTTGGGTCTGACAGAAGCAACACTGTTGCACAGATGCATTTCCCCCCATTCCAAGATAGAGTAACATTGTGAGCACCCTGCTCAAAATCAGTCTCACAAATTGTTCTGTTTTGTCCAAATTATCTTTTAATGAGCTTAATGTCATTAAGTGTTCCCAGAAGAACAGCTCTGAGAAGCCTGATAAATGTGGGCTCAGATCAGATCTTTCACTCTTCAGATATTTACCTCAACTGCAGAAGGTAACAGGCCTTTATCTGAAGCATGCTTGTATTCGTGTAATTGGTCACGGTTTAGTATAAAGCCTTGTTATGATCTGCTTCTCATTGACTTGCAAGCTACCCATAGGGCACTTGAAATGTAGCTGCTGTTATCTTGTGATACTTGTACACTATTACAAAATACAGGCTGAGACATTAACACACATACATTTGCAGTAACTGAAATTGGACAATAACACCTTTAAAATAGCCTGATTATAATGCTGACTTCATTAAATTAAAGTGGTGGAATTATTATTATGCATTATGCTCAGTTGGTATGCACATAGTATGGCTGCTGCTGGGTTTGAACCCACCATTGGTTTTTTCCTCAGCCTCTATTAGGGACCTGGCTTTTATTTGTTTGTGTCAACCACGCATCAAGCCTTTAATTTTGTTATATTTTTTAGGAAATGCAGTAACTGTTTTTGTGCTCAAAATTGAAATATTTTCAAGTTCCGTGTGCAGGTCTGACTTCATTTGCTTTTGCATGGCCTCTAATTCCGTCTAATGATAACAACAGATGATTATTTTCATGATCAATTTTTTGTCCACAAAATTGTGAATGATAAGCCAAAAGTCATTAGTCTTGTCTAATCAACTAAAAAATATGAAATTAAAGACGACATGAAACACCAACAAAGCAGCAAATCCTCACACTGAGAGGGTAAACCATAGCATGAGAGCTACAGTATGCTTGTTCTCATAGCACCAGAATTACATCTCAGTAATTTCTATTTCCTTTAGTAAAAGAAATAAAAGTTTTTATAGAAAAACATGCTTGTGTGGTAAAAGCTCATGCAGAGCACCACAGGACTGAATTATAACAAAGGCGTTCTTATATGGGGCTGGTGCTCATGCAAAGAGAGTGAAAAGATGACCCACATAATAGAGAATGTACAGCAGGCAGTGTTGTAGCTCAGAGCGCTGAAGTTAATTTTAGTGCATTCATGCCCTGCTTCATTTCACAAAGGTAATACAGATTTAGCTTTCAGTAATAACCTCAGATGGATTCACACATTGCAGTGAAGGAAGGATTTTTATCAACTTGGATCTGTAGGCTGAAACTTTTTTTGTGGAGCAGCTCCTCCATGACATTAGAAAATGAAGCTTCTTCCCCTAAACTTCACAAACTAGGTTTTTAATACAGAACAGGACCTTTGATTCTGGTTACCTGTCAAAGAGGGTGGTAGAGTAGACAAAGTCCCCCACACTTCAGCTAATCATTCATAGACTATAATCCAACATCTATCATCACAAGCAAACTTTTTGGGGGGGAGTAACCAATGGGAATGTAGTGGATAAAACTGCAAGGCAATATTCCCTTCCTGACATGTAGGTTACAGAACAGTGGTGCACTTTTAAAGGTTTTTCTGGGGTCAGAAAATGGTCACTTCACTTTATTGTTCATCTGACCTAAAATCCTCACACCCACTAAAACTTGGATAAAATGCTGGTTGGGGTTTTGAACGGGCTACTGTTGGCCATGTTGACAGGCAGGAATTCCAGCTACATTCCTGGTGTACTTGGGATATCCACTCCGTCCAGCTTCTTGAAGGATGCACAGCTGCCCTCTCACTTCTCAGTCATGGTGACGTGTGCTGACAGCTATGAAGTGACCCTGACTTCAGCCCTGGATTGTGAGCACATAGAAGAAAACATATCATGTGTGATATTGACTCAGCATGAGTCATTTGCTAAACACTGTTTTGAAAGGTGGAATTCAGGGCTGTCATTGTGTTGTGGTAATTTGATGTAGTTGGCACACTTGTTGAGGAAAAGTGCTGTAGCTTCATCTCACCACAGAGTCTGTTTGTGTAGCTGTGTTTGTCCTCGTACAAAATGTGTAATAATGTTAACCGTAGGGCTGTAACGCTTTGTGTATAGATAGGAGGTCACGGTCAGGTGCACGCAGCTGCATGCAGACTACATGGTGTCTAGACTGATGCCTGTAATGCAGAACCAAAGTTCAGCCATACACCGTTAGCAGCAGGTGATGAGGTTACAAGCTGATTGACATCAGTCACAGTATGGCGAGCACCAATGAAAAACTGGAGTTTGAAGACCTGCCTGTGTCCTTTAAGTCAGTTCGGGTTCCCAGCCAGTAGTGAAGAGTGAGTTGTGGATAAGACAAAGATGTTGTGTCTATGTTGCGCCACTGTTGTGCAATAAATATTCTTGTTTGGGTGCTTTGCATGTTTAAATATGCCAAGGTGGACCCAACTGAAACACTCCTCCTCATGCATGTTTTCTTTAACTTTGTTTTTTCAATTTCATAGCAGTGAGCAGTTTGAGTTTTAAAGCCTATTGTGAGCTATTGCCTTTTGGGAAAGTGTTTGTCCAGTGTTCACACAGTGTTTAATACAGAAATATTCAAAGCCTTCTTCAGTCAGTCATGCTCAGGTGATTTCACTTCCGCATAACTGTACAGCTGTTACATGACAACACTGTCCTCCTCGGGATGAGCGTAGACATTGGCAGTAATCTCATGCTCAAGTGAGCATTATTTTGATAAACTGACCACATTCCAAATCTGCATCTTCATTTCTTGCTTAAAAACTAGACTACACACATGAACAGTTGCAGTGCTCTAAAATAAAGGTTATTTTCATTATTGATTTATCTGCTGTCTATCTGCTGTCTCTTGATTAACTGATTAATCATTTGGTCTGTAAAATGTCAGCTTTTCTATAAAATCAGTTTCTTTAAATCAGATTTTTTTTTCCAACCCAACAGTCCAAACCCTAATATATAACAGAAAAGCAGAAAATCTGCACATTTCAGAAGAAGGAATCAATGAATATTGAGTTTTAAAATAGGTCTGTCAATAGCACGCAATTATTTGTTTAAGCTCTGAACAGTTAAAGCGTGAAAATGACTTTATATGATCTTTATATGGTAATAAATCTGATTTTCTTTTACTTGAATACATGCAGTTCTAAATTACCAGTACAGTGCAGAAACTAAAATGAACTCCTGTTTAGTAAACCTATATTAAATGCACATGAGGTCATTAATGAATTCACTTTTGTCCATTTTTGTTTATTCATATTTTCACCAGTTGTCTTTGTCATTCTAGTGTATGATTTCACTGATCAGGTTCTGGTAGTCTGTGGTTCTTCATATATTTTAAATCAACCAGTGAAATATTTGGTCCTCAGAAACCTTAGTAGTGAGAAATGTTTGTTGCTTGCATATGGTTGTGACTAAACTGGCACCTCCCATCACAGCTGTTTCTCTGAATGACGCCTGTCATACCTCCAGAAGGCCAAACAGCAAGATTCAACATGCCAGCTTTCAGAGTAGCTGCCTTGACCCAAACATGACGTTCTGCTGACTGTTTTCCTGTTTCACTTAACCCCATACAGCAGACCATTGCCCAAACAAATGAAGAGGCTTAAGTGCGCACTATATGCATTATGTGACATTAATATGAGCATGATCAAATGATCCTTATTTCAGTCTTTAGCTAAGGTGGATGCCGATGCAGAGAGGTGGTCTGGTTGTTAGAGTGAGGCAGAACAGTGTGTCATTGCGACCATCATGTGATCAACCCCCTTTTGTACCTATTTGGTTGAATTCAGCTAATGATGCCTCCGACAGGCTCAATACTAAGGCATGGCAGAATGAAACATTTGTATTTCTGCAGCAGTGATGAGCCCTGATGATCTCAACCATCTGAGGGCAGAATTACAGTCTTACCCCACAGTGTCTGTGAGGCATACTGTGATACACAAGACTGTGTCATAGCTCAGCTCTCCGTCAATTAGAACAGACTCTGGGACTTACATTAATAAATGGAGCTCATTTTTTACAGTGTGTCTGAAAGGTTATGATCATTTCTGTTTGTTGGTTGGTTACATTTAAGGTGTGATTCAGTAGAAATTGTGATCAGTAAGTGTCATGGTTTGAAAAGAGACATAAAAACGCCAAAGGTCTTGATGCATTCCAGTGAGGTAAGACTTGAGCGGCCAAGCTGTTGACCCCAGACTGACCCAGAGTTCTCTCTTGAGGGAGGTGTGACAACAAGGCATGAAGGCCTGTGGTCTGGACAGGCCATCCTGTCCTAGAAACTCTGTATAACACCTGTGTTCCCTCCAGGCTTTAATCAGGATTCCAGTGTCAGCTGAAGCTTGAATTCACCTACACAGTAAAACAAGTCTCTGTGTATTACAACCTTCCATTGAAATGCAGTGCAGAGTTGAACAGAATTTCCAGAGCAAAGAAAATGAAAATAAATGTGAGTTTCCATTCACGAAACTTCTAAACTGAAAATTAAAGAGCATGTCATTGTGACGATGACCCCCCTATGAAATAACATGTTCCATTACGGCAACCTTCCAGCACCTTTGTCCTCCATAAATTGGAGTGCAGGATCAGTGTTGGTTGTCACACTTATCATCCTCTTACACTTGTACTCAGTGAGTCAGCCAAACAACAACATTAAAATGTTGCCTGTTATGTGGCAAGCATGAATCGCTAACAGTGTCTTTACTCTTGGCCAAAGATGGTTTGCTGTAGGAAATGGCACTCTGTGTTGTTTTGGAGTTTAGTTTGTAAGGATCATGTAACTGTACTGTTAAAATGACCTACAGAGAGGCTGTCCATGAATCTAGTGTGAGCTGACTGCTCACAGAAACTTCTAGCCTGTAAGTCTTAACTGGATAGCTCTTATTTACTGATGGACTGCTACCACAGGCTGAAAAGTTTGACTTGCTTTTTTTAGGCACATCACATTATTGAGAGCTGAGCAGCAGCTTGCTCTGTTAATCAATTACAGTGTTAACTAATGTAACATTAGCTTATCAGCCAAAGTGGATGATACATCTTATATTTCAACATCTCAGGTTTTTCTTCAACTGACAGACATGACTTAACAGCAGTTTTTCATTGTCACTGTCAGTAGAAAATAGAAATACTTCTACTTTAAAGTTGTTTCTAATGAGAAAAAAGTGCTTTCCATCTCCCCTATTGATGCCCCTTTCTCCAAGTTGGAAACATCACAAATATGTAGTGACTTGTACGCATGAGAAGGTGGCTCTTTTTTCAGAAGCGAGCAGGTTAATAAATATGCCAGGGCCGCCCCCTGAGCCATGTGAAAGCGAGGGCTTGGCATTCCTTGTTTTTGAACTGAGTCCTGAGTTCCAAAAGTTTGCACAAAAGCCCTGTTGCCTAGCTGCATGTGAAGAGCCTCACTGCGACTGCCAGGCCTGCTTTGTGTGCACGGGTCTCTGAGTGAACAGGATCTTCTCGAGAATCAACTGGAATGCAGTGAGGGAGAGAATTCCCCCCTTTGCTTAATCTTATTCAGTTTTCAGCTGGCAGGAGGGAGTCTTTCAAATGTTACCATAGTGAATTAGCACCCTTTTCAGCTCAAGTGAATTGACCTCTGAGGGTGAGGTTTTCACACATTCTTTGGCCTTCCACTTTGTGTGGTCTAATTTAAAATTTTTGGGGATGTTTCAAGGATATTTTGTCCAACGCAAACCTCGGGTCACTCTTTCACCCTTTTGTCCAGCAGATTGCACAATTCAATCAAAGTGGAACATCACATGAGCCTCATATCACACTGCAGTTGTTTTGTAAACGGCTTTCAACACAGAAAAGTAATTGTGTTGTAGATTTGTATCTTTTCCATTGTCTGTAAGCACAGACACCTGTTGAAACGCTGTACTCTCCACACCATTTTCACCATAAGAGCCCATCTGGCCATCCTTGTACTCTGTAAATTCTGTAAAAACCTTCCTCATGATGCCATCTGTGTCTGCCATTGGCCTGTCAGCCAGTGAGTAAGGCCAAACAGCGCCACCAGCATGAAGAACAACGTAGACATGTCAACTTCTCCCCAGTGCATAGCTGGGCAGCTGCCATGTTTCCGTCCAGCAGCATTTTGATATTAACCGCGTGTGGCAATGCAGGATTCCACAGAGGAAACGTTAGTTTTGTGTGCTTTTATATGCAATAATGTGTGTTTGTGCAAATGCTTGTGCAGTTTTGTTGACTGAAATGTTTGGTATTTGACAGCTGTGATGTCAGGGTTTCAGTGTAGTCAGTAGATGACAGTTAAAATGGTGACCTCATTCATTACATGTGGACCACAGTGGAAATAAGCTTTTAGATTTATTGTGCTTTTATCCTCGACAGTTTAGCTACATGTGAGGACTGTGTTGCAGTTTTCACCTATTCACCTACCTGCCGTCCTGCTCTGCCTCTGCTGATCGACCCTCTGACCCTCTGACCTGCTGACCCACTGAGCTGGCCTTTGCTGTTTGATTTAGCAGCTCTGCTCATTTTTCCAGATACTCAACAAGCCTAATATCATGCTTCATTAAATTGTTATCATTTCTTCTGATTCTAGCAGAGGTGCTCTTTTCAATTTGGGTATGTTTGTTTTTTTTGGACTTTTCCTGCTTGTATTAATTCAGCAGACTTCTGGTGTGAGAGCTATGACAGCCTGGTGTTTTTAAAGTCAATCTGTGTCCAGTGGAAATGAATTGGCTCAGGAACTGTATTGCATGGCCATGTTTTATGCTTGAGTTGAGATGCAAGGCTAATGACTTGGAAATAATCCATTTCTCTCTCCGGATTTAGCCGTGCATGCCTGCAGCACTGTGAATCAGTCCTGTTGATGTCATCTGTACCATGTCCTCCCATTCTTTGCTGTGTTTCCAGTAATGAAACACACAGTCGTTAGAGGGACTGACAGATTAGACTCTGGGGATCAGATGGGACATGCCTCTTCCTCTGCACAGTGGAGCTCTACAATCAGTGTTGAGCTGAAAATGCTGTTTTCACTGTCTCTCACATCCTGTGTTGATCTCAGGTTACCCTCACATGGCTTTGTAATGCCCCTGTGGAAACAGATGATTACAAAGTGCTAATCCTTTTCATGGCTCATACTGCTTTTATAGCGTTAGCATCATTCCATTATATTCTGTCTATTTGTGAGTTTGTTGCTTCATGTTTAGTTACAGCCTTCCTTAATAGAGAGCCTGATGCCACAGCCACCTGCCATGAAAATTTCCCGTACGCCATTTTAACTGTTTGTCTGTTATCCATAATATCTGCTGACATCCTCTAAAGGTGTTTACAACAGCAACAACTCCTTCAATTTAAACAACAAAATATGTTGTTTAGCCCTTTTAAACAACACTTGATTGGACACACCTTGCAACAGCATTATTTGTCTGTGTTGTCCAGAACCATAACTCACTGTTAAAAAGATAAATCTGTTGTATGATGTGACAGCACTATGGTTAAGGTTTGGTGAGGTTTAGGCTCAAAACAACTTGGTTTGGGAGAGATTGTGGTTTGGGTTAAAATGACAAGGGACCAGTAATAATGTTTAAAAAATTTACAAATTAAATTAACACAATATAACAAAGTTAGAAAAACATCCATCCATCCATTTTCTATGCCGCTTATCCCTTTCGGGGTCGCGGGGGGGCTGGAGCCTATCTCAGCTGTCAACGGGCGGGAGGCGGGGTACACCCTGGACCGGTCGCCAGCCGATCGCAGGTTAGAAAAACAACAACCTTAAATTAGATATTTTTAGATATGTGATTATTGGTAATTTGCATTACTAATAGAATAATGTGATTGGGAATGAGGTTTTCTGAGCAGCTGTAGAGTTACTGCAGGGAAGACACGCATGACCAGGGTGGAAAATGTGGAATGAGTCCACATTGACACTCCACATGGACTTTCTGCACATTTTTGGAAACTTCTACTTGGCAAACACAGGACCCACATCACAATAATTGCTGGAGTGGGCCATTGTTACTGTCATTAGTTGTAGCTATGGTGTGACGAAAAGTCAAAACATCTGCTTTGAAAACGCTTTGTGACACAGATTCATTTGGAAACAGAGTGCTCTTCTGACAGACCAGAAAGAAAGTGCTGCTCAGAACAGAACACAACAGAAACTAATGAGGGTGAAAATAAGCATGCAGTTCACATTCTTGATAATGTTGTTTCAAGTTCAGCTCAGCTCCCTTTCAAGTTCAGTTCAGCTCAGCGTCTCCAGTATTGCCATTATTGATGAAAACACAAGCACAATTGGCTTTATTCATTCATTCAACCTTTATTTTAACTCGGAAGTACATTGAGGTAGAGACCGCATTCAAAATGTAGCCCAGTGAAACAATAAAAACAAAAGTCAAAGGTGGACATGATTTTTTTATTTATTTATTTTATTAAGGAGGGCTCACCAAAAACATTTGAGAACTGCTGGTTCAGAGATAGTCAAGCAGCCCAACCGAGTTTCACAGGGGATCAGAGGCACGTGCAGGGATCTCTTTAATAATCTGACCCTGGCATCATACACCAACACTAATCCAGTTAATTGAGGGCAACGATTGAATGAACACAAGACTGTGAGAACCTTGACTGAAGCCTTAATGTGGGAGAGAGAAGAAGCCTGCTGTGGCTGTGATGAAAGGCCTCATGGCACAAATACTGTAAATAGTGAAACTCTGCAGCCACTTGTTCCCTCCCCCTCCTCCTTCTACCCCCAGCATTCAGAGAACCACCTCACTATTGGCTACAAATGAGTGCTGAGAATGCAAAAAATGAAATGCAAAAAATGTTTTACACCAAAGAATAAAATAATGGCTAAGCAGATGTTTAAAAAGTGATCTAAAATCAGTAAGAATCCAAAACCTAAAATAAATGATAACATACTTGAAAGAAATCCTAATCCCTAAATCCACTGTGAGGTGTGTTTACAAAAAGAAACCTGAAAAAGTCCATGGGAGTCTGTGCTAGTCTTCTGGGAACTACGTTGAAAGTTCATGATGAAACGTGTTGGAGTCTTATCAACACACCTTTGATGTGGAAAACTTCACCTCAAACTCAGCAGTCTAGAAGTTATTCCCTTTCATCTGTGTGCGCTGTAGTCTGCTGTGGTGTGTTGTGTTTTGGGCCGTAGTGAGCTTGGATTATGGCTGCAGTCCAGGTTAATGGCTAATGAACATCTCATGGCTCCTAAAATGTAATTTTCTACCATAACACAAAGTTTCTAAAAGGACAAATGCCTGTCAAATGTAATTGGGAGTTCTGACAGCACAAGTAATGTGTGTTAGAGGTGGTTTAATCTCTCTTTAGTCTTCATGTCTGGACCTGCTCTGAGCATCTGTTTTCACTCAAATTATGACCAGGGGCCCGCTGCACAAAACTAGGATGAGGGATTAAGCCGGGATATGTTGGTTATCCTGGCTCAACTTATCCATGATCCGGCTGCACAAAAGCAGGATAGCGGAAAGCAGGATATGTTATGGGATAAGTTACCATGGAGATTTATTCTGTGGAGCTAGCCTGCTCCAGACCAGGCTAAGTTCCAGGATCTATTTAATCTCATCCCTTATCTCAGTCATCACAAACTGAAACCAACAGTTATTCCACTGACCACTACACATTGTTATCACATTCAACTAGATCCACTGTCATTATTTAAACATTAACACAAGCATATACAAGCACATAAGCATCATTAATTTCAATTTTAATTAATTTCATTCATTTCAATCATTGTAGATAAATGATGATTTTAGATGTGTTGCAATCATCAGATAGACAGTTTCCCATAGACTATATATAAAATACACATCCAATATAAATATAAATACACATCAAAGAGTAACATGATGTTCCTTTATTGAATAAGGATAAATCAAAGCATCAGTTCCTTTCCAAACTGAAGTCACACAGTGACTCTGCAAGATAGAAAGCACAGAATCAAAGCATATTATACAACACAAGAATAAATACACATCCAACGGTCTGTATGTAATACACCCCACATGTCTGCACACTGAAACAAGTGCAGGACAAATCTGTACACAAGTAAACAGACAAATGAATGGATGCAGGAGCCTGCAAGCTAGTGTATGGCACAAACATAAGAGGCCACCTCCACCTGATAATGGACACCTCGTTGGGCATTATCCCGCTTATACCATGGTCACTTACGAAAGAAATAAATATTTAATCAATTATTAATACGTTAAGGTTGTTTTTTACCATTAAAATCGTAACTTTTTCCACAAGAAGCAGCTGAGTGGACTATTTAATATCTCTCGTTGTGACGCGTTGCCAAGGTAACCGGCTCTGGCCACAGAACCTGCAGCTCGGTCGGCTGCAGCTGTTATATTAGGCCTAATCAGCAGAGGGAAGTGAGATGACTGCTTAACGTTATGTTACATGATACAAAGGATCATTTCAGACGGCAAGACCGGAACTTTCTTATAGGTGTCCTACAGCACTTTTTAACGGACACCCTGCAGCCAATCAGAATCGAGTATTCACACAGACCATGGTATAACAAGGAGTTATACAGTTTGATGGAGTTACATTTGCACAATTTCACTTACAGTTTCAACTGATTCATAATCAGAGTACAACTACGTTTTCGGAGATGTTAATCAACTATTTGGATTGTAATTGTGATGTTTCAGTGGAGCAGTGAGTGAGTATTTGTGCGCTACTTACGCATTCAGGCAGTCTGCAATACTTTGCCACGCTTTCTCTCGTTGTTTTATAACTGTGGCGGTGTTGCCTTTCTTTTCAATTTGGTCCTTCACCTCCTCGTAAGCCTCCATGAGGATTTCTGCCTCCGACGGGGAAAAGTACGCCGCTCTAGTTGCCATGGTGAATCGGTGATCTGTGATGTGTCTATTTGAGGAAGCCGCGTGCACATACTGATCCAGGATAGGTTTCAGCTGGCTTGTTGAATCCGTGTCTGCTCATCCTGGCTTGGTCTTTGTGCAACCGATTAAGCCTGGACGCTCATGTTTTGGATTGGTTGAACTCAGTCACTTATCCTGGATGTCTTAATCCTACTTTTGTGCAACGGGCCCCTGCTCATTTCTTAACTCTGGATTGATAACAATAAGATAATGCAACATGAAAGAAGCCCATGTACCCAGACTGAAAGTATTTGTGGTACCCATCACAGTTTTCCATCTGCCTGCTAAAGCTGTCATCTGTCAGTGTACACTGTGTGGACTTTTTGTAAACAAAGTTCTGTTTATGTTTCTCGCCATAAAGTATTGTGTGGCCAGGGACGGATGGAGGACAGAAGAAAAATTCTCACACACAACTACAAATATGAAGCAAATAGACCAAATGCACTATTGAAATTTGCCACCAAGAAAAAACTGTCTGACAATGATGGCACTGACAACAGTGACAAGCTAGAGGGAGAAGCATCTTCAGAATGAGATGATGAGACGTGCACAATGTTAATATAAAGGTTACACAGCAACACTGTGTGTGTGTGTGTGTGTGTGTGTGTGTGTGTGTGTGTGTGTGTGTGTGTGTGTGTGTGTGTGTGTGTGTGTGTGTGTGTGTGTTCATTGATTGTGGATGGTGTCGTTCTCTTGGAAAGATAGAAAATAAAAATAAACTAGAATTACAGCTGAATTTTGTGAATAATTTCCAGTGAGAGACATGCTGTCCTCACTTGGAGACTATTTTTCCAGAGGAGTAAAGAGGACTGATAGAGAGCTTCATCACATGCTGCAACAATAATCAATCAGTCAAGCTCGGTATCAGTAAAACCAGTGAGCTTGTAGTGGAACTGCAATGCTTCAGATATCGATGTTGCTGCAAAGACGCTACTAAATGTATACTGTCATATCACCAGACCCTAGTATATAGACAAACAGGCATACCGGCACATCTCTAATCTTAACTGATAGAACCAATGACCAGAGCCATGAAAATAAAAGCCAAGTAGTAATAAACCTTAATTTTCCTTCCTAGGAAAACTTGTGACTCCCAGTTGGTAGAAAGCTTGGTGGTCAAGGAGTCAAAGCTCAGACTAATGTACTGTTGGAAAAGGTTGATTGATTTTCCCTTTGACAGCCAAGACACTTGAACACATTTGCACTGCTCTGGTTTGAGCCCATAGCCATTTTCTGAAAGTTGCTAAGTTGTTAATAATGAAGCAAACTGGGAGATAACAGGATGTCTGAGGGAGACTCATGAAATGATTAATATGGCAGGACTGCATTCCAGTGAGCTTGTAGATTCTGAGATTTTGTGACAGCGTGATATCTGTCTATCAATGTATTTCAATGATCAGAGTGAGAGATCAGAGACAGATTAGATACCTGAGGCCCGTCAGCTGTTTTCCGTGTAATCACTCTACCTTCCTTGTGGTTAGACCAAAACCACAGAAGCGTGTCACAGAAGACCCCATCAAACCAAATAAAGCGTGTCTCTGCTGTTTGAGGCTGTTGTGATTGTGTTTCGCCATTTTTATTGACTCATGTGTGAAGAGCTTGCTTCACAGTACAGCAGCCTCTCAGTCTCTCACTAAATCTGACCCCACTTTTTGGCTCTCATTGTGCATTAGTCTTGTACAGCTCACATGATCCCACAAGAACTGTAAGAGTTTAACAACCAGGACAGTAGGGATGTCCGTCCACTCTACCCATTCCTCCCTGGCTTCCTGTTTGCCAGCCTCCTGTGAGCACAGCACATGTTGCCTTGTTTTCATTCCATGTGTTTTCTGTTCTCTCCCCAGCAGCTGAGAGGATGAAGGGGAGGAACCCTGGTCATTTGTGGACTTTGTAGCATCAGAAGGAACAGTGGCACAGGCAGCCTTTCCAGCTCCTGTTTGACACCTCTGTCTATAGTGGAGCTCACCATGAGTTAGAGGCGTCAGAGACCATCACCACAGCTGCCTCCCCACCATCTGAAACACCGTGTCTGACTGTGACAGCAGCATCCCTCGCCCTGCTTCATGAGCCAGCAGGATGCAGCTGAGGTCCTCGCACTCTCCGAGCGCCTCCTCATAGCTGCACACAAGGGACAAGCTGACAATGTGGTTCAGCTTATCAACAAGGGCGCAAAAGTAGCCGTCACTAAGGTGAGTGATTGGGGAAAGCATCCAATACTCACATTAGAGAAGCTTGAGGCAGAGCACTGAGAACTGCTGCTTCTAAGCTATTAGCATGGCTGTGTGCTCTGTTTGCTCGAAAAATGACTCAGAAACTCAGTCCATTACCAAAGTAATTGCAGATTCATTTCTGTTAATTGACAAATTGATTAATAGGCTAATTGTTTCTCAGCTCTGATTTGATCTTGGACAAAGTATCTTTAAAACTACAGGCTGGGTTTGCTGACACTAACCAACTTTTTGTTCATCTGTGCTTACAGATGAACACAAATTGGACTTTCAGGTCTAACCTCGTTGGGTTCGGTTCAAACAAACTGCCGTGTGTTTGCCTGTTTGGTGTACTTAATTTAGACTAATGTGAAACTCCGGTGTGATCCAGAGAAGCAGACTGACACCCACCTTGTCAAACAGTCTCAGTCTGGTTATTTGCTCTTTTCTCCGTTCAAAGGGGGCTCTGGTGTATTTAAAGCAAAGCAGACCAACCACTGGCCTGTGTGATAGTAGGAGTGTGGTTTCAGCATGAATTCCAAATCTGTACTACTTCTTAAATCCACCTGCTGATTGTGAACTGACAGCAAGAGTACTTCCTGATCTGTATAATTTATTTATATATTTATGCAAGATAATTTAGTCACCATGGAAGCCCCAGTGCACATTACCATGCCAGGACAAGGATTTTTCCCAAGTGAAAAGGAGTTAAAACAGGTATATGAGTTTGTGTCTTACTCTGTTCATTGTAGTGAAACATTGTATTACACGGTACTGCAGTATGAAACACCTTTTCATTGTCCTTTTCCTACCTGCCCAGATGCAGTCTCAGCTGACTCAGCTCATGGTTCATTATTTCTTGGTGAGCCCTGGGTTGCGGTTGGCCCAAATCAGCTCACAAGCTTTGTCTTTCCTGTTAGTGGCCTGTATTCTAGCACCTTTTGGGTGTTGTTTTATTTCCATTGTGTCATTGAATTGTGTAACTCATGGATCAGTCAGACTGTCCTCTCACTGCAGCTGTGAACTTTGAAAAAGGCACTTTGTCATTTTCTATTTTTGGCGAGATACTGTAGCAGATCTGTTCAGCCGTTGTGAGGTAAATGAGTTGAGATAACATATCCAGTGACACTGTTTCTGTGGGCTCATCTGCATTTCTTAAATCAATTAGACACAAAACAGAGCATGAAAAGGTTAGCAGCACTGGAGCTGCTAACATATGAATACAACCCTATCATCTTTCAAAACTATACTAATGAAAATAATTCCAGCAGCTCTAGATTCAGTCAGGGGATAATTAAGAACCCATGTATTCACTGCCCCTCTAGCTGCTGTGGGCTGTGTCAGCCCTCTCATCATTTTGGTGAAGAGTGCTTGTGTGGGTGTCACACAGGGATGTGCTAAGACTCCTTTTAATTACACCGTGTGATCTGAGAGTTGAGGAGATATCAAGATGTTTCCGTTGGATCCTTTTACAATTACAATTTACAATTTACAATTACAACTTACTGATCCTAGTGTTGATATCCTAAAATTAGACTTGGCATGCAGCTTTATTTCACATTTCACAAGAAAGCAAATCAGAAGAGCTACGTGGTTTAAAAATGATGTCTTTTGCAATGATAGGCTGTCGGGTTGGATATCATTTGAAATTTGTTGATATTAGTGTCAAATTGATGCATGATTTTCAATACCAAAGCAGTATTTTTTACAATACCATAAGAAATATTAACATTTGACACAATCTCAAGTCAAGGTTAAGATCTTTTAAGAGCTCTCAACTCTAACTTGACAGATACTGGCTCACTGAGAATATGTTTTTATAGTGTAGAAATGAACTTGTCAGTGTTTTCTGCTGGACAAACTATTAACGGTGACACTGCTTATAAATTACCCTAATCCTACTTTGGCAGCTAGCTGTACTTTGACCTCCATCTCACAGTCTTCATCAGTGGATGGAGTTTCTGAGTTGATATTTCAGGGATTTTGCATCCCTCAAAGACAGTTTTTTTTTTTCCTTTTGACACACTGAAAAAATGTTAAAACTCAAATTAAAAAAATCCCCATGTCCCCAGTGTCTGAATATTGACATCTTGGATATGCTATCAATGACCACACTTAAGATCCTTCTACTGTATGAAGTCATTCTCAGTTCTTAAATATCACAATACAAACAGGTTCATCAGCTGAGAATGTAGCTTTGATTCAGCAAAGTGAATTAAGCTAGCATATACATTTTCCATGCAGCGTGGTGTATGCACCCACACGTTTAACAAGTTTAACAGAACAATAACAAACTGAGTTGCTGCTTGGCCATATGGATGATGCTGACATAGCTTTCAGTCAGAGAATTTCTCACACACACGCACACACACCCACACATATATGCAGTTTGACAGTCAGAACAAACAACAAAGTCTCCTGAGGCCTTGCTGTAATCTTTCATCCCACATCTCCAGGAAACAGGGCAAGGTTCAAAGGTCATTTACCAACATTCAGGGTATGATGTAACACGCCAGTTTGGGCCAATGTTCATCAAGAACAATGGCCGGGATGTCAGATGTGGAAATGTTATTACAACCCTGATTCCAAAAGAGATGGGACGTTGTGTAAAATGCAAATAAAAACAGAATGCAATCACTTTCATTGCAAAGACTTTATGACATGTTCCAGGGCTCACGTCACAATATCCTTCGTACAATCATGTGTTCACAAAGTGGTGAACCTCGCCTCATCCTTGCATGTGATTGACTGAGCCTTTCCAGGACAGCCTTTTCATACAGACTCATGATACTATCAGCTGTTACCAATGAACCTGTTTACCTGTGGAATGTTCCAAACAGGTGTTTTTGGAGCATTCCACATCTTTCCCGGTCATTAATGAACTTAATGAAGTAGATGAGGTTAAACATTAGATATATTGTCTTTGTTCTGTTTTCAGTTGAGTGTGTGTCAGAAAGAATGAGCAAATTATTACAGTCTATTTTATTTGTTTTATACAGTATCCCAACTTTTTCTGTATCTGCTAAAATATCCACTTTCTGGCTGCATGATATTGTGCTAAAAGACTGAGGCTAAAGCTGCATGTCTATGTAAAAGTCAACATCCTGACCCACTTATGTTCCATGTGACGTGCAACATGAGTATGGAAAGTAAACATCATCACTGGTCTTGTATTGCAGGGTAGAGCCAGTGAGCCCGAGTGTAGTGCTGTCAATCAATTAAAATATTTAATCACGATTAATCTCATGAATGTCATTAATCGCAAATGAATCGCACATTTTTATCTATTCTAAATGTCCCTTGAATTATCATTTTAATACTGTTATCAACATGGAAAAGTGGATAGGCTTGCTTTGTGCAAATGTTTTTTTTATTGAAAACAATGTGTAGTGTTATATTTCACACTAATATTCTCATTTTGAGCAGTCATTCACATTTGAATGAATCAAATCTCACACAATTTAACACTGTCAATGAACAGATGACAAAAAAATAAATACTTGGATACAAAAAAGCCCCTTCAACAACCCTTTCTAAGGGATCAAAACAGGGTGATATAAGATAAAGTTACAAAGTGCACATCATTGTAAACAAGGACTAGTGCAGTTAAACCATGGCTTAAACTTTCCTTTCTTAAGTTTCCTTTGAACATAATAGCATCCATATGTCTCTGTCGAAAGCCATCCATTGTCGCCTGGTTTTGGCAAGGAGGCGGCGGAGAATTCGCATTCGCCGTGTGTTTCACCATCAAGTGGTATTTCAGACTGGATGTGCTACGTTGATAATTCAGCTCACACCGACAATACACACAGATAACTTTGGTCTTGTCAGTCGACCCATCTGACAACTTTTTGAAACTTTACTTTCCGTTCAGAATCTTGTTCACATTCAATTCAGCGTTTCGCACTTGACATCCACACAAACCGGTAACCTACTCTTTTACAGCTAGCGAACGGACAAGACCAAACACGTGCGTGGGGCGTGCCTATTGTTCTGGTTTAAACTGGATCCCATAGTTTTTCTTACGTTACTAACAGTGGCCACAGCTTCTAAAAAACTACAAGTTCACTCGGTCACAAAGAGCGTTAATCTTGCGATAAAAAAAGATGCTATTAAAATTGATTTGCGCTAAAGCGTTAATGCAATATTTTTGACAGCACTAGAAAACATATAAGTAAAAATAAATATAAGATCAGACTGCTATTTCATTCTAACAGTACTCTGTTTGGAGGCTCACAATAAAAAAAAAAAAACAGTAGTTTAATTTAACCAGAAGCTAAAACAGGTGGTTTTCACATAGAGGGAATTGGCCTTGCTGCTATGGTGCTTCATAAAACAAGGTAAGAGATTAGTAAATCAAGCACTGTAAAAGTAAGAAAGAAAAAAGAATGTGTGCAATGTGCACCAATAAAAAAATCGGAAATTAACAAAAATGTGTGTAAATATAATGTCAAACTGAATGTAGAGACTTTTGCATTAATGGGCTTGTAGTGTCCATGGGATGGGACAAGAGTCTGTCAGTGAAAAGAAAATACTTTAAACCTGCAATAACAGATTTTGAGGGCAGTGGTATTAAATGAACACAACATTGATATATCATCACCTTTTTAGTTATTTAGTCAAACCTGTCAGCAAATAGTTGTTTATTTACTCATCCAGCAGTTACAGAGCAATATTATCTTTCATTTGGATTAGTGTTTGTGGACACCTGATGACTCCAAGTCCAATATTCACTCTCTTTTACCTCTGTTCTAGGCCTCAGGCCAATGTCTGAGGGAAATATCCGGCCCCTATGTTCATCAGTTAGTCTCTAACTGTGTCTATCTGCTGTTCACTGCTGAGCAGGCAGTGTACCACAAGAGCTGTGAGAGTGAACCAGCACAGTAAAGTTGTGGACTGGACAGCCAAATAATGAGCTGAAACTTCATTAGACTCTTTAAAACTGTAAAGCTGATTTTCTGTTCATCAGTATGATCAATACCTTTTACATTGTCACTGTTACACACGTCAAACTGTCATTTGATAGAAGTGTACCGTTTGAAATATTGATTATAGGCACTTTGAGGCTGAGGACTAACTGATGTGTTTGTCAAACATAATGCTGTCTTGGATAATTTGGCTGGGATTGCTGGAGAGAACCCCATAGCTGTGGTTTGGGGAATTCTCAGGGTTTGCCACCAAGCTGTGTCATACAATATTACTTTATGGCATTATAACCATGGCATTTTCTGTCATAGATGGTTTACAGTTACAATATTATCAGACCTGTGACATCGTGTTCTTTTTCTTGACTCACTGTGGGCCAGTTTCATTGGACATACAGTAAGACTGATGTGAACAGCTTGTATCTGTGTGAAAGAAAGCTGTTTCCATTGTGAAGAAACATCAAGCTTGTAGATCTCCACAGTGTTAATCTTTATAGTCTGTGGGATAATCCGACTGAGGGGGCACTGGCATTTTTCTCTGCGATCAATTTGTTTCCTCAGACACAGTAACAACAGGTATTTTGTGCTGCATATTTCCTGGATTTAGGAAATGAGTTTAACTTTTGATGTTCAGAAGCAGAAGAAGACACATGTATAAAATCATTGGTTTATGATATTATTTTATTCTCCATGTCAGATACCTGAAGTGAAAAGAGACACTATGAAACGCCAGTGCTGAGCACTACCCATCTGTGAATGCTTTATGCTGCATGTGTTTGTTGTCCATCATGTGTTTGTGTTTTCTTTTCTGGCACTGCAAACCAATTTTCCATGGAAACATGAACACATGTCATTGTATTGTAACAGCTACAACAATATTACATGTGCTGCTTTTCGCTCTGATGATTTGTTTTGACCAGCTGTATGTGGGTATTTTGGCAGGGTGCCATTATGGAAGCTAAATCCGGGATAAAGGGGGCAGAGTTTCATAAGAAACATTACTCTGCTCAGCAAAAGGAATGTAGGAATAGTTGTTGGAAAGCTAATATGATGAATGGATTGAAGCTGAGAAAACAGAGAACAGATGTATGGAAAAGAAGGCAGGAAGGATAAAGTATGGAGTTAGATGAGCTAGGTAATGAAGAAGAACATGTGTGGAAGAAGAGTGTGAAGAAGGGATGGTTTACAGGTGAGAGGTCAACTGTTTCCACCACGTGACGACAGACGCTTGATTTGATTTGAATTTTGATAGAAATCAATAAAATAAAACAATAAAAACAAATGACACACTCTGGAAACACTGTTAACATTTCAGCATTAATTTTCAATTACACATATACAGTGAGCATGAAGCTCCATTCTTCACCTCAGAAATTATGGCATGATAAAAAAAAAAAAAACAACTTGAACTCACAATCCACATATTTTCAGCTGCATCTCATGGTCTTCATCAGCCTATAGTTTGATAGTCCAGGTAAAGACAGTTAGTGGACAGTCAGTGGTGTTTTTGGTTTAGCAGCAACAGGCAGCTGTTTTTAATGAAAAAGCTCTGATGAATATAAATTTAAATACCACAAAGGGGGTTTTATACTGAAAAGACTGAAACTTTGGAAATACTAAACTGAGAGTGAAGAATGTTTTCCTAGATGAAAAGTTGAAACCGGTGAAAACACACTTGTCGTGCTTTTATTGATTTGTTTCATACAGTTACAAACATTTGCAGAACTTTTGGAACATCAGAGGTGTTTGGCACAACGTTGATTTTATAATGTGATGTTTAGCATCGAAGACGTTGATGATTACATAATGGCCGCAGCAAGGGGAGCCCATTGCATCCAAAAAGGCATAGAATTTTTAGAATTGGGTCTGACCAAACGCGGTCGCTTTCACATATCAAGCGAACTGTACCAGGGTTTGTTTGGAAGTAAACTGGGACCACCTCTCCGACTGGGTCTCGGTCCGGCTGTTTCGTCCACACCAGAGTTCGATGGTTTGTTTTCACACCAGCCCCAAAGGTCCACGCCAGTGATTTTTTGGCTTGGTTCGAACCAAACAAGGCAGGTGTGAATACGCCCTCAGACTCAGAGACCATGTAAAAAGTTCGACCACCTGAGGATCAGGGCGTAGCAGGCAAATCAGAAAGGCAGGAGACAACAGAGTAACTGCCAGTGAAAAACCAACACACAGAGCCACAAACAGACCCTCAGTCAGTCTGATGACAGCAGAGGCTCCTCACTGGCCTGAAACCTGCTGTTTACCTGAGCTCAGTCGGTGGCTTCCCTCCAAGTCAGCCTAGTGTAACTCAATCCGAGGACCACATGAATGCAGAGCGGAGCTGAGCCCCACCTAAACAAAGCACAAACCTCCAAATGCTGAGATAATACCTGGGGTGCAATGTGGCTTGTGCTGTTGTGTGGGAATAAACACTGGCTCTGTAATTAAGATGAATTTACTCAGGATAATTACAGATTAACAGATCACCTGGATCTTGTGTTTGAAGTGTGAATGGTTATCTACATGCTGACATCCTGCTCTGTCATTCTTTTTCATGCAGTTCATTATGTCGGATGTAATGTCAGGATGTCAGTGTGTGTTGAGAGCTTTTCATCTAATCCTCCCAGTGAGTATTATTCTAATATCTCCTGGCTACTTTAAAGAGGGATTTCCCACTGTTTACGTTCCTTATGTCACTCACCCTGTATGTTTAAGTATGGAGCATCGCTGCTTTCCAACTTGTACGTTTTCTATTACTGCAGGATGTTAACGGCTCTTTACGCAAACTACAAAAATGTATGTCATTGCTTACTGTACTTCTATTGACATTAATCTGGTTTTGTTAGCTCAGTCAGGGTTTCCATTGGAAATAACTGAGCCAATTTATTAAGCCCCCCAAATCCTGACACATCTCATCTTGTGATAATGCCCGGTCTCATCTCACAGGTTTCAGTCCTGGTTGATTTGGTGACACCTGTAGTTAATATTGGTATTGGTGTAATATAACAGGTCACGTCATTCTGGGGGCAGCAGCTATTTTTTTGTGTTTGTTGTTGTTGAAAATGAAAGAGCCACAGTGAAAAAGAAAACATAAAGATGACTCTCTGGTCGATATTCTGGAGCAACTCAACAGATAGATCTCTTGTTGCTCACTCTCAAAGTCATTTAAGATTTGTTTGTATACGTTTATGGATGCAGCTTTAAAAGTGCATAACATGTTGTCAATATAACTATTGGGGAAACATCTTCTATTAGCGTTCTTCATGCATGCATCAGTGTGATACACATATAATGCAGCATACAGTGACTGCTGGGTAGTATTCGGAGGGATCGGACCTTGCATAAATGGGGAAGCTACACAGGGACTTTTGAACAAACCATTGAAAACAAGTGCTGCACAAGTGCATTTGAAGCACTGTCTACTTTCATGGCCTCAATCAGCGTTATTGGTAAAGCATGTGAACACATGCAAGGAGTTTGACTGTTGTTTGTTTCTTTCAATGAACCTCCACACTAATAGACATACAGCAGAACAACAAAGCTTAACCAAGTCAAATCAATTTATATCACGAGTCTCCTCAGGAAGAACATTCTCCTCTGTCCCTTCATGAAGAGGCCTTCAGTGTTGTGAGGGCAGTTCAGTTTTTTTTTTTTTAATTGATTTTGATGCCAAGGTACTTCTGAACCACAGGCCGGCTGCTGTTCCTCTGGTAGTCCACCACCCGGTCAGTGCTGTTGCTCTTCATCAGCTCTTTTACACATACCAGCATTGGTTTGGACATACATATCTGTCTTGAAACTTTCTGCATCCTGAATACAGTGGAGATGAATGGAAGTTTGTTTGTGGTGCTCACGGTATTGAACAAATGCTTCTCTGGACGTGCTTGGGATAATCCACAGATCCTTTGCTGTCAACAGTTTCTATATGAACTATTTCTTGGGTAAAAAATACATTTCTTTTTTGTGATGTTGCAGTTATGTGGCATACGGGGTAACCATTCGACCACCAAGGTGTTCCTCATAATACAGATTTTTAGTTACATTTCTCAGTTCTGTATCACCAATAACAAGTGAAGTAACCTTTTTGCTTCAGTTCCCTTATATTGGCAGGATGCAGAGTTTATCCTCTGCTTAGCTGACATGAACAGCTGTGCACATTGTGCACTATTCTCTTAAATCATGGATTAAGGATTTGTTTGTTTTCGGTTGAGTCATTACTGAGATGGATTGTGCTCTCTGGCAGATTGCCTTCAGTCGTGCCACCAGCTATGAGCACTGTGACTTGCCGTACAGAGATATCTGACTCACTGGACTGTGACTCTTTGTGTGGGACAGCAGTGGTGGGTCTCTTTACTTGATGTTGTCTGCTTCTGTGGGAACTTTGTGTGTTTGTGTTCACTGGGCTGTGAGTTGTGTGTGTTTTTGTGTCCACAGTATGGCAGAAGCCCCCTGCACTTGGCTGCCTACAAAGGCCACATTGAGGTTGTGCGTATCCTGCTCAAAGCTGGCTGTGACCTGGACATCCAAGATGATGTGAGTAAATTCATCTGTTTATCAGCTGCTTGGCCAGGTTTCCACTTTTCATCCACTTTCAGCTCTCACACTGCAGTCCTGACTGGTGGTTCACAGTGGAAGCAAACCTATTTTTTTTTTTTTTTTTAACACCAAGACAACTGTAGCCTAATGACCTCAAGTGGCCTTGAATGGGACTATCTGGACTATCCACTTGTGGGTTTGCCCTCAGGATGCAAGTTCCTCCTTCCCACAAATAGTGATAACACAAATCTATGGCATTGCCAAGTTGATTCACTGTGGTCAATGAGCTCCGGAACAGGCTGCAATACATCCTCCAGGACTGGAGGGAGCAGGAGTTGCAGACTGAAGCAGGAGGAGGATGAGGAGGGGAGAAGACAGTGGAAGAGGGCTGGGAAAGAGCCTGGAGGAACAGGGAGAGTGAAGGAGGTTAGCCAAACCTGCTCTTACTGAGCCAGTGGAAATCTGTCCCCCCATCCTTCCTTCTCTGAACAAAGTTCACTCCTCCTCCACTGCTGCTGTGCTCGGCTCAGTTCTTATCTAGCTTGGAATGCCTCTCTCCTCCTCTTCTGTCTCTTCTTTCTCGTCCGTCCCTCATGGTAGTCGTTGCTCATTGCTCTTTCCTCCTGCGCCCTCATGTCAAACCTGACCTGCTAAGTGTCACTCACCACTAATCTGCTCTGTGTGCATCAGTCCCATGTGTGGCTGAGCATGAATGTGAGCTGAACTTTTTTCCTGGAACTTTATTCTTACTGCTTTCATATGGTTATACAAACCACTGTGGGCTGTAAACAGCTAATAGAGCTGCCTGAGATTACCTGCTGTGATTTGTATAACTGCTCTATAGGGACCATATTAACATCAATATTGTGAGTTTATGGTGTGCTTATGGTGTGCTTGCAAAACTGTCAGCATTTAAAGGTTTAGTTTGTTTTTTGGGAATTTGATACTATTTTGAATATATATTTGACAGTATGCTGAACTTCACTGAGCACACTGAGTCTGTGGGATGAAGGAGCTGTTCTGCTCAGTGACAGGAAAACACACCCTCTGCAACACTGAGGGTTTCCTGTTTCATATTCTTGAGCCTACTAACTATGTTTTGAGATCTCTTGATTTGGATCTACTGTCCACCATTACGCTGGTGGATGGATGATATTATTTAGCTATATATTGTAAAATTAGAGACTTCATTAATGTTTAAAGTTGCATTCTATCGAACAGGCCCACTGTTGCTCCACTGAAAATGTGAGATTAGAAGATCAGTATCAGCCTCAGGTTTGTTAACTCTACAGAGCTGAAATCAGGACGTGGTTAACTTAGTGCAGAATAAAAACTGGAAGCAGGTGGACACAGTTAGCCTAGCTCTGTCCAAAGTTTAAAGACACACTTACAACACCTCTGTAGTGCACTGACTTTTTTGTATCTCATTTGACCGGTCGAGGCAGATGGCCGCCCACCCAGAGTCTGGTTCTGCTCGAGGTTTCTGCCTGTTAAAAGGAAGTTTTTCCTCGCCACTGTCGCCAAGTGCTTGCTCATGGGGGAATTGTTGGTTTCTTTGTAGATAAAAGAGCTTGGTCTGTACCAGCTCTATATGGAAAGTGTCCTGAGACAACTTCTGTTGTGATTTGGCGCTATACAAATAAAATTGAATTGAATTGAATTGAATTTGTTTAATCCACACACAAACAGAATCATTAAAACAACTTTCTGATTTTAGTTGGAATTCATTTTTTGATGAATAACAGCGTACCCGTCCCCCGGCCCTTCTGTGCAGTGCCTCCAGCTATAGCATGGATTACCAGTTTTGGTTGGTGAGGACAAGTTTTAGTCTTGGTCTTCGTACAGGCACAGTGGTACCAAACCTGACGATCTCATTAAGTCACTGAGCTCAATCAGTGAGCTTTAAAGGTGTTGGCAGGCGTGTGTTTGAACTTTGGACACAGCCAGGCTAACTGTTTCCCCCTGATTCCAGTCTAAACATGTCCTGACTCCAGCTCTGTACTTCACATATGGACATGACATTAAGTGTGTTTCCATCCACCTGTTTCATGCACATTTTCCATTTGAAAAAAATGTAAAAGTAAAAAAAAAAAAAAAAAAGGTTTTCCGCTTGGCTGAGGTAGAAAAGTTGATTTACTGGTAGTAAAGTGCCAAGCGAACAGACCTAGTAAATAAATCATTGCATACACGAAGCATGTGACAAACATCCGGTGAAGCCTCTGTTCCACTGAGACAAAAAATAACTGGCGTTCCTTTAATTCAGCCGTCTCTTTGTGCCCTCTTCTTCTGCAGTGGTTTAATGGCACCTGACAGGAGAATGTTTATCCCGATGAAACAACTCCTAGTATCCATGTAACAGAATTGGTTGGAAACATATTAATTAGAATTTTTGATTTTGCTGAAATTCTGTTAAAATTTGCACTAAATTTGGATGGAAACTTAAAACTTGGTTTCCATCTTCTCATCTCACTCTCAGAAAGAGTGAGCAAGCAAATAACTGGATTTCCCAAAATGTCAAACTATTCCTTTAGCTGTAAATTGAGACTGTATAACTATGTAAATCAGGACATTTACACCAGCTTTTGGTCTGTGAAAACATTTATGTGTATGTCCTCTGAGTCTATTATTGATCCCATTAAAATGCAGTAATTCAGCTGAACTAGGCTCAACCTGCATGCACTGACATGTGTTTGTTCCACTTGTTCAACAGCTTCAACAGCTTTATTTCTTCATTCAAGTAGAGAACACTGTAAAGTAACAATGAACTTTAATAAAATAACAAAGTTGGGCTCCAAGATTTTCACATGATGGACTTGTTTTTTCCTCTGGCTGGATGCTGGTTTTCTTGTCCTGTAGCTGAGTGCTGCTTGTCACATGTCGTTCGTCAGTGCTGTGTGTTTGTGTGTCCGTTGGCAGGGGGAGCAAACGGCGTTACACCGGGCTGCAGTGGTGGGAAACAGTGATGTTATCAGCACTCTCATCCAGGAAGGATGTGCACTGGACAGACAGGACAAGGTACAGACCAAAAGACAGAACACACACATTCTTACAAACACACACAGAGGCTAAAGGCATCTTTACTACAGTCAATCAGAGGAACAGGGGGAATGTCAAAGCCTTCATAATGACTGCATTAAAGCATCTGATAATCACAGAGAAACCAGCGTGCCTGTAATCTTCTTAGCCTGAGAGTAGTGTGTTTAGAGTCACAGTGAAAAGAGAAATGACCTAGAGGAATTATAACCATGAACACTCTAATTTTACTCACTTTTTCTTGTACTTTATGTCAAAACTCTACATACTGAAACATAGTGTACTATTATCTTATTTTAGTAGACTGTTAATGTTGTACCAGTGGGCGTACAAAAATAATCCAGCCATTAATACAATGCATGGTTTAATAAAGCCCCTTTCACTATAACTCCTTTACAGTTGTCTTATTATGAATGATCACTGTAGCATGTCATGCCACTTACCACCCTGTTTAAGTGGGAATATACCAAATCATAGGTTTGTGAATGTGGCTTTTTGTCTTTTGTCCTGTCAGGACGGCAACACAGCTCTCCACGAGGTGTCCTGGCATGGCTTCAGCCAGTCTGTCAAACTGCTGGTGAAAGCTGGAGCCAACGTTCATGCAAAAAACAAGGTGATCCTGCAGTTTAACCGCAGCACTGATTAAATGCGTTTGATATAAACTGGTTTCCTGTAATCCTAACCTAAGCTCTCATCCAGTGCTTCCTATATCTTTAACCCTCTAAACCCTGTGGGCCCCTCTGATGGTCCATGAAGTAATCATATGCTATGGGCACTTCCATCAGGAAAACTTAACTTAAAACAGTGAGATTTCATCAAGATCTTTTTATTCTACCTGTCTCATATAAACTTTTGCCAAAATTAATCTGTTTGCACTAAGTAGATACTGTGAAAAAACTTAAAATTTTGTGCTCCTCACACAACTGGAAAGCCTTGAATGGCTACACTGAGACGAGAAGACGATAGAGGTCACTTGTATATTTAAGCAAGACAATCTAACTTTTACACACACTGCCTCTAAAATCATTGGCCTTCTCACACCCAAACTGTCAGATATGAACAACAGAGCCGTCACACACCTAGTACTCATGGTAGCAAATGACACTGAACACCCCTCAGTCATCACTTCACATTTGTACTGTCAGGATGGAGATACAGGAGCATAAAATGGAGGAAAGCTCGCTTTAGCAGGGGTTTTGTCTGCTATTGCAGCATTGAACAAACTCACTAACTGCCTCACCAACAGTGTTGTGTGCTGGATGTATGGATGTACAGATATTTATGGAGACTCTGTGTCTTGTCTTTATCTGTATGTTTCTGTGTTGAACTGGCTGTGAAACCAAGTGTCTCTGTGGGACAAACAATTCCATTACCATCATCATGTCGTCACATTTATCATCACATTTATGACTGAGCAAAGTCCATCCACTGATGGAGACCTTTCATGGCAGTTGAAAGGTCAGGAAAAATAACTTCCTGTGTATAAGTTCTTGGTCTGCTACTACTACTGGACTACTGTTAACTGACTGGCTTGATTGGATGCTGTTTTTTCAGTGTGTTTCATAGTTTGCGTAGACTCACAGCTCCTTTCAAGTTTTATTCAGGATCAGTTGTTTGTATCCCTGTATGTGTGGCCTGAGTAAACACTCATGAATGATGAGACTCTGACTCTCTTGTTTCCAGGCAGGAAACACAGCTCTACACCTTGCGTGTCAGAACGGTCACGCTCAGAGCTCCAAGGTTCTGCTCCTGGGAGGTTCCAGGCCCGACAGCAAGAACCATGTAAGTCTTCCCGCTTTGTGGATGCTGCTGCAGATATCACCTGAGTTAATGACATGCAGACACCTCTCAGTCTAAAAAACCTCATATTCAAACGTTGCTTTATCATCATCATATAGCTGTTGGGTTTTTAGTGAAATGGTGTGGTTCACCTTTGAGGTGGATGTCCCATTGTGCTGGTGAACATAGTGACTTTTATTCTTCACCTGTTACTGTATTATTACATACCTTTTCTCCGTCTGTTACTTTTCAAGTTTGCTGTTCTTTCATGTAAAACAAAACTTGTTTCATGGCTCCTTCCTCACTCACTGACATAAACGTGCTTTCTATTATCCATCAGCTTTGAAATCCAGGGTGACTGCCTGCTCACAGCAGTGCACTGCTACCACAGTGCTGTTACATGGCACAGTAGTCACTTAATTATGAAACGCTGCATGGTACATTTGCACTTCAAACATAATTTGCAGCCTTGGGGGAAACTGTTGTTACTCTGCACAACACAAATGCAGGAGGAGGATGCTGGTGGTGGGTTGGAGCAGCAGCCGTCCTCAGATGCAGCTGGAGTGCTGCTTGTTGAAAGCTTCACTCATGCTGACTTTCAGTGTGGAGCCTTCAATATTTCACCATGATGTCTGTAGCAGGAGGACCAGTGCTTAGGCATACTGTCATTAACTAAACTAACTGCAGTTACATAGAAGCAGACATAATAGAGATAAATGTGGCTCACTTTTAGTGCCAATGTGTCTTGAATTGCTTTTTGCCTTTTTTTGTCTGACCAACAGTCCAAAAAAAGCCTTCGGTATATGTAATGTCTGCTTGACATGTAACACGAAGGAGGACACTCACAAAGTCTTTAGTCGCTGCTCTGAACTACATGTTTACACACTCAACACATTACTCTCCCCTCTCATACCTTCAGTTATAGGAGCATGCACTGATGCTTTCCAGGTACCATTACTATCGTAGGAAATTCCTAACATCACATTATACTATTTTAAATGGCATGAAATGGAATTAGTTTTGCGTGTTTCAGTACTGTTGAGTAAATAATAATAATGCATCATATTTAATGACTTCATATGTTTATATGAACATTCTACAAACTAGACCAAAAGGGAAAAAGTAGCATTACAACCATCTAGAATGCTGTGTTTCTGTATCTACAAGAGAACTTCTTGGCATATAGCCAATGTAACGATTCCATTTTAAACTTACTGGCATGAAACTGTAACATCACTGTTCTGTCATTGGCTGACAGTGACACTGACAGTTATCATCCACTAGAGGCAGTGTGCTGCTGTCAGTCTGCCGGCCACATATCTAGCTGGTCAGCTGTTGCACATTGGGCAACTTAAAAACTGAGCTGCAAATGTCAGCATTGATCATTTAAGAAGCTCAATGGTGTGTTTTTTAATCTTCAATAGTAGTGCTAACAAAACACTGTTTTTAGCTTGTAGGTTATAGTTACCAGCAGCATTTTTTCTTTCATGTTGAGCCTTGGTGCCCGGCTCAGCTCAGCTAACATACACACATACAGTGTGCGGCCAACTCAAAGGAGAGGTGGAGAATTTGTGATGTACATCCAGAGTAATTCAAAAGTACTAACAATAAATTCTAAAATCTAATTGACATGATTTTCGACAGAGAAAAGGGTTGGCTAATTGTTTAGTTGACCTTTGATGCCTAAAATGAAAATACTTAAATGTTTCTTCAGTTCTCATATAAATGGATTTTATACCAGAGTAGCATGACGGAAAGATAATCACTGAGGATTCCTTTCTACCACCCTTCAAAATATACATGCATGTAAAATACTGTCAGGTCCCTCAAAATGTAATAGAACACATTTATGCTGTATGATGTAAATGAATGCCTTATTTTGAGATTAAATTCCTATAAGATTGCTAATCTCTAAATATTTTTCCAGGCTGGAGATACATGTCTACATGTGGCAGCTCGCTACAACCACGTGGCTATGATCCACATCCTGCTGGGAGCCTTTTGTTCCGTGTCAGAGAAGAACCTGGTCAGTTACCCACTCCACAGAAAATAATCACTCACCACCAGCTACATGCTGAAGAAGCCTGTCAGGGCTACTGTTCCATACTGGCCACTTTGACATGGGACAGTTGTTTGATACTTTTTTGCCATTGGAAGAAGAACGTCAGTTTCCTGCTGTATTTGAGACACAATATTCTGTCCAGAATTTCACTTGCAAATGTGATACATCAAAGTGTTTTTGTTAGATCTAGTCTGTTACTGTGCATTGTGAATTACACAGTTAAAATGTCCCACTTCTTTTGACATTATGTTTGTCTGCATGTGGACCTGTGCTTAACATAAACATATTTAAGACATAAATGTTCATACAAGCATCATACAAGCGTTTGGAAGTTTTGAGTCTCACACTCCCATCTCTTGTTCTCTGTGTACGCATGTATGCATGTGTGCATTTGTGTGTGTGTGTGTGTGTGTGTGTGTGTGTGTGTGTGTGTGTGTGTGTGTGTGTGTGTGTGACTTCAGGCTGGGGACACACCGCTACACGTGGCAGCTGCTCTGAATCATAAGAAGACAGTACGTCTGCTGCTGGAGGCGGGGGCAGACAGCCACATCTGTAACAATGTGAGTGCCTGCAGCCTCTTTCTGCATCATTAATGCTCAGAGGAAGTGTTTGTGCACTCGCTTTGCCTTTATTCATCTTCAAGTCAGCACACATCTCTGTCATGTTACACACTGTTCCTGCCTCCTGCCATCTATTTAAAACTGCATTAGGAAACACTGCACATTGGTAGAAGCAACAGAATAAATACAGGCCTGTTTTTAATAAAGGCTGGGTAAAAAACCTTGATGGTGCAATTACTAGGGCTGTCAGTTTAACGCGTTAATTAGATTAATTAATTACGCTGCAAATGAATGCGCTATAAAAATTAACGCAATTAATCGTGAGTGGCAAGTCAATGCGCAAGCATTTTAAATTTGGCCCTTTGAGTGACCCGTAGGCTGCAGTGAGGTCGCATCCTACCTGCGCACTAGTCAAACGCAGGGTGACAACAGACATGGATGCGACACCAGAGAGCGAGGCAAGCCTACTTGGACCTTTGAACGGCAAGTTTATTTATAAAAAGAACAAAGACGGGACTATTAACAAGAACGCAGTGATTTGTACCTTGTGTAAAAAAGAATTTTCCTATCACCGTAGCAGCTCCAGCCTGAATTATCATTTAAACGCTAAACATGTAGTTGCTGCTAGTGCCGCTAGTGCTACCGTGAGCTCACTCCGCCAACCCACACTTGCTGAGTTAGGAAAACGAATGAGCAAAGCCACGACAGAAAAACTGACAAACTCAATCGCAAAGTGGGTTGCTGCTGATTGCAGGCCGACTTCAATCGTGGAAGACGAGGGCCTAAAAGAGGCGTTTCAGATAGCGTCATCTGACTCTAATTTCCAGCTACCGTCGAGAACTACAGTGATGAAAAGAATTCACCAGCTGTAATGTGAATGTCAGTGAACTGTAATGTCCTAGAATTCAAATTCTTTATTTGGGGACCTTTAGCAGATATGAGATTAAAATGCGATTAATTAGATTAATTAATTACAAATCCTGTAATTAATTTGATTAATTTTTTTAATTGCCTGACAGCACTAGCAATTACATGTTCTGTAATAGCTTACAAAATACACATTTCCAGAGCATTAATTCCATCATCAGAGACATGTCATCTTAACCACTACTGTTCAAAATCTGTCACTAATTAATTCCAGTAGCTTCCACTTTGCTGTTTTCTTTTTGGGTCTTTGTTAGTGAAACTGCTCTTGTGCAGAGTTTTAAAAGCCTGTCTGAAAAGGGAGCCTCTCAGAGACTCTGAACGTGAAAATCCTCTGTAAGAAGTGTTGAGTTCACTGGCAGCAGCTTAAAAAACAACAGACTAGAAGCAACTTGAAGTGTTTGAAAGCAGCTTTTTATTCAGAAAGTGGAACTCCTCAGAGTCCATGTCTGTGATGTTGTACTGATGGAATTAATGCTGTGGAAATAAACTGAATACTTCATTTAAGGTAAACGCAAATGGAGTGTTGAGGAATAAAGGCTGTTCCAAATCTCACTGATGCTGTGGTAAACGAACGCCTCGGCCACTATGTAAAAATGTGCAGTCATTCCTTTGTTTGAGTCGCGTTTTCACTGTCCTTACTGTTTGTGTGTGCGTTTCTACAGGCAGGCCACACAGCTTTGGATCAGGCAAGAGAGTACAACAACCCAGATGTGGCTCTTCTACTGACCAAAGCTCCCCAGGTAAAACTAGTACCTCTCAGTCTCACCAGTACAAGCAGCCTTAAACAAATTTAGAGACACATTTTGGTGCTCATATTCTGTTAGATGGCAGTGTGTTGCTCTTACTTATTCCAAGACATCTTTTTATAACAGGATATCTATAAATATCTGCCATTTAAAGTGTTGTTGTTTTGTTGTTGTTGTTTGTTTTTGGATTCCATGATGAGGTCATCTAATTCACCTAGGCACATCACTCAGTTCATAGAGAAAACTTAGCTCTGCTGTTGGAATATGTGTCATAATCAATCGATCAATCAATCAATCAATCAATCAATCAATCAATCAATCAATCAATCAATCAATCAATCAATCAAACTTTATTTGTATAGCAGCTTTCATACATAAAAATGCAACACAAGGTGCTTGACAAAAGATAAAACCATAAAATAGCAATATCATAGCAAATAGCGAATGGTTATCTGGCAAGGTCAGACGTGATCTTACTGAAATACAAGAACAAATAGCTCTGATATGAAATACAATAAGCAAAGGTGAAAACCAGTAAAGAATGGAGAACCCTTATCGATCAATAACCTCATACTCCCTTGTTTTGTTTAATTTATCAAGCATGCATGAGGATTCCAGTTGTAATTCAAGTCATCTTGTCTCCTGTGTGTGTGTTCAGGTGCAGAAGTATGTGCGTGGCAGGAGTGTGAGGAAGAGGAGAGACAAGCTGAAGGCAGAGGGCAGAGCACAGTCGGTGCCCAGAGATGAGATGCTGCCCTGTAAGGTAAAAACTGGACCGTTGTGGCAAAGCAATTGTAAATTATTAGTTTAAATTAGAGAAATAAGAGAAAAAGAACCAGTGCTGAAAAAAATCTAAAACCTTGGGGTGAGAGGAAGGTGAGACACCTGTGAGTCAGGGGGAGGAAGAAAAGCAGAGGAGAACAAAGAGGCTCGAGGAGGGAAAGTGAAAAAAGGAGAGCGTTTGAGAACTGATCCCTGGAGCAGTTAAAAACCTCCTCTACTGTCTCCTGCATTCAGCTCTCCAGGCTTCTCATCCATCAGGGTTCAATTACTCACCGTCGACTCACTCCCACCCTTTGAAGATGGACTGAAAGAATGTTAATGTTTGTCACAAGTGTTTGTTTTAGACCAAGGGTGGGGAAGGCCAGCCTCTGGGCCGTATGCAGCCTGTGAGGAAATTCAGAAATCTAAAAAAAGCAAGTCAGCTTGAGGACAAGTAATTAAAAAACAAAACCAGTGTGCCTCAGTTTATGGAGACAAGTACGCGGGCTAATCTCAAGCGTATTACAGCTTTGAACATGGTAAACTGGATGAACTGCAAGGACTAATAGCTAATAGCAGAGGAAACTGAAACTGCATTCAGAAGGAGAATTTGTGAAGCAGTGCCTTGTTGCTGTTAAAAAAATGTAATAGCCTTTGACATGAAAAAGGTTCCCCACACCTGTTTTAGACAGATATCCCAAACCACTATTTGACTGTTTTTGTTTTGGATTGTTATTTTGTTTTCTGCTAATGAGAATTAATTTCTGTTGGAGAGCAGTCATGATTTTACTCAACCATCAGTGGTGCTTTTTACTAAAAAATAGTAAACTCCATCAATTTCCATTTATTTTATCTTTGTATGAGGGACACTGACACAAACTCAGAGTAATCGTGGTGGTCATGTGTTTCTTTTTATGACAGCAGTCAATGTAACAACTGAACAATTATTTGAACTGTACATTGAACACTAATCCACAAAGTGTGCAATGCCTCTGACTTCTGTTGTGATCTGGAGCTACATAGAAGGTGAAATTAAATAAAATTGTGCACCCCAACACCCCCCCACCCCCAGTATAATGGTTAGGGGAAACACTGATGTTGAAATAAACTAGTAGGCACTAGACTCCTCTTTTAGTCAGCAGTACAAAATACACATGTATTGGAAACCTTGAAACCTGCTTTAGATCTTCCTTTTTAATTTGTTTTTCAATGTCCTGAGTACTTGAACATTTCCAGGAAACGCCTCATTTCCCTCTTCATGTTCCCTGCAGGACAGTGCATCTGCTGCAGATGATACCCAGAGCAGTGACCAAGCTGCCTGCAAACACGCTGAGGTGACGGAGTCAAACACCAGGCAGGGAAAGAACAGGAAGCAGAAAGAAAAAGTAGGTCCCTGAAGCAGGGGTGGATGAAATGAGCTAAAATATATATCACAGTATTGATGGTGAAGAAACTGGTTTACCAACCTCCCCTCCCCTGGCGTCACTTCATTTTGACAAACACTGTTATCCATGCAGATGTTCTTTGAAAGAGAGAGAAGCTAATGGTTGCTAGTCAAGGTTCTGGACAGGGGAAATGATGATTAGCGCTCTCCCCTTCATACATGTATGCGGTGGAATAATCGCTAACCTCAGGTGCTGTTGATGTTTCAGCCGTCCTTGTCTGACCCCCTCCGCCGCAGAGAGACCAGGCACAGCGAAGCCTTTCACAAGAGGAAAGACAAACTGCGAGGAGCTGCCCTTCATGCATCCATCCCTCCACACAACTATAAAGCCTATCAGCTCTACACACTGTACCGCAACAAGGATGGCAAGATCATGCAGGTCACAGCACAAACACGTGATGATGGGTGGTTTTGGGACACAGCCTGCACATGCATGCAAAATAATACTAAAAAAGGCCTCAGGGAGAAAATTCTTGTAATTTCTTGATATTTTAAACTCCTTTGACTAATCTTTGCTGTAGACAGATGAAAAAAGGTTGCCGTAATAATTAAACTTGACTGGAGAGGAAAATATGAATTTGAGGGCCTTTGAAGGAAAGAGAAAGTGTGAAAATACATTTGTTGTCTTGGTAGTGAAGGCTCTGAACAGACTGACAGATCCTCTAAACTGACACTAAATGTGTCTTTTCATTTTATGCCATATTCTTTGCTGCTGTCACAGTGTTTTAATTGGCTGAACTATTACTGAAATTTTGACCATTATTAAGACCCTCCCTGTGCCTTGGTATGTGACCCTGTGTACTTGCTGCATATTTTACCGCTGTGTCTTTTATGTTGAATATGTCTCTGCTGCAGTCTACATGATGAATCAGCTTCATCTTGCTGAAACTTAAGATATCGTTAGTGTCCCTTTTTTCTTCTTCTTTTACCAGCACAAAGCCTGACTGTGATAAATGTGGTAAATATGGACAAACACTATTTGGCAATTCAGTAAAAAAACAGAAACACTGTGGAAAGACTGAATACTTGCATAAGTTTTAGCTGTTTAAGCTCGTTGGACATGTTCGCTGTGTGCGCTGTTGTCTTATTGTCCACGGGGTGTTGCAGGCTCCTTTGAACGGCTGCCGCTGTGAACCTCTCATCAATAAACTGGAGAACCAGCTAGAGGCCACGAAGGAGGAGATGAAGACTGAGATCCACACTGTCCAGGACCTGATGAACAGTAAGATCGGCCAGCTGGACCGCAAGAACAAACACCAGGTAACATACACACACAGTATAACACAGCAGAAAAGCTGACTGGTACTTAATTTTTTTGTTTTGTTTAAACTACTGCCTTGTTTTGGTGAGGTCGCATCCAGAGAGGTCAGAGGTGAAGTCAAGCCAGTTTCCCTCACTTTGCACATCTAGAGATACCTGTGACACCTTGCAAATAGCTCAAGAAAAGGGAACTCATGATGACGTAATGCAACATTTACTATACTGTAGTGATGTGTTTCGCCCTTAACATCAGGTTTCCCTCTTTTGTCCCCTGTAAGGAGCTTTATGGTTAAAATCAGGAAGGACTTGCCGTACACATTTCTGACAGCTCTTCCTTGCCCATATGTAGCTTCTCTCTGAGAGTAAAGGTGCAGGTGCAAAGGCGGAGAGGATCATGAAGAATTCATAATTTTTATTTAATTCTTATTTCACACTTTTTGCATCTGAGGCTTCCCTGTTTACTAGCTATATTTATTATTTATGTAACACTGGTTTATGTAAATATTTACACTTAATGACAAATGAAATTAATATTTACTCATGCATTTAATTTTTAATTGTAATTTGTACTTTGTCAGTCTTTGTCACTCTTAGTTGTAGCACCTGTGCACAACAACCTTTTTTTTTGGGGGGGGGGGGGGGTCTGTTACCTGTCTGTTACCTGTTTGGAACATTCGGTGCTGTACCAGGCACAATACATGCACTCACAGTACGTGAGATGCTTCAGATAAAAGCTTCCATCTCACAGCACACAGTCACTGACGCATGCACTCTGAGCGTCACTGCTGCCTCAGAAAATACAAGCGTGGATGGAGACAGGAATGATCAACAAGATAAGAACAATAACAGAAGCAGCTGTGTGGCCTGAAGTTAAACGCAAGAGAGGATCATGGGAAGTTAAACAATTCTGCAAAAAAGATGTTTACAGCTGACTGACAAAACACTGTGAGCTGGAACGAGGCATGATCATAATCATGCAGCTAAGTACTTGTATATGGAACAGATGTCAAACATTCCACACATGCTGTAGGTAACGTTATGAAACCATGGACATTAATGTCCTGTTATAACAGCCTCCACCTGGTTGCAGGGATTCACTCCCATTCAGACACAGCAGCAGCAGTGAGGTCCAACACTTGGCTGATAAGGCGTGGCTCACAGCTGGCATTACAGTTCATCCTGAAGTTGTTGGATGGGGTTGAGGTCAGGGTTCAGTGGAGACCAGTCAAGTTCGCAGCAAACTGGGAAAACCGTTTCTTCGTGGAGCTGGCTTTGTGCACAGAGACACTGACATGTTCAAACAGGAGAGGGACAAACACACACTTTCTAAAACAGTTGAGTAAAAATGCAACACAACTAGAGGAAATGTACAAGTGAACAACTTAACAAAGCAGAGCTTCCTGTCATCCCTGCAGATCCGAGCTCTTGATAAGATGACGGTGGAGAGAGTGTCAGCAGAGAGGAGCGAGTGTCTGCAGAGGATCGAGCAGCGGGCCCTGCAGGAGAGACTGGAGGCAGAGAAGAGACAGGTAACACTAACAACCAGCACAGCTGACCCGGAGTCAGACCGTGTGTGCATCATCACCGAGGGGACTGAAGTCAACACAGAATGCACCACACATTGTTCTACTGATTTTAAAATGCATTTGGTTTGGTTTGAGATTTATACCAACTTTCAATCACACCAAATAAGACAAGTAGGAATAAAGTAAATGAATGTGGCAACTAGTCCCAGTTGCCAATTCATGGGTTCAAGCTGTTTTGGTTTAAGAGAAGGAACCAGCCCAGTCTCCTAAAATTAAAGCTGCAGGGGGCAACTAGCAGGTTTCGGGCTCCACAAAGGTGAGCTAAGTAATGTCAGCTAGTTTGATTCTGTTTAAACAAGGAGTGACACCAACCACACACTGTCATCACAAAGGCTGCAGCGCTGCAGTTGTCCCAGCAATTAAAGCGTATCAGGGCCAACAAGGCTGCTGGCCCTGATGATATTCATCCCTGCACCCTAAAAGTTTGTGCTGATCAGCTGTGCTCTGTCCTTACCTCACTGTTCTCCTTGTCGCTGTCATCTACTAAGATTCCGGCTATGTGGAAAACTTCTTACATTGTTCCCATTCCTAAGAAAGCCAATGTGTTATGTGACCTTGCTAACCTGAGACCAATAGCCCTTACATCTCATATCATGAAGTGTTTTGAGAGAGTGGTGCTGCATCACCTCACTAGGCAGGTGTCTGGTTTTTTGGATCCTTTACAGTTTGCCTATAGAAGCGGTGTGGGAGTAGACATTCACAGTCACCTCGACACCACAGCCAGTTCTGTCAGGATCCTGTTTTTTGATTTTTCAAGTGCTTTTAATACAATACAGCCACACATTTTAGCTGATAAATTAAGTCATTTTAAATTGCATAACAAAACCATTGCCAGGCTTTTAGACTCATCCCCAGTATGTCAGGCTTGACAAAGCTTCAGACATCATTTTAACCAATACAGGAGCTCCACAGGGGACAGTTTTATTTCCTTTTTTATTTTCACTTTATACAGCTGATTACAGACATAGTCAGCCATTCTGTCTAATACAGAAGTTTTCAGACGACACTGCACTTGTGAGTCTGCTTAAGCGTGGCAATGACCTGGCCTACAAAAAAGAGGCACACTCATTTGCCAAATGGTGCAATACAAATTTTTTACAGCTGAATGAAACAAAAGAGCTCATCATTGATTTTAGGAAGAAGAGAGAGGAGGCTGTCCCAGTGACAACAATAATCAAAAAATAGAAATTATGGAGTCCTACAAATATCTTGGTGTCCATTTGGACAGTAAGCTCAACTGGAAGGAAAACACTGGGTCTTATTGAGGAAGGCTCAGTCTAGGCTTTTCTTTCTGAGGAAACTTAGATCCTTTGACATCAGCCCAAGGCTGCTGGGCATCCTCTACCAGGGCATCCTGGCTAGTGTCTTATTTTATGCTGTTCTGTGCTGGGGAGGCAGCATATCTATCGATGACAAGAACAGGATTAATAAGATGATCAAGAGGGCTGGCTCACTGATTGGTTTTAACCCAGACAAGCTTGAGGTAATAGTGGAGAAGAGAACAAGGTCCAAGCTGAAAACAGTCCTTCTCTACAAAAAGCACCCACTCCATAATACATTGAAGGAGCTCAAAAGCTCATTTAGTGAGCGGTTAGTGATGCCTCAGTGCTCTACTGAACGACTCAGACGCTCCTTTGTTCCTGCAGCAGTCAGATTTTTTAACAACAATCACTAACTACTGGTTGTTTGTTGTTTTTTTTAACCTTCTGGAGGTGTATATTTATTTATTTATCCTTGCCTGTATCAATTTAATTCACTTGTTTTGAGTACTCTGTCGTATGAAGTATGCAATCATGTTGATTCAGCTGTTTTTGTGCAGTGGTATGAAATTGTTTGTATTGTTTGTTAAGTGGATGTCTGTGTTTTTTATCGGGTGGCAAAGCAGTTTCTCCTTGGGGATCAATAAAGTTATCTATCTATCTATCTATCTATCTATCTATCTATCTATCTATCTATCTATCTATCTATCTATCTATCTATCTATCTATCTATCTGTCTGTCTGTCTGTCTGTCTGTCTGTCTGTCTGTCTGTCTGTCTGTCTGTCTGTCTGTCTGTCTGTCTAAGATTTTGGCTAATGTTTGTCCTGAGAGCATTCACACCATTGGTGAAATTCTCTCTGCTGGGTTTTGAGATACAACACTGAGGACTCACTGCAGTCAGCCCTGAATAATCTGTTACTTTAAACATTTATTAGCGAGCAGACAGGAAATGAGGGGGGTCAGGGACATGCAACAAAGGTCCCAAATGGTGGACGCAAACCAGGGACTGTGTGGTAATATATGATATGCATTCCAACCATGAGGACACCCTGAGTGCTGAAGAATCACACTTTTTTCAACATGTTAGGGACCATTCTTGAGACCATTTCTTTAAGCTTTACACAGAACTGCTGAGAATGTCAGTGATCTTAAGTCCACAACTGTTGCTCCTCTCACTGGATGTGCCGTAAAGTAAAGTAAGAAGCTCTTCTGTGTGGGTGTATCTTCCCTTTAAGCAGGCGTCCCTGGTCAGTGAGCTGAAGAGCTGGTGTCTGTCCAAGCTGCAGAACATGGAGGTTCGCTTCACAGGAGACCCCAGCAGCACCAAGCTGCAGCGCTCCTCCTCTGTGGTCGAGGGCCTGAATGAAGCCAATGGAGCTGACCTCACTGTGCTGCCGTCTGGCCAGGAAGGCAGCTCCCAGTGCCTAGAGCTCCATAACAGCCCTGCTCTCCTGGACTTTGGCCAGGGGGAGCCCATCGTGGCAGAAGGGGGGTCAGCTAACCACTACTTTGTGGTTCATGTGGAGACCTCTCCAGGTAACGCTTCAACAAACAGCTCACCCAACCAAATGTGTCAATGTAAACATACACTGACACAAGCTCACAGCAGCCACATTGACTTACAGCCGGGAAAGGAAAGCTACAACGGACAGTTAGCCCAATATGTCAGATATGACTGGTTGATAGTTAAATGAAATAAAAGCAGGAATTTGTCTTGATTCACTAAATATTTGTTATTCATTTTCTTAACTGGATGATATCTGTAAAAAAAACCAAAACAAAACAAAACAAACAAACAGAAAAAACTGACTGTAACTACATTCACATGTATTACGTCTTGCTGGTCCTGCACAGAAGACTAACGCATACAAATATTTAGAAAGAGTATTACTATATACGCCTGCTAGTTATGACACTATATTTTAGATTTAGCTGGTTCATAGCACCATAATTGTAAAAGCTTTTAGTGTCAGTTATTTATTTGAAACAGGTTTACGATGTTTATAAAAAGAAAAATCTAAAATAATTCTATGAGGACAGGACAGGATTGGGCCAGCGATGGTCTTCATGGAAATGAGAAGTTACGAGCGCACCTGTATTTAAAGATGCAACGACACGTCACACATCATCAGTGCATTAGGTCGTTAATAATCAACATGTGAGCAGTCATTCATTGACGAGGAGTGATCACAGCAGGCTGTGAATGTCACATCAGCGTTACTTTACCAGTACAGCATTAAATGCATGCATACCGACATGACACAAATATAAAAATATGTTACGTTATGTCGAGTTATATTCATACATTCATTGTACATTTGAGCAGAAGAGAGAAGGAAAGAAAGTAAACCTTGATAAACATGACTCACTTCCTGAAACCAGTTACTTGTATCTCAGTTCCCACCACCCACAGAAATCCCCAGGGTGCAGCAACCAACCACCACAATGGCACCACTAAACAAACAAAACCTGTTCCAATCATTGTGGAGCCTGCCAACAGCGCCCCCATGTGGACTTCCAAACAGGCACAGGGATCCAGGTTCAAAGCTGCTCACACGGTCATCAGTCTTCATTCACATGAAGACTAAATAAAATCAATACTCCATCTGTACACACACCAAGACACAGTTGATACATGATACAAATTCATTCATATGTGAAGTAAGGCAAACGAGAAGTAGTTATAATTACAAGAGTAATTACTATAGTAATCCATACAAAATCAAGTCAAAGCTGTCATCACAGCACTGCACCGTTACCTGAGGAAGAGCATGAGCAACACATTGTGTGACAATACTGTCAATAAACAGATCAACGAAAAAGATTAGCATAAATCTGTACTAAGGGTAATTGTTGCATTCTTCTTCCTCTGAGAATGATTTTATTATTTCTGCAGGGGACACAGGTGTACAGTATGTGATCAACATCACATGTTTCAAGTATTATTTTTCTCTCGGGACCCTTAGCCAGAGGAAAACAGCACCACTGAAATTTGGACTCAGTGTGTCTGTGGCATGCTATTAATGCTTCAGCGTCATGCTGCCAATGAGCAGAATGGCTTGCTCAATAAAGAACATTCGCTGTGCATGTGTGTAGTAACTGAATTTCTTTTGAACATGTGACAGATGGTGATAAGGCACAGAATGCTGACGTCACCTCTCCTGCAGCAGGCAAGAGCCCGATGTCATCAGTCCAGGTGGTTCGACCGAAGGAGCGGTCAGTGATCTGTGCTGACACCCAGAGGAAGAACCAGGACCCAGACATGGTGGAGTACGGGGCGAGAGGGCCCAGGAATGACAGAGGCAGCAGCCTTTCTCCAGCCACAGAGCGCCGCTGCAGCGGCAGGACTGACGCCGGACTCACCGACAGGGAGCGAGGCCGGGAGAGAGGGAAGCACCGCAAAAAGCATTCCCAGGGCAGGACTAAATCCAGGGGGGCCGCAGGAGTCAGGACTCTGGAGGTCTTTGGGGACCAGCCAAGTGAACCGTCCTTCGCTCAAGAGAGGGACAACATGCACGCTCTGGAGGTGACCCAGTACTTCTTCGAGGCAGTGTCGACGCAGATGGAGCGCTGGTATGAGAGGAAGGTGCAGGAGGCTCGCTGGCAGGCCAATCAGAGGGCTCAGGCCGACAGAGCCGCGCTGGTCGAGAGGATCACTTACCTGGAGGACGAGCTGCGCATGATGAGGACAAACAGACATGATGACTGCTAACAGACACCTCATGAAAAAAACAGTCATGATGTGGATTTACGTTCTGTTCCTGAACAGCCAGAGCTACCAGATAAACGACAGGCATTCAGTCTGAATCCCACCACGGAATACAGCTCCCTGTTGGTCGACATGGTAGCGCTGGACTGAGATAGTACTGTAGTAATAAGGGCAGCTATCGTGCACTGTGTGTTGTAAATAAACCAGTAGATGTAAAGCTAGCTGACAGACTGATCTCATGTGCCATTTACAGGATAGACACACTGCATCACTTCAAACACCAGCATGATGTGCAGTGTGTACACACACGTCAACACACTATAAGCCCAACCATATTGGTTTCATATTGGCCATAACGGATCAGCACAGTGCTATCATTGATCATAGTGAAAGCTGTCTGGATGGAGGGAATTGCAGTATAATAAGCTTTTGTTGGTATATGCATGCTGGAATCAGCCCTGTGACTCCACAGCAACAACCTACTGCTCATTGACGAGGAAGTCACTGACACTACTGAAGGTTCTTGTTTTTGTTTAAGAGTGTGGATGTGCATGGTATGGTATGATTTGTGTGGAGGCTGGAGTATACAGTGTTTAAAATATCATTAGTTTATGAACTGATTTAATTAGAAAAAAACATAAATTATTGACAATATCCTCCTAAATTAAACTTTTCATTTGCCTCCTGCTTTAAAGGACCAGTATGTTTTAATTAGTGTACAATCACCTGAAAATAAGAATAAATAAGGAAATAAGGAGCAGGTCCTCTTCCATGGAGTCTGCCATGTTGCACTGCCATGTTTCTACAGTAGCTCAGAATGGACAAACCAAACACTGGCTCTAGAGAGGGCCTTTCACGGCCACTGTAGGTTCTCTTACAGGAGAGGGTGAGGCCAGGTGTGTTCATTAGATTAAAATCTGCAACCTCTTTGTTAGAAACCCTGAAATCCTCCACACTGGTCTTTTAATATACAGTTATCATTTCATGACCCCTTTGAGGACGTGCAAGCAGTGTGCCGCCTAAAAATAAACAAAGGTACACTGAGCCACCCCTTGGAGGCTTGGAGACTAAAGGAGCATTTAAAATGTTTCCTTCAGTTAGAACTAAAATTACATTTTAAAAAGCCTCTGACACTGACTGCAAACAGAGCTGATGTCAGTACATAAACACTGAGTGTGTAATTATTCCAGTGGCACACTCCAGACTTGACATTTGAAACTACAAGCCTATGAGTAACTGCTGCAACCGTTTAAGATAAAAAAAAAAAAAAAAGACCTGTCACATAAATATAGCTCAGTCAAAGGATGCCTAATCTGCTCCCACACATCCATCCTCCCACTGCCATCAGCATCAGCTTTCTGGAGGCCCTCAGTGGCTCAGTTTGCAGAGGATAGTAGCTGTATATTAACCCCAGTGTCTTGGTGTGTGTGAGTGAAATAAAGTGTTTACAATCCATTGAACTGGACAGTAAAAGGTGAAAATGCTCTGCAGGCTGGCTTTCACACATAAACAGACTGTATGTGTCTGTCATTCTTCCTGCTCCAGGCTGAACCAGCCAAGGTTCTACAGCCAACACTAGAGCTGCAAGAGTTTACCAATTAATGGATTGAAATAACATTAACCAATGTGAGGATTTGCTTATTTTCTCCTTTTGAAATCATTTTCTTAAGTTTCACAGACCAAACGGTCAATTAAGAAAAAAATCAGCAGAGAAATTAGGAATGAAATTCCCCATGGGTTGCAGCCCTGGTAAACACAATGTGAGCCATGTCCTGATCCTGAACTATGACTGCCTGTCACCTCTCCCAGAATGTCAGCACCCTGCCAATCTTGCCTACCTGTAAAGGACAACGATGACATAAAATATGAATTCTGTCTGTTGCATGAAGAAAGCTCAGAACTGTGTTGCAGTATTACTGTCTGTCTGACGTAGTGACGTGTTATTATAGTCTGGATATGAATAATGGAATCTGTATGATGATGCCAGAAAACATTTTTGTATTTAAAAGAAATATTCTACATCTGTGTGTGTTTTTTTAGTTCCTGTTTAATATAAACAATACATTCAATATACAGAAAAAGTCTGGAAGATGGACTCAGTCAGTTTCCATGGTGATGGAAAAATCACAGGATGGTTTCCAGACTGATGCCCTCAAGTAAGCTCCATCAATCCATCCATGAAAAGGTGTCCAGCCAAAGACAGGTTTCAATACATTCTGCATTATTCACTTAACAATGACACTAACTGATCAGAGGTTTCCCTCTCCACGCTGCCTCCACCAATCACATCATAGCTGGTCCAGATCAATCCATAGTCCACAGCAGCTCACAGTATTTAACTCCTGGCCAACGCCAAAGACTTCTGCAGCTCCTCGAGGTGGTTGTTAGCTTGTGTGACCATCATGCGGATGGCATCCTGAAAGAATAACAAGAGGACAAATGGTAGTAATGGACAGAGCAGATGATGCAGGGAAAATAAGTCCAATGTCACCACACACATTTGATCTCATAGGTCCATAATACTCCTGCTCTCAGTGTCATCAGCTCTTCGCTCTAACACACACATGGCATAGCAGTTCTGGGTGACCTGGCTATGGAATGCAAAGGCAAACACATCCATCTCCTTACCTGGTCTGTGGCATTTTTATTCCTCTTGAACTCGTCTCTCGCCCAGTCTCTGAGGTACTTCCTGTCTCCCTCGTCTGGTACCTGCCTTATGGTCCTCAGCATGTTTCTGTAAATCCCTAAAATCTTCTGTCTCTGTAAAAACTGACAAAGAATCAGCAGAACAGTTAAAAACGAATTTCTTTATGAAAGATCTAAAATTTGGACCAAGATATTGATTTGATTACTGATGGTTCCAGAGGCTGACTATGAGGAGAATATTCACATTCAATGCATCATTGCATGCTGTGCAATGATGCATTGAAACTTCAATTCCAAAATTACAAATAGCATCAACTCTTTGCATACCACCTCAGGATTCACCTGGAATGATTCTCCATTAACCCATAACACAATAAACACGTTAAACATTATTAATACTAATACTAATATTAATACTTTTGGCTAACGTTGCTAATTTCGGCATAAAATGGATACAAGCCTGGACACGCGCGCGCGCGCGCGCACACACACACACACACACACACACACACACACACACACACACACTCACACACAGCTTGCTAACCCTCGTAGACCTAAGCTAACGTTAGCTTAAGTTCAGGTAAAACAGCAGATAAACACACAACGGTGACCGCGTAACTGATTAAATGTTTAACCCGATTTCTTCACTGGACACCGAACAGAGCTGCAAGTCTTCCTTGAACCGTAAAAACGCTTCTAAAGTCTAGTAACACTTATATACAGACGTACCGATAGCTAACAACCCAGAACAGTTAGCAACGCACCACGGGCGTAAGTTAGTCAACCTGTCCACCTTACTGATACAGTCATATTCCCATTGATGTAACTTTATTTTATGTATTTACCTGCTTTAAAGAAAGTGCTGCATGAGGTAATCGCGTCACTGCCATGTTTGACAGCTCGACAAGGACACACTGGCTCCTGAACATACATAAAACGTTACACACCTACCAGGCGCTGTGCGTCAACGTAGCCGCCATATTGGTGCGGGTAAGCCACACCTCCTAATGTACGTATGTCCATCGGTGTAGGAAGTCTGTCCCCAATGAAACTTCTGGACTTCTGGGTAATTTCATCAGGTATCGAGGCTAAAGTAGAGTCAGTTACAGTAGAACCAACAGTTCTTACAGATCACAATGCAGTAACCATCAGAATAGATATGGGGGTAAGAAAACACAACTTTAACAGAGATTACTGGAAATTAAACAAGACACTGTTACAGAATAAAGAATTTCAAAGAGAAACTCAAAAAATAATAGATAAACACTGGAAACAAGCCAGATTTCTAGAACAAACAAAGAGAGAATCTCAAATGGTCACAAAAATCATAAAATTATTAGGTAAAATAAATCTGTCTGAAGAAGAAATGAAAGATCTGACGGCTGCACAAGCTGAACTAGACAAAATATGTGAAATATGTTAAGTATTTCTTTAACTTAGAAAAAAGAAATTATGAACAGTCATCTGGGCAAACTCAGAATTAATGATGCAATATGTGATAATGAAAAGGAAATCTCACAATATGTGGCCAAGTTCTATGAAACACTGTTCAGTGCTGACTTATAGTCCAAGATAATATTGATGTGCTCCTAAAAGGCTTAGAAGCAGGTGTTAAAAAAATTGAAGATAACTTTAAGTTGATCATATAAATCACCTGGAAATGACGGGTTAATAGGAGAATTCTATAAATATCATAGAAAGACATAGGCCCCATTTGAGCAGCAATGTTTGAAGAAGCCTTAGAAAAAGAGGAGTTACCTCCAACCCTGAAACAAAGGCTAATTAAACTAATTCCAAAACCAAACAAGGACTTAGCATTGAGAATTAGAGACCGATCAGTCTACTGAATAGTGATGCCAAAATATTTGCATCAATTTTTGCCAAAAGACTAAAACTTGGATTAAATGACACTAGTGATGAAGAGCAATCAGCAGCAGTGTTGGGAAAGTTCACTTTCTACATGAACTAGTTCAAAGTTCAGTTCACAAATTTTAAATTGAACTAGTTCAGTTCATAGTTCATAATTCAAAATTTTGAACTAAGTTCACCGTTCCAAAAATGAACTAGTTCATATTCTTTTTTTCCATTTGTTGCTGTGAGCCATTATTTTTTCAAAATTATTGCCACAGCCCATATAGAACCACAGAAAGCAATTATTTTATCAGTTTTAACATGTAACTATGCGTCAGATTTCATCTGCATATCCAATTTTGAATCGTTATCTAACCAGGGTTTACATTAGCATTGAGGGGACAGCATTTCCCCATTGCTGCTTTAACGCTTTGTTACTGTCCACTCAGTCCACACTAGTAGCAGCTGCAGCTTTCACCCCATGTGACTGAAGTGCGGATTTTCTTTCTGAAAGCCGGCGGGCAAAGTTTGCACAGAAATGTAAGATTTTTCCCATCCTCACCGACCTTGTCATAAAACTCGTTTAAGTGATCAAACGACGCCTCCTTGCTGCTTTTTGTTTTGATGACGCATGCGGCGGTGCGACACTGGTGGCTGCTGTTGCCACATTGGGTGTTTTGGCCTGTTTTTAGCCAGGTTTTCGCCTGGAAGGCTCTATAGAAATCTGGCACGAACGGAGTTAAACTGAGAGCGTGCCGTTCACAGACACCAGAATGAACGAGTTCACAGTAACGTTCATCAGGCAGTAATACAGTACGTTCAGTTCACGTTCACCAAAATATGAACGCGTTCAGTGAACTCCTTCAGGGACAACACTGGCAATCGGGATTTATGTCTGGAAGGAACATAATCAATAACATAAGATTAATATTGGACATGATTGATTATAATCATTATATTCCTGATGAAAGCCTTATTTTGTTTGTTGATTTCTATAAAGCATTTGATACAATCAGTCACCAGTTTATGATTAGAACTATTACATTTTTTGGATTTGGAGAAAAGTTCCAAAAAGTAGTAAAAACTTTATATAAAGGATGCAACAGCTCAGTAAAACTATCATGTGGTACAACCCCCAGATTCTGTATTTAACCGTGGAATTAAAATTTGTTTTGGTTGCACAGGTCATGGCTGTACATATAAAAAAGAATCCATTTAAAGGTATAAACGCTTTAGGCAGAGAATTTAAATGAGCTCAATAGCAGATGATACAACAATATTTTTAAAGGATAAATATGAAGTATTTAAAGCAATCAGCTGTATTGATGAATTTTAAACTGTATCAGGTATAAGAATGGATTTAAATAAATCTGTGCTATTGCCAATCAAAGAAAGTGATCTGTCAGACCTGGATGGTATTCCTGTGAAGAACACGGTCATTTATTTAGGCGTGGTTGTTCATAAAAACGAAAATGATTGCTGCAATTTAAATTTTAACCCAATAACACAACAAATAGCCAAGAGGCTTAATATGTGGTTGGTGAGAGACCTGTCACTGAGTGGTAGAGTTCTTCTTTCTAAAGCTGAAGGTATATCCAGATCCGTATATCTGTCCCTGTCTCTGGAAGTGCCCCCAGCAATCTACAAAAGCTTAGATCAGACTGTATTTAACTTTATATGGAGGAACAGATGTCACTACATAAAGAAACAAATTTTATGTAAGCCTAAAAGTAAAGGAGGCATGGAGGTGTTAAGTTTTGAAATGCTAAACACCACTTTCAAAGTGCAGTGGTTAGCAAACCTAATTAGACAACATCTGGAATATTTTTCCTAAATCTGTATTTAATGATGTTGATGGAATCCATTTTTATTGAAATGTAGTTACAAAATAGAAAAACTATCGGTTAAACTGTCAGACTTTCATAAACAAGCTTTACTTGCCTGGAAACTGATTTAGAAGCTTCTCACAGCTTCTCACCAACTAATCTTTACATTTGGAATAATGAAAATATTCTCTATAAAAAATAAATTGTTATTTTACAGGAAGTGGTTTGATCATGGGATATTATATGTTAAACAACTTGTTAATGATGGAGGACAGTTAATCTCTTACCAAGAATTTATGAATAAGTTTGTTTCCAGTCGCACCCAAACAGTTTGCAGTAGTGTTTGATGCTGTACCAGGGGGTCTGCTGCAGCTCCTCAGAAGCTCAGGAACTTAGGATTTTATTTTTCCTACTGCTGGATCCTTTAATAGCGAAATCGATATAACAAAGAGGAGATGCTCAAACAAATATATTAGAAATTGTATTCAAACCACAACTTTACCTTTAGGACAATCTTTTTGGAACTCGTTTTATGGAGAAATTAACTGGCAGAGAGCATGGATGGTTGGTGAGTTTTGTTTAAACAATAACGTTAAAGAAGTTTCATTTATCCAACACAAAAAATACTGGCAAGGTTTAATATTGACATTGATTTGTTATGTAAATTTTGTGGGAATGAAGAGGAAACAGTTCACCATTTGTTTTATCAATGTGAATTTTCAAAAGCATTTTGGACTGATGTACAGCATTACATAAGGACAATAACAGGACAAGTAATTCTTTTGCAAGAAAAGGACATTTTCATTTATTTTGAAGAAAACCTAGGCAATGATACAGTCTTTCTTGTACAACTAATCCTGATGCTTGGGAAATTCCACATTCATAAGAAAAAATGGACAGATGCCAAACCAAACGCTGACCTCTTTGTTCTGGAATTGCAGCAAAATGTCGCTACAATTGAAGACTGTAAAATAAGAAAGCTGTCAGAACAAACCATGTGCTTCAGACTATCAATATTCATCCCAGTTAATGAGGTATGTGTACACCCTCACTGGTAAACCCTGGCAATACTGGTTGTAATATTGTGCTCCTGCATTGCTGGCATTTTCTTTTGTTTTGCTGAGCTGTTTCTTTTTTTTTTTCTTTTCTTTTTTTTTTTCCTGGGGTCTTTGTGTTTGTTTGTTTGTTTGTTTATATATCTGTATTGGATGTGATCTGTAGCGGTGTCAATAATAATACAAAACAACAACAACAACAATGAAACTCATCAGAGCCTGCTCAATTTTCAACAAGTTTCCACACAAGTAGCATTTAGCTACACTACAGCAGGCATCATGAAGTGTAAAAAAAAAAGGTAAATATAAATAACTATAAAGAATAGTTAAATAGCTGCATGATTTTGTCGCATGATGTGCACGCCTGTCCTGGATATGCTGACCTGGTCCATGTTTCCACATAATGTCCGACTTGTTGTAGGCTGTGTTTCTATTGTGTTGATAGGTTAATTAGAAAACGTTAAATGAAATGATGTAGATATAAGTTCAATTAGGTTGATTTCTAAAGTTTTTCATAAATAGCCAAATTAGAATAAACACCAGTTATTAATTTTCGGTAAACATTTCATTACCATGGTGAGATTGTAATCTAAACGTGTATGACGAGACGTGAATTTAAAGTGCTGTGAAAATATAAATGCTACACATGCATCTGTTAAAGGAAGGGTAGACAACCTCTATTTTATCCATGTATTCCTCTAATAAAAATGTTCCTTATTTTTCTATAAGCTATAATTTAGTACTAGGAAAATTATCTTATAAGATTCAGCACATAAAATACTGCAAAACAATGTCTCATCTGTGAAATGTTTTTTGTTGTTGTTTGTTCTTGCATTTCCTTCATCACACCATCCAAAAGCAGCACTGAAGTGTGGCATTATCTTTTCTTTGAATGGCTCAGAGCACCGCTATAAGATGGCGGCGGCGGAGACGCTTTTCTCAAACCGGAAGCGGCCTGCGCGAGCAGCAAGCCTCCCTGCGGATGTTGTGATAAAGTTATACCAGCCAATATAGTGTTTGTCTCCATCTGGTGGAGCGGAGGACAGCCTGTGACCCTCTCACAGCAGACGTTTCGGCACGTCAGAGCTGGAGCATGAATTCGGGGATCTATTTGGGTTTAGCAGGGTTTAGCAGGGTTCTCGTGCTGCACATGCATGGAACATTTAACGTAACTCAACACGACTGTTGTTAATTACACCTGTCCTTTTCCTAGTACTTGCTCCATCCCATCCATGGGAACTACAAGATGTAAGTCCTCCGATATAATACATAATAATCATCTGTGCCCTGATGATGAAACTAAAATATTTGAACGGAGCACACAAACTGCTGCCAACACTGAGCGATGGCTTTACAAATGTAGAACGCACAACTGAATATTCACCATCTTAATTTTGCTTCATTTTTTTGTGTTTGCAGAGAGCCTAGCTTTTTCTCCCTTTCCAAATAAAACTAACTTTATTACTTGAATCTAAAAATTATTAAAATTGGCAACATATTTGCCACATTTAACAGTTAAAGGATTTTCTTGCAAGGTCAAACACAAATTTCTGCTCTGAAAAGACAAGCACAGACCAACCTTGTAAACGGTTTATTGTCAGGATCATTCATGTCAGGGTTTAACAGATGGATACGATGTAACAACCTCTTAAATATGACCGACGTCTGCTTACATGTAAGTCCACATTACAAAACACAGAGGTGATAATAAACATTTCAACGCACATTTCATCAACACCGACTCTTATTGGACTCAGTGAGGAGTTCTGAGCTCTGGTTTAGCAGAAGTCACACAGTTCGGATGGAAGATGAACACAGCAGATATGCATCTTTAAACCACTAAAATGGGTTTTACTGGGGCATTTATCAAAACTGGAATCTGCAGTCCCTGTGCTTCAAAGTGCATGAGAGCTGATTTTCTACAACCCTGACAGAGCTGTGACCGAGCCTCTGATCCATCAGCCCGTCAGCTCATTCAGGCGTGAAGTGACATGCAGTACTGTTCTCCTCTCCAAGGCACATTATGAAGTTCCTTTGAATGTCAGTCACGACCACACCACCATGCTACTGTTCTGCTAAGGTTCTGCTAAAACACAATCCAAAAGCTCTGCACGGTCAGCTCTGTACATCTGTCGTCGTGTCCACACTGGAGATGAATGATGACGTCGTAACACTGACTAAAACATCCACACAGACATGATTTTGGGCTTATAATACAGTTGGGACAGAGGTATTTACTGACTCTTCACTGAGGTGTTTCACACGCAAGGGATCACATTTTTGTTTCTATCATTTCCTCTCAAACGTGCAAGTTAAAGCAATTCTTGTTACATTACAAAAGAAACTAAGAATTCCCCTGATAACAAGGACAAAACAGCAAAGGTTGCTATCAAACTCTACTAAAATCTACAGTAAAAATAAGAAAATAAAGGCACATGTACAGCGGCAATCCGTCTTTTTTTTGTTTTTTAAGTCCCTTTTTTGAGTTGTGACAGAGGCTAGCAGCAGAGTGGCATTGTGCAGTTGGTTGCTGTCCACGCCTCCCTTCCTGTGAAAGATGGCTTCTCATTGGTCTACTGGTCAGCTGCCGTGACGAGTTCAAACCACTGTCTGAGTGCGTCACTCAGGGTCTCCGGCAAGGCGTTGACATCTCGCAGGATGACGTAGAAGGGGAAGGGGAACTCTTCCATGTAGGAGCGGATCTCTGGCAGTTCTCCTGGTCCTTTGAATATGGGCACCTTGATGTCCAGGATGGAGTCCTGCAGCACAGCACCAGGGTTTACTCACATTTTGTGTCTGGACGTTCAGAAAAGGAAAAGGTCAAGCTCTTCGTCACTTACCCGCGAGTTGGGGTTGTCAAGCACCATGAAGATGATGAACACGTTTGCGCTGCGTGCTGCGCGCACAGCAGCCATCACCCGTTCCTTCCCCTCCAGGTACAACCCCCTGCCGTCAGACACGATGACCAGCAGCTGGGCTGTCTCTGTGGAGAGAGGTCAGAGGTCAGAGGGGAACAGTGAGGGGGGTATGATAACATGTGGTAAGTCATGCAGTTAAAAAAGGTGCCAAATGGTCTGACAGCCTGCAGTGCACTCTATATGTCACTGCCACAAGGTGGGAAGTTTGCCACTGAAGGTCAAATTTGGCATTGAAAAAGGAAACACTGTCACTAAAACATTTAAATTGGAAAATGAGTGTTAGCACTGAAAACTGTTGCACTGAAAAGTATACTGACCATAAAAATGAGTTCATTTGATTTTGATAGTTTTTGTATTTTGATGCATTTTTCAGTGACAGTCTTCTGATGTTTTCTTCATGTCTGTCTTTTCAGTGACAGTTCCAGCCAATGTCAGCTGTCAGAGCTAATGATACTGACTGAGCTGGCTTCTCTCCCTTTTGACTTGGATATGTGCGGCGTGAATAATTACCTGAGTTTACAGATCCAGAAATCTGCTGTCGTGCTGCTAGAAACATATTTGTTGAGGCCTCCAAAAACTACAGAGGAGAGGCATGAAGAGAGTCAGTGTGGCAGGATCACATCATGTTTACCACAGGCCACATCACATATCCATAACAAACTCAGATCAAGAGACAAGAAAAAGGGAAACTAAACGTCTAATAAGGATATTTTTTTAATTCAGCCGTAGTACACTGAACTGTGGTTGACTTAATGGATGGCCTTCCTGTTACTTGCACCTGTAGCATGAACTGTTTGTGACTCAGTCCTCACCTGTGCTATTCTGGTCTTCTTCTGTTGGAACTGACAGAGGCGGAGGATCCGAGCTCCTGACTCATCGTTGAACTGCTGCTGGAAGGGGTGGAGCAGCTGTACCTGCTCGCCAAAGCTGGACACACGAGCAGGTGTTAAACGCCAGCCTCGCATTAAACACGTGTACACAGTGTGACAGCACAAACCGCAGATTTCAGTGTGTTCAATTTTGTGATCTGGCTCCATTAGCTAATGTACACAACATATTCTTCTTCTCTACTTTCACTGTGTCACATTGCGCATGCATCATCTTACCTGCACACAGACACCTGTCCCGCCTCCAGCAGAGTGAGAGCGTTGATGATCACTGACAGGGATTCAAACGCCAGCTGCATCACAGACACACAATTTTACAATTCAGCCAATTGGCTTTTGGCTGTGAACATGTGACAGGAAGTGCTATTGTGTGGATTTCTCTTTATTCCAAGCATGTTGAATGATTAACACTGTTTCATACTGATGCGAGTTTGTAGCGCCCCCTAGCGATGGTGGTCCACCGCGTATTGTTTCAGTTGGTGGTTAATATTATAACTTGTGCCACGTTTTGACCGGTGAAGCCGAGCTGGTGAGTTCATATGTATAATAATGTTTGTGTATGATGATTACGTAATGGGTAATGTATCTGTGGCATTAATGTAGCGATTTTGTCAGTTGATTACCTGCTTCTGTAGCCTACTACTGCTACTGACGGCAAGTTCAATGTTTATACTAGTTCATAGCATGTGTGGAGTTGCTAACGAAGAGAATAAACACCTGGAAAAGGACAGAGATTGTGTCGGAGCTGAGTATGACACGGTTTCACCAGTCAAGATACACCCCATGCGGTGGGAGTTATTAGATTAACCAAGTTAGTTTAGTAAAACCGTACAGCTATACAAGCGGTGTGTACAGTCAGATAAGAGGGCTTCCTCACCTGCTTGGAGTGGTTGTCCACCATGCTGGAGGAGTCGTCCACAGCCAGACAGATCTGGTACTCCCTCTTGCTGGGCTTGGTCCTCCTCAGCCAGATCTTGTCTTTACGGAACTGACTGGCGATGTAGGGGATCACCTTCCTCATGTTCAGACGCTTCCCTGTGCGGTAATCACCTCTGTGAACGGTGGAAAGTCACACATACCTTTAACAACATCACCATTTAAACCTTCCATTGTGACACATGAGGTGCTGAGTGTGCTGGTCCTGACTTGAGTTTGGCGGCCTGTGTGGGCTCCAGGATGAGGCGGAGCTGCTCACACAGCTGCTGGGACAGAGCTGAGGTCAGAGTCTGGTACTGGTGCCACATGGACACTGCTGCGCTCTCCTGGAACACAGACATTAGACAACATGGACTTTATGCTCATGTTCTGAGGACACCTGATTGATATACTTTAAAACATTTCTCAACAGAACTCCAGGGTCACACCCACCTCCTCCTGAGATCCTGGAGCCAGTCTGTGCCAGGCCTCCAGCTGCAGCTCCATCTCCCTCCTGATCTCCTCCGGGTCGCTCTCTGTTTTCTGCAAACACACACACACACACACACACACACACACACACACACACACACACACACACACACACACACACACACACACACACACACACACACACACACACACACACACACACACACACACACACACACACACACACAACCATTGGGTCTAATTTTGATAACTCAGAACAATTTAAGGATTCTCTAACAGCGCTCATAGCAGCAACAAACAAGGCGTTTGTTTGATGCTCAGCAGGTCTCTACCTGCAGGGTGTCCAGCAGCAGCTCAGGAACTGTGTGAATTGTGGACTCTGTGCTTCTCTCTGCTCGCTCTTCTTCTCTGGGATTCTGTCTCTCCTTCCTCCACTCCTTCTCCTCCTCCCCCTGCCTCTGCACCTCCATCTCTCCGCTGTCGACTCCTGCACAAAAAAAAAAAAAGCAGGGAGAAGTTAGAGGATGTGCAGGTCACAAAGCCACAGCTGCATTTTCAAATGCTCTCTGTCAACTCAAAACCTAACACAGCCTGTCCACCAGTCAAAGTCAGTGTCCTGACGGGCAGGATGAGAGGACGGGTCACCTTTCTGGGAGGCCTTGGTGGCGTCCAGCTGCTCAGGCTTCAGCTCCTGGACCTCAGCAGCCTGGAGGTCCTCTTCCTGGTTCTCAATTTCCATGGCAACATCCTCATCATCCTGATCTTCGTTCTGCTCCTGCTGAGGCCCTGCTGCTTTCTGCTGGTCTGCACTGGCAACATCTGGAAACAGCACCACCAGCAAAGATCAGCAAATATGACATCCACTATTCCACTGGAAAGCCTGATGTGGGTAAACTATCTGAGACGCTGTGGAGGTGATTACTGACCGTATGTCTGCGTGTCATAGGCCGTCTCTCCCTGTTTGATGTGTTCATACAGGTCAGACTCCTGCTGGGCGTCACTCTGCCTGCTGTCCTCGGTGCGATCCTTACGGCTCTCCACTGTGCGCAGACGCTTATTAACGCGCTCGTTGTAGTCACCAGTCGAGCGCTCGTTGTCTGCTTGTCCAGGTTTCCTCTTGAAGCTCTGAATAGTACAGGAAATAAAAAGGGTTGTCCAATGGATTGAAAGACAAAGGGAGGCGGATATGGAGATTGATCAGGAAGTGGATTTTCTGGGCTCTCTGATTGGCCAGTTGTACCTGAGTCTTGTTCTCAGTCTGTGTCTGTGAAGCCATTCTCGCTGTCAGCTTGGACTGGTGGCCCTCTGATTGGCTGGCATCAGCGGCTCCGCTTCCATGCTCCTTATAAAGCAGAAAAATGGAAATTGTTGAGGTGAAAGCTCTGCAGGTGACTGTGTTCTAACGGCCTCCACGCACAGGTTCATCTTAGTCATTGTTAAGAAGTGCTGAGTCACCGTGAGAGTACCTCTTTGGCCTGGTCTCTCTCTGATGCCTCTCCTGCCAGCTCCACAGCAGTGTCACTCTGAACGTTCTGCTCTCCAGTCTGGGCGCCTGTGTCATGCTCCTTCCTCTCAGCTGACTCTGGCTGCTCCTCATCCTCACCTGCTCCTTCCTCCTCCTCTTCCTGTAAGCATTACAAGTCCCAAAAGTAACACAACATCAAAGCTATGTGCTTATCACACACTGCAGAAGTTCACTAATTCTTTGACATACACACCTTTGGTTTGTGTCCTTTGTCATTTGGAACAGTCAGATCTTCATCTCGTCCTGCCTCCTGTCCTCTCTCCTCCTCCTCTTCTTCATCTTTCTCAGCAGACTCCTCATCTCCCTCAGCTTTCTCTCCTCCTCCCTCCTCCTCCTCCTCCTCCTCCTCCTCCTCCTCTTCTGTCTTGGGCTCCTGACTGTTCTCCTCTCCTGCCTGGTCCGTCTGGTCCTCCTCCATCCCCTCTGCTCCTGCCTCCTCATCTCCATCTTTCTGTCCGTCCTCTTTCTCATCCAGGTCTGTCGCTTTCTCCTCGATGTCAAATGGATTCTCCTCTGAGGAGGGCAAAATGTTCATTGAGCTGATTCGAATACCAAAACAAACTAGTATTTGACAGTTAATCTTACAGGGACTACATGTAGCATTTGAATGTCTTTATCAGTTTATGGAACTTCCATTAACAGCTGTCTAAACGACAGACAGCCTTCATTCAGCTGGTGTTATTATCTCCATCAGGCGTCATGTCATGTGTGATGTCACGTCAGTGCTGGATTGTTTTAAATTGCTGGTGTTTTGGAACTTGCATATTGTCTCTGCTTCATTCCATGACTCTCGTGCATGTGAGACACACATTAGACACACAGCCTGTCCTGCTCTGACTGGCTGGTGCCAGTCTCCCAGGTGTGAGCATTTGCTGCTTTTCTTTGACTTTCATGAGGTTCAGTGCAGCCCCATCACAGAAAAGGATGTTGCTACCTCTTTCATTTTTATCTAAAATTCTTTCTCTTTTCATTGTAGGAAATGTGTTTCCTCTGGACCACCTGCCGTCACAGATGACGATCATGATCATTGCGATGTGAAATGTGCTCAGTAGTGCTGAATGTGGTGGTTGCTGACAGAAAATGAATTGGTTGTAGTTCTGATAATTGCTGATAGAAATGCCACTCACTATGACTCAGAGCCCATGGCAACATCTTGAAATTGCATGTACAACACCTAGATGTATTCTTTAAAGCAAATGATAAAATTTGAATAATCAGTAACGTCAGTGATCAGTCCCTGCAGCAGTATAAAATGCACTGTGGAGGCCAGCAGAGAATGCCTGTCCACTCGTACATTGTCTCATCTGGTTACAATTTCTATAAGTATAAATGCTCGTGTGACATTCCACTTCATTCCCTCATGCTGTGTTTGAGATCCAAAGCTCATCACAGTTATCAATGGAAATTTTAGGCCTATGTCTCACCATCAGCCTCGCCCTCCCCATCGTCTCCAGCCTCATCATCCTGGTCCAGGTTGAGATCCTCGGGCAGATCCATGGCCTCAGGCTCAGGTCTCTTGTCCTGCTGACCGTGGTAGGGGTCCACTTCATTCTCATCAAACTCCCTCTGGAAAACAGCAGAAGCACAGGTGAGAAAGAGGAAAGCCATAAAATAAGAGATTTGTGACCGTTTGGAAATATCTGACACTAATCCTGAAAGAAACTTGAACTAACAAAATAAACTAGAAATATGGATGCTGCTGCTGAAGCTGCTGCACAATCAGCACAGTTTCAAGGTGGACACCCAAAATTACAGTCACCGATTCAGTATCTGAGCAAATGTGAAATATGGTCCCAATCTCCCCTTCTGTTCCTGAGTCATGGTGTTTAATAATGGCCAGAAAAGTGTTTTTGCACAACATTCTGATCTGACCTTTAACCTTTTGGATATAATATGCCATCACTTCATCATTTTATCCTCTGGGACATCAGTTCATCTTTGAGTCAAGTGAACATTTATGCCAAATTTGAAGAAATTCCCTCCAAGTGTTCCTGAGATAACGTGCTCCTGAGACATCAGATGGATGGACGTCATACAGACATGTACATATGCGCATACAGACAGACGGATGGACGGACAACTGGCACACTGAATGGTAATAAATAAATGCTTAATGACTGCTGCAGGTCAGGGAGTGTAAGCAGGGACTTTCTTCACCTCATCTCCTTGTTCATGGATTTTCTCTTTCTCCTCGTCCATCTGTTCATCTTTGTCCCGGTTTTTCTGGTCTTTGTTGGGGTCTGCAGCGTCCAGGTTGTCATCTTTAGCCACCAGCTCCGACTCACCCTGAGAGAATCAGGTGACATGGAAGTGGTTTCAATAACGAATCACTTCAAAACAGCACCTAGAAGCATGTGACGGGCAGCTTCTCGGGACATGGAAGCTGCTGATCTTTGTGTTCTTCCTGCATGTGTGTCATGCTCATGTTGTGCTCAGTACCTGGTCCATGCCCTGGCCAGACTCTTCCTCCTTGTCACTCCCTTCCTCCTCATCGTCCTCATCATCCCCCCACATTCTCTCATCCAGAGTGTCCGTTTGTCCTTCGCCAAGGTCACCCATCTTTTTATCCAGCTCCTCCTCATCCTCTTTTGAAGACTCATCATCGTCACCTGCACATTATTCAAAGAAGAATAATCCACTGTGCAGCAGTTCTTGTGAAACTCACACATTATTTGTGGTTTTAATGTCCACATCAAAGGCATTTCATTTCTGGTGGTCTTTTGGGAAATAAAGCTACAGTCGCTAGCCTACTGACCTTCAGTAACAACAAAGTGCTCCAGTTCCATTATTGTGTCTTTCAATGCTTTGTCCAGACCAGAATGTGAATGTGTTGTATAGACTAACATCTACTGCTTGTGATCGCCACACACCAACATTTAAGCAAATATCTGAGCAGGTTTATAATGTACTGTTTACTACAGCCAGCAATACCAACCAAACCCCAAAAGGAGCGTGACACCTAAGGACAATAGGCTATAGACAGTGCAAGTTACCTGGTTCATTCTCATTCCCATCATGCATTTGACCATCAAAGTCTTCTGACATCTCGATAGCGTTGTCCTCCGCCTTGATATTCTCTTTGTCCTGCTGTTCTTCCTTTTCACAACCCTCCTGGAAAGTGTCTTCCACCTGGGGAAGAATGCAAAGACAGTTTTATGAAATGTTGGTCAAATGATCCACCGTGTGCATCTGATAAACTCCTGTACTGTTTCAGCTAATCACAGCTACTTGTCTTTAGCAGCTGATGAGGCCATGACATGCAGTTGAAAGCTTGGAAAGAAAGTTAATACATGGACCTCGACATGAGATTATTGTGTAAAAAAATGTACCTGATCTTCATTCTCGATCTTGTCACTGACGTCTTTGGTGCCCTCGCCCTCTCCTATACCACCGCCCTCATAGTCATGAAACTCAGTGGCACCTTCTCCATCTCCCCCGGCCATCAGCTCCTGAGGCAGGCAGAAGCCCTGAGGAGACCACAGCAATCACTAACTCACTGCTTTTGTTTCACTTGAGAACTTTCTGTCTGTGTTACTTTTCTTTAACAAAAATGTGAGTAACTGAGTAACTTGTGTTGTGCTTGTACCTTTTGAGCGAGCTCAGTGAAGATGCTGGCCAGCACAGACAGCAGTTTGCCTGAGCTCCTGTGCACGCCCAGTGACACTGCCAGGTAGTAACGCACCAGGTCAGAGTAAACCCCCAGCAGAGGCTCCAGACGCACCAGCATCCTGCACGCCCTGTCCACCTCCTGAACACACACACACACACACACACACACACACACACACACACACACACACACACACACACACACACACACACACACACACACACACACACACACACACACACACACACACACGCATGCACAAAGACAGATAAATGTAGTTAAATTTGCCGTACTTTTCTAAATTCTGATAAGAGTGAATATGAGAATGGGCTCATGGTGACTGAATTCAATACTCGCTCTCAGACTCTTCTGTGAATACAATCCGTTTTAATTGGACGGTCACATATTCTAGGTTTCACTTGAGCTGTTCTTGGTACCTGGAGCTGTGGCGGCTGACAGGAGTCTCTGTGTGTCCTCAGGTGGCTCAGCAGCCTCTCAAGTCCAGCATTAACATCTCCCAGACGCAGAGCCTCCACTTCAGCTGCCAGCTCCTCCTCCAGGAGCCGAGTCAGGTGACCGGGCTTCAACAGGTCCTCCATAGGCTCTTCATCCTCCTGCTGCTCTTCAGCATCGCCTGAAACATTAAACAACATCATCAGTAGATAAACGTTAATGCTGTCAATTGGATACTGCAGCTGCAGATTCAGGGAGAAAATGTTTATTTCTCGCTGGAAGAAATCACTTCGCTGCAAAACAAGGGAGCGATTCAGATCGTACCGCTAGAGCCAGAGCAGTTTCAAACGGCAAGAAAAGCACATCTCCCATAAACACAGAAGTATCAAACTGGACTGTTGAGTGGTGGGAAAGAGATGCTCCAGCATACCCAGGGTACACCTCGCTGACTGACGGACTAGAATTTGTTGCTAGAAACATGAGGTCATGTAGCCATCCTGTTTCAAAAGTACAGGTTGGAGCTGGCAGCAAGATGATGGAGGAAAGGTTCAGCTGGCACACGCCCTGACACCCTGAAGACACTCTGAACAGCTTGTAATAACTGTTGTTATAACAGTTCATACCTCATCATGGCTACAGTTTCTCCATACTTTGACGGCCTGGTCTAAAGACCAAAGACTGATACCAGGTGTGCCTAACACAGCAGCAATCAGTGTTATACTGTAACAGGATTTTGAATTTGTTCCCTTTGGTGTGCACCATCATCACCTCTCTTGACGTCTCCTGGCTGCTCTCTTTGTTTCTCCTTCTCGCTTCTCTTCACAAGCGTCTGGACAGCACACAGCACTGTACTGATGTTTGTCTCCAGCTCAGCAGAGAACTCAGTGATGAATGCAGGCTGCTGAGCTGTGGGGGAAATAAGGAAGCAAAACTTTTTTTATCCACCCTAAGTTTGTCTTCATGTCTCTTAGCAGGATGTTGGTAATATGTGAATAAATGATAGCGTTAGGCTCTCTGGTCAGTGTATTCACCTGACTTCTGGTGTCCCAACGAGAGCAGCTGGGTCTTCCAGGTGGTGAACTCAGTGATATTAGCCTCCACCTGGCCTCTGACATACCGCAGGCTCTGGGTGATGGCCGGCAGGGTGTCTGTGCTGCCAACACTTATGGCCGGGGTGAAGAGTTTCTCCACGCTGGGCATTTGAGCCACTACAGCTTCCAGTCGGTCGAAGGCTGAGCAGCATGTGACAAAATGGCTCCTGTGCAAAATAACAGAGTTGTTAGGACTCTTTCTGTCTTTCATTACTGCTACATCCAAACTCAAATAAACTCTTGAGTGATTGTGTTTTACCATGTGTGGAGCACTTTTTCAGAGGTCTGCTGTGCAACATTGTCCAGCTCCAACTTCAGGCTCTGAGTCTGCTTCAGCATCACATTCATGTGCTGGTTTAGCTGGCACCAGGTGGCGTCTCCTCTCCGCATCAAACAGCCTGGGGGTTGCTGCTGTGCTGCCAGCGGGGAGGGGCACCTCAGGGTGTGCTGCCTGCAGCTGCTCGCCTCCTCTTTATGCTGGAGGTCCTCCGGGCAGCACTGATGCAGCCAGGCCAGCTGCTGCAGGAGGGTGGTGCACTGGGCAGCCAGCACCTGGCCTCTGCTGACCCAACCCTGGAGAGCTTCCTGGGGTGGGAGGGTGCAGCCTGGGTCCTCACTGTGAGTCTGCAGGCTGGCCTTGATGCTCTGGACACTGTTTGTTAGCCTCCTGGAAGTGGTGATGATACAAGAAGAGATAATGGGTCAGTGCAGTAATAAACAACACGCAACATGTAATAAATGTAATGTAACCAAACATATTATTCCAAATTAAACCAGCAGAAAATGTTTCCATGTTACACTCTCATACCCCAGCTTCTATGATACTATGTTTGATGAAGTCCTAAAAGAGTTAAATCAGTGAAAAAAATATCTTCATCATCATATACACTCCCATCTTAAGAGGAAATCCTTGAATTGAGTTTAGAACTGAATTTTTCTCACATCTTTCATTTTCTATAGCTTTCCTTGAACTTCCTTTCCAGCTACAGGCCAGCTACGGCTGCTGAACTGTGCTCGAGCCTGACCTCTGACCTCACTGTCAATCTCCTGTGCTGGTGAGGGGCACCACCATCCAGTACTGACCTCTACAGTTAATGTATTTCCAAAAAGACTGGCCCTTCGTTCCATACTGTCTTGTAAACACAGTTGTGCGGCGGCAGACTGACCTGAGGTGGACCCACTGCTCAGTGAGCTTGGCCAGTCGTTGCCTCTGTCTGAGGAGCAGCTTGAAAAGGTGAGAGGAGAAACCTCGGCAGCGCTCTATGTTCCCGAGACCCAGCTCCTGAGGACAAATAACACGCACACTCTTTAGACTATAGGGCCAAAATACACAGAGGAACAGCTAAAATTTGCTCTTCATCTGTGACCCCCGGCCTTCACCATCTTATCGTTTAGACAGAGAGCTGTAAGGGTAGTAAATCTGTCATATTGTGGACCACCAGTGAATCAGTATCTGGGTCTCACTTTGGCACTGTGCTGAAGAGCAGTCTGCAGGGCTGTTCTCCTGGCCCATGAGCGGTAGAAGTACTTCTGACATCCATCCCACGCTGTCAACAACTCTGTGAACAACCTGTGACATCAAGACGGCAGAGAAAAGCTTTCAGAGAGCAGAGAATTTTAGAGTTGTCCACTATCTGGATTCATCATTAAACATGGTTCTTTAGTAAAAAAAAATTATAAAACAAATTCAATTAATAAGATCAAGTAGTTGCTGATCAGTGGCCACTGTAGCCATATTACAGGATAGAGGTAAATACTAAATTGTAGTGCACATTTTGATACATTTAGCTAACGTTAGCAACCATATGACACTGGGTATAAGAGAACAAACAAAACTGTAGCAGCAAAACCAAAGTGTGTTACACTGAACAGAAATATGTCCTGTTGCTAGTGAAGGAATGTAAGTCTGTTAACATTAGTTACCATTAGCTGCCTTAAGCTACTTATATTCTTTCAAAAACTACCTGTCTCTATAAGTTGGGGTATTGAGTGATATTAAGTGATGTATTTACATGCTCTCGTCCTGCTCCTGGTTCCTGACAGCAGAGAGAGCGGCGCTCATCTCCAGAGGCTGCATGCAGAGGGTTTTCTCTGGGTCAGCTGTCCTGTTCCATGTCAGGCCTTTACGGTACGACAAGCCTATTTCTGTGAGCATCTTGAACAGGTCTGACAGAGCTCTCTGCTTCTGCTGCAGGATGTGCTTCACCTCAGCCCTCTGCTTCTCTTTCTCTGCTGATGAGTCGATGGTGAGGCTCTGCAGGTCCCGCAGGTTGCTGATGACCTCGCCTGACAAGAAAAAAGCAAAAGGATGCTGGATTAAAGCTGAGGGTTTGGAGCAATGCCACAAACTGGGAAGCGAACAACAAACACATCTCTTCCATCAAAGTCATCCTGAACAAAACAAACTGGACCCTAGAACGCTGCAGTGACTAACCTCATCCAGCAAGGACCTGGTGCCTTCTACATCACATGGTTAATGCCAGTCAAGACAAATAACTCTCCTGTTTCAGAGTTGACAGGTCCCTTGTGACTTTGTTTTATAGATCTTTTATTGAGTTTTTACTTCCTCTTTAATCTGTTTGTACACTTCTCTCAATCTCAGACAGAAACACTCTGTAGCAGCATCACGGGCACTCAACAGAATAGTCTGCCCGATTTACGTAACAAACAGTTGTCAAAGAAAGCAGAATCCATCCCGTCTGACAGCAGCCACCTCCTACACCTAGAGCACGATTGGTTAATATGGTCTTGCTTTCATTTTGGAAGTACTGTGTTTCTATGTTGTATCTGACTGCCTTGTGTGTTTTCTGGATACCGTGTGACTTGATACTTCAGTCTGGACTGAAGTGGTTGACCAACAGACGGTAAAATGTAAATGATCTTGAGGGTGGCACCAAAGGAAAGGCTTTGGGGTCACTCAAATCAAAAGTGTGAATCCGTCTGACAGTCTGACTGTGCTGTGTAAATACCACGTCGATATGGCCATCAGACTTCGGTTTTCACTGTGTGCGAGTGGGTGTCTTACCAGTGAAGCAGTCCAGATCTTCAGCCAGCTCAGGCACCGGGTTTTTCTCCAGCAGCTGCACACACATTCTCTTCATCTTCCTGGACAGAACAGGCAGACGTCCCTGCAGAGAAGACGCTTCAACGCCATCTGGGTCATCATTCTGAAATACACAATTTAGCTTGTATTATTCATTCATTACTTCTAATAAGAAATATTCAAGATCATGAAAAATAAAAAAGGAAATGAGAAGACTCATTTGAGATCATGTATAACCTGCAGATCTCGGCCCTTCCCAGGCGGGCTGCTCCTCAGTGCCTGGTGAACCCGATGGATGGGTGTTTCCTCTGGGTTGGCATCCACACTGTCCAAGCCGGCGCTGCTTCCCTGCTCCACCAACGTGGGAATACTCGGACCATTCAGAGCCTCCTCAAACTTCTTGACAAACTTGAAGAGAGTCCTGAGAGAAAAAAAAATGTAGGAATAACTATAATGGTGGCAGAGCAGCCATCCATCCTGTCACAGAGTCCCTGAGCAGGACGCTAAGTGGTAAATAATAAATATACAGCACAAATCAAATCATGGTAATATCTTACCGATGGGTCTTCTCCACTGACTGTTTGATGGCCCAGAAGCTGACATCATTCCACCTGGAGATCTTGACAAAGTCCTGGGGACAACAATTCACACGGAGCTTAAGAACATGCATGCACTTTATTACCCTGACATATATAGACGAGGTTTTGAAGTACTGGTATGCCACAAAAAAGGAGACTAATATCAACCTTGAGCTCCTTCTCGATGGGCTGTCTGAGCTGACTGATTCTGGTCTGGATGTAGTCAGAGAACTGACTGTAGTATTTGTGCAGGTTCCACAAAACACTGGACAATGACTCTGCAAAGTAAGGAAAGAGTTAGCATGTCACCCCCCATCAATGGAGCAGTCTCTCTCCCAGTCAAAAAGCAACAAATACTGGGGTGGATCAATTATGCTTTGGGCTTGTGTTGCAGCCAGTGGTTCAGGGAACATCTCACTGGTAGAAGGAAGAATGGATTCAATTAAATAGCAGCAAATTCTGGAAGCAAACACACCGTCTAATGCCACATTTCCACTAGCGCGGCTCGACTCGACTCTACCCGGTTGTTTTGTGTTTCCATTAGGGATAGTACCTGGTACCCGATACTATTTTTAGTAGAAAAAGCCACAAACTGAGCAGCAAATACAACATCGCCTCGATGTCCTCCATTGTTTGTTGGCTCTGTTTGCATCGCGTACAAACTGACGTCATGGCAGTTTCGCGCAGCCGTGGTATGACGACCCCGCCTACGTTGAGGAGGTACTATGAAGTACTCAATTGTAATGGAAACGCAACCAAACCAAGTAGAGTAGAGTAGAACCGAGTCGAGTAGAGTAGAGTAGTGGAACTGTGTAATGGAAATGTGCCATAACTGTCTGGCTTCTACACCAGGATAATGATCACACCTCAAAACCCACAATGAACTACCTCAAGAGGTGAAAACTGAAGGTTTTTCAGTGGCCTCTCATAGTCACTGGACCTAAACATCATCAAATATCTATGGATAGGCCTTAAAAGGCCAGTGCATCCAAGACAGGCCAAGACTTAGAAAATCATACAAAGCACTAACATAAAGCACCAGTAGAGTTAACAGTAAGACATGAAATAAGCAACAGAGCATAGGTCTGCAAATGAGGCAGAAAATGACATCGTAGTAAAAAAGAATTAGGATGCAGTCGATGCAGTTACAGTGAGTAAGTTAGTTTAAAGAGACTGGATTAAGATAGGAGAGAGTGATGGCTGACCTTTCCCACTCTGGTTGGGGATGAGCAGGAGGTGGCAGTGGAAGCTGAGCAGCATGGCCAGGCGGGTGTGGAACTCTCCCAGGGTGGAGCCCTCAATGAAGGCCTGGAGGGTGGAGGACACTGAGGACAGGGAGAGGAACTCCACCTCCTCACCTGCAGACAACAGTAACAGGAAGTCCAGGCAGTCAGCTTTTTGAATGGTGTATTCATTTGTTCTGTTAAACTCTTGCTTCACTGTAGGAGAGACTGTGTGCTTTATTTGGAAATCCATACTGATTAGTAATGTTGCTGTAGTGAGCTAATACTGGTGAGCTGATATCATTCTTCACTGCTACTGGTTTCCATTTGCAGAGACACATTAATATTGACAAGCAGGTAAATTGTGCTGAGCTTCAATTCACTTCAAATATATAGCTTTAATTTGAAATGTTTAATTTAACATGTCTTTGAAACCTCCTCCTTAAACAGAAGATTATGGGTGTCAAGCCAAGTAGAAACATAAACAATAATGAATACATCCGGATCATCAGCTGCTCGTCCACCCGAATGAGCACACATTCAGAGCCGTACATCAAGCATTGCGCATGTACCTGTGTGAGCATCCATCCTCTGTTCCTCCAAATATCTCCCGACCAGCTGGTAGATAGAGAACCAGTGTTTGGTTGATTTCTCAGTGTGCCGCTTCATTGCGTTGTCCAGGCTGCTCGACCAGCAGCTGCATGTGACAGGACAGGAAACATTTACATTCTACACACAGGAACAGGAAGCAGCTTGTGAACTGTGGTCATAGTACGATATGCTGGTTGAGAAAAACAGAGGACAAGTTGAAGATTCTGGTCCAGTTTTCTAATTCCAGTTTTGATCTCTCTAATCTAGAATCTAAAGAGTTGGCTGGATTAAAACCCTTTGTGTCTTACTTGAGCTCCAGTTTGCGCCACTGGACAATGAGCTGGGTGACTGGTTCCAGCTCCTTACGCAGAGAGACTGAGCGGCTGGCGTTGTTCTCCCAGTCCTGATGAGGACAGAGGTGATGGTAAATAACACAAACTCTGTGCAACGAACTAACATTTGACACTATAACTTGCAGACTTTTGATATTTTTACCTGATAAATGATATTAAAAATGGATGAACTGTATCAACACTACATGAAATACACTAATGCAATCATGAATGGCATGAGACAGAGATCACCTGTGCTTTGCTGAGCAGTATCTCCAGACCATTAAGGAACTTGGCCAGTGGACAGGCCAGACTGAAAGCCATGATCCTCTCTATCACCACAGTCAGCTGGAAAACAGCACAGGCGAAGAAGATTTCACATTAGAGCAACCAAGAGCAAAGTTTCAGCACTCATCTGAGGAGTCCATTCTACAGCAACAGGTGTACAACAGGGAGATGAGTCAGTTGACAAAGAAGATCAAATAATGAGGAGATAATGTCTGTTTTTTACTGCTCTGGTAACTTAAATACGGGTATTTAATTGTATCTAATTGATGCAAAAACTATGCAAATCAAATGTAGCTATGAAGCAATAGTAGCGAGGTATGATATCACCTCACAGTATACATCATCATTTTGCCCTGTTGTTGAAGAGAACGGAGGAAAAGGTCACTGATTCAATGCTGGGAATGACCAAAGCATGTCCAACAGGCCTTGCTTCTGATTCCTTTCCTTGCTTGAAAACATTGAATGCTCTCATGCTAACTCACTGCAGCCTCAATGTAAAGAGGTCACTGACCTGTACGAGAGCCGGGTGCTCCGGCCACTCCTCCAGCCTCTGCTTCACTGCAACACTCAGCTGCTCCAGGACAGGAAGACAGAGACGGGCCTCGCTCATGTTGGGCTGTTGATAGAAGTCATAAGGTCCTTCTGAGGTGATGCCTAGACCATCAGGACCCCCCAAGCCCTGCACCATGTTCTGGAGGAGGGCAGAAAGCAGCAGGCCACTGCCTGTCAGCTGCTGGTCCAGTTCAGCATCTGAGGGAGGAACACAGAGGTCATCATCCCTGTTCCCTCTGAAGCTATAATCTATTTACTGCTAAAAAACAGTGACAAATGTTCCTGTTATTGAGTATATATGCATATCTGCATATATGAGTGATGGCAAATCAGATCACTGACCAATCAGATGATAGAAGCGTGACATCATAGGAGATGCAATCTGATAGGAGGCGACCAGGGCTTGGATGTGTTCTTTGCTGTCATTGGCTGGTGTTGTGCTCTGGTACCACAGTGACTGTGCATATCCCAGACAGAGGCGCTGATGAACCTGGACCAGTGTGTTCATAGCAGCTGGAGACAGGAAGCTGCTCTTGCTTGACTCCTCCTGTGCTTTTTCTTCCTCCTCCTTACGTCCTGAGTCTGCTGGACCCTCCAGACTTGGTTGGGATGTGATGTCTTCAAAGTCCTGATGAAGTATGGATATATACAGTGAGCTAGTACTTATAAAGATCCTGGAATGTTTTTCATCTTGACTGCAGGGCCTTGGGTTGGCCATGTCACTGCCTTAACTCTTTACACTAAGAAAACTGGACCAAATCTTATCTGGGCAACTGCCAGCCAGACTGGCCAAAATGTAAACATTGCACATATGCAACACATGTAATAACCTAATTTCCAAAGGCAACTGGACTTGGACATGGTTCTGCTTACTTGAAATATAATGCTTATCATCAGGAGAGACAAGATGGACGCACTCAACCAGGTGCACCGTCATCCTAGCTAAGAGATCTATGTGAATACCTGGTTGAACTGAGGGAATTGGCGTCTGAAGTCCCTCTCCTCCTGCTCGTCCTCCGTCAGCCCTGAGCCGTGCAGTCGACTCCGGTTGCGGTACAGACTGGCCTCCAGCTGCTCCTGCTCTCTCCTCCGTCTCTCCTGGTCGTCCCACTCATTCACCAGAGCCTGAGGAGCATCAACTTACAGTCAGCACAGAAAAAATTGCATTGGAAAGTTTGACAAAAATATGTAATTCTTATTAAACAGAGTTAAATGCTAACCCAGAAATAAGAGGATCTAGGTGTAAACTGAAGCTCTGACCTGACAGATGTGTCTGAAGAGGCTGCGTGTCTCTTGGCTGAACTCTCCGGTGGACAGGGTGTGGCACTGCACATACAGCAGAGCGTTCAGGAGCAGTGTGGAGGACTGTGGAACCACATGTTCGGGGTCCTGCTGCTGGGGCAGAAGCTTAACCAGGCAGCGCAGAATGTCCATACAAGGCCTGGAGCAGAGGAAGTCTGCCCGGGCCAGGTAGGACGGCAGGCTGTGTGACAGGGAGGGGACGGCCAGGAGGCAGGACACCAACTTGGGCAGACCAGGTACAGGTGTGAGCGAGGCAGCCAGCTGAGAGGCCACCAGCCTCATGCCGTGTCGGAGCTGGAGGATGCCTGTCCGAACTGGCCCCACCACGTCAGGGTAAAGTGGGTAATCCTCCAGCAGTCTCTGGCAGAAGCGCTGCTGGGAGTTCTGCCACACAGCCTCCTCCTTTAGCAGGCCCTGCACCACTGATCTAGACTTGGTGGAGGAAGAGCTCTGCAGGGCCTTCAGCAGGTGGGACAGGAGGTCTTCCACTGCAGACGCTTGGCCAATGCTACAGAGGTAGTGCTGCAGCTCCTGGAAGAGGCGACCATACTGAGGTTCATGTGGGCGACAGGCCTGCTTCCTGGAGAGCTCAGCGATCTGCTCCTTCACCTGCTGCATACGGATCCACAGGTACCTGCAACAACAAGCATAGGTTCAATGGTATTAATGTCTTAATGCGCTACTCGCTTGTCATATGTACACTGAAAGAACTTTTGTCCTTCCATACTGGCAGGAAGGCGATACCTTCCTAGTGAGAGCATGCTGTAAAAGGCTGCTCAGGTCTCATGTTAGCTTTAGCTGAACTTAAGAGAGAGTGAGCACTGTGGATTTTGTTCCCCCCCGTATTAGATCTCAGCTAACTTTCTTTATAAAACTACACAAACCATTACTGCAAGTAATATCAATAATTCATACAATGCCATAGCAAAACACTACTGTAACTTTAGCTAAGACTCTTTAGCCAGCAAGCCAATAAAGCTAACAAAGTTAGTGATGATAAATGCTAGTAAATTAAAGTTAGGTACCCGTGTTTCCACATAAACTAGCTAGCCACAAAGTCCTCTCATTTGTTCTGAACATTTGAACATTTCATTTTCATATTTATTTCTACGCTGCTTTTTAATTATTCAACTATCTTCTTTCTCATTCCCTGTCTGGTCTGGAGGTCAAAGTCTGAATGAGCATGAGTGAAACAAAGTTCCTGACCTCCCCTGGTAACAATCACACTTAAATTATGGTCACTTGTGAGTTGTACACAAGATTCACTCAATGAGAACTTGCAGCTGTATCTGACCTGACTCGAGGATGCTGGAAGCCATCTGTGATGCTGCTCTCCTCCAGCTCTGCTCCAGTCATGAGCTGAGATGACAGGCTGCGTCCTCTCCACTCCTCCTGCAGCAGAGCCAGCTGAAACACACAGAGGGACATGCCAATCCAATCACCAGTTCAAAAGATTCCTAAAGAAATTTCTAACACTCAGGGGCAGGACGGAATACTGCTTTTTATGTAACAAAATGGGTTGAAAAAACAAAAAACAGGCAGTTGCTGACCTCCTGCTGAGCATAGTTGAGTTTGTAGGCCCTCTTCACAGCTGGGTCAAAGATGGTCTGCGGTGTCCACACTTTGATCTGCAGCAGGCCCATATTGACCCAGAACACTCCAGAGCGGGCCAGCTGGTTGGAGCCTTGGATTTTGCTTTGGACGTACTGCTGCAGGCAGGTGATGCAGGCCTCCACCAGCCCATCAGGGAGCAGATTGGGAGGCAGGAAATCTCTGAAGACAGTCTGGATCTCCTCGGCGGCTATCAGAGGGTCAGGGTCCTCCACCAGGCTCTCACAGCTCTCCATGTAGCCCTCCTGCAGGCTGGGAGGCAGCAGGTCAGCCATGCTCTGAAGCTGCCGACGCAGGACTGCACCCTGGAGCCTAAAGTCTGTGCCCCTGAGGAGGTATGGGGGTGATCAGTAAACCAAGAAATGCTAGACGCTTGTGGAGAAGTTTTTCATAATATGGTAACATTCTGGACTTGATAATTGCAACTGTGTTAAACATTGAAAACGTTTCAGTATTAGAAAGACCTTGTTTCAAGTAATGTCCTGAAGATCATAAATACATATCTGCAAAGAAGCATTCTCCCAGCTCTTATAAATCCCTTGGTAAAGAAACCCAACCTAGAAGGTAATACTCTCAACAACTATAGGCTGATATCCAACCTTCCCCTACCAGTGAGATACTGGAAAAGATGGCCAGTTTCAGTGCAAATTAACACCTTTGTAAAAGAAAATAACATTCCTGAACAAACCCCAGCACTGAAACTGCTATGACTGAAATAATCAGCGTCCTCAGACTAAATTCTGATGAAAATAAGGTCTCAGATCTTGTCCTCTTAGATCTAAGTGCAGCCTTTGATAAGATTGACGACGATATCTTAATCAATCGTCTTAAACAGTTGGTTGGTTTTTCTGACTGTGTGTTAAACTAATTTAAAACAAACATCAAAGGGAGAAAGTTTTACGTCAGTCTGGAGATCATGTGTCTCAGAAACATCTGTTTTGGGGTTGCATAAAGGCACTACCTCAGTACATTACTGTTCTCACTATACATGCTGCCACACGGTGACATCATCAGAGAGCACAATGTACTTTTCCATAGTTATGCAGATGATACACAACTGTACATCTGAGCTGAACCAAATGATGCGGAACCTATATACTCCTTTACTACCTGTTTTTTTGTCAATAAATAAATGGATGAGCAACAATTTCTTGTTTCCTATAAGTCCACAAAAAGAGACAAAAAGAGAAATGCTGTTCAATAATCTACAGAAATTAAATGGATTAACTCTGAGGTTGCAAGTCTTCTGACTAAAACTACTGAGAGACTTCGACTCATTCAAACTTCCTGTAACATTCAGAACTGGTTCTAATGTCCTTCTCCTTGTACACAAAGCCTGAAATGGGCTAGGACTAAGCAACATTGCTAACTCATTTATCACTATTTGCCTTGAAGAACACTGTGATCAACTGCTGCTGGTTTATTGGAGGTAGGGCTGGGTGATAAAACGATAACGATATGTCTCGCAATAGACACGTAGTCAAGATAAATAAAAAATGCATTCGATAAAACATTCGATAATTTTTTTCTTCGTCGGAAGAAACAGTTGCAAAGCAAGGTTGGTTGCATGAACAAAGGCACTCGCTCTCAGGTAACCGAGCAACGTAGGAAGTAATTGCTGATCAGTGGGAGTGACACACTAACACGCCAATCATGTAACAGTATCAAGTTTGGTTGCTTCATCTCGTTGTCTCGTGTTTGATGCTTCGCGATGAGTGAGATGAGAAATAGAAAGTGAGTCCTGCAGCGAGCGAAGAAATTGTCGATAAAACAGGGAAAGTCAGCTCGCCAGTATGGAGTTTTTTGGATTTTATAAGTCGGACCGTAGTCAGACCAATGTGGTCTGTAACTTATGCAAGACTGTCGTCCCCACCAAGACCAGTAATACCACAAACTTGTTTAACCACCTTAGCCACGCTCACTCTTTGGAGCGCAGCCGTATTCGCTAACGTCCGCCAACGTCCAACAACATCTGCAACCGCAGCACCACCATACAAGCAGCAGACCATCATGCAGAGGTATCTGCTTCAGTGCCTGATGACAAATCATCTAAAAGGCACAAAGACATAACGGAGGCAGCGGCATATCATATAGCTAAAGACACGCTTCCGCTAAACACTGAGGAGAAGCCAGGTTATAAACATCCCTTATACATGTTTTTTTTTGTTTGTTTGCAATAAAAATAGAATTGAATAGTTCATGTATGTTTAGAGTAAGAAGAGTGACTAAAGTTGTTCATATGTCTAGGCTGGTTTTATAGTTCAATCAATCTTACTGTGCTGTCTATCATGTTTGTTTACAGATGTCAAGTCTACCTTAGTTTCTGCTATGTTTCCAAAACACTGCACACATTTGAAGACATACTGACCATACATATTGACCAGAAGGTGAATCAGCTTGTGAACTTCCTGCACTAAACCTGCAGAAAAAAAGTTCTCAGGTTTCTCTCTGTTTTCTCTCATTTTTACACTTCTTTTACATTTATTATTTAAGTGTTTTCCATGGTTGTGTTGACATTACCTTTCCTTTCTGCCTTGATAGCTGAGGGGATTATAATCAGAGGAAGGTTAATTTTAAAATAAAAATGTTTAAATTGAATGTATTTTTCTCCTGGTCCTTATTTTAAATAGGTAATAAAAAATATCAATAATTATCGATATCGACCGATATAAAACACTTATATCATGATACAGTTTTCAGCCATATCACCCAGCCCTAATTGGAGGTTTACCAGAAACAACCAAATGAAAATCAGGGTTGCAGTCTTTGTCCATTTACGCCCCAAAGCTCTGGAACACACTACCTACAGATATCAGGGAAGCAGCTTGCTGAATATTTTTGAAAAGAAAGCCAAAAACGTCTCTCTTCACTTTAGCCTTTAAGTAGCTATGACTTCCTTTGAGGCATTTTTTTTTTCAATTCTTACCATTATTACTATAATTGATGCTATTATTATTATTATTAATAGTAGTAGAAATCATAATCTACCTGAAGTCAGCCAATGTGGGGATGGCCATATTGTCCCACAACACAGCAGACACATCCTGCAGCTGCTGTATCCTCTCCTTCCACTCCCCCAGGGTGACATGCGAGAGGGAGAGCAGTGCTACCCCTGATGGTTCCCACTGAGCTCCAGTCTCACTGCTGCTGAGCACTCCCAGCATACAACGTGACCACACTGCTTTACTCAGCAATGCTGGCCCCTGAAAACAACCCGGACATGTATTAAACCACATGTATTAAATACAGTCACATTAACAGGAGATGTTAAAGGCTAGTACCATGCTGTCTGCTCCGTGGTGCAGCTTAGGAGCTGGCTGGGTTTCAGGTCTCAGAGGGTCCCATTTCAGCCAGAGGTCAGGGTTTGATGTCACACTGCTGGTCCACAGGCCAGCCAGAGCCTCTGACAGCAGCTCACACCACACAAACTGCAGCTCCTCAGCCGGCTGGAGGGGAGAAGAATGATAAGCAGCATTCTTTACGCCTGAAGCTTTGAATTACTGTTTTTTTTCCCTCTGTTTTTGTTTCATGTATATAGGTTTCACTCGACCACGAAACAAAATCTTTATTAGGTTTCAAGCTAATAAAGCTTGGAATCACCACTTGTGGCTATATTTGTATTGTTCATTTAATCCCTGTTTTTCACATCCAATAATGGTTTTTCAGATCTTTAAAGATTTTATGTATTGATCTCCTTCAGATGTTTTAAGAGATAAAAATATGCTGCTTTTTTTGTTTCTTTAGTTGTTTTTTCATGAAAAAGTTTAATTACTCTTAAAATGACATCTTCTCCTTCAATGAAAAATCCAGAATCTCTGAATATGCAAATAACGTTCATTTTAAAAGTGTAACTGCTGTTACACTACACTTACATCTAAAATTATACGTTCATACTGGCCCACAAACATACACCATTCTCACATATTTTTGAGTGAGGAGGAACTTTCATCTTATTACTGAAACAGTATGGTACTGACCTTGTCGCTGCTGAGCAGGAACCACAGTGGCTGGAGCTGACTGACGTTCATCGGTGTTGACTGCAGGCAGTAGCGCAGATGTCTGGAGAGTTCTCGACGTAAGCTGTCCTCAGCCTCCTGGTCGCTGCAAATCAACAGGAGGAGTTTATGAAACAATCAACTATGTCAAGATCATCTCTATAAAAATTTCTGTTTTGTCAAGGAGACAATAGAGTTTTACCCAGGAGAAAGAGCCAGGTGGAGAAGGTCAGTGCTGAGCCGCAGCTGGTTGAGTACAGCCAGTTCCTCCATCAGGGGCCAGAGCTGAGCCCTACGGCTGAGCTGCTGCAGCTCCTCTCTGGCCAGGTGAACTCTGTCTCCTGTGTCCTCCCCCTCAGACAGGGAGCAGACCTCCAGGAGCCCTCTGAAGGTCATCTGACGCTGCTGCTGCTCCACACTTGACACCAACCTCTCCAACACTCCTGATGGGAGAGTATAATAAGAGTTTCTATGCAGGCTGCAACATCCATCACACCCCACAATATGAACGTACTGGACAAGATAAACAATTATGAAAGAACAGCTAAAGATGTAATGTTTGTCCTGAGGGTGGTCCTCAGCACATGGAGCGAATACAATCAGGAGGCTTTATGCCGATGGGATGTGCAAAATCCACAGCCATGGACTCATTAGATTCTGACTAAGGCTTATGACTGCCACTTTTTCCTTCTTTTAAGAGAACCAATGGAAGTCAGCAGAAAACACGATTTTCAGCTGCTGAATCTGAAAACTTCTCAGAGCCAATCCCCTAAGAGAGGTCTAAGAAAAGAAAACAGAAACATTCTTTATGAGGCCCCATGTTTTAAAGGAGCAGACTGGTTTGAGTTGAAGTGCAGCGAAGAAAAGTGAAGGGAATGATTTGAAAAAGCTCCTGACCATGAATCAGACCGATGAATCAAGCTAATAGTGATAAATGGTTCAGAGCTTCTGCACTATTTATGGCATTTGTTAAAAATTCAATTTTCACTCTCATTTTTGAATCATGGGTATTCAATATCCAATTTTCTCCTCTAATTTTCTGAAAAATTGTTGGATTTTGGGAGAAACAAAAAACACTGAAAACAGTGAAACCTTCTTGTGAGATACAGCTTCTCATGTACAAGTTCACATTTTGGCCTGAGGATGGCACAAGAGGGCAGAACAAACTGTGAACACTATAGAAAGGGCCCATGGTGGCATGAATGCATTCAGTAAACTTCAGAACAATCTGAGCACTGGATTCATAAAATAGGATTCAAACTCAGTACAAGCAGAAGTTCTGACCTGATGATGGCGCTAGACAACCTTTGGTGACAATGTCTCACCAAAATCATCAGAAGTCAGTCTGAACCAATTGTGGAGGGAAACAGTAACAAATATTGGGATGTTGTGCTGGATTAAAGAACTGAACAGACCACCAACAGACCAACATCACCAGCACCAGTCTCAGGCCCTGTAGCCACCACAGCAGGACCGGTCCACAGCTAGGTCTTTCTGTGGCAAAAGCTCACCTGACTTTTGTGGATCCAGCTGGTTGTTCGCCAGTAGAACGAGACCACAGGCTTCCAGCAGACTCTCTTTGATGTCCAGCCCGAGTCCGGCACCCTGAAGTCGGACCAGCTCTTGCTTCCAAGGACCTGTGGTGCCATCCAGCCTTAGATCGCTCACATCCAGGGCTTTACTCAAGAGCCTGAGCCGAGACGCACACTCTGCCACCGCCTCCAACTGATGAACAAGATGGATAGGGCTTGTGGAGTGACTCACATAACATAAGTTGTCAATGACAGACATTACACTAAACATTAAACACTTTCTTCTCTTCTATTAGACAAGATTAAAGAAACATAAGAAAGACAGTAAAACCAACTGATGATTAAATATCTTCAAAGACTAAGTATGACTGATGAGGTGCCTCCACACCTTGAATGGCAGAGCTTTCCCCAGGGTTTTCTGGATGCCTTTCAGAGCCGTGGCCACAGACACCGGCGTGGACAGAACAGTCTGGATGGCTGCCGAGACCGCCTGCAGCTCCTGGTGACCTCTGGAATACAGCACAGTTAGATGCATAAAGAAATGGAAATGCATTAAGTGTAGAGAATACAATTCTCCTGGAACACAATTAGATATCACACATTAGTAATTTGTGAAATAAAAATAAAAATATTGTATCCACGAAAGAACGTCTATCACAATCTTACAGTCATACCACCTCTGTGATGTTAGAGCAAATATAAATAAATTGATGAAATCATTCTGAATAAATGAAATGAAAATTGTCATTTAGTGTGAAGCAGAGTGTTTACTCGAATGTGGCGTCGTTGTCTCCCAGCAGCAGCTCGGGCAGCCGGAGGATGAGGTGTTTCTGCACCCACTGCCAGTGCAGGGACAGCACAGAGATGCCCTGAGAGTCAGCCGGCAGCGTGCTGCAGACATCCCAGAAACGATCGAGCCACTGCAGCAGCTGCAGGATCTGAACACACAACACAGGTAGAATATCATGAGCAATGCAGCGAAGTTTGAAGCCATTTTAACCTCTGAAGACTTGCATTTCCTTCATGATTATGGAGAAATTTTATGGGGGTGGTGGGGTTTTACATTATCTTATATTCCATTCCATTCTGTGTGCTCTTCCTGCAATGACTAACCTGCAATGTTTATTGTTAATTATGCAGCTAAAAGAGTACAAAGCAGTAGAAATGATTTTAATATTGAAGAGTACAAGTACAGAAGGTAGTATAGTACACACAGCTATTGAACAAGCAGTACCAGAGATATAGGTGTACTGTTATTTCTGTTTCAGTAATAGTGGTTATAGTAACTGCAGTAGCAGTAGTGGTAGGAGAAGAACTGTAGTACTGCAGGCAAGAGTGACAGCAGCAACAGCAAAAGTAGCAGTAATAATAGCAGCAGCTGCTATCAGGAGCCATAAGAGTAGCATTTTTAATAGTAGTAGCAATAATAGTGGTGGTAGCAGTACTAATAATAGTAGCAGTACCAGCAGTAGCAGAACTTTACCACTACTAGCAGCATAGCAGTAAGATTAGTAGTAACAGTATTTGTAGTAGTAGTAGTAATAGTAGCACTAGTAGCAGCAGCAGCTGTAGTTGCAGACTACAGAAAGAGCAGTTGTAGAAAGTTGTAGAAAGACGCGAGTTCTGACCTCAAACATGATGTGGTCTGAGATGTGGGGCTGTCCGCTCTGCACAGCCTGCAGGGTGAACGAGTCCCACAGGTCAAAAAAGGTCCGCAGGTGCATCAGCACTGGGTGGGGCAGGTGACCAATGTCCACAGTGCCTGTTCAGGGGAGGAAGACATGTTCTCAGTTACGCACTGTGCTGCATGCTGCAGAGGGTGGACACTCTGCTGTTGTTTTGAATTGTAACTGTGGGAATTGCACTCTTGCATGAGTTCATCATTGTCCACAGTGTGCTGTGCATACCTTTGCTGAAGGCTGTGGCTATTCTCAGGGCACAGTTCTGAGCAGACAGGTTGATCGCACAAGTGCAGATGACGGAGCGCTCCTCTCTGTCCATCATCAGAACAATCCTTCCAAACACACAAATTATTCACACCTTTGAGAACATTTTCACATTTTCAGTAAAAGTCTCTAGCTTTTACTTCATGGTTCATATATTTAATACAAGATTACTTTGCATAATAAGAAAGAATATCAAAGGTTTTCAATTTCCAAACATTCAAGAACTCTGAAAAAAAAGATGTTATGCATTTCCAGATACCTCTCACTCTTTGCATTGGATATTGTGTTTTGCACTTGATTTATTACCCCTCCACTTGATATGCTGACTCACTCTACTGCAGCCATCTTTAACTCAGTGAGCAGTAAGTGAGTCATGCATGGGCAATATGCCTCAGACCAAATTCTGCATGTGGCAAGCAGCACAAAGCTGACTGGCGACCTCCCACTCTACCTGTTGGCGACGGCGTTCAGTGCCTCCAGAAACTCCATGTATCTTTCCTCGTCTTCAAAGTTGCACTTGTTGGCTAAAATATCCAGGTATTGCTTGTTCCACCGCATGTCCACCAGAATCCTGTATTCATCTGGCAATACAACAAACATCACAGTAGTTCCCTGAGATTTCTGTGTTGAGCATAACCTTAAAACTAGCGTCACTGTGGACAATGATTTACACCTTGATGACAGTATTAACTATTTCTGAAGGCAATCTAAAATTTCAGACTTTCTATCTTATACATTAAACATATTTATACATATTAACATATTTACATATTTATATTTGCTCGTGTTTTTAACGGGAGAACAAGACAACCAAAGAGTTTACCAATGCTGTGAGGCTGGAGCAGCTCTGCTAGCGACTTGCCCTTGGCAGCAAGTTTGCTGCCAAACACGGCCTTCAGAGCCCTGTTTCCTGCCTCCACCTGGACCAGAGCTGGATCTGGAAGATTCAAGACGCACATTGTTTTAGTGGACAGTGCTGGACAATCCTAAATAAAGAAAACTCCCATTTTAAATTCTGCAAGGTTGTCTGTCACTGCTCATGAAAATCTTGCTTTGAGTGTGAGGGTGCTGTGTGTGTTTGTGTGGGCAGAGTAACACACCAGGGACATATTTGTAGCTCTTCCCCAGGTGTGAGAGCCAGCTGCTGCGGAGGATCCAGTCTCCATGAGAGGCTCTCTCTGTGAGCAGCCTCACCGCTGTGGGGATCAGCCTCAGAGCATCGCCCTCTGCCAGATCCACCACCCCTCCAGAGAACACTAGGCCTTCATGGACGCCGCTGCTCTGCAAAGCCCTCTGCAGGTCACTCAGACTCAGTGGACGATTCCTGTGCATAACACACGAGTGTGTCATTATTTTCTAAAAGTACTCGACTTAACAACTTTTTTAACTGCCATTTCAAGTCTTCTCAGTGCTTTAACTTTAACTGAATTTAGCTGCTTTCAGTGCTTACACATCAACTGACACTTCCACTACATTTCTCTTTAGACTTGAGTCTGCTTTTAGTAATTACATTTTAACAGATTCTGCAAATTCTTTGTCCCACATGTCTTCATATGGTTCCTCTTCAGCTGTTATTACAAGTGACATCTTCATTTTAAACAGCTGAACTGATATTTGAACTGAAAACTCCTCCTTCCACTGACACTTTGAGCTGAATATATTCCCCACACTTCCACTGACATCTTAACTGACTGACTGACAGACTCTCACTTCCACTCAAGACTGACTGACGCAAACCTGGAAGACCGACTGTGAGTAGCATCATCATCATCACTATCATCTGACATCAGCAGCCACACCAAAGACTTCCAGTCATTGCATTACAGTTTAGTGTGATGTATGTGTTAAAATAATTTAGTATGGCCATCAGAGATGTTACAAACACTGACATGAGTCTTAGGGGGGAAGGCTGTTCCCCATCCCTGGTTGAGTGTTTGTACTTTAAATGCTTGAACTTGGACTGAATCTTGAGCTTTTTCATGTGAACTTTAGGTGCTTTCAGTGTTTCAACTTCAGGTCAAACTGTGTTTCCTTTCATATCTTTTCCTATGCTGGGTAAGTCCTTCCAGGATAGATTCATAGGCTCATGCTCACAGATAGGTAGTGATGTGTTTCTGCTGCAAGCTCATGTAACTGTATTGTTACCATCCTTACCGTTTGCCCTGCAGGCTGAGGGTGTTCAAGCAAAATGAAAGGACCTGTCCATCTCGGAGTACAGCAGAGAAGCAGGAGTCCTCCGTGGAGAGGAGGGCAGAGGGGAAGCCATCAGGCCAAACTCCAGCACACAGCAGCCCACTACCCCAATCCTCTGTGTCCAGGATGGCCAAGTGCTGCTCAATCAACTGCTGGGCTTGCTGGAGGGAAAACAACGCATCTATGTTTACTTCTTTACCCTCCAGCCAGCGTACATGTGCTCAGTAGATTCCTTTATGCCAGAGGAAGGTCAAAAACACTCAAATTTATGCTGTGAAATCCATGAATACACTAAAGGTTGGTCTCCCCTGGTAATATAGTGCATACTAGGGGCAGCCAGGAGAACCTTGCCTGAGGACTTCAGGCTGCGTTGAGGCTCATAGGGGTTCAAAATATAACTGTGAGCCTGACCATGAAATGCTTAAGGAGTTATCAGCAGGATCTTACACCAGGCAACAGGAGCCAGTGAAGAACGGTTTGTCTTTTTCTAGCCTGGGTCAAGAGCTGGGTGCGAGCATTTTGTATAAGCAACTAATTTAAGGCTGAGACCAGAAAAAAAGGAAATTTAAATAATATAAATCAGAAGAAATAAAAGCAAGGCAAACCTAAGACATTTAAAAATGACTTAATTTTGGCTTAAATCCCCAGTTGAAGGAAGAATGATTGATTCCAAATGACAGGCTTGAGTCAAATATCACACTCGTTGTGCACACTATTCTTCATCTTCAATGGTGGATGACTCAGCTGTGACTGGACAGGAACAGTGAAAGACAAGGCCAGAGAGAACAATCCCTGATTTAGACTGATAAGGCAGCACTGATACCTTCTGGCTGGCAGTGGTGCGTTGGCACAGTGAGTAGGCCTCTCCACAGGCGTGCTGCAGGGCGCTGGGTAAATCTATACCTCTCTGCAGCTGGCACGACAGCAGGGTGGCGGCATGGAGGAGGGAGGCAACTGATGAGGCCGGGGAGTCTGAGAGATAGAAGGCAGAGTTCTTTTTTATTTCACTCTGCAGACTGACTGGCTGACAGCTTATTATCTGTTGTATCCACAGTACAGGCTGTCATTACTCAGTGCTTACCCCAGATAGCAGATTTGATGCTTTTATGTATTTCTATCAGCAGATCACACACACAGTCTCCCGTCACCCCTGCAGTGTGAAGAAGGGTCTTCAGGTCCAGTGCGTCCCAGCAGAGTCCCTCATCTTCCCCTGGGATGTAAATCTCCACCCCTCTGTTCCTCATGGCTCTGGAGAGCTCCCCATGCACAGGGTCCATGGTCAGGAACAACCTGCACAGACACACATCACTTCTTTCAAGGAAAGTCCTGACTGATGCCTGGCCTTTGGGTATGAGCTCTGGTGCATCTCCACATCTTTCATGACTTAAACAAAAGTGAACAGGCAATAATTTTGCATACTACCTGAAGTTAGGATGTGGGGTGATCTGGGGGGTCTTCCCATCTATGACACCACGTTCGTTGATGGTGAGAGATCCACTGGGCTCAAGCAGCGCATTGAGGCGATCTAGGACTGAGGCACTAAGCACAAAATACACCATCAGTGCAAAAGAACAGGATAGTTTACCTAGTTGCTATTTATTTGATTTCCGTGTGTATTTTATTAAGCAAAAAATCCACTATTATCCAAAAAAAGTGATTACAATCTGACAATATTATGCACTGATTGCAGTGCATCTTTAAATGTTTCAAGTCTTTGAGATATTTCACATCATTTCCCTGGATAAGCCTTCTGAGTAGTTCGAGTACATCTGTAAACCTGAGTTTTACCGTGTGTGTGAAACAACCGTCCCTCTGTGAAACTCAGCCCAATGATGTCGCCAACGCACTGAAACACACTGCACTCTTCCTCACCTGCAGAAGTTGACGTTGTCCATGAGCAGCCAGTCACCGGCCTGCAGGGCCTGGACCAGCATACCGTCCAACCACTCAAAGCCTCCGTTTGTCCAGCCATCCTCCAACTGAGCCAGGCGCTCCTTCAGCAGCGTGAAGTCCATCTGCAGTTTGGACATGTCTGGAGGACAAATGCAAGCATGTTACAGCACTGGGAACACATTCTGGCAGACTGACTGCCCTGTGTCTGAGGCAGTATTCAGCTATCAGACATTACCAGTGAACACTTTGAGCTTGGTGTTGAGCTTCTGCAGGAGGAGGATGATGACCTCGAGCTTGTTCAGAGCCTCTGAGTTGACGGTTCCTCCAGTTCTTTGCAGTCCTTCCTCTTTCAGCCAGTGGCAGAACAGACCCCAGGTCTGCAGCAGGAACTCTGTGTCCTGGATGCCAACATCCAGTGACATCAGGCCCCGCCTTATGACCATGGCAACGATGTAGTCGACGCTCTCCAGAACTTGTTGCCATGGCCGCATAATATCCACCTGGAATGAAGAAAAGAGGGAAAAGTGATGCACTCTGCTGTTTTAAGACAATGAAAAAAGCTTAGTAAACTAGAACCCTGACGTCCTGGTTACCTGTTCGAAGCCCCCCAGCAGCTCTGTGGTGTCCATGGCACTGTTCATGGCCATGACCCTGAGGCGGTGTCCCGTCAGCAGAGACAGCAGTCTCACCAGGCTGGTCTTTCCGCTGGCCGTAGGGCCGACCAGTATGGTCATCCAGCCCTTCTCCACACACTTCATTATGGATTCCAGGGGCCGCAGGGCCTGATGTGTGATAGACAGCGGGGGGTCCAGGGCCACAGGGGCTCCACCGCTGCGCTGCAGAACAGAGAAGCCCACCTACAGAGGAAGAAGAAGAACTCTTAACTTTGTCCATATGATTCAAAACATTTGCTGGTGAAAAACAGGACGAGGTGTCATTTTCTGACAAACCTGCAGGTTGAGTGGAGTGATGTGGAACTGTCTGGAGCCGCTGTAAGGCTCAAAGTCCTCCCCAAACACCTTCCTGAACACAGACAGCACCTGTGTGGGACAGGAGGGGTGTTTTTTCACTTCACAAAAGCAGTGAAAAGGAAAAGGCTTCCAAACAGGTCACAAGTCAAGATGCAGTTTACATTCTTGTCATATTAAGCATCTTTTTATGGAAGGAAGTAATCACTATTTTGACATCTATGATTTCAGTGAATAATTTCCAGTGAGAAATATGGCGTCTTCACGTGGAGACTATTCTTCCAGAGGAGCACGGAGGACTGATGGAGAATGGGGTGCACGTAAGTACAGGAGGATGGACAGGCGACCTGAAAACATAACACCTTCTGAATGCAGAAAAGTGAGAGAATTTAATTTGCTCACTGTGTGCTCAAATAGAGTCATGAAGACCGCACATGCTTGTTTTCAGTCCAAGTCCACTAACAAGAGGTAGCATAGAATAAATGATATTAGACTGTGGTGATTATTCTTGTTCAATGTACAATGGTAACTCATTGATAAAGGAAAATGACCCATGCTGGTATAAAACCTCACAGTTCACTTCCTCTGGTGTGATGGTATGAATTACCCCAACATGACAGAGGCGGTCTCTGAGACAATGACCACACTGAACAGTCAAAACAAGATAATTGGCCTGCTGCCTCAAACTTTCTTTACTGATTAATTTTGGTTTTCTAACCAAAAATCTGGTTCTGCTGTTCACTTTCCCAGAAGGCCACACTCTCTCCAGCCAGACGACAGTGTAAAGAACATCTTACATAACTATCAGAGGGTTTGGCAGAGACCATCTTCAGTGTGTCCTCGCTCTTATACGAAACCAACATGTCTGGGTCATTACACATGATAACCACAGCAGCCTGTGGGACACCACAGATCAAAGGCTGACCTCCAGACAGAGGACTCTGAACCTCAACTCCCCGAAATCTATAGATTAATTATGAGGCAAACCATTTTAACACAAATGGACAGAACACATTCCTTCAGTAGCAGACTGTGGTCGACAGCATGAAATGTTTTTGTACGTCATTTACAATCATTCCACATAACTCCTCTGGAACCACGTAACCAACAGTAACACCATAAAAAAATCCATCCATCCATCATCTATACCCAACTATCCCTTTTCGGGGGGCTGGAGTCTATCCTGGCTGTCAGCGGGCGAGAGGCGGGTACACCCTGAACCAGTTGCCAGCCGATTGCAGGGCACATACATAGACACAACATTCACACTCACACTCACACTCACACCTTAGGACAATTTAGAGTCACCAATCAACCTAATGAGCATGTTTTTGGTCTGTGGGAGGAAGCCGGAGTGCCCGGAGAGAACCCACACATGCACGGGAAGAACATGCAAACTTCACACAGAAAGGCCCGACCCAGGGATCGAACCGGCAACCTTCTTGCTGTGAGGCACGCGCACTGCCTACTGTGTCACCGTGCCACCCCCATAAAAAAATCAAACAAAAGAAAAGTATATATCCTTCTAATTAAATTTTGATTGAACATGAAATGAAATTCATGGATAAATGAAGTTTCTTTGGACCCTCAGGTAGAAGCTGTTTTTGAAACTGTACCTGAGCCTTGTCAGCCTCTGATCTCATCCTGTCAGCATACACCAAGGCTACATGCTGGCCTGGGTTGAAAAATCCTGGTGATTGGTCAGCCTGCATCAGCTGACACCAGCGGAACATGTCGCGCAGGTTGAACTCCCAGGGGCTTCCTTTCTGACCCCACTGCCGCTCCACACACACCTCCTGGACAAGCTGTCGAGAGCAGAAACAAACCTTTATGTGTCTTTTGACTCACAGCTTCACACGTGTATGTTGAGCAGTCAGTCTGTAACTCAGCATGTGAAGTCCTTTCAGCAGACAGTCAAAGTCATACAGCAGTAAGGGAAGAGAAACCCACCCTGTTACTGAACTCCACCATTTTAGCAACGATTTCCTTGTCAATGCTGGGGAAAATGGAGTCTCCTATGAACTCCATGTCTTTGCTCGTCAGCTGGTCCACAAAAACCTGAGAACACAGAGGTCAGTCAGAGTTCGTGAACAGGGATGAAAAAGAATCTAGTAGTGCTTTTACTTTGCTCAGTGATTGTGGCTTTTTCTCTGAATTTTATTTTATTTTTTTCATTTTAAATGTCTCATTTTTTCTCAGCAACAGCCTGAAAGCCAAAAGATATTTAGCGTAAAAACATTTAACAAAGAGAAAAGCAGAAAATCATCACTTTTGAGAATCTGCCACAGGAGAAAGTCTCGAATCTTTCCTTGAAAACTGACTGAACTGATTAATCAATCATCAAACTAATTTCTGTTGATCAAAGAATTGAGTAATCAATGAATGAATCAATCAATCATGAATTGTTTCAGCTGTAAACAATGAATGAACAACATATTGTTTTAAAGCATATTATCATTAATGATGCTGTGCTAAGCAACAAATGCATCTGCAGGATGTGAATATCAATGCATTTAAATTTTAATACTGAATGTAATCCATTTAAATGTGTATTGGGACTAACGTTAATTCTATGGTAAATGGCGCCATTGTTCATTCTTAGTGCAGCTGCTGTGGGCCTTTTCATTAATATGTTTTAGTGTTGTGATATTTGCTTTTGAAATAAGTGTTAGGTAAACCAAAAAAAGTCTGAACCCTGTAAAAGTAATGTTCTTTCAAATTCAATTAAACTCTTTACAGCAAAGAAGCAACAAATAAACAGACAAGCCTTGCCTGAGTGAATCTGTTGAGGAAGGATTTGGGCAGTCCCTTACGCCCACCGCCCTGGGTGAAGGGGTTCTGGCAGCCAAAGATCTTGGTCTTCTCATGCTGAACCTGGAAGCTCATGCAAAGTTCAGGAATGTAGACCTCCGCTCGGTGATCAAAGCAGGCGTTCAGACCCTCCAACACTGACTGGGAGGCCAGGTTCAGCTGGCAGAATGAGGAACAAGTCAGTTTAACATCAGATTATATCTCAATCATCAGATAACCATTTATTTTCTGAAGGTTTGCTAAGAGCAAAAAGGCTCCTAGCCATAAAAACTGGTGTTCAAAACTGTACAAATGTCTCAACAGTGGTCCTTACCTCGTCCAGAACAACCCAGTGGCCTGCCTTCAAAGCAGCCAAAAGGGGGCCATCGCGCCACGCAAACTCTCCTCCTTTCCCTCCCTCCACAGGGAGATCAGTCCCAAACAAATCCGTGACATCCTGCCAGAGAGTGCACATCATCAGCATCAGAGCTCAGCCAGGAGCACAAAGGAGAGTGTCTGAGTATTCACAGAAAGGCTTACCGTCTGCTCTGACAGGTTGATTCTGACCAGGCGGTTCCCAGAGGCCTTTGCCAGCGCTGCCACCAGGCTGGTCTTTCCCACACCAGGCGAGCCCTCCAGCAGCACGGGTCTCTGCAGCTTCAGCGCCCGAAGAAGCCTCTGGGCGTTCACGGCGGTGGTGCCTGCTGCGATGGCGTAGTCTGAAAGGTTGCGGCTCTCGGTCTGAGGCCCTGAGCGGAGTAATGGTAATGAGCAATTTGACTCAATCACAAGAAGGGAAATTCAACATCTCAGTCTCAGACTCTTCAAGCCTGTCTTAAAACAATAGTCAGGAGCCCAAATGTACACTGCAAAAGATTTTTCTTGCTAATCTTTTCTTTGGTTGACACTGAAAAGACCCTTTCCTAATGCGTCTGCAATGTAAGTGATGGGGGACAAAATGAACAGTCCTAGTTCATATGAGACTTCAACCGTCCGGGCTACACAAATAAAAATGAGTGTTTTAGCTCCCTTTGAATTCCTAGTTTGTGTAGCTGAGCACTGTCACACTGTCCATGGACACACAAAGAGGACATTTCATACTAAACGGTCCCTTTGGAAAATAACCACTTAATTTGTTTAATATTTGAATAACAAGCTGGTGAGCTACTACCGAAACTGTGTCAGAGCATCATCTAATGTCAGACTTGCATAAATCATTTGAATATGATAAAAATATGCAAATAGAAGACAAGAATTTGGTCTCAAGTCAAAATTGCGAAACTGCATTTTGCATTTTTCTTTGAACTGCAAAAACATGTTCTGGGCAGATGAGGGCAGGTCTTCCACCAGCAGATTTATGGAAGGAACGTGAAACATTTGAATATGTAATATACAGTTTGCACGAGAAGCAGATGATGACATGGGATATGAATGCAGCGGCTCATAAATCTGAATTAATTGGAGTCAGTACCTAAGGCAATGTAGAAGGGGTCAATGCCGAAGAAATCTTCACCCCACTGGGGTTCCCGCGGCAGGCTGCTGTCATAGACTCTCAGGGCGTCCAGCATGTCCTGATCCAGCTTGGTCATCTTGCTCAGCCGCTGTTGCAGGAAGCCGAGGCACAGCCGGCGTGCCAGGAGGGCGCTGTCTGCGCTGGACACTGTGGTCCCTGCAAGACAAGGGAGTCTCAGATCACATGACCTCAAACACCTCCCTCAAGAGAGCAATTCTCAGTAGAAATAAAAGTAAGCTGTCAGCTCACCAGAACCAATGCCATCTATGTAGACGAGACATGCGGCGTGAATGAAGGCAGTGACAGTGTCCAGTCTGAGGTCCCACTCTGCTTCTTCTTCATCTTCCAGGGCTCCCATGGTCATGAAGCCGTCCTCGTCCCGCTCACACACGGTGTTCAGGAAGTTAACCCAAGACAGGATGTCCCTGACACTCAGGATGCAGCGCCGGCCGAAGTCCTGTTGGCTGAGCCACTCCATGAAGTCCAGCATCAGCTCTGCGATATCGCCGCCTGCATTTGAGGCCACACAAACCACATCAGTTTCAACTCTGACCTTATTTGCTGTGAGCTGTCAGTGATGCTCTGAGTTTTCCGAACAGTAAAATGTTGTCCACAGGCTGTAAACACAACACCGGCGGAAGAGTCAGCGAACAGTTGCCTATTTCCAAATACAGCAGACGCACAGCATCATTAGCTGTCACTTGGAGCCATCTTTGTGTCCAAATGATGAATTAATATTCAATCTCTTTTGCCTCTGTTTTTGGTCTCCACCAACGCCTGAGAAAACATCAGGATCTTTAGCTGCTTAATGCTCCACTTTCTCTGCAAGCTAGTCTCTAACTTTGTATGCTGGTTAGTGCTGAGCAGGAAGTGCACTGTGGGTTGATCAGCACAGTCACATAGGAACATATGGCACTTTGCAGGTAGCGAGGGAAACCTGGGCTGACTGCATTGTGCCAGAAAATGTCCCTTAAGCCTTGCTGCTAAAAAATAGAATTTGAATTAGCATTTCAGAACAATTTCATGAGGAAACCAGTTGTTTCTCCAAATCATTTAACACAAAAGATCAAAAAGATTTTATGAGAAATAACTCAAACTTTCAACAAGAATTATGGTACAACGATTATGTAATAATGGCTATGTACAAGCTGTGTGTCTCAAATTTGTCAAGCATTCAAAAAACTAAAATATTCATCATATAATATGAAACAGTTTGAGTTTACCGTCGAGAGAGAGGCCCGAGCGCAGGTTGTGCTGGATGATCTGAACCAGGTCACTGCGGCTGTTGCTCTGAGGACACCAGATCTCTGTGAAGCGGTTCCTGAGTGCAGGAGAGAGCTATGCAAAGACAGACAAGCACAAACATCAGACTCTACCTGCACACTGTCATAGTTAATTACTCTTAAAACACATTCATACACTTTAAAAAGCATGTGAAAGCAACATCTGACCTTCATTCATTCAAATGAATTACAGGTAAAAACAGTCAAAAATCAGCAGGTGGGACTTCAGTGTCTTCTGTGCACTGTATCAGCAGTTTTACTTTTCTGCTGCTTTTGCTACCTTTATCCAAAGCTCCCTTGGCACTCTTTATCTTTTTCCTTTTTTGTTTTTACCTCCTTCTTGCCAAAGTCTCCTCCAGGGTTCATGGTGGCCACTAGACGGAAACCTGCAGCTGCTTCGATCAGCTCCACGTCGTCACTGTCCCCGCTACCCTTCTCTGCCAGTACGAGGGACTTCTCCGTCTCTAGAACACTGACAGCAAACACAACACGCTGCCAGGGGCTCTTCTTCTTACTGTTATATTTCTACTGTACCAGTATGTGGTTGACTATGGGGCAATGTATCATGTTCATGTTGGATTGTTGCTCAAAATACAATGTGAGCTAAACGTGCCATATAAAACATCATACCAAGTGAAACAAAAGTAGACTTTATGGTACTACACACTCACGAGTGTCGTGCAGTACACTGTGTTACACACAATTCTTATCTCTGTTATCGAGATGTGCAATAGAAGCTTGAAAAGGATCAGTGAAGCCAATTTGTGGTAAATAGATTTTTAAAGTCCGTATTTGACCTGAGAGTGGCCTAAATCCAAACTTGTTGATATCACTAATGTAATGAAATGTAAATTAGAATGTGCACACATTTTGGGTCACAAAAGGGTTAGCTGCAAAAGCTGCATGTGTGTCTACCTGTTGAGCCTCTCCAGCACTGAGTCGTCTGCCAGGGAGATCTCATCCATGAGAAACACTCCTCCCTCCTTCATGGCAAGCACCAAGGGGCCGTCATGCCACTGAAACAGCCTGCTGTCCTCACTGTCAGTCTGCACACACACACACACACACACACACACACACACACACACACACACACACACACACACACACACACACACACACACACACATATGCACGCACGCGCGCACGCACGCACGCACGCACACACACACAGCAAAATAACAATAAACAGATTTTTTTTCATATGTTATTGAATATGTCTGATTTATTTCCTGAGTTTTTCTCTCTGATGTTTTCCTTCCACCACACACTTGTCCGTACCTGATGTGTGTGTCTGACAGGTCTCAGGCCTCCCAGGAAGTCAGATGTCTCCATGTGAAGGTGACAGTTGACAGAGAAAAACTTCTGTCCACCCAGAGCAGCAAACAGCTGGCAGATTGTAGTCTTTCCACACCTGGTGAGGGAAGAAAAATAATCACACACTGTGACGGCTTTGTTGTGAAACTATTATTTCATTCTCATTTTACGGGGCCAGCCAAGAGAACTTGACAAAGCTCAAGTCACATATGAAGTCAGCCAACACAAAGGATGTATGCTGCAACGACTACATATTCATACTCACACACGCACGCACGCACGCACGCACGCACGCACGCACGCACGCACGCACGCACGCACGCACGCACGCACGCACGCACGCACGCACGCACGCACGCACGCACGCACGCACACACACACTGTGCTGTCTGTGCTGGCTCAGAGTCTGACTGTCTTGTGTGGTTTCAAATACAGAACAGGGCTATGCAGCCATACAAGCTGCTCTGTGAGGCTCCATTTACAAGCTGTAAGCTAAATGTTAACATTGCCATGCTCACAGTGACAATGCTAACATGCTGATGTTAAGCTGGTTTACCATGCTCAGCATCTTCGTTTAGCGTAAGCTAATTTGCAAATAACACAAAGTACAACTAGGGTTGGTGGGAATGTTATTGGATTTGCAGGTATTTGTTTGAGACAAGGTTTCCTCTCTATCTGTCATGCAGTTGGGATATTTCAGTCTGGACCAAAGTAGAGGATCAACCATTACTGCCAACATCAGAGCCGTGCTGCTAGCATGGCTACAAACGGCTATGTCCATTTCACTCCGATCTTCTCAAGGACAGAATAAACTTGGCCTGGCAGTGACATTTGAATCTCACCCAGTGTCTCCTACAAGCAGGACAGACTCGCCGAATCGAAGCGCCCGTCCTACCAGCACAGCTAGCCTCCTCATTCCATGTGTCCACACCACATGGCGAAACTCCTCTGGAACTCCAGCGATGCTGTCGATGAAGGGACCTGCCAATCAGAGGATCAAGACAGCAGGATACTGTGTTCATCAGACAGGCTAGATGGCTCCATTCTCTCTGTCCAATCGAACAGTTTACTGTGAGTCTATAGGGTCCACATCTTCTTCACCCAAGAAACGGGAAGTTTAATGGGTGGTCTTCAACAAAAACCAGGCTAAATATGAGCTGCACAAAGCTAACAAAATGTATTCAGTTTGCTTATGACAAAATCAAACACACTTTTTTTGAAGGTGCAACTTAGTCCCTGTGAAGGAGGATTGTTACAGGTTACTGACAGTGTAAAAAGAACATATTACCTAATAAAGCATCCTCTTGTAAATTCAGGCTAAACTATAAGTTAAATTAAAGACTATGTAACCTCTGCTGCATAGCGGTCACTAAGGCCAAAAGTGTGAATTGTAGAAAAATGGTACCATGAATTTCTTGGTGTGTTTTACTTCTGTGCTAAAACCATTGAAATGTTCTGCGATAAAATAACTGTGACATGCTAAAACATGGTGGAACAGAAGTAAAGCAGCAGAGTCAGACAGCCTTTCTCAATATGTGTTCTTCTCTGTCCTTGTGTTCTTGTGTACTTGAGAAACGTCATCACTTTGAGTCCAAGTACTGTTCCAATTCAAAAGTCTGCATATCGCCAAGTACACTCAAATACCCGGATGTGTTCTTGCAACTCCCATTTTATCGAGGATGCATCGGATGGTGACTTGTGCGGACTTGGGGCAGCCACGTATCCCAGAATGCATTTTGTAGCAGCGATGGTGGAGGAGAGGACTCACAACTATAAGTTACGAGTTTGGAAATACTGCTGTTTTAGTAGTACAAAATGTGGTTTTAAGATTATTTTATGTGAGAAAGTGGATGTTAGAACTTAAAATCTGTGGTCGATTCATCACGATAGCGCATAGTTTAAAATTTGCTCCAAAGTTTTCGGAGATGTGTCGTCCTGCTAACGTCATCAAGTATGCTGCTGTCCCACCTGCAGAGTGACCGTCCTGCGTCCTCCCGTCCTGGAGAGACTGTACTCCCAGGTTGAACTTGCTAAGTCCGAACTGCCAAGTTCGTAAGTCTGAACTTGGCGTACTTGGTATTGAGAAACGGCTATACAGTCAGTGAAATATGACACAAGTACATCCTATCCGCAGTTTGCTAACATTAGCAACCTTGAGCTAATGATCATATTAAAACATATGAAGCCATACCAGCAAAATACCAAAAGGCACTGAACTGAGCAAGGTATTTCTTTTGAATTTTACTTTTCTATTTTAAGAGGACGACTGTGTCACACTTTCTTTCCAAAGTTACAGCCTCGCTTTAAACGGAGAGTATGTCATGTCTGCCACGAGGGGTCTCTCATTCGAAACAATACAGAAGACGTAGTTGGATGACATCATGAAGCAGAGACACCAAATTAAGGAAATGCTCATACTACAATGTGTTCTAAATTCTGAAAAGGTGATATGTTCCACTTACTGAACTGGCTGGTGACCTGTTTTTGAGAGAACAGGTTTTCAGGGTTCACTGTTCTCTTGAAGTGCTTCTCCAGGGAGGACAGGATGACGGCCTCTTCCTCTGGCTTCCTCACACGTCCTGCCAGCAGCATGTACCCTGAACACCAGATTTATTTTAGGTTCTCAATGGCACACACCTGTTGGTTGGTGATTTTACAGAAAGGTCTGACAAGCCTCACCATCATCAGCCAAATGCTGCAGCCAGTCCTGAGAGGCCACCGTCTGCTCCTCCAGCCTGTAGCGGTCTGCCCAGCGGAACAGATCTCTGAGGGTGATGAAGCCATGTTTCCCCGCAAACACAGAAGATCCCCTGCGTAAGGACTGGAGAGGGAAACACACATTCCACAAACGCAGTTAGAATCAAGCAAGACAGGCAGGTCACACAAAGGGTAGACAGACAGAACTACAGTAACGCACACCAGTGTAGTTACCTGAAGGTCTTGCATGACCTTGACCAGCTTGGTGCAGTAGGTTGGAGGCAGGCTGCACCTCTGGTGGAGGATGGTCTCCAGCTCTCCAGTGGGCAGCTCATCAAAGTGCAGCTCCACGAAGCGGTTCCTGAAAGCCCTGGAGAGCACCTGGAGATCAGTTAGTACGGGTTACTCAGACTGTTTTTAGGTTTTTCTTTCACATGTAGATGTGGAGCGTGATGCCAGTTAGAGACGTCAGATAAGATGTGATCCTAAACAACAATCAGCCTATTCTCGGTAAACTTCCTGTCTACATCTGCAAAATGCCTTCTCCTGTTTCAAACAACTATCAGAGAGTCTTCTGATTACAAGATTAGCTTCATTTCTAAAATCAAGCAACACGTGTTTTATGAAGAGTGGAACTGTCAGGCTCTCTTCTTTAAGCCCTTCAGGTTCGATGCTATGGAAATGATTTTTTCTGACTGTTACTTACTAGAAAAAAGTCAGAAACACATTGACAGTGCTAGAATAATGCTACATGTGCTATGTCCTTAAAATAAACACATTTTCAAATGAATTATTATAATACGACATGAATACTATAAACAAATTACACCAAAATGCTTTTATCTTTCTTTATATTTTCTACTTCATATATTTATTGTTATGCACCAAAATTAAAAGGGTTTATCCCCTTGAAAGATTTCATGCAAATTGATATATCTGTAATAATAACATTAATAATACCAAGAAGAAAAAGAAGAAGAAAAAGGAGAAGAAGAAAAAAGAAAAGGTTCTTGATCTGAACCTACGTGCGGCCAAAGTGAGTCTGAAAAACTCTCAGACTGAGGGAATGGTATACCTTTCTACCACCGTAGAGACCAGGGGGATTCTGGGTAGCAAACAGCATGAATCTGGGGTGAGCCTTGATGACTTCCTGTGTCTCGGCCACAAAGAGCTCCCTGTTGTCATCAAGAAGTCTGTTGAGAGCCTCCAGGACGTCGGTGGGGGCGAGGTTCAGCTCATCCAGGATGATCCAGTAGCCTTTCCTCATGGCGTCTATCAGAACACCTGCAGCCAGAGAGGAAACAGCACGTTAGTCTGAGGGGAGTTCAGTGGCAGACAGGGGCTGACTGGATTTAGACTTCATCAGGTTTTCAATGTTTTGAGTAAGTCAAAAATGTTGTTTCTGTAAACTTCCAAGGCCATTCATCAACTCTTATTCATTGTGACTGACTCTATTGTAAGTCCCACTCTAATTTAAATGTTAAAAGATAAGGCTGATTTATTCTAGATTTATTTGTTGTCAACAAATCTCATGAAAAGACCCAAATAAACAGTGTTTGTCTGTCTCTCAACACTTTCTGACTTCTATACTTTGTCTGTGGCTCTCTGCCCCCAGTGGGCAGCTCACATATACATGTATTCATTTAAAAAAAAGCTCATTTTCAAAACCAGCGGATCACTGTAGTTTTATCAAAAGTTAAACAAGAGGAAATGCATTTGTTGAGGACTATTTATAGCAGTAGATTAACTGACATTTGTAGTATTTGGAGCAGCAGGACGGTATGTGGGACTGAATGAAAATAAAACAATCTGTTCATGGTAAAGAAAGGTAAGTGTCACCCAAGTGTTGACATAAGACATCCCCTGAAAATTTAGTAAAAATTCTGCAAATTGCAATTTCTCATTGTTGAATTCATTGACCTGTATTATGTATTTTCTAGTTGTATGTTCCTGACTTTCTCCTCATAATGGTCAAAAAGTTGATTTCTGGTCTTTCTCTGCTCTGACAGGGATAAAAATTTGTTCTGTGATTTAGTTTATGCATTTCTTAATTTTTCTTTTGAGTCTAAGAAGTACTGTTAACCACTTTTAAAAACTTTCCCACATTATCACTGTGATCCATTTCTTTAGTTTCACAAATCCTTTCAAGTTTAAGTTACACTGCAATGGCCTAATAATTGTGAACCTTGTTCTTTTTAGCATGAGTGCTCGTACCCTCTTTGAACACCAGCTTTCCCCTGGCATCCGATGAGTAGCAACCTATGTATTCCTGGATGTCGGTGTGCTCGTGGTTGTTGATTCTCACACACTGGTTCCCTGTAGCTGCAGCCAGCCAGCGGATCAGACTGGTCTTCCCCACAGAAGTCTCTCCCTGGATCAGCACCGGGTGAGTCCTGTGAAGCCAAATCATTAAGAGAAAGAGTGATTGACATATATCAACTCCCATGTCAACATACTTAAGCGTGCATTTAGTTTGGGACTCTTTTTCAGGATCTAGGCCCATGACTTCCATTTAAGAGAAATATTTATGTTACACCAGGCCATGATATTTTACACAAAGCCAGCTTTGATTTGTCATGGACTCTGATGCATTCCCTTTCCTACAGGGCCAAAATTACCTCTGACAAAATGAACATCTAGACATTCATGAATGAACCTGACCTGATGGTCAGGCTTGGCAACACTTTTCCTACCCTGCAGACACCACTCTGGCGAGGTCACGGAGGTTGAGTTTGACTGAGGCGGTGAGGATGTAGCTGGGGTCTAGAGCCAGCTCCATCTCCCCCTGGGACACCCAGTAGCCCTCCACCTCCACACACAGCCGGTTTGAGGGCGCCGGGATGGGCTGCAGAAAACATAAGAAAATACTTCACCTATTCAGAAATATCCTTGTGTACATAAAGTACGACATTTAAAGCATAGCTATTTCTCTGAAGGTCTCTGTGGTAGTGACGCGCTGCTAATTATGAAATAATTTTACTGAACTGAGTTTCACTTTAGAGCTTTATTTTTGTTTTTTTTTTCCAAATGAAAGTTAAAAATGTAACCACAGTCAGTACATCACATATGCAACTGCTGGCTTCAATACAAAATCAATGGTAGGGACTTCAAAAACCAATATTAGACAAAACCTAAATATTAGTATGTTTTTGTTGAATGTGAATGAAGTGCATTTTATTTACAGATTTTAACACAAATGCTGTTTTCTTAACAAATTATTTTCAGTTTCTTCTACTTTGCCCTTTGTTTAGTCTAAAAGTCAAAATTACTCTCACTGAAAAATCATCCTTCCTGCAGATGTTTCACATTTAAAGCCTGCCAGGAAAGGAAGACATCATACTCTTTCAGCTGCTGAATGTTCTTTCATATGAAACATCTATGGTGGAAGAGTCAAATTTTCAAAAAAAAAAAACAAACAAACAAACAGCTCAACAGTTAAACAAAGGGATTCATGCGGGATGCAGTATATGAAAACAGCATTTGTGTTAAAAGAGCACACTAGCAATAAAGGCCTGTCTCTAATATAAGCCTGTTACAGGCCTGTATCTCTGTGCGATTCAGGTAAATAAAGGCTCTGGACATTAGAGTTTGTACTAATTGCTTCTGTTTTTAAGGTAAGATAGTTCAACAGCTCAAATGCAAAATATCCAAGCATCCATTGGCACAAATAACATTTACTGCAAAAAAATGACAGCAGTTCAAAAGGAAGACGCTAGCTCTCAGAATGTCTTACTTGTTTGAGACACTTGGTGTTGCCTATCAGGATGTGCTGACACACCAGTTTCTGGACCACAGGGTGGGAACTTCTGTCTAGCTGAGTCAGGAAGCTCAGGCAGAAACCCTGCAACCATGAATCAGGGAGATGGTCAACTTGGAATGCATGCAGGTGATGGGATAGAAACAATGTTACAAGATAACAGCAAGTCAAAATAATTCAACCACAAAAACACTGAAATTATTGACACTTATTTTAGCACCTCTCTGTACTAACCCCTGAGGAAAAAGGCAACAATAACCAAAAACACTGGCATGTCTCAATATCACTCAAGGTAAATGAGCAGATGTTCTCCTCTTGGATTTCAGTGAACTGACCCTGGGTCAGTTCAGATCACGCATCTCTCAAGCCTCCTACCTCATAGAGTGAGCGCTGCACACTGATGCAGGGGTTTGCTGCCACGTACTTCAGTGCCCTGCACAGAGTACGCAGGCTGTATTGAGGTCTGTGGCCTGTCCCATCCACCAGATGTGAGTTGGCCTCCTTTCGTACTGCTAGGTAAAAACTGCACACAAACACAATTTACTGTCAAGGATTAAATCAGCATCCTGTTTGAGCCCACTGTGTATTCTGAAAAACGCAACAAAGTAGACATGAAGAGTGAGGAAGGAGTGAGGGTTCTGTTGGAGAGCTGCTGTTTGGAAGAGGATGGGAATGCATCATTTTTTTAAAACCATGTCTTGGTGTTGCCAAAAACTTATGCCTGGTCTTCAACTGTATAACAAACACAAAACAGAAATGCTATACAAATCACTGTATTACTAATGCACTAACCCACTCAAAATCAGGTTTAGTTTTCCTAAATAGAAAACTTATGACAGATAATGTAGCATTAGCATCTTTGTTAGTTTACTGCCATTTGACTTTCTCTACAATGATTCAGTTCTAGAATATATTTCTAAATTACACAAGTGTATAAATAACTGGAATTAGTGCCGTGTGGTTGTATGTCTCCACCAACCAGTCCAGTTGAGGTCTCAGAGATCTTGACCTTTGACTTTAGACCACCAAAATGTATTCATTCAAATTCAGTTCATCCTTCAGTCCCAGTGAACATTTATGCCAAATTTGCTTAAATTCCCTCAAGGCGTTCCTGAGATATCACATTCATGAGAATGGGACAGAGGTCACAGTGACCTTTGACCACCAGAATCTCATCAGTTCATCGTTGAGTCCAACTGAACATTTGTGTTCAGGCTTTACTGAGATATCTTGCTCACAATGGATGGACAACAGGAAAAGCCTTTGGCCACACACAGAGGCATACAAATGTACATTAAGATCTTTTTTACACTCAAAAAACATGCAGGAGCCATTTGTTATCTCAGCCCTGAGCAGTGTCTCTCAGGCTGCATAAAAATAAGGTGGATTTTTGGTTTAACTGTCTGCCAAGTGAAATTTTTACCTGATTTTACCTGTTGCAACATTATGTAAAGGCTAACCTTATGATGCCACTGATGACACTCCTGTGTAGATTCAAGCCCTTGAGGTAGTCTGAAACCAGAATCCGCAGATCCCCCTCATTCTCCAGCTCCTCCACATACAGTTCAGTAAACCTGGAGGACACATGCACACACACATACACACACACACACACACACACACACACACACACACACACACACCGCAGATTACACATGAAACATGAACCATTTCTTTTGCACATCACTATTAGATTGACTGTGACAAGAACTACAGTAACTGTTGCTCTGAATGATATCTCTCGACAAGTTCATTCTACTATTTTTACTATTTTTGAGTTCAGATTTGTCTGGGATGTATCTAATGAAAGGAGAAATGTATCATGCTGTGCTGAGGCATTTCTTTCCCTCTTTAACATCATAAGTTGTTCATGTGTCTTATTTCTCAGAAATCAAATACTAGCTCAGTACATTGAGCCTATGAAATTAAGAGTCTCACCTGTTCCTGAGGCCCAGAGGCAGGTTTCTCTTGCCCACATCAGTGGCTGGGTTCATGCAGGCAAAGAGCCTGAAGTCTGGGTGGCGTAACAGGGGCTCTATGATCAAAAAAAAACACAACAATAGTAGCAACAATGCCAAGGAATATAAAAAACAGTTCTAAATGGCTAATGATCGAAATGACACTAATAAAAATCTGCCAATCTGTGTTATTTTTGCAGGTCATGTTAGCACGGTTAGAAGTTTAGCAGAACTAGTTGACACCTCTTAACTTAATTCCTGTCCATATGTTGAAGTGTCCTTGGGCAAGACACTGAAGCCCAAACAGTTCCCAGCTTGCAGAAAAAACCTTGTCAAGCACTTTGGATAAAAGCGTGTTATAAATGTAGTGTGTCTGTAGTACAGCAAGGCCAACGGAGCAGCAAGAAACGATCCAGCTGTGTCATGATTTACCTCCCACTTAAACTTTCAGTCAAGTTCTGTCATATGCACAACAATTCCAGTGAAGAAGTAGCTGGCAGTCAAACTCTTGTTCTTGTTCATTCATATCATATCAATATTTCTTAATATGTCAGAATCAGGACTACAAGGAGCTACACGTGTGACTTTTAATGTGTCGAACATGCATTTAATCAACATTTCATCTCACGTCATCTACAGGTTGTGAACATTATTTTGACTGCCACTAAAAAGTGTGTCGACCAACAAAAAGCACAGAGCTCAACCGAATCTACAGATGTTAAAAATGGAATCTAGGTGCATTCAACACAGAACTGTGAAGGATTTGGATTTGATAAGCAGACAAAGTACTGAGTTCAGATTCAATAAAATGCTGTCAAAGACCAACCCTATTGTAAGGGTGACAGCAGTCCTCACCAGTGTCTCCACGGTCCAGAAGCACCAGAGATCCAGCACTGCCCTCCAGAAGTCCACTCAAACACTCCAGGGTCTCTGCTGCTGCCAGGTTGATCTCATCCAGCAGGATCCACTGGCCCTTCTTTACTGCCTGAGCTAACGTTCCCTACAGAGGAATACACAGAGGTGACAGCTGTTCCACTCAGGATATACTGCACAGAAAGAAATCTCAGGTCACAAACTCGTGTACGAGACCTGTTTTGCCTTTTTGCCAGTATTTAACAGTAACAGTACAGACAGTGAGCGGGGGCGGGTACGACAGCAAAAAGAACAGTGGGTGTTGAGGTTATGTGCTATGTGCCTTAACCATTAAACTATGAGGGCACCCTTTAAAGAGCTGTTTTTAAAGGTCTTTACCTCCACAAAGGCGAAGACCATGGCGGTCTCACAGGCTCGGATCTGTTGCTGGGTCTGGCTCAGCTTGGCAGCCAACGCCTCCCACTGCTCCTGCAGCACGGCAGCTGCACAAACACACAAGACAGATTCGTCTTTCAATGTGCTACAGTGGCCAGTATACTCACTGTTTACTCCTTCTAGTTCACTACCATTTGATTTCTCCTGCAGCTCCTTGGTGAGGGCAGACTTGCAGACGTGGTCCATGAGTTTAAGCAGATCCTGCCAGCGCTTTCCCCTGAAGCAGGTCTGCACGTGACCCAGGAACGTCAGGTTCTGCTTCCGCGAGTACGTCTGGGAGAACAGGTCCTCAAAGGCCTCCCGCAGGGGGAGCAAGATCTGCTTGTGGTCAACGGGCTTGTACCTGCATTAGACAGATGCATGGCAGATACATTATATCAAAGCGAATGGCGTCGATACAGGATATGTGACCTGTGGCATTTTCTTCTAAATGCACAGTTGCATACATTTGCTCTTTCTCACCTAAATAAATGTGTGTTCTTGGGCCCTAGCATGAATTTTAATGAGCAGAGTAATGTTAAACCGAGGAGTGGGAGGAGGCATAATATAAGGTTTACTGCAAACATGATCTTAGATGCTCTTTGCTGCAACTTTTTGTAGTGTGAAGAAAGGTGCTGGTTCTTGCGCAGTAGATACAGTACATGCAGAGTTGCATGTTGTTCCTGTCTGTCATTGGTTGCTTAGCTCATCACTAGCACAGAGGTAAACGACTCACCCACGCCCAGAGACTGAAAGGATATAATGGTTGGAATGTTCACTGCGGCTGCTTTCCTTAATTCCCTTCATCGTTTGTCGGCTCATTTTTTGAAGACTTTGGTGGAATATGACAGCATGTTTAATAGATGCTGCTCTTTTGCAAGAGGGCTCCTCTGTCACATCATAAATAGTTTTCATCCATCAAAGTAACAGATGGTATTTGATATTGTACAGGCATTAAATTTCCAAGCGATGGAAAACATGTTTATTTTAATTCAGACAATCTGCGTGTCACTCACCCTCCAAGCAGGTCGGCAGTGTCACTCTGCTGGTTCATGTTCACAACCCGCAACCTGTGTCCTGGATTGAACACACAACAGGGAATATTTGAATCAGGAGTGGTATGGACAGCAGATGACGACCCGCTCTACCTGCTGAGCCACAGCCTCGCTAGGTTCCTGAGCTCACCTGTGACTCTGGCCAAATGTTGTACAGTGGAGGTCTTTCCAGTTCCTGTCTCTCCCACCAGAAGAACAGGCTCCCCTTTGTTTACACACACTGCCAGCTGTTCCAGCAGCACAGCAGAGGGACGTGTGGCAGCAAATGTCTGGTTGTCCCTGTCAAAAAAAAAAAAAAAAGTCATAGTCAAGCCCCCTCAACTGTAAAACGTGTGTTACTTTAACATGCCTGAAGGTTAAAATACTTTTTAAAAATCCTATAAGGTTACACTTCTAAAGGTAAATGAAAGCACATTATTTTGTAATTTAAAGCAACAATGCTGTTTTCGCAAGCTACTATAAAAAGTCACACTTTGTTTTCAGTCCAAACTTTGACACCCATTCACATTGACTTTGTGAAAGAATCAATGTGAATATTTGGGCACGTCCTGATGGCCAAGCCATTAGATGGGTTTGTTTACCATAATGCAGTTTGAAATCAATTCAATGTTTATTCAATTTACCAGCAGGGGGTCTATTTGGTTCTATCAGAAGGTGAACATTGGCACAACAACATTGTCCCACTTACACACTCAGCAGCACGGCCTCAGTCTGCTTTCGAGCCAGAGTCACTCTGCCCACAGAGGCCTCCAGCTCAGTCAGCATGATGCCAGGCTGGTACATGTGGCAGAAGTGCTGGGCCTAGAAACAAACAGACGCCACGGACCAAAATCACAACAGCCTTTATGTCATGTAAAAGAGGAAGATTTTTTCCCATATTGATTAAAGTGACTCTTAAATTCTAACTGGTTCATATTGTCTTCATGTGGCATCATATTAATGCCAAAATTTTTTCCCAATGAGTCAAATTTGTTGGGGGGAGCTTTGTATAAGGTCCCCCAAACACAGATGTTGGTCAGAGGCTTGTCAAATACCTTCTCTTTGGAGATGTTGAGCTTGCTTCCAATGATCTCGGCCATTCGCAGTCGACTCTCTGGACGAGACAGCATGGCTGTGAAGCAGTCGAGAGCCTGACACCATGAAAAGGCAGCAGTCAATAAATATAGGACACGCTGAATCACCACAACATACCAACAGTTTCATACACGGGCTTGAACGAAAAATGCATTTTCACTTTCAAATTTAGGAGCGGGCATGAGCAGTACAGTACTAAATAGACTATATGTGGGAAAACTACCCCTTGATTTGGTTACTTTGGCACAAATCTAACCCACTAACCTCTTGGAAGACATGTTGTGCTGTGGCTGATGAAGCGTTATCAAAGTTCACGTTGATCCGCTCACACCATTTCAGTAGGTCCCTGTGGAATCACAATGAAGATGCATCAAGAAAAGGTAATGAAATGAAGATGACCATAACTACATTATTTAATCCTTTTGGATGACAAAGAGATGGGATGTAATTCCTGAATAAAAAGCTAGCTGCAGAGTGACAGACACTCAACTACAGTCCCTGAATCAGCTTGTTATTCTGGTAGATCATATTGTCTCAGGGGGATAAGAATGATTAGAGACGACTGAATCAAAGTTCTACATAGAGAGCAGACCAATCAGAAGATTTAGATAAAATGAACATTTAATGATCCCAGAAGAGAAAGTTGTTATCATCACTAGCAGCGGGACAGGCCTGTAATAGAATATAGGGATGGGTGAAACTATCAGTAAACATAAAGAAGCACGAGTGTTGACCTAAAGTAAATGCATCTTCTTCAATAGCATGAACCCCAATGACCTACACCATGACATGAGCATCACAGGCTGAGCTATAAAGTTAATTACATTGATCCATGAAAAGCATATGTACTATTGAAGTGCAGAGCATGGAAACTGCCAACACTTCCAACTCATTGATTTATGGTTGAATCTTCACCAGCACACTTTGTATGAACCGCACTGAAAGCATATGGAAAACTCAGAAAGCACAGGGCAGATGAGGAAGGTCTCTCAGCCAGGACATGCATAAAAAGCTGTTACCTAATGAGAACGCCCCAGTGCGACCTGTAGAATATGTGATTCCAGCCCCTCGTCCAGAGGACATTCCAATCAATAATCTATCGAACACAGCAGTAGCTAGTGGAAAGCTAATTAAAGTCATGGAGGCTGCCGCTGCAGACTAGCTGGTGGTTTTGATTGGGCGGAATCTGACTGATGTAAGGCCAAAGGGGGGTAAAGCTTTCTATGTGTGCCCCCACTGACGATGCCTGTCAGGATAAAGGGCAGCTGGGAGTTATGGTGCAGAGGACAGATACTGTGTGACAAATGGTTGTTATATCAAGATCAGGTAAATGGCACATGGTCCAGTATGTCCTGTATACCTAACAGCGTGGGAGGAATGAAAGCACATGACCAGAATGAAGGAAAATGAGGCAGTTTGTTAGTTAATCATTCGTGATTAAATTGAGTCAAATTCTTGTTGATTCTTGCCGTAGATCATGTGGCTGAAGTGAAATACACACAATTCTCCCACTTTTTCCTGGTTATCAGTGATGCTATGAACTTAGATGATGACTTTTGTGGAATCAATCAGTTCAGCAGTTTGAATTAACGAACTTTTGCAGTACTGACACAACTACAATAGAACTTTTTGTTCATGATTGCAGCAAAGTGTGTCTGAACTTCGATTGAATGGCTCTGGCTGGAGTCTTAAGCTATTCAGCCTGTGAAAACAGTTACATAATTCTTTGTTAAGGCTGACTTTAAAGAAAGGGAAGGTCTAATAAAGGCACAACTGAGGTGCATTGGGGGAACTGAAGGATCCAGCGTTTTTGAAGTTGTCTCATTACAGAGACTGAAAGTCAGGATAGATCAGCCTCTGCTGCACCAACGGAAAGAAACTTGGTAGAAACTAGATAGTGACAGTAGAGAAGGCTGGGGTGAGCCATGCCCTCTTCATGCTGTCACTGCACCGCATCAATGCATTTGCTCGCTCATATGTTCCACTGATATTGACCAAATACTACATTAAAATTTGGCCAAACATGTTGTTCCTGGCAACAATGATGGAGGTTTCTCCCCAACTGCAACTACAGGAACATAGTCACTTTTCCTACAATGTAATAGGTTGAGTATTCACTCTACTTTAAGTAATAAAATAATAATAATAATAAAAGTAATAAAACTCGATTAATGAATGAAATGAATGATCATGGTCTATATGAGGTTTCAGTGTGGCTTTTCATTTGTAACTGCAAATCTAAGTGCTATACAGCGTAGTTTGCTGGCCACACCAGATATATATGTTCAGCAAAGAACAGCAGGATGTGATTGCTCAGTGGAATGTCTTACCTGAAATCACTGTCTCAGCATAAAACATCACTTTCTTTAATGAAAAGACCAGAAAAAGCAGAGTAAAGGGAGCGCAGAGAGAGCAGTGAGCTGGACCTCACCTCAGTGACAGGGCTCTCCCCTCCAGCGGTGTGCTTTTGTCCTCACACTTGTGCTGCTGGCTGCCATCAGGGGACTGGACGCTGCTTGTGTCCATGTCAGAGTGTCTCTCCCCTGTGAGCTGGCAGTAGATATCCAGGAGACGTTCTGACACCACCGTTAGCCGAGGATACCTGCTGGTGAGCACCTACACACAGAGGCAGCGGGTAAAATAAAATACATGAGGGTATTCTGGAAGAATACTCTAAGCTCTAAGCACTAACACAAATAACACTTAACAGGTTCAACAAAACAAAAAACAACAGAGGCGTGAGAGGTGGTCTGTCAGTGGAAGTGACATCACCTGTGCGGGAGAAGAGTAGGTGTGTGCGGCTTTAAAGCCAACAACACTCACCTTCTTCAGCTCTTCTCGGGTCATGTTGCCCATTTGCAGCTTGGTCCAGTACTTGTCCAGCAGCGCTGCGTGAGAGTTCTGTGGTTTGTACCAACTGCCACTGCTGTAGTACATCCTGCAATACACAAGCATGCTCATGTTCGACAACTGCTGTACCTCTCCAATGCACAGCCGGACAGTCATGCCCACTTCCTGCAGTGATTGGCCGGGTACGTGGAGGTGTCCCTGTAGGCTGGGTTTAAGTTTTCTCTTTTTATTGATCACAGAACTGCTTCTGTGACTGTCTGTGTGTACAGCTGAGTGTGTGCTGCTGTCGCTAAATATATGATTCACTGCACCTCATGCAAGGGCAATTTCTTATCCTAAACCTCTCGTAGAATTCCAAGTATTTCTAGTACAACCCCAATTGTTTGAAGCTTACTGAGACCTGAACAATGCAAGAGAATCAGAGGGGCTGAATATAAGCTGGCTGGTATCTGTGAGTGGGATGTGCATGTAGCTTCAACGTCAAGAGCATGACTTCGTTCATATGAGATCTTGACATGTTCAGACTGTGAGGGGACACGTCCAAACAGTGACAGATGAGACAACCATTTCCAAAAGAGTTGGGATGCTGTGTAAAATGTAAATAGAGATAGAATGTGATGATTTGCAAAACATGAAAACCCCATATTTTATTGAAAATAGCACAAAGACAACATATCAAATGTTGAAACAGGAATTTCACTGTTTTCTGAAAATTCTATCCTCATTTAGAATTTGATGCCAGCAACAAGTTTCCAAAAAGCTGCGACAGGGTCCTGTTTACCACTCTGCTGCACCACCTCTTCTTTTAACATTACTATTTGCCAGTGCAGTGCAGTTGCCACTGTCCAAAACCTTTTGAATCATGCTGCTGGCATCAAATTCTAAATGAGGATACAATTTTTAAAAACACAATGAAATGTAGTAGTTTCAACATTTGATATGTTGTCTTTGTTCTATTATCAATGAAATATGGGGTTTCAGTGTCTTGCAAATCCTCACATTCGGTTTCTATTTGCGTTTTACACAGCGTCCCACCTTTTTTGGAAATAGGGTTGTGAAACTGGGGCAGCCAAGCTGCTGTTGCAGAACTACATTTAGAATGAAATGATATTTTTACCGTCTTGTTGCAAAAAACTGAAATCCAGGAGCAACATCGATGCAATCCTCCCGTCCTGGAATCATCAGCTTTTTATTCTCCATCAAAGGCAGGAGCACAGATATCTAAGAAAGAACATTTCAGTCCAGTTGTGGTTAGTGGACATGATACGTTCACAACTAACAGGTCAAACATTAAAAGGGTTTATAAGTAAAAATATTCTCTTTGTTAAGGATCTATTCAGAAACTCTAAGCTAAAGGTTAAAGTGTATTGTGTGTGAACTGAAAATATTCATGTCTTATTCTATACTGTTCTCAACAAGTCTTCCCTCACCACATCCAGAGGTGCGTGGTCAATGTCTTCCAAGAGGATCCACTGGCCCTTAGATACAGCTTGTGTCAGTGTTCCTGGCTGCCACACAAACTTCCCCGGTATGTCAGTACAACGGTACATCCCTAGCAACATCTGTGAAACAAACAAAACACATTCACTCATTTTCCGTCATCCATCTAAGCTCCACTGATGTTAAAGGGATACCCAGTGGTTTAGTACTGCACTTCCATAGCAGTGGGGGACTCAGAAACACAGTATTCAAAAAAACTGAAGGAGCAGAAGCTTGAATATCCTCACTTTTAGGCCTTAGTACAGGCCACGTTTCAAAAACACTAGATGCTCCCAGGATGTGACTCCATGGTGCCTTTAATTAGACTGTCTCTACCTCCTAAATGTCCACATCTGCAGTTTGTAATGCTAGGACTACAACCCAGGCAGACGTTGATATGATGATAGTGATGCCAGACTTCGGAAAGCTCTGTCAGAGCCATTATGTGAGGACTTTATGTGACCGTGTTCATCGGCTGAGTAGCTCCTCTTGACGAGTAAACTGAATTTTATGTGTATAATTAGTGGAGTGGCCCTTTAAGTTTAGACTGATTCCATGCGCCTCTCACCTTGCTGTCAGTTTGATCCCCAAGCTGGACTTTGAGGATCTCTGTGGCTTTTGTATGTCCTGTGACAGCAGCCATAAACTCCACCAGGGCAGTTTTACCACATCCAATAGGACCCTCGAGCAGCGCAGGCTTTTGGGAGGCCACAGCCAGTGCCAGCCTTCTCACATTACGGCAGGTTGAGTCCACCAGGACCAGATCTTTTTGGTTCATCTGCAAATAGAGAGCAGCATTAGGACCAAAAAGGTCATGAGCAGAGACTATTTTATGCGGCAAACCAAAGAGTGCATGCCTGTTCAGCCTGTCTTGGAATGATCCTGGGTAGGACAACACCACAGACTGCCACAACGTTCTGGGACAGGTCCTCTGACACCACCTGGCCCCTTGTAAACTTATGAGCTTTCTCCTGGCGCCACATCACAGAGCCTTGATTGGTTAACACTAGGGCTTTCTCGACCTCCAGCTGCTGAGTTTCTTCCAAAGCTCTGAAAAAGGAATGAAGAAAGGACATGATTTTTGGTTCTCTACCAATTTCAAGGTGACCAAATGTTGGAATCGTACACTGAGAACTATTTTTTCTTATTGTTTATTCATTCCACAAACAGAAGCATTAAACAGAATATGTCAACAATCACACATATATTGAAATATACTGAAAATGTGCTGTTTCCATTAGGGACAGGCTTCAAGAATAGCACTGACACTAAAGGTTGTCCATAGCACTTGGTGCTGGATATGATCATAGATACAGAAAGGAAAAACAGAAGGTACGTACTTGATTTTCATGTGCAGGATCTCATCACTTGTGAGAACCTTTCTCAGGAAGATGGTTTTCTGATTATCAGTCATATGAGACACCAGTGCTAAACACTGAGCAGTGTACCTGTTAGAGACAGTAAAGGGGATGAAACACATTACTGAGCTGATCTACAGGCACAAAACTATTAAGAATCGTTTTGGATTTCTACCAATGGGACAACTGTGGTTACGGATTTGTTTCCCTGTACGGTTCATGAGGCCTTTTTGGGTTTCAAGAGGAAGGTACTTACCCTCGAACCATGACATCACTGGTGAGCAGCTGTGATACGCAGGGACTCCAGTCCCAGAGAATTCGAAACTTGGCACAATCACTGTGGAGGAAACGGAGGGTGGCACCCATGAGGTCACGCAGCTTCATCCTCCTGGGGCCATACTGAACCGCTGATGACTCTTCACTGCTGAAGAAGAGCCTCTGAAACACTGGGGGGGCATCGTTGAAGTACCTCGCAGCAAACCTTATGGACAGACGTAGAAAATTAGCCATGGTGGAACATAGCCTGCATCATGTCTGTTTGAGTGCATGACGATTCAGTATTTTTGAAGCTTACTCAGAACTAAAAGTCAAGATGTTTCAGCTTCATTTTCACTGATCTAGATCGTCTACATCTAATTTTTCGTTCTTTTTTTTTTCTTTCTTTTTACAGATATTGAACTGGTCATTCATACCATGGGCTCTATGTTAGGAGGTGCTTGGAAGACCCGTAACTCAAGGCTGGATGAGCAACTGGATCAAAGCGGGCAACTGCGACCAGACCTCAGACCCTCAAGGGTCCCAAGAGCCCCATGTTCACTGTGTTTGTACCATAAAATCATGACATCACCTGAACAGATAAGAGTCCTGCATTATCAGTTAAAGGAGTAGTTCAACATTTTTAGAAGCACGCTTGCACTGATGAGAAGGTGGATATCAGTCTCTGTGTCTGTGTGTTCAGTACAGAGTGGGACTCAGGACACTGGACGTTAGCCTAGCTTAACATAAAGACTGGCAGGCAGAAACAGCGAGCCTGACTCTGTCCAAAGTTCAAAACTCCAAAGCTCATGTTGTATCTCATTTAGTTAATTCCCACACAAAGAGGAATGTAAAAACAACAACTTGAACTTTCATTTAAACAATTTGAACTTGATGAAGTAGAAATCTTTCCAACAAACAACCCCCTTAAAACAAAGAATTGTCATCTTTATGTTTCTGTACTATGCTAGTCCAACCATGACTCCATCTCTGTACTTATCACAAAAAAATGAAATTATATCCAATCTTCTCATTTCACTCTGGGAATTAAATTAAATAAATGTATTTTAGAAATGCTGAACTATACTTTTAACCTTGATGTTCTGCGCAAACGAATGATTGTAATACCTTCATTACCTGAAAATTTATTTCACTAACACCCGATTTTTGCTCAAGGGCCCCCAATCAACTTAATCCAGCCATGTGTCCTGATGCAGTACCTCAGGGCAGCACCAGCAGCTTTACAAGCTGGGATGAAGAGGAGACATTTTCCTTGCTGTCTGTGAAAAGAACAGAGTACACTTACGCCTGTGCATCAGGACTGATGCCAAGGAGTTTGCTGAGGGCCACACACAGGCGCTCATGGAGGTCATGGTTGATCCTGCCACCAGCTTTGACCCTCTCTGCATTCCGCTCCAAAAGGTCCAAAACCAGTGGTCGTAGATGTCGAGCAATCAGCAAAGTGTAATCCTTCTCCAACAGCAGCTGAGTCAAACACTCCAGAATACACTGCCTGTCGTGCTGGCTCCATATCTGAGGGGAGATCATATGGCAGAAAGTTCCCAATTGATATATTGATTGGTTGACATAATAGCCACACATAAATCAATATTTCTGCTAAATATTTACATTCTAGGAATCATAAAGGCAGTAGAGTTGTTTTAATGATACACAGTGCACAAAAATTCTGTCATTTGTACAGTGACTCCTGACATGTGAAGGGAATGTTGCTGCATGCTGCACACAGGATACGTTTTGAGTCACAGTGTGAAAATAAAACACTCCGAACGCATTTCTTCTATTCATACAAGCTGGAAATAAACATATCTTACCTGTTTTGAAAGATACTGGCTTAGTTCGTTGTGACTTTTGTCAATATGTCTGGATATGGTGCCCAGTGATGACAGGCTCAATTCTAAATTTTCCATCGTATCATTTGTCGCCTGTGGAGGAGCGATCTACAACGAAAACTAACTCGCGTGGTATATGAGTAAGTCTCCTGATTTACTGTTATTAAACCAAACTGTGAGGTTCATCACGCGCTTGCCTGTCTGAGGTTGTATCACAACACACAAGCACGTTCCCGTCACTGGTGTTAAGATCCTGTCCACATGTGAGTGAAGCAGAAATCCTTCCGGGTCGGAGCTGGATTCCGTCGCGGTGAGATGACGCAACTGGACGGTGACGCCGGTACAGTGGAGCTCTCACCAGCGACTGCCAACAGCTTTCGCTCGAGCGAACTCCCAGATCTGCTGCTATTTTAATGCTTTCGTGTATGTCAGTTAGTTGTGGTGGAATATGAACCAGTGGAGAAGACCATAAGTCGCGGAACCATTGCTATCATTTAGCGGTTGGCTCCCTTTTCAAGAATATTTGTGAAGCCGAGGAGCTACAAGAACACCTCCACGGCGTTGACAGACCGCGGGAAAATGTCGTTACTTCCTGTGCACTGAAGTCTTGGCGCGACATTACATTTGTAAATAACAGGAGGACGCACAACAATACGCAAACAAGTAGGTTGACTAATTCGTAGTTCATAACTTACTGTAACAGTCTTCTTATGAGTGGCTGGCCGGTGCATAGCGCTCCTATTAGCACCCCACATTTACAGCCTGAGCACTTTTAACCTTATGGCTTAACGTTACCTTTTGTCCAAGATAATACTTTGGTAGCAGTTAACATTGATTTGAATGTGGAGCCAATAGTGGTTTAACTGATCCAAGTTTGTTTCTTTACAACAATAAAATATATATTCAGGAAGAAATTCATCTTTCATTATGAAAAAGCACATGAATACCTCGGTGACGGATTGTACATTTGAGTTAGCGTGAAAGGGTAGCGATGATAAAACGTCCATCAAATAACATTAATAAACGGCAAACTTGGGTTTACTGTTCATTCTGTCTTCTCTATTAGCGACTGTTACTTGCTTCAAGCATAAATTCAGGAGAAGGACGTGTGAAGTCGGATAGTTTAGGACGGGACTATAGTAGCTGTAGTAATGATAGTATTAGCTTGATGCTGCGCTGAGCAGAATGTCAAATATCAGATTTAGGTCAGGGCAGAAAATTGAGGAGATATTCAAGCACGACGGTTGACATTAAACTGAAACTCAACAGTATAACTTAAGATGTCCTCATTTCTGTCTGCCTAGCTGTGTTGGTGGCTTTGTTCTCTGCTGTCTTCTTTGTTTGGACAGTAGCGAACAAACGGAACAAAAGAGATTTATCTGAACGACCTAACCCCGATTCTAATAAACTGTGCTACACTGTAAAACGTACATAAGAGCGTGTGCAGATTAGCCAAGTATCACATGCTGTTTTATGTATGTTTTACACAGCGTCCCAACTTCTTTGGAATTGGGGTTGTATTTATCATGCGAACAACACAGAGATTCGCCTCAGTTTGTCCACCAGAGATAATACACACAGACAATATGTTCATTTTAGTGCTTTTGTATTGTACACAATCTGTAGAAGTGAACAATGTGGATAGATCCTCTATTACAGTATATTGTATTTTACTTTGCTATATCAATAATAATGGTGACATAGTGGTTCATTTTAAAATCAGTTGAAAAATGAAGTTATTCCACCTTTCAAAACAATGAAAGATGGACTTTACAGCACTAAGGGCAAGGTATAAGATTAAGATTAAGAAGTTATAATTTATGCTTAGGTTGGAACTGTTTCAGCTGGTGCAACCCTTAAAGTGTTCCTAACATGTAAACTTTAGGATTGGTTTATCAACTCTAGAATGAATTGTTGATTAATTATGTATGTTCCTGATTCATTTTGGTCTTGCCTGTGCTTTCAATGTATCCATCAGCCAGGTGTTGAGGGTTAATCTCCATCCTATGTAAAGTGTGTTATGGCTGATGTAGACTGGTAATAACTTGATTTTCCTTAACTACTGTTATCAGGAACTCCCTAAGAGCCCTAGAAACACTTGGAATAATGGATAGCATTGACACGAATGGTGCCTCTGGTCGTAAGTATAAGGATATCACATTTACATACAGTGTTACATTTAGATTTAGACTTTCTGGTATTTGTGTGTCATGTGGAATTGGGTTTTGCAATCAGGCTATTTTAGCATATCATATTGGTGTGAATAACTTAATGTGCTGTGTGATACCTTAAAAACATTCCTCAAACAGAATGATAAATGTAGCACTAGCCAAAGCACGTGAGTGTGAATGTGGGAGTGATTTCATGTGGGAAATAGGGTAGATTATAATTGCACATAACTGATGACATACATTTATAATACATGTATAATATCCACAGTCTTGGTACCTGATCTCAGTGAAGATTCTGTGGATATCTACGATGGCTTGGATATCAGTTCTAGTAGCAATGCAGGTAAAAGTCCTTTTTACAATAGTTTCACTTTGGTCTGCAACAGCACAGTATTATTACTAATAATCGTAATATTTTTGTATTTGTGTGCTGGAAAAATAGCTAAGCACAGATTCTTTTTCCAACACTGGGACTTCATACCATAATTTCACATATTTCTTGTCTTGTTTCGGTTTATTACAGAGAAATCACATCCAAATTCTTCTCAGCTGAAAGAGTCGATGGATCTTTATGAAGAAATTGTCACAGAGGAACAGCAAAGCAGAGAGTCAGTGTACTGTGAGGTGAGGTGCCATGTGCTCAATGCTTCCTCGTTCTCTCTCGGTCTTTTATAATAGATGTCTCAAACTGAAGGTGTGGTTTGAGATAAGCCTGTGCTTATGGTTTATGTGCAGTGATCAATATGCCTGTTTCTTGCTTGGCTCTGCAGCTTTGTTCCCAAGTTAAATTTTTTGCCAGTTGGATGATGCAGAGTTGTGGTATAAATAAGCAAACATGTTTTTTTTAAGCAAGTATAGGGTTTCTACAGGATTATGTCAGAAAGGTATGGGTACTGTTGTTACATGTTCAGGGTTTCCCTCAGCTACTTAAGCAGAGGTGGAAAGTCAACTAGACAGGGAAATCTCATGTCGTTAATCAGTGAGTAGACAATATCATATCTATTATTACCCATCCTTTAAATAGAAATGTTTAATGACAGTGAGACATCGTCTGTATGATAGTATTTTTTATTTTCAAAAACATCCATGATCTCAATAATATTTAATATACAGAACAAACTCAGAGATTATACAGTACATTTGTAAGGTCATAGAAAGAAAAGATGAAAAGATGCTGACTGTGCAGTGACTTTTTATATTAACACCACACAAAGCAGATAAATGATTCAGAGGGTTGTCGTTAGGATTTGTGTCCTTGTCTCAGACAGACGACTTCTCATTGCCATTTTAATTTTGTTCTGAAGGCTGAACCTGCACTCTGATGCCACACTGGAGAGTGGAATTGCCAGCACCAGTTCTGAAGTCATGTAACATTTCTCCCAAGGAAGTGTCAGGAGTCATAAGACTCACTGAACATGGGATTTCTCGTTACTACGAGCACTCATGTTCCTGGGAGGAAATCCCTCAGCATGAGCTCCCTCTGCACCAGGGGCAGCATTGCACCCCTCAGTGACCCATAGTGGTCATGGATGTGCACTGAGTTTATAATAATAATAAGTGAGAGTTTTCTAAAGAAACTTTGGATGCTGAGCTACCATGATATTTTACAATAGTTAGGCTATGTAGTGATATAACCTACAAATGTGATGGCCAAACCAACCTAGACAACATGGCCATACATATCAGATCAAAGACAAGATTAAGTAATAAGCATACTCCCTGGGGTCTACATGTGGTCATTTACATTGTTGCATTTGAATGACTTAACATTATGGTTAAGTAATGACCTTCAGATTTTTCTGTCATTGTGAACAAATTTCTCTCCATGATGGAAAATATTCAGTTTATGTGACCCTAGGTCTGAACAATAGCAATACTCAATAGCACCTCTGTTCTTTGCAATGAAGGCTAATGTTTCTTTTATAAAATTGGCTCTGTTTTGTAGCATTGTCTGAGCTCTCCACTGCATCTGAGGGGTCTTGAAATGATGGAAGTTTCATTCTTAGGTCACAAATAGTCGTATATGGGGTGAAAAGCAATCTGCAGTAGAATTTGCTCTGACCAAAAGTCTGGTGTGAATTGTCAAGTATGGGTTGAACCTTTGACTATTTTCCTGCTCAGACGCAACATTTGTGTGTTAAAGGATTTTCTGATTAAAATGAAGAGGGCGACTGCCAGCTGGCCAGTTATCTCACAATGGTTTTCCTTTTCTTTGTTTGCAGTTGAAATCCAGATTCCAAGCAGCTCAAAACCAAATTAAAGAGTTGCGCAGACGACTAGAACAGGTGGAGATGCAGGTTTGTTTTAGTTTCCTTATTTTTCAGCATTTGAAAAAGATGAGCTTTATTGCTTAAATATTATTAAGCTTCATACAGAAGTCTGAAAGAATTCTAATTCTAAAAAAAGTAAATTATTAGATATTTTTGACTGATATTCCATTTTAGTAGTCATTTGCCAACTGCTATTTCACATATACACATATACACATATGATTATCAGTCACAAGATGCCAAAGCAGTTTTTTTCTGATCAAAAGGCATCTAATGCTGCAATGAAACACAGGATTCATTAACAGATCTCTTGAGCTTCACTGCTTTTATCTTATATACCCATTATTAGCCCCCATCCTCTCACCTAAATGACACACTGCACCTGTTCATCAAGGCTTTTTTTTACTCTAGTACAGATAAATTTGAATATGTTGTTTTTGCCTAACAATATGCCATCATATGTACCCACTCTGTCTGTTTTTCCCAAACTTCTACTTTTATTTGGGTCTGACAGCATAGGCTTTGTGTACATGAATGGCAAAAACCGAAACAAAGCTTTGTTGTCAAATATATTTGAAATAATGGTATTAGGCACCCACTTGAACTGACCTTGGTGAGGAAACGTGTGTGTTCCTGTGAAATGGTTGTGAAACTCACCTCTGCAGAAAATTGAACAGCACTAACATGGTGTGCTGTCTCTGTCCCTCTCACTGTTTGAAACAGAATACAGGGTTGAACACTGAGAACTGCCGTCTTAAAAAGAATATCTCTGCACTCTTAAGAACAGCTCGACAAGAGGTGACACGAAAAGATGCTGAGATCCAGAGACTGAATCTATTGTAAGTGATTAAAGATGAACTGGTGGCTCATTGTAATTGTACTCTATGTTTCATAATAATCTATAGGGCTGTAGGTTAATGTAATGTATGAAAAGCTCCATAATACATTAATCTAACAGCTCCAAGTAGTACTCCTAAAAGATCATGTTAGCAGGTAAATTAATCAGTTTTCATTAATGAGTTAATCATTTGGTAAATCATTGTATTCCTCCAGGTCAGAAAAAGTTCGCCATCATCATCAATCTCACATTAATAATCTGCGGGATCAAAATTCATCCAGTCGGGCCTCCGCAGACAGTTCCAAGAGTAGGCCACCTCCTCTACCACTCTCCAGTCCTCTACCTCTTCCCCCTCTTCCACCTCTACCAGTTTCACCTCCCAGGAAGGATTGTCCTCCACGGGAACCCCCTCAACCTTCCAGAAAGGAAAGTGGAAGTTCCATCCAACAGCCCAGCGATTCCTGTATTGAGGCAAGAGCCTCAAAAGCTTCTTCTCACAGTCATTCAAAAAGTTCATCAAGAGGAGATTGTGATGTATCTGACAAACAGACTGAGCACTCTGTCAGCAAATCCAGCAGCTGTTCATCAACTCGACATAGTGAGTCAGACAAACACAAGTCCAAGAGGAGAGAGGAAAAATGTCAAAGTGAAAAATATGAATCAACAGATAGGCGACATAGAACCAGTTCAGATCCTAACAAGGACTGTTACAGGTCTCACAAAGCAGACCGAGACACAGGACGAAGACATGACTCCAGATCATGTAAAAGCAGTAACTACCTAAATGTTGAGGGGCACCACAGATCTGAGAGGACCAAAAGCCCTCTACCAGTGATTTTACAAAGTGCAGCTTCTGCTGAAGATAAGAAAGAGAGAAGTCGAGAACGCAGACAAGATAAAGCCAAAATGTCAACAACAGAATCTGAACATAGTGCAGGTCACAGGTCTAAAGAGAGTTACAGCCAAGATCATAGAAAAAGCAAGATTAGTGATGGACATACCAGAAGTTCAGACTCAAAGGACGGGAAAAAGTCCTCTTCAAGCCAACGAGATTCCTCCAAAGACAGGGAAGGGGATAGACTGTTAAAGGATTGTCAAAGGAAGGAGGATAGACTACGTAAAGATAAAATCAGCAGAGAGCATAAGAGGAGCACTGAGACCAGCAGAGAACATGAGAAACAGAGATCAAAAGAATCAGACCAAGGTAAATTGGCTGTCTGTAGTAAGGCAAGAAAAGAAAAGACACAAGAGGCCTTAAAAAGATCATCTAAAGAACCAAATTTCACAGAGAAATTGTCTGTGGAGGACAATAGTCCAAACAGGAAGCTGTGTTTCATGGAAACATTGAATCTTACCCTTTCACCAATTAAGAAGTCAGTGGTCCCGATCAATGCCAGCCAGGGTGACCTCACACCAGTGGATAAGGTTGTTGAAAACAGAACAGATGATGAGAGTTCACAATCAAACGTTGAAGACATGTGTGTAATCGATGAAGTAGACAGCAGTGAATTAGAAGCAGGGCTGGAAGATGTTGCCGAGCGATCTCAAGATATCCCCAAAACTCCAGGATCTGAAAAGACACATAAGAAGTGTGATGATAAGAAAGATGTCCAGGAAGAGGACAAAAACCACATTCAAAATGCTGCAGCTGACAAGCAACTAGAAGACTATTCAGTCCAAACTACCTCAGCTCATAGCCAACCCCTAGAAACTGCAGATAATCAGACAGCTGCGTGCCTCACACAAAAGTCACCAGAGAGTAGTTCTGTAAAATCAACAGTAATATCAAAAATTTCTGAGGACAAAGCCAAGCTGGTGTCCGACAGCCGCAAAGATGAATGTGGACCTTTGGAAGCTACAGATTGTGTCAGTGACACATCTGGAGGCATTTATGAACAACACAAAAGCAATTCTTTGCAAAAAGTAAACGATACTGATCAGTCTGTTGCTGTGACCTCCTCACCTATTGTGCTTGATTCAAGAGTTGAGCTGAAATGTAGTACTCCTAAAGCTGCAGTACAGAAAAGCTTCCCTGTGGATTCAGTCAAAGAAGGTGCAGCTGATTCACCCTCAAGGGGATATCCTGCAGCTGAAGATGTTCCTCACAAGGCCAATCCCCAAGGTCAGCAAATTTCACCTACTATCTCGCTTCAGGACTGTGAGCAAGGACAGTGTCTTCCAGCTTCCAGTTCCTTTCATGAGAAAGCTGTTGATCGTATGCAAGATGGTCCTAAAGATGCAGATGCTGTATCAAGTACAATAAGCCTGGAATCACTTCCACAAGAAGGCCTGAGTCTTCCTGAGGCGATTTACGTTTTAACTAAGACAAGTGAAGACACCAGTGACAGCAGTACCATCACAACTGAGCCAAGTTCATCCACTGGCTGTATCGCAGTGTCCAAAGTCAGCAGCACGACAGAGGAGACGGCCCTGTCAGAGAAGTGCAGTGACCTCACTTTCACACCAAAGAAGAGCTTCGGTCCCGGAAAGAGTCACGAGAATAACTTTGAGCCTTCCAGCTCTATGCCATTACTCCATGATGAAGACTCCATGATACGCACGCTGAGCAATCTGAAGAGGATCCCTGATGCCATAAGCCCTCTGAGGAGTCCAGTGCGGATAACCAAGAGAAGTCATCTCCATGTTCATGGCAAGCCAGGTCATGTCAAAAGTCTTCAAAAAGGTAAAGTTTGCCTGATGTCAAAGTCATGTCCCAGTAAACATTTTATACATATACATCAAGAAGGTTGCTGGTAATGTGTGAGGCCTGTTATCTTGTGATCACAACTATAATGCCTAGTTATTTCTTAGGCAGACAATTCACTCATTATTCTGACAGATATATTTTCAGAATTACACTAAATTATCTTCTTTACCAAGGATGGCAATTTGAGGCCATAACTTCACTGATGTTACACATCAAAGTGTGTTTCCAGGTGTTTGGGAGTACTACGGCATGTGTGTGTGAAGTCTCATAAATGTCCTCAAATTATGTTAGTTGGGTCTGCAGAATACAAGTTTGAAAAAGAAAAAATCTGAGCTGTGGAGTGAGAAAGAACTGGGCCAACCAGACTGTAGTCTGCTCCTCATCTCAGCTGCAGGCGAGAGGCTTGATACTACATTAGCTACATAACACACCCAAATCTCCAAATGCACTGTCAGCGACCAAGTTCTATTGTGAGTGATGTAGCTCCCAGAATTTCAGAAGGGAAAAAGAATGCGTGGAATGAAAAAGACATCTATGGTTCTGGTGCATTGATTTTTTTCCTCACTGTCCAAACATCTGAGGCCAACAATGTTGTAAAGTAGATAAAGCAGGATAAAATAATGCAAAATATAAAACAGCAAAATAAAAGGCATCATCATAAGATGAAACCTGATAAGAACGTCAGAAGAATCTAAAGGTCAGTTAAAAGCCTGATTAAAAAGGTGTGTTTTTAACCTTCTTTTAAAAATATCAACAGTCTCTGCAGTCCTGAGGCTCTCCGGCAGGCTGTTCCACAGGTGTGGAGCATAGTGGCTAAATGCCGCCTCACCGTGGGTTTTTGTTCTGGCTTTGGGTATGGATAAGAGGCCAGTGCCGGAGGACCTCAGGGTCCACGAGGGTTGATACAGTAAAAGCAGGTCAGATAAGTAAGAGGGCGCAAGGCTGTTAAGACATTTAAAAACAAGTAAAAGAACCTTAAAATCGATCCTGAAGCGGACAGGGAGCAATGCAATGACTGTAAAACCGGTGTAATTCATCAACACGCGTGCGGCTAAGTTTTGCAGTAATTGGAGGTTTGAAATACTCTTTTTGGGAAGACCAGAGAGCAGGGCATTACAATAATCTAAATGACAGGAAATAAAAGCATGCATTAGCACCTCTGTGCTGGCCTGAGAGAGAAACGGGCAGACTCTGGTTATGTTCTTCAGATGATAAAAGCCGATTTTTGTTATATTTTGATATGTGGGATAAAAGTCAGCTCAGTCAAAAATCACACCCAGGTTTTTTACAGATTGTGTTGGTTTAAAATCTTGTAGTTTTGGTAAAAGTTCTCAGTCTACCAATGAACCTGTTTATCAGGTGTTTTTGGAGCATTCCACATCTTCCCCAGTCTTTTGTTGCCCCTGTCCCAACTTGTTTGAAACGTGTTGCTGACATGGAATTCAGAATAAGCAGATATTCTGCTTATTCAGTCTTACCTCACTTAGGGCCCCTTGAAGTCAGTTTAACATTTTTCCACATGCATTTTCTGTTTCAATTTTTCTGAATTCTGTGTTTTGCAATTTAAGCACATATTCTTATCAGAAAGAGTGCCTAATCGTGAATAGAACTTTTCAGTAAAACAGTTCAACAATACATAAGAATTATTCAGAATTTAATGAATCAATGATTTTGATGGAACATTGCACTATTTCTTATCAAACAGATCCTCTGCAGGACAGCCTTAATGTGCAGCATGAACACATTTGGTAAATTGTCTGACGGAGGTTACTTTAACATTCGGGCAACTCTCCTCCTCCACCAGAAACAGATGTAGCTTTATCATTTCTTCCAACAGAATATCTGACTGTGCATACAGCCGTGAAGTCGCCAACAAACTCCTGTCTTGCATCTGTTGAGGTTGCTGCACTTCTAAGAGTTTGTTGAACTGTGTTACAGATCTTTCGAAACCCTGACTTTTATAAATTCCATCCATGTTTTGGCAGATATTCCTCATTTTACACCTGATTACGTTGCAATGGTCAAATTCCGCTAATCCATCCATGTTTTCTTCGTACAAATCATAGCGCCCTATTTATCCATCATCTCTATCTGTATTGTCACATCCAAAATACAAAACTTTCCACACATAGCCTCTGGAATAGTTTGTTGTTATCATCACCTGTTTGGTGTGGCTCACACAGTGATTTTGAATTCAGACAGATAATTACAGATCAAATAGTAAATGTTTGAATTTTGAGTAAAAATTATAACGTAGCTGTTCTTCCTGTGCTTGTGTGGGTTCTCTCCGGGTACTCCGGCTTCCTCCCACAGACCAAAAACATGCTCATTAGGTTAATTGGTGAGTCTAAGATTGCCCTTAGGTGTGAGTGTGATCGTGAATGGTTGTGTGTCTATATATGTGCCCTGCGATCGACTGGCGACCGGTTCAGGGTGTACCCCGCCTCTCACTCCAGCCCCCCCACAACCCCAAAAGGGATAGTTGGGTATAGAAAATGAATGAATGAATGAATGAATGAATGAATGAATGAATGAATGAATGAAGTATAACGTAGCAGCAGGGAGTAATATTAGCTATGGGATGTTGTGGCTTAGCTAAAAAAGGGAACTTTAAGTTTTAGCTGCAGGATTGGGGATATGGTTCATTACGGATGAGTCCATCTAAACACAAATATCTCTCCATGTGACCCTATACACAACAGCATCTCAGATTCAGATGCTACATCAACTCTAGTGGTGATTTAGCAGGACCATAGACTTGCTGGAGCTAACCTAAATAGATTAGAGTGTGTTTTGTCCTAAAGATGTCTTAACAATGTTGCCATAATACTAATAATGCTGTTTACTCTATGTAAGTGACATAAATATGTAAAAAAATGACATAATAAATTTGACATGATAAATGCGAATTACATTAGGTTTTGTCATCATAGCTTTGGCCTCTCAAATGGCACTGACTCTTAATCATGTTAAGAGTATTGTATCTCATAAATACAAGATCTAGATCCTTGCATTATAGAGGCCTTATGAGATGTTGTTATAACTGCCAGAAAAAGTCAATACAAATGTATTTTCTCTATCTCTACTGTGCAGATTTCTCCAGCACAGCTGTTGATGCCGGCTCAAAGAAGTTGGATGTAAACAAAGAAAACAAATATCCAGGTTCTCCAGCAAACAATGACACACAAAACGTGGTGGACAAAAAATCTGACCTGCCTTTATGTCTCTCTGACACTGAACTGGAGGAAGGGGAAATTTTAAGTGAAAGTGATGAGACAACTGCAGATTCTCCTGTTCCTGCAACAAAGAGGGCCAAGTTGGAACGATCAGTCAGAAATAAAGCAAGTCCTCAGACTGCCTTAAAGAGGACATCTGAAGAAAGGCGTGTTGCATCAAAAGAAACCAATGAAATGGCTGGTGTATCGACACGAAGTCCAAAGAGTCGTTTTAAAACAGTTTGTCCTGCAGCAACCAAAGCTTCTTTTTCCACCATAGAGGAAGTAATGGAGACATTCAAGTTGGTTCGTACTGAGATCCGAAAAAAGTACATGAAGCTTCATAAAACCTTTCCCAAGAAGAGTTTCTATGGTGTGATGGACAATTTCCAGGAGTCTTTTTTGGAATTTGTTGATGGTGCTCATTTTGGTCAGTTATCCAGTCAGGAAGGAGAGCTCAAATCCAAGCTGAAAAAAATGATTGCACTTGTGTTCAGTAAAGTATCAAATAATGGTATTGTGAAACGCATTTTTGAGCAGCAAGCAGTCAATCTGAAGCAAAAGCTGTGGGACTTTGTAGATGTCCAAATTGACTACTTATTTAGGGATGTTAACACAACACTGAAGAGTCTTTGCAAACCAACAAGAGCTCAGACTGAGGACAGTCGGCACAGTGGAAGTGAGAAAGTATCTAGACAGGCACAACTACAACAAATGGATGCACATTCGGGTTCGACCAACGTGAATGGAATCAAGCCTTGTGCTGTGGTGCCTTATAAAACAGGCCTTGGTAGCAGAGGCAAAGATATCAGAATCACACATGTGGAAAAAGACAAGAATGTTGACCCGCATCCAACAAATTGTCCAAATACACAAACTGTGGTAAACTTCCTTCATCCGAAAAACATTCCTTCAACTCCAGAGAAAAATAACTTGTCTTCTTTGGTTGTCTCTCAAAATGGCTCTTTGCTTGACAAAGCTGACTTTGAGCTACTCACAGAACAGCAAGCCTCCAGTTTAACATTCAACCTAGTAAGAGACTCTCAAATGGGAGAAATCTTCAAGTGCCTCCTGCAAGGATCTGACTTACTAGAAACCAGCGGCATCTCTGGAGACAACACAACCTGGTCTCTAGGTACACCAAGGAAGGACGGAGAGAGGTTTATCAGCATCACCACTCCAACAAAATTTGATTCTCCATCTAAACTGCTTTCGCCGGCAAAATTTGATACCCCCTCCAAACTTATCGCAACATGGTCTAGCATTTCACCTCGCAAGATGTCGTCTCCAAGGTCCAAAGATCAGATCCCACTGAATCCAGCTTTATTTGACGAAAGTTGCCTGTTAGAAGTGCCGTCAGAGAAAGCAATGCTGCAGTCAAGCATGCCTTCACAGAGGTCGTATTCCATTCTAGCTGAAGATCTGGCCGTCTCCCTTACCATTCCATCTCCTCTCAAGTCAGACAGCCATCTCAGCTTCCTACAGCCATCAAACATGCACATCACGTCCCCTCCAGACAGTGTCATCAGTGCTCACATAAGTGAGGATGCTCTACTAGACGGGGAAGATGCTACAGAACAGGACATTCACCTGGCCCTCGACACTGACAACTCCAGCTGTGGCTCTAGCAGCAGCATGGCCTCAGAAACTCTTGCCACACCTTTCATGTTCAAGCCTGACCTGCCCATGCAGGCGCTGGTGATGGAGAGGTCCAACGATCATTTCATCGTGAAGATTCGTCAGGCAGCCGCAGGTCCAGATACCACACTCACTGCTGATGATAGCTCAAGTCAAACACTAATAGAAGAAGATCAGCAGTATAGAGAAGACAGCATGGCAACTGAAGAAAGTCAAGCAAAAGTTGTTTTCTCCCGCAAATTACATAACTGTACTCCTTCAAATGCGTCGCCATCAGAGAACAACCTGTCTAACCTTTCTGAAAATTCTGGGACCTGTCAGGCTGCCACCAGGGCAGGTATTCATCTCACAAAAGATGAGAGCTTAATATTAACAAAAGATCCACCCCACACAATAGAGGACAAGCTAACTCAACAGAGTACCTCAAACGTTTGTTTTTTTGATGATTCACAGAAACCGTCAGAGTATCTGAAAACTGTGCCCAAAACTCCTCCTTCAGATAACAGTTTGCACAATGCTGCTCAAAGCTCTGATGGACTCTCTGGGCAGATCATCCAGGCACCCGGCAGAGAAGGTATCACAGCCCCTGCTGATGGGACTGCAAGTCGAACAGGCCACAGAGAAGGCACAACAACTCAACAAAGTCCCTTGAAAATTATTTTGTCTGAGTCTGATAAGAGTCCACATCACCCTGCTGAAAGCTCTGGAAAAACTAAAAGAAGCCAAGTGTTGGCATCACATGTTTCAGATTCAGAGAGTGGTGAAATTGAGGTGTCCGACTCGGAGAGAAGTTTTGCCTTTACAAAGGTGAACACAAGCAGCACGCCAGAGAAAGACCAAAGGGACTGTGGCAAAGGTAGTAAACGGAAAAAGCACAGAGAGGAATCGAAAGCCAAGCGGTCCAGAAGGGAGGAAGAGGGCAGTGCAGAAGAGATGGTGTCTAACTGTGAGAAAGACGATGGTGAATCCAGGTCCTCCCCAGCATCTCTGTCCCCCAACAGTCTCTACGCCAAGAATGTCATCAGGAAGAAGGGCGAGGTGGTGATGTCTTGGACCAGGTCAGTAGTTGGTTCAATCCTGTAACACTCCCCCTCCCCTGGAATTTGTGAATAAGAGATCTAATACATGTGACGCATCGTCATTATTTGCATTGGCTTGCTATTTTGTCCAATCCTTGCTGCATTTCAGCACATCTGATGAATGTTACAGAAATACTCAGCAGAAGACTTTTCTACTTCAAACCATTTCACACAGAATCACTGATACATGGTGATGCAAAGTCTCATGTTTGTGTGTTAAATGCAGAGCTGGAGTCAGGATGTGGTTAGCCTAACAGCATAAAGACTGGAAACGGGGAAACGACTAGCTCTATTCAAAGTGTAAAAATCAACTATCGACACCTCTGAAACTCCCTGATTAACAAATTGTACCCAATTTGTTCAGGAATTTACACACAGTCACTGCACCTTGTTCACAAGAAGTTCCAGCATGCAATTCTAAGTAAAACCACAAAATGTAATTTGGACATTTCTGTTTTGGTATGTATTGAGATTGAGTGTGTTAATTAGTGAGCTTTAGAAGTTGTGGTATATTTGAAGAAAGTTTTCTCTCACATTTGTGTACAGTAGGAGACACTGTAAGAAGTGTATGTGGCTGTATGAGAAGATGTGGTGATAGTAGTAGCAACACATTTTGATTGCTATGTGAAAACCAATGTTCCTGAAGAGGATTACTTTCCCTGACACGTGTTCTGCTTCTTCCAGAGATGAAGATCGAGCTATTCTGATCGACCTGAAGACAAACGGTGCTTCACGTGAGACTTTCTCTGCCTTGTCAGAGAAACTTGATAAGCCGTCATGGCAGGTAAGTTCATCTCTTGTCTTCTTTGTTGTAGTCGTGTGAAATGACTGTATGGGCTGTAATGAAAGTGCATACAATAACTGTTCACTGTTTTTCTTTTATCAGATTGCTCACAGATTTTACCAGCTCATGAAGCTTTTTAAGAAGCAGGAGAAGATGGACCCTTAATGGCTCTGAATGCGTGTGCTCTGTTTTATGCAAATAGTTCTTGTATTAGAACATTTCTACACACGTACAATGGCACCAACACAGGTCTGTAGGCTGCTGTACATGTGACATGGTGCACAGTCCCTGTGAGTCACAGCATGGATCCCCACATAAACTGCTCTGTCCAGTAAGATGTGGAGGACTTTTAGCCAAGCTTTGTTTTTCAAAGGAAGGTCAGAGATCCGGTCACTGTCCATGAAGGTGTGCTGTTCTTGATATTCAACTGTACCTGTTCATATTGTTTGCACAGAATTAAATGGTGAAAAATAATAATTCAGATATAACCTTCTTCCTTAGCACAACTGACAGCATAGATTAATGTCAGCTGTGAAACAGCCACTCAGTACATACAGTTAATATCAGTGTTATTGTTTTGATGCACTTTTTGCTTTATAAGAATCCACACTGCAGTGGTGCTAGATATTTTCTGATGTATGGTCCTCTTCTTTAAGATAAGATAGACTTTATTTATCCCACAATGGGGGAAATTCACCTTTGCAGATAACGATACGTTGGAAAATGTCTCAAGTCCTCAAGTTCATCTTACGTCTATTCCTAAACTTGTGTGTTTCTAAGACAGTGGGGAAAAACTGCCTTCAGATTTGGATAGTGTGCAAGTATGCTCAAATTCTTCTTAATGATGTGACATTTTAGTTCCTAAAATGAGTGGATACTCACTGGAAACAGCTTGAAGCATCCCCCATCAGTACATCTTGAGCTTTTGGTCTGAGAGGTTGGGCTGTTTTATTCTAATTTTGGGTGTGATATTCTGGATTTGTTTTAATGGATGTATTTGTGTCATGAGGGATGTGCTTGATATATATGTTTGAAGGCTGTTCAAAGGTTTACATGTCCAATTCTTGTACAGGACTGTACATTTATGTCTGTTAATACAAATGAAGCATTTTATCTGTGGGCCTAAATGGTTTTTCTTTGACTCATCCTATTGCTTAGAAATAGCATGGAATATGCAATATTGTCAATATTGTGCGGAATCCTTTACTGGAAATAAAGTTTTATTTATTTATGCTGGTGTCTGTTTGTATTGTACTCTTTGTTTATTGACAGAATTATGCAAGTATTATAGTAAAAATACTGTGTCACCATGACACAAATATTCATAAAGTAAGCATCAAAGTATGGAAATGAAGGCCAGTGCCTTGGGTGCCATTTGTATCTCAGTTGCAGGTCAACCGGTGACATGAAGTGGAGGACAGACACTAACCGAGATGATGCTGAGGTTTTATGCCACATTTTGGATAAATGTCCCACATTTCATTGTCCTACTTCATACTCTGTCCAACACTCAGTGATACAATTATGAATTATTGATTAAGTGTCAGGCAGTTAAGTTAAATCTAAGTGAAAGCTAATTGTTTTGACCAGAAATGTATGGATAATTGAATATTTTACCAGAGGTGAGTGCAGGGTTTTTACTCAAAGTCAAGTATTTTTGTGGTATCGGTATTTTAAAGTACAGTATTACCAAACTGTCCTTAAAGTGTCCTTAACGCACTCTCCATAATGTGTCCCCATATAGCTGACTGATCTATGATTTTATTGGATTGTTAATACTGATGCATCGATGTGTATGCTGCATTTTGCTATTGTAGCTTCTTGAGGTGGAGGTAGTTTGAACTTCTTTATTACAAAGTTAATTAGTTTAGTACAGGGGTCCCCAATCATGAAATGATTGATGGGAGAGGAAGAAAGAAAAAACTAAGTTCTGATGCATACATGAATATATATTGGACTTTTTCTTAATCTTTGCCATTGTGATTATTATTTTACCTCTTTGAGCATTTAACAGTTAATTCCATGTAACCATGTGAGAAGTTCAGAGGGGAAATCACTTTTGGTGGAACTGCTAACAAATTAGCAACATCTGAAATGTGTGAAAAGTGGCCCCAACTTGACACTTTATAAGGCCTTGCAGTACAAAAACCACTGGCTTAATCTAACAATACACTGTGCTCTATAAACTTATTACATAGTTTTTTCTTCCTTCATAGATAAGACTGACTCAGAGACAAGATCACTGGTCCACACTGCTTTGATGGATGCAGGCACTGTGACTTGGACCAACTGCTCTTTTTCACAGTTAGTATTAGACCGTAGACCATGTAATCTTTTTAAGGAACTGCTTTCTGTTTTAAACACTCCCATTTTAATTAATACCAATAAGTCACTTTCCGTGGGCTCTGCCCCTTCAGCTTTTAAAACTGCCATTATTAAACAGCTGCTTAAACCTAAAAAATGATCTGCAAATTCTGAACAATAACAGACCAGTTCCTTTCCAATGTCCCTATTATATCAAAATTACTTGAAAAAGCTGTCACTGAACAATTTAATGCCTACTTATCACACAGTCTTTTTGGCCTCTGATCCAATTCATTCTATTGAAGCTGCTTTGACCAGCCTAGTCAGCAATCTACTAATTACTATTGATTCTGTCTTTGACATTATTGTTGCTGCTTCTTGACTTCAGCGCAGCTTTTAATACTGTGGACCACAGCATGCTGACAAGCTGGTTGGAGCATCAAATTGAATTCAACGTGCAAGTTACAATGATATTTGCACAATCTCTTTATTTTCTGAAGTAATGTTTAGTGTCCCTCAGGGATCTGTCTTTGGTCCTACGCTCTTAAAAAAAACCTTAAACTGAATGGAATGTATGTAGTAATCAAAGCAGATCATAAATTCAGAAGTGGTGAATTCAAGCTTTTCCGACCTGTGTGTGTGTGTGTGTGTGTGTGTGTGTGTGTGTGTGTGTGTGTGTGTCTGTGTGTGTGTGTGCGTGTGTGTGTGTGCGCACACACACACACACACACTTTGTGCCACCCCAGCTCAACCATCAAAAACCTTGGAGTGATTTTTGATTCTCGTCTAACATTCCAGTCTCATAACAAGGCTTTTGCCAAGACAGCATCATTTTTTTCATTTTAGAAGTATTGCCTAAGTCTGTCGGAAAAGGATTCACTGCGTGACATTGAAACGTGACGTTGAAACCATAATCCATGCATTTGTAAGCAATTCCAGACTTGATTATTGGAATGCCCTTTTCACTCAGTCATTAGCTTGTTCAGAATGCTGCAACTAGACAATCTTGACAAAAATCTTGACAAAAGCTGGAAAATTTGATCATACAACACCCACTCTGGCCTCTCTTGGGTAGTTTGGTTGCAAGCTATAACTGATTTTCAGGTTCTTTCAACTTTGAAGGCCTTGAATGGATTTGCACCTGACTTGTCTGAGTTAATTATACCAGATACACTGACACACTCTCTTGGCTCTCTCGATGCTGGTCTCCTGGTCATTCCTTCTTTTCGCAAAACATTGGCTTCAGAGCATTTACTTATCATGCCCCTTACCTCAGGAATAGCCTTCCATTACATGTTCAGTTAAAATCGTTAAATTAAGACTGAAAACCTACTTTTATTTACTTCATCACATTCTAACCTGGAACTCAGAACTTAGTTGGGTCTGTCACCTTTTCAAACGTTATCTGTGATGTTTTTAATGTGATTGTTTTAATTTAATTTCTATTTATTTGCTCAATACATTTTAAGTCTTGTTTATTTTTTTGGAATGTGAACTGGGACCATGCTGCATGGTGATTCTGCACTTTGAAAAACTGATTGATTGATTGATTGATTGATTGATTGATTGATTGATTGATTGATTGATTGATTGACTGAATTTCATCTACATTTTTAATCTGAAAACTATATACACCTGTCAGATAAATGTAGAGGTGTAAAAACAAGGTTTTCATCAGAAATGCAATGAAGTAGAAGTATAAAATAAACAATACTTTCCACCATTGCATTCTACCCATTAAAAACAGAAGCCAGGAAAAGACAATAGTTCAGCATTAAGAATGATTAAAATCATTGAGCAGATATATTTACTTTAATCAAAAGCTTTAGCAAATAATACCCTGATTTAAATGAGCTGACAGTTGGTGCAGACCTCAGGTGTGCAGGGAGAATGTTCCACAGGTGAGGAGCATAATAACTGAAAGCTGCTTCACTTTGTTTGGTTCTCATTCTGGGAACACACAATAGACCTGTCCCTGATGACCTGAGAGCTCTGGATGCTTCATATGGGGTTAATAAATCTAGAATATATTTTGGTCCTAGACCGTTTAATGCTTTGTAGACCAACAGTAAGATTTTAAAGTCTATTCTTTGACTCACAGGAAGCCAATGTAGTGATCTGAGGACTGGTGTGATATGGTGCATTTTTCTGGTGTTTGTAAGGACTCGTGCAAAAGCATTTTGAATCAGCTGTAGTTGCCTAATTGATTTTTTGTTTAGGCCAGTAAAGACTCCATTGCAATAGTCCAACCTACTGAAAATGAATGCGTGAACGAGTTTTTCCATGTCTTCTTTGGACAGACATCCCTTAATTCTGGTTATATTTTTCAGGTGGTAGTAGGCTGATTTGGTAATGAGGTTTAAATGATTGATAAAATTCAGGTCAGAATCAATAATTACACCAAGATTTCTGGCTAAATCTGTTGTTGTCAGTGACATGGAGTTAAGGTGAGCACTGATCTTTGACCTTTCATTTTTGGGGCCAAATACAATCACTTCTGTCCTATCTGCATTAAGCTGAAGAAAATTCTGGCACATCCACTCATTGATTTGATGAATACACTCACTCAGGGGAAGTAAGGGACTGTAATCATGTGATGACATAGAAATATAAAGTTGTGTATTATCTGTGTAAGTATGATAAGAAATATTACAATGCTCCATAATCTGAGCTAGGGGCAACATGTAGATATTGAAAAGAAGTGGTCCGAGAATGGACCCTTGTGGCACCCCACACATCATTTTTTTGGGTTCAGACACATGCTCACCAATTGACACTAAATAGTCTCTATCTTGTAAATAGGATTTGAACCAGTGTAGTACAGTCCCAGTAAGTCCCACCCACTTTTCCAGTCTGTCAAGAAGTATGTCCTGATCAACTGTATCAAAGGCAGCACTGAGATCTAATAAAACTAAGACTGAGGTTTTGGAAGCATCATTGTTCAGATGTATGTCATTTAAGACTTTGATAAATACAGTCTCAGTGTTGTGGTATGGACAAAATCCAGACTGAAATGCATTAAAAAGATTAAAAAATCTTATATAGAAATAGTTCAACATGTGATTCCAAAACCATGAATATTCATGTGCTGCTATAACAGCTTCCACCTGGCTGCGGGGAATTGCTCCCATTCAGACACAAGAGCATCAGTAAGTTCCAACACTGATGTGGTTTGATACCGCCTGGCTCACAGTCTGCGCTCCATTTCATCCTGAAGGATGGGACTGAGGTCTGCGCTCTGCAGGCCAGGAATGTTCTAAGTGGGAAAACTATTTTTTCGAGGAGTCAACCATATTGAAACACAAAAGGGACAAACAGACTATTGCCACAAGGTTGAAAGCACACTAGTGCACACTATTGTACTTTGTCAGCAAGAAAGTTGAACACATTGTACATGGCTGTGTATTGACATCTCAGTTGGTGCAATTCCCAGTGTACTGCCCTGTTAAAAGTGACAGGATGAAACTAACCTCAGGGCATTATAGGGCCGTGTGGTGGATCAATGACTTCAAACTAGAGCCCTAGTTTGCAACACCATTGAAATAGTGTCAGCTACACTGCACAGTGGGGTCTCGTCTCTCTTCAAGGGATGATAAATGAGACCCAATGTCTCCACAAATTAACCTGCTCGTTTATAGAGGCTTTATGCTGAAGCACATGAGACAAGGACCCTAGAAAACATGTAAGTACAACCATTTATATTGCATTCCTAGCTTTCTATTTGATTAAAAAAAAAAAAAACTACATCTACTCACATGTTTCTTTATTCATTGACAGATAATAATAATGTGACAGAAAATGGGGGATTGGAACTTATTGGGGAGTATTTTAGAAGAGGTCCACATTCATTCCACCATTGTGGGGAAGATCTGGCTCACCATCCTCTTCATTTTCCGGATGCTTGTGCTTGGTGTTGCGGCAGAGGACGTCTGGGATGACGAGCAGAGTGAGTTTGTTTGCAACACAGAGCAACCAGGCTGCAAGAATGTCTGCTATGACCAGGCTTTCCCCATCTCACTCATTCGCTACTGGGTCCTGCAGATCATCTTTGTGTCCTCTCCATCCCTTGTCTACATGGGGCATGCGTTGTACCGCTTGAGGACCCTTGAGAAGGAGAGGCACAGGAAGAAAGCCTGTCTGAAAGCTGAACTGGAGGGGACAGACCCTGTCCAGGAGGACCATAAGAGAATTGAGCGAGAGCTCAGGAAACTAGATGAGCAGAAGAAAGTGAGGAAAGCTCCCCTAAGAGGCTCCTTGCTGCGTACATATGTTTTCCATATCTTAACAAGATCTGTGGTAGAGGTAGGTTTCATCATAGGTCAGTGTGCTCTGTACGGCATTGGATTGTCTCCCCTGTACAAATGTGAGAGGTTGCCTTGCCCTAACAGTGTTGATTGTTATGTATCACGGCCAACAGAGAAGAACATTTTCATGGTTTTCATGCTGGTCATTGCTGGGGTTTCATTATTCCTCAACCTCCTGGAGATTTTTCATCTAGGGGTGAAGAAGATCAAACAAAGCTTGTATGGATACAAATATGGAGATGATGACAGTGTGTACAGGTCAAAGAAAAACTCCATGGTCCAACAGGTTTGTGTGCTCACTAACTCCTCACCCCAAAGGTTGATCCAGCTAACACAGAAGAAGTGCTCTGTCATGTCCAATCCCCATGGGGAGACTTTGCCTTTGAATCTGACCCTGATGGCCCCTCAGAATCAGGAGGGGTCAAACAGCTTCAACAAAGAGCCTGTGGAGACATACCTGCTAAGCCAAGACATCCATGGTCTACAGCAGCTGGGGGCTGTGGACCGGCGCTACACCCTGGACAACAGGAAGCCCTCATGCAGCAGCGGTGAGTCAAATGGACCTCATGGCTCGGTCCAGCCACAGCACACAGGACCTCGACCCACAATGATGGCCGGCCATATGGAGAGCCCAGCAGTCTTGAGAAACCCGCAGAGGAAGCAGAGCAGAGTGAGTGTCTGTAAGGAGCTCAGTGACATGAGTGATTCTCCTGAGAGTGACCACTACCCCACAGCCAGGAAGTGCAGTTTTATGTCTAGAGGACTGTCAGAGGGCAAGCTGGCCTCTCCATCTGACAGCATGGATTCTCAGAGTGGAACAGACATGGAGGCCCAGCACCTCAACCAGGGAGAGAGTCCAGTGGTGACCCCACCACCTCCAGCCAGTGGAAGGAGAATGTCTATGGTGAGTACAGAAAGTGAACAAAGCACAAATGTCACTATAGGTTATCTGACATGTAATAATGAAGTAGCACACTGTCACTTATGAAAGACTTACAATGCCAAAAATAATAGTAAATCATATGTATTTCCTTTTCACATATGGCTGCCATCAGCTGGTGTCAGTAACACTAACACTCCAGGCTGTGACTGGACAGTTGATGGTTTTAATTTTGGCATGTCTCCATTTCAGAAAAGATAAAGATGCCTTGCACCCCCACGTGAATTCTAATAATAGTGTTTTGCATTCAGTACAACAAATACAACACATCTCTTCACTTTGCTTTCTGTGTTGTAATTTGATTTTAGTGTGGCACAGACAATTTGTGTTACAAAAAACTGCATGTAGTTATTAAAGATGGATGTGGAATGACTGGCACTAATTGATGGCAGTAGCTCAGTCTATTGGAGAACTGAAGGGTGATTGGTCCGAATCAAGCATGGATCAGTAGTCAGAGAGGTGCCAGTTCATCTTTACCTCCTTGGCCAGGTCGGTGCATGCCAACTAAGCCTAATGTACATTTCCATCACTTTAATAAATTAATAATATAATCATGCAATTTTCAACACCTTGTTGTTCTGGATTACTCAAGCATTGTTGCCTATTTCAGTCACTGTGGGTGTATGTGTGGTAATGTGTCAGCAAAACTGTATTTTGTAGTAATGTAAATTGCAGTACCACCAGAACACAGGTATCTGAAGAACCACAGTGAGGCTCAGTAACAGTGCTCTGTGTTGGGTTTGTGTTAACAGCATAATGCAGCAACAGAAATTTAACAGGGCACACAGGAACAGATTAGAAAACAATGAGGGTTTGTGCTAAAATGTGACTAAATTTTCTTATCTGAACTAGAAATAAAGGCCTGTTATACAAGCCTGCTTCAAATAAATGTCCGGTGGTGACTGCAGTTGTGGCAAATAAAGGCACCAGCCACTATTTGAGGAAATACAATGCATGTATGTATTTTGGGCCCATGTGTGTAAAATGAGAAATATAGAAATATCTCCAATAGGGATTCCTCTTCTTTTAGTGTGTTTTTAATTGAATCATGACATTAAATTCATACAGAAAAAAACAAATATATACAATATGTATTGCATGTTCTTTCTTTGCTTGATTTACTTTTATTCAGGCATTGTAAAACTTCCATATTCACTGCCCTATCTGGTTGGAAGCTTTTATTTTATTTTTCTGTACCTTTGACCACACCTGGGCGCAGTTGGGTGTGGTCAGGAGTGTGCTCCATCATACCTGTAACCACACCCACCAGTGATGTCATAGTGTTCGGACATACCATCCATTGTCTATACCCGACTGTCCCTTTTTGGGGTTGCGGGGGGGCTGGAGCCTATCCCAGCTGTCAGCGGTCGAGAGGCGGGGAACACCCTGAACCGGTCGCCAGTCGATTGTAGGGACCGACATACCATGGAGTGCAATTGTACATTGCTGCAGCAACATGAGAAGTTTAACCACCGACTGTTAGAAAAAACAAGATTTTCAGCTGCTGTTACATGTAATAGAAGTGAGTTTGTGTCTGTGATGTGAATAATAACCATGTACTGTCCACACTTCTTTCTGTCTTTCAGAGCATGATTCTGGAGCTGTCTTCAATCATGAAAAAGTAAATTTAAAACAACCATTTTGGGACTAGGATAGAGGCACATGGGAGTTCTGAAGGGATCTTGATCGCAAAGCGAAACTCATCCTGTCTCTCAACTTTATGTTTTCACACTATGTTTAGACAGTATGTATTGTGCTTGAGCATGAACCAATTCAAATATGACATCCCACAGACAAAGGATGCTTAATGCTTCATGTACTGTGCAAGTAATATCTCCTGTATCTGATTTCTTTCTATTACGAGTGCTGGATAGTTTTTCAAGACCAAGACCATTTGGCTCAAAGCATATGTGACAGCTCATAAAATGAGACCAAAACCTTCGCATTGATGTTTGACTGAAGATTGTAATCAAGATTGTGGAATTGGCAACCACAAAGATGAGAGAAAAGATGAGAGAACTCTCTAAACCCGTGTTTATGATTCATACAGAATGAGCTTAAGAAAAGAGGGCTCTGCAATTTCAACATTTTGTTTTGACTGAGAGTAGCCTAACATTGTTTAGGAAGATATCTGACAAATTTAAGCTTTTATTGTGAATGTTTCTATTATCTTGTGAGATTTTTTTCTATTAAATCTTTTTCCCTCTTCAGCAGGACCAAACTGTTTTGTCTGAGTGCTTTAGAATTGTTCTAATGAAGCTTAGCTTTACCAGCTATTGCTGATTCCTAAGGATGGTGATGCCAGCTGGTTGGCCAGCCTCTGTCCAAAACTGTCCACGGCAGAATATCTTAACAGCTATTCTGCTCAGATTATCACAGGATTTCCTGTGAATATTCATAGTCCACTGTACATAAACCTGGCTGACATATAGCCCCATGGCCTTTCCCCTTGAGCATAATTGAAAACAAATGAGCAGATGATTATACTCACTCTACTAAAAGGATTTGTCACTTGATTTTATACACTTAATAACAAATGGGTAGAATACTATAAATTTAGTGGTAGACTCCATTGAGTATGCATTCTGTTGCATGCATTCTTACAGCTGTACTGAATAATATTTTCATAAGAACAACTGGTTGAATGACTATGTGTAATGTGACATCCTGCAGCTTAACTCTTTTGGTTCAGTTTCACTGCTTTAAATGAAAATGTTCTACAGTAGATTAGAGTTAGTAACTAGCTGGTGAACATAGTGGAACATTTAGCAGCCAAGGAGTCACATTTTTCTCTTAGTTTTCTCTTCTGATAGTGGAGAGAGAAAACTGAGCTAAGCAGAGGACACATTTTAGGCTCACATTAATCAGGTGGACACAAACAGGACTCCAAAGGAATGACAAATAATGCTCTGTGTTTGTTGGATGGGTTAGGCAACTGTTTGTGAACACATTCACTATATCGACTTCATAAGATTTCAGACTTTGTAAGGTTGTATGTCAGATTGTTGTGTCCCAAAAAGATCAATGAATGCAGCTATGAAACTGACCGACATTTTGTCATCCTCACTAAAACTTGGACTTGGAATTTCCCATTGCGGGCAAATAAAGGTTATATTGAATTGAATTGAACTGAAAAATCCACAAAACACAAGCCATGATATGCACGTTTCTTTATTTCATAAAGAGAAATGGTGTCTAGACAAAAAAGTAATTTGTAGAACACTAGCAATTGAAATGAATGAAAATGGGGTTTGCACAATACCGTATTTACAATGGTTATTAAGTCATTTTAATTAATTAGGGTCATGTAGCATTTAAAAATTATAAAGGTAAGAACTCTTAGTAGAGAATAAGCAAATAACAGCTATTTCAAATTGACAATATTAACACAAAACAATCATCTAGAAAAATGAAAGAAAAAAACAACAACTTGAACTACAAGTTTAAGAGCTATTACATTAAAAATGATGCACCAAAATCTACTAATACAATAATCCATATAGTCTGTGTAAAAAGCATGTAGAAAAAACACCTGATGCAGTTTGCTGATACAGTCATTGACCAGTTATGAGAGGTATGAAGGATTTCACAGGTAGATAAGTGTGAGAAAGTCCGCACTGGTGACTCGGGGATGGGGGCCCAGGCCCCTGCATACACTCACTTCACTTGAATGTGAACGATGGCCTCTGCAAGTTCTAAGGCAAATATCGGAGGTGCACTTGTATCCATGTAATGCTGACCCATCCCAAACATTAGATTAAAGACAAGGTGAGGAAACTCATTCTTTGTCTCTTTACACGACACCAAGAACCAGTCCAATTGAACCAAGCATTAATTTTACATGGCAAAAATCAAACATGACATGACACCTATCTGTAAACATTTTCCATATTTATATTTTACTCAATGATCTCAGCCTGCGCTTTCAACCAGGATAACAGATTTTTTCTTCTTTTTCAATAAAGTTGAGGAATCTGTGAGAAAGGCATGATTTTTGTTCATATTCTTTTATAGAACAACCTTTGGAGTTGACAAGCCAGTGTTTGTTTCAGAGAAGCAGCAACAAAAAAAAAAGTTTAACAAGACAAATCCACGGCAAAAAAGGTACGAGAGTTCAGTTACAGTTACAGCGTAAGCAAAGTTGTTCACTTCAATCGATCTGCTGTAATGGCCACAACCAAAAAAGGGTTTGGCCTGCACAAAGTGACCTGGAGGATTCCTCATTTCATAAGGTATCAAATTCTTCCATTTATTTTAGGTGTTTTCTATGCATAGAATTATTAATACACATTTTTTAAAGCTGCACTAATCAAGATTTTTCTATGACCAATGGATCAGATGACTATTTGTTTTGTGAAAGGTGTTGCTCATAGTGATGAACCAGCTGAGAAATATTTTGTTTGGGTTTTGGTTTTATAACCAGCAAAATTCAACTGTCATCAGTCTCGTTCCCAGCAGCAGCAGGCAGCTGTTTAAGCAAAAAGCTTTAAAAATCACATTGTGTGCTAAATGCCCATACAAAATTAGCTACTGGCTGGCATACAAAGTGGAGGCTATAGCAGCTAAAGAGATGATATTTTTAACACAAAACAAGGAGACATTTACCAGGTGGACACAAACACCGTCTGTGTAAGCTGGCAACTGTTTGCTCATATGTAAGGCATTAAACTTTGCAAGGTGATAATATGTCAATGTGATGTTTATATCTTTTTCATTCTGCTGCTCCCAAACATCCATTAATGCAGCTTTAAAAAATATGAACATATTATTTAAGGGGTGTTTTATTTGACTGTCAAATAAAGCGAGAAAAAAAAAGAAAGAAAGAAAGGAAGTCTGCTTCAGAGTCATATAGAGAGCAGGTTCAAATGCTTGGCACCCTGAGACACAAAAGGATCAGTTCACCCAAATGACAAAAACAGACCTACTAATGTACCTCTACTGATAGCTAGCCAGTTTTGGTTTCATTGGGCAAAGTTTGGGGATTGTCTGAGATTTCTGCCACCACCCCAACTGAATGGACGTGAATGGACTTTGTTGAATTCATTAAAAAAAAAAAAGACAATTGATTATCCAGAGCAGCTGGACACTAATTCTGCAGACGTGTTGAATTTTGTTTAAATCTCATTTTTCAATGATGTAAGCACCACATATGATGTTCTTCCATTGTATTAGAGTGTAGGCAGAAATGTCAAGCCTGGAGAAACAGTTTCTAACCCATACAAACCAATTTATCTGGAGCACTAGATGCCACAAGAGGTAAGTGAGAATTTTAGCTTTATTATTTTTGTCATTTGATTGAACTGACCCCTTAAACAACAGTAGACCTGTTTTAGATGCTGACTGTTAACAAAGGTCGGTGTTGGAGCATGCAGCAAGACTCAAAGGACTTAGAGGACAAAAAGCTTTTCTGACTGGAAAGGGTGCTTCAGGGGCCACTGTTTGTCCTATCACATCTTTATCGTACAGCTCTATAGAAATCTAAAGGTTTGTCAAGATGAATTATCAACATTTAATAGGTATAACAGAAATTCTCCTATGCAAGAACAAGAAGGTAATCATATTTTTAGGACATCTGAAAACAAATTGAGGGGCCTTTGTTACAATAGTTTTGCTACAACACGAACGTCATGAATTCATATTCTCCATCAGAAAAACATAAAGTCAGAGTTGGTGCTCTCTAATGCAACGCCAGGCTTCCCCAATTTATGATCAAGCAAATGAAAAAGTACGAGAATATAAAATGAGTTGCATACTGTTTGCAGAAAAGAAGCTTGTGTGACGAAGAAGCTTGAATCTGGTAGAATCTGCACTGGGTAAATACTGTTCAGCTTCAGTAAGTATGTGTACAAGAATGAAAAGAGCACAAATAGGAAAAAGGGCTGAACCATTACTGCGCCACACTCAGGCTGTGCCACAATGTATGGACTGTGTGTGTATTGTATGAATATGTATGTATGTGTTTATGTGTGTGTATGTACTCTACAAAGTAGGGACCAGTCTTTTAACAATTTAAAGACGGGTTCAGAAAATACACTTAGTCTGCTTGGCTGTATAACACGTGAGATCATTTTAAACTACATCTAAAATTTACATCATTTAAAATCAGGGGGAGAACTTCAAAACATTTCTTTCAAACTTTAAAGCCCCAATCCTACATTTCTTTTTTTGGACCAAAAAAATACTCACATAGATTTTAAGAAATGATTTTTTTCTGGCTTCAAAATAATTTGAAATGGTGATGAAACATTATGTGTCAGCCTGTTCTGCATAATACGCACATTTAAAGAAATCCCCTACTCTGGGTGAGGGAGCGGTGTGTCTCTGTGCATCTGATTAATTGCAAGGTTAGCTTATTAGTGCCACCACTCAACCTGCTATATCTGGCTATGTGAGCCTTACTATCCATATTCTAAGGTAAATTACTATTTACTGCAACATTTTCTGTTAGACGTTTGTGGTTCTAACAAAGTAAGTGTAGTTCATCACGGGCTGCACGTGAACCACATGCCACTGTTAGTAAGGTAATGTTGCTGGTCTGCATTGTGTGTGTGGTTTTGAATTGGCTATTCCTTGAACACAATCCAAACACTCAGCTTTAACTGTGTAGACTGAGAGAGAGAGCTGAACCTGCCTTCAATAGTCAGGGGTATAAACATTGTGTCATGTCAGATTAGCTTGAAATCATGGTGTGATGTCATCAAAAAGTGTGTGGATATGTAGTAGTGGTTAAATTTGCAAAAGGGGGCCAATTTAATCTGACACGTCAAAAAGCCTTTTTACTGTATGTGTGTGTATGAGCAGAATCAGTCCTATGTGAATGTTTTAGATTTCCTTTTTGCTCACATGAGGATACATGGAATAAAATGACATTTGTGGTGACGTGAATGAGTAAAATCCAGCCCTACAACATAACCAAGATTAGCAGGCTGCTGTGTGGTTCGCGTCAGCACAGATAAAGGAAGGTAGATTTAAGAGTGGCCTTTAACAAACACCATTCCTCATAAGGTGAGCACCTTCACAGCTGAGTGTCACCAGCTCCACAGAGGAGCAGTTTGCAGCACGGTGAAAGCTGAAGAATGTTTTTTAGCCAGCAGGGATCACTGCAAAGTTACAGACATCAGACATTGGAGGAGAGTGCGGGCAGATATGGATGGGGAGAAACAGTTTCAATCATTTATGTTGGTTGGTTAAAGTTTGCGGAAGCTGCAGGTTTTTTGCATGCTGATTAAATTGTTGTTGTTTAGCTTCTTTAAAAAAATAAAATAAAAAATCGCAAAGGGTTATTGGTTATGCAGCACTTGCATTTTTAATGCATTTTTAATGCAAGTGCTGCATAACCCAATAACTATTTGCGATTTTTTTTTTTTTTTGCATTTTTAACGCAAGTACTGCAGATTTGTCTATGACTAAGGATAGTAAACGTCAGCTAGCCGAATAACGTTAAACTAACATGGAGGGCCAGTTTGGATTGGGGCTTTAAAGAGCATTGATCAAGCTGCACATTCCAATTGAAATCAACCTCAGTTCTGGAGTACGGCCCTGCTTGTGCATAAAGCCGACCTCTAGTGAGGGTTGAGATAATTCAGCTTGTTTATACATAGAAATTGAAAAAATATATTTAAGCAGACTGCTCCAGAGAGAACTTACGAGGCAAACAGAAGCTAGACAAACTAACTAGGCTTATAGCTATAGGTAGCATGCATTCACATCACAAAGTAGGATGTTCAAACAAATGCACAATTAGGGCAAACGTGTTACTATCTTATAAGATTGTTACTTAATCATTTGGACAACACATACACTGTCTTCACGTCAAATAAAATCTGAATTAGCTTATTCAATTCCTAAAGAAATACAAATATAAGGTGTGAATAATCCTATACTAAAACATTAGCTTCCTTTCATGTTTGGGTTTCAGATGCGTCTTCTTCATAGAGATATTTTTAATTGTATATTCTTTTAATCATATTAACAAGAAGTGCCAATTTAAGTGCTCCAGTCTCAGACTTTCAAGGGGTCTGAAACAAAGACAAAAGACCCTCATGGAAGTGCTAAATGGCTCTGAGCGCTTGGGACCAGAAACAAAGTGCCTGAATTAAGTCAATTTCTTTCTTTCTTTTTGTCAATATGTGTTTTATCTCATTCAGGATCATTGTGAAAGAAATGAAAGTATCTGTCACTTGGATGTTAGCTGCACCCTCTGTTTTCTCTCTGAACATCAAACAGCAACACTGAAGAAACCCAAAGCACATCTGCAAGAGTGTACACACACAGCATCTTTAAATACTGATAAGAAGTAAGATTTCCTCCTGAAAAACACAAGGCAGAACTCTTTTTTCACATTTAAAGAGGAGTCAAAGGTGGAGAGGAGCTGGCCTGAGCCACGTGTTTCAAAACACGTCCTGTATGTCAAACTTTTATACATGCATGGGGCTCAAAATTCTACGTGTGTGTGTTGACGCATTTGTGTCTGTATGTACTGTATGTGTGTGTCTACATGTGTATCAAGCTGATTTCCTGAGTATAAGAACACCCTCCCTAATGGGGAGTATTCGTTAGGCAGGGCAGGAAACAGCAAAGCAAAAGTTTTTCCCTTAACAAAAAGGTGCTTGATATAACCCCGGTGAAAACGAAACATCTAAGCCTCTACCTGTACAAAATCACTGTTACAGTCATCATGCTCCATACTATATACATTTCTGCCAAACAAGCACTTGAAAGTCACCATTACAACATCCAAATACAATGGTATTGCTGATGAGTGGGAAATAAAAATAGCCATTTAACCGCCTGCAAAGACTTTTTTTCCTTTCAGTTCAGTGCTGAGGAAGGCAAAGGAGGAATGTTTTCGGTTACAGCCTGTACATAGTTCTCCTGTACAGAAATACAAATGCGAGACGCTTGAAGACATTTTTGCATATGAACATTTTACAGTCTAACTGCATCGTAACTTCCTCGTGGACAGAAGCTGTATTCTCATTTTTCATGAATTAGTTTGAACATTCAGAGGATTTTTTTTTCCTGAGTTTGAATTGCTGTGACGAAAAGGGCCACTGAGATATAGCAAGAGAAGAACCACAGACAAAGAGAAAGAGAGACCGTGAGACAGAGAGAGGTAGAGAAGATTTATAGAGACAGAGTGGGAAAAAGAGAAGAGCAAATGTGAGAGAGAAAGGCAGGAACAGAGACACTGTTGGTACACAGAGAGACAGAGAGCTTCTGTTTAGGTCCGATGAGGTTCAACTTTGAGTTGTGATGTGTGACGCATGAAGAACAGGGTCTCCACTGTAGAGGTTGCTGCCGGGGCGAGTATAGCACCATTGTAAGGGTTTGGTGAGAAGTTCCCACTCTGTCATGGTAAGAGGAGAATACCTGGAGAACAGTATTGCTGCTGTTAAGACAACTTTAGTGTCAACCGTTCCAAAAAAAAAAGAGAAAAAACAGCACAAAAAAGACATAAATACAAACAAAGCTTGTTTTTCAGTGAACACTGGCGGAGGCTGACTGTCTCAACAACCCCAAGAGAGGGTTTGTCAGAAGAGTAAATTAAATAATAATAAAAAAAATCAAAACAACAACACAGAGAACCACCATTACTTAGTACAGTCCTTCCTCGGCTGCTCATCAGTTGTACATTTCTCAGTCATTTCCTGGCAAAAATCAACTGTTACCGTCTGGTTGGATTTTTCCGTGGACAGGCCTGACTTTGTGTACAAGCTGGTGTCGTGGCCATCCATATCTCTGTCTGCCCCGTTTCTAATGGCTGAGTCGGGCTCGCTCTCTGAGGGGCCGGGCGACCCTTGGAAGCTGGGCTCCGGTGTGGCCGAGCCCGAGTGGGTGGTGAGGTCGATGCTGGTGGTGGTGTTGGTGGCGGGGCTGGGCGCAGCGTTGTTGCTGGCAGTGGAGTTGGCGGGCCGCAGCACGGGGCAGTAGTGGTGTAAAGACTGGACCTGCTCTGGGCTCAGCTGGACGTCCCTGCACACCTCCTGTGACAGGCAGGAGAAGTTCTCCCACAGCTCCCCCATACACGCCTTCAGCTGGTTCCTCTCCGTCAGCAACTTCTCCTTCTCACACACCTGCACGCGCGCGCACACACACACACACACACACACACACACACACACACACACACACACACACACACACACACACACACAGACTCATTTTTAAAAGTGCAGTTTGTCTGCAGATTTTGACTGTAAGCAGCAGAAAAAGTTCCCGCTCAACTGCTCCTCCAAACTCAACTACAAATACATCATTTCGCCTTCCAACAGTGCCCAGATCTCATGACCTTACAGTCAGGATGCCATCATCTGTCAGTGCCTTCCAAAACTGTTAGAACAACACTTACTCATCCACCATTGTTTCTCATCTTTATTTTTCTTTCCTCTATATATTTATGTTTTTTAAAGATGACTTTTTTGGCCTATATTAGACAGCAGAGGCAGAGAGATGTTCCCAAGATGTTCCCATTCATACATTTCTTCTTATTCTACATATATGCTTTCCTTTCTGCAACATTAAATCTACTCAGATCACACATGCATTAGATCCAAACATGAATTTCTACATCATATCAACCGCCATCTTGCATTTATGTTTTAAGTAATGCTTGTCATTGTACATGGTTTGTGGATGTGCCGTTAAATTGCTCTTAAGGGAGCTCTAGTGTCCAGTCCAGTTTTTTCATGTTTTCATTGATGTCTTTTATTGGTCCAACTGTCTTTTTTGGATGTATTTTTCTTATACACACACTATAATGAAGACCTTCAAAAACAAATTGACCTTGTTTTTGAGGATGTTTGTTATTTCTTAATCTTGATCTTTCTTGAAGTTCAGTGGAGATAGAACAGGAACCAGTATCAGAGCCAACACAGGTTCTGAAATGTTCACTGTTAGATTCACTGCATGATGGAGATGCTATCAGAGCAAAACCAGCTCTACTCTTAGAGCCACAAAGCCTTGCTTTTAGGCCAAAGATGCAAATATAAATAAATAAATAAATAAAAAAAATTATTGGTTGACATGAGGAAATATTGCTTTGGCATTGCTTATATAGTTTCCTTGTCTGGAATGAAAAAATATGACTGATTATTTGTTGTTAACAATCTGAAGAAGAGAATTTTTTGATAAAATTGCAGTTCCTACTTAATACCAGCAGAGGTAGACAAAGCCATAGTTAGATAGGTTCACACTTTTCAATGTAAGCGATGGGGACAAAATCCAAGTTTTATCTGAGGTAAATATCAGAGATATTTACCTCAGAGTAAATATGTCTGAGTTAGACAGATCGGGTGGATATCTTCTAAAGTGAGTGTTTTAGTACAAAATTCCCTCTTTGTGCTCATCAGAGAAATAGTGAATTTTATATTAAAAAGACCGTAACTTTAGAAGATATCTATTTGATTCCTAAAACAGGGACTGGGATCTTGTTCCTGTCACTTCCATTGGAAAGGTATTAGAAAGAGATCTCTCATATGGTCTACTGAAATCTCATGTTGTCATCAAAGGTCAGCTGTACTATGAGGTGCTCAGTTGTCAGGTTGGATTGTTCTTACATTATGACACTCTCTGTCACTGCATACAGCTGCAGGGCAGTCTAGGAATCCTTCGAGTTGCATTTCATGGATGAAAAGTACTCTACAATATAAGACAGTCTCCAACCTGCAGACTGAACCACAGCTTCACCAGCCCACCTACTGCTCCACACATGCAGCATGGCGACTCTGATGGTGCTGATAGAGTGGAGCTACACTCAACAATTTCAACCCATCTGCAAGCAAGTACTTCATCACATCATCATTTCCTTTGCTTTGCTCTGGTGGTGGTTGAGGTCATCATTATCCTTAATGACAAGGTGTCTAGTGATAAGACAACAGTCTTGTGGACAGAGGACAGTTTGGGACACTTAGTCACGGTAGACTCACCAGTTTTCTTATCTCACACTCCAGGTTCAGGATGCAGTCGAGCTTTCTCTTGCGGCAGCGCTGTGCTGCAATGCGGTTCTTACTCCGCCGCCTCACGTCATGGATAAACTCAAGCTGTTCCGAGGTCAGTTTGTGCATTTTCACCAACATTTGGAAATCATTCCTTGGAAGATTTGTGATTTGATCTACGGGGAAAGGCAGCTTCACCTGGAAAAGGAAGAAAAAGACCGTCAAGAAGTTTCCCCACACCTCAGAGGTGCAACAAAGCCAACAGGAGAGTGAAGGAGATATCAATGAAACAGACTCTGTATACACCAGCACAGACCTGAGACAAGGTCTGATGTAAGTGAAATCACCTGTGTGGGTTTACAATGGATGTGCAGGGCCTTGATTTAAAGATTTTATCTATGCTTTTATTCGTTTTACTTTGATGAGTGAAGTAATGCCCTGGCTGCCATTGTGTCCCCTTCACACAGTAGCTGCCACCAAGATGGGACTGTTTCACGTTTTAAGTACCTCAGGATGAAGTTACATTATACACATGCACAGATGCTGCACATGATGGGTTTTCCAGAGGGGATTCTGATATATACTTATACACTCTGATATATTCTTAAATACTCTAAAACACACAGGATTTATCATTTCTTATATACAGTAACTGGTTGTGTGGAGGTGGTTTTGAAGCAACTCATCAGTATATTTCACTAACTTCTTTTGGTGGGAATCATGGGCTCTGAATACATTCAAAGCTCTTCCTCTCATCTTACCCTCAGTCAATACAGTTGTCTACACTGTCAGCATAACAAGCTTGCATTTCACTCATGAGTGTCTCCCAGAGGCTGTATGTATAACCTGCCCCTGTCTGTGGCAAGCGGAGAGGACAGCATAGAATATTCCACATTGCTGACAGTTGATTTCTTGTTTTTAATGTGTGAAACATGTGGCTAGTGTTACGGCCACCGCCGTTTCCTCCCTGCCTGTGTAATTCCTTTTGTCTTGTAGTTTCCGTTATGCTGATTGCAGTGAGGCATCTCTGACTCGTGGTTGGCTTCTGTGGAGGGGAGGCGTGGCCTGCATCAATCTCGCTCCTGCGCTGACCACCTTAAGAGTTCGCCGAGCAACCAGTCGGGGCGGCTGTCACCTAGACGCACGGCTCGCCATATGTGTCTCTAAGCCATATCTTTAGAGTCTTTGTCAGGAGGCACCTTAGTTATGTTGTGAGGAGCTGGGTCAGGCAAGATCCAAACACTGATTCTGATTTGTACGCCTGGTAGGAAAGAAACCCTTTGTATTAGATTACACTAGGCACAGGGGTGCTGACTCTTTTGTACTTATGTTTTACACCTGCACAGAATTTGGGTTTGATCTCCCCTTAGCTGTTGAGCATTTATCGTGGTTGGCTCAATTTTAGTGGGTCCTCTTTTGGTTATATTTAATTCTTTGTTTGTGTACTTAAAGTAGTTGGCTCAATTTTAGTGAGTCCTCCTTTTGTTATATTTATTTCTTTGTGTTGAGCAGCACCCTTCGGCCCTGTCTCCTCTAGTAATTGTTCTCTCAACGCTTGACAATTACTTGGCTTGTGGTTAATAAACGACTTTATTTTTACCAACTACATCTGGTTTAATGTTCGTTCCCTTTTACCATCACGAGCTAGGGGGTCGTAACACTAGACAATGTCACAGATTTTTTTCTTTTAGTTTTCATCACAGAATGACTGGATGTTCTTTTTCCCCCCAAATATTGCCTGTTCTAATGACCACTGCAGACTGGAAACAATTTCCTGTGTGATTCAATGAAGGAATTAATGATGGACAATGGCAAAATATACCAGGTACACAGAAGAAAATATACCAGGTGAGTCAGTGTGTCATTGTACCTATACTTGCTGTAGGACAGTTACTATATTTGACCACAAGATGGCAAAAGAGCACTGCTCTACATGCCTCACAAAGCACGACTTGGTGAGCCCTCAGCTCTTGCTGCCTCATATTTAACATGTAGCACATTCTCAAGCAGAGGGGAAAAGGTGATGCAAGAAAGAGTCCCTCTCCATCTGTCCCATAGCACCTGGAGGGGTGCCAGTATGACAGATTGAGGGGGGCAGTGACTTGTCAACCTGATCCAAATCAGTGTCAGGTGATTTCTGGGGGCATGAATATCTGCACTGGCAACTAGCAGTGGTCGTCACAGGCTGCAGAACAAAAGAATTAGTGGATTAAATGCAGCAGTGATTTGGCAGTCGAAACCAAAATCAGAAAGCTGTGTGGTATCTCTTCACTGATATGTGAACATATCAAGGTTGTTTGTGTTTATTCTCTTTTTCTCAGTTTGGAGAGCAACAATAAGTCAGTCTCACTCCCTCAGGTGATGGCAAACCTTATGATAAGCACATCATAGGCAGATTCGCCCCAGTGGTATCTGTGTGCACCAGGGAGCTGTAGCTTTAGGCAGCGAGAGAAGCGGTGGAGGCATAACAAAGAGCCAGAGGAAGACAGCCGGAGAGCTTGGCAGAGATGAGAGGAGCTGCAGCTCTCTTTCTCCTCTCCTTTTCCCTTCCCTCCCTGTGGCTGCCTCTGCGGAGTGCAGGAAGAACAAAGTCAAACAAAGGAGGAAGAGAGGAGAAAGAGGAGCAAGCGATGTGACTCCACATTCCCACTGTACCTGCCTGCTTGAGCGGGGCCAGATGCTCCCCTGAGACCCTTAACCGCTCAGATGACTGCAGACATAGGCTGCAGCAGAGGCAGCTCAGCTCTGTTTCTCCACCAGACGGTACACAGCAGTGGCTGAAGCATCACCTGGTGTAAGCACCACACACTGGGGGCTAAAGCAAGGTGCCTACTCATGACAGAACTCAAGCTATTCCTCACTGAAGAGCAAATCTAGATGTCAATCTATCCCTGAGAGAGAAAATGGCTTGAGTTTCCTCATTAGAGGTGCAGCCCTCTGAGCCGCCAGGAGCCCTATTTCTCATCTCAACTCGACATCTGCATGCAGACACATGAATAAATAATGGCCTGAGCTTTCAAGGCCACACAAGGCTCTCGCTACTTTGCCAGGGCATGACAACTCCAGCCTCAAAGAGAGGCGCGGAGAAAGCTATAAAACATCAGTATGAGCTGCCAGCATCGCCTAAAGCTTTAATGTTTGTGATTTGATAGCTTGTGCACCATAATGCACAGTGGTTGCAGGACTGTGAGCGTTCACACCAGAGGATCTGATGAGACCTTTCGACAAATCAGGCTAGAAAAAGAAGGGGGAAGGAGACGCTGCGACCTTGTGATGGCTTCTTTCTCCCCCTCATCCACCAGTCACTGGTACGCAGGGGACAGCTAAATTTAGCCACTCCACTACAAGAACCAGTTCAGCAGCAAGGCTGCAATGACAGAGTATGCTTCAACGGTGGTCATAAATTCACGCCCAACTGTTCTGGATTTACATTTCTTTCTCAATTCTCTTCATTCCTCCTCCCTACCCTCAGTCACTGCCTTTCTCTGGGTCATTATGCTGCAAATGGGCCACAGAGTGAAAAGTAGGGCTCATCTGTTATCAGGACCAGCACTGTGCTGAGCCTCAGCCCTGACACTGTGCACTGTTGAAAAATAATGGATGTTTCAAACTCTCAAATTCAGACTCAAAATAGTATTTATGTGACAAGTAAAAATTCAGTTGAAAGATTGAGCTGGTCAACAATTACAAAAAAAAACCCAAACTCTTTTAAAAGCAGCAGTCAGACATTTTTCCCTCATAGTTCCCAAAGTCAGATGTGAAGATTCATTGTATGTTTGCGCATCCAGAGAGAGTTCTGGGATATGGTGGAACATATGGAACAGTTTCTTTAAAAGAAAGTAATATTACCTAACTACTAATATTACGGATCAACCATTAAAATTCAACATTTTGGGAACTCACTTATTTGCTTCCTTTCTGACAATGTCATATCACTCAATGTCAATCTCATGCCTAAAATCAGTTGACCTGGCTCTGCTTAAAGTGAAAAAACCTACCAGCACATCTAAAGCCCACTCATTAGGAGATTGTATCTAATCTGTTGGACCCATAGATGAGCAGAAATGTGAAAAAAGTTACGTGAGTTACACACTGGAACTATTTCTTGATGAGCAACAGTCAGATGCAATAACTATGTGCAGCTTCCTGGAGTCGTGTTGTCACAGTGAGGATTCCAGATTTGCTGTCATCGTGCCTGAATAGAGAACAAAACCCAAACCTGTGCTCGCTGACTGTATCTGCTAATCCACACTATGGCTGGAGGCAATGCACAAAAGTACTAAGTGGATGAAGAAACTGCTGTTTGTGTAACATCCAACAACAACAACAACAACAACAACAACAACAACAACACACGTATGCTAATCTAGGTTAACCACATCCTGACTCCATTTAACACACAAACATGACACTGATGCCACTCTTCTCCTCTCACATTTGGAAAGAAAGCAAATAAATCTATCTCTCAAGATGTGGTTTTGCAATGACATAAAATTTGAGTAAATTCTTGCTGCATCCTGGTGAAATGATCTGTTCCAATAGTGTTAGATTTCTGTAGATGTGAGGACTGGTAAAGTAGGATATTTTTACAGTGTGTGTGTGGCTGGGCAGCTGGCAGCTTGCAGCAGGTGGAGAACTGAAGTGAGCTGTTGCAGGGTGGGCTGACTGGGTTGGTTGACCTGGACTGTGAGGGGTCAATGAGCGCTACGCTCACCTGCAGTCTCTTCACCTGCTCTGAAGCTTTAACATTCACTTCATTGCCACAAAAGCACTTTTTCTGTTCAGAGCACTATCATATAAGACCCCGGCGTATCAACTGGCAATTTGCTTTAAAAGCTGAAGCAATTTTCTGAATTGACTGCTGCCCCAGACCTCTGGTCCAGGTCTGTGTTCCACGTGTCTCTTATCTAATCCAAACTAAAATGAGATTTTATCTGGTGAAGTGAGACTAAGACTTCTGCATATTTGTGTTTCTCTGTAATTAACCCTGTTACATCTCACATGCTTGTAAATGGGATTATAAAGCAGCAGCAGCAGCAGCAGCAGCACACGCACACGCACACACACACACACACACATGCACACACACACACACACACACACACACACACACACACACACACACACACACACACACACACACACACACACACACACACACACACACACACACACACACACACACACGTCCTGAGTCAGATCTTAATGGAGATAATGCTGATGTTCAGCAGTAACTGTTTTGTCCTGGGGGTTAAAGTAATAATCTGCAAAATTTTCAGATAAGTAGATTATTGTTTTGTTGCTCTTGCTGAATAGTATACTCATGACTAATATTACTCTTTACTAAGTTCATAAAAAGCTTTATTTATGGATGAAACAGTCAGTGTCAGATATTTCCATGGAAAAATCCTCTGATGCTTTTTACTTTACTGGCAGCAACAACTGTTTATTTGGAATATACACAAGTACAGTAGAAATGAGTATTTAACTCGGAAAAATGTGTCAAACTTCATCAAGAGCAAATCCAACAAACAACCCCGACAAACAAAACTTGCAGTATTGGATACACTGTTTGATTGCCAAGGTATTTCTGGGAATTTGGGTGCAAAAACACCACAGCACTGGCCGCCAAGCTGCAACGACGCAGCCAAAATCAACATAACGAGAATCTCACAGATTACCACTGCAAGGTAGCTGGACGCTAAATGTCTCAGTGCTTCCTAAGGACCACCAATGGATGTAAGGCCCTGAGGAGGCATAGAGTCATCTCTGTGCTCCAGCTGACCCTGAGGGCCCATGTACTGCAACAGCATCCCGGGCATCTCCACTCCATCCAGATCACACACTACATGCATGATCTACCCCTCTGTCGAAGAGATGGTGCAAAAATATGTCCTCTGTTTGATCCTTATATTTGTCGTGATCCACTCAGTGCTCTAGAGAAATGCTGACTTTCCTCCAGAGGTGATCTGGGTGTAATGAAGAGGCACTCTATCTCCTTCCCTCCTTTGTAAATTTTTTGTACACGCATCTAGCTAAATAAATATAGATTACAAAGTGAAAATCTTGAGTAAACAGTACTCCTCTTACTCAAGTTGAACAAGTCTCCCTCTGATAAAATAAGGCTCTCTGTTTTACCATAAGTACATTTTGCATCATCCTTGTTAAATATATATTTAAGAGGGAAATGAAAGGGCAAACATGCCCTGAACATGAAACTTGAAGAAGCCTCCTTTCATATATCACACAGTGTGCAAACAAGACTCTCTCTTGTCTTTAACAGCTACTGCACCCAAATCTACTTCCAATCGTTACACTTATCATCAAATTTTTGATGCTGTGTTTGGATTCTACTATATTATTTAAAAAATATTGTATTTCTGAAGAGCATTTCTAACACTGCTATGTGTCATGTTACACATCGTGCCTGGGAATGAAGGGGTAACTCACTTGAAAAAGGGACCAGTTTTTGGCATTCCATCTGATATCTTATGTATATGCTATTATCACTATTGGATATGACTAAAACAGCTGCACAGCTAACATTATGAATGGCACACCAGACTCAGACCACAGCCACATCATATCTAGAGTAGAGCAAAGGTTCTCTGGTATTGTGCAAGGGTAGCAGAACTGATATTAAGGTTTGTGCACTTCCTGTCACACGTTCATTCTATTTCATGTTTTACCTGATAAAAAACAAACAAACAATGTGCTGATGTATGAGGACTACTTCCTCATTCTTCCCACTCGCTCTGAGATCAATATTTGCAATGCTGTGGCCAGACGATATGCTAGAATGAGCTCAACGCCTACACTGCAGCCAGGAGCTGGAGCTCTGAGAAACATAGAGAGAGAAGGAGACAGACTGAGGTACAAATTGTGCTGTGTAGAGACACATGATACATTCTCAGCTGAGATGCTGCTGGTGGTAGCAGCAAGGTCTCAGCACTCCAACTCTCTTTAGGGCTGTCCAGTCCAGTTGAGATTGTGGCAGCCTACACAACTTTAGCTGTGACCTGTGTGACTGCACACTGTGATCTCCTCACTGACGTGAGACCTGTCATGTGGTTCTGTTTAGAAGCCATTGCAAAAGAGTTCATCTCAGGGCAGTTAAAGTAAGCCTGTGTAACCGAGGAGTTATAAAGTCAGTGAACCGACTCAGTATTATCAGTCACACTCAACCTATTCAAAATTTGCTAAACATTATCCTCCATTAGCATACTAGTCATACCAGACCGGCTGTGTAGACAAAAAGGTCAGAGGAAACTAAACTGAGCAAGACTGTGTTTTATTCCTATTGTATTTCGCAATTTGCAGCAATAATGAGATAATGATGCTGAAACATGATGTAACAGCAGCAAAAGGACAAGGAGTCACAAAGCCAGTGGGCTGGCTCAGTGTGGTCAGTTACACAGCAATGTTTCTTTTAAGTTTGCAAACATTAGCTACCCACCTACTGGTTACACCATTTGCTTCTGAATTCAACTTTTCATTCTTTTTTACACTTCATTAAGTTCTCTCATTCAGTTTAGTAAACATCAAGCAAAAAATCCTCCATCCTATATCCACCTGGCTCCAACTTCTACCACTTGCACTAAATCCAGACTAAAGCCATTATTTTTAACTTTGATTTCTAATTTTCCTTATCTTAAATTTCACCAGTTCCTTACTTTTTGATGAATTCTGACTATTTTTTTCTTTTGAAGTGGAATTTAATCAGAGGTAATTCCATTACTCCTGTTGTGTAGGCGGTAAGTCAGACTTCCATTGTGGCAATATACATGACTGCATAAGTGTAATAAGTGAGGTCAATTAACTCTGAGACAGATCTAAACTACAGTGGGACAGTAAATCAGCACATATACGGCTGCTGTGTAAAGCTGCTGATGGGTCTCTACACAGATGTGGCTCATATGAATGCAACAGCCCATAACCACAGAGCAGGAGCTGCCCAGAGACCTCAACTGACTCTGGCTACCTTGAATGACTAGGCTTCGTTCAGACTGGCCTGCACTTTAACAACTTCCTTCCTCATCGAGACTCATTGTGTCCAGTCCACAGTCCTGGGCTGGAGCTATTTTTACCAAAGCTGCTTTCCCCCTCTGCCATTTGCTCTGTAAACACAGTGAGGGCAGCCTGTGTTTGTTTGCACGGCAGAATTATAGAGAGCGCTGGAAGGAAAAAGAGTGGCCCAAGATGCATGACGTAGCATTTCTTCACCACATAAAGGCCAAGGGGGAGTAACCTAACTCTGTACCTCTCTGTGACCCCACCAGTGCAATAAGCTGTAGAGCTGACAGATCTGAGAAAAATTCATTCATGAAGAATCTTATTAACAGCCTGTGATAGTGAGTGGAAAGCTGGCAGATAACCCTATGTAAGAGATTTGACAGAGGATATTGTGAGGAGTAATGGAGCACCTACAGTGGCTGACACATTCATATATTAACAGAGTCATACCCACACAAAGAATTGACAAAGGGAACTGAAATGTCTCCTAGTTATTTTTGGGCTGCTCTCCCAGTTGATAACTCAGCACTGTAAATCAATCACACATAATTTACAGCACCACATTCAGCAGGGTCCTCAAAGGCCCATAAATCTGATGGCAATGGGTGTAGTGTGCCACACTATGAAGGTAATAATTACACATTACTGGTGAGCCTCTTTATCTTGCAGCTCTGTTTGTGCAGTGGAACTGAATTCGTTTCAAGGAAAAGCACAATCCTGTCATGTATCTCCAACCCTTGCAACGCACCGACTTGCACTGTGAATACGATCACCATGGCAACACACCACTTTCTCTAACTCTCCCTTACTGCTCCCTCTGTGCACTTAGAGCAGCCCTCTTCACCAAGCTCATCAAAAATGATGGTCTGGTGGTAACATGCAACCTCCTGGAGCTAAAAGGTCATAAGTTAAAGCGCTGCAACAACCAGCTGCCTGCAAAGACATTGCTCGTGTCACATGAAAACCTCATAGCTAATTGTGGTGATGTATAATTTATTGTAAAAGTATTTCAAATCCCAGCCAGGCAAAGAACCGTTGCCAAGCTAAGAACAGAATTTGAGAGACATTTTGGAGATACAAGGTTTTCACCTGACAGCAACAGCATATGTCAGTGGAGGGCAATAAAAATGGAAATTTTAATCATTAAAGTGAATAAACACCAGCGCTACAATGAAGCAAAGCTATTCTTTGTGAATTGTTTTATTGTCTTTCACTTTCCCCCAGGTCAGAAATCTGCTCATTTGGATGTTATTACACCTGCACTGTCCTCAGTCCGTAAATTAGAGGGTCCCTCACTGATCTTTACCCAGTAAACAACAACAGTCGTCTAGTCTGCAGCTTGGAGGACGTCTGCCCAGGTGGATTAGGGGAGGATGATTAGAGGATTAGCTATTCATCCTTGTCAGCACTGTCTAGCTGCATTATAGTCCCGTCATGACACCAAGCCGAACCTCTTGCCCACTCACATTCAATTCACTGCAACCGCTGCTCAATTAAACTTTTATGGCCATAGCACATTGCTGCTATAATGTATTGGTTGTAATCCCTTTGTGGCCCACCGCACACCTTTACTGCAGCTGAGCATCATAGCTAATTTTTGATACATCAGAAATGTCAGAAGTCGGTTCGGCTACACTGATAATTAGCATATGCATATTTATAGGCAGATCGTGGATGTTAGTGTTTCTGTTGAGATAAAATGAGCTAGTTAGTTTGGTTGGCACTGGCAGGGAAATGTATTCAGCCAGAGAGAATCACTTGGGCCATTCTTCCCTGGGAGGACCCTGACCCTTCAATCACCTGCAGTGCCACTCTCTCTCACACACAACTCTCAGCTAAGACGATCAAGCAGTCAGAGTCTTAAAAACAGCATCACAGACTTCTGCATTTAGACTGTCCTACTGCGTTTGGGCTCACATATTCAGACTCATTACGCAGATCTCCAGCAGTGCATAAAGCAGATTAATAATACCAAAGCACATCTGTGCCCTTTGGTGGTACTGTAAATCTTGTACTGAACACTCTTGCTTCAATTACATGATGATTTAATGACTGCTAATGCAGACCTGGAGAGCAGGCCACTGCGATATAATTAGCCATGGTGGAATTGAGTGTGATGGCAACATTGTGTGTTACATGTGAAAGAAAATGTTTTACACTCACCTCTGGCCCTCGTTCCTGTACATGGCAGGACTCGCTGTCTCCCTCTGAGAAGGAGCCTGACTCGTCGCTGGAGTTGGTGCCATAGGACTGCTCACATTTGATCTTGGGCCGCACCTGGTTAAAAAGGGCATCCCCTCCCACACTTTGCTCCTGCTGGTCCACGTTGAGGCAACGTGCCACGTTGGAGCATGGCGAGGAGGAAAATTCAAACTGGGGCAGGCTGCAGGGAGAACCTCCACTGCCATCCTCCGCATAGGAGTATGAGGAGCAGGAGCTGGAAGTCCTGGTGCGTGTCTCACAAGGCGGCGAGCGTGGGCACACTCTGATTGGCACTGGGCAGCTGGTGTTGGGTCGTGGGCGGCACAGAACTGGGGGCTCAGAGGAGGTGGTGCTGGGAGAATAGGTTTGGGAGGTGGGGAGGGACTGGCTAGCTCCTGCCCACATGCCCTTTGGCATGTGCTCAGTGAGCTCCATCTCCAAAGAGTTCCCACCAGGGTAGGAATGCGCTGGGGTTCCCTGACGGTTGCAGGCCCCTGAGGAAAATATAACACTACGGCGGTCTAGCTCAGCTTCCTGTTTGCAGACCCCATCACAGGAAGTGGATTTGAGGGACAACCCTGCAGGGAAACCGTCCATGTCCTTTGGGGATGTAACAGACAGACCAAGCTCCCCAGTGAAAGGCCTGAAGTCTTTTTTATGATCTCCCTGAGAGTTTCCTTTGTCCTGGGGGCAGACAAGTCTGTTGGAGAGTAGCTGCTGTGATGTATTGGGCAGACCAGGGAGGTCCACCCCTTTCTTAAAGAAGGCTCGGAGGCAGGAGGGGGACTTGGTTCTCTTGGTTCTTTCCATAGATATTGGGTTATCCATCTCCATGGCTGTCACACTGTCCTTACCCCTGACGTCCTGCTCGTCCCCTGACAGACACAACGAGATGGCCTCTTCCTCTGCCTGTGGTTCAACTTTGATCTGGGCCAAAGGCAGCGTGCCCTGACTTGGCACTGCCCCACTAATGCTGCTGTCCTTTAATGTGCTTGGAAAACCTGAGGTACTGGTGTCTGAAGAGGTGTCATTATTGTGCTTGTTGCAAGCCCACTGGTATTTCCTGTACTTGGGGCATCGTGGCAGGTCTGACGCTCCATGCCGATCAAAGTCCAGCCGGCCATCCATGAAGTTGCTGGGCACAGCCATTGCTAACCGATCATCATCAGAGTGTCGAAAGGAGGTGAGGGTGTCAGCACATCGGCGTGCCCTGGGGGAGGTGGGCCTTTCCACCTCTGACTGCATACTCTCATCCTCTGAGTTGTTCACCTCCGCCGCCACCTTGTGGCAGAGCAGCAAGCCGTCCTCCTCACTGCGCAGCTGAGCTTCCAGGAAGCGAAAGCATGAGTCCTCGAGGTTGTGCATGCGCAGGAATTCAGCACAGCGGATGACCTCCTGGATGTTTTCTCTGCTGAGTAACAGCTTAGCAGTGTAGGCAAACTGCAACAATGGGGCGAATCCCCTGGCAGTGACCTGCAAAAAAACAGGGAAATTGCCAGAATTACCATCAGCACAGCCATTGTTCAGAGCACTTGGAGTGTGGTGAGACAACCCGACAGCTCCAACGACCATAAACAAACACTGTAAAGTACCGGTTAATCTTTTTATCGTGTCAGCACTGAACATTCTATATAGCAGTAAATAAGAACTGGTGCTCTGGGGACGTTGGCAGGTTGTGTGTCCAGCCTCATGTTCATAATAACAACCTGTGGGACATTCCAGCAGTCTACCACTGTCTGCTCTGTGGTCATATCATTGGTTTTGCCTTTGCCTATTTGTGTTACCACTTTGCATTTGTAAAACTTACTTGAGGTAAGATGTCACAAGTGCTCCTTTATAGTCTTTCAATTACATGTATTCACTGTTGGCAGAAGGAACCCAAATAGAAAAAGCTGCGTAAAGTGTTTTGCTGGAAGAGTCAGATGATAGCCATTTTTAATAAAGAAACTACAAAGATCTTTGTGACATGTTCAGTGAATAAGGCCTGGTTTTGAGTTTTAACCTCAGTGCTGAAATTTGGCATCAGTTCCTAGAATTTTGATACTGGTACCAAGCTAATACTAGTTTGATACCTTACACATTAAACTGTTAATTAAACAAAGGAAGCCAAAGTTCTTATGAGCTAAATATTGGATAAAATGATCAGAATCTGCAAAACTCTAATTTAAATCGAAAAACTACTCAAAGAATTAGTAAATAAGATCAGGGATCTGACTTCACATATGATTCCAGCTTCTGGCACTTCACTGTAAACCGCGAGTGCTATGAACAAAATATTTTGGTTTCATACTCAGTCCCTATACCTGGGACCTTCAGGTAAAAACTGATTTGCTTACCCCTTGTGCCTTCAGCACATTCATGACATGAACACATCTAGCAGTGCTCTGCACTGTTTGTGCTCTGATCAGGGCACAGCCTCACTTTCTGTGTCAGTGCTCTGCATCCTCAGGTCAAGTGCCTGTAAAGCCTAATGGTTTGTAAGACTAAGGCTTATCCCTGTTGTGGCCATGTGGTGTAGGATGATAGAGGGAAGCCTTCCATTTAGACTTAATGCCAGATAATTAGGTAAACTCCTGAGCCTGCAGAAGTCCAGGCTGCCCTCTGCTGCTGTTGTCACTGAGCACACAGACTAGAGAAAGGAGCCAGAGGAGCCGGCTTTAATGCAAGGCTTGTCTGCTGTTTGGAGATCAGCGTGAGGTTCACACTAGGTTGCGTTCATCACTTTACTCAGAATCTTGCACCCAATCCCTGCAGCTTTATCCTGGTTCATTCTCTGGTGACAAACAAATTACTGTTAAGCGCTTGGGAAATGTAATAAAACCACAGACAGAGAAAAGGTGTGTTCACAAATGCAATTCCAATGGGTTCACTTTGAATCTTGGATGGTATTGTTTGCTCTACAAAGCACCCTTTCAGAGGCTGAGTGATGTAAAATCTTTCTTACAAGACTTAACAGAGGCCCGGAGATGTAGGGGATGAGCAACACAATGTGGTTTTTAATGAGGCCACTGTTTACTGATTGTTTTGCTGCTTTTGTTGGGGGAAACAAGAAGATGAATTACCCTAGGTGGAATGGTATCCACTGTGTGAGCACTGCAGCAGTTTCCAGAGGTCTAACGGTCTCTGCCAGACACCCCACTTGTAAAACAGGATTTTCCCTCCAAAGCTCAAGCTTCAAAAACCACAGAATTTACTCTGTGGATTTTTCCGCCTGGAAAAACAACTAAGCAGTATGCATGAGGAAACACAGTGTCAGTAAAAAATAGCTTGAGGTCATCTGAGTGAGTCTAAGAATGTATTAAATCATTTGGCTTTGTGGATTTTCAGGAAGATGAATAAACATGTGCATCTGGTTGCTGCTTTTTGTTTTATGGAGGTTTAAAGCTAGTAGCAACAATACTTTATTTACTTCTTCCTTATTCACTTTCCAAAAATGATGCATGAAATTAGAGATAATGCATGCTAGAGGCTCAGAACTCAACAGCACAATGGAGAATGTGTCTGTGCCAATTTGAATGGAACATGACCCCAAAATACAGAAGGGGATTATGTGATTAAGGAACAGATATGAGAATTAGAGCTTTAAATTGTAAAACACCCAACTTGACTTTCAGCTAAACTCAATGATCTGCAAGATTCTGTGTTAAACAGCTGTACTAAAGAGAATCTGGACTTAAACTGCGTCTCGATGATACTATCTACATTGCCTCAAGCACACACTGACGCTCCTACTGTGCTTATTTGTGATGATCTTTATACAACATACAGTACATGTTAACAGTGCTTGTGCAGTGTCACGGCCAGTGTTTTACAAATACTGAGATCTTCCTTTACAATATAAATAACAGGCAACACAGTTTATATTTCTAGTAATTTAGTTTTTTTTTTCATATTTTATCTATGAACTTAACTGTTCTATTAAATTATCTGTAAATTTTAGTTCCAAACATTAAGGAATAAAAATGCTTTTTCAAACCATTAGCAGCACTGCTTGACTCACAACCTTTCTTTCAACCAAATCCCACACTTTCACTGGTCTAAAAGTAGTCAGATACAGATATACTGAGTCTAGAAAATGTTAAATGCTAAAACCCCCAAATTCCCAGGGAATATCTGAAGGAAATGACCTCAGTGCTCTCAGTGGCGGCTACAGCCCTGTGCTTGTGATTTTGGTGAAACTCTAGCTCAGTTACAGTTTACTTTCAGTTTTAACCACTACATGTAGATATTGTGTGGTGAGAGAAATTGAATTTATACAGACTAGTATGAGACTTGCTAAATGCTTGTGATTAATATTGCTAATTTCCAACCTTGTGTGTATTTTTCTTATCCATGGAATCAAATTTTAAGACCCACTACAATGAAGATTACCTTCAGAAAACAGTTCTGAGACTACAAATGCATTTTAGAGGTAACCTATCAGCTGTTTCAACACGTGTGTGATTTTTAATCTATATAGATTGATGTCAAAGTCTCTGAAGCTAAATATTCTATTGATTGGAGAGTACTGTCTAAGCAGTTGCTCCAAAATCTCCCTTTGTTTTGCTTTGTAATCTGATGACTGTGAGGCATATGAAAAGTCAAATTTATCATATCAGGATAAACTTCTTGAGATGTATCATCTTATTTTTACGATGTATACATGTTACAATGGATGATGTTAACTTATGTATGTAACTTCCATTCCACCATGCATTCAGCGTGTTGTCCCTCCATTACACATTGATCTTTTCCATGAACCACAATGCCTTATTAGAAGCCACCTCTATCTGTGAGTCTCTGTGGAAAAGCTAGAAATAAATGTGATTCTTATATCATAATGTAATCACAGCACTGTGAAGTGAGCTGCTTCTTCTTGACAACTGCAGCTTTCAAATCTTTGGACATTTCTTTCAGCTGGCCGTGACAGCTTGAAATATTTCCCAGATGGTTTTATAAGTCAGTGTTTTGTGGCCATATTTCCTACCTTGGCAATGCAGCGGAGGCTGCATTTGATCAACCATGTTAAAAAAAAAAGCAGTGTTAATTTACACTTGCATGATTAGATGTGTTTGCTGCTGCTATGTCTGATTTTTGGATAAAATCTTAGTTTTCATGTTAATACAATCTGCTGAATTTCTTAATTGCTGTGATATGATTACAAATAGTCCAGTGTCTATGATGAACACATCATACCAGCACCAGCACCATCTTAACAGATATGTGATGTACCCTAAATATGAATATGTTTGCATCCAATTAGAATGTGATGTAATATAATGTGTGATGGGACCCCTACAAACACTTAATTTAAGATATTTTAGTATTTTGTTAACTGCAGGCTGCATGACAGCTGGGTCTGGCAGTTTTTAGGGTCGTTCTGGTGTTCGCCCAGTATATCCACAGGCTGCAGCCTCCCAGCATGCCTCTGGTCTAAAGCACCTTGCAGTGAGCTAACAGACAGCCCAACAGCAATGGGCATATCAGTCATTGTTAAGAGGAAGCTGCTGACTCTACTCCTCTGTGAGGGGGGATGGTGTGTGTATGCGCGTGCCTGTGCCAGAGTGTGTGTGTTTCTGAGTGTGACGGATTGGGGGGAGGGTAGAGGCTTTGACTGCACTATCTACTCTTCTGATGAGCGCAGCATATCCACTACACTACTGCTGCAGCAGTGCTAAGGAGCACGGATAAACACACACACACACACACACGTAGATCAAGCCATGCCGACCGTAATGGTGAGGCTGTGGTAGTTTAAATGAGGCTGGGCGGCCGGCTGGCTGCATCCAGGGCTGCTGATAAACAGCAAAGCTGCTGGAGGAAAAGTGCTGAGCGTACTAGGGATCTATTTTCAGCTAGTATCAGCAGCTGCTGCCTGCAGGAGTGCATCTTTATGTGTGCCCTGCACCATATGTGATTACTCCACTGTTACAACCAGCACAGCAGCCTAATGAAGGAAAGCATTAAGGGAGCAACACAGGATGGAGGGAGGGAGGGGGTAAATACTGAGGGAGGATGGACGGAGCACAGAGGAAAATGAGAGGAAGGGAGATGGTCACAGTTTAGGAAACAAACTGCTAAAGGAAGAAGAGGGGGACAGGGAGGATACACAGTGTGTTTCCTGGTCATTAGCTAACTGCCATGATGTTTGAAGCATTTCAGTTGTTAGCAGCACTTAGGGTATGAGGTAAGACAAAGAGACAAATTCATCAAGATGACAGATTGGGGCCAATTTAGGCTAACACAGCCCTGCTCTGTGTCTGGAGTGGGAGACGATACCACTACAGGGCAGGAAATTATAGGCAGTGGCCAGTTACAGGCTGGGACAATTCGCATGACATTTTTAGGAAGCCTGCCAAATATCCTTTCATAAACAGGCTGAGCAATACTACACCATCCTCCCCTCTCCATCCTAAATGACTCTCCCTCTCCTCTCACCCAGTGATCCTCTCGTACACTGGCCTTTTGCCTCTCTAGAAGAGAGGGCTAATTTATGCAAATGTTCTCCAGTGAATTCCTGCATGTCATACATGCTAATGAGGACATGGCATGACATCACAAAGGAGTGCTTCCCCACACAAGAGAAAACACTCCATCTCCATTGGAGGGAGCAGCCGATGCTTTTAACATCAGATCTGCTGAGTAACCTGACATTAACCTCTGTGTTCGCAGACAAACAATAAGGAGCCTGAGTCACAGCACTAATGGGAATGAAACAGGCACAGTACTGTACTGTAGCATCTCATGACGACATTGTGAGTTAAGCTGCTATGCTGGAGGAGATGACAGGAAATGTGCAGGGACAATGTCCTGCTACAGAACAGAAAAGCTCTTAAGCTAAAGGGAAGTCTTTCAGAAAGAGAGCTGGAGCAGACTCACAGTAAATTATGACCCTATCAAACAGCTTCTATCTGTCCTGCAGCTTGTATCAGAAATACATTATATGGAGAAACAGATATCACAGTGTATCATTGTATGGGTAAAAAAACAGTAAAATCGGATATGCCAAGCTACTTGTATCATATTAGAAAAGTAGGTAAAGTGTCTGTTTACCATAACAGATTCTGCACATTCACATTTACATTTAAAATGTTTGCAATCATTTTCAAAACATACCATACAAAATTTTTTCAGATTTTAATGCAGTGGTGACCACAGAGTAGTTTGAAAACTCTGCACCATGTTACCAAGCAACAATGTAACTTTTACAGATGTTAAGTCAGACATGTTCTTCATTGTTATAGGTTACCCATCCATTTGTAAACGTATTTCAAGTATCTGCAAGCTAAAGTATGAAATGAACTGAAATAAATGGCTGCCAGAGGGAAGGAAGAAAGAGAGTGGTACTGTATGCTTGGAAAATGCGCAGCAAAAATGTAAAGAATACCCAACTTTAAAATGCAACAATGCTGGTATAGTTCTTCAGATTGACCCATACACTGTACCTAAATGATCTAACATGGTAAATGATGCAGCTCAGTGATGTTTGGGTGCACCTGTGCTGTTACTGAGCACTGTTAATTGATTGTTCGATGTAATTCACTGTTTGTTTTAAGCCTGCTGGTTATTTGTTTTACACTATGTTTTATGTTGTTTGTTTTACCTTTTTTTTTTTTTCAATTTTTTTTTTACAGTTTTGCATTAAGTCTGGTATTTGCTCTTTTGTGTGAAATTTCTACACTGCTGTCTTGGCCAGGGCCTGAAAAGAGATTCTGAATGTCAATGGGAATATTCCTGGTAAAATAAATAGCTAAAAATAATTAAGAATCAAATAGAACCTGACTAATTTAAGGCTATATTTAAGAAAAACTAATTTAAAGGCAAACAAATTTTAGTTTGGCCCCTCACATTTAAATTAAAAAACAGTCAAAATACATCACATGCAGCCTATAAAAACAAGCCAATATCGACCTGCTGCCATATCAGTCAGGTTCTATTAGTTGAGTCCAACTCTTCAGTAAAGGACCTGAACCTGTACGTGGGAAAGTTTGGTGCACATTAGAATCAGTGGTAACAGTGAAAAGAGGTTCTAGGCACACTGACTACATTCTCACATTGATGCTGACAGAATTGTAAACATAAGGAAAGTGTCATCTCAGTGACAGCAGAAGCTCAGACGGTCTTGTAGCTGAGCTGTGGTTAAGTAAAGCTCCCCCTGAAGGTGGATTAAATCAGATAGTGTACGTCCTAATCCTCTCCTAGTGTAGCTTACTGTACAGGCCAGACACTGGGGAGGACATGACCACACCTACACTATTTAAGAAACAGGCTGATTGTGTTTGGGCTGTTTGTTTATGACCATACTAGATCCTTCAATATGTTCAACTATATTAACATGTGCCAGAACTGAAAATGTGTTATTTCATCTCTCTGTCCAGCATTTGTTTTGTTCACCATGCTTGTATGGCAGTTTTGTCTGAGTATTCCTTTCATTAAGGGAAATATTCATTACTTGTCTGTGCTGAGTTTGGAGGTTAAACACATAGAGCATGAACACAGGGATCACACCGCAGGCTGTGGCACGGAAGGCTGGCTGCTCAAGGTGCTCCTCTACCCAGCCTCTCACACTCAGACAAAGACCCTGCATTTTCTCTGTCAGCTTACCACATGAGATGTGTCCTTGTGTTGGCAGAGAAAGAGAGACCCCCTGCTGGACCATGGGGGTTGGGTATTAGTGCCAGTCCTCCCACTGCAGTTCATCACTCCTCTCTCTACTGCTTCCTCTTCATCTTCTACCACCCAACCCCCATCTTAAAGGAAGGAAGGGCTCCCACCATCTGTCTAACAGGCAGTATTTGTGTGCTAGTGTCCTGGCCAGGCACTCAGTGTGGGGCCGGTCCAAGTGCAGGCCCCTCAGATTAGCCATCATTGTGTTGGTTGAGCCCTGATCAACTGTTTGACCTGAGTAAGTGGATGGATGTCACTCATGAATGCTCCTTAATCACCTCAAGAGCATTGCATTTGTCTCTGTTCTATCCCAAAGCAGCAAGACATTTTAGTCCAACAAGCCCTCATACCCAAACAACAAAATAGGTCTTTGGCAGTTGCTTTCAAAATGACCAATACTGTATGGGGATTTTCTGACCTGCCACCTCTACGGTTAAAGTCTAGCTGAATGTAGGTAGCTAGAACTACTGGGATTAGGCCATGATCATGGTCAAAGAAAGCAATGACCTTTCCTCTACAGCCAGTATTTGCCTTGCCAAACATTTTGTTACGTAATGAGATCCATACTCCTGTCTAAAACTATCTTTGTCTTGGATCTCTAACTTTCTGCTCCTGGTCTTTACTGGACCAGTCTGCCCTCACCCCAGCTGTCTCAGCTTGCATTCACAATTCCTCCTAGATGAATGGAGTCCACATGATGTGTGGAGTCTTGACTGTCATGTGCAGGCCTGTGCTCACCTTTGGCAACCTGCCAAACTGCCTAATCAATGGTCTTGGGTGGGGGGAGCCACCCAAGACCATTGCATTTTTTTTGCTGTTAACTTTTACATCACCATTAAAACAAAGTCCATCCAACATTGTTAATGTCTGTGGTTTGAAGAACACTAGCCTTTAGGGCTTTTAGGACTTTATGATGTTTTAAAACTAAGATGTGAGTGTGTGTGTGTGTGTGTGAGTGTGTGTGTGTGTGTGTGTGTGTGTGTGTGTGTGTGTGTGTGTGTGTGTGTTTTTAGATGAAAAATGTGCAGTGTTCCATGGCTCATGACTAAGGAAAGAACTAACAAACACAAGGTGGTTTGAGGTCTGTCAAGCTGAATCATAGTGCTGCCTCCTTTTTTTCCAGGATAAAAATCAAGAGAGGGCACATATGGGGGCATTGATGATCCACCACCAGCATTCCAGCCAGTCAGAACATTCCCACACTGGAGGTCAGATGTGCAAACAGGTGGAAAATGCAGTGGCCAATCATTGGGAAGACTATGTGAATAGTTATTATTTGATTGGTTCAAGTGAATAACATTATGCAGTGATCTAATTACTACAATACATTAGGTTTCTGGTGCAGTTGAGTAAAAACATACAATAATGAGGATCATCTGATTCTCAGGATCAACTTCTTTTACAGAAGAACAGAGCAGTTTGCTGTGATCATGGCACTCAAGACTGAATCCAAGTTTTGCACACATTTCCACAATATGGAGGTCATTTCTGTTTGTCACAGTGATGACGGCTCCTCTCCAGTGGAGGGCTCTCTCCCTGGCTGGTCTTTGTGGTATGCTGATTCTTATGAATCCCCCTTTGTTCTTACATTCACAAGAAATATGATGTAGAGAAACACTGTGTGTATTTGTGAAGCCTCCATCATCCAGCACGGACGTCGTGCTCGTCTGTTTGTTCCCCCTGCTGGCTGGCCCGGAGGACAGCATCACTGAGATAAAGCGGGATTGTTTTGTTCCCATGATGTGATGGCCAACAAAGCCCCTTGATGAAACTGGCTGCCCCTCTGCAACCCCACAATCACATTAGACATAGATGATGTCACTCACCCGCGCCAGCCCCGGCTACTCCAAGGGCAGCAAGAGAGAAGAGGTGGTGGGGGAGGTGGTCTTTGTTTCACATTTCATCTGCACCAGCCTCCCCCCCTCTTTCCCTCAGTGGCAGTCGAGGTCTGCCTAATTTGCCCTTTATTTCACATAGGTGGCAGCCTTCAGTAGCTGCTGAAGGAAAGCTCTCCATGACTGGAGGCAGACACAAAAGTGTCAGTGAAGTGATGCTAACCTAGTAAGCTGCTACTCTGAGCTGACACAGACCAGTGGCGGCTGAGTAGACCCAGCCCTCCCCCCATTATCAGAGAAAAGGCAATGTTCAAATCCAAGGCACGGATGCGTCAGCATGCTTCAGTCACTGACTGTAAAGCAAAGGGTGACAGGGGACCTTAAAAAGGTTGACTGGCCACATCACTGAAATGACATTCCTCCATGATGCGGCTGTGACTTGTCTAGACATTCAGAAAGGAGAATTTCACCTTAAATAAATGACCATAGTCACAAAAGAGTCATTAGCAAAGTAATTTGGCAATTTGTCGTTACTGTTACTTGAATTTCCTTTTATGCCACTTTATACTTTGACTCCGCAATAGGCAAATATATAAAACAACATACAATAGTGAAAATGAGCTCACCTCCACCAGCTGTAACATTTAAATTCCTCTTACATATGAATTAATGAATGAGTACAATTTTTTCTACTACTTTTCTACTTTTACTGAACACAGAAGTTTCACTTGTATTTTTTACATTGTGCTATTACTACTTTACTCAAGTCATTAAAGCATGAACATTGCATTCACCACTGACAACACCAGATATGATAACCGGTTAATCATTTTAATTCAAGACATGGCTCCTGCAAAACTGCATTGTTCCTGACACTACATTGATTAGATTAGTGATGATGAAATAACTGTATTTTGAAATGCAAAAAACTGCATTTTTGCATTTCTTCACAGTATATGATTGCATTAGCAGGATGCTGTTTAAGTCTTCAATGTGACAAAATAAAGCCAATGTGTTAATTTTATGTTGTTTTGCCTTTTAGATAAAAGGTTAAAAAAAATATGTGAAATATGTGAAATGTTGTCAAATAGAACACGGATGGAGAAAAGGGAAGAAGGCAAGGTGAAAACCTCAACGGGAGTATCTCTCTCTCTGGCACATTAAAGAGACAGTCATTGAAAGATGTTACTTTCCACACTCCATCTCACACCTGAAACACGCAGCAGCTCATGCGTTATTCATGAGCGCAGTGAGTGAATGAAAGGGATGCTGCTTTGAGCATCCAGGAGCCGTTCCCTGCAGTCATTCTTTGAGTTAAGGAGCAAAATAAAAGCCCCTGATGCTCATTTTACATAAGACGACAATCTGACGTTAACTTCTTTTTCAATGAGCACGGAGACAAAGTCGTTTGACAGGCGTTACTTTATTAATGTACGCTGGCCCCAGCATGGAGCCGCAGCTCCACAGCACATGCGGGATGTGGCCCAGTTTTCACAGCAGCACATATATGTATGCATGTGTGTGTGAGTGTGGGTGTGTGACATAAATACGTCAGAGGGGTACTTTCATCATGTGCTCAGTGGAGGAGCTCTGACGGGGATCAGTTGAAAGTGACAATGTGAGAGCTGAGGTGGGCAAGAAAGAGTGTTGCTGAACCTGATGAGCGCTGATCCCGAGGTGGCGTTAATCTCGCCACGAAATGCTACCTGCTGCTGACAACGGCGGTGGTGGCGACATCTGACAGGTGCTAATTGGCAATTACAACCCTATAGGCTCAATAATGCACTTTCTCACACCTTTTGTTGAGTCTTTATCCTCCAGTGAATGACAGAACAAATTAAAACACCATTTTACTACCATCCTCTCTGCTGACTGAAAAAAGGCTCTGAAGATAGAAAAGAAACCAAAAATAACCTTGGAAATCATTCAAAAGTCAACAATGAAATTAAGTTGAGAGGTGATAATATATCAAAAATGGAGCAGATTAAATAGAATTTTTAAAAATAGCATTATATTTCTAGCTTAATATTTCAAAAGTTTTTATTATAAAGTGGTAATATTTCTAAATCAAAAGAAGCATGAAATTCACTGTTGGAATTAAGCACAAAAGGACCCTCAGCTAAGACGATCTTACCCTGCCAAGTTATTTGGTAAAAAAAGGTTTTTTAAGATGGCCCAGCCAGTACAACAAAACAAGTCTGTCTTCTGTAGACATTAAAACTAGACAGGCACGTTTCACAAAACATGAAGCACCTTACTTTAATCGCACAAATTTTACTGTTGTGAAATGTAGTTTTAAATAGTTATCGCACACAACTGTATCAACAATAGCCGGAGCTCGCTAACAAAGAATGAGTAAGGGAATTGTCCCGGATCAATCAGAAGTTAATTGTGAAACACAGCGACCACTTAGTATCTTCCTGCAATATTAAGCTACAAAATGCCTCCTTTTGTCTTTAATCTGTCCAACTGTCAGTATTAATGACATACAAAGCCAATCACAGTCCTGACTAATAATGCTCAGGAGCAGTTGTTTCTTTGTGAGCCTTTTGTGACACCAGGGAAGATCAATATTCTCCTTAGGTGCAGTAAAATGCAGCATAATTTGCTGTCAGTCACCACAATTTGACTTCCCCTGTGGGTCCATGTAATGCTGATGATGCAAGATGGTAGCCGCCAAAACTGTCTAGAGAACGAGTTACTTGTTTGTTCCAAATGACTTCAAATTTATTCCTCTGGGTTGTTTTTTAAAAAAGCAGTGTGAACACAAATCAGCCCAGAACTAAAAGGCGACATTGTGTCTTTTTTCCCCTTGGTCTGGACCAAATCACCAGAACTGCACACGTGAAACAGCCTTGAAGGGAGATGTGAAAATAAATCTGAAAAATATGAATAGATGTTGAAATACTGCTCTGACCTTGGAGTCCCAGAATGTCAGTGCAATGGCATTAGAATCCAGCTCGCCTCCTGTGAGCGGCAGCTGCTGGGGACATCAGGTATACCAGCTGAGGATTCATGTGACTGTACTCCGGAAGACAGCTTTCACTGTTCCTTTGGACAAATGCATCTGCATGTGTTATCAGTTGGTGATTTGGTCGAGACAGTGTGTCCCTGTGATCCCCTCACTCTGAAGTGTATAGGCTATATTATAGTATAGAATTCTGTATCATTGTATATAATCTAGAGAATATTACAGATCCTAGATGAAACTGACAAAAGAGTACAACTAAGAGAAAAAAGCGCAATTACAACTACATTACCGTCTGTTCCTTCAGCACCACGGACAGTGCCGTGGATTTATCAATACACAGAAAAGCTAGGCTACTGATGTTTCCGAGCCGTGGTAGATTCAAACTTTGTCAAACTTCAGTCAGATAAAGGATCAGTGAGTCAGGCAGAATAGACTAATATACTCAAACCAACCAAACCCTCTGTCCCCACACTCTCTGCTACTAGGGGATGGAAAGAGGGGCGGCGGGTTAACAAAGGGGGGTTGCCACCCCCCCTGTTGAAATTGCCTGTTGAAATTGCCTACTTAGTGTGATACTTTGCAGACATCAAACTTTCCATGTTGACAGATGCCTTTTTAAGCTCGGACCTGGATTCTGCAATTGAAACAGCTTGTCAGTACTGCAGTATCAGATAGCTTTTTTTATGTGATGAACTTATAGTGGACATGGTACATTGCACTGCTTGAGGTGAACAGTTCATAGAGGGCTTTAGACCAGTGGTCACAGTTCATCAGTGTTTGTGGCTATGGCTGCTAGGGGAAGGTGCAGAAAAACCAGTGTCAGCTGGGAACTTTAGTGTTGCATTGTTTAGAAGTTTATAGCAGTTCTCCTATGCAAGAAAAAACTGTCATGGAAATGGTGTATTTGATGGACATACCTCTTCCGGAAGGCTGACAACCAAGTCATTCTCCTGGCCTACCAGTGCCTGGAGGAAATACTCGCTGCAGGCAGCCAGCACGGCCCGGTGCCCACGAAACTCCTTGCCCTCCACCAGGACAGTCACATCGCACAGGATATCCTGCTTCCGCTGGTCGTTGAGGCAGAGGAGGATATTGGTACAATGAACCGTTGACTCATACACATACATGGGGGCTTCAGTCTTCTCATCCACGGACATTCCGCTCACGCCCTGGAAATAGAAACACAACAGAGGGGGGTCAGCTTACAGTCGAATCCAGTGAGCACATACCGCAGTGCTGACATCAGCCCCGGTGGTCTGCTGCAGCCAGCCTCAGGATTCAACACATACAAACCTGACTGCTCTCTTCACATGGTCACTGCCCCTTTAACATTTTAAAGCCAGAAAAATGCCATTGTGCATGCTTGCTCAGTGTGGTCCCATACAAAAAAAAATCTATACATGAATCACACTTACACACTTCTTGCTGCACATTCAAATCACATGCACAAAACCCCCCATCAACAAATAAAAACGCTCAGAACACCCTTCATTTGAGCCAATTACATTTAAATGAAAGGTAGAAAATAGAGTCTAGACTAAAGTGTGCTGTACTTTTTGCTTTAGAGGTCCACATGTGTTTGTAATCTAAGACTCACTGTAAAGGTATGCTGAGCAGCTTGGACACACTATGCAAGAGATCATCAGCTGCAGAAGGGTAAGAATATACATAAGTACAGGAGCAGTGTCCTCACAAATGACAGCAGAAAGGTTGATTTTTAGCCACGAGAATAGAAACACTTCAAGAACTGCTTCACTCCACTATGCTAAGCTCAGTTTCCTACATCCTGACTGCATGCTCTGCATATCGAGCTTCTCATCTCACTCTTTGAGAGAAAGTGATGTAGAGCATATCGCAAAGTTTTGAACTATTCCTCTAAAAGTATTTAATAGCTTTTCTTGCAGTTTAGGTTTTTTTTTTTTATTTTGTTTTAATTTTGCATTCAATCAAATTACCACAAACTAAATGACAGGCAGACAATCTCAGGGCAGAGAGGGCAAGTGCCCCGGATCACCAGGCCCACTGAGCCCAGTCGGTGATCTATCCTTGGATTTACAATAATACGTACAGTAATAGCTTCAGGAAAAAGGTGGAACATTGTTGTCTCGGGTCAAATTAAATTCTCAGGTGTATTACAATAAATTCTATCAAATACAAAAAGTGTTATGATCTACTTTGGCTCCAGCATTATTGCTTGGCTAGAGTCATGGTAGGTCAGTGAAACTCTACACTTTCATTCACAGAACCCACCAGACATACACACTAACACACGCACGCACGCACACACAAAAAAAACAACTGGCTGGCATTGGCTGACACAACATTTTAAACAATCCAGATGACATTTTTTATGCTTGCTGGCCTTGGTGTCTGGTTTTGGGTGATGAGGAGTTAAACGACCCCAGAAGAGAGTAGATTTCTGAACTTGAGTTAATGTGTGCTATTTCATTAAGTAAAATTGCATTTTCTGTCAAAATCAGTGCCTTGACGTGAGGTGACTTTGTCCTTTTGTCCTACTTTTATACAGTGCTCCAAATTAGATTTCCTCAGAAAAGTTCCCATCAGTCTAGCAAATGTGATTACACTCAGAAAATGTCCTCATTCCGAATGGAATTGTTCTAATTAAGTTTGTTCTCCTGTTGTATAACTTGTGTTGCATTTGATTGACAGCTCATGGGTCATACGGGCTTCCTATATAGGGAATGGAATTCCATATCTAAGAAGCTGGAGGAACAGTTCACCCCCCCAAAATTTAGCCATCTACATTGCTACTTTCTGTGCAGTGATACGGTGAGTGATGCGGGGAGTGTGGTTCAGTTGAAAAAAAAAAAAAGCTCCTACATGAAACTGCTCACAACAAGGTCTGTGCATTATTTTGAGTAACCAGATTGTGATTTCTATAAAGAGATATTGCTGTTCAGTATTTCCGATGTATTCTATGGCACTCTGAGCAACACAACCAGAGTGCCATCCTGTTCCATTATGTTCCAGAGAGGGAAGACATTGCTACAGCCGATATCTCCAGAACTCGGCAACTCACACCAAAACAATCTGGCTGAATAAACAGCCCTAGTGGCAGAAGGAATCAAAATGTATTTTGTGATTTTGAGGTGAACACTTCCTCTAATGGAACAGAATCCTTTGCTAAACTGACGTCTTTTTTTAATTAATGGTTTTGCGTAAATAAAGGGAATACACATTACACCTTAACTTCTTAGTGTTAGCAATGTCCAAATAACAAAGTTAAGCAAAGGACACACTCACTGACTCATACCTTTATGTGAGAAAAATGCTTAGCAATGTATTACTGAAAATGAAGAAGCACAGCTAGCATCCCTTAGGTTAAAAGAATAAACAAAATCCGACACAGGGATGAGTGCTATCACTTGCCATACCACAATATTTCCCATCATCCAGGATTCTCAGAGGCAGTGGATCTGCTATCCTCACACCCACTTCAGGCCTCAGGAAAGATGGTGTGTGGAATGATGCAAGTGTTGCTACTACTCTAGGTGTGAAAATGGAGACTGAGAGGCGTCTCCACCTTGCAAACAGAACTAGCTGCTATCTTGTGAAAAAAGGAGAGTATTATTGTGTAAATGGAATGGGATGAGGTGGAAATGCAGTGAAGATCTCTCACCTCAATAGTGCTGATCAGCTGAGACACTGATCACTGATTATGGCTAGATGGGAAAAGAGTTTTCCTTCTGAAGGCAATGAATCTGGTTGACACTTCCCACAAAAACATATAGGAGTGCTGAATGAAATCATTGGAAAATGCATTCTGTTTGTTTCCCTGTGCCACAGTTAGCAAGCATCCTGTAGGCACCAGATCAGTCTTTGAACAACCTGCATCCAGTATCATTGCATTGCAAATATTGTCAAGGTTTAAATGTGGAATAAAAAGCCAGCAGGTACATTTCAGGGAGCAGGGAGATCACCCAAAGAACAGTTTCCAATGCTTAGCCGAACAATGTAGGAAGAATATGTCATCCTTAACCATTTCCTCAATGTATGTACACCACATTTACAGATTATTGGACTAAATTCTAAACTGAGCAATGTTGGAAAGGCATGGCATCGCTGAATGGATGACCCATTAAGATTTCACTGATTCATTCGTCCAGAGTTTTTAGGCCTTGAATCAGCTGAGCCTACCTCATATAACTGGTTTGAATCTTGCTTAAGGTCAGAGTTACAGTGAGAGTCAGGTAATAGTGTTCAGTTGATGACTTGTATTCTTTTAAAATTCTCAAATGTCAGGACAATCTATATAGGCTAGGTACTGCTGATGAAATTGACCCACTTGTGACCTCAAGTTTATGAAGAAACTCATTTAGACAGTTGACAGCATTTCCCCAACAATCAAAATCTTTGAAAACCAGAAGCAAAGACTCATCACAGCCCGGTCAGTGGTGCTTTTGTCATATCAGGTGCAACAAGGGATCATGTTGATGTCTCACAGGAGAGCACTTGTCAATCACACTATCTACTGTACAGCCCACTAGAAATGACGTCTGACAAGCAAATGCGCACTTAGCCTAGACCACAATGAGGGAAGTGAAAATTGTGGGCTGGCTTTGTGAAGCTGCACTGAGCCCTGAATTGCATTAAAGTCTTTTAATATCAGGCCTTTTGTAGATTCAGTTGTCACAGTACTGACTTGACTGGAGCAATATACTGCTACAGCAGCCTGGTGTGGGGGTTGTTGTGGAACAACCATGTCAGTCCAGACTCTCCTGTGGTTCTGGCTGGTCCAACTGTTGTATGGATTGCTTATTTCCAGCAAACATTTCTTAGCTGGCTTCCTTGGTCTTCCAAGAATAATGTTTCCAGATGCGGTTGTGAGGTTCAGAACAATCCAAACATGCTATTTCTACCCTGGAATGCACATTCGTTTCACTTGGACCTCGGATGGTTTGTTGCAGTGGGAGGAAAATGCAAGGATGACACAAACACATAGTTCACACACACACACACACACACACACACACACACACACACACACACACACACACACACACACACACACACACACACACACACACACACACACACACACACACACAAATACAGTGCAAGCATATTCACAAACACACAAACTCATACAGACAGACACATACCCAGACACACACACCACAAAATAACAGGTTGTGGTAGAATTCTGATTGGAAGTGCTGATGGATGCAAAAGAGTTCCTTTTTCTTTTTTTTTTAATTCCAGGGTCAGTTGTTGATGGCAACTCTTTCTGCCACACTAATACAGATGCCGCCAACCTTCTTGTGAGTTGCTAACATTCCTGCGCAGATCAAAAGTGCAGCAGGACGGTGATGAGTAGGCTCCAGCAGCCGTCAGAGTTGACTTCTTGCTCCTGGAACAAGGCTGCTCATCTGAGGGAGGCTGATGAAGACTAGTGTGGCTGGAGACCCCTTGGCTTTGCACTACACATTACAGCAATTATGCTTGTGTTGTTATGATGCACTGCTTATAGCATGTGTGTACAGCAGCCCACACACTGCCGTACTGTATAGAGCTGCAGGTAACCCCCCGTACTACACAATGCTTTGAATAAGCTCATTATGCTCACTTGTCACTGTCACAGCCTTCATGTCTGTACTGACTGTACCTGCTAACCATCGTCCTTTGTCTGACTGCTTACTAACACTTTTTTTTTTAGCCTTCATGACAGTGACAGCTGAAGGAGTGACAGGAAATGGGGCAGAGAGAGAGGGGACGACAAACTCACGGCAAATGAGCCTGCGGTCACTGCAGAGGACCGGCCTCAATACATGGGGCACACACCCTACCAGCTGAGCTATAGGGTCGCCCCAAACACATAGTTTTTACCACTAGACAGCAGCATGGCTGCTGGAGGGCAGTTACACTGTTTGATTCTTTGGTTCATGGTATAAAACTTTACTCTGTTGCTTGTTTGCTTTAAGTTTGTTACAAAAGTCATGCCCTGACTGCAGAAATGTTCCCTCTCTGGAATTGGACAGACTTTGACTATAACTAAAATGTATTGAACAGTCAAACGTTATATATCTCTCTCTGAGAGACATGAGAAAATCAATATCAGTGTTATATCATGGTGTTAAAGGTACAAGAACTGGCCATCTGTCAAAGGTTGCTTCAAACAAATAGGGGGCAGCATATCACCAGAACTGCTCCCTATACTATTTGCTGTAGCTACCTTGGGCTGTAGCTGGTTAGCTGGCAAGCTCATTCAGCAATGCAGCTTGTACCTATTCGCTGACTGGAGTCGGCCCCAGCTGAGAGCTCGGAGCACCAGGGGATTGTTGATGTTTGCACCTTTGGCAACGGAACTGGGATTAGCAGCTTCTCAGTGAACATGGCTGGATTAGGAACAAACACAGCCTTAGAGACCAAAGGAAAACAGTGTGAAGGTGATTTACAGCATTTCGACCAAGGCTGTGGGAACAGGAGAGTCGTGAACCAGGACAGCAGCGAGAGGAAGGTCGGTTATCACCAGCAAGGAAGAGCACTGTTGTACTTTCACAATCAAACCAGAGTTTATGATTGTTGGAAAGGCAAGATGGTTTTGAGGAGGTTCATTCTGTCAAGTTTGAATGAAGCATGCTGTATGATGTGTAAACCTGGCAATTAAACTTAAACATTCTGTGAGTTTATTTTGTTTATTTATTGGACTGAAAAAACAAAACAAAAGCCGAGTGTACTTGAGAGTGTAACGTAACAAACTCACATACATCTCCGAGCTGAAACTACGGGGGGCTATATTATCAGACTATCACCTCTTGAGGTACAAAGTGGTGTTACAAGACTGTACAGGCCACACCTAGGCTATATAGGTGGAAACAGGAAGTGATTACCTTACGTTAGTATTAAGATTGGAAGCTGGTAGAAAAAGCTATCTTGGCTCTGTCCAAAGTAAAAAAAATTCACCAACTCCTCTAAAGTTCACTGTTACATGTTGTATCTTATTTACTTTACTCAATGTCAATATTCTCAGAAAGAAAACATATAAGCATATTTTCCCAAGACGTTCTATTGAGTAAAACTTTGAATTACCATGCATTCTGGATAAATTAAAGATTCTTGCCAAACTTAAAAACACGGTGAACTAAGCAGGGCCACAACTAACAGTGAAAAAAAAGTGAAAAATTCCCATCCCATATTTTCCAAAGTAGAGACAGTTTCTTCAAGCCACTTTGCATTTTATAAACTGCAAATATAAACAGCAAATCATCACATTTAAGAAGTTGTAACATGCTAATGTGGCTCTTTTGCTTGATAAATGACTTCCATTATCTGAATAGTTGTTAATTAATTAATGTTTCATCAAGCAACAAAGAGAACTTGTCCCTACTGGAAGAATTTAACAGGCACAAGGAGACAAGCCAGAAAGAAGCAGCAGCAGAAATAAAGACATTTCTACAGGATTGCACACACCACAAATTGTGAGCCATGTTTTCCTCGTTTTTGTCGATTATCAGCCAGTCACAGGTGTCACTGACTATTACCATGTAATACAGCTGAGATCATTTATTTTTCTGCATTACTTCATATGAAGAGGAAAACCTAAGACTGGACTAACTCAAACCAAGCAAACAGTAGTATTTAGAGAGGGAAATTTCCTTTTACATAGCCATCAGTGAGTTGAACAGGACAAGCAACAGGATGTTTTAGTCAGCTTTGGCCTGACTGTATCATATGACGTGGTCTTAGTTTGGGGACTTTTAAATAGGTGGGGTGAGAGGGTGGGGTGGGGTGGTAGTGTGTGACAGTGCGTCATAATGTGCTCTGTGATGTGTGTCCTCACTCTCTCTGGGTTTAAGCAGAATAATGCGCAGGCTGTGTGGAGAGAGGAGGCATAGCTGGGTCATGGGGAAATTAAATACATAAAGGAGTTAGGGCAGGACACCATTAAGGGAGCTCACATATGTGTCTTCAACATATTCCTCTCAGATGCTCCTCCGCACTTCTCCATCTCCACATCAACAGCACAAACATGGGCCTAAAAGCAATGCTAGTTCTTTTAACATTGATGGATGACAACAGTTGATTGCAACTTGGGCCTCTGAGCTTGACCAAACAACAGTTGACAAACAATCATCACTCAAGGTCCATTTACTTGCTTGTCAAGGGGATTTCCATCTTACTGCACTGTTAGCTCAGTTGTCATGTATGGTAGCTATTGAAATTTTATCAACAGTTCCATGTTCATCTGCTGGTAAAGACTCTGTGATGCCAGCAAAGGCTCCAGACCAAGTGAATTAGTAGACCTAGAGAAGAGGTTGTTTGAGATTGGCCATCATTTCCATCAGCCATGATTGCACTGTGCTCACCAAGGTCATTGCTAAGATCTCAGAATGCGGTGCTTTTATTGCTCACCTTTGCTTTCTTTCCGAGTAAATTTGGTTTGTCTGACTTGTTTCTGGTCTCTTTGTGATTTCTTGTAGAGATGTAGCTGTGTTCTCAGACCTCACCAATTAACTAGGCAAGCGCAGTGTCGTTCTTACAAACACAATGCAATCCATGCTCAAGACTACAAATAAGAAGTTTTTGTAAGGGGACTATCCTTTAATGGAAAGGTAAAATTTCGTATTAATTCCATCACCAGTCCATATAGTTCACGCAATTTTGATAATGTTTTCCATAATTTCCTGACAGATTAGCGCTTTAAACAATGAATCAGCATGGAGCAGAACAAGGCCCACAGGCACATTCATGAACACCTGTTGCAAATGATGAGTTGTTGCAAATATCAAAGTCACAGACAGGAAGTCTAAAGCAGAACTGACTCTGGGACAATCATTTCAGAATCTCATGAGTTATCGAGATGATTTTTGTCGAATGGTACATATGCACAACATGCTTTGACAAAATACAAATGCATCCTGTGGCTTGTTGTAATAAACAAGGTTAGTCTCAAAAGCTGCTGCTACATTCTAATAACATTATCCACTGAGCCAGTACAGTCTGAGTGAGACTAACATGAACACTGTCACTGTACACAATTAGGGGGGAAACTCCTGCCAGATGACTGTAATTACACTGAGGATGAACATGGTTTTAATTGGAATTATCAAATTAGGCCACAGCAACAAATGCCCTTGGAGGTGTACAAGGTGGCAAATGTTAACATGGATGGTGATGATGATGATAGGTAGGTGAATGGAAGTGCTAATCTGGGCTGTATACTAAGATGTAAAGTTCAAATGAAAATGCCATGCAGGTCTGCTTGACAGTGTCCGCAAGCAAAATAAATGCAAGCAGAAGCCTTTTGGTCAGAAAATAAGATACAAATATACTGTCTTTGAATGTAACATGCAGGTTAGTACATAGTGCTGGTAGCATCTTTCCTTTAAACCCTGTCTGTCCAGTTTGTCATGCAAACTTTCTGTTTCCTGGCTAGTTTTTTGACTTTGTGTAAAACAGATGAAATCAATTTAAATTCATGAAATTTTCAGTTCACAAATTTGAAACGACATTTCAGTTCATGTTTAAGATGGTACCAGCATCTTGGAACATGTACACATATCGTTATACAGTGCATCATACATATTATTGCACCATAGGTGGTCTCCTTTAATATTAATATAAGGGCGGTGCTAACACAGGATGTTGCTTCTCTGCAAGACAAACTGCAGAGATCATCAGAAAGGTTTTAATTGTTCATTATGAGCATCAGAAAGGGACACCAGGCACAGGGATTGATTAAACAGGGAATGCTCTATCTGGGCTGCAATAGAAAATATTAATGAGGATGGGTCACTCTTTTCAAATGCCCCTGTGGCTAATCTCCTCTCTGTTTCTTCACACTCATTTTTTAGATTATTCAAGTGCAAATGGGAAAATATGATTAATATATTTCTAGTGAATTACATGATCCAGAATTGGATGTGTAAAAGCTCTGATACTTGGTTTTCACTTTCCAGATTATGTTTCTCACTGGTATGTTGTAACTTCAGTAAGATTACATGGTTGTCTGTGGGTTAACACAATTCTCTGACCTCTGTGGCTTATGACACCATTGCACAACCCAGTGAATAGCATTAAATGTGCTCTGTTATCAAGAATAGAAACAAGGCTGTTTTTGGCAGTCCCCCCCACCCACCCACCCACCCAAAAAAATATTGCTCAACATGTATTTCTTCTGCAACTGTTGGTATAAAACTTGGTGCTCAGGCTCTATCAAAGACCTAGAGAACGCTTTTGTCCTGCTGCCAGCATTCAGCCAGCAATGATGAAACATTTGTGTGTATATCCCTTTAAGACTGGGTATAGCATTTGCATGCTACTCCGTATAGACGCGATGTGAGCGCGTTTCAGATGATGTCATCATTTTGAGGATATGTGACCGATGAAATGCATCATTATTCACTGAAATACACATGGGGAAAGTGAAATGCATTCGGGCATGTTGTTATTTATTCATTTATTTTTTCAGCTTTCTTAGCCTTCCGTAGACTCTGTGTGGACTGCAACACATTTTCTAAAGTTATACTTGAAACAGTGACAATGGCTGATGACCTGAGTGAGCGGAGGAATGTTGATGAGTACAGAAGTTACTTTGGACAAAACAAATGACTGGAAAATGTGAACCCCCCCCCCCCCCCCCCCAAAAAAAACCATTTCCAATTTAAGTTAAATGTTTAAGCTCTCAAATGGTTTTTATTTCCTGTTTCTATCTGCTACAGAGGCTGGAAATAAAGGTTTTTGTGCACTTTAGAGAAGTTTCTCAGGTTTTAGGAGGTTGTTTTCCAACAATGCCTTAGGTTTAAGAATGATTTTTTAAGAGGGCACCTTAGGTCACAATGGGTTAAATCACAAATGAATCATCTGTAAAGGAAAGGCTATTCTTAGTAAGCTGAAGGAAGGCTGACTGGCTCTCTATAATGCAACAAGCAATCTGTAACTGAGGAAGTAACTGAGTAATGACTTCCAAATCTGAAGAGGTTTGAAATACAAAAAAGAGAACTAATCTGTGAGTTGCTTCACACCTTCAGGAAAGAGTGGTGAATGTTCATTTAAATAAAGAATGTCTGTGGTGTTTTGTATCAAAACAAGCAACACGACATCATCCCTGAAGTAAATTCCTCCGCTTAAGATCGTAAGACAAGATTGACAGCGAGCAGCGTTTATGGGGCTTTCCAGCCCAACCACAGAGAGTTGACTAACATCCATGGCAGAGGCTCCTTCTTCTCCACACTGTTGATAAGGTAAACAGCCTTTCAGAAGGTCACTGGGTTGCTGATATTGATCCTGAGATAATATATGCCAGACAGCCACGTCTGAGACACGCTGCTGATGCTCACCAGGCTCTGCTGATTACTGAGGAATGTGGGAGCATAATGAGAGTGTTTCTTTGCCACGTTTGATCACACAGCCATAGATGTTTGAATACATTTTCATGCACAATTGAATCCAAAACATAGGTGCTTTCATGAAATACACAATATACACATATCCAAAAGGTCTACTGGGTCAATGCAAAGACAAGGTCCTTCACACTCTGTGTATGCCAGATGTGACAATTGAAGATTTTACAATAGACAATGTTCAAGAAAGTTAAAGAAGCCTAACATGGAAGACACAGAGTCATCTCAGGCTATGGCTAGGGTCACTATGCTCAAAACCATCTACAATTGGATCAAGTGCTTTTCGCTCCAGGTAGAAATCAATACTGTCTCCTTGCACTTCGACTGGGGGACAGAGCAAAGACAACACAACATCAATTTCTGAAAAAGAAAGCTGGGCCCAAATGAGGTATTCATGCACAAGACTGAACAAGAAGAGAAATGTTGTCCTTGATCTAATTCAAATGTCTTGCCTGAGGAGGAAGCTTCTCTGGAGTCCCTTCATGTGATGCCCTTAGCAACACTCAATGTGGTCAGCTTTGGTTGAGCCCCCTGGCTGCAGACCATCCTGTGGTGCTCCTGCTGCTGACACTGATGAATGGGACTGGCAGTGAGAGTAAGCATCCATCGGCAAGGAGCAGAATACACTTGGAGCACTGCACAAACCTGCATCTATCTGCAATCGGCCTAATTAATACCAGAACTACTTCATCTCCCAGCCACGGAAAGGTCCAGGCAGTGACCTCAACTGTGTGAATCAATACTCAAACCACTGCAGAGATTTACCTTTTAAAAGAAACAATTAGTGTGGAGCACAAGCCACATGGAAACCATCAAAGACAGCTGGATTAAACACTAAGAAACTCATTATCAGAGCAGCCATCATCTGCATTAAAAATGCATTGAGGCTTATGTGTTTGACATCAGGAAAACAGAAGGCAACAAAAAGACAACTACATGCAGAATGTCTAAACTGACGGTTAGGACTCTTAACCAGATGTGTGAGCAGAAGTTTCTAAGAATTGTCTTGTGTCAGTCTAGTGTCTTGCACAACAACACACCAACAACACTCAAGAAGCTATTCATGGATGTATCTTGCTGACTAATCTTTCTTGAAAGACCTGCTCACACTGTAGAACAAAACCTATGGGTCACTATGCAGCCAAATCAGTTTACCTCAGCAAAGATATGTATACTCTTAAGGAATTTTTTGCATCACTAAAATGCAGTGAGATCAGTTTCATAGAAGCCACCTGTTGCATAGGACCAGACTTGAATTTTATATCTCAAGAATCATCTATTCAAAGTCAGATATAGAAAAAAAACAAGGCGTGAAAGCGTCAGCTGCTAGCGTACGTTGGCATTACCTCAAAAAGGCATCAGCACAGATCCAGTCATCTTGTTATTCCAGTCTTTGCTCTGGCAACTTTCTAATGTCTCTCACTGTGTGTTACCGACAGCATCTGAGCCTATTGGTGTCTGTGGGTGGTGAGTATGACTGAGCAAGTGAGGTATGTGTGAGTGTGTGTATGTGTTTGTGTGATGGCATGCCAGAGTATTTTTGGGCCCTGCTTGCTTAAATGCAGCTTGCATGAATCATGACTTCCCACATAGTAGGTCAGTGAGCAGGGTGAGTCATATTGCTGTCTTATATGGTAACACGCTGCACATGTGATAGAAACACTGGGGTTATCTATAGACTGGGCTTGCTGTGGTGTCTCAGCTCTGCTTTGGTCTTCAGATGATATTAGAACGCATTTTCCTTTGTTTAATGTCAGCCTTTGCATGTCTGCTGTTTGTGAAATTGATTTTCAGTTTTGAACAGTCTGCCCAACATTTTGGTGTGACACTCACCATGACTCAGACCCACTTCGGTTTTCATTTGACACAGCTTCAGACTCACACAGGACAAATATACCAGAAGTGTTTTACAGAATTTAGAGATATAACAGATAGTCAGATATTCACACAGTCAGTGAAAAGGTACACCTGCACACACAATAATCTGCTTGTCTAAACCTCTTCCTGTGCAATTGGCTGAATCAACAAGGAAATAAGTTGGGTGTTTGCTGACACCTCAATCTGCAAGTACAGAAAAGCACCTCACAGCGGAAGCAAAATACCCCGAAGTGATCACTACCAAGAGGGAAAGAGCGATTGGATTAGGATATGTAGGGTTGTTTTCCAGCAGCAGCCAGAGAGGGAGCAGTGCTAATTAGGCCAGTGATTGGCAGGCCAAGGGGCTGCTAGCATGAGTGTGCCCAAAACTGGATTATGTGCTGCATTATTAATGGGGTCCGGTGGAAACGGATGGAGTTGGGGGCAGGGTTGAGGTGGAAGCCTTTATTTGAAACAATAAATTCAGCGTGTGCATGGTGTTAAAAATTCAACTGTCAGTTTTGACAAAAAACTCACGTTCAGAGCACTCATGGAAAAAAAGGCAAGTGGAAAGTTTCCCCACAGGAAAGAGTTGACACAGAGGCATCGCCCACGTCAAAACCTTCAAAAGCCACGACTGTGCGCATGTATGTGTCTGTGTAGGTGTGCGTGTGCAAAGCCAAGAGTGTGTTTGCGTGTGATTATGTACGTATGTGTGAGTGGGCTGGAGGGTACAAGTCTGTTGATAAGGCAAAGAAAAGCAGTTTTTCACACACTGCTCTTACGTGCACAACATCTCAAGTTTTAAGAATACATACAAATGCTCTTGTTGTTGTAGCAACATGCATAAATGTGCAAAATCGGAGCAATGGTATCAATATCCAGCTGAGATCAAAGGGCCACAAAGCCATGCTGGGAGAAAGATGAAAGACAACATCTACTGATCTGACTGAATGTATTACATCCTTGACGGGCACAAAGAGACATCAAACATTTTTGGAAATTCAGGGCTGGAGCTGGACGCCATGCTGGTGTTTTTTCACACAGATTTCTTCCTTGTTGTGTGCGCATCTTACACATGACCAGAAGGCCACGATAGTAGTTCCCTTCTAGTCATTCACAAACAAGCTTGTTTAACAGTGCAGCTCTTGTTTCCTTCTTTCACCAAGTCAAAGGTGACTGTGTGTACAGCGGCCATTCATACTGGTTGTCACACACACTGCACAAAAGCACTTAACAACATCTTGTTACGATATACAAACAGTTTAAAATTTAGATACATAAACTTTTAAATAGACTTTAATTCATCAAGAGTGATAACCACTGAAAATCACGTCTTAGTATTGTTCTCAGTAGAAAGGACATACAAAGGGTAGTGGTGTACAGGATAACTACAGTACATCCAGTGATGAAGCATATAACTATTTATTCAATCTTTTTAATCAAGTTACTCATCCTCTCATCTCATCATTTGTCATCTCATCACATATTCTTAAAAAACTGATATTTGACAGTTATTTTTGTTCTTTAGCTCTACTTGGTCCTTCCAACCTGTGGAAAAGCAACCTGAGACACAATCTGACAGAGACCCAAGACTTGACGATAACTTGTCCTGATCCAAAATGTGGTCGACCCAAACACCAACCACTGGCTGCTGCAAGATGTGCCAGCAATTAAGGAGCAGCTGTGGTGGAAGAGACTATCAGAGGCTTGTGTCAAAATAAATGTTTCTCTTGTGAACATTATGACACAGCATATGCTCACAGTTAGTAGAAAGTCTGCTGGATCCAACCAGGTAAGATACATGATGACACACAGAATGGAGACCTGGAGCAACACAACAGGACTTAAAGAGACACGATTAAGCTGTGAAGACCTGTCCCTGACACTATATCATCTTACTGCTCCAGTAACACTACAGTGTACTGTATTTCCCAAAATTTCAGACAAAATAGAGGTTGAGATGAAATGATCTGTTGTTACACAGGAACCTAAGATTGGATTTTATAATGAATCTTCAGAGGACTTAACACCTCCAGTACATGAAAACTAAATCTGTACTTCTGTGCTGATTTTCATCTTGTGACAAACTATGACTGTGAAGAGTGTAACCGTCTTGTTTCACCTTGTTGGCTTACCTACTCTATGGTAATCAGACGTGTCCCATAAAAACTCATTCAGGCAGTGCATATCGAGGGATCTGCTGAACAGCCGCTGCTGTCAGTTTACTCGATGCCAGTGTCAGGGGCATGAGGGAGGAGGACACATTCACATGTTCCAACACTTGAAGCTGAGCTTGAAACTCAGTCACATTACCCAGCCAGAGAATGGCCATACCGGGTTAGATGACCCACTGGCAGCAGCAGCCACAGTGCAAGGGAGCTAATTTAGGAAGTGATGTGAGGGTGAAAACACACACTCACACACACACACACACACACACACACACACACACACACACACACACACACACACACACACACACACACACACACACACACACACACGGGGAAGGGGACTGGACTGTGTGACCAATTGGCGTAGCAGAGAGACAAGTGTACCAACACATGCATACAACGTTGCAACATCATGTTTTTAAATAACAAGAGCGCTTGACAAGCAGCTTCTCTGCAGAATAACATACTCCTAAAAACATATAAGAATCATAAGACAATGGCACATAGAGATGCAATTATCAGGTGATTATCATGTGAAGTAGTAGTAATTTTGGCTAGCAGCACAACTCTGGGTTAGAGTGAGGGAAATAATGAAAGGAATCATAGTACAGCTCAACAGCCTTCTATGTAATACAAAAACGTTTTTGGCGAGGAAATTTAGCACTAGATGAACATATTTAGTAGGATATAGGGTTGGGACTCAATAGGTTGCACATTCTTCAGTAAGGGTTGGGTACCTCAATACTCGATGACTGAAATATGTCTGCAGATTGTGTTGAAAACTGTCAAGTATAGAAAGTTGGCACTGAATGCTTGGTCAGATTGTTACCCTTGTTTCCTTAATCCTTGATCAATATTTCCTTTTCTTTAGACAAAGCCTGAACACATTTGTTCGGAAGCTTTTCACTGAATGAAAAAAGGAAGTTGTGAAACACATGTTTACATTCTGTGATGGTACCAAAACTCAGGTATTAACTTTGCACCTGTGTCAGAGGACTGAAAGAATATCCAGCCCTAATAATGGTAGAATCCTCATATTGGCACAATACGTAGCAAATTGAGCTAAAAGACAGAGAGAGAGAGTGTAAAAAGCACATATATTGCCTGTGTAATAGAAATACTTTGTGATATCGCACACACAACCACTCTAGCTGCTTCTACTTGTCTGTCTATAATCTCTTCAATCTCAGTGGTTTCTGTAACCACTGTGCTTATTTCACAGAATTTGGTGAAGCACAGCTGTCTGATTCATGTGCAAGAGTTTGCAAGTTTCATACAAAGCAATCATGAGTCAGCTGATTTGGTTCACTTAAATGCAGGCACCTCCAAAGTCAATGTTGGCCTGACATGACTGAGAACCACAATGTAACATCACACAAGGAGTCACAAATCCAGCATTATGTCATTTAAATATGTGCTTGTCAAGCACCTGTCGGCTCTCATAACAGGCATGATTCAAGACAGAAGATACATTTCTTTAACTACTGTAAATCATCAGTGTAGATCATATATCATAGGTCAATCAAAGCAGTCAAAGTACGTCAACATGCACTCTGACTGCATAAAATCAAGTGCGAAGGCACAAAATGAAAGGTTATGGTTTCAAGTGTGCGCGTATGTGACACAGAGTGCGGTTAGTGGCTTTTGGGCAAAAGTCTTGATGAGTCAACCTGAGAGGAGAAAGCAGTGCTAATTGTTTGGACCTCTTCGCACACCCGAGCATCACAAGTCACAGTGGAAATATTCACAGGGAAGAGCGGCTGTATCACCAGTAAACAGTATCAAATGTTTGGGGTGTTGTTTGATGTTTCATCACTTAGTTCTGATTGAAAATAAAACATAAACTAGGTTACATGCCTAAATGTATTCAGGAAAGATTCCTTAAACTTCCTTCAAACTCTGAGCCAGTCTGCACTGATGTCTGTGAAGCAGTTTTAATTCCACAACCTGCGACATCAACATTTCTTCAGTGATAAAGCCCTCCTTGGGTAGTTATCGTGTTGGATCAAACCTACAGTATGATTTATTTACACAGAGGTGGGCTAGCTGTGTTATGCATCCATGAGAGCAATGTGTGACCAACAGTGCTGCCATCTAAATATTAATGCTCACATTATGATAGTGTGCAGTCTGGGTGCTGCATCTGCACACATGCTAACTCATTGTAAAAAGGCTAACACATTTTGTTAAGGTGCACCTACACTTATTAATGCTTTATCCTGCATGACCATATTCTATAACCACTATGCCCTTAATTAGGAGTTTTCCCTCTCAAACTTCCCAATTACTGCATATTGATAGCAGGGAGATGTTGTACATGGATTCTGATCTAAATGGTCTAACCCCAAACAACCCTAACCCGAAGACATTAATAAGTGCTTCATAATTACAAATAAAGAGCCAAAAATGCTACTAATATATATGTTGAACATGTGTACCTTAATATAAAGACCAGTAAATCTTTACAATGTGGTACACAATACTTTGATTATTTACCAAGAAATTAGTTAATCATTAGTGAAAAGAAAAACAGACTTTAAAACACTATGTTGACACTATGCTTAGTTACTCAATATTTGTGAATCAGTTTATTCCTAGTGATGTCTGTGTTTAACAAAAAGGATCGTGCTCTTTAACAAAAAAGGATCCTTTCCATCATAATGGACAAAAACAAGCAACGTCAGTGAACAGTATTCCCGTTCAATAGGACCAGTTTTTAAAAATGTTGTGCCCATTAGTCACTCGCCTACATGGGAAAATATGGTCCATAAACACAGATAATAATTGACAAGGGACATGTGGACGGACAACAAATACGAAATGCTGCACATTGCACTGCAGTAAGTAAAGTAAAACTTAAGTGTAAACTTCCGTACTTATTACCGTTGGCGTGCAAGAAACAAGCATTTGACTCCCTACTTGACTTGGTGCAAGTAAATTCAGACTTGGCTTGGAAATACCTTTGAAGTTTGTGTTGTGAATTGTTGCAAAAAAAGAACAGAAAAAAGAATCAACAAAACTACACAGTTCACCATACTGTACATTTACACCTTGACAGCATGAACACATTCCACAAAACCTTTCCTCTCTGCTGTGCTTCCAAACAGCCATTGGGTGTGTCTCTAAAGGTGCACGCACTGCTTAAATGACTCGATAACTTGACTATTGAGAGATCAATTTTATCCCTGGGGTTTTTTGTGAAGTTACTCCCGCAGAAATCTGAGCTCATGCCACCACTGACCACAGTTCAGCACCACACAGACACTGATGATTTGTGTATACTCTGGATGACATTTTTCTGAGCAATGCATGGTCGATTTTTCCATGGCTTAAAATGACTAATCCAATAATCGGTTGAAAGCACCACATCTATAGGCGGCACACAGTAAGTTAGAGCTGGACTATTTGTTTTCGCACATTGATCCTCTTCTGATGTGATTTACTTTTCCTCACACACAAAAGGAGCCTCAAATAAAGAGATTTTTCAGGGCAATGAAATAGTTCTAGTTATTCATTATCCAGTGCAGAAAAGTCTGTGGTCTGCCATTTGTTAGTGTCATTACGGCTGAGAGCTGCAAGGCTGATGGATGAATATAATGTCAAACTGAATGTCTCATATCTTTCCACCTCCTTGTGGAGATAAAGATATAAACCTATATTAAAAGGAGAGTATCTCGATGTGACGGAAGCCATTTAGTATTCACCTGTTTCAAGTCCTTTTCTGCATGTGAATTTCCCTTTCAGAGCAAACATGAAAAGAGAGAGAGGGAATTTTTTATGCTCTGTTTTATTCCCCAGTCAATCAAAGGGGAAGTAATGTTACTCATATGCAAATGGTTTATTTTAAGTGTAAGTAGTTCAGATTTGGAACCAACTTCCCATCAGTTGTTGTTAAAGTCAGGGTCAGAGGGCTGTTCAGTTTTTCCTTTAAAGGAGCACTAATACTTTTCATTTGAACATTGCATCAAATTACTCTGTATAATGCGAAAAAAGGTTGGCATTAGTGACAAACCTACAGATAATCATGCCACATACATGTCATATCGTTGCGACAGCTACGATATCTCTATATTGACAAAAGAAAAGGAAAAGTGTCACAAACCTGTGGCAAAATCACTGGCATTTAGGCTACAGCTAAATAAAATTTAAACTTGGCACTCTATTCCAATTAACTTGGCTAATTTAAAGGGAGCCATACTGTTAGGCTATTTGAAGCGATAGCTGCTAGCTAGCAGTGAAAATAAGCTTTTTGGGAAAATACGCTCCCAAAATGGAATTATGGGGTTTTTCCTGTTCTTTCCATTCTACATCAACATTGCATGAATGAGGCATTATGATCCCATTCTTCAGGGATGCTAAAACCAGAAAAAAAATCATGTGCAAATGAACATTGTTCACCTGTGGTTTTATGAAGTAGTCTTGAGTCCACATAGTAATATTCTTTATACAATCATGTGTTCACAAAGTGGTGAACCTCACGCCTACCTACCTCCTACCTGTGGAATGTTCCAAACAGGTGTTTTTGGAGCATTCCACCACTTTCCTAGTCTTTTGTTGCTCCTGTCCCAGCTTGTTTGAAAAGTGTTGCTGCATCGAATTCGGAATAAGCAGATATTTCCAAAAATCAATGAAGTAGATGAGGTCACACTGTGAATCACTTTTCTATTGGTTTATTTATTTTGTATTATGTCTTTGATTTTGCTGTGATTTTTTTTAATCTCTGAGTTACTTTCCTGATTAAATGAAGTTCAATCATTAATTAATGAATAATAAAAAAGTCTGATTAATTGATAATGAAAATAATCATTAATTGAGTGCCTAATTTTGTCCACCAACTGTTACTGCCAGAAACACATCAGCCGTCATGTGCTATAGAATTGCTGTAGGAAAAACCTATATGAGTGTACTTTAATACTACACTTTCCAGTTGAATGGGTAGCAGAAATATCCAGGGTCATGGGACCCTGAACTGTGTCTCAGAAGTCATCCTCCTCTGCTGCTCTCACCCAGCCTGAAGTCAAGTGCAGAGCAACTGACTGAGGAGGCTAGCCTTAATTTCTCTCAGATCAGCCCTGTGGAAACCTCTGGGGAAAAAATGCAGACGCAGGCTGCTGCTATTTGTGGATGAGAGACAGCGTTGGCTGAAATGACATGTTGGATGATGGTCTGTGGGAGGACATTGGCTTTTCTAGTGGCACACAGTTCTTGGAAGGCATGATTGATGCACATCCCTGCTTGAGCGTCCTAAGCATTTTAGCTCATCTGTGGCCGTGCAGCTGCCGCACAGTGGACGCGGCCTGTGAGAAGGCCAATCTTAAGCTCCAAACAAGGCTAAATGGCCCTTCTTTATCCTGCCGCTGTTTCCTGACCGAGGTCAACCTCTCTGCACACCACAAATTACTCCCTGAAACGCTGGCAGACAGATCTGTGGAAAAATTGCCATTTGTTTGTTTATGGTTCAGACTGTGCACTAAGTCCCCTATCGTAAGAGGCTATTTTTAGCTGCATAATCCTTCAATGGATTCATAATGGCCTAGACTGGCCAGATGACAAAAATAAACATAAAAAGCCTCATGTTATAGAATGTACTGGGTTTATGTGTGATCTGTCATTATGTTTGCCTTTTAAATTTCCATTGTGAAAAAAAAAAGACATTCTGCATCATGTAGTCATGGTTATGAAAAGTCATATACTGTATATATACTGTACATATGCCAGCGTTATTATGGAACTTTTATGAAGAATTTCTGGGTCAGTGACCATGATGTTTATGTATGATGAATCAGAGCTACTAGGAGGGGGATTTCAGCACCAAGTGTTAAAAGCAACAGGTTCTTCATGGAGGGCATCTGATTAATTTCTTTCACAAATGCTGGACGCATCTCACACATACAAGGACATTCTGCTCAACTAAGCATTAACTGTGCAGCTAATCTGCTGAGGTGGGTGGGAAAAAGCATGACCACACACAGATTATATGAACCTCCCCTCTCAGGCTTTTCTCAGGAACGAACTCTTCCAACTGTGTAGATCCTGCAGACATTAACATTAAGAAGCTGGTCTGGGCCTCAACCTTTTCCCTTTTTTAGTAGCTTTAAAGCATCACACTGGGACCTGGGCCCTGTTTCCCATCATTGTACATCATTCCATCTTGCTTGGCTGGGTGCACTGCTGCGGGCCAGTGAACCCTTCAACAATCCACAGCAAAACTGTTTGATGCATATTGTTTTCAACACATTTACACATGATGAAAGATGCATTTTTTCAATTTAGAACTTCATTTATGATCTATGACCTACACAAATTTCACCAATAGATAGCCATTCACAAGCAGCCAGCACAAATGATGCTAAATAAGATCTATGCTGGCCTTAATACAGCCAAAGAAAGCATGATTTTAGCTGATATTACTGTTCTTGGACTGAGGTGCTTTGGTGTTGTACAGGGTGTTAAGTTCACAAAAACCAGTATCAGTCACATAATATTCTGATTACCCTTAAGGATATTGTTGATTTATTACAACTTAGAGTATTTGTTATGATTCCTACTGCTTACTATAAAGTGTAAGTCAAGACACAAGAGCTTGGAAACAAGCCAACAGTTCACCCAGATTATCTGAGCAAACTCAAAATTAAAGTGAGTGCAGCTGAAATGTCAGCATTAGGCCTTCATTATACAAGAAAACTGTGTGCACAGAACTACAGTGTTGCCATCAGATATCAGCAGTTGACTTGGTGTGCCATTATGATTTGACATTGCTGACATGCAGTTAGTCCTCACAAGTCTGTTGAAGGTAACAGGAAAGAAGCCTTGCCTCACAGAAGCACTGCCACTGGGAAAACTAGGGCTGGACAACTCTGACAATAATGGCTGATGATGCAATGTTTGCAATGATGTTATGAATGAGCAGAGATGTTGTCCAGCACAACAAGAAGAAAATAGAAAAAATAAAATTTCTGAGTGATGAGCTGAACTTTCCACACATCAGTGAGATAAGAGCATGCACTCAAGGATGATGGAATAGCAGGTCATTTATTTTCCAGAAGTTGATGAATGGATGCTGCTCCACATGTCAGACGTTGGTAACCAGCTGTCCTCTCTGCCCTCTGTCTATGGTGAAGTCCAAGTCATGTCCCACTTATTGCACAGCCCAGCTCGCTGCTCAATATGTTCTAATGTAAACCCAGCCATCGACTTGCAGCCTACATGAGCTCAATAACTCTGAGGTCACAAATGCCTGCCTCAGCCACTCTATAGAGTGAATGTAATCTGGTCTAGTTTAACCTCTAAGAACGGGGGGGTCATTTTTCTACCTATCATACTGGCAGAGGCATTGATCAGGACCACTATCTATCAGCATCTGACCTCAAAGTATACAAGTGTTAAAATCTCACCTAACCAGAATTCTGACTTTGAAATATTTCCTATGTTTAACACCTGAAATGAGGGTAATGCTGCTTATTAAGACAAAACATTAATCAATCATACAGTCATTTGTGACCACAGTTGACTTGGAATGTCTTGTGTTGGTTTTGGGTGTTTTTGGTTTGTCTGTTGAGATTGTTTTCCTCAGTATGGTGAGCAAAACCTTTCCACATTTGACTCCTTGTAGGACATGGCAAACAAGTTTAAGTGAATTCAGTTCAAGGCAAGGTAGACTCATTTACACTGGATGCTGCCATATTTTCTGATGTTCGTTGAATTCCAGTAAAAATTTGAACAGAGTTTCAGTCAAATTCTGAGAGTTTTTGAGGACAAATTTTGGAGCCTCTGGCAGAGCAGAGGCTTGTGGATTTTCCTTTTTCTTTTTGTTAGTTAATAACTGGGCAATATTGTGTTATTGTGTCCAGGTTACATCTACCCTTTTTCACCTGCATTTGAATGAACATCTAGCATGATCTGTGGGATATCCTAGATATACAGCAGTCATTTGCAAAACTGCAGGAAGACAGTTAAAAGTGAAATACTTCACATGCAATGCCACTGCAGTAATGGTGGCTTGGATACATCTGTCTACAATGTGAATTAGCCGGTTCAACTGTAACTGTCGTGCAAATGTCCTACAAACTGTGCTTGTTCTGATTTGTTATGCATTGATCATGAAGTAGCAGTGAAAACGAGGGACTCAACATTCTTAAAGTGTTTGTTTTGGGGCAGGTATCACAGTCTCTGCACACAAGTTTCAGCAAGAGCACAGTTTACCAGCACAGCTCAGCAGTGCCTCTGGTCCTCACTTGTCTCATTTGGTGAACTTTTCTCACCTCTGCAGCTCGTATAACTCGCAAAGGTCCCTGCCCAGACTTCACCTGTCAGAGCAACAGCTCAGAGTGAGTCATGGTCCATTCATCAGCCCTCCACTGACTAAAGGTTACTACTGGGAAGAGATGACATCATCTAAACTGACTGCTGCTGTTTTGCCTCAGAATCCCAATTTTAAAAAAAGATCCACTGTGGCCTCTTTGCTTGTGATCCAGGAACTGACAGTCACAGTCATCATGGATTATGGAAAAATGGCCGATCTGAGATTATTTGATAGTATAAGCAACAATCAGGCTTATTCTGAACTCTTTCACATCCCATGTGACTGTCCTAATTTGGCTTCTAACAGTTGCTCAGGCTCGTCACAACAAACTCTTTAGCGAGGTGACGGGGGTTGGGGGAGGAGCTGGGATGGTTGAAAAGGGCTACAGAGGAGGCTCATAAACAGCTCACAAAGCACCAGGGTTGCTGCAGGACATAAATCCCCTCCCATTCTTCACAGAGACACGCACACACGCACACGCACACACACACACACACACACACACACACACACACACACACACACACACACACACACACACACACACACACACACACACACTGATGGAGGTGGAGGCAGTGGGGGCATTTGGACTCTGTTTCACTTCCCCATTCCCACAGATATAGAGCAGTGCAGAGCCACACACACATTTATGCACCCATGTGAAATGTCCATACTGTGATGGAGGAGTACTCAGTATGAGAAAACAGGTTGGTTTGGCATTAAAGAGGCTTATCAGACCTGTTTACATTGTTTCATTTTATTAAAATTTCAAATCAATAAAATCTCCATCTTATCAAGTAGTTTTACTGAGTCCTAAAATGTGCATTTTCCCTTTTGAACATTACTGGAAGATATTGCAGAAAGCAAAAATATTTGAAACCTTTGGAACTGGTTAAAAATGTTGCTTTTGAACATAATCAGGGATTTTGCAAAATACTCCAATACTGACTTTCTTGTCTGGTCAGGGTTTGAATGTTTATGTGAACACTATGCTATAGATGGAGTTTACTGATTAACTGCACTTCATGAAGGCAGTTTTTCCTTTCCTTGTATCACCTCTGTTACGTATTTCCAATATTTAAAATTCCTGATGGCTTTCTGTATTGATTTGATATGAGCTTTATATGTATTAGGATCTTGGGAATTGTATGAAAAACCATATGAGCGCCTTATTTAATGTATATAAAATATTTACAAGCTTTGAGATTTATTTTGGCAAACACCTTTGTCAGGTCTAGTAGCTGTGATCTTGATTTATAGCTGTGTTCTGTGTACATTTTGATTTAACATAGCAGCGAAAGCACAAGTATAATTAATGTCCTTATCGATGGCTGAATTCCATTTGGGTGCTTCCTGCTATCTTTCAGGTTGCATGGCATACTGCAGTGGATCTTTCATTAATATAAAAGTTCCACCTGTACTTTTTCTAAATGCCAACTCAGTAGGTCTGTTGTGAAGGTCTGTTAAATAACAGGAGAACATTCCTTTCTTCATATAGGAAACGGGTTCAAATTAGCTCACCACACTGATAGATTCATCCACTTGTTGTAAGGAAATAAGTCTTTAAGGATGAAGGACTTCAAGGATTTTTGGAATGCAGGTAGCAGTAAAACGCTGTTCTAAGGTCAGGAAGGTAACCTAAGGACACAACCAATGAGTTTTTACACTGCTAGGCATTTTTCACATGCTCAGACTCATGTAAAAGCTTCAAGTAAAACCCGAAAAGACTTCTACGCCTAATGGGTACTGGGTGCTGACAGGGTTAACACTTTCAGAAATGCATGGCTCCATAGACAATCTATATTTTATAAATTAAATTCCAAATGTTCAGATTAATAACTCTCTCACTCTGTAAACCAGATGCACAGTGATTTCTTGGAACAGCCACAATAATGAGAAAAGGGAAAAAAAAATCTAGAAATGTCTCAAGATTTCACATTTGTAATCTGATTACATAATTTTCTGAATTCAGTACAGACTGCTTGCATTAGCTCTCTATCTCTGTCTCACTCCTGCACACAGATACACGCAAAAGAATGCTCTGAAATCTGAAACCTTTTTTCACCCTGTGCCTCTGAGTCATGATGTGAAGGAGGAAGCCAGGAATGAGTCAGAAAATGTTCCACAAGCCCAATAGTACATCTCAGTGTAGCATGAATGACAAGAGACTGTTTGTCTCTTGACACAATAAATAGCTCCCTTGACGAGTCTGAACTTGCTGTCTGGTGACATGTCTTTCTCCAATAAAAACTACTATGGACAAACACTGATCTTGCAGTACACTGCAGTGAGAAAACATGGAGTGAGGTTTCCTGAAGTGAACCAGTTTTCCTGCGTGTGATGACCATCTCTTATGACTGCATTTGTTCAAAAACTTCTAATCCAAAGCATGTGCATTGTCTGTGGTAATGTAACACCATTCTCCACTGAAAAATCGGAAAAAAATATATACAGCGCTCTCTACAGCCATTCTTTGAAATTCTACTCCACACCACAAATTAATTGGCTTTGCAGATGAAGGAGACGTGCATTGTTAAGTGCTAAGTGTGGAATTGAGAGGCTTAGTGGAGCAGCATCACATCAAAGTTCCACCAATTACATCTGGTGTCCCCACTCCATTGAAAGCAGCGAGGCTTGCCTTGAGGGGGGATGGAAGGCAGAGTGGAGGATCCTGGGTAGTTATCAATTCAAGCTTTGATTCAAGAATGTCAGAGGAGCTTCTGTCCATCCCACTGGCACTCCATCCTCCACATGAGAAAACGCAGGCATCATTTCCAGCCTTGCTAATAATTTCAATCTGACTGCATATTCTATGGTATAAGCTATTCTTTGGCTTCACCTATTGAGGCTGATTTCTGTCTCCAGATCAGATTCAAAGCAGTTAGCTGACAGAATGTTGATATTGGACTATTCTGCAAAACCACACAATACATTATTAGACAATGTTTGAACATATATGTGTATCTAACTGAAACACTTCAGGGTTAGGGAAATATCTTGGGAAGAGATTCAACATTAATTGGTGGATTATGACAGAAAATGAAAAGTGAAATGTCAGATTTGCACCACACAACCTTTCTATGCATCCTTTAATTTGCCCTTTGCAACATAAAGGGCAAAGCACAAATATCAGAGCTGGACGTGAATGTCTGTTTACCCATAATCCTGGATCCCTAGTTCAAAATGACAGGTATTCTGTTTACTGCCAAAACTGGCCCACTAGAGGATGACAGATAATGAATTACCACAGCTATCGAAACGAAAACAAAATGGACTCGGGACAATGTCCTTTAACTCAATGGCCTCACTCATTCATGCAACCTGTCTCATTCCTTGTAAGGAGAAGGCAGATGATTCCTAACATTTCTACCTACTGTGGTGCTGCATGAATCACAGGGGAAATGCAGCTGTTCATCAAACTGCTGGGCAGCTCTTGGGAGAGCAGAGCCAACTTGGTCAGGCTCATTACCCATCAACGAATGTGCAGTGAGCGCAGGGAAAAATAATGACGTGGTAAAGCAAAAGAGGGTCTTTGCATCTATCTTGTATGGAATCAGGGATTTTATGGCAGCTTTTTGCAGAGACAGATCTCTGCACAGCAGATATTTTAAGTAATCCAAACTAAACACCACATGCATGTCTTGAATACTTCTAAAGCCAGATGTTTGGGTCTTTTGAGGTTTCTCTCTTCAGTATTTGGCAGAAATATGTCCATGCAGATCTTTTATTAACTCCACATTAGAAATTATCCTAATGTTAGAGCATTTATTTGTTTTTTGACTCTTACATACTATTTTTCATTGTCGAATATCACTATTAGAATACAGCATTTCCAACAAGACAGAGAGTCCACAGTCTGAGGTGCTGTTTTGAGCTAAATGCTAACATCACCATGCTAATATGATGACATGCTAAGGATACTTGCCATGTTTACCATCTTAATTTAGCATGTTAGCATGCTAACATTTGCCACTTAGCAGTGAACACAACTTGCGGCTCAGTTTGCAGGTATTTAGTCAGAAAAAGTATTGGATTTGATCTATGGCGGCACTAAAGGAAGAGTCAAAGGATCGCCAAAGTCAATATGATTCTTCCTCTGGGGACCGTGGATGTTGCATCATAATTTTGTCTGAATCCATCCAATATTTGTGATCCCAAAGACGAAAGCGGTGGAGCAGTCACTGAACAAAGGACTACACTGACTGACACACTGCTTTTGCAATTTCTAGAGACACATAGCTAGTATGGCTGAAAAGTGTATATCCATTTATGGGAAAAAAACATCATTTGCAGATCACCACACAATTTATGGTATCTATGGCATGAAGTTAGTCATGAATTGTAGAAAAAGATGTTGATGAGTTGATTCATTTCTTTCTTTCTTTCATCAAATCGTGCATGCAAACTCCTGCACACCTTCCCAGTTGGAAAATGAAAGCTGTTGTAAAATCAACAGGCCTCAGTGAAACCCTAACCTTCCACAAGGAAGACCACTCAATCACCCACATGAATCACCCCAACGGACCATCAGTGATTTATTTCACAATCCAATAAAAATGCTGGCCATGGAAGTAGTGGAGTGGAGGGGGGTGTTTGTCCATCAATGTCACAAACCACTAAGATCTAGTTGTATTTGACTGCTGTTCGACCAGGTCTCCTTGTACCCTGTTGGCCAGCAGGTAGAGTCCCCCTGTTGAAGGGCTGACTGTGTAGGAGACCCAACAATGCACAGAAGGGACCCATCAATGAGTTCCTTTCTCCCTGGGGAGCCACTGTTTACTCAGCACAGGGCAGCACAATGGTGTTGCTGGGCCTCTGCGCCTAATATTGATGTCATACTACTCATCTCCACATTATCCCTGCTATTGATTAGTCTGATCTCAGCCTGGAGTGCTGGAGAGCAACAACAAACAGAGCTCTTTTTTCTCTTCTCTCTATTCCCGTCTCATCCTACTGACTCCCACATACTCAGAGAAACCGAGCTGATTCTTTTCTCCGGCCTCCTCCCAGAATCCCCTGCATCCTCTGTTCATGGTTTATCGATCAGAGCTTTGTCAATACTGCTGAGATTCTTAAGTCCTGAAGTGCACGATCACACAGAATAAGTAGAAGCTGTTCAGCTCTTCTAGCTAAATTGGTTCTGCAACAAAGCGATCATTAAGAGGACACGGTTTAGTGGTCATGCTTTCACTCTGCATTGTGATTTATTTGCTGAAAGCAGAGTAAACGCTCAATGAGAATATAGTGTTTATCTATATTTTTATGTTTCTACATGACAGCATCTGCATTGATTCAACTTGTGTCAGTTGTTACTATGTACAGATAAACTTTGAAGATGCTAACAGCTAACAAATTATTCACACAGAACCCTCAACTGCCAGGAGCTTTACAGTTAGTGGAAAATGTGAATCACCCACTGTAACGCTTCAACCCCCAAAAAAATCAGTGGAAATGTAGGCTGCGCCCACTATCCTCATTGTTTCCGTACAGGAAAATGTACAGGGGTTTTAACGTATTCATAAAATCAGACTGTATGACATCCCTGACTGCAGCACATCTGCCTCCACTGAGGAGGGAAGTGGGCAGAACACCATTTAGATCTGACTGATGAGTAAGTGTATGGCATTTAGTGAAAGCATCTATTGATACAGGACAAAATTTTGTGCCAACACAAATTCATGCCAATGCTTCACACTGCTTACTGTTAGGGGTCATTTTTTTGATCACAATGACACCATCAAAAAGCTGAGATCTGATGTCTGATGGGGCAAGAAAGGTCAGGTGGTCAACAATTTATCCAGATTATTTAAACAATGTACAATACTATTGTTAAAAGTACAAAAATAAGACTCATATTCTAATAAACCTAATGGTACTTGCTTCTACAGCAACAAAGTTAAAGATTGTTGCAAGACAAGTCATCTGTGATTGGGCCAGCATGAAACTGAGGCAGACAAAGCTCAGACAGGCAGTCCACATTTATTTCTGACTCAGATATATTCTGAACTACATTTCCACTGGTTGCAGAAATTCTGTTCCAGAAAAGAGGAGACACATTCTGTGTCTGTGATTAAAGAGCTGATAACAAATTTTGCAGTGTATCTTTGATGCATGAACTCTGCAGCAACAACACACAGCACTCTCTCCAGCAGTTAACCTCGCCATGACAATGATGTCAATGACAGAAAAATAAGTCAAATTAAAACCACATTCATGTCGGGACAGGAGCTCCCCAGACATATTGTTGTAGCTTTACTTTAATAAATGTTCAAATGCAGGATTTTTCTTCATACAGGAATATTTTTACATTGTTTTATTGCTACGTTTGCTTGCTCCTTCCATTACTGCTTGATCCTAGAAAGTTCTTGAAACACGTTGATTTGTGTTGGAAACAGAGCAGGGTTTTTGGCTTTATAAAATGTGACTTTTGGACTTCATAGTAACCAAAGTGGCTTGTTAAAAGAGAGATTTAAGATGAAATTCTACTCTCAGTGTTGCTGATGATCACGTCTGAGAGCTGTAGCTCTGTGGCCACACAACTGTGGAGCACAGAGTCCAGATGGGAGCAGCAGTGACACCTCTCACTGTGTGACACAGGAACACCATGCCCTGGCTCTTCCTGTGCTCTGCTGGCCCTCTGCCTGGACTCTGCCACTCACTCGTGTTGCCTTTCAGCCTTGCCTTTGACATCAGCACTGCTCACAGGGCTGGGTCGCTGTCTAACTCCGGCTCAGCCTATCTAGGGTTTCACGTGAAGCAAGGTGTAGTAGGAGGATAACTTGTCCTCTGATGTCTGGCAGGTCACAGTATCTCTCCGAGCTATAAATACACCCCTCGTGTGTCCGACTTCATATGCAGGGAGGGAAGCCCGCGCAGGAGGATTACAACCAGTTTATTGATGACGGAAAAACAAATTAGAGCCATCTCTGAGCAGCCAGCGGAAACAACAAACCCCCAAGTGTGCCAATGTAGCTGTCACATTGATGGCTCACTTGGAAAATTCCTCAACCGGTTTCCTCTTTCAGATCATGCCATCATTCAAGCTGAAATTTGAAGATTTCTAAGAGTAAAATGGCAGGATGTGATCACTGACATCAAGCAGCTGTACTCCACACACACACACACACACACACACACACACACACACACACACACACACACACACACACACACACACACACACACACACACAGTGCTGCCTTGTGTTCTTAAATATACACCTGGTTAATTATTCACAGCCCTGAGGGTCTGCAGTCTAGCAGGGTAGCTGCCTGCGTAAGGACCTGTCTTTCCTGATTTTATCTCTCAAGATTTCGTTATTCTGGGCACGGAGTCAAAGAGAGGCGCGTCATCACATTTTTTTGGTTTCTAGTAAGGGAGGGGAGGAAGGGGTCACAGAGCAGTTAAACCGACAAACCCGGCTGATGGAGTGGATAGGTGAACGAGGCCTCGGAGTGGGAATGGTGGGGGAAAGGCCGGCGTGCAAGGCTCGCTGGAAACAGATGTCAAACAGGAACTTGTGTGTTTAACGTCTCCTCTGCAACAAGCTTCCTGGAGACACAATCTGCCTCGATGGGGGCTGGCCAGCAAACTGCTGCCTCATACTTTACCTCGGTCAGCCTGTGACCTACTTTCTGCTGGGACGTGGAGAGTCAAAACAAAAAGTGCAAAAACAAAAGACGCATTCAGTTGCTGGTTGGTTTGGAAAGAAGACTTTGTAGAATGTCTTGGGGGAGTGTTGGGACGGTTACTGCCCCTTACTCATGGTACAAATGTCATACAATACTCTTAACTAATAAAAAACAGGAGAAGGAAAAAGTTTAATGAGAGACTTGTTATCTCAAGAATCCTCAGTATTTTATCAAATTGAAGCGGCCAGTGAAAGCCATCCACAGTCTAATTTTAGGTAGTTCAGAGTCATGATCTGTTCTTTTCAATGTCTCAGCAAACAACAGTTTGATCTCTTTTCAGTCACTATTTATCACAGAATTTTGGCAAAGGTCCAGTAGGTAAACTCTGGTAGTGTCTGTTCCATGTGTACCTACATCTTTCCCATCAGCCTCTGGCACTGAGCTCAATGCTGTCAGCTTGTTCTGACTGATACCTTACCTGTGCCTGAGGCAGGTTTAAGAGAGCCACAGCCTGCCAGGCTAAAACCACTTTGGTATTAAACATCTGGCTTCACCTGGCTGACACGCAGATGCAGACAGCATGAAACTACTGTTCCAACTTCATTTCCATAATTAGTTTCTTGCTCTCTACTAACAACTGAAAACAATGATGTAACTACAGTATCTAGAGTTTGGCAAAGTTTTTACACTTTGCTACACATCACAGGAAGTGATGCCTTTTTTACACGACCACAGGCAACAGAAGCAATGTCTCAGTACAGCAAAAGAACAGGGCCATTACTACACGCCACCATGAATGTTCAGAGGAAAGGGTTCCACTTGTGCAAACAAGTACAAGGGAAGAGACATGACAATACACATTACACTGTTTGACTGACAGGTGATCTCTGAGGTGCAAAAAAACACCACAGCAGTACGTCAAATCCACACTCAAATATTACGCATTACAGATAAGTAGTGCTGTAGGGTTGATTATAAATCTGCCTGATTGTTTCTTACTATTTGTCTCCCTGGAGATGCAGAATGACCTGCTAAAATCCACTGCATATTCAAGACCAAAGCATACTAAGAGGTTCTAAGATATATTCATTTCCAGTAAATACTAATGGCTTTGACTCAATATGCTTAGTAATAAAAATGTAGTTAGTGCTGAAAGAATCAGTACATTTATTGATTAGTCAAATTTTGATCAAAATTTGGTCAAAGACAATATTGTTAATCAAATAATTGTTTAAGTTATTTATCAAAAATACTACCAAACCTATGCTTACACTATGCCAATGAGAGTATGTCATTTTTTATCTACATCAAAACGAAAACTACTTTTTGGGCAGTTACTCTGATACCATGAGACTAATAAATGTATTCAGATGCAGCACATATCAAAGTGTAAAGTTGCTGCTATAATGCCTCAGCCTGTGACACGCATCAGTCCAGCAGCCAGATGAAGGTGCTAAAGTGAGCAGGAATGGCACCCTGCTGAACACATCCATGCTGGCTGCTGACGTGAGAACAGCTTGTTCCTCACTGACTTCTGACTGAATCATTCAATATCCATGGTCAGGTGATCCTCCTGAAGACCACACACATACACAAAGACACACACACACACACACACACACACACACACACACACTGATACAACCCAATAGAGCACAAAAGCAGACAAAGGCAAAAAAAACCCCTATGCTGTTATTATTATTATTATTATTATTATTGCTATTATTATTATTATTATTATTATTATTATTATTATTATTATTATTATTATTGTTAGTATTATTATGTCTTCATCAAATATTGGTGTAAAAATCTATATCACCTTTCAGTACTAGAATAAATGACTTGTTTAGCTGTCAGTGTTCATGCAAAGCTCCAGTGTCAGCAGCACTGCACTCAGATGAAGACCACTGACATTTGCCAGTGACAGTAATTGACATGAATATCATTGACAAGACAACCCGGGATTCCCACAGTCATGGAGTCGTGGATTATTGTTCTCTCATCAGACCAGCGGTCGGAGAGAAAGACTGAAACAGCTATTAATGATTCCACCTCCTCTCATGGTGCTTCTCTCAGGCTCAGGATTGACTGACTGCCACCTGATCCTGTCTCCATTCATGTTCAGATGTAGAATCTGTATATTACTGGTTTATCTGCAATAATGGCATTTGGCCACTTGAACATAGGTGTGCTTTATATAGATGTTCCATAATGACTTTATTCAAACAGGACTGGATGATTATTGAAAAAGCCAAGTCCTCAGACAATATACAACAGATTTTGCGATTCAAGTCCTAATTAAGGGCACTGTTCACTCCAAATACATTTATGAATCAGCTTAGTTACTAAAGACTACTTTTTCTTTTTGTACAAGGTTGATAGCACCCAAGCATATTAAAATATCAACACATTAGGTTGCTTCTCTCTTTTCATCTGTTTGTTCACATGTTGTATGTAAAGCATACTGTAAGCATGAATGGAAATTGGAAATTTAGGGAACTATTGATGGTCTGTTGTTTAATATGATTTCGTAAGTTTTTCTTTTTAGTCTCCTTGCCTTCAGTGAAAAGGGACTAAAATGAATGAAACAAATTCTGCTGATCTGGTATAAAAGGAATATCCTCAACAACTGAAAATTGGCTCATTCACTGTGTGCTCTATTGTTTTCGTTAAGATGACGGCATTCAGTTCAGACTATTGGAGATGCTGTGGAAGTGTCTATACAACCTGGCGAAAGCTGAGGTAACTTTTAAGAACTGAAGTCCTGATGTCACACCTGAGCTAGCTGCTGATCCACCAGCTTCTAGCTTCTGTGACACAATGAAATCTGTCATTGAGCATGTGTAAATGTGTGAAACCAATAGCCAACTGTTCTGTTCTGTCCACCAGGTCCACCAGAGTAGACAGGGGTGTGCATCTTTGCCTCTTTTTTTTTTTTTTTTTTTTTTTTAATAAAATCAACAACCAGCTCCCTGTTTGAAGTGGGCTTTGAGGAAGGGTCAAGTCAGATTCACTTGACAAACTAGTGTGTGTGGTACTTCCTGTACCCTGGCTGTACTCCACACACAGCCCAGCTAGACTCACATTCCCACTGACATTTGTTTTGCACTCATCATGAGTTTATGACCTCAATGTTTGCAGCTAGAGGGTGAGCAACAGGGTGACAGGCATCAGGTGGGGGCTGGATTAGGTCGCTTGGGGCATGAGCGAAGATGCCAGCCAATGAGAAGCCAAGAAGCATAGTGTCTGTCAGTAAGAAGATGGAAGGGGAGGGGGGAGCAAACAAGGAGCATTAGGGTAGGTTAAAGAACAAAGCAGAGAGGAAAGTGGGAGGGAGAGGTGGGACAGACTGGCCGTGGTGGAAGTGGCTGACTCAGGCAGGGTTCACTGAGTTCAGCTAGTAAATAAGTGACTGACTCCTCTGAGTGCATTCCAAGGCTCCACCTCATCCTCCCGCCCAGCGTGTTCTCGGGGGGATTCCTGGGGTTTCTGGGGCTGCTCTCTGCTCCGTGTGTCAACATTTCCAGACCTCGATGCCAGCAGTGAAGGGGGGTGGGGGGTGGCTGCTGTGTGGCTCATTCACTCTAACATGTTTGCTACAGATGAAGAGGGGAGGGTCCACATAACACCCCCTCCCCTGTCCCCTAAAAAAAACACCCCGAGGGTCCCAGTCAATCGGCTCACCGTGGTAAATGAGCCAGTTCCATCAGAAACCCCACACACTGCTGGAAAAGGCTGACTTTCACACTCCCATGCAGTCATGTAACATACAAAAATATTTCTCACAGCCAAACATGGCTGTCACTTGTATATGCAGATTAATACACCCCTGAAGCAATGCAGAATCTGGCCTTGGCACCATCTGCCTCGGCTTTTGCTAATCACCTCAGCCAGATGGGTTAGCAGATCTTTAGGAAGCTTGTTTTCCTGCTCAATAAAAATGTGTCATATCAGACTATAACAGAAATCTAAGGGTTTTTTTTAATCTAAAAAGGAAAAATAGTATCACACTTATTTTTGCCTTTGAGCAATCCCAGGTGACAGGCTACAAGAATGCTGAGCGTTTCAGGTATCAGAGCCTATACTGCCGACAAAACACCAGAGGGAAATGTCTGTGAAGGGCAAAGAGGTAATATTGCTGTGAAAGAGAAAAAAAATGATACTCAGAGCAGTTCACAGTTTGTTCAGTAGGTAGGGCTGAATTAATGACCACATACACACACACATGCACACACACAGCTTGACAATTCAATGAGAATTCTGAATCAGCGGCACCTTTTCACTGAAATTTGATACTCAGCACATCTGCTCCATACTTAGTCTTCATCTTTGAGTTTTTGCCACATCGGGAAAAACAGTGTGCGGTAATTTAGCTCTGCAGTGCCAATCATTTCGTTTCTCTGATAGAAAGTCGAAATTGAAGTTTGGCATTGCTACGGCCTGTATGAGTCAATGAAATTAAGCTTTTCCATTTGATTGCTTTGGAATAAAAATAGGCAAGGTGAGAATTTGGAGCTTTGCTGGTGGCAGGTTTGTGGGTTTCATCCTGTTTATTTGAGATTTCAAACCTCAGCTGACAGCTGCTGGGTTGTTTTTACATCTCTGCATGGAGAGACAAGCTATAGGTTGAACATTCCTGAGCCGATGCCTGAAATCCTGAGAAGAGAGCCTGAAGTAAACTAGCTCCAAGACAATGGTAAGAGGTTGAAGGTGAGGAGAGAGGGGCCTTTGCAGCTACTAATATATTCCTAGGAGATTTCTAAAGTGCTCAAACGCCAATTGCCCCACATAATGGTTTCCATGGTGATGGGTCCTTGGATCCAGGGCTGCGGTACAGAAATGAACCGGCAGAACAATGACCCCAACTTCCACCACGTTACGGAACATTTTTTAGCAGGATCCTTTTTCCGTTGTGTGTCAGTAGGTAAGCAAACTACGATTTACAGAAAAGAAAATCCGCTTTTGTCTGTGTTCCGTTTCCACCGCTGCTGTTCCCATGATCCATGGCGGCAGCCCCAAACTTCCTAAAGCTTTTTTTCCAGAGGCATCCTTTCAGCCTAGGGTCTTGACAACACGGTAGGAATTTGCATGCATCAATAGCTTGGAAGAAAACAACATCCTCAACAGAATACACAAATCTGGAGAACCACAACCCTTTGGTCATTTTGATTTCAGCGAGAGCAAAATGACTGAAAATTTTACATGATTGATTTGAAGCAGTGCTCGACCCACTGTACTATAAGCTATTTATGAAGCCTTTTCATCCACATTGCCTCAAGAAATCTAAAATTGATTTAATTCACGTTAAACTCAACAGAAAGAGAACAAGGCAAAGGAAAAAGTCTGTTGAGAGAAGCTACTGAGCCGGAGGCTGATGACTGCCCAGCAATTGTATGATGTCACACCGAAAGGGAAACATGGGTAAACTTTGGCACTCACGCCACCTATCATGCCCTGTCAGACACCCTTGGTTGAAGGCTCTATTGGTGGTGCTAGGAGCTTTGCAAGGTAATCACTACTTGCAAGGCTATGAGGAATCACCGTAACTGGACAGCTAACCATGAACACTTCATTCACACATCCAGATAGAAAGCAGTAGCCAGTTTTTAGCAAGTCCACACAGAAGGAAGTGTTTATATACCGTATATATATATAAATTACTAGAGCTATCTATCAATCTATAACTACTTCTATATGCTGAGTTTTGAAATGACAGTTTTCAAGTTCAGTTTAAGGGATGTTATTTTAAAGTCTTATTTGTGCTGTTTACACATGCTTCAAAAGTATTTCATTTCCTACTAGTGCAGTATAGCAATGGTACTGCTTGTTTTTGGAAATATGACTCATGATATACAGTCTTAAGGAGACTATGCTTCAACTTTCTTCTTTCTTCATGGTCTAGTGTTGAAAAAGAAGACACAAATCACAACAAATTGTAATAGTGAATTGCAATACTTGTAATATTGCAAAACTTAAGAAGTGCATAGAATTGCAATACATATTAAAACAGCACACAAGTATTGTGATAGCACTCCTCTTCTGGCTCTTGCTTGGTTGTTGCTTACGTCAGAGCAGCATTGGAGGACATTTGTATACAGCTGAGCTTTTTTCAGCTTTCACCTTTAGCATCACAGGGCACCTTTGGAGGCTCTGTAGTTGAGTGGGTGGTGCTGGGCTGTAATACCAGATCTCATTCACCACAAATAGCAGTCTATCGCTGTCCAAGCTTTGAATCTATGTATGAACAGCCTGTACCACACTAGCTAGCTGGGAGCACTTGTCTGCAATAGCAGCTCTTCCAACTGTTGGCTTGCTCATTGACTTCAAATCAACTGCCTCGCTTCAAATCAGCCACCTAGCTTGGTTGATAATGGAACAATAAGTCAGTAAAGTCTATTGAGGCGAGTATTTGACCATTGATTCTTGTACCCTAATGTCTTTTTGTGGCTGTTTGGACTCTGTGGTTCTTCAATATAAGCAGCTTTAAAGCTCACTAGGTAACTCAGCTGACACAATAGGGACAATACGTACAAGAGCTCTATTGTACAATAATGAGACATGAATAATAACATCAGAGTTGTGGTTTTGATGTTTTTGTCCCTATAAACACAGTATCTTTCTTTAAAGCTTCATATGGAACATCACCTCCCATCCCCCTATGAACATACATGGCAGCATGGAAGCATATTTCAAGTGTGACAAAAAGTCACACATGCACAGACGGAGGATATACAGCCTCTTGACAGCTCTAACTGGAGTGGGAAGACAGGCTATAATGGAATCTAAATAACACTTGTGCTGGCTCATTAAAATGGCCCTGTGTGCTTGGTCATTAACTTTCTTCCTGCGTGACCTATATCACTCAAGGTGGGGTGGAAGGGTTTGCCACTGCAGTGCACAGCCTTGTTTCCAACACGCTTACGAACACCCTGCAAAGACAGACTGCTGATTTATGTCCTGTGAGAGTGTCACCGTTTCTTATAGGCTATAAAAATTATTAACCCACTGAATGTCCTCTAAACAGTTTAATTCCTCAACAGAAAATATCTGACATGTAAAAAAGCCACTGCCTGTTCCTGCAATGCTAATACAGCAAGTTAATGTAAAACAAAAATGAATTTTCTCTTCATAGAGTGGATTTTACACCCAAGCAGCACTCAGTGGGCATCACTGCCACTGGCTTCCAGACATTAAGTCAACATTGAACCTGATAGCAGCATCCCATGCCTGCCCAACTCAAAAATTAGCTCAGATTCAATTATTGATGCTAGATAGACATGCTTTCTCTCAAGACTAAGAGCTTACTTAGAACTGTTATAAATACTAATGTCTACATACCAACATGCTCACAATGACAGTGCTGACACACTGATGTTAAAAGGGAAATGTTTATAATGTTCACCCTCTTAATTAACATCTATGAATTAGCAGTAAATATAAAGCATAGCTGATGGGAATGCCATTAGATTTGCAGGGATTTAGCCATAAACCAAGTACTGGACAAATTAAAAATTTGACCTGAAAAGTCAGTAGTTCCCCAAAATTATGACAATTCATCCTGTGGGGAACATGAATGTCTGTACTAAATTCCAAGTCCATCCATCCAGTAGTTATATATGAGATAAATGGGAGTATGAGATATTTCAGTCAGGACCAAAGTGGTGTACAGACCAACAGCATGGCTACAACCAAAAGGTAAAAAATGGAAAAAGAAGAACGACACTGGCACCATGAAACCATCCTTAACTGTTTCTCTGTGCTGAACTCTCAGCTTAAAGCTATGTAAATACTGGAGAACAACTAGTTGATTAATCAATGAGCCAACTGACACGAGAATAATCAACAACTCTTCTTTTTTGGACTTTTGGACTTGCAACTGCAAGAACGTGCTGCAAGAATGTGCTTTCACACGCAATCAATAAGAATTTAAACAATTTTGGAGTATCTACCTGATGAAATGTTTACTCAGTCAATTCCTCAGAAAAATAATCAATAGAATGATTATAAAAGAAATCATTACATTACATTACAGCTGTAATTGTATATAATTAGTCTGGTAAGACATCTTTCGATATGAAACGTGATGCATAGATGTATTCTTTCAGGTATGAACCTAGAGCAGACCCCCACCCCTGTGCAACATAGCTACTGTAAGGCAACTAAACGGTGTCACTGCAATGCTAAATACAAGACTGGCATGCCAAATCGAGACCTCCCTGCAGTGCAATTATCTCAAAACATGCATCTGTCAGAGGAGCTAGTCCATCCGTATGGAGAGAGCATGAGGAAAACGAGTTCAAACAGCATTCAGGGGATGGAAAAACAATCCAGCCTGATCATGCAGATTAAAAGGCCAAACTTGGACTGAAACTTGCCTCTCTTCAGTGTTTTTTATTCACCTGTGGTGGGTCTGTCTACTAAAAAGTCCTGTCTTGTCCGAAGTGTGACAGTTGTCCCGGGACGAGCTGACCAACTCGGCATCCCTCCCCCCACTGGCAAGACCTGCCGTGTATTAAAATAAATCTGTGCACACGTCCCACCCCAACATGCTCGCTAGACATTACCTTATACAAGGCTAGTACCAGCACGTTCTGCTGTCTGCTGGCCTGTGAGCAGATTTTAGCTGCCCTGCTGCCCCTGGCTTTAACCCCACCCGCCTCATTTATCCTGCAGCCCCCTCCATGTTCAGCCCCCACCTCTCCTGTATTTCTGTGTACATGATCTCACATGACTCAACAAAAACCTCAGGACTGGAGCAGGGCTGTCCAGAACTTCTTCCCCAGAGGGGAGGAGAAGATTGACTTTGTGGAAGGGACCTGGAGTGTTGCCCTTGACTTGGCCCAAATTGCTCCACTTGTCAGACCTGATGGATTTTGGCTAAAAATAAAAGCGAAAAGGGGCCCTCGACAGGCAGATGAATGAACTCAGTGGTGCTCCTCATGCGAACCGAGCCACCACATCGTGCAAGCGTCTCCAGGTCCCTAATGCCTGAAAGACAAGGATGGTGTGCATGGCCCTGAGAGCGCTGTGTTTCACAAACAAAACATCCCCTTTTCCATGTGTGGCGGGGGATATTCAGTGAAGGGGTAGAGCAAATGCAAGATGAGCCAAGTGAGTGGGAATTCCTGCACTTCTCCCCCCCTCTGTTACCCCCGCCCCATGTGCATTCCCCTGCCACATTCATAGCAGCAAAAATGTGAGCAAAACAGAGCACCAGCAGCAGCAGACTGGAAAGGAAGATCATAACCCAACCCAAACAAATACAGCAGCAGACAAGCCTGTGGCCTTTTCCCTCAAGAAGACTGAGTCTTGTCCTGATCACTCACTAAAGCTCCAAAGCAAAAGAAAAAAAAAAAAAAGTCACTTTCCAATTGTTCTTTTTGAGTGGTTTATCACTGAAAGGTATTATTTGACTGCTTTTTATCTGCCTTTCATCCTTCAACCCTTTGATCCCTACAGACTGCTTTTGCTCGCTGAGCTGAGAAGGATGCGTATGTGTTTTTACTGCAGGTTACATTGATGGGGTTTGAATGTATAAGGAAGGCCTAAGCATGCTTTAAAAGAAGTGCTTGTCGGATTGTCAGTGTCTGAAACCCCTTCTCTGACACCTTTCTGAAGTTGGAATTAGGGGGCTGAAAACTGAAAACTCAACTCATTACGATGGGCTTTAAGCTGCCTTCTTTCATTCTTGGACAACCACATTCTGGGTGCACAACCCAATGCGACACCATGAAGAACTTCAAGGAGAGACTGGCTGAAGGTGTACGATGTTATCTTGATTTTTTTTTGACTCCTAATAGTACAAACGCATGGACCATCACTTGTTTACACTGTGACCCGGGTACAAGGCTCCTTTAAATATTCCTTTACTGTTTGCCATATGTGAAACTCGTACGAGGTCTGCACGGGTGTTCCAGACTGCCATCTGGATCCTATCAGAGACCACAAATACAGATGTAGTGAAAGCGCCTGGTAGCAGCACAGGCCGCCCAGCCTAATGAATGGGAAGAGCACATTTTCAACCCCTGTAACAGGTCAATGGCAGGCGTGGGCTTCACCTCACCTCACACACATGAAGGAGAGGGAAGATCAATTGTCGGGGAGAGGTTCCGCCTCATCCCGCGTCTCACGCTATCCGAGAGTGTCCCGAAATATCCTCCTCACTGAACAAAAGAACAACAATATGGCAAGAGGTGATACATGATACAGCAGGGTTAAAAATAGACTGGCTGCTGACGGATAGGGCAGTGTTTCATGACCTCTGCATAGCGCTCTTGGTTTACACTCCTAGTAGCTGCGGCTAAGACTCGTACAACTCAGCTCAGTATTAAAAAAAAACAAAAAAACAAGGATAAGCATTTCTTGCACCACTTACAGACGCAGAAATAGAATCAGGAAGCCTCACTTCTATTAGGATTTTTTCTGGCCTGGAACTTGAGAACAGAGAGAATCAAACGTTCTCACGCATGTCAAAGCAAAGAACGTCCTGTTTAGGGGATTCAAAGGGTCTCATGGTATGTGAAGCATAAATGATCTGGCTGAGAAGACAGAGAAGTCCACCTTTTCAGGGGGAGGATATTTCTTTTGTTTTGATGTCACTGCACATGGCATACTACATAGAGGATCATTAAAACATTACATCATGCAGGGAAAATCCATGAGAGAAGCTGCAAGCTTTTCCAACTGTGCTTTGCTGCACATCAATCAAAGCTTAGTGAGAAAGGAAAGGAATTAGGGGGAGAGATGTCCTGAAAGCCACTTGTTTTCTTGCAAAGTGTTAACAGACCGCTCAATTCAGAGAATCGGACATCTGAATTGGGCTCTGGAGGTGGTCTTTGCTCCAGGTCAGGCTGAAAATGAAAAAAATCCTCAAGGCAGGAAGGAAATCAGCATAAAACAAGGTGTTGCTTTAGATGTGAAAAGTTGTAATATTGACTTTTTTCTTTTTTAACTTGCTTTTTGTACTGTATAATGCATTGTTTGTTTGTTTTTTCTATCACACAAATAAATGAGCACATTTGTAACTAAAGGACTTTGTAAATCAAAGCCTGCTGAAGAGCAGCATTTATTCATACAGAACTGATTGATTCAAAGACATTCCACAAGTATAATGGGAATAATTTCTCCCACTCTGTGTCATAAGTGCATGCAGCATGCCTCAGAGTGACATGAACAATGGCCTCTTTCACTGCCTTCGCCAGGCTGGAGATGGGGAGGTGCATCATGGGAAGCAGACAGGCAGACAGGCTCGTACAGTTGAGCGAGGATACTTCAGAGAGGCCTCAAACAAACCCAGGCAACGAGCAATGGCACTTAAACTTCCAGATATGGGCCATGTGTGAATTATGTGCTTGGATTACTCCAGCTTTGTAAAACACACCCTGCTAAAACATTCTGCCTGCTTTCGAGGGCAGGCAGTTCACACACCTCTTCTAACTTTTATGTAAGGAAAAATACAGCGTGATGGGACGTTTTCATGTGTTTTTGATGCCCAAGCACTCATTTGAAGGATGGACTGCTTTCTGCTTTGCATGTTTTTATATATTCTACCTCATTTCAAGATGCTTTAACTCGATCAGGACAAGTTGAATAGTCTCACTATTGCGGCAGTTTTCACACATTCCACTGCAAAAATTTGCTCAGGTACATAAAACATTTTAAAAGAATGTGTTCCAAGTTCTCTGAAGGTTTCTTTATGAACAGGGACCTGTACTACAGAAAGTTAACTTCAGTCACTGCCTTAGGAAATATCCTCTATGGAATCCCTTAAAGTCTGCATTCCATTGTACAACATCCACAACAGCAGAGATGAGGGAACTGTTTGCTGACAAACAAAGCGTGTCATGGATGCTTTTTGGGGACAGAGAAAACCCTTTGGACACTTGGGAGTCAAATGTTTTTGACACATTTGTCTCCTGAGACTATAGACAGTAATTTTGGATTACAGTTACTTTTTTCTTTTGGCATATTTGTTCCCTCCTCAGCCCAACTAGCCTCCCTTTTGTCCTTGTTGTAAGACACCCTTTTAATAACCACACATTCAACTGACCCGACCAGTAACAGGAAGCAGGAAGTCATTCAGGATTTCAGCTTCCTGTCTGAGTCATTTCTTACACCCCTAAGTGGAAAAATTAAGATATATTAAACAAGTTAAAGAGACCTGCAAAGATGTTCCACTTGGTTTCACTTCACTTGAACTCTCCTCATCATTTTTGGTGTAAGGAAAAATGCCAATACCACCATTATTGTTCATATTGTTCCATATCACATCAGAAAGTAGTCCTGATATGAGTTATGCCTTCAAGTAAAGGTATCCACATTGAGCCGCTCTCAAGGCACGACTCTCAGATGCCAGCACTCCACGTGGTCTGGGCTAAGTAGTCTGACAACTTCTACTACAGCAGCTTTAACTCTACTACATACACTAAGCCACAAACTCTGGCTATGAGACTAACAGCTCCAGGACAAAGAATAGCTTTGTGCTTGCTAGCAGATTATTTAGAAAAGCAGGGATAAGAGTTCTGACTTTATATACACGTGAGAGCTGCCCACAATGGATCTGTGCGCAACATGTCACTTCAGACTTATAGATTGCCTTTTTACAAGCACAAATTCAGACGGAAATTTTGCCCGGTCTATGATTAGACGGAAGATTTAAAGACATAGGCTTCCTTTATTTATCGTATGAGTGAATCACTGGGGTTGTTAACAGTCACGAGGCTTGCTGAGAGATTTACACTAGCATAGAAGGGTACGCAAGACACAGTTGGATTAATTATCATTGCATATTAAGTCTACTACAGCCGCTATTCTAGCACCTGCAAAGGAAGTCAGAGAAGGAAGCTTTATTTCCTTTGCAACACTAAGTTATAAATGGAAATGCGCACTTTGTCAAGAATTTATTACTTTCAAACTGTGCGGTTTTCTCTTGTTGTCTGAGAACATAGAGTGATATTATCAGTCTTCAAGAGCATTCCAATGATGTTTTCTTGGCCAAGATTTGCCTTTAGACTCCAAAACTATTTACTTCAAAGCAGAACGGAATCCATGAATTATCTTACAGCAAAATAAATAAATGAGTCTTCTTGTCTTTGTCTTCTCGCTGGCATTCTAAATTCTCTATCAAACCCAGATTAATATAGACTGCGAATTAAAAGAATCAGTCTACAGCAGCGTCTCAATTTTTGTTTGTGTGTGTCACTCTGATGAATGTTTGCCTCAGTTTCACGCAGTCTAACCACAACAGGAAAAAATAAAAAACAGCCTTCCTGCCAACAGAAAATAAGGTTTAGACGTATAAAAACAACAGTTGGAGTAGGAACAGTATTAGTGCTACTTACAGACTTATCCTTCATCTTCCGATGGTGATTAGTGATAATTTATCCACAAGCAGTATACGTTCACACTGACACATGCACATCACGATCAGTCAGAAAGAGATCATGATTGGCAGGTCGGTGGTGCATGGGGAGGGCGTCCCTGCAGCGTGAAGACAAACCCTCCAATCATCCATTACTCATCCAATATCACAGGAAAGCGACAGAAACATACTGCACTGCAGCCGACTCACACGATGTTTCAATGTAAAGATACCAAACAGAGGAGTTTGGTCAGAGCTGACGGCTGCATAATCTGTGAGATGACAAAGCTTCTAATTCTTCAGGTTTCTAACAAAATATATGGAAAAAAATCACATGCAAGACATGTACAAGTACAAAATGTGAAATCTTTTAAGAACAAGCTCAAAAGCCATTCACACTCTTTGAATTCAGGTTTCAAGACCAAATGAAAAATGGCCATCATAACTGAACTTCAGTAGGATTACACTGCTCCTTTTGTTCTACTTGTCTGAGGAACTTGCTGAAATCAAGACTCAGAAATAAAGAAAATATGGAAGATGGATCAACTCAGAGAAAGGAAATGGTATTTGATTCTGAAATGTGCTGTTACCGAATAGTTAATTTACTTTCTAAACAAGGGACATACAGCTTTTAAAATTAAACTTAACATAAGATCCCTTTTACTATCTCCTTGCTGAGCTTCAGCTATATCTCATAGAGGAGGGGTTTACTCCATCTGCTGAAGAAGACCAAGAAATGCCCAAAAAATATGCTACAAAGCAGACTTTAAGTTAAGATTTTGTGTATCAGATTAAATTGGCTATTCTATTTTGAGTTTTATTTTAGTGAAATTACATTTCTATTTCATGTTTTAAATATTTGATTTGATCTGTGATTCAGCCAGAAACATGATTATATTTCTCCTCTTTTTCTTATAGATTTGTAAAACTCCACAGTAACAAAAAAATCTAGCTGCTTTAGCTCACTAGTGTGTTTGCTCTTGAAGATATTCTTTTTAAATATCTCTGTCTCTACTTAGAAGTTAAAGGAGTTCACACAAAATGAGCCAATGAATTATCACTATAATTAATTACTAATTTATCCAAAAATAACAAATATTGGATTTCTCAAAATTGAGGATTTGCTGGTTTTCCAAATTTCAGCCTGTTGGACAAAATAAAGAGTTTAAAGACAGCAAATTAGAATCTTGGAAATTACAATAGTCTTTTTTTTTTCTTTCTTATTTTCTAAAAACATTTTAACGCTAAATAAGAGGCAAAAAGAAGTTTCAGTTGCGTCTCAGTTTTCAGCACTGGGTGGAACTTGCTCATTTGTCATGGAAACTTTATTTGCTGGTGAAGACTGTGAGATAATTGAAAGCTCCAGAAAAAGCTAGTAAATGGATGTTGAGTTGAGATTTGGTTCATCATCTAGTATTTCCAAGATCAAAAACTCTCAATTAATGAATCCAGTTAGAAAAAACAGATTAATCAATAATTCAAAAATATTATTAGCTGCAGCCACAGACATTACGTCACATTATTTGGCTTGAGTTATAAAATCTTATTTTCTCAGAATTTACACACATCCACCAATGTGCTGCTGAGAAACTTTTATCTGCTTCCAATGCAAATAAACTCATTTCCAGATTTCAAGATAGAATTGAACTCATTTGGTATTAGTGTGGTTATCTGCCTCATTGTGTCTTATTTCAAATGCTATTCCTGAAACAATGGAATTATCCTTGAATATCTTTTCCAGCCTATACAGTACAGACGAACCAGAGTCACATGACAGCTACCATGGAGCAGCAGTGGGAGCTCAGAACACTGTGCCTCTGTTTGTGCTGGTGCTTAAAGAAATCTTTCACTTTCAGGATCAAATCAGCTGTGAAATCTCCCTTTTCCCTTCTCTTCTGCCACCAGTGTCTGATAACAATCAAACAGCTCGACCTAAACGTGTGCTTACAGCTGCACGTTTGTGACAGAGATATCATGATGGTTACAGCAGCCCGTTGATGAGCAGAGCGAGACAGATTAGCCTGTTTGTGGTCTGTCGCTGTGCTCTTGGAGGAGAAGATGACAACGATAGCTGGCTTAAAGTGCAGCATAAATGTTCCTCTTGTATATCATCCTGCAGGAGAATACATCACGATGTTCAAAGAGACTCAGCAATCAGATCAGACTGAGCAGCACTTGCTTAGCATGATGAGAACCAATTTGCTTCCTCCCCTCCAGACACGCTCCTTGAGTGAGATGAAAGGGAAACTGTGCTACTGTAATTCATCTAAATGGCCGGCTCCTGCAGCCCTCCATGCTGCCGCGGCTATTGATCTCTACTCTCACTAACTCTCTCCATGTGTCTGCCTTTGTTTCTCAAATGTTCTTCTTCTCTGCCCTTTATAGGAAAGCCTCTGTAACTGGACTTTAATCACGCAGGATACCTCATCCCAGAGAGCTAAAATCATGCTCTTGCAAATTATTTTTATTAAAGTAAGTATAAAAAAACATTGAATGTCTGCTCAAATTTGTAATCTTTTTGATTTATTCTGATTTTGACTATTTTCAACTTCTATTCATTCAACATTCTTGTATTAAAATTCTCTTCTTAAATGAATAAAATGATTCTGTATATGGTCGAGACATTACAAAACCCCAAAACGTTATCAAAAACATATGGAACATATATTCAATTCTTTCAAGACCTTGGAAATAGTAGTCAACAACAACAACAACAATAAAAAAAAGCAGTGTAGTGAGTATAGAACCGAAGTCTTCACATGAAGCTGGACCCTATCAGCTGACATTCCAAACTCCTGCGGCTGTGCCTCAGTGTGTAGAGCGGTCATTCACTGATCAGAAGGTTGGTGGTTTGATCCCTGGTCTCAGCAGTCTACATGCTGAAATACCCTGAACCCCAGAAACTGAACAAATGTGTGTGTGTGTGTGTGTGTGTGTGTGTGTGTGTGTGTGTGTGTGTGTGTGTGTGTGTGTGTGTGAATGGTTAAGGTTCATAATAAACCATGGTGTGAATGGGTAGATGTCCTATAATCTGAACAGTACCAGGTCCTCTAATTGACACAATAATACATCGAGGTTAAATGACAGAGAGCAAATCTGAACTAACACACACCTTCAAGTAAAAACTTAAACACACACACTCACAATGAAACACATGCTGATAAGAGAGTGCTTCAAAACCGCCTGACTGCAAGGAGCCAATCAAGACTGAGACAGCTCAATGTGGCGTCTAACCACTGAGACCAACCAGAAAGATAATAAAATGAAATTCATATTAAAAATCTCCCTTTAAAATCGAACATAAAAGCTGTGTGTCAATGGCTGGAAAGTCAGAGGCAGGTAGCAGCTTCGCAGGCGCCAACGCTACGTGGTTTTTCACAGGCTTGGCTGACGCAGATCTTGTGACTCAGTATCAACAGTGGATCATCCACAACTTGCCTTGTTGACCTTTCACCATCTGTCCTTAATGACACGGCCCGGCCAGTGGACTGCACGGTGCAGCATGTGACTGCTGCAGGTACACAACAAGAGTCTGCTTACTCACTGCAGGTCAGCGGGAGACACAGGTGGACACCTGCTGAACTGACATGAACTCAAATTACACCTACTGCTTCTTTCCTTTGCTGCTTTACAGCTTATTTGGGTCATTTAGGTTCACATTTCCTGCCTGCAAACGCACCAGGGCTCAAACTGACTGGATGATTTTTTGCCATAATTTACCTTTTCTAGATGTCACATCACTTAAAACACCTTATACTACGTGAGGTTGTGCAAGAATGAGTAACTGCTGGCTACGGAATGTCAACATCTGTCTTTTTACTCCCATAAACCCTTGTGCTCTGGGGTCATTTCCTCAAGTTACTCTGGTTACATTCTGAGCTGTAACTAGGAAGAGAAAGATGGGATTTGTAAGCTAATATTGTTGCTGTGTATCATTTAGTAACTATGAACAAGCCATAAAGAAAACAAGGGTGAAGAATTGAAAGTTATTAAAAGTTATTAAAAAACTAATCTACTACTAACTAATACTGCATTAAAGCCATTTCCCTTACTTAATAACTCAGTTAAATATTATATACACACAACCCATTGCTGGAGATTGTAAGTGTGTCTCTGGAGAACTATAGTTCTAGCCTAAAAGTCCAAGATGAGGGTGAACTGTAGGCACAGTGACAATGTCAGTACGCAGTATGAACAGAACTAGGCACTGTTTGACTAACCAGTGAAAGATGTGTCATTCTGAGGGACGGATGGGCATGTTACCTGTTTACCCCTGATACTGGAGGTCTGGAACCACATTGCATCACATCAGCAGTCATCTGACTGATTCAGACACTGGCAGAACTTTAAAAAGACTCATCGCTGAACAGAATCTGAGCTTTTGCAGAACTTCTCAATATTCCTGTGCTTTCTGATATTTAAGCATCTGTAAACCAATAATTAGTCTAGCGATGCACCTGACAACCCCCATTGAGCTAGACATGGAGGATGATTGGGTTACTTTGGTGCCGTCCATGTTCAAATGACATCATTCTCATCTGACCAATTGAGCCAAACCAACAGGAGCAAATTCTCCAAAATATGATGTGAACATGCCCTGAGGACCTGTGAGCATTATGTTTTTACCAGCTCATTCACTTGAAATTACAGGATCAAATCACCATAAAGCTGGCTGACAAGTATCTGCGTACAGATTACACCCCCACAGGAAGGGCTGTATATATGGATTTAACCCAGCACATAGCCTTTCAGGTTTTCCATTCCACATCTGTGAGCAACAAATGGAAAACCCACTGGGGTAAACGTCATGCTCTCAGTTTTTATGCCTTCAATCCACAACTTTTTCTTGCTGTAGAGTTAATGTTCCTCTTCATGCTCCTTTCTCAGTGCCATGATTTAAAAAAAATCACAAGGAAAAGCAGAAGGCACAGTGGGCCAGTGGAGTGCACAGACAGGCTCTCCACCTATGGCTGCCTGCTGTGAAATGGCAGGAAGCCACCACCAGCAAATCCTGCTGATCTCTTTGTAAGCTTACTGGTTTACAGTATAGCACGGGGGCTCGGTGCAGGAAGTGGGCGCATTACTGCACTTCCACGCCCACAACCTCCCTCCTTCCCTCCCTCCACTACACCAACCCCCTCCCAACCACCTGTGCTGGTCTCACAGGATGCCCCCCCTACAAACCTCCTCTCCTGCTTCACACAAACTCCTTTACAGCTGCACTTCTTTACCAAACCACACGCTGAACAGGCTTTGTTGTTTTACACTCCACTGCTTCAACAACATCAGTGACGATATGATTCGATTTACTGTAAACTGCCTCAGAATGCATGCAGTCGTTAGGAGGCTGCTTCACCCAGAACACGAAAAAAGATCTCACCTCCAGTGAAGTCATGCGGACAGTTTTGGCTTCATTTAACCTGGTTGTGAGAGTCAACATTTTCATTTAAATTATTTTTCTACAGTAGCGCTTTATGGTCTGTGTGATATTCATAATAATAGGAACAATGGGTTTGGAAAGATCTTGCTATAGAATTTTTTCCTGACAAATTTTTTTCTGAAAGTTTATAAGCACCAGAAAAAAAATCCACTCACGCCTTCAACGATTTAAGTAAAGCACTTGGTATCGAACTTGCAATCATTTTCAGTCAATTTAACTCCAGGACTCTACAGTATTCTGTAAAACAGTCAACAGACAAGCTTGTACCAATTATCACTAAATTATCTTATTCTTTGTACATAAAATGAATCGGATGAGATGATGTTGCTTACATTCTTCCATGGTTGTAACAAATTTACATTCCAAACAGTTTAGCTCATCTGTATTAAGATATTACAATAGTGGCACATTATGACACCACTGTATGGTGATAATGACAAACTGCAGTTGAAACCTGATGGTGAAAAATGGTGAAATCTGACTGACAACCTGACATCTTTGCACTATAGCTGCTTAAACTAACGTTAGTTTTTTAGAGTGAGAAAAAAATTCCAAAGCTTGGAGTTCCGAATTCAAAGCTATTAAGGTTAAAACAATCATATAACATGCTTAAGAAGTTTGACACATTTCAACCACTCGTCAGTTTGACAGCTGCTGCTCATTGACTTGACTTGAGTAGCCTACCTGTCGGCTAACGACGTGATATGTGAGATAGTTCAGAGAAAAACTCACCACTTAGCTGGTCTTTTGACGAGCAAAACCACAAAGTCCATTCGGTCTTTTCTAACATCAATATGACACACAGTGGTTGGGTTTCTTACTTGGAGAAAATAAAATCTTTGGCCAAGTGTGAGACATTGGTAAACAGACTGCATTAATTAGCAACAAGAGCTAGCAACAGTTAGCTAATTTTAATGATTTGAAAAATTCACTCATTCAAATTGCAAAATTGATATAAAACAATAATTCAACTACACTGTATTGCGGTTCAGGCAGAGACTTCTCAAAACCAGGACAAAGCAAACCAAAGCTAACCTCATGGCTCGATATCACGAGGGTTAAGAGAAGAAATACGTTCTGTAGCACTTTGAATGAACTGTCACTTAAGTTGATTGTCATGCAGCTATAACGATGTGCATGAACCATGAGCATTTCTCACTCATCTCTGATGTGTGAACTCACAAAACAAGCAAGAGATCAAATTGTTGTGTTTACTGAATGATCAGTAGTTCTTCCCTGACACGTCGTTTACTAAGCAGACTTATTATTCTTTATTTGCACAGCGTTCATCAGCCATAGATGTCAGGGCTCCGTGTTAACATGCCTCACAGACACAATGGGAGTGTTTTGGTTTTACAGGGTGTCTCTGATGTGCAAAGCAGTACAAATAAATCCATCTAGGGAGGAATTCTGACCTCTGCCACAGCCGGTGTCACTTCCAAGTTCACAGCGATCACTGAGTAGACTCTGGCAGGCGGACAACAACGTCCTGCCATGGGGTCATCCCAGCCCCCCCACCCTCCACCCCCCAGTAAAACAATGATCTCACTCCCTGTACCAGGAATCTGCTGATTGTTTGAAATACCTTCCACTATGCTTGACTGAGCACCACTTCTTTTTCCCATCAGTCCAGTGGATGGAGAAAGAGGTGAGGGAAAACAAAATGACTGGGGCAGGAAATATCTAGGATGAAGGCCTTCATTTGGCCCCTGACAACTAATGCTTAAATTTCAGTCAGTGACTACAAACTTTTAACTCAGTAAGACTCACTGGAAAACACAGAGAATGACTTGATGAAGGTAAGATGAGCATAAAATACGTGTCCAATATATCAGCTAATGCTGTTTTTTCTTCACAAACACATAATGTGAATATTTTGCAATACAATTTTACAGCTGAACAATAAACTTAATTATCAAAATTAACACTGACAGTATGTATATGATAACAATACATTTGAATGGTAAAAACCACTGGAATCAAAATCATTTGACTAATAGCTTTATATAAAAAGGTACACTGTTTTTTGGCACAGAAAATAAATTGTCCATTGCACTGATTATTGATATCAGTCAAGTGGCAGAGCCTGCCATCACCTTATTGTCATCTTGTTGTGAAGAAGCTTCCAGGTTAAATTTTTAAGATTATATTATTAGTTAACCATATCATCAAGTGATGACGTTTTAGGACTTAAAAATTGAAGCTTTGAGCCAGGAGAAGTGAGTAAGTAGACCCTAAATGCATATTATTTTGTCAACTTGATTGGCAAATTTTAAATATAGGCTACAAATATTTTTTCTTACTACTGGGCAATTTCTGTTTGAGAATCTGTCAACATACACACCATGATATCAGCTGAAAATATCAATGTGCTAGTCTGCCTCTAACAAAACAAAACAAAAACAAAAAACATAAAGAATGGCTGGAAGTGTATCTGTTCTTTGAGGAAAAGAGAGGCGGGACAGTTTCAGTGTATCCATTGAGCTCAGCTCATAAATGACCTGAAATGCACTTTATCTATTCTATTCTATTCTATTCTATTCTATTCTATTCTATTCTATTCTATTCTATTCTATTCTATTCTATTCTATTCAGATATTCTTCTCATCACAGTATCTTTGACACCCAGGCCTTTCTGGAGACTGCCTGGGTTAAGGATGGAAACAGAAACTCTAAACACTCAGTGGTTTTACGGCAAAAACTCCTTTTCAGTCTTTTCAGTAACGGACTGTAATAAGTTTAGCTCTAATAACTCAGCAAGAGGGAGAAAACAGTGATCACTGCAGCAACAGAAGCGAGCCTCTCACTGTGGCAGTGTGCATTTCACTGGCAGTAAACAGAACAAAGGGTGTCACATACAAGGATATGACCTCAAACTTCAGAGGAAGAAGCACATTGTCTGTCTGTGCAGGAGGGGGGAGAACCGTGTCAGAAGTAAACTTTTTATTCGAGCGTCATTTACTTGACGTCTTTATATTTAGAAACACAGATGCTTGTGACCGGCAACCAATATCTGTATTCTGTCAGGTGCAGTTGTATTTACAGATCTGTTAAGCATGTCAGGTGCAATTTGGCTAAAAGAAGGGGAAGTGCAAATTAGTACGTTTTCTAACTGAAAGTTTAAAAAAAAACATGTTACTTTTTTCAGTCAAGGTTAAAAGAAGTAATCCAGCATTTCCATTACTTGTTTTTTGGACTGTTGTCTACATTTTGTGAATCTCAAGCACTTTACGTAAGCTTGTTCCATTACTGCAATGTTCTGTTGTAACTTGTGGATGATATATGGGTTTTCTGACTTGTATAGTTTCTATTTTTATTTATTTACTCTCTAAATTTTCTGTCCTTGTCCTACTGTAACACCCTAATTTTCCCTTTGCCAATCAATAAAGGCACATCTTATCTTATCTTATCTTACTATATCTACTTTTACTTGACCTCACTCTTGCTATATGTGCAGATTAATTCTATTTTTACATCTTTATTAGAGCATAACATTTGTCTTGCTTTACTTAGGTTGGTAAACATATGTTGTAATACTTCCACCAATAATGTTAAATTTTTGGCTCCTTTTGTCTATTTATTAGAATATCACAAAATTTCAAAGGAATTTGGTGTAGGAACAATTCAATAGATTTTGGTGCAGGTCCTAGAATTTCAAAAGATATAGTTAGCCCTGATAAGCTACTTGAATTAAATATATTTGAATTGAAACATCATATATTTATAGTATTTTTTGCATTTTTTGCATTTTGCATTATAGAGAACATTTTGATAGAGATCTAGATTCAGATTATTTACTTTTTTTCTGTGAAATAAACTGTTAGACAATTATGCAGCCCTGGGGGAGGTATGCACTCTCTTCTGGCTTTCTTGTGTAAATTATTATGATATCTAATATTCATACTATTATGGCAACCAGAACAGCTAATAAATGAACCTTGAACAAGATTGCTTCAACTACAAACATAGTGTGTAGAACAAAAATTCCAGTTTGATTGTTCTGTACGTCACACAGAACCTTCTAATCAATGTAAAGGCTCTGCCAGTGAAGAATGTATGTGTACAGCTGTTCTCTGGTCAGGTCTACAATAATGTGTGACTCAGCAGCTGCAAAGAGTAAACTGCTGACAGACAATAGGAGGAGCTTAAATTGGAAATACTACTACTATTACTGTGTGCTTCAGTGCTCCCCAGGGGGACACAGAGAAGAGCTGCAAACACCACAGGAGGCCTAACCCTGGAGACACAGTCTGTTTACATCACCTTGTTTTCATAGCAAACTGCTCTAATTTGATATGGTATGCATATCATTTCTAGGGGGGGAGCAGGGGATGGGCTCTGGGGACCACACAGACAACAGTATTTACTATGAATAACCTTAGCAACCCTGAGAAAATGCAGCATGAATATACAGAGGAGCTGGCCTACCTTGATGCCACGATAATTGCTCTGTTACTGTTACCAAGGTGAATATCTAGACACAGCTAAGAATGTGATGTGGCTTTATGGCTGCCGTTTTCCCACTGGGCTCAGCGGGGGAGAAAAACTGTAGCATGTCATTCACATTCAGTGAAACTTGGAATAATAAAAGAAAGATTGCATACAAGTCGGTGGCCCTTGCTTATGTAAATATGGAGGTGCATGTTTCATTCAGCACTGGTTGCTCTGCAGAGTTCAAAACCAACCGTAACACATGCTAAAGTTTCACAGCTATTTTTATCAACGTAGGTGTCCCAGAAGCAATTTCACAACTCAACTGTCCAGCTGGCAACATGCAAATGGTCAGGTATGGAAGACACTTAGGGCTATGAATAAAAACTATTTGAGTTCTGAAATGAATTCTGAGAAAGAAATGACAACAAATTTCATTTCTGAATCCCAAGTACAAAATGAGATGTTTGAGAAGTGACATTTAAGACAAGGAAATTATTAGAATCAAATGTACACTAATTTCTGCGAACTAACCCCCAAAACAATGTTCCACATTTTATTTGGATTTTTTTTATATAGTGTTGTGAATAAATGAATGTAGGAGTGATTTTAGAGACAGTAACAATTTATTATTTTTCTCACAAATCTAAATGTTTCTGAGCTGAATTCATTTTCATTTGAAATTTTTGTAACTATCGTGAGAATAAAGTCAGAATAATGAATAATGTCAGAAATCTCAAGAAAAAGCATGTGAAGAAAAAGAAAACACCTGAAACTGTGAAATTAAATCTAAGATCAATATTTGACAAAAGTTGTGCTAAAGAAGACATTTTTCTTTTTAATTCTCAGTTTATGCTCAATATTTGGGCAAAGATTAGGCCACAGTTTTTCTTTTCTTTTTTCTTGTTTTTCTTTTTTCTTTTTATTTGTATTTAATTTTTCTTCAGAATCTGGGGAAAGGTAAGGGCTATAGGAGTAAAACTGAGTTTCTGACATTAATACAGTATAAGTACAAAACTTGTTTTAAAATTGAAGAATTCCCAGAATCTTGTCAGAAAATGCAAAATTCAGAATTCAAACTTTTCATTATGAATTTAACTCAATGTCAATTCAGTTCAGTGGAGGACCAAAGCCATGCAAAAACACTGGATTGAATTCTGAAATATAATGTTATAAAGACTAATTTAATATTAATTTCAGAATTCTGAGATTTGAGTCAGAATTCTGTGAAAATTCACAAAAAAATTAATTCAAACTTAAATCTAAACCAGTATTAAAACAATGGCAAGAACAAACTCAGAATTATGTTGAAACTGAGTCTGCATTATGAGAACACTTAATCCTTCAAGATCTAAATTCTGCTAATAACCTGAAAAGTGGCTGTAGCCTCAAGAGTCGTCATTTTTACACAGAAACCTTACGATTTGCTTCTAATTCTTGGTTTAACCATAACCATTTCATTAATTTCTAAAAGTAGTTTTTAATTCATTGGTGTGAGCTGTCTTCCATAGATGGTCCAGCCTGGCATCTTCTGACTGAGGAGCTAACGCTGTCCAAGCAGCAGCAGTGCCATGTTTAGCTGTGAGCACCTCCAGCTCACTGAATGTATGAAAACCAAATGTAGCTGCAGCTCCTCTATGCTGAACTCTCTCCTGCTCAGTGCGTGCAAGTTTAAACAGAACTCTGCAACGCTCTGCAGTCAACAGTAGTAGTAGTAGTAGTAGTAGTAGTAGTAGTAGTAGTGGTGCGTTAATCCAATACAAACAGGTCATTACACTGTGCTAAATGTTTTCACTGAACGCCACTTCACACACGGCTCATTCTTCTAAACAGTTTAATAACTACTCAACCTCCTGCCCCCCATGTTGCACCCTTACAAAGTTTTAATTTCAAAGCGATTAGGACCAGATGTGCATTATTTCATTAGCGCAATATGTTTTGCACAGCTGTAACCTTATGGATGACTACAGGAGGGTTAGTAAAGAGTATTAACTCAGAGCTCAGAGGGTGAAGCTCTCTGCTTGAGGCAGTATGACAGGCCTGTGAGGTCATCAAATAGGTTTGACGCAGCTATCAGGATGATTTACGTGCCCTGATAATTTCTTACAGGCAACACAAGAAAAAAAAAACAAAAAAAAAACAAAACAGAACAATCAGAAATCAGCCTGTGGTGTTTTAGATTTGATAGCTTCTTGGCAAGTGTCTCTGTTGTGCAGCAAACACACAGACAGGCAGTGAGTCTGCAACCGCAGACTGATGGGAGCTGGAATGGCAGGATAATGCAATCTGATTTCACATGGTGAGCGATAAAGCCAGTGCACATCGCTGCCGTGAACGATGGAAGAAGAATAATGAGCAGCCATGATATGACAGAGAGAAGGGATCACAACAGACTGAGCAAGAGAGAGAGGGGAGAAACAATAGCCCTTGGTGTAAAGTGCAGGATCTTAGATTTCTCCCAGCAGTGCTGTTCCATCTACGCCTCACACTGGCAGCAGCCCAGTCAAACATGCCTTTGTGCTGACGTGGGAGAGCTATGGGAACATGTTTTCTTCTTTTTTTCCTGGCCAAGGCACTGGCTTGGGATGTTGAGCTGAGCTGGTGGGGGTTACTCAAATATCCTCAGTGATGCAAACGATCCTTTAATGATGCAGGAAGAAAAAAATTGATGTGAGAGATGGGGATTTGCAGCTTTTTATTCATTTCTTTACGGAGGATATGCTTTGCTTTGAAACCACACTCCTGCTCCTCCTTCATAAGAATCAAAAATATTGCTGCTTTAGAACCTTAAGGGGTTGCTAAGGATTCTTCTGCGATTGCACAAAGAGATCACTCAATCACATCCTTCTCCAACTGCAATTTCATGAATCATTAACCCATAAGTGCTTGGTTACTTTTGAACACAAGCAGCTTCTTCTGTCATCAGGATTTTAATTAGCTTGATAGGAACTTCAGTGACATAAAACATGAGTACAATGGGCTCAGGAAACCTGAAGGAGCTACCCCAGATGGTACAGTCCAGAATGGAAAGCATGAAGGGGGAACCAGCAGGGTCACATGTAGGGATCCTGTTGCCGTGTGGGATTTCAGCTGTGGCTGGGAACCCTGAGGGACTCATTATGTCGAGATCCCCAAAACAGCCTCGCTCAGACTGAGAGATGTTCCCAGGCCAAACTCAGCTTGGCCTTGATATATAATAACAGTCATTTTGTCCAACATAATGACTTATCTTTCTAAAGGGCTGCAGTGGAGTCTTGCTGAATTCATTTGAATGCACCTGCAGTTACAGAATGTTGGGACTGGACAAAATAGAGGAAGAGGAAACTGAATGTTGCAAAATGTTTTGTGCATACTTTTTACTGCTATAAACTGTGGATGCCTGAAAAGAAGGGTTCTTAGAGAGGTGAACCCTCAAATAGGGTTATAGCTCCCATTTCGGGCATTATGTGCAGGGTATTTTTTTTATTTCTTTCGCAACAAAACCTACCAGAGTATTTCACAGGCTGATTGCATCACCTTTACAGTATTAAATGATTTAACAATTTGAAAGCCAATGACATAAAAATACAATACAATAATTAAATACCTCCCATAATCATGTTCCTGGTGGTGAGAAGGCTTTAACAGCATTTTGACCTTAATATCATCAAATATACAGAAAATAGTATATTGGAAAAATATCTGAATAAATCTAATAATAATAATAATAAAAAAATAACTAGTTAGAAAAAATTCCTTCCTCTTTTTTCTTCCAAAAGAGGTAGTTAATCTCATTTCATTAGATTATGCAGCAGTGTTTATTTCCAGTGTCTTGTACAAAGCGGCAGGTGTAATCTGTCTGTTTGTATTCTTTCTGGCCTGATGAGGAGTGTGATGTGATGTCAAAGTGTTCCATGCTTTAACCAACATGTCTGACTATTAAAAGGCTTTTCATATAACTTCACTGATTTGCTCTACCAAGGAGTGCCTAAAGAACTTCTTTTGTCTGGTCAAAATTCTACACGTATGGGCTGGACGGTCCCCAGAATGCCTTAAATCCTGCAACAGCCCTAAAAACCAACCAACATCACTCATGTTAACTTTTACATTGCAGCTTTTACAATAATGGAAGGCACAGAAGAAAGAGGAAGTTCAAAAATGTGATGCAACAACTTGGCAATAATTCAGTGTCATTACTGACATTCAGAGGAATGATATTATTATCAGAAAAGAAAACACTAAATTCTTGTGAAACCGGAAACTTTTGACTGATGATAATGTTTGTTGAGACTATATTTTGATGTTAAAATTCAGGGGAAATGACTAATTTTCAGAGTGTATTATTATTAGCATTATGATATACTGTAGAGAATTAGCTATCAAGGTCAAAACGTCATAATATGACAAATTATGTCAAGTAATTCCTCTGTTTATGCAGCTGGACAAAGAAAACAGTGATGCAGAGAAATAAACATCATTTGATATTTCAGATGACAGAGTGATCTAAGCAGGAGAAATAAAGCGCTGGCAGATCGGATGAAATGGCATTTAAGCCTGACTGAGTCATTGTGGGGTTTACAGTTTTGGACACCCCTCCTCCCCCTCACAATAAGCAGGGGATTGCCATGCATGGGAAAAGAAAGGCAGCGGGGCCACTGAACAGAACAAAAGGTTCTGTGCGTAAAACTGCGCATGAGTACTGCCGCCATGCACGTGTTGTGAAAGCAGAGCGATGTCAGTGAACGACAATGTGTTTTCATGTCAGCTCCCTTTACAATGACAATAATTAGATATTCCAACGAGACCGAAATCCTCTGCTTTCATCATGCATTCAAAAACAACTCCAGCGCGGAAAACGATGGAAACCAGTAATTCCAATATGAGATAGAAAAAAAATAAATAAATAATTGCAAAAATGCGACACATGTGAGAAATGGTTGAGGAAGGAGGGTGATGCTGCGATCCCCTCAGTGCCATCATCGCGTTGCATCAGCACAAACAGACAAAGAGGCTGTGATGCCGGATGTCACTGCTCCTCAAACTGCTGTATCACCGCATAAATGGCAGCATCACTCACTCCCCTCTGATTTCAGGCACCTCGTCGCCAAGTCAAACACGTGGCGATCCAACAATAGTATCCCGAAATAAACACATTTATTCTGCCTTCTCATGCAGCCAAGAAGGAGCACTGGCTGCCTGGACACTGAGGACACAAGCTTCATTATTTTATCCAACGACAGACTCTGCAAAGCAAACGTGGGCGCCGAAAATGAGATGAAGCTTGGAACACGATTGATTCTCATTGTAAACTTCAATGTGTCAAAGAAAACACATGTAATATCAGACATTCATTTTTAAGACGTTAATGGATTGTACGTATAACAGCATGTGTCACCAAACTGCTTCTTTATAGGATTTTTTTTACGACAAATCTTCATATCAGGTTTCCTCTTCTTTTCTCAAATCGACTTTATCTCCGACCTGCATCACAGCATAATTCACTGACTCCAACATAATAAGACTGACAGGCACTGACTAAGCCACTACTGCAGCATCCATTCACATGACAATGCAGGACCGCGCGTAAAGGCGCAGCTGTTTTCATCCTGTCACCGCTTGGTGAAAAATCAGCGATGTGTTCTCGTATTTTCGGCAAAGTGACGGGAGCCGGGCTTGTTCCCCATCTTTGTCACATAAGGGGTTAATGATAATGAAAATATGAGCTCTTAGGCGAGCGATTGAGATGATTCCATTGGCTGTCGGAGCAAATAAGGCTCGTCCTTACACAGCAAATATTTTGATGATTTTTTTTTTGTATTAATGAGGAAATGTGATCGACGATACGTTTCAGATTTGGAAAAGATTGAAAAAAAAGCGCTGTAATGCACTGAATAATAATAATAATAATAATACATATTCTGTTCCGTTCCAAAGTAACTGGACGGTTGTGCATGTCGTGGCTGAGGGAGGTGTTGAGTGACGCTGCAGGTGACAGGCTCGTCTTTAATGGAGCAGTGCTCCTCCAGCAGCAGCGGCATGCCTGACCCTCCTCTGGGATCACCGACGCATCTACTTCTCAAAAACAGAGAAAAGGGAGCGCACACGGCGCGTTGACTCAAAGCATAACAGGATGTGGTACAGAGTTGAGTTTCACTCCTGAACCCGCGTTCACACCCCAAAACATGACATCCTTAAATACTCGCACCGCCGCCGAGCTTTCAGCATTCATGCATGCGGTTTTCTCTTTTTCTATAAGTGACTTTCTTCCATATATCGCAGGGAGGGCTCTCTGTAGGCTGGAGCCCACCGCTGCGCCACTTACACAAGTTTGCAACTCGGTTATGAGAGCATCAACAATAGACTGAGATTGACAAATGAGTAATTCATAGAAATAACAGCGAAATGTTGTCCAGAGAGGGGGAAAAGACGCTCGGAAACGTGCATGCCAGCTCACCTTTTACTTTCTATTCTGCTCGTATTCCAGCCCTTTTGTGCGTTTCCCACATAAGTTCTTTCACATGATGACTCGCTTTGTCGTTTCCTCAACGCCTCCCGGCTGCAGATAGGTGACTTCTTCTCCCGTAACTGCAACTCGGTTATTTCTCACTTCCAAAAAAAAAAAAAAAAAAAAAACCAACGTCGGCGATTCTACAGTCTGTTGTTGCCGCTGTGAGTACGACTGCGCGCGCGTGTGTATGTGTGCGTGGTGATCCAGCGCGGCGTGCCGCTCCGTCTCCGCTGTTTGTTACACTCGACTGGAACGCCTACTCTCAGTCGCTACATTGTTGACATTCGGCCGCTGACGTCACTCTATCCCCTCATTCACAACATCGTTAGCGCGGGGCGGCTTTGCGTTGGTAACGGCGGGAAGCGCGCGCGTACGCCCTCGTCTGTGCGCAGCGGAGCTTGGAGAATCGCACTACTGGCTGCTCACTCAAATCCCTCCCCTCGTGCTCGCTGCTTCGGCTCCCCGTTCCTTCCCGTCCTCTGCTCCCGGTGCACACAGCGGTAATATGACGGTGAAAGATGACACAAGCCGTTTTCACAAGCTGCAGACTCGACAACAAATGTAGTCTAGAAATCGCTTTGAGTCAAATCACCTTATAACTTTTAAAGTGGAGCTCATTTCCGTCGAAAGCACTCTACATAACATGACTCTACACAACTTAAAAGAAAATGCTTGAAAAACTTCTTTGATCTATTTAGGCCTATATGATTTGTAGTTTTTTAAAATCAGAATCAGGTTTATTGCTAAATAGATTTTCACACACAAGGAATTATTGTAACTAAAAGTCAAGAAACATATGGAAAATATGGAAACTGTATTATTAAAAGACATGTATAGTGTACAGTATGCATGTTTTTAAAATGGGGTTGTAATGATTCAACATGTTTTCTTGTATTGCTTTTTGTTTTCACAGAGGCACAGCTTCACACCTCGGGCAGTGTGAGTGCTGCTGGATTGTTGCTGTGACTGGTCCAGGTCCAGATGATTCACTCATCATGCAGAAGGCTTGGCAAAGCCTGCTGGAGGTCTCTGTTTCTTCACATCTTAGAAATGAACAATTTGGGGTTTTAAAAACTGCTGAAAATTATGGTGATATTTCCTGGCAACAGAATACCATAAAAGAAATGATTCCCAACCAAGGAGTTGCAAAACAAATCTGAGGGGTGGTGAGATGAACCCTGAGAAGAGGAGTTGTTCCCAAGGTAACAAATACTGGGAATGGCAATAAACAAAAAAACAATAACAAGATAAGAAAGAAGACAATACTTTTAGTTTTCATAGTTTTACTTCATCAGGCCTTTAGAAATTATTAAAATGAACCAATTTGAGAAGAGAACATAACTTGCTGAGTGACCTGCTGACAGTTTATGCAAGAATCAGAATCAGCGTTATCGGCCAAGTATGTGGACACATACAAGGAATCTGAATCCAGTTTTTTACATTTCTACTCTGTTCTGCTTTGTGGAAATGTAAAAACTACTTTGTAGATATGTATGTAGATTTACTTGAAAGATTTGTTCCGTCTTTCATCGGACCATTTCAGACCAATCAAGGGATGATGATGATGATGATGATGATGATGATCAGGCAGTTAAAGTTGCTGATCTGTGTGAAGCAGGTTAAGATAAATGAATAACCTAATGATGATTCTCACAACAACAACATGATGATATTACTGATACTAATGCTAATACTACTACTAATAGCTGATGGAGCAGACACTGCTGTGTGATGTCATGCTGCTTCCTCTGCACTGTGTTTGAGAATACAGTTATTAGCATGTTGTCAGGTTCCTTTGATCCGTGGCTTTATCGTCTATGTTCACTAAATTAACTTACATTGTGGATGTAGTCTTTTTTTATAGTCTTTTTTTTAATGGGAATTCATGCCCCTTAAACTTGGCGAAGCAGACAAGATAGAACTCTTTTCAAGAAAAGTGGCAGCAGTGTAGAAGCAAGTGTAGAAGTGAGGGAATAATATGTCAAGTTGCATTATTATTATTATTATTATTATTATTTGGCTTGTATGGGCTCTCATTAACCCTGCAGCAGACTATACAGTACATGGCAACTTCATTATTTGCCCAGAGACCATTCAAGGGTCCTAAAGAAACATATTGGTATGATGTTATAATATTGTACAGTAAGATGGAGGGTCAGACAAAGTGGTTGTTAGTTGGTGAGAAAATGATTTATGTGGGGGCTGATTTCTTCAATTCTTGAAGTGAAAACACCAGAACAAACAAACAAACAAACAGACATGCAAAGGCATGATGGTAAATGAGCGGAGCGAGGCAGTGGGAGGGAGGTAAGCTGGAGAACGCTTTTCGGCTTAGACATCAGCCATGTGAGGGAGGCAGCGTTTTTGTTCTGGAGGGAGCTCACATCCTATTTGGACAAGCGAACACTCACAGGAGATGTTTTAATTCCTAATGTAAAAACTACCCCCGGGGAGTTTGCATGTAATTATGAATTATCACAGCACAGCAGACAGCCCCTTCTTCATGGCAGTCGTCACTTTTTACTGGATATTCCATGAGTGGCATTCAAAGAGCAGCTCCCTGTGCTGCTGCATGCATTAAAGCAGCGATTTAAGATGGTGCTGCCGCTGACATCAAAACAACACCACCAACAGGCATTTGTTAGTGGTGTGGAGAAAGCATCAAAGTAGGTGAGATTCAGAAAAAATGTCCATATGTATGCAAAGGGGTGATGATGTCGTTTTACGATGGTGAGTATGGCAACTTATGAAATACAATGCAAAAAATAAAATAAAAAACAGGTCTAAAAATGGCATTGCAATTGAATTCCTATCTGTAATGCATGAATTCTTGATTGGATAGGAACCAAATCATTCTTCCACAAACCTTATGTATATTTATGCAATACATTCTCAAGAGAATGAAGAAATGCAGAAGCAGAGGAAGCACAGAGTGCCCTCACTGAAAGAAAGTTTTGTATATGTATCTGTTTTGTATTTGCTTTGAATTATGAAGTCTACCTATTTGCTCCAAATTGCTACTAAAAACAAGAAATGTGAATTTTCTGCAGTAACACCGCCCTTTCATCAGTTTCCTCCAGTGGATTACAGCACTGACATCATACACTTTACTGTTGATTGGTGCAATATCTGTGTGGATCTCCACTAACAGTTGGTTACATCACTTTATTTTACTCCATACAATGCGTAACCATCTCCGTATGCTACTCTGTGGGCTAATAACAGACAATGCTTATTCTCCTGTCACTGTACTGCAGTTTTTAAGCCACAGCCACAGCCTTAATTGCTAACTGTTGATAACTAACTGTATATGGACCAAAAAATGGGGAAAGAACACAAATGCTTACTCTTAAAATAAAATAAAATCTGTGCAATAGCCGCACTATTACTAGGCTATATTTTATATATCCTTACATAAAGAGTGAAGAGAATTCACATTTCAGTTGGACTTTAAAACCCGCTGCTGCAATTTGCCTAATCCAAAGGGTACTTTTTTATGTGCGAAGTCAGCTTACTTCTAAGAACTCAGATGACAGGCACAGATTTCATTGCAGACACATACTGTAACTTGAAATTAATATGCATTACTCATAATTTAAAAGTCAAATGTGACAGAGGAGAATCAGAGTTGCCCTGAAATAAGGAGCTAAATGCCAAATAAAAAGTGCAGCACTAATGCAGAACTACAATCCGTCAAGGGGTGATTTTTGGGGTCCAGAGACACAGTTTGACAATCCAGCAACTAATCCCCCAGATTAGTGAAGGTATTCATATTCATATTCATCCACTCAGAAACCTTTGGGACATCTGAGGGTTTTTAATTCTGAAACCTAGAGTGGTAGAGATCCAAAGCCGGGCTGGGGGCCTTCAGCAGGCAGGAGCAGCCGTGTCTAAAGGGGCTGGGAGATGAACCCCGACCCCTTTGTCTCAGAGCAGTGCATTCACAGTCAACATCTTGCTCATGCTCCCAATGCTAAATGCACTAAATGCATGAGGAGAATTTAATTACAGAGTAGAGTCCTGACTGGCACGCGCGCGCACACACACACACACACACACACACACACACACACACACACACACACACACACACACACACACACACACACACACACACACACGCACACGCACACACACAACGCATAGACACAGAGTAAGCGGTGGCATTCCTGTACCCAATGACCTCTCCTGGAGGCCCTTTTAAGAAAGGCGGCTGATGAAGTTGGGTGGCGGAAAAGGGAGAAGTGGGGGATGAATGGGCTGGTGGTGGTGGTGGTGGGTGGTGGGGGGGGTGAAAGAGTCTACAGTGCAATGGCAATGGCCTAGCCCCAGTGCTCACACTGTGGACAAACACTATGTTCTTATGTCAGGAAGTCTAATTAGACTTAATAAAAGCAGCATGTGAAACGGCTACCATTCCTCCATGACAGAAAGAGGAAGCTCCATGCAGAGGAGGGCCCAGTCCATGTAAATTCAGAAAGCCTCAGTACAAGGACAAAGCAATGCTGGTGATTGTGCAACAAAGGTGGAATGTTATTGTTTCATTGATAGGTGTCAGAAGAACATGTGTCCTGTCATGCATGTTTTACTGAGAGGCAACCAAAACATACAGCATGTCCATTCAGCTCAACGTTACTTTTTAACCAAGCGTGCAGGTATGTCACTGCGCTGGTCCTGACCCGACACACAGTATGTCCAACACAGTTAACAGCTGTAGTTGACAGGAGACACATCGAGGTAGTTGTTCTCCAAATAGTTCCTAAAGGCTCCATTATGAAGCCAATATTTCCATATTCAATCAGGTGTTTTATCAGCTTTCACATTGTGTGATTAATCTTTGAATACAGTTCATACAATATTTTTGTAATTATTTAATACATTTTTCTGCGTGTCATTTTTTCATTGTAACATAGTCATATTGTAAGATTAACGCCCCTGTCTGTACTGTGTCTTTCACTGCTTTTAATTTATAACATAACTGGTACCTGGAACTCAATTAATGCCATTTGTTCATGTATATCTTATGAGTGTTACCATGTTATGTTCAGTTTACTTTACTTTGTGTAATGTGAACTGCAACCTGAATGGACAGTATATATTGGACAATTCGTAATCCATAATGATGGTGTTTCATTTGGTCACCTGTCAGTGGCGTCATATGCCCTTTACCCCTCCCGCTGGTCTAACCTCTGGGGAAACGCAGGACACACCAGATGATATGTTGGGGAGTGAGGAGGGAAGCTGACAAATGTGACCAAACTTAACATGAATGAAATGCTTCAACATTTCTGTCTGTCTCATCTAAAAGATTTTCACTGGCAGTGATGATTGTGTAACAATGAAGACAACAACTCCCATGATCCCACAACTACGAACTACATGTTTTGCTATTGTTTTGATTGAGAAACCCCGAAGAGGCAGAAATGACACACTGTTCATTTTAAAACAAGTGTGCATAAGTTGTTTCCAATACTAATTTAGAAATGTCTGAAAGTGTCATAAAAATAATGTTAAAGACTAGATAATATGGAGATTTGTGTTGTTTTCCACGCAGATTTTGCCTTCCCATGCAAACGTACATCTCTTTGATGCAGCACTACTGGGATGCACTTGAGTGACAAAGTCAGATTAGTCAACACATACTGCTGTTTAGGAGGGCTTAGATGAAACATAACATCTACAACATCACTTTTTGTATTCATTTGTGCACAAACAGACATGTTAACTGCAGCTGTATGCAGCTTATTCAGGAGCCTGTCTGCACAGAGAAAGGGTCGTTATTAAAGCGCTCATTACAGCCATTTGCAACATATTGTGCAACTGCAGTGTATGGTTTAATGAACTCTGCTTTTCTTTATTCAGCAATTTGGAGATTTCATTGTTCTTTTCATGCAGTAAAAGCAGCACACTTCACAGTTCATATCCAGAGCAGTAAATGTACACTCTTTGCGCTGCACTCTGTGAACAGGCACATGTAAAATCATGCATATGCTCAAGCTATGACTCATAAGAAAAGCGTTCGAAGCAAATCCAGAAGCATGAAAAAAAGCCCTGCTCAGAACGAGAGACACGTCGGTCAAAGAGTCATCACTTCCACAGCAAGGATGACTCACTTCCCTGTGATTCATCAGGGTTTGCGGTCACCCAGATAGGATCACCAGCCAAAAAGAACTTCCACGAATTTGCTGGCTAAGGAGAGCAGCGAGTCCAGGCAGAGGCACAAAGACGTAAATGCAGCGTTGTTGTCAGCCAGCGAGCTGGCATGTGACCCAAAGCCGAATGCCTTTGATTACATCAATTACTTTGAGTCTGACAGTGCCTCAGGGACTGATCCAACCGCCATTCATAACAGCGGCTGCCACAGAGCGACCTATCAGGCTCAGGTTCCCTTCAACTCCTCAATTCCTCGAAAAAACATACAAACACGCACAATGTTACACATGAAAGTCAACACACAAGTAATGCACTTTTCAAACCCACGTGTTATTACTGTCAACAAATTCACACATGCACGCACACGCAACAACATTCAGGTAAACATTTAACCTCTTGACCCCTGTTGAACCTTTACATCATCTCTGACGCAGCTAGAATGTTAGAAAAATATTCTAATGTGACACATTTCTGTATCTACTTATTTCAGCACTACAGCATATGTTTAATCTGCTAGTAGTAAAATATTCAAAGCATGATGCAACTGCAAATGAAGGATGCCGAGCAGGAAGTGTTTGAACACATTTTAATATGAAATGATTGGTGTCTTGAAAAGTGTAAAAACACAACCTCTGAGGTTAATGCAAATAAAAACATGAATAAATAAAATGATGCAGTGAAGCATAGGCACACTCATCATTTCACCCTGTGTGAAAGCAGGACATACCTGAAGTTATGTGATGTGAATTATTGAATGTAATACATCATTTCAAATACTAATTTATGTGTAAATAGTTATTTTTTCCTGAAATGACAGTTGCCACCCCCGTCCTCATGAAGCAATGAGTTCATTTCATTTTGAGTCAATGATACAAACATGAGAAGAACGTACATTTAACACTGTGTTTTGAATTTCAGTTAAACTTTTTTAATTTGTTTTTATGTAGACATTTTCCATGCTCTTGTTCTATCTTTGATTCATTCAAATGCAGGACTCCGTGTTTTTATGGCAGCATCATTCCATCACATGGACATTTATCCAGAATTCATGCAGACTTATTTGGTGTCTTTGGAAAATTTTGGATCTCCACAAGAATTTCAAATCAAGTTCTGTATGTGAGTTGGTCATGACTCACTGGTGGGTCAGTGAAGTTGGAGGGCTTAACCCTTTTAAGTCATTTGTTTTTCTCTCTGTGGCAATCAGAGAGGACAGCAAACAAAGAATTCCATTATGCAGCTCAGCTTTCTCTCCGTGTGTCTGACAATAAAGCCTTGAATCTGTTTGTGGTTGCATCAGTCACTGGAATGGAAATTATTCTCAATGTTTTAGTCATGTTTGGTCTCTTTGGAAACTTGAATAGATTTACTTCTAACAATGCTTGAGTGCACAACAAACTGCGCATTTGTAGTAATGAACCCACTGCTAGGTTTTACGGGGTCACAGAGGCTAACAGACAGAAAACATTGGAATGATGCAGGAAAACCCAGGTGCAGGAACTTACTTACTTAATGTGTGTTCTCTGAGGAGCTACTGTTCGGCTGGCTGAGTTTAAGGAACTGCAGGGTCAATCCTCACCTCTGGACTGCCACAGGATTCATCTGATAAACTGAGCTAGTTTGCAGCTCTCTCCATACCTCAGAGATTAAAAAGTAAAAGCCTCAAGCTCTGCAGATGACAGGTTGTCATTGTGTGTTTGTCAGGTGTGTACAAGTGCATGGCATGCTTGTATGTGGGTGCTGAGTTGAAGAGTTGTAGAGTTCAGATGGGCGGAAAGCCAGTTTCTTGACACATAAACACAAACATCTTTTTTTTTTTTTTTCTTTTGCACAAGCAAATTGGACTTGCAAAGCAGGAATATGACTGTCCAGGGAGGAGGGATTTCTGTACTGGTTTTTGTTCTGCAGGTTTAGAAAATGCTCTGTAAATCTTAGCTTGTATTTTGAACCTCTGGAGAGGATCTGAGAGGTGGAGATTATGTCATGCAATTTAAGGTACAAGTGTTTTCAAGGCAGAGGCTGATCTGATGTCTTTCAGACTGCAGTATGTGTTCTCACCACGCCCGTTAAATCCGGCTCGTTCATATCCTGCAAATACCACAAAGGTTTGTATCATACCCAGTGAAAAGTCACAGCAGTTTTTCAGAACATTCTGTGAATTTCTGTGTCTGTCAAACACTTTTTAAAGTTGCACAAATCAATATTTTTGTTTGAAGGTTAGATCAACTATGTATAAAGTGAAAAGAGTCACATAAGAGTGACAAACCCACTGACAATTATCCCTCGGCTCTGCTTTCCCTCAGCTCTGCAGAGCATTGAGCCTCTTTTAGTGTACTGTTTCTACCAACATCATCCTTGTTTTTGACAGCAGCTGGCAGCTGGTAAAGCCACTGTGCACTACCTGCCCAGCAGCAAACAGCACACAGACAAGTGTAGCGAGTAGCTGGTGAATACAGTGGTGCATTTAGCAGCGACAGTGCCAGACATGTTTCTCAGGAGGTGTGGACACAAAACAGAGCAAAGAGGAGAGTGAATGACTGACATTCATCAAGCGGCCAGAAAAAGATTTCAGGTGAATGATAATGTTGCTTTGTGTCTGCTTTGTAAATAATCATTTGTAAAAAAAAAAAAAAATCACAGAGATATATCTGAAAACCACACTAACTGTATGGTAATTTATCAAAATGTTCCAGTTCTTCATTAAAGCAAAGTATGATTCCATCAAATGGATACCTTTTGCATCATTTTATAGGTTATTTCTTCAAAACCAAATCTAAATACACCCACATTAAAATGAATAAATGTAATAAGTAACGGTAAAACTGACTCTCCTTCTCAGTCCACTAAACAGAGGCTTACAGTCTGTCAGCTCTGGAGGCTGTTTACATGGGAGGTGGACCTGGATCTAACTAAGCAGCTTGTGCTGAAGTCTAAACAGGTGAAATCTTTTAAGACGGCCTGATCATTGGGTGACAGTTCCCTGTCTGTCACCGCTCTGGCTCAGGCTGTTGATGAGCGGAGTAAACAAACAGGAGTGAGTGTGGTGTGAGAGATGAGTCATCAGTTCTGGGCTCGCTGTGCCTCTCTGTGTGCTCTGCGTGCCTCAGTCTGCTGAACATCCGCTCCCCTGAAGGCCCTCGTCACCGCAGGCATACTTCAGCAATTACCTTCTCGCCCACACGCTGTCAGTCACATGGGCCATAATAACAGGCTGCCGCACTGTCCCACTCCAAAATCACTCGCCAGCACTCTGCAGCTCTCTCTCTCTCTCTCTCTCTCTCTCTCTCTCTCTCACACACACACACACACACACACACACACACACACACACACACACACACACACACACACACAAATACACATGGTCTACTATGCACATCCTGAATGTGGGGCTACACGCAGTGATGCTAGGTTTTTATTACATTCAACAGATTTCAGTTATTTTTTCTTCCCCCTGACCAATAAAACATATAGACGTGATTAATGATTAATGATCACCAGCTCTGCAGATTCTTCGGTTCTGTTGAGCTTTTTAGCCTCTTTTAGGCCTTTTTTTTTTTTTTTTTAATTTTTCAGCCGAGCAAACTCTGCTCTAATCAACATTGTTCCAAGCAACAGGTAGCTGGTTTTCAGTGGAAAAGCTCTAAACGCACGCTATACACAAACCTGCTCAGCACCAAACCGCAGACAGACACACGAGAGGCTAGCTGTTGAACATAGTGGAGCATTGAGGTGCTAAAAGGAGAGTAAATATTGGACTCATGTTTGTCGACACCAACATGACATGAAATGAATGCTAATACTACTCTGTGTCTGCTGGATGTGTAAATAGGCAACTGTTTGCTAACGTATTTTTAAGGCGATAAAATGTCAATGTTGGCAAAATAAATAAATAAGTTAGTGTTGTGAATTTGATATGAATAAAAACATCTGAATAATCCGAAAAATATGTTTCCCAAGGTGCGACTATTTCCCAGCTCTAGACGGTAGCAAGGCATGCCACATCTCTTTGATTTCTTTTAACAAAAATTGAAAAGTTCAGTTATCTTTGTTTACATTCACACAACTATACTTTCATATCTTTCTTGACTGTGAATGTAATGGTAATACATGAGGCTCAAACATCGCTGACATTTACCTACACGGCTGCTTTGCGGGAGTGCAACTTAAGTCTGAACACTGATATCAAAATTCATCCAACTTTGACTGTACATTAGCATCCTGGGTGAAATGTTTTTGGTACTGTGCTGAATTATCAAAATTCTTTGAATACAGTGGATCAGTGCAGTTGAGAATCGATGTATGCATGAAGGCAGGTCAGTGGGGCCTGTGATTAGCTTCTTTTCTAAGTTGCAAACCAGCTGCACAAATTATACCTTCAGCCCCCTTGACATTTGACTTTGCTTTTCCTAGACCTTTGCTTGTGGAAAAGTGTGCGGGTTGATGTAGGCTTTGTGTTTACATGGCAAGAAACTGGCTTGTTGTTGGTTTTAAGTCCACGGCCTGCCTCCTACAGTCAGTTTCACCTGCTACTGAAGGGATGCTGTGGTCTAACTGTGGTATAGCTTTAAACCCTACAGTGGAGAATGTTAGTAATATAGCATCAATACAGCCTCCATAACATCCAGGCTGAATAAAAACCTAGTTGACACACACTACATATATTACTCACAAAATATCAACTTAGGTGTAAGGGACTTGCTGATGCAGTGAACAATAGGCTTTTTTGTGTTATAGTGCTGCTCTCATCACTTTCCACTCATTCTATCCTGAACCTGAGGCCATCTGGGAAGAAGATGTTCATCTTACCGTGACACACAGATGCCTCACCTTACTCATGCAGTGCTTTCCAGCATGAGGCAGCAGCATGCTGTATTCTGTGGTCAGCTGTTCACCGCTCAACACATTACAGGCAGGTGTTATAGTGGCCGGTGGTGATAAATACAGTAATACAACTCATCCGGTTTTGTCCCACAGTTAATTGATTTGGATGCTTTTTTTTTTGCCCTTTTACTACTTTCATACAGAAGCATCAAAACATTCAGTTTCCGTAGGACTTCCTTTTGTGTGCATCTTCTAACATTTGTATGCAAATCAGCATACTAAGCCACAAACTTCATTCAAATGTGTACAGTGTCCAAGGCACAGACATAATGACTACATAAGCAGAAGTCTGTTATTGGCCCGTTGCCCTGCAATCGGCTGGCGACCGGTTCAGGGTGTACCTCGCCTCTCGTCCATTGAAGCTGGGATAGGCTCCAGCCCCCCCGCATCCCTGAAAGGGATAGGCGGTATAGAAAATGGATGGATGGATGTTATTCGCCCAAACTACCTAAATGTTGGTGCAATCCAATTGTATACATTCAAGAGCAGGAGACATGCAATCAGTTAACTGATTGTTTATTTAAATGGGTTGGTTGTTGCAGTAGAGGATCTGAGGAAAGAAAAATGCTAATAATGATGATAATGATAAAAACATTTCACAATAATAAAGGCGAGTACACAGAAACTGTGCACACAGATTTAGTTGCAGCTATCTGGCAAGGAGACAAGTGGTGGATGAGCCATGAGCCGCTGCACTGGTTCTAAACAACTGATGACTCACCAGCTAGTACTATACCTTTTTCACTCCAGAGGACAGAGGACTGCACAAAAAAATGATGATGACTCTTTGATCAATGAGGTCATAACACTAGAGAGGATTCGTCCCGATGACAAAGATAAAAATTTCATGCAAGACAAGGTGAATAGTCCATGAATAAACTGAAAGTAGGCAATGAAATTCCTTAGAGGCATGCTAGCCAGAGGAAACAATTGGTTCTCCCTTCTGAACTGAAACAAATGGTTCTTAAGAAGATGTCATGGGACATGTGGGTGCTGACAAAGCAGTTCACCTGGCAGGAGAGAGGTTCTTTTGGCCTTTCATGCAGAAGGAAAGAGAGGATTGCATGATCAGAAGGTGTGCTTGTATTAAGCAGAAGTGGTCTTGTGTTCCAAACAAAACACGATGGGTTCCATAACTACCAATGCCTCATTTGAATGTGTCTCAATCTACTATCTCTACCTTGAGCCAGGCAAAGGAGGCTATGGATGCATACTTGTTTTGGTTGACCATTTCACATGCATTGGCCAAATCTGTAAATTTAGGTCATTTACATTTTCTATATTTATCATTTCAGATCCTGTGTAAATTACCCACTGAAGCCGCATATCCTCATTTTTGGAATTTCATTAGCTATACACAGTGCCAATAATCAGCACAATTGGTTGCAATTGGCTCAGTTCTTACACAAAAGAAGAAAACCAGACACCACCTTTCAGTGCAGACTCTCATTGGCTATTGTAGGCTGTGGACATGGATTATAAGGAGACTTTATCAGTGAGTTGATTGTACCTTGGAATGGTTTGCATCAATGATGTATTTCTTTACAATTGTTACATAAGGCGGGTAGAGTACTAAAGAAATAAGGTGTCAGGAGGTGAAGTGCATCAACTTCATTTTTCTCTCCCATACAAATACATTCAAGTAACTTTGCAGAATTAATATTTTAAGACATTTAAGCAGTTTCCAATGTTTCCACTGCAGTTTTTAAGATAAAGGACACTTTCTCTTGCCATTTCAAGTTCTGACACTTACAGTAGGGGAGATGGTTTTGAATCTGTGCCTTGATGAGTGAGTGGGTGGATGATGGTCCCTTGTCAATCTCCACAGTGATGGAGTGGAAATTCAATCACTGAGTTGTACCTGGTGTCTTCCAGCAGGCTGCACAGAATGCTTTGACCCTTCTCCACTCTGCTGCTACCATATCACAAAAGGCTTAATTCAGCCTTGCTTCCATGACTCATAAAATTGAGCAAACAGAGGCAGCATACTGATACACCAAGCTGATAAAAATGAGAAAAAAAAAATAATAATAAAAAATACATTTGTCAAAGCTTTTGCTCCCAATTTTGCATCAGAAAAGGAGCAGCAGCTCACTCTCCCTCCCCTCACCCTCATTAGTGCCCCTCTAAATAGAATGAGAATGACAGAGTTGAATGCTGTTCCAAATAAATTAATTCATGATCCCAATTAGCATACTTACTCTGTTACTGTAGCTAAATGTAATGTGTAATTATTACATAATGCATGAAGTAGAGTAAACAAAGAATTTGATGCTAGAATGTGATGCTCTTTGACTCTGCAGAGGAGTCCTCATCAAGTTCTTAAATAATCGCCTGCAGCCACTTTGAAGACCAACCAGGGATTCATGCAGATTAATGGAATCCTAACTGGCACACAGTGCAATTTATAGACCAACATGCAAGATATTATGACCCAAATTCTGTCCATTATTAAAAACTGCAACATCTCTCTCTGCCACTGCTAGCCTATTTATGTCACCCAGTTTCCATGGCTACCATGCCATAGATAAAATCTAAAGCACACACAGGTTTTCAAGTGCAACATCAACTTTCCCTTGCAAAGAGGGAAGAGGGCTGACACTACAGCCGCACATTCATTAAAGCGCTTGAACAAAGGCACATCAGGATGTTACCGTGCATCATCTCATCATTTGCATGAATATCAAAACGAGTAAACACATTGTGTTTATAAAGGTGGAAAAAATAAACACCCTATCATGATGGCAGTGTTTGCCAGGATACCTTGCCAAATGGTTGCAAGTTTAAGGCTCCAGTGCTACCGAAGCACCTGTCAATAAACGCTCATAACCAGGTTTTAGTGCTGCTGCACTAAGTGTGAGCATCTGTACTTTTCTGATGACAAAGTGTCTCCAGGTATCAAAATCTGTCAAGTGTCAAATGTATAATCAATTACTCATTCTTTGATCAAATATTTCCAGATTTCATCTAAAAGTCATTTCAGACTATATTTTATTTTGACACCAACCATATTGTCAGTGTTGTCTTAAAATTTAAGATATGACCTTTGGCTCTGACCAGAACTCAGGTATACTGACAGCAGTGGTCCAGAAAATTCTGAAGGATTACCCAACTGTCTACACAGAAACTGAGAGAAGCAGGTCCTCAGTAGTCATTGAGGTATCATCTTAGCTTACATACACAGTCAAAGCACCACAAACGGACAGTAGCCTTCTTTCCTCTCTCCCTCTCTCACACACACATACACTCAAAAACACACACATGCACACAGAAACAGACCATCGCCCTTGATTTCCTACCAGTCCACAGTGGGCCAAACACTACATGTCCTTCTGAGAACAAAGGAGCACAGGACAAAGCTGGCAACAATACGCTGTCTTCCTTGTTTCCACCAGTTCAGGGAGGGCAAGCAGGAGCACATACACAATACCTGGCTGGAGAGGGAGGATGACATCATTTCTCCACACTAAAATGACTCATTGTTCCCAATTTAGCTGTCAACTTCAAACACAGACAGTCACAAAACAGGCATCTTTGTCAGGAGAATGCTCAGATATTTTCAACCTGAAATGTAAACCAGAAGCTTGGGCTGTTTTACTGCCAACAGACAAACAGGTCATATTCAGGGTCCTCACTATCAAAGACCAGACACGGCTTATGTAACTGAATCTATTTCTGCATTAGATAAATCAGCTCAATTCAAAAGAGTGTCTGCTCACACAGTCAATAAAGTAGGTCGGACTGGGCCTTGTAACATGACATAATAAGGATTCACTTTGATCCCGGCCATTGATACACTGAAGATGTATGGTTCTTTGTCTGTGGAAAACAGCTTCGCAACTCTGTGGTAATGACAAAGACTGGATGTTTAGCACCACCTGCTGGCTGAAGGGAGACACTGTATCCAGGGCAGATAGTGTTGACACTGTACTGTCCTCCAGATGAGGGTCTGCTGTGTTTTCTGAGCAGTGGAGCACAGAGCATGCCTGATAATGATGACACACACCTGCAAGGACTGAAAAATGTCTTTGACCTTGCCGGCACATGAAACAAAATCAAAATGCAATGAGGCACATAAATAATTGGATACATACTGCTGAACAGCAGGTATGTAGCAAAAACCACAGTTTTATTCAAAAGCAATAATGAAGGGAAATATGATAATTAGTCAAAAGTTTGTGGAGACCTGAACATTAAGTATATGTAATATCATGCTTTGTTGACTCAACAGTCCATCATGATCCTACATTCATTTAACAATGATAGAAAACAGGTCCAAGCAGCAAATCGTCACATTTGAGAAGCTGCAGTCAGTAAATCAGTAGATTGTTCAGTTAGGTCATCCCTTGTTCAGTGTTTTTGCTCATCTAAATGGCACGTTGAGTGAGTGTCTATGGATGGCCAGAAGCACCACACAACGATTTTTAGTATGTTTTTCTGCTATTAACTTATTTTAATTTAGCAATTCTAGTTACATTGCTTTCATGACTTGTAATTTTCATTTTGCAATATAATAGCAGAGCCAAGCAGATAAAATACAAACACAACTTTTCCCCTTTTCTCATCACGGAAACTAGAAGGGTCAACTAAAATCCAAAACCTCTGTCAGAAATAAAGAAATAAACTAAAAAAAACCCCCCAATACAGTGATGAGAAAAAAAAATCCTATCTCCCATATGGGTCAGTGTACTTCCATGTCATCCCTTCACTTATGCATTCATATGGTATGTTTTATGTTGTCCGACCTCTATCATCCAATCCTGAATTACATTTTCTCTTGAATCACTAAGCTGGGAAAAGCAAATTGTCATACTGACACAGGAAAGAACAAAACACAATGCAGTGGATTTGTTTGTAATGACTGGACCTGTGACCCCAAAACTTGTTGCTAATATTACAAACATAGCAAGACAACAGCAAACAGTGCCATGATCAGCTAGACCTGATGTAGAAGAACCTGTGGTAGCTTACAAAACTTACTAACTTACAAAAAATGCTAGAAATGCTACTGTAGAGACATGGTGGTGCAACACAGTGGATGTAGCTAAAAGCAGCTCAAAAATTATATATATATATATATATATATATACACACACACAATGCTGTGAAAAAGTATTTGCCCCCTACTGTATTTCTACTGTTTTTGCTTTTTTGTCACACTTAAAAGTAAAGAAACTTTAATTTAAGAAAAAGACACTGAGAGTGAACATAAATAGCAGCTTTTAAATGATAATTCAATTTATTGAAAGTGAAAAATAATTCAAAACCAAAATCACCAATGTGAAAATGTAATTGCCCCCTTAACTTAATAACTGGTTGTGCCACCCTTTGCTGCAACAACTGCAATCAAGCATTTGCGATAACTTGCAATGAGTCTCTCACATCGCTCTGGAGGAATTTTGGCCCAATCTTCTTTGCAGTACTGTTTTAATTCAGCCACATTGGATGGTTTTCGAGCATGAACAGCCCGCTTAAGGTCATGCCACAGCATCTCGATCGGATTCAGGTCCGGACTTTGACAAGGCCACTCCAAAACCTTAATTTTGTTTCTTTTGAGCCATTCAGAGGTGGACTTGCTGGTGTGCTTCGGATCATTGTCCTGCTGCATAACCCAAGTGCGCTTGAGCTTAAGGTCACGAACTGATGGCCGAACATTCTTCAAGATCTTTTGGTAGAGAGATGAATTCATGGTTCCTTCAACCACAGCAAGTCGTCCAGGCCCTGAAGCAGCAAAGCAGCCCCAGACCATCACACTACCACCACCATGTTTGACCGTTGGTATGATGTTCTTTTTATCGAATGCTTAGATGTAACAAGACACACACCTTCCAAAAATCTCCACTTTTGTCTCATCAGTCCACAGAATATTTTCCCAGAAGTCTTGGGGATCATCCAGGTGTCTTTTGGAAAATGTGAGACGAGCCTTTATGTTCTTTTTGGTCAGCAGTGGTTTTCGCCTGGGAACTCTACCCTGGATGCCATTTTTGCCCAGTCTCTTTCTTATGGTTGAGTCATGAACACTGACCTTAACTGAGGCAAGTGAGGCCTGCAGTTCTTTTGATGTTCTTCTGGGTTCTTTTGTGACTTCCTGGATGAGATGTCGACGTGCTCTTGGAGTAATTTTGGTTGGTCGTCCACTCCTGGGAAGGTTCGTCAATTCAATTCAATTCAATTCAATTCAATTTTATTTGTATAGCGCCAAATCACAACAGAAGTTGTCTCAGGACACTTTCCATATAGAGCTGGTACAGACCAAGCTCTTTTATCTACAAAGAAACCAACAATTCCCCCATGAGCAAGCACTTGGCGACAGTGGCGAGGAAAAACTTCCTTTTAACAGGCAGAAACCTCGAGCAGAACCAGACTCTGGGTGGGCGGCCATCTGCCTCGACCGGTTGGGTGAGAGAGGAAGAGCAAGAGAGGGGGAGTGAGACAGACAGACAGACAGACAGACAGACAGACAGACAGACAGACAGACAGACAGACAGACAGACAGACAGACAGACAGACAGAAAAGCAGTCAGAGAGAGAGAGAGAGAGACAGAGAGAGACAGAGACAGAGAGACAGACATGCAATCACAGTAACAGTGACAGTGGATTTAATAACAGCAGTAGCAGTTGCAGTGGATGTCAGGCAGGGCCAAGGCAGGAGATGCAGCTGAAATCCACAATCCAGATTCAGCCACTGTCCATGGGAACCTGCAAGACGACAAAGCACAGAGACTCCGGGGAAGGAGCTAAGTTAGTAACACGCCGTGGTAGGACATGAGAGCGTGCGGATAGAGTGGGACAGAAGGACAGAGGAGCTCGCTGTATCTTTGGATGTGCCCCGACAGTCTAATCCTATAGCAGCATAACTAGGGGCTGGTCCAGGACAAGCCTGAGCCAGCCCTAACTATAAGCTTTATCAAAAAGGAAAGTTTTAAGCCGACTCTTAAATGTAGAGACAGTGTCTGCCTCCCGGACAAAGACTGGAAGATGGTTCCACAGGAGAGGAGCTTGATAACTAAATGTTCTGGCTCCTGTTTTGCTTTTTGAGACTTTAGGAACCATAAGTAGACCTGCATTCTGGGAACGCAGTGTTCGAGTAGGGCAATAAGGTACTATGAGCTCTTTAAGATAAGAAGGTGCCTGGCCATTTATGGCTTTGTAAGTAAGGAGGAGAATTTTAAACTCTATTCTAAACTTTACAGGGAGCCAGTGCAGAGTGGTGAGTATTGGAGAAATATGATCTCTCTTCCTCGTTTTGGTCAGAACACGTGCTGCAGCGTTCTGGAGCAACTGGAGAATATTCAGCAGCGAATTTGGGCAGCCTGATAGTAAAGAATTGCAATAATCCAGCCTGGAAGTTACGAATGCATGGACTAGTTTTTCTGCATCATTTTGAGACAAAATATGCCTGATCGTCACTGTTCCATGTTTTCTCCGCTTGTGTATAATGGCTCTCACAGTGCTTCGCTGGAGTCCCAAAGCCTTAGAAATGGCTTTGTAACCCTTTCCAGACTGATGGATGTCTATTACTTTCTTTCTCAGCTGTTCTTGGATTTCTTTAGATCGTGGCATGATATTTGGCCTTTTGAGATCTTTCAGTGTACTCCATATTGTCAGACAGGTTCTATTTAAGTGGTTTCTTCATTGTACAAGTCTGGAAGTAATCAGGCCTGGGTGTGGCCAGTGAAATTGAACTCAGCTTTCCAAAAGATGTTGCTAATCACAGTTAATTCATGATTTGACAAGGGGGGCAATTACTTTTTCACATAGGGCCAGGCTGATTTGGATAACCTTTTTCCTTTAATAATTGAAACCATCATATAAAAACTGCATTTTGTGTTTACTAAGGCTATCTTTGATTTACATTAGAATTTGTTTGATGATCTGGAACATTTTAGAGTGCCAAATGTGCAAAAAACAAGAAAATCTGTAAGGGGGCAAACACTTTTTCACAGCACTGTATACACACACACACACACACACACACACACACACACACACACATATATATATATATCAATCACATGGTGGATGATTGTTGAGATATACTCTATCATTTAAATCATTCAATGGGTTGCCACGAAATTTGTTCCAGATGTCCAGATGCCCTCGGTATGAATCCAAATGACTTTGGAGATCCAGTCTTTTCACCTGCACCACCATGAGGTGACATTCAGTTTTGAGTGAAATGCATCAACAAATATCAAATGGATTCTCATGACATTTCTGTTCCCCTCAGGGTGAATCGTGATAACTCTGATCCCTTTTCCTAAAGCTCCATCAGCAGGTGAAAATTTCACTTTGTGTAATAACTTGATTCAAAACCACTTACCTACAAAACTAATGACATGCCCATCAGCTTTCACTGTGTGTGACATTAACATTATCAAATGTAAGCATGCTAACCTAAAAAAAAAAAAAAAAAAAAAAAAGATATCTGCTAATCATCAGTATGTGAGCATGTTGGCTTTAGCTTGTTTACAGGCACGATATTCTAAATTAGCTTAACCTACATTAGCTCATGCTATATGCTGTATATCCTTATGAAAATAAACTCTAAATAAACTTGTAATTCCTGATCATCACACATCACACTGCAAAAGCATCTGACACAAACACTCACACAGGAAAACGTGCATCTTTTCACCATTCCATTTATTTCATAATGCCTTGCTCACTGCCATATACTGTACCTTAGTTCCCAATAACTTACTAGGAAACACCTGATAAACAGTGTGCTGTGTGTTTGGTAAATTCTTCGTGAACAGAAAACTCATGAGGAGATCCAGTGAAGTCACTCCTGTACAGACGCAGATTTAAAAGTCAGACTCGTCAAGTCTTACACTTTTAAAAACAGAATTGCTTAAAATAAAATTTGTACATGACCAGACAAAACAAAGTGATTGTGCAAAAATACTTGAGGAATATGAGACCAAGAAAACAAAAATCACATCCAATGCTTCCTTTAGAGTACATGTTGTTGTTTTGGATCTTAAGCTGGTGGGAGACATTTACATTATTACAGCTTTCTGACATACATCCTTCTCACTCCCCTCTAGAAAGAATTTCATTCAATGTCCTTTACATTAAAAATAACCTTTTTTAAGCATTTATCCCCACTAAATGTCACATAAAACAAGCACTTAAAATGCAGGCAACTTCTAAGGCAACATGTGAACTAAAAACAAACTACATAATGTATAGGGAGCTACAGGCTCCACTATTTTGTCCGTAAGGGCATTCCCAGACCAATAAAATATGTCCTAATGCAAAAATGACACAAGCTATCATACAAAGTGAACTACTGAATAGAAAAGACTGAAACATCTACACGCAAAAACAATACTGAAGTCAAAATGAGAAGTGAATCCACAGCTCCCTGCGTTTGCTCTGGAAGCGAGCTGTGAGTGTGTTTTTAAGAGCATGAGGAGCAGATCATTACAGCTGCATCCACGCTTACAAACCCCGAGCTATTCCTTTTCCTCCTATGTCTGACATGAAGCGCATCCCCCTCTGAACCAAATACATCAAACACTTTGAAGACGTAAACAGGTACAGTCTGTGGAAGGGCTCATGCTCACGATTAAAAAAGGGCGGTTAGAGCTAAATGTGTTGATTTAAGGGGTGTATGTTTTGCATAACAGGGATTCCACGCACACGCTGCAGAGCAGGTTTCAAACATCCTCACTGCTCTCAAACATCTGCATATGATTCACACATTCTGCTGAAGAGCCTTTGTCTTGGTTTTCACATTGTGGAGGACGGTGTGGCTGTCAGCCGCTGAGGAGTAGTCACACGGGCAGCCCAGAGGCCCTGAGAACAAACATACAGGAACACACAAGCTGCACTCATCGGCCTGCCATCACACTCAGACGACACACTGCCGCTGAAGAGAGGTCCATCCCAGTGCACAGCAGCACAGTCTGGGGGGATCAGGATGGGGTGCAGTGATTGTTTGGTCTGCAGTCACAGAATACACTGTGAGGATGTGCAAAGGTATGTACAGAGGACGCTGTCTTCCTGCTGGACACAAGTAAGGGTCTACAATGCAACATGCAGGACACAGTAGAATGCAGGTCTCTTTACAAAGCTGGACTGGGAACAGAGTGTGCGTGTGTGTGTGTTTGTGCACAGAGCATGAGAGTGGGTAGTGTTATAGTGCTGGGGTGAGGAGGGGGTGGGCAGGGAGGGGATGGTAGCAGTTCATATGTCTCTGTCTCATCACGATGTGCCCTGTCTTTTTTGTTGCTGGACCCGGATCAGCTCCAGCTGTTTTTTGCACTTCTGGTAGTATGTGGACAGACTCTTGTTCTCCTCCAGCAGCTTTTTGTGTTCCTGCACCAGACGGGACGTGTTCTGCTGGTCCTTCTCATCTTGGTCCAGTTCAGCAATGAGCTCCTTCCTGCACAGAGAGGACATGAAGCAGTGTTAACCCTCTGAGCCAAGCTGTCTTTGATTTGTTTACACTCCAATGACAGACTTGTAGCACAGTCTCTACATTAGGGCTGTCACTTTTTCAAAAGTTGGAATGAATTCAAACTAACATGAACGTCAGAATGTGCTACGGTGGTCTACGTTAAATAATCCCACACTTGCACAAAACACCGGCAGTGTTGCTGGTTTTGGACAGGGCCTGGTCTAGATGCAGGCTGCTTACTGGTAACAGCTTTTTTCAGGATTCTGATTAGAATAACTGAATTCATATAATGTGAGACGTAAAGATAATCTGGGCTGCCAATTCTCCCACAGTAACTGTAAAACACATTCCACAATATCTATTTTCACATACAGTGTAAAACTTTAAGCAGCACAGGCAGGCAGGAGTGACTGTCAGTTGCTATGGTTACAGGATGCTCTCTGCCTTGCCTCTCTGTAACTTTTTTGTGATTTATTAAATTAGTATGCCTATGCAAAGTCATGAATATAATAAATTGAGAAGATCCCCAGATACCCTCGCCGGGTTTGATTTCCTGATTCGGGTCATGATGTTGAGAGGTCAACAAGCATGCTGATCAACCACATTTATTCATCACTATGACTATGAAGCTGACATGGTTATTATGAGCCTGATCGCTGTGGTGGGTAATGTTACAGAAGGCCTTCTCACAGAATGAACTGAATCTCTGAAAATGAAAATAATTGATGGCCACAAAGCAGAAGGCTAAAAGAAGATAGCAAAGTGCTTTCAGGCAGCAGTTTCCTCGGTTTGTAATGAAGTTAATAAATGGCAGTTAACAGGAACAGTGGAGGTCACGCTGAGGTTTAGCAGACTCTTGAACAACACCCAAACGAATATGACCTTCAAGAGTCCTCAGAAGAAAACCTTTCCTGTGTCCTCACCACAAAATTCATAGTCAGAAGTCTGCAAAGGAACATCCAAACAAGCCTGATGCATTCTGCCAACAATGACTGATGAAGTTACAACAGACAATTTTGACTATAATGAGCAAAGGTTTGTTTGGAGAGAAAACCCTCTCCACGGGTGGACTGATCATGCTTTGGGCTTGTGTTGCAGCCAGTGGCACAGGGAACACCCTCACAGGTAGAGGGAGGAATAGATTCAGTGAAATACCAGCAAATTCTGGAAGCAAACATCACAATGTAAAAAAGCTGAAGATGAAGAGGATGGCTTCTACCACAGAACCATGATCCTAAACACAGCTCAAGAGGACCAAGCTGAAGGTTTTACCAAGGCCACGTAATGTTCCACAAATAGTTAGAACAGTCAATACAGTAGATAAAAAAGCAACGGTTATAATAATAAAATTAGTCATATTCTTGTAATATAACTTTTAAATTGTGACTTAACTCATATAATCACAAGCATATATTTTTATTATTTGTACAAACATAGAAACAAAGAAACAAAAAACCCCCACCAATCTTTCATGGGTTTTGTCACTTCAGTTAGCGCTCTTATTTCTTATTTATTTTTAAATTTTGCCTCTTTCGCTACCCATCATGCTTTGGGTGACAAAGAGTAATTAGGTCAGCTGCTGTGTCCAAAGCAGGTTTTGAGTGTGTAGTATGTAGCTGCTGTATTCCTGAAAGTGAAATGATGTCAGATCTAAATTGAACTTGTTGGTCTGTGTTTCTTTATTCGCAAAGATCATTTATAAGGGAAGAAGCATCACTCAGTAACATCAGCACACACCACGAGTGGAATGAGCGCTTCTGTAGTTCCAACAACTCCAACAGAGGGAGACATCATCTCTCTAACCAGCTTCTAATCCATCACTTACTCTTTTATGGACATCATATCAGTGATTGAGGACTATTGGCTTTAAAGTTATAAACCAGGACCTTCAGAATTTTGATGAAGTAGCTTCTGAAAAATAAGCTGAGTCTGATTTAGGACTGTGGATTTGGCCCCTTTTACTTACAGCAAAAAGACTTTAGGAAAGGATCTTTCAGCAGATGTTTTGTGTCATTTCATGTCAGCACACTGCAGTACAGTACAGTCTGCTATACTGCGTACACTTAGTAGCTAGGACAGAATTTGGTCGCAGCAAGTGAGTTAGCTATGAGCTGCATGCCACATCCGAGCTTTTAGGTGGCTTTCTGTGTACACACACACACACACACTAAAATGTCTTTATCATGTGAGGTGGCCTTGGTATGGCTGTATTAAGAAGCACACCAAACCAAACCCTTTCTAGGCATAAAAAGAAAATGAATGAATGAAATGAAAACTGGCAGATTTGTGCAGCTCAACTTACTTTCTCTGGATCAGGAGGGCGATCTCTGTTTGCACTTTCAGGTATTCCTGGGCCATCTTGCAGTGCTGCTCAAACACGGCCATGGACTCTTTGGAGTTGGGACAGGGAGCGAGAGGCTGGAAATATACACACATGGTGACATGACTTCAAAATGGTCTGCTCAGGCATTAATGTATGCATGTATTCATATCAGCTGTAGGCAGATAACAAATGAATACATCAAAGATCTCACTGATGCTGACCAATGTGTTTTTACAGTCACATTCCACTTTTTAGATAGCATCATGTTTTACAAGATAATCCCTTCATAAGCAAATTGGTACTAGCAATTTACAGTGTCCTTCAATTTATCTTTGAGAGGAAGGACACAGTTAAAGCTGACTCAATGCAGCGCAGATCTGACAATAGGTAAATAAATGACTTGTATGCAGTGTTGTTTGCTGGAGGCTGACTGGTTGGTGTACCTGTAGCTGGTGATCCAGGGTGAGATAAGCCATGGGAATGGAGTTGTCTGAGCCATTGGTGTCTGAGGAAAGGGAAAGAGTGTCAGGGCTGTTTGGTTTTAATAAGACTGCACTGAAGTGCCGGCTGTCCACCACAGACCAGCACTGCAAATTATTGATAACATACACAAGATGTCTCCAGTGCAGCCAGAAAGACTGACATTCATCCTCTGTCCACAATGACATGAATGCTATTATAGCCACCACGTTTAAAAGGGTGACTAACGGGAGTGGCCCTTTTCTCAATTGATCAACTGAGGTGTAGTTCACTCACCTTCACTTATTTTTCTTAACCATGAATCAAAGACAGGGATCTTTGAGGTAACGGTTAGCAAAATGCAGGCCAGTGAGGTGGCTTTAGCACCTCATCTGTTGGGCATCTCAGTCAAGGTTTTAAGCACTAGGCTTATTTTATTTTTCTCAGGTTTATTGAGAGAATTGGCAAAACTTAATTATTGGTAACTACATACATATATAGTGCAGTCTGTCAACTGACCTTATTGAGCCAGCACTGTAGACATATTGGATCTTTTCATAATATCTGTCTCTTTCTGTAGGGTGCGTGTGTCATATCATCTCGTTCACCCAACTGGCCCAAGGGTTGTGTTGTGAAAGGCTTAATGAGTACCTGTGGGGTCATCAGGAGAGAAGTAACCTCTGCTTGTCTTATCAGGGGGCATCATCCTCACACTCGGACTTGACGAGCGGCTGCTGTTCCTGCTCCCCTGCAGGAGGACACAAACACTGTCAGACGCCTGGCAAGTCAGACGTAGCTTCTGACGAGGCAAAATGTGATCTGGACAACAACAAAAATAAAAATGAAGCAAAAGCAACCTGCTTATCATCCACACTTGGCAGCATATCCCAGATGAAGCTTACTGGGGTGAGTTTTGATTTGGTCAGGTTGCAGTTATCACTGTGGAGTTCATGCAAAGTGGCTACATGACAGCTGACAGCTGACAAACTCTAACCAGGAAACACATTGAAAATGAAAGGATTGGACCAACATGAATGTGGTTTTACATCTTTTTCAATTTTTAAATAGCTTGCAGAGGCTCAAGCACCACTTTGAATGAGTCAACCTTCATTACATAGCTGACACTGCAGTACATTGCACTACATTTCTTTAACATTTATTTCCTGAGTTAGTGCCTTCAGGACATCATTTAATGGATAAATGACACCATGACCATGGAAAATCAATTCCGATTGGCCGGCAGCAGTGGACTCATTTTCAGTAACCTGAAGGGATGACTGAACACCTCTGCTGCTGGTGTTTATTTGCAGCTCTCAATGAATGCTGAGCATTTCTCTAAATAAGGAAACAAATACTTTAAGACAAACACACAAATATAATTTGAAACATGTTTGATATCTGTGTGTATTTAGATCAGTAGGAGCAGAGAAGAGATTTACAATCAATTATATTCAGCCAAATTTAACATCATTAACATAAAAATTATGACTTAAGCTTAATATGCACCTAAAATCGTTCAAAACCAAACTATGAATGTTGGTCTAAAGCGCAACAGGATTATTTTGTAAACAGTGGTATAACAACATATACCATTAAATCTGAGGTTAATCCAATGCTACCAACAGACAACATTTCATAGTGTTTCTCTAGATCCCAGTGAGGGAATTAAAGGATCAAAACGCTAACAGAGCAAATACACACTAACAAAAGTCCATGATCAACAGCACGGTCACATCACTGGGAATCTGGAGGACAGGTTGATCCCACAGGCAGCACAGAACAATAATCTGCTTAAGCAACAGCATATCTGTGCAGGCTTTATGCACTGAACTCTAAATGAACTTTTGACTGCACAGAGCTGTGGGTTAGCTACTAAATAAATGAAGACAGATGTTTGGGAAGCAGGTGAAATACTGTGAGCCAAGGAGCTTATTTGAAGCTGTGCGTGTTTGAGGAAGAAACGCCGGGCTGTTTAGTCTTCATATTCTTGGAGCTGACATATCAAACACATCATATTCTGTGACATTTTCTCTCCAAGGATTGACAAAGAATATACCATGTGCTTTTGAAATACTGCATCAGTCAAACATCCACAAGGCTTCACAGACAGAAAACAAAGATGAGAGCGGCATATAAAAACATAAAGTGCATGAGGAAGGCAGAAATAAACCTCTCTGGTAGGGTTCTGGTGGGGTTAAAGTGTTGTCTAAAACTGATTATCTGTGCATCATTGATCTCTCATTGAAGAGAAAGCATTAGCCATCTTTGAATCATGGGTGTGTATAACTCTCGTGTTAAATAACCTGAAGTCATCCCTGTCTGCTGTCAAAATGATGTCAAAGGGATTTTGAATTGATTGTTTTTCACCATTGACAGGAAATAAGGTCTATGGAGATACCTCATAAATGCTCCTTTAATCTCCAAGCCACCGCATGGGTGTCCTGTGCACATGTTTGATTGACAGCTGGTCTAGCAGGAGAACTGAGAAATTATATTTAAAAAGAAATCCTTGCTATTAACTGCAGTTTACGAGCGAAAGCCATGCTAACTGTCTGCTTGTTTGGTGGTGAAGAGTAAAGAGCACAGTATCTAGGATCCCAACTGACCGATGTTGAAATTATGTTGACTGATGTAAGATTTTGAGCAGCTCAGTGTGCTACAGCCGATTAACTCAAACCATCTAAAATGCAAAATTGTGTGAACTGAACACTTTAACCTTTCTGGATATTACTCTAAAGTAGACGTTAGCCAGAAAGCTACGGTGGGTTGCAAATTCAAGTGTCAGAGCAGCCGTCTTGCTGTTAAAATGTGTTTTCAGTCAACACAAGGGATTGACAACCTGATGTCTTACATGCAGGTTCTGACTTATTGTACAGCAATGAAGTTCACACACTGATGCAACTCCCGCAGCACTACACAGATGTATCATACTGCTCGTGATCAGGCCACTTTCATATCATTCAATTCATGATATGAGCGACAGAGGGACATACATATTCACAGAACTGGAGTTTCGTGTAATATCTGTCATCTGATCCAAACTGTTTTCATTCATTGTGACAGAGCGTGATAGTAGTTAGCAGGTTTGCAGTGGAGATGGTTTTTCTAGATAAGCCTGTTTTTAATTTGCAGCATTAGAATCCAGGAGAAAATACAAGCAACCCAAGCTGACCAATCATAGCTCCTGTGGTCCTCATGTGGTATATCCTTGCAGCCAAAATACATGGGCAACGGACGTGGCGTGACATGTCTGCAGCTGCATGCCCACAGCAGAGCGTGTGCATTATAATCAACTGAAGCTGCTACACTGACCACAGACGCTGTGCAATCCACGCAGGCATCATGCTGCTCATCTCTACTTTTACATGCCGGGCCTATATCTATATCTGTAACAGTGGCGATGCCCATACCCACAGAGCAACCTTGTGTGTATTTTTGCATTTCACATTATAATAAATCAGTCAATCTTATCGTATTTATGATCCTGTTGTCAAATCATTCAGGTAATCAATTCAGTACTGGTTAATAAAATCTATGCTTCCAAACCTTACTTAACCAACTGCATTATCACTTGGCAAAACTCATTACACACACAGTGAAGCTGACATGCAGCCACACAAAACTCCTCTCTGTCCTGCCTATGTGATGCCTGTGACCCAGGTATTTCATTTTTTTGTCTTTTACTGAACACGGGATGTGTAATTTATAGAGGACATCTGTGGTTAAAAGCATGCAATTTGACTGGAGTTAGACTCAGTAAATGTAACACCAGCTACACAGATCAGTTCAAATCCTTGCCTTAACAGTGACTTATCATCAATGAATGAAACTTCACAGACCCTCTGCCACTCACTTCCACTGTCTGTGTCTTACCTGGCTGGACTCTGTGCCGATGCCTGGCAGGTCCTGCACAGATCGGCGTCTCTGAGGCTCGCATGTGGCTGTGGACAGGATGGACAGAGGGGAAAGAATGAGACCCAGAAGAGTTTGTGGACAGTCGTAGTGGGAGATCGGTACCCGTGTTTACGTGAAGGATATCCAGACCTACACATGGACAGCTGCACCGATTCACCCCTCTATGTCCTGGCCTGTCAACATATGCTGTGGTGTGGCTGGAATGTGACCACAGTGCTAAAAACTCCCAGCCCCACGGACAGCACGGACAGCGCACGCACGCACGCACGCACGCACGCACGCACGCACGCACGCACGCACGCACGCACACACACACACACACACACACACACACACACACACACACACACACACACACACACAGTATGTATACACAAACTTATCCATAAGAGCAGCAAAACCAACTTATGTGGCAGGTTGGCGCTGACTGGCTGCTTTGGGTTTGGGGCTGTCATCACTGGCTATTGTACTGCCCAGATTAACACCAACATCTCTGAGGTCTCACCTGAAGAGTAACCACAATTAAAAGATGTCACCTGCTCCACCTGCTTTAAAGTACAGAGTCTGTACAGCCACGTCTTCATGTCCACTGAAATGTCATGACAGCTGTTGTGAATTACGGGGTTTTGGCAGTCCTGATGTCCTCCACAGTTTTTAGTATCTATCTCACACACCAACACTGAAGCATATGAGTTAGTGAAACCCTCATCACTGTGTAATGATTCCAACAGTATAATGTAGTAAATAATAGTTTTCCAATTGCTTTCTAAGCAGGCTCATACTAAGTCACTTTTGTTTACAGCGTTTCCTAAACATGACATTCTAAAGTTCTGTGTGCTTTCTGGACCCAAATGTCACCACAGGATTTGAAGATTTGGATTTGTTCAATATGAAGCATGGCGATTGTTGCTAATCAGTAGGACTGTTACACTTTGTCAGTCTTAACTGATCTAAAACATACAGCATCATCATTGCTGTTAGGTGAAAACCTGGCATGTCCAAAAAGAGTTACTGAGGCTTTTCCCAACATCATGACCATGCACTTTTCTGTTTGTTTTGTTCATTCAATCAATCACACTTTTTAATCGTTAACAGATGCCCAAACATGCAGAAATGGATGCACAAATTTTAAATGAAATAAAATAAAATTTGCTTTCCAAGGTTTCACATAACAGCAATATGCAATATGAGCAATCGTGAGGTGGGACTTCATAGGGGTTTTTCCACAGTGTGTGTACATTTCAAATCTTTACATGACCAGGAATTGATCAAGCTGATTGTTTCACACTTACTCACACTTCAGAACTCATACAAATGTCTGGGTTTATCTGGTCTAGGCTCTATGGCACAATGAAAACACAGCACAAAGGAAACACACAAACAAACAAGCACTTGAATGAAAACACTAGGAACCTGTTGGATCTTTATTTGCTATATCTGATGTTGTTGCAATAAGCTGAGTGGAACACTCTGCAACTGTGGTCATGAAACTAAACTGAATGTAAATATTTTCTGAATTTCTGCATTTACAACTGAATACATGCAGTGTTCATAAAGTAGTCTATTGTACAAATAAGTAATGAATTTGGATGCCCATTATGAACTTGCAGCCACAATTTTTCAACGGTTGGTAGAAGGCAGGGGTGTAATGGTACATGTATTTGCCCATACGCAGCCATTCAGTGCAGGTTGTTTTGTTTCTGCCATCTGCCTGTTGATTTGCTCTGATGCACTCTATCTTAGTCTATCTCTGGCATGTGGGGAACATATATTTTGAAAAGGAACGGACTAAAACTGTGTACGACGTTGCTGAACCAAGCTTTGCTATGTTTCTGGTTCATTATGCACAATCTACAGTTGTCCAGGAATTACTCACTATCCTGACAGCTGCTCTTACTGAAGACAGATGGCCTGATAATCAGACCGAATTGGCATTTTCTTTCACTTAAATATCTGTATTGTAGAAAATACTGAAGGAGTCTACAGCAATTCACATAACCGTGGGAAACCCATAAATGTCGAGCCTTCAATGACATGAGCGCAAGTGCTAAATGAATGTAAAAAGTTTAAAAACACTCTAAACCAATTCTAACCCTGTTAACTAATCTCTTCTTTATGTTATGTATGTGTCAAAATAATTTTGAGTAGTCAAATCCAAAAATCCCTCTATGTTTGAGTCTTTTGCAAAAATGATGATGCATTACTGACATACCGACCTGTTTTCTTATGGTCCATATGCCAGTGTTGTAAGCAGTTATTCAATGTTTACATTTTGTCAAAACAAAAATACAAAAAAACAGTTTCTTTTGTGTTTCTTGCTGTATTGAAAACATCTTGCACCATGACCCCATAGTTACTGAGGTACATACCAAACTCTGAATTCTGTATACCGTTATACTCCTACTCAATGGCCACCAGGGATTTATGTGCTGAGGAGAAGACATGATGTCCAGGTGTGCAGATGCCATGATAAGTGCCCTACCTTTAACAAGACGCACCTCCTTTGACACTGGATTAAATTAGCTCATTTAACGTGTCTCACACAGCTCAAAAATAGACGCCTCCTCTGACATCCAGAGCTGTCCCCATTCCTTTCATCTGTATCTCTACATGTAATAATAGTTCTGACCCTCAGTGTGAGACAGATTAATCAAAATGACTTTTTCCAAAGTTAATGGATGTAAAGACAGCAAGAGGGGGGAGAAAAAAAATTAGCCATGCTTTCTCTATGTCCTCTATGCATGAAAGGCAAGGACAAGCTCAAATGCAGAGAACTGGCGCAATGATTCACTCCTGCTACCCATCTGCTGCAGCCAAGCCAGAGAGATGGCAGAGAGGACAGGGCCATGAGTTAGGATGCTTATCTCATCTGTGTCACCTGATCTGATGCATGACTCCAACAGATTTCTTGAAGTCAGGTTAAGATTTGCTGTTGGTGAAACAGGTGAGAGAAAGACTCATCAACCTCTGTGGAAACTTCTTTAGCTGGAACTAGATTTGGGGTGTAAAGGCTGACACCAGATGAGAATATTAACTCATGTTCTGCTTCTGCCAGCTAAAAATCACAGAGGACAGAGCGACATAAGGCAACTCTGTTGTGTGTTACTCCAAGACCAGCTCAATTTGATCCTTTTCTTCTATAGAGACTGCCCTATGGCATGCAACAATTCTAATACGAATAAACATTCTGTGGTTGTTATCATATGGAGTGACACACAGGAGAGGGCCATGTCAGAGCACAGCAACCCACAGGCTCAGCCAAGCCAGCTCCACCCAATCACCAGGAAGCCCAGTGGTCCAGTGATACCTGTGACGACGATCTTGGGGACATCCAGAATGGTGCCGAATGATGCCGTTTTACGGTGGCCTCGTTTATACTGGGGGCGTGCTGCGAAAACACACACATACAGCTGCGAACACAACAAGCATGCAGATGCAGACTGACACAGACTGGGGGCCCACAGCTGGACTGGAAATGTGGGCCACACACATGCAGGGCATACAGTTAACGTGCAAGGGCAGCATGCACCCCGTCATTCCAGACACTGTGGAGGGGTACTGCACAGACCGTCGGCAGCCACTGTACTACCTTTCTCAACCCAAACAACAGCAGACATTCAGCTCCAATGCTGTTTGGACAAAAAGCTCCACAATTCAGTCTAAGAACAGAAGATGTTGATTCTCGAATTGCAGGAGCTCTATTCATTAATGTTGCATTAGAGTCTGAAAACATGAAGACCAACAACCAAAACCCTGAGAAACACTCTGCACTCAAATCAGAAGCTCCTGAGGTTTAATTTCAGCCTGACAGCACTGGTGAGTTTGCTGCTTTCTGTCAGTCTTTAAAAGAGGGGTGATGGTTGGCAGCTGGGTATGATGATGGGCCTCGGTTTTCAGGGGCATGTGGATGAGAAATCAATTTTCACCTCAAAGTTATAAAAGCAAATAATAAAGAACCTGCCTCTGGTGTGGGGGGACGAGCTTCTTGTAGACTTGAAAAAGGCTTCATTCCAACAAGATTTGCTTAGACAATAACACTGCATGCATTTCCTGTGCAACTTTTCTTATCAAATGGAAAATTCAAAAACTCGTAAGAGCGTGCCAGATTGCCTTGATTCGCTCCTCTTCCGCTCTGCTTTAATGTGCTGTTCTGTACTGTGTAATGTCTGGCATTACCTGCAGGTGCAAATGGCATCTTGGGCTCCAGCTCTGACAGGTCAGCACTCATTCTTTTGCTGTCAGATGATGCCAGGCACTGTGTTCGTGCAGGCAGACTCTCAACGCTGCCCCCCCTGGACAGAGGCAGAGTCCTCAAAGGGTCTCCCTGAGAGAACAAACACAAACATTTCACGACAGAATCTTGATTTGATTTCACTTGTTTTGATCACAATGGCAGAAGAATGAGTAAGTGATCTACCTTTGGCTTGAAGTGAGGAGCAAACTGAGGTGTTATCTTGATAGTATCATTGCTCCCTTGAGAATCACTGTGCTCCATGTTGGCATCGCTTTTGTTGCTTGCACTGGTGCCAGTGTAGTCCAAATATGAACCTGTTAGTCCCAAACACACAGGACAGGTTTCATGCTTTCTCAACTGTGGTGCTTTTCATGTAAGATCTGATATAATTTTTGTGGCATTTTCTGCTTTTTATCTGATGGTTCACAACACTGATAACATTTTGACAAAAGCAACAACCTCAAAATAATTAAGAAAAAGTAGTTGTAGTAGTAAATTGGATCTTGAACCCCGATGCATTCAGTTATTGGTACTATTTTAACATGAACTTCCTGTACTGGTTTAAAGTTGTGAAGGATTGAGTTTGTAGAGGATTCTTGTACCTGTACTAGTTGCAGAGTTGCTCTGTCCCTCATCTGAATACTGGTATGGATATTGCAAAGGTTCATCATATCCTGGGAAGTACTGCAAACAGGAGGAGGAGGAAGAAGGAACAGCAAATTACACTGGATTTAACAAACAGTTAATTCAGATTTTCATTCCCGGCAACACACTCCTTGATTGTGTTCAAGTGAACCAAACATACACCTTTCTACCTAAGCTCAATGTGTATGAAAAAGTGGGGTTAATTCCAGTGTAATAACTTTAATTCAAGTGTTGTGGTATGGACCAAATAATTGGGCAGAGGCTGCTTGAAAAGGTGGGTTTTGGTCCACTTCCAATTGGACTCTGGTGCAATCATCCACAGAATTTTATGACAGTGACTGTTCTATGATTTAAGTATGAATTCAAAAGCTAAACTACTTTTAAAGAGCCATGTGTGATTACCTTCATTAGATGAGTCATGATCTTCACTATCTCCTCCATGGAAGGCCGCTGAGAGGGGTCTTTAGACCAACAGCGAGTCATCAGACTCTCAATGGGCTTGGGCAAATTTTTGATTAAAGGAGGTCTTGTGCCTGAATGTTAAAAACAAACACACAAAAAAAGAAATGAAGAGTCACACAGAGTCAAAGGAACAAATAATCAGAATCAGATATACTTCATTGATCCTCGGGGGAAATTGTTTAATAAACAGGAGCAACTGCAACAGGCTGCATGCACGGTTGGCGCATGTGCACTATGTATATGGGTTAGCATCACACCTGACAAGCAAAGAAATATGGCAAATTCCTGCTAAATCCCCTGAGTCTGGCTGCTCGAGACACTAATGACTCAGGCGGGGAGTTTCAGTGGTGAAAAATATTAACCATGTCCTCAGGTATTATTAGTGTCCCATTAGTATTCTCCTCCATCCGTCTCTGGATCAGAGGAAACTGCAGGGGGTGCCGCACAGGTGAACATGCTTCTTAGCTGCTCTCTTCTGGCAGGCTCTTAACTTTGACAGACTCCCAGCAGGCCTAGCAGGGCAGGCACGTCTGAGGACTCACAACAGATGACAGCTGGACCCCCCCCACCCCCACACACACACGCACACAGTGACTGTGTCAGTGACTTACCGTTGTGTACAGCCCACATAATGCGAAAAGCTGGTCCTCCAATTTCATCAAAGGGCTTCCTCCGAGTGATCACCTCCCAGAGAATGATCCCCCAGCTGAACACATCACACTTCTCGCTGTAATTGCTGCCTGTATGTACAGAAGAACACACAGCAACTGTTAGGTCCTTTTCAAAGAGGGAAAAAAGGCTCTGTTTGACATTGCTGACGGGCTGATAAAGGTAATTCTCTGTGGCACATTTGAGATGAGATCGAAGATGTGCCTGGGAATGCACAACAGCTTTTATCTCATCTCCGCTTTCAGGGGGGAGGAGGATGAAAATAAGGGAGCAATTTTTTTACTAAGGAACAGCTCCTGTGTTGCTTAATTACTGGGCCTATTATTGCAAAATTAAAGTGCACAGCACACACCTATTCTAAAGTTGCTGTGCTGAGGCTTTCTCATAGCATTTCACATGGATGCAAATTAGTTGTAAAGAGTTCACTGGGAGGGCAGAAGTGAGTTGTTTAATTGCACTGGAGTCTTGTAGCTTGCTCCAAAAACAAGATAATGACTAGGGCTTAATTCATCTTTCCTCCTGACCCTTTTGCCAAGAACATGTCTCATCATGTAGAAATACATTAGGCTCCTGGCTGAATGTGAACACAAATTCTACACTGTTGTCTCCCAGGGGAAATAAAGCCACCAGCATCACTTCATTCATCTTCTCACTATGCTTGGGAGATTACCATCAATAAAGCAGGAAAGTAAGGCTGCTGATGATAAATCAAGAATTAATGCCTCCATGCTGGAAGTGCTAAGAAGCCATTAAGGCAAAAGGTGACAAAACAAAGCTGGGTACAAGAAAGAGCTCATACAGATGGGTGGGCTGGTTCATTGGATTGTGGTGATTATGTGAGCATTTATATAAATCAAACAGGAACTGGACACATATGAGCACTTTTTAGTTAAAAAACAACTGACACGGCAGGTATCCAAAGCCAGTCAACTACTTTGAATGCCACTCATACTCAACGCTTTCCACAAGTGCATACGGTGAGACGGGTGAATAGCAGCCAGCAGCAGACCAGGACCAGACCATGCTCTATGAAACATGTGCGATTGTCAGTAGGAGTGGTAAAGTAAAGGAAGATCGTCCACAAGCTAATCAATCAAGGGTGGCACCAGATAAAAAGAAAAAAAAGGAGCTCTTAAGGGTTGCCAGATATATTTTGGCAGCTGTTAATATACTGGGGCCACCCGTCCAGAGAGAGAGAGTCGCCCATGTTTTAATGTCCGGCCATCCGGCCAACAGCTGGCGTTTATGGAAACTCTGCATACTTACCTTCAAATACCTCTGGGGCCATCCATGCTGCACTTCCTTTGTTGTTGGTCATGTGGGTCTGAATGTCGCATGCTGTTCCAAAGTCACATATCTTCAGCACCGTGCCGCCTGCCACTAGAAGCAGACTAAAACAAAGAAAGCAAGAATTAAACCACAAGAAATAACTAAAAGCTTTCTGACTTAAAAAAAGGGCTGTACCTAGCAACAGGTACAACATACAGGCACAGTTCCTCTTGCTTCATCAGTGAATGATTACCCATAGCCAACCAGTCAAGAGGCGGGAGGTCTCAGTGACCTTTGACCACCAAAATCTAATACGTTCATCCTTATGTTTCTTGTGAACGTTTGTGCTAAATGTGAAGAAATTCTCTCAAGGAGATCCTGAGATGTCTGCATACAGACAAACCAAAAACATAATATGATAACAACATATAAGTACACATAACATATTAAACATCTTTTTGTTTAACAGAAATATACAATTTTCATTCTTATTCCTTTAATTATCTTGTGAACCCTTTGAACTCCTTTGAGAGGGAGGGGGAGCGCATCCTGAGCCCCAGATTGGGAACCAATGAGAAATGTGCAGAAGTGTGATTCCAGATACAAGAGCCGCAAGATATATTCTAATGTGATAACACACCAAATGACAGTGTAATACATGTACTTTAAATGGCAGAACACATCAATATTTTAATGGAAGGAAGGAAATGAAAGCTCAGGCTCAGGAGTGACTGTAGGAAGAATCATTAAATAAAGTAGAAATAAATAACCCAGAATTGACAATCTGTCACAATGCATGACCTCATTATTCCTAGAAACTCCACAACAGTTCTCTAGGAAATAAACCAGCTGGTCATTTCCAGAGAGTCGTGCCAAGTCTTCTTTCCACCAGAGTAGAGAAAACAACCTCTGGGTTCTGAACATGCTTCAGTAACACTATGTTACTGGGTGGTCAGACTGAACACCACACAGCTTTAAAAATGCAAAGGGCTTCATTGGTGGGCGCATGATGCCTCAGCTACTTTTGAGATAATGGGATACGATCCAGTAGCCAGTGTGAGTAATAGATCCATCCGTCAGCTGCCAGAACACTGTCCAGCAGTGTCTAACACTAACACAAACAATTTTAAAACTCTGGAATTATCACAATTACTTTTACACCCTGTAGCAGTGAAGAATTTTGAGTAACGTAACATGATTTAATTTGCCAATTTGGTACATTGAAATTACAGTTTTTTTGTATTCACTGCAATGCATGAAGGGGCACAGTTTTTTGAAACAGCGCTAATGTTGGTCTGTACCATCTGAATAATGTATTTGTCACTATGAAAGAGAAATGAGTCGCACTTGACCAAAAGTGCTTTTTCCTCGTGCATGTTTTAAAGCAACTTTTTCACACCTCTACAAGCCAAATTTTGCATCTAAATAGGATCAAATCTGGCAATTAATGGTATTAAAAGCATTTTAAAACATTTAACTCTGCCATGTGTGATATGCCAGACCCCTTTTTCTCCTGTACTTCATGTCCTGCATGCTGTTTTAAAATTCTATTGTCAATTCTACTGAAAATGTAATAGTAGTGTTAATAAAACTTTAAACTGTCAAAGAAATATTTTTAAATGAATAACTTGAATACAGAAAGTGCTAAAAATACGAAAGAAAAATGAAATAGTCTTGCTAAACTGGTCTTGTACTAACACATGGGAAAGGCGGTTGCTCCAATACAATGAAAGGTTAACATGAACCATGTAAATGCTATTAAAAAAGAGCTTGCAGGAAAAGCTAAAATGCTGCCTACTTTAACACTTCTGTACAACTGGCTGCACCTGGTAAGACACAAGAACTCCACATGTACAGATGTAAAAACCTTGCATGACAACATATTTTGATTAAGTGGCTTGCTATACTACGTGCCTCAAGAAAAACATCTGGCTCACAATATCAAGCAGACTGACCAACTTAAACGTCAAATATTTGTTGAACAACATGAACTTAACCCAACAAATATAAAGAAAACCACAAGGCACTTCGTTGGGACAGTGAAACAGAAAACAAGAGAGTGTGAGGTGAGGAGGAGCATACTTGGGTGGCTTGAGGTCCCTGTGAATGAGAGCCTTTGGTTTCATGCCATGGAGATAGGCCACGCCCTGGGAACACTGAAAACACCAGCTCATGGCATGGGAAGCAGTGTAATAGGGGAGGGGTTCAGCACCATGCAGCACTGTGGACAAGAGAGCACAGTCACAACCACTACCACCACCACCACAGACAATAAATGCCCAGAGGAACCGCTCACACACACAAACACGCACGCACACACGCGCGCACACACACGCGCACGCACGCACGCACGCACGCACGCACGCACGCACGCACGCACGCACGCACGCACGCACGCACGCACGCACGCACGCACGCACACACACACACACACACACACACACACACACACACACACACACACACACACCTTACACACAGGGCCGCCTACCCTTTTCTTAGAGTTTCTTTAACAACTTAATTCCAGGAGGGAAAACTGAGAAAACATTGTTCAAAAACAGTATTCACAACTCAACTGAATGAAATCAAAGTTATGGTACAATAGTGTAGGCCCCAGAAGTAACTTTGATAGAGATTCAGTAAGTGGGGAGGGGAGATAATTGTGCAGTGTAAAGCACAGCAGAGTCATGTGCTGTGGGATTCACATCCTAGAGAAACTTGCCAATCTGAGCCTTTTGGGAGTGAAAGCTTTTCCAACCACTGATGTGTTGAAACTAGCTATAATGCCTATTTATAGTATGAAACACTCATGCATACAATAATTACCTAAAATGATTCTTTTAGAATCAAGCAGCCTCTAACTGCATGTATTAACAATGAAACTGTGTTGACTAATTCCAGTTTATTACAACTTACTGAGCACAAGGTCACAGTTTGGTGTGATTTTTGCACAAAAACTGACACATCACCATATGTATCTTTAACAAGATGTTTCAGCACTACTGCATTTTGTTGTCTGTTACACCTCATTATTTCCCTGGCCCATGTTTGATATTTCATGCGGGGACAAACGAGGTTGTACTGCATGTCGCTGTGCAAAGACTGGCTCATGGAGGAATTGGACAAGTGACTGAACATGCAAACACAGGGAGGGTCAACTGAACAGGGCTGCTTCTCATGACTGTGCAAGGCTGTGTTCATTTCACTGCTAGCAAAGTGGAACAAATGCTGTCATCCGTAATAGAACAGTATTGTCCTCTATGTAGACTCACCATTGTACAATGACCCGCCTTCAGCATATTCCATTACAAGGCAGACCTGAGTTGGAAGGAAAATAATCAAAAATTCACACATTCAACCTTACGGACATACAAACATACAAGACTACATTGAGACACACCTTTACTGATGAGCTGGATCATTGATGTGGCTGTGTAGTTACGAGAGCTTAACACATAATAACATTTCAGTTTACTTACCGGACTGTGGCAAGAGCCATACAACTTCACGATGTTGGGGTGATTAACACGTGAAAGCTGCCGGAGCTGGAGACAAAGAGGAAATATTATGCACAATTCTATATACATACGTGCAGTTCAACACTTAAAAGAGGCCATAATTTGCTTTTTCTGTTATAGGGACAGTCAACTGTGAAACTGTGAATATTAAGCCTCATCTGAAGCCAAATAAATAACGGGAGTACCAGGTTTGATGCCAGTAACTGTTTTCTCTTGTTACTATTTGTCTTTATCTTGCAGTGCTAGCTCAGCTAACATTAGCTTATGAGGCTATTCCCAAAGACTGGGGGCGATGTTGGACTAATTCTGTAATATTGAGTGCCAGTGAAGAGAAGCAAACTAAATAATAAGAGCAGTAGGTTTATTGCTGATAATTAGGAATGGGCGATATGACCTAAAATTTACATCACAGTGTTGTTTTGTTTTTAAAATAAACAGTATTATATCTTGGAATTACAAAAATGTATAAGATACTCTACTGAAAACGTGATACTACCTCTTGTCACTTTATTAGCAATGCAAGGGAAGGAATTTCAAGAAAGACAAGATGCATTCCAGTTAACACATTCATTTACTGGAATAGATGTGTTAACATGAATGAAAATGAGGTACAGTCCTAAATCCACATGGAAAGTACAGCCTAGTGCTGTGCAATATTACGATATATGTCGTAGTGCGACAGAAAAATGTCTAACGTACGATATAATCCTCTATTGTTTATATCGTAATTTTAATGTAAATGAAGCATGAAGAACAGTATAGAGACAGCGTTAAAATGCGACAAACTACTAAAGTTAAACCATGAAGTGATAAAACTGATTGCACTACCAGATATTTTTGAATGGTATTTATCCATTTGGTATTTGTGTTTTATTTATTTTATTTTTAATTGTTTTTTAATTGTCTAGTAACAAAACAGAAAGTAGTAACAAAAAGAGGGACTCTGGCACTAAAAAGACTTTTTATTGTTTTTTAATTGTCTTGTCCCTTTATATATAAAATATGTATTTTATAAATAAAAGGAGAAAAGATCAGAGGAATTGGCATTCATTTCATGGGTGTATATATATAATCTTAAGTAAAAATACTATATCTGGATATATATCGTTATCGGGATATAAAATTACCTATATTGGGATATAAATTTTTGTCCATATCCCACAGCACTAGTACAGCCTACTCCATAATGGAGGTTAATTAGCAAATGTAATGTGGTTCATTCTCAGAGTTGGACAAGGGGTAGGATTAGACATCTCAACAGTATTTATTTGGCAGAACACCCAAAGTACTTTATGTCAGCACAATAATTACTGTACCACGGGGCATGTCTATCAAGTGCATTTACATACTGCAGCAACAGACACACATACTGACACAGCACACTGCAGCAGGGCTGTCAATAAATATAAAACCAAAGTGTAAAAAAAATGCAGACATTTGATAATGAAAATTAATATTCAATTATGGAAAAGCAGCACTCACTGAATGCACTGCATGACGGACAGGAGTAACAAACACTATGTTTCCGTTTTAACAGAAAGGTCTCTGTACAGACCATAATGTTGTCAGACACTTAGGGCATATTCACACCTGCCTTGTTTGGTTTGAACCAAACCAAAAATATCACTGGTGCAGACCATTTGGACTGGTGTGAATACAAACCATTGAACTCTGGTGCGGACCAGACAGCCAGACCGAGACCCAGTCGGGGAGGTGGTCTCAGTTTGCTTCCAAATGAACCCTGGTGCAGTTTGCTTAATATCTGAAAGCGACTGCGCTTCTAAAAATTATATGCCTTTTTGACGCAACAGGCTCCCATTGCTGCGGGCATTATGTTGTGCCAAATGCCTCTGATGCTCCAAAAGTTCTGCAAACGTTTGCAACTGAAACAAATCAATATAAGCACGAGTGCAACACGCTGAATCTCCATAATCTCCATAGATTGTTTTCACTGCCCCCCCAACCGTTTTGTCCAACGTTTGAACGATCTTGCAATGGGAAAGGAACCGCACCAAACCAAAAAAGAAACATTGTATTTTGGTCTGCACCAAAGACAGAGCACCAAAGGATCCTGGTCTGAATATGCCCTTAGTATAACAATCTGAGCCTGTCAGTAGCAAAAACAAACTATTTAAGTGGACATACAGTGATGTTGTGCAAACACACAGAGGGATCATATTGCAGCCTGTTTGGTTTGGTTCGGTTTGTCTTCATAAGATATAATGTGCAAAAACAGATATGTGAACGGTTCGAACCCTGTGAACTTCATTTTGGTAAATTTTGACAGCCCTACACAACGTGTAAAACAACAACGTGTAAAATGTGGAAATAAAAGGTCAGTGTCCCATATCCAACCGCCTACTCCGGCTATTTAGTTATAATTGGCTTTAAATTAGGTTTAACACACAGAGATTCTCTTGAGTCTCCCACGATATTAAATCCTTCAACATTGCTCCGGCGTGTAGGTCTACAATAGATGCTGCTAGCTACATAAGCTGTGGAGCGTGCTAACACCTCATTCACACTTCATTCCCAGCAAAGCATATTATTTCTAATATACTAAAGTTTTTAAAGCTTTTATCATGATATTGATAGTATTGCCAGTGACAAAACCGGTATACCACCCACCCCTACCAGTGACAGCATTTCATGTTGCTTTTTTGAGTTTATACTGGGCATAAGTTTAGCTATTTTGGGACCTCACCATGTGGATGAACAAGGACAAGCCTGCATGTAAAACCAAAAGTCTGAACAAAGGCATCAAGACAAAGAACAAGGAATAGCTTCAAAATCCTGTCAGTCCTTGCAAATCACACCTGAGTATAAGATTTGATCTGAATCCAAATCCTGGTTTCTCAATGGACAAGACTCATCAGAACTAAAGGGAGTCCCCATGACACGGCCATGACATCAACCAAGAATATTAGAATCAACGCTTCCAGCTCCACCTCACCTTACCACTCCAAGTTGCTACAGGAGGTGTATTGTTTCTAGGGCTGGGCGATATGGCTGAAAACTCTATCACGATATAAGTGTTTTATATCGGTCAATGTCGATAATTATTGATATTTTTTATGACCTATTTAAAATAAGGACCAGAAGAAAAATACATTCAATTTAAACATTTTTATTTTTAAATTAAACTTCCTCTGATTATAATCCCCTCAGCTATCAAGGCAGAAAGGAAAGGAAATGTCAACACAATCATGGAAAACAATCAAATAATAAATGTAAAAAAGTGTAAAAATGTAAACAGAGAGAAACCTGAGAACTTTTTTCTGCAGGTTTAGTGCAGGAAGTTCACAAGCTGATTCACCTTCTGCTGAATAAAATGTTTTCAAATATGTGCAGTGTTTTGGAAACACAGCAGAAACTGAGGTGGACTTGACATCTGTAACATACAAACAAACATGATAGACAGTACAGTAAGATTGACTGAACTATAAAGCCAGCCTAGACATATGAACAACTTTAGTCACTCTTCTTACTCTAAACATACATGAACTATTCAATTCTATTTTTATTGCAAGTGTGTTTAAAAAAAAACAAAACATGTATAAGAGATGTTTATAACCTGGCTTCTCCACAGTGCTCAGTGAAGCATGTCTTTAGCTATATGATATGCCGCTGCCTCCGTTATGTCTTCGTGCCTTTTAGATGATTTGTCATCAGGCACTGAAGCAGATACCTCTGCATGGTGGTCAGCTGCTTGTGCGGTGGTGCTGCGGTTGCAGATGCTGTTGGACGTTGGCAAATACGGCTTCGCCCCAAAGAGTGAGCGCGGCTAAGGTGGTTAAACAAGTTTGTGGTATTACCGTTCTTGGTGGGGACGACAGTCTTGCATAAGTTACAGACCACATTGGTCTGACTACGGTCTGACTTATAAAATCCCAAAAACTGCCATACTGGCGAGCTGACTTTCCCTGTTTTATCGACAATTTCTTCGCTCGCTGCAGCGCTTTCTATTGCTCATCTCACTCCTTGCGGAGCATCAAACACAAGACAACGAGATGGCGCAACCGAACTTGATACTGTTACATGATTGGCGTGTTAGCGTGTCTCTCTCATTGATTAGCGATTACTCCCTACGTTGCTCGGTTACCTGAGAGTGAGTGCCTTTATTCATGCAACCAACCTCGCTTCGCAACTTCAGGTTTCTTCCGACGAAGAAAAAAAAAATTATTGAATGTTTTATCGAACTCATTTTTTATTTATATTGATGACGTGTCTATCGTGGTTTTACCGCCCAGCCCTAATTGTTTCCAATCAAAATGTTCATACTTTCATTAGCCAAGGCAACAGTCCTTTAACCCATTGGACGAGTAACAGACTGTTTGTGTTCATCAAACATATTTGGATCCTGAAACAGATTGGCTGTTTGTGTATCTGGTGATCTCACACTGCCTGCACACTCATTCTATCCTCCATCGCCTACAACACATATGTCAAACTTATTCCACAAAGGGCCGAGTGGTTGAAGGCTCTCTTTCCAACCAAGCAGCAGCACACCACTCATTTCATTAGCTCTCAGTCTTCAGACAGCTGATTGGTCAGACTGCTTGCTCTTGATTGGTTGGAGGAAAAACCTGCAGCCACATGGCCCTTTGTGGAATAGGTTTGACATGCCTAGCCTACAAGGACCAGCCTGTCATTAAACAGCTGATGAAGCAACACAATGCCCCATCTGAGCTCAAACAGGCACCGGATGCACTGATCAGAACAGACTGCACTATTCAGTCTTAAGGAGGACTGGAGATAAAACAGAGCATTTCAAACAGAGCGAAAATCGTTGCAGCAATGGGCAGCATGAGACAAAGTGTTTTTTGGAACATTAAGGCATGAAAACCTATTCTAGTAGATCCATCTAGTAAATGGATGAACCTAAAAATTAGCATAACATGGCCTCTTTAAGAAGTACTCTTCCCTGCTACTACAAATGGCAATAACATGAAGCAAAGCAAACAAAACCTTAATATTAGATCTTGAAATGTATCAATTATATCGGGAAGAAAATTCTGGTGATGACATCGGCAATACCTCAACAATAAAGGCCTTCCTCTCCGATTCACTCTCGATGGTCTTGATTGCAACATCTTTGCCTTTCCATTTGGCTTTGCAAACAACCCCAAACGCTCCTCTCCCCACCACCTGTGGTGGACAAGAAAAGGTACCACAATCATAGGCATACACTTCTGCACCTTGTCTTCTGAATGATCACGAAGAGCATTAATCAAGGACATGGACAGACCACAAAAACAAACTCCACCTACCTCCTCAACTTCAATATCCTCATAGTTGATTTCTTCAAATGGATATCCAGGAGGTGTTTCAAGTATATCGGCGGATGGTAACGTTAGAGACATTACTAGCCAACGTCAGCTAGTAACTTACTGAAAAGACAGCAAAATGCAGACAAAAAGCACATATATATTAACGTCTCATCACAGTTAAATTTGGCACAAGGATGTGCAGGCTTGCTTCAAGCAATCTAATATCATAAAGGCACAGCAGTATTGACGTGTTTACACAGGTACATGGCAAGTCATAGAGCTATATACAATAAATACGTTAGCTGCTTTGAAAGAATAGCAGCACGGTTAGATATACACTCTGTCGTAAGATGTCAAACAAAATATAACGCTTAACGTTAGCCTTGTCTCAGCTAGTATGATGCTGTCAACCAACTAGCTAACCGCGTAGCTTAACTAGCAGAGCGAACTCTAGCTGCCATGGAAAAACTCATTGAAATTTAAGGGTCGTCAAAGTTGGCTTTTAGGATACGTAAAGGCAAATTACATTCATAGAGCATCACTATAAAGCGGTGCTGACAACAATTTCATATTTATATAACGCAACCGCAAGTCAAAACAAGCTACTCAAGGCCTACAACGTATTAACTCGCCCGGTGGCGTTAGCAGGCTAGCCTGGTTGCTAACGCTAGCTTACAGGACTTATTAGCTTCAACAAACTAACCCTTCGCAGTTGCCTTGTCACCAGTGCCGGCTCTCTGGACATGGGGATTTTTTTCTACTATTCACGTACGGAAAACCGAGGAATAACGTCCATTTTTAAAAACAGCCTCTCTATATCCACTGGACAGCCAGACATAACTTTTTCACAACTCGTCTAGCTGGCTTGCTAGGAGTGTATTTTTATTCTTCGCAGGAGCATCTCCATCAGGAAGTGTGTGCGTACTGCAATTCTGTCCGCTGCTCGCTGAACTGGAGCACTCATTCCAACCTGGATGAAGGGAAAGCACTTTAATGTTGAAACTTTTTGAGGTGGATCTAATTTTAACTTACTTATAACTTGCTGGACATTTTAAAATCCGAGAGAGCATAATGTTCGTAATTTAAAATTTAGCTAGTAATTATTATAGTGGTCAACGGAATTATATTTCCCTCTGAAATGTAGAGGACTTTAAGTCTAAAGTAACTTTAAATGGAAATTCTCAAGTAAAGTACATGCACCTCAGAATTTAAGTAGCCTACACAACAAAAGTAAATCCAATTGTTTGACAAAACATTCTTAATTAATTAATATCAGTGACAGAGTCGGTTGGTTGGCTTGGCTCTGCTCCCCACGTTGGGTCCCCTCATATGACAGTGGAGCCTCTGGACAACTGACAGTTCTGACACATGAACTTCATTGACATTAATATAATGTAAGTGCTGCTCACATGTCGACACATCCATATCTAATATTATAATAGATTATGACAATGAAAGTGAACTTGATGCTTTGAATATGTTTCAAATATATATATGATTTTTTTTTTTTTTTTGGCCACTGTTCTGTTATATTCCATCTTTTTTACTTTGTCTTTGTACTAATTGGTACAGCTTCATTTTTGGTAATTGCCACTTTACTGGTCCTAACTCTCTCTTTGATTTTCCCATTTGGTTTTCCTTATGTGCTTGGGATTTTTTATTTTTGTAGCTTACGCTTACGCTGGCTCATCTTGAATTTTCACAGGTCTCAGTGTTCCTGTAAACATGTGATAAAGACTAATAAATTTGACTTATCACTTGACTTTGTGTGAAATACAACTTGTTGGTTTGGAGCACCTTTGCCAGGCTTTCTCTACAAGCTTTGAGTTCGGGGAAGATGAAGTTCTGCTGACCTTTGATTTGGCAATTTAGCCTCTCAAGCAAGACCCTTTGTGATCAGGCAAGTAAAACTTATGTAATGTCAAAATTACATTTGTGAGGAGGGATGTTATATAAACACAGCACTTGATGAATGCTAATTACATGCTCCACTCACAGGGAGTAATAAAGCAAGTTCCCAATGGAGGCTTTCCAAACCACTAGGCAAGCACAACTCATACTAATGAGCGTGAACTAATTTGTTGTGATATTGAACAGAGGGTTGTTAATAGCAGGAGCCATCCCTCTCCCCTGAAATAATTATTCTAATCGCTCATTTCAAAGGTGATTAAAATGCTCTCACCTGGAAGTTTTTCTGGGACTACCTGCATCGGCATATGGCTTCAGACCTGCGGTCAACAGGAAGTTGCATGTTTGTTTACTCTCTTGGCTGCCTAAGATCTTTGAAGAGTCAGACCCGATGACCTGCTCCCGCTGTAGACAGGTGACTTTAGCTGCTTGCAAAGGAGGCGTCCTTGCAGCCATGTGGCATCATCATGCAACAGTGTGATGGAAGTGATGATGCTGAGTAATATCCTGCAAAAGCAAAGTGACATTTCAGCTGGAAATGGAGTTTAATGTGATCTTTGAGGGGAGTTTTTCACTCACTGTTGATAACGACGCCTCCTCATCTGAAACTCTGCCTTGTGATGTATCCAAAAGTTCTGTCCTTGTCCTAATTCAGTTTGTCTCATATGTGAACAGATGATAAGTAGTTTTAAAGTCTCCTATGACCGCTGTGCAGATGTTATTCAATTATCCATGTCACTAAAGTGTGAAAATGTTGCAAAATGTGTGAGGTGATGGAAAGTCAGACACTGAGTCTTGACCAGCATGTGAAGTTTTTGATTTTATCCTTTTTAACATCACGATCTTAGGATTGTATCTCAGGGTTAGATGGAGATGATATTGATTATTTGTCACTGGGTTCACATCAAAATCAGAATCCATTGAAAGAGTCCTGTGACTACTTGTAGAGCTTTGCATGGTCTGCCAACTTCCCTCATTAAAGAGCTACTGCAGCTCTAAATCACCAGCAGATTTCTCAGGTCTTCCGATGCGAGTTTGTTGGTTGTTTCTTATGGAGGGCTTAGAAAAGACTGGCTCCTGGTCTTTGGAACTGTCTTTTTAGGACTTCAGGTCTGCAGATCTGTCTGTATTTTCTCTCAGTTGCTTAATATTTTATGGTGAAGCACAGATGCTGTAACTTACTGGTCACTTTAAATCCTTATACTGTTTTTTGCACACTGGGAATCAGTGTGTTATGTGCACTCATGACCACAGGGTGTTGCTGCTGTACTTCTAACAGTTGGCCTCTCCTTCAATCACAGTTCCCTCTTTTTCTCCTCTTATACCTGTAAGGCCAGTATAATTCATCTGTTTACCACTATACACAGAAATTTCTCACAATTAGAATGTGTTCATTTGTATTCTTATGTCAGCATCAGCATTCTCCTACATGCAAAATAATCTGTTTCCTCCGCTAAGTTGTGTGATTGATTATGGCTCATTCATGCAGCTGATGAACATTTGTCTTGTGTTTATGGCTTTTAAGTGCCACAAGCGCTGCAGGTTGGCATTATGGATATCTCTGTCCCCGATTAGACTTACATTGTTTAATTAGAGTGCAGGGGAAAAAGACCACTGTTTGCAAATATTCACCCAAATCATTTTCTTTAAGTGGAGCAACTCTCACCGCCGCACCCTTGACAAGTAAACACTGTAGACACTGGGGACCACTGCAAAGTCATTTTGCAAAATCATTTTAACTTTATCTAAATGCTCCGTTCACTTACGCTGAATTTATTTGACAGATGAAATACATCACTAGAAAAATAATACCGTAGGCTAATTAGTATTAGTCTGAGAAACTGTTTCTGCCGTGTGCACATGGCTGAATACCCAATAGAGTCACAGTGTGAATCAAAGAGCTACACCTGAAAGAGTGGCTTAAATCCTCTAGAAGCCTCTGTAAAGACTGTACCAATGGGACTATTATAGCCAAGGCATGTTCAGAGCCCAGGTAGAAATGAATGCATTATTTGCCTACTCTCTGTTCTCACTTCAAGAGCTGCTTTGAATCAGATTGCCACCCCAACCCCCTTTCCCTCCTGTTCAGCGGGTGACAAAGCAGCTCCAGCCCAGCACAGTCGGTGGTAGCTGTACCACCGAACAGGCTGACTGCTTGGCAACCAACTGAGTGACCTTTCCTCATTGTTCCGCCAAGGCTCACATCAGCCTTGATAAGTGGCTGAAAGGGGAGAGTGCGGGGCCCACTCTGCCTTCACACGCAGACATCCCCTTCCATCTGATCCCCCCATCCACCTGCCCCAATGCCTGGTGATGAACCTTCCCTTGTTTCTCGCGTAGGATAATTTATCCACTCAGGCTTATCTAAAGGGAGTGGCTGACCTTTTCATCTTGAACAGTAATGCTACCTTTTGGATGATTTTTAGAGCATGAGATGGTGTGCAGGACCAGACATCTGCCTGGTGGATTATCCGATGACAAGCTTAGTGTTTAATATTTTTAGCTCATATTTAATGAGCTAAAAATATTGCTCTCAGCTGCCCTCCACTTTCATTACTGTCTAATATGGAATGTACTTTTATTGAAAAAAGTTAAAATGTCTTGAGGCAAATTACACAAATTTTTGATGTCACAGGTCTTGAAGTAATACTTCATGTTTCTCTGTAAATGTTGCATTGTGCTGAAGCTGTTAAGCACAGGTTGAGGCTGAATTTATCCTCCGAAGAGATTATGGAGATGTTCATATATATATATATATATATATATATATATATATATATATATATATATATATATATATATATATATATATATATATATATATATATATATATATATATATATATATATATATTCATGTTTGCTGTTTGAGTTGAAGTGCTATTTTCTGAAAATTTGAATTAATTGTTGATAGTATGATGTTACATAGTCTTTCCTCTTTTTAAACATAGGTGTGCTATAATGCTAATATATATATATATACACACACACACACACACACACACACACACACACACACACACACACACACACACATATATATAAAGAGTAAAGACTATGTAACATCATACTATCAACAATTAATTCAAATTTTCAGAAAATAGCACTTCAACGCAAACAGCAAACATGAATTATACAAAGACTTGTAATTTATTTTTACAAATTGTAAGAAGATAAAAAACAGCTTGCACATATTTCTGTTAAGAAATACTTTGATCTGAAAAAATGTTTTTCTATGCCTCCTAACCCTAACGCTTACTTATCCCAGTCCCTGGCACCACTGAAACCAAGAATAGGTGCGCCTGTCCATGATGGATCTCTGGGCTGCGCCGAGTTGCAGTTCCACATCTGAATCCTTCAGACGTAGTGTCCTGCCCTCAGGGTTGTCCCACATGATGAACTGCACAGGCTTAATCGGACGTGGGGCATCACAGTATCAGTGTGGACATGCAGACTGAACTGTCTCCATGCTTCCCTTGATATGTAGTCATTACAGGTTGCCCATTTACATTATTATGTTGCCTGTTTCAGTTTCTTGTGCATATGGGTGCAGATGTTTTGCTGCTGTTCCTGCCACCCTGTGCACACCTCTGTATGTGTGTTTGAAGGTATGTGGTTATTTGGCTGCTGTTTGTTTTTGTTTTTTTTTCCAGTGAGCTCATTTATTTATTTATTTATTTTCTGTGTGTGTTTTGTTGCCTGTTGCTTGTATAGGTATAGTTTTATTGTGTTGGACTTTCATGCAGGAGATCTTACATCCTTTCACAGACCTGCATTAAACATTCTCTTTTTTCACTAATCAAAACCAAGATCTTTCCCTCACCTTGACCTATAGTTTTGGAGTTGCCTTTTGTTTTCTGTTAACTACCTTTGTCTTCCCAGTCAAAATTGGCTGTTCCATTCTAGCTGATTATAAATCAGTGAATATATATTTATATTATCACCTAATGTTGTGTCATCTTTTTATCACTCAAATTCTTGTGAACAATACCAATTTTGAACTTTCATTTGCGATTTATGGCCTGACATTGACCCGTCACGCTCAATCACCCACCCATGCCAATTTATGGTCAATGAGCATTATATCGTATATATATGAGATTAGATTAGACATACTGTGCTATTTTTCACAGATTACCCAGTTTCAATGTATAAAGAGGACTTTTGTTTTGGAACCATTGCAAATGATTAGATAGTGACACAAAATACCATGTTCCCGATCAAATCGTATGGTTTGAAGTGGAGAACAAAAGCATATGAACAAAATCAAGACCAAGCAAAAAACAGATCTTATTCTCTGTTTCTCTGGGTCTTTTTGAAAAAGTGAAAAAAAAAATAAATAAATAAAAAAAAATCTTTACAATCTATCACGTCACATGTTTCATCCTCATCTTCTGACACCTCTTTTTCAAAAGCATCTTCAGTGACATTTTCCTCCCCTCTTCCCTCCTCATCAGTGTCATGGTCAAAGACATAATCCGAAGCTTCAGCCATTGTGCTGCCACAGAAATGAATTTTGAGGCAGGCTTCAAAAAGCTTTACATACAAGATCTGCAAGAAAGTTTAGCAAACAATGTTACAAACAGGTGAGGTTCCGGCAGGAGAACGATCAGACTGAGGATAGGTTTGGGATTTTAGACACACGTGCACACACACATGCGCACATACACACAGTACACACACATGTATGCACTCTTTCATGACACACACACGCGCGCGCACACACACACACACACACACACACACACACACAAACCTCTATTTTATACACTAATTGTAATCTTACCCATTACAAGTACATAATTTCAATAAAATATCAAAAATTGAAAAAAAAAAAAAAATCTCAAAATTCATTTTGTGTGTTCAGATGCCATGTGTGAACAAAGTCAAGGAACCTTATGACAAACAGATGAAATTAACTACTTAATTTAGAGAGAGAAATGGTCATTGTCAAGACAATAGGAGGGTTAAGAATATTGCTAAAACCACAAACCTTTCCAAACATACAGTTTCCCTGTACAGATATTGCAGAGAGAGAGAATTTTGAAGACTCTGGCTCTGGGCATAAAAAATGTTGTTAGTGAACTCATTCAAGGGTTCTTCCTATATCAACAGGGCAATGGGGCTTGTTCAAACCCAACACAACCCTGATTAACTCTGGCATTTTGCTTTGAGTATTTTCCCCAGACACTCAAACTACGTTCAGTTTAGCAGGTGAAAAATCAAAAACAGTTGTCAGGAAATCTTGAACCACAACAATTATATTAGCTTTTCTAGCCAAACATTCTCACTCTGTTAGTGACTCTCCACAGGGTCTTTAATGCAATGCTCTCTCCACCCAGGCTGCTATCTAACAAACATGGTAGATTGCTAACAGAGGGTTTTGAATATCAAAAACAATACTTAGTTCGAATGTCAAGGATTCAGCTTTATATGTCTGAAGCTGAAAAAAAAAGAATGTGACCACATTGAGCATAAACAGTATCAGCCAATTCTTCCTTGAAAGGCTTTGTTTGTTTTTCTTTATATATTTTTGCATTTAGCTCCAGTATATGTTTTCCAAGGGAATCAATCATATTTAAACAAATTGCAAAACTGTTGGATAGTATCAAGAGTTGTAGATTAGTTCTCCAAAGAGCTCCCATGGGATCCATCTCAGTAAACACTACATTTCATCTGGAGCCACCAGCTTGACAGGCCTGTCTGCGGATTTGTTTTGGCTTTGGAGTATATGATTATGGAAACAAATGACTGCTACACAGTGGTTCAAAGCTGAAGCGGTTTTACACTCATTTAAAAGCTTGGTGTTTTTATTGGAAACATAAGAGGTTATCGCAGGGCTCATATAGCCTGTGACATCATCCCAGAGAATGTCTGGTAGCCCAGTCTTGAAATGAAGTTACGACTGCTCCCACAGAGTTCCTGATAAAGACTCATTTATCAAACCTATTTTACCTGGCTGTGTCCTTGACAGTGTATCCAAATGGGCATGTTGAAAGATAAGATTTTTTTTTCTGGTTTGCAGACTTTACACACACAGTTGCTTTCCACATCAGAGTCAAGTTAATACAATCAGTTATTCCTGGCATCTTCTCCATTGGTACTCTGACCGCTCACCCAGTCAAGAGTCTGCAGCTGTGATAAAGACAGAGCCCTTTGCCAAAAAAGCGGCCAGTGCAGCAACACATCAATATTGAGCATCAAAACGCCTTGAGGAGTGGGATAAGGTAATGTCCGTACCCTTGAGCAGGCGGACAGTATCAAGGTGAGAACACAGAGGAGCAGAGTGTGGCAGTCTCCAGAGGGGGGGTCAGACAGGGATCAAGGGCGTTCTTGTTACTTGTGATTATTCCTCCTAGTGTCTGCAGGACAGCTTTTGGAGGTGATAAGAAACAGCGAGACGGAGTGGACGGAGTTTCAGAGCTGCTCCTTCTCAACTCGGAAGCCCCATAAGAAATCAGGACAGTGTGAGGAACTAATTTCTTTTCAGTGCCATTGGGTCAGGTGTTCAACCTTCCAGGGATTTAGGGAGATTATGGCCGCCCCTCAGCAGCTTCTCTCTGCCTGACCACAGACTTTCACTGCAGAACCTGTGAAACACCAGGTGGTGTTCATGTGACAAATATGGAGGAGAAAATCCATGATGCATTTGACTCTGATTCATTTCTGCACAGACACTGTTGGGTAACTGGCTGTTGGAGCATTTTCAAGGCTTGGACCAACATGAAACTCTCCTGACTGAATCAGGAGAGTGTAAATCAGTACAAAAGATGAACAGTGTCTGGTTCTTTGTACCCACAAGACTGCGTACATAAAAACGCAAGTAGAGAAGTCATTACCTTTTTGGTAAAAGAAAAATCCAAAATCCAATCTTTAACATCTGGTGGAAGCTTAAGATTACGCTTTGTAGAAATCTGATAATGCAAAGCAGTTAGCTCTCTTTTCTGGTTCAGTTCACCAGTGTCAATTGCGTTTTGGCATTGTTATTTGTTCATAATTGCAGTATTTAAAATTTGCTACAGCTCTGATTTGCACCTCTGACTGGCTTTTTTACTCAGCAAAAGTGGATAAGGCTGATTTCCTAGGAGGTGACAAATAACTGATGGGGATAAAGTGTTTAAGAGACTCCTGCAGTTCATGTTAATGACCATTGGAGATATCATATTAAGAAACTTATTTTCCCACATGTTGAAGTGGAACCAACAGCTCCACTTCACAACTCTACTGGCTCAACTTAACATGTATTCTTGACAAAACGTACTTCATTATAATTTGTAAAACAATAGTTTAATAGAGCATTTATATATATGTATAAACATCAATTTGAGGAGTATTGGCAGCATGCTGCAAGCCAATTTACAACCTCTTGACAACAATCTGGACAAACTACAATGCCGGATTAGCTCTCACAGGGACATGGACTGTTGCATGTTCTGATTTACAGAGATCTGGTTGAGCCTGCACACCTGACAGGACTATACAGCTGGACAGCTTTTCTGTGCACTGTATGGACCATTCCATGGGGACTACTGGCAAGGCAAATGGAGATGGTGTATGCTTCTATCTCACTTCTAAACCCTGGATTAACAGTGACATTCAGCTGAGACTGAGGCAGTGCATGCTTGCTATGAGACTGGTAGACAAAGAGTGCTACAGTACATGAAACGTTGGTAGGACTCACAGAGAGCTATCAAAGCCACAAAGACAAACAAGAAAGTGAAGTGACTACAGTGGCTGTAACTCATGGCACATGTGGAAGGAACTGCAGGCAATTACAAATCTAAAACCAACTTGGCTACAAACACCCCTGCCTCTCTCCCAGATGAACCGAACAGTTTTTATTCCTGCTTCAAAAGCACGCATCTTGGATCCAGTGAAACAGCACAGTGCCCAAAAGTCGATGCAGTCGATCGACAGGTGACAGAGGCTTTTAAAAGACTTTAAAAAGGTTCAAGGCTGGCAAAGCTGACTCAGGTGGCGTACCCTCCTCTATCCTTAAGTCTTGCTACACTTTGCTATCTCAGGTTTCCACAGATGACTTTAACCTGTCCCTGTTGTTGCGTGTGGTTTTGTATATGTTTTAAAAACTGACAATGTGTCTGTACCTTTGAAAACACCTTTCACTTACCTCAATGACTATTATCCTGTTGCTTTGACCGCTGTTATAACAACATGCCTGGAAAGACTGGTGAAGTCATTTATTAAATGTAACATTCCTGCTACCCATGATCCATTGCAGTTTGCCTACTGGTCCAATAGATCTGTAGATTATCTAACTTGCTCTGCATAATGTTTTAGTTCACCCTGAAATGAAAAATACTTATTTGAGAATGTTTGTTGATTATAGCTTATACCATCCAAACTGGAGTTAAAACTCGGGGGCCTTGGCAACTCCATCTGCAGCTGGCTATTTGATTTTTTGACGAGCAGGTCCCACACTTTGAGAGTAGGTAATACATACTCATCTACGATAACTCTTAGAACTGGCATGCCACAAAGATATACACTCGACTCTGCTGTGAAATAGGACAACAGTAGTGTTAAAAAATCAGCTGATGACACCACCGACTGGACTGATAAGAGACAGTGATTAGGGAGCCTGCTGGAGAGAAGTGGTGTCATGACAACAATCTCTCTCTTAATGCCAATAAGAAAAAAAGAAATGATTGTTGACTTCGGGAAGGCCGGAGGGATTCTGTCAAAATGGTTGGCAGTTTTAAATTTGGGCACAGACATCACACACTTACACGGTCCCCCAGCACCAAGAGCACCCTTAAGAAGCAGAAGCCGTATTTCCTGAGGCACCTCTAGAGCTCTAGTTGTTACGATCCTGGCTTCTTGTCTCTCCCTGTGTGTCTCCTCTCCCTTATCCCTGTGTGTGTGTCTGTCTGTCTACCCCTGGATCCGTGGCTGGGCAGCCCCTCACCTGCTGCCAGCTCCTCCCACTGCTACTCACCTGCAGTCACTCTCCCTCATCAGGGAGAGTATTTAAGACGTGGACTTCCAGCTCCTCGTCGCCGGATTATTCCATTGAGCTCCTCGTCTTTGTTGGTAGTATGGTTCGTAAGTACATGTCTTTAGTCTCTCTCTCTAGATCAGAATTACGTTTGTTTGTTGTCCACATTTTCTCCAGTCTCTAAGTGAGCTGTGTTTTTCTTTGTTTCAGTGCCTGCCTGCCGCTTCCACGCGTGCCTCGTGTCATACCCGCTTCGTCGGTGCTCCTTTTGTTTTCCACTCCTTTTGAGTGCGTCTTTGGTTTGGTATTATCCGCTCGTTGAGCGTGTTTTCTGTTTCCCTTTTTATTAATAAATTTGTTTTGTTTTCACACAACCTCTGTATTTGGGTCTGCATCTCTGGGTCCTATTACATAGGCTATACAGCCCCTTAACACTAGTATTTGGAGCTGAAGCTCTTGTTAACTTTTATTAATGTACCATCGAGCCTGTGTTGGCAGACTGCAGCCTGACTGGACAGCACAGTAAAAAACTCAGAAGGACTATAAGACAGTAAAATCGTTGGCATGGAGTTACCACAGCTTCAGAACATTTCCAACTCTCACTCCAAAAAGAAAGCCCATAACATCATTAACAACGCCAGCCATCCTGCTCATGGTCTGTTCTACTCCTTCCATCTAAAAAAAATGTAACCAGACCATCAAATCTCACTCTACCATCACAGTTTATTCTGCAGATGATGAGCTGATGTCCTCACATACACTGATCACTCTTTATAGTTTGTATGCAGTGTTACATGTGAGTGGGTGTATGTGTGTGGGATGCAAGTCTTTCTGTTATGTGGGCTGTAAATATTGGGAATTTGGATGGTATGTATTTATTTATGTACACTAAGGTTGAGACAGCCAGGGCACAAGCATTTCACTGTACTTGTACATGTGACAATAAACTTGAATTTAAAGTCAGGTGGTTACGGAAATGCTCAAAGCATGGAAAAATGACGTTTGTCACATTTCAACAGGTGGAAATGAGCAGAGGGAATGACTTTTGCATTTTGCTTTTTTCAAATGATACTACAGTCCAACAATAAACATCAGTTCACATAACTGACATAATGAGATTTTCAGGCCTTTGAGTCGACAAATAAATTCATAAATTACTAATAAAGCAAAAGCCATTTTCACCTACAAGTGAAATCAAAGACTAATGCAATAATTCACTCTTGGCATTTTAGTCAGCTTTTCAGCTGACTTAGACAAATTAGAATTGAACAACCACTCAAATGTTTAATCATCTATGATCAAGAATATTTCAGGAAGAAGAACATGGAATAAAAATGATGATATTGTGGGTTTTGCTGTATCCGTGTTTGTTACGCAGGCTGCGCCACTGGCGCAGTAGTATTTTCAAGTGGTGCAGGCAGGCGCACGGCACACTTGGTATTTTGGTAAACCGAGGCGTACAGAGGTGCGCCAGGATGGGCGTTGCGGTGCAGTAGGGGGGAGGTGTCAGCACAATGAGCCGGCGCATTTGGATTTTCGACCATTTTGGTCTGCGCCAGCGGTGTAAAAGTGCGCTGAGATCGCCACCTGAGACCTGATCAACTCTGTGCGCCAGCGGCGCAAGTGGATTTTCGTAAACCGGCGGAGTCGTGCGCTCATGTCACCAACACCTCACAGTCAGGTTTGCACAGTGTCTGACATTTCACTGTGATCTATTATTAGCAACAGCCGCGATTCAATGCAACTATCTGAGTCAGCACATACAGTCAGACCTAAATTTATATATTTTGATCCAACTCTCATCTGACCACATCGCAAGCGCGTTCGGCACGCGTAATGGTCACTCAACCTGACCGAATGTACACAGGTGAAACAGGGATGCGAACTAATCGGTTAACGTCGCTGTGCCAACCAGAAACAGCCGTGACATCCTACAGAGCATATATACTGCATCTATCTCAGAACACTCGAGAGACAGGGAGAGACAGAGACATGGAAAAACTGTAAGTGATGATCGTTGTCCGCTATTACCCACGTTATTTCATTCCAAATACAAATGTTATCGTTGTAATGCTTAACGTTATCTACAAAGATGGAGTACATCATTGCTTTGAGGAGGATGAAGAGGAGGCCGAGGATTTACCATCTAAGGACCTCATATTTAGACATCAGAATCAGAGTCAGAAATCTTTTATTTATTCCCGAGGGGAAATTGTTTTTGTTGCAGTGCTCCTTACAAGAATAGAATTAGAATAAAATTAGAAAAGAAAGAAGAGAGAGAGAACTATATATATAAAAATCAAATATAAAAACAAAATATTTAAATTGAGAATATATATATATATATATATATATATATATATATATATATATATATATATATATATATATATATATATATATATATATATATAAACAAAATATACCACAAAATATAGAACAGAATATAAAACAATATATATATACTGAGAAAAAATAAACAGTATATACAAACGGGTGTGCAAAGTAATACAAACGGATGTCAGGAGACATGAGTGACGTCAGTCTCCTCCTGGGAGAAGTTTGGGCGTCGGACACTTTCCTGCCCGGGCTCCATCATCCTCGAAACTTGCCATGCGCCTCGCCAGCGGTGTTTTTAAAGTAAAATACCAAAGTCTGCGCCGCCACGCCCTATCGGCGCAGCGGACCTGACTTTGTGCCATGCCTGGGCCGTGCCAGCGGCGGAATCGAAAATAGAGCCCTTTATGTTCAAATCAACCACTCAGACTGTCTCGCTCCTCTTATGCTTTTTTCTTTCTTGAGAATCATTTTTCTGAAACAATGTCTTATTACAATAATTTTGCACTGTAATAAGACTGAGAACAATGCATTTACATTTATATTAATACTAAACACTTTATGTGGGTTAGTTCACTCAACTTCGTAGATAACAATTACCATCTAATTTGCTGACGTGAATTCAAATGAAATGTGGGGCTACTGCACAGACGTCAGAGTTGGCTGGAGTGTTTCCAGAGCTCTGCGGCCCAGCGTATATCTCCACATGGCTCCTTTGCAACAGAGGAGACTTGTGGCAGCTGCTTAGTTTGCCCCTACCTTGGCATGGCTGATGAACTGTGACAGCTGATGTCTGAACAACCAGTCAAAGAAACTGCCTGTAATGAGGAGTCTGCTGCTTGAGAGACAGATGCCATCATATTTCAGATAAAGTTATTCCCCAGCACTAGTGGGGCCGCACTGGCTCTGGCAGGCTCAATGTGCCGGTGGCTGTCACGTGGTAAGTTCTGAGATCACTGTCTGTTTATGTGGGGGAGAAGCAAATATCTTGGCCCTACCTGCGCACGTCAAAATGTGGCTCTACATATATAGCTTTATAGAAAATGCAGAATCTGGCCTTCAATCTGGCTTTGGCCAGCTGCCTGACGATGAACCAGGCCAAAACGGGATTCAAAGCCAGACTGCTGATTTAGACAACAATAGGAATCAGTCTTGGCTGGAGCTATACGTGCAGTCCTAATTGAAAAGCTACATTTCCCACTGGTGTAAAGGTGACTCAGCTATGTTAAAAGTAGTATGACTAATGTCTTAAATTAGCACATCATTAATGCGCACATCCATCTGTTTAAAACTCACAAAAACAACTTCACTGTGGTTGGAGATGCTCTCCATTCTCCTGCTAGGTTTGCATTTTCAAGCACTGAAATTTCAGCATACGCAGATATACAAATATACAAATATACAAATCCAAGTTTTGTAATGGCTGATTCAAACACCATGCTTCTGAACAACATTCCACACAGACCTGTCACTAGTGCAGATGTTAGGATTTGCAGAAAGATACAGTTTAAAGGAGCATAGTGGTGTTTTAGCTCCTTACTCCAGTTATTTAGTACTTCCACTCGGGAACAGAGAAACAGATTGGAACAAAAACAGCAGATGCAGCAGAGGCTGAGTTATCCTTCAGGGACTTCAGGGTCAAGGTCCACAAACCCTGTATACACCTTGCATATTACAATTCAGCAGCGCCTTTTGTTAGACCCTTCATGGTAAACATCCATATAATTCAGACTTCATGCCCTCGGACACTCTAATGTTTTGAGAATTAAGTTGCAATAAATTATTAGTTTATTTCAGTAGCGTGAGAGCAGTCTGTCACTTACATGTCGAACAAGAGTTTTGGTTCCCCGGCAAGCACCTTATAGTCAGAAATTTTAGGATACTGAAATCAAATGATACCAGTGACAATGTATGAGTCACATAACCAGATGTGCTATGAAGCAGCTGTAGAGTACAGCTAATGGCATCACACAAGGATGACTCTGGAGTTGATATGAAAAGTAAGTGGTCAACTGTTGTAGCAGTGTGCAGTGCATTGAACAAATGCAAGTGCTCCGCTGCTGTCTTGCTAACTAAGTCCACTCTAACAGACATTCTGTTGTAGACTCGTATCGTCAAGTGATGGGGACACAGAGGTGAAACAGCTTTGAGACAAACACTAGATTGGCAGCGACATATAATGTGTACAATGTAAGTGAATAGTCAGGGAATGGTAAAGCATGCAAATGTATTCTCATTGTGCAATTGAATGCAATTTAATAACAGGAAGTGTGTATGACACATTGTTCTCAAAACATAACATCCATCTTCTTGGGACAGAGTGGAGAATATTATGATTTGACATGAAAAATAATCTAATAAATTGTGACTCTTTTTCTCAGAATTCTTTTCCTGACAGCAGTGGTGGATAGTAACTGAGTACATTTACTCAAGTCCTGTATTTACATACAATTTTGAGGCATTTGTACTCTCAGTATTTTCATTTTATGCTACTTCTACCCCACCAAATTTCAGAGGGAAATATTGTTGTTTTCACTGCACTAATTTTTTTGACAGCTGTCCTTGTTACTTTTCAAATGAGGTTTCTAATGTTTGGCTTTACCCATTATGACAAAGCAGGATGGGATCCCTTTTCATGTTTCATATGTCTATGAGTTGTTCCACTGAAGAGACATTTCCTCTCTAAATTCTGCAGACGGAATTTTCATTTTCAGAGGACCAAAGAGGTAAAATGATTCAATATTTCAAGATAAAGAGAAAAAGAAAAGAAAAGATGATCTAGTTTTCCCACTTTAGCTTCTTTTAGTACATTTTGCTTCAGTATTCAAGTGCACTTTGAGTGCAGGGCTTACTTTTAATGGGGTATTTCTTGTTGATTTTGTAGTTTTACAGAAATAAAGGATCTGAGTACTTCCTCCTCCACAACAGCGGCCCAATACTCTGCCATATTGCAGCCGTCTGGCAAGCAATACAGAAGCATCTGCTGCCATAGCACCAAACCACATACCCCTCAATTCATTGTCTGCACACTACAACTTGTGTGTCACACAACCCTGTGCTGTAGCATAATAAATGAATGAACCTGCACATCATACCACAAACATCACACGCAAGTCTCTCCTGCTCATCAAAAAAAGCACAAAATGTTCAACAATGCACAGAGCAAACCAGCCCTCTCAGGTCATCCAGCGAGGGTCAATTTAGGATCAGGTGAAGCAGCTGTTAGTCTTTATATTGCTGATCACTGGATCGTGAGTATGGGGGATGTGCTCAGACTCATCTTTTTTTCTGTTACCTCTCAATGAATGAAACAATTTGACTTTAAGCACTGAGTTGTTTGTTTGTTTGTTTGTTTGTTTGTGTGTGTGTGTGTGTGTGTGTGTGTGTGTGTGTGTGTGTGTGTGTGTGTGTGTGTGTGTGCGTGTCACTGTGTGCTTGTTATAGAACAGTTGTGAATGGCTCTACAGTACTTCCCCTACATCTCTTTCTGCTTTTAAATTTTCACATAAAGCAAATTGTTGTTGTCCCCTGTGCATGACATGCGCTTAATAGTCTGGAGAATAAATAATGTACCACGGACTTGTTTAACCTTTGCTCCACTGCTGCCCCTCTAGTGACAGTCAAATAGCCTAATCTGTACAGTTCAACTGCATGCTTCTGCATGTTTTTCCTCCATTGTAAGGAGTCAAAGGTAATGTCCATACTTTCAATGTCATCAGTTAAATGTTGTGTACGTATATGTGATGGGAGTCATCTCTTCTCGTGTAGCAGTGAGCTGAAACGTTGGGTCAGGTCCACTTAGAGGCAAATTTGTAGTGACGTTTGAAATTAATAAAGGAAATTGAGATTCATTTATACATGCCGGCCTCAGCAGGCACATCAGCAAAACTGTCAAGCAGAGGTCACATATATCCAAGCTTCCTATGGAGGAGGCCCTAAGCCAAGTAGAAAATTGCTTATTTTCCAGTTCCAACAGGATGTACTATTCTCTATGGCCAGCAGCAAACATCTATTCCTATGTAAAAGCAATAGATCAGCGCTTTTAACAGAGCTTGTCAGGGATCGCTTCTTTGGAGTTTAGTGAAAGAGCTGACATGCTACAGCCAAACATAGAAATGTCGTTCTGATAGTGCTCAGGACATCAATCAATCAATGCAAGCTACAAAATGTGTTGTTTTTCATAGAAATCCACTGCTGGAGTGTAATAAATTACATTTATTTCAATCTTTTCTTGTCCTCATGTCAGGCCCGAACTCAAAACAGGACTCAGGAGCAGAGAATGACAGTGAGCAGACTTTTATTGAGTCAAGACAACCTCAATGCAGAGCAAACAAAGGGGCTATGAAACCTGATCTATGAAAATACTCAACTACTCTAGAGAAAACAAAAAACACTCCAAAGGAGGAAAATATCTCAATCACGGATCTATAAAAATTATCAAAATCAAAATCACTCACAGGGAGGAAAATCAAAAGGCTACAAAACTTTAAACTAAAGTCTCTCCGAATGGAGAAAGAGCTAACAAAGAAACAGAAAGAACAGGACAGAAACAAAAATCTCTCCTAAAAGATGGAGGCTAGACTCACTACAACTATGAACTATATGAACTGAAAATCACTCCAAAGGGAGGCAAACCAAGAAAGCAAATTACTCAAAAGACTATAAATGCTAAACTAAACTACAGAAGTTACAACAAAAAATCACTCTGACGAGGAAACAAGACTTACAAATACAGACTGTGGCTGTGAGCTATGATGCAGGCTTTGGTGATCGGACATAAGACGAAACACTTCGGCACAGGACAAAGGGAGACGCAGACTATTTAAACACATGAGGGTAATGGGGAACAGGTGGACACAATCAGGAATCAGGGATGACGAACAGGTGACACAAGAGGAAGGGCAAGTGATCTGAAACGAGAGGAGAGTTAGACTTTCAAAATAAAACAGGAAATGACAAGACAATAACCCAAGACAGGACGACCTCACCGCAGTGTGACAGTACCCCCCCCCTAAGGGCCGACTCCTGACGGCCCAGGAAGTTCAGGATGGTCCCTGACAAAGTCGTCTATGAGGGACCGGTCCAGTATGAAGCGGGACGGGACCCACTGACGCTCCTCTGGGCCATAACCCTCCCAGTCAACCAGGTACTGCTTGCCCCGACCCCGGGTGCGCACTGCCAGCAACCTCTTGACCTTGTAGACAGGACCCCCGTCTATAACTTCCGGAGGAGGAGGGGGCGGGGGGGCCGGGACCATGGAACTGTCCTTGACTGGTTTGACCTGGCTTACGTGGAACGTGGGGTGGACACGGAGAGACCGGGGCAGACGCAGGCGAACTGCTGCAGGACCAATAACCTTAGTGATGGGGAATGGCCCCACGAAGCGTGGTGCCAATTTCCTCGAGGTGGTTCGGAGGTGAAGGTTCTTGGCTGAGAGCCACACTCTCTAGCCTGGCTGGTATGCAGGAGCGGGCCGTCTTCTCCGGTCCGCGGCCTTTTTGACCCGGTCTCCCTGGCGGATAAGGAGCTGCCGGGCGGCCGCCCAGATTCGTCGGCAACGGCGGATCATGGCATGGGCGGAGGGCACCGACACTTCAGGTTCCTGGTCCGCGAAGACAGGAGGCTCGTAACCATACGCACATTTGAAGGGTGAAAAACCTGTGGCTGAGGTGGGCAGGGAGTTGTGGGCATACTCGACCCAGACCAGGTGTTTGCTCCATGTTGAGGGGTTCTGGGACACCAAACATCGGAGGCCGGTTTCCAACTGCTGGTTGATGCGTTCGGTCTGGCCGTTGGCCTCCGGGTGATAGCCTGAGGTGAGACTAGCCGTGGCCCCGATGAGACGACAAAACTCCTTCCAGAAACGTGACACAAACTGGGGCCCCCGGTCAGAAACAATGTCCCTAGGAAATCCGTGGACTCTGAAGACATGGTTAATCATAATCTCAGCCGTTTCTTTGGCTGTGGGCAATTTGGGCAAGGCTATGAATCTAGTCATTTTGGAAAATCTGTCTACCACCGTAAGAACCGTGGTGTTACCTTGGGAGACCGGGAGCCCCGTGACGAAGTCCATGGAGATTTCGGCCCATGGTCTGGAGGGGATGGGCAGCGGCTGAAGAAGTCCCATACGTGGCCTGGAGGACGTCTTATTCCTGGCACAGACCGAACAAGCCTCGACGTACTCCCGGACCTCCCGTTCCATGGATGACCACCAGAACCTCCGGGAGATGGCATACATGGTGCGCCGTACCCCCGGATGACAGGAAAGCAGCGAGGTGTGAGCCCAGTGGATCACCTGTGGGCGCAGCTCAGCCGGGACAAACAATCGATTCTCGGGACACCCACTAGGTGGCAGGCTCTCACCGTTTGCATGCTTAACCTCATTTTCTATCTGCCAAGTCACCGCTCCAACCACACAGGTCCGTGGAAGGATTGGCTCTGGTTCTTTGGCAACAGGCTCGGGGTCGTAGATTCGTGACAGGGCATCGGGCTTGACATTCTGGGACCCCGGCCTGTAAGAAAGAGAGAAGGAGAAGCGGTTAAAAAAGAGTCCCCACCTGGCCTGGCGAGAATTCAGTCTCTTGGCTTTACGTATGTATTCCAAGTTCTTATGGTCGGTCCAGACAATAAACGGATGTTCCGCCCCCTCAAGCCAGTGTCTCCACTCTTCCAAGGCCAGCTTGACCGCCAGCAGCTCCCGGTCGCCGACGTCATAGTTCCGCTCCGCCCTGGACAGGCGCCGCGAAAAGAAGGCGCAGGGATGCACCTTCCCGTCCTGTTCCGACCGCTGGGACAGGACTGCCCCAACCCCTTCATTGGAGGCGTCCACCTCGACCACAAACTGCCGCAGAGGATCAGGCATCGTGAGAATGGGAGCCGTGGTGAAGCGGGTCTTGAGGTGCTGAAAGGCTGCCTCTGCCTCCGGAGTCCAGAGGAATGGCTGCTTCGTGGAGGTGAGTGCATGGAGCGGAGCCGCTATAGCACTGAAGTGTCTGATAAACCGCCTGTAAAAGTTAGCAAAGCCGAGGAACTGCTGGACTTTTTTGCGGCTATCAGGCGTGGGCCACTTGGCCACAGCGCTCACTTTAGCCGGATCCATCTGCACCCTTCCAGGGGCTACAATGAAGCCCAGGAAGGAGACGGTGTCGGCATGAAACTCACTTTTTTCTGCTTTCACATAGAGCTTATTCTCCAACAACCGTTGGAGGACCTGGGATACATGGTTTCTGTGAGTTTCAAGATCTGGTGAGTAAATGAGAATGTCATCCAAATACACATACACAAACCGGTCTAAAAAATCCCGGAGCACATCATTAATCATAGTCTGGAATACAGCTGGGGCATTAGTGAGACCGAAAGGCATGACCAAGTACTCGTAGTGGCCGCTAGGAGTATTAAATCCTGTTTTCCATTCATCCCCCTCTCTGATCCTGATTAAATGATAGGCATTGCGTAAATCTAGCTTGGTAAATACCTTAGCCTGCTGCAGCTGGTCGAAAACAGACGTCATCAGGGGCAGGGGATAGCGATTTTTGACGGTGATGGCGTTTAGGGGGCTGTAGTCGATGCAGGGCCTGAGAGATCCGTCCTTTTTCCCTACAAAAAAGAATCCGGCCCCAGCTGCTGACGAGGAAGGACGAATAAGCCCCGCCCTCAATGATGACTCTATGTAATCTTTCATGGCTGCTTTCTCTGGCCCGGAGATGGAGTACAACCGGCCCTTGGGTATGGGGGAGCCAGGAATCAAGTCTATGGCGCAGTCGTAGGGCCGGTGTGGGGGAAGTGACAAGGCCTTGCTTTTGTTAAAAACCTCTCGGAGGTGGTGGTAGCAGGAAGGCACGGAGCTCAGGTCGGAGGTTTCAGAGTCTGTGGCAGAGGTGACAGAGAAGTGATTAATAGCAGTCATGTTATTCCCCTGGACCGGAACCGGTTTGCGGTGGTCCACACAATCCTTCCCCCATCCCATAATAGCCCCTGTTAACCAGTTCACGTGGGGGTTGTGTTGACATAACCAAGGGTAGCCTAAAACCAGAGACTGAGAGGGTGAAGTAACTAAGTAAAGGGTCAGGAGTTCCCAATGCCCCTGGATCTGCAGATCCAGTGGTTCAGTGGCGTGAGTGATCAAAAACAGTTTTTTACCGTTGAGAGCCCTGGCTTTGATGGGGCTGGCCAGGGGGTTCGATTTTAACCCCAATGTCTCCGCCAGCCCCCAGTCAATTAAGCTCTCATCGGCCCCAGAGTCTATGAGTGCCTCAATGTTCATAGTGATGGCATGGTGCGTTACCTTAACAGGCGTCAGGCTGCGCGGAGCGCGGTCCGTGGCTGGGGGTTGACTCACCTCCTGGATCTTTTTGGCCGGACAGGTAGCGACGAGGTGATTAGATTTGCCGCAGTAAAAGCAGCTGCCTTCCTGCTGGCGTCGTCGTCGCTCCTCCGGTGTCAGCCGTGTCCTGCCAAGCTGCATGGGCTCCTCTTCCCTGGTGGGGAAGGAGGGAAAACGGTGCTCAGGCGGTGAATCACGGAGAACTTGCCCCCCCGGGGCAGGAAAACACGGAGCCCTCTCCGACCTCGAACCACTGCTCCGCGGTTGCCGGAGCTCACGAACCCGGTTGTCAGTCCGGATGGCAAGCGAGATGAGTGAATCCAGGTCCGCAGGCAAATCCAGGGGCAACAGCAGCTCCTGGATATGAGTCGCCAGCCCCTTCAGGAAGACATCGTACAGGGCGGTGTTATTCCACCCACTCTCCGCCGCCAGGGTGCGAAAGCGAATAGCATAGTCGCACACCGAGTCCCGGCCCTGTGTCACTCTGCTCAACTCCCTGGCCTTTTCCCTGTCAGTCGACACAGGATCGAAAGTCATCATGAGAGCAGTTTTGAAGTCTGTAAAAGAGGAGCAAAGCGGAGAGTCTCGAGCCCACTCAGCGGCGGCCCAAGCTTTGGCTCTCCCTGTCAGGTAGGAAATCATGAATGCAATTTTAGACTTGTCTGTGATGAATGCGTGCGGGAGCTGTTCAAAATGTATAGAACAATCAATAAGGAAAGCCCTGCATTGTCCTGGTTCCCCCGAGTATCGCTCCGGGGAAGCCAACTTGATTCCCATCCCGGCCACGCCCTGGGACGCGGCCGCAGCAGGAGCTGGGGGTTCCGGCGCCGCTTATGGTGGGGCTGTCTGCCGCAGGTGGTCCGTCAGCTCCCTCACCTGGGCCGAAAGCTGGCCAAGCTGACCCACCATCGCCGTCTGGAACTCCTCCTGACGAGAGATGCGGGCTTCCTGAGCCTGTAACGTGGCCGCCCACCGGCCAGCCTCTGCTGAGTCCATACTGGCCGAAGTGTACTGTCAGGCCCGAACTCAAAACAGGACTCAGGAGCAGAGAATGACAGTGAGCAGACTTTTATTGAGTCAAGACAACCTCAATGCAGAGCAAACAAAGGGGCTATGAAACCTGATCTATGAAAATACTCAACTACTCTAGAGAAAACAAAAAACACTCCAAAGGAGGAAAATATCTCAATCACGGATCTATAAAAATTATCAAAATCAAAATCACTCACAGGGAGGAAAATCAAAAGGCTACAAAACTTTAAACTAAAGTCTCTCCGAATGGAGAAAGAGCTAACAAAGAAACAGAAAGAACAGGACAGAAACAAAAATCTCTCCTAAAAGATGGAGGCTAGACTCACTACAACTATGAACTATATGAACTGAAAATCACTCCAAAGGGAGGCAAACCAAGAAAGCAAATTACTCAAAAGACTATAAATGCTAAACTAAACTACAGAAGTTACAACAAAAAATCACTCTGACGAGGAAACAAGACTTACAAATACAGACTGTGGCTGTGAGTTATGATGCAGGCTTTGGTGATCGGACATAAGACGAAACACTTCGGCACAGGACAAAGGGAGACGCAGACTATTTAAACACATGAGGGTAATGGGGAACAGGTGGACACAATCAGGAATCAGGGATGACGAACAGGTGACACAAGAGGAAGGGCAAGTGATCTGAAACGAGAGGAGAGTTAGACTTTCAAAATAAAACAGGAAATGACAAGACAATAACCCAAGACAGGACGACCTCACCGCAGTGTGACACCTCACAATTCAATAGAAGATCAGTTATGTGAGGCAGCAGAATTAACTAAATTAATGGCACAGGATGTTGTATTCTTTTACAGCTTACATTATACAAAAGCATTCGCAAATGTGTAATTGTTTTTTTTTTGCTAAATAGGGTTGCAGTGGTACGCTGGTTGCGATAGGATATACAGTCTTCATTTGCTTAGCTTTGCTATTGAATTCTTCTGCAACATTTCAACTTTTTAATCAAGTTTCATGTCAGCAAGGACATAATATTTTGTGAAATAGGGTTCAGGTTAGGGTTATGTCACGCTTAAATGCTGTTATCAAAAGGACAGTGTCATACTGTACTATAAAGAAAAGGAAATCTGGGAAGTTGTTATCATTATCAGCAACTGAAAAGACGATGAAGTGAGGAAGGAGGGACATTGGTCCACATTTCAAGGTAAAGTAACATATCTGATAACCCATTAGGTACCATTAGACAACAGCTAACACATTCAACCACTTCATGGCTGACATTACCATTGATAGTTATACATGATACCATACATTCATTCTGAAATATCAATGCACATCTGCGACAGATTTATTTAAGCCTGGAGGTAAAACACCCAGGATGTAATCAAGCTCACAATGTAATGTAACATAATGTAACGAAGCAGGCATATCTCGTCATGCCACGCAAAACACTCACTGCTAAAGTGCATGGTACATACTTCTGTGTTGGATGTAATTTGTATGAACATCACACAGAAACGTGTGTTCCAGTGAGCATAATATCACATAACATTACTGACTTACCCAGAACCTTTCTGAGGTCAGGTGAAGAGTCACCAAGGCAGTTAATGTTACATTGCAGGCTTGAATCATCCGGTGCAGTCAAGCCTAATCAATCGACTGGTGTTAGAGTCTCATTCAAGACTGTTACATCTTTAGACTGCCACACATTCATGCCACTCATCACACTCCCCTGAAACTGCCACATGTTAAATACAAGCCTGGTTGGCACAAGGAATATGTTGTGTCATGGGCTCTCTGGTTTTTTGTTATGAAATCTAAGATGAACATGATGACTCTGATAGTTATCCACTAGATACAGTATTGAAAGACAGGAAAAGAATATTTCTCTTTTTACACACAAGTACTATTTTTAAATCTTGAATACATCTTACTTAACACTACATTATTTTCAGTATCCTGGGTTAACGTAAGCAGTTACTATCTATGGGCTCTATTTTCGACTCCGCCGCCGCAGGCGCGGCGCAAAGTCAGGTCCGCTGCGCTGATGGGGCGTGGCGGCGTCGAACGCGCTTGTGATGTCGTCAGATGAGATGCTGATCAAATTTAGGTCTGACTGTATGTGCTGACTCAGATAGTTTCACTGAATCTTCACTGCTGCTAATTATTGATCGCAGTGTGCATTCCATGACTGACCGAGCACTGCTGAAAACACTGTTAAAACCACGCTGCCGTCTTGTTGACGATGTGATATATGGCGTCATCAAGCACGTTTTCAGTGGATAGCCGTTATCACCTAGCAGCCACCCATCCAGAGGGGTGTCCCCCTGAAAGACTGTAGGGATGCTAGAATTCGCCAGGATGAACGAGTCATATGCCGACCCGTGGAAAGTGGAATACACATTTGTCACCAGGCAATCTGAGTCACAGATCACCAGACATCCCTGTTTCACCTGAGTACATTCGGTCAGGTTGAGTTTGCGATGTGGTCAGATTAGATACGGATCAAAATATATAAATTTAGGTCTGACTGTATAGTTGCAGATAGTTGCATTGAATCGCGGCTGTTGCTAATAATTGATCGCAGTGAAATGCCAGACACTGTGGAAACCTGACTGTGAGGCGTTGGTGACATGAGCGCACGACTCCGCCTGTTTACGAAAATCCACTTGCGCCGCTGGCGCACAGAGTTGACCAGGTCTGAGGTGGCCATAGACACAATATACGTAGACGCCTCATTACGTGCTGGAGCGAAATCCAGCGTCGCCGCCATATTGAGTGGGTCTCCGCTACCACCAGAGCCAACCGAAGTCAACGTAAAGAGCGCAACAATGCCCCTGTTTTATTTATTTATTTTATTTTATTTAGCTTCCCAGCCCCAGATACAAGCTTAACAGGGTAGTGTAAGACGCTGGAATGACCTGGACTTTTAAAGCTAACTTTTCCAGGCCTTAAAAAAAAAAAAAGAAAGAAGGAAAAACTGTACTGAGCAGGTATATATGGGAGCTTTGTATGTATGTATGTTATGGCTATTATGGAATCCTTGTCATCCTAAAGCTGTGAACAGTTTAATTTTTTTTAAATTTAGACACGTCAGGCCAGACGGTGTGTGTGTGCGTGTGTGTGTGTGTGTGTGTGTGTGTGTGAGTGTGTGTGTGTGTGTGTGTGTGCGCGCGCGCGCGCGCGTGTTTGAAAGCAGCAGTGGACTGTGGGCCGACACACATGATGATCCTTGTTTCGACAGTTTGTTTTGGTGAAGTTTTATTCCAACACAAATGAGTATAAAAACTTACTCAAAGTTTAATAAGCATGTCAACAGGTTATGCGAGATGTCTGGTTTTTGTGCGTGTGTTGTGCGCGCGCGCACGCGTGCATGTGCCTGTGCTTAACTTTACATTAAATAAACTCAGCGCACAAAAACAAAAATGAAGAAATTCTTGTGTTATTGGTGTGTACAGAAGGGCCATGATTTTGTGTGTGTGTGTGTGTGTGTGTGTGAGAGAGAGAGAGAGAGAGAGAGAAATCAAATGAACAATCAAACTGTTTCTTTATTAAAATCTAAAATTAATTCATTTATACATTTATTAAAGGGCCATACCATATGTCTGTGTTATGCTCTTTAACAAAGACAAAGTATTTCAGCATGAAAGCATTTGTTTTTAATGTGTGACAGCGTCCTGTATCATAACTACATCTCTGACATTTGTACCAAACCAAACTGTGTGAAAATCGGGTAAAAATTAGAGGAGTTATGATGATAATTGTAGCTGGACATACACTTTCCTCCGTAGAAATAAATGCACTGGGGACGCATGGGAGACCCATCCAAGATGGCAGCCGCGCTGCATGTCAGCTCCAATAGGAAGCGTCAGTCAATGAGGCGTCTACGTATATTATGTCTATGTGAGGTGGCGAGCTTTCAGCGCACTTTTACACTGCCGGCGCAGACCAAGGCTCATTATGCTGACACCTCCCCCCTACCGCACCGCAACGCCCATCCTGGCGCACCTCTGTACGCCTTGGTTTACCAAAATACCAAATGCGCTGCGCCTGCCTGCGCTGCACGAAAATACTACTGCGCCAGCGGCAGAGTCGAAAATAGAGCCCCATTGTGTTTAGTTCATAGAATATACTACTGCTTTGTCTCATGGTTGAAGACTTAACTACTATGATCTGCTCTTTACATTTACCGCTTATTTTGGCTAAGAGTGTAATCTTATACAGACAGAGGACGTACTGTGCTCTGCCATCTCTATACGACTGCAACTTAACACCCCCACTTAACACCAGTAAACAGGACTTATTCAATACTTCAGTGTTTTCTCCGTATATGTCATATATCCTCCATGCTGTGTGTTGTACACTGTAGTAGTCAGGAGGTGGTTAGCCTAGCTTAACATAAAGACTGGAAGCAGGGAAAACAGCACCTCACTGATTCTTTGTTTGATCCAAACATAAACAGAAATGTAAAAAAAATAAAACGAATAATAATAAAAAATATTTCAAATATGTACCTGGCAGAAAATGTTTTTCAGTTTACAATTTCCAGCAATATTTGTTCAATATTTGTTCGGTATGGTTAAGAGTTGTTTTGTTATAGAAACTAATACAACTGATGGTTTGAAAAAGATCATGATCTCGCTTACATTAGAAAATATCAACAACTGATTTATAGATACAATGGATGTTCACTGTGGAAGGCCACAATGTCTGTAACCTCTCCACAGCCTTTTCACTCAGTATGCTCTCCATTCTGCTTATTGTTATTCCTGATCAGTCAATGCATCTGCTTTTCTTTCTTTTTTCACTTCCATATGTACATCCATTCAATGCAGTCTCACTCTCTCTGTGGTTAGTATTTAAATGACTGAATCAATCTATTATTTATCAAGGCCACATCCATACCAAACCTCACTTTCAAATACAGAACAAATGTACCCTACATGCATATTGCCGTTGTGTGTAGTATACTGCAGCGCTCCTCTGATGCATTACCACTGCCCAGGACCGTACTATTCACTTTACTAAATGAAGGTTTCAGCCATTATACAATATATGATCATATAACAACCCTGACTTAGCCCCCACCATGTACTTAGGATGCAGCTGAATTAGCTTCTTCAAAGCAGTGTTACTTTGACAAACTATTCTGCACTGAGGATCGTAACAGTGTAATTTGATTTCTTTCAAGTTGTTAGTCATTTGGTAAATTACAGATTTTGAAGTCATTTCCCAACAGCAACAGGCCATGTTTTTCTCCCTGATGAGGTGAGACAGGCTTAATTTCCTCTTCAGAGTGGCTCCCTCTTGGGTCATTGGACACAACTATCATTGTTTCTTATCCTCATCTCAGTTTGGTGCCACAGTCAGCCTCATATGATAACATGGATTAAACATCAAACTCCTTCAACCCAAGTCGATGTATATTTTATACTCCACAGGAAGAACATAACTGAGTTACAGTTTTCTTTCCTATTTTCCCTGCAATGTTCAAGTCAGCGTTTTCATTCTCCTTCTTCATTTTCTGCATGTCTCACTGTACTATGAAAAATGAAATCTTTTGCCTTACTTTTCCTGAATTCAGCAGAGCTTTAATCGAATTTTTCATCTCATCAGATTCAATCACATAACTGAAGCTGGTGGGCAACTTTAAAGCGATCTGGAGCACATTGCCAACAGCATATATATTCTTACTTGTTTTCAAGAGTTGAACACATTGCTTGAAAAAACTTATTGTATTATTAAAACTGTTCATTTACTCTGAAACAGGAGTTACAGAGCGCGGCACCAAGAAGAACGTGATTTACAGAGTGAACATTACGGTGCTGACCTTTGCTCAAACATCATGTTTTAGTTCATCTCAAGCTTAACTCAGACAGTGAATAGTCTTAGTGAAGAAATGAGTGAACACAGCTTCTGAATGGTCAAACTGTAGTGAGTCATACAGTACAAAACACTATGACAATAAATGAACTGAACTGGAATGAAAAGAAGAGTATAATATATACACAATATTGACAAAAGTCTGACAAACATTTTACTATATATAAAAAGGTTGGACACACACTATTAATCTATAATGTAGAATACAATACATACATCCAGGTTGTGGTACTTCTAAGTGCTTTATGAAGGCAACTGGACTTTCTTGAGGCTGCAGAAGATATTTCATCTCTCATCCAAGAGGTTTCTTCAGTTCTAGCTGACTGGTTGAGGTCACATTTGAGTCGCTGACCCACCCAGCCACCATGCGGGTTGTTGGGGGTCACATGATTCATGGTGTGAATGGGTGGTAAGGGTCCTGGGGAGAGATCTCAGGACTGCATTGTAAGTGGCTGATATTAGTATGTTATGAAAGAGGTGAGGGAGGCAACAAAACTACTAGGTTTAGGAAAAGATCAAGGTTTGGGTTAAACTCAACAGTGTCTATTAGTTTAACACAGGACACGAACAGCAAGTTTCTGACATTTATTGACGCAAGATACCACATTGAAATCGGAATATAAGCACCCCTTCTGAATATTTTTTTTTTATTGTTGTTGGCCATAATTTATTCCATGTAAATGTCAACATATTTTAGCACTATTTAGTTGTTCAAGTATTATGGTCAATTTGAGAATTTATCAACATTCAGATTAAAGTTTGAAAATCTCAAACGTACATGAGCAGGACAAGGAGCAAAAATCTATGTATATCCTCATAAATTGATGTTTGATGTTAGGTGTGAAGATGCCTGCTGGCAGTCCATTGGTCACATCCAGCCTGTCACATTCTCATTTGGCCCACAGAATATTAATGAGTTCAGAAAATGCGCACATCTAATGCTAACCACCAGCAGAAGAGGTCCTCTCCATCGTGTGAGTGATGGTTGATCAGCTAAAAAGTCTGTATTTCATAGCTCATCCACTCTATGGACACTGACAGAATCACTCAGCTTGTCTATTAGATCCAGGAGGCATCACTTGGGTTTGTTTTTGTTGGCCAGCTGTTGTATTGAGTCTCAAACTGAGTTTTTGCTTGTTTCCTTATCCTTCAGATGAGGTTTTTTTTTTTTTTTGAGATAAGGACTCATTCATTGGTGGTTGAACCATGGGTTTTGTAATGAGCACTGACTGTCTCCTTGGTGGAGGCCTTTTCTCATTCAGTATCTATTCATCATTATGGATTTTTCATGTTTTAAGGAGTCTGTTTACTGAGTCATAAAAATATACTTATTTATTTATTATTTATGCTTTAAGTCCATCTCCCTCAGAGGAATTCTGGCCCTTTGACAAATGTAGTTGAGGATCCCTGCCACCTTGTGTTATGAATGGGCTACAATATGTTATGAAATGTCTATTTTGGAGTGAATTTACTATTGATCAAAAATTTGTTAGTGATGTTGGATATACAGTGGATATACAGCTGTATATCATTCACAGTTACCCTGCCCCCAGTTGAACATGAATTTAATGTGGTTTATTTCCCTATAGTTGACATCTTCTCTGTCATGGTGACATTAACTGTTGAACAGGTGTGTTGTGTGTTGTTGCTGCTGAGTTCACACATTACAAAATACAGAATTTGCTATCAGTTCTGAAGTTGCTGATAGTTTTCTCTAGGAGACAATAAGTAGTGTAAGTGTAGTTGTAAGAATACGTTTGAGTCTATTCTGTTGAAATATGCCCTCAAGCAGTGTTGGGAAAGTTCACTTTCTACATGAACTAGTTCAAAGTTCAGTTCACAAATTTTAAATTGAACTAGTTCAGTTCATAATTCAAAATTTTGAACTAAGTTCACCGTTCCAAAAATGAACTAGTTCATATTCTTTTTTTCCATTTGTTGCTGTGAGCCATTATTTTTCAAAATTATTGCCACAGTCCATATAGAACCACAGAAAGCAATTATTTTATCAGTTTTAACATGTAACTATGCGTCAGATTTCATCTGCATATCCAATTTTGAATCGTTATCTAACCAGGGTTTACATTAGCATTGAGGGGACAGCATTTCCCCATTGCTGTTTTAACGCTTTGTTACTGTCCATTCAGTCCACACTAGTAGCAGCTGCAGCTTTCACCCCATGTGACTGAAGTGCGGATTTTCTTTCTGAAAGCCGGCGGGCAAAGTTTGCACAGAAATGTAAGATTTTTCCCATCCTCACCGACCTTGTCATAAAACTCGTTTAAGTGATCAAACGACGCCTCCTTGCTGCTTTTTGTTTTGATGACGCATGCGGCGGTGCGACTCTGGTGGCTGCTGTTGCCACATTGGGTGTTTTTTCTGCTACATATTAAGGCCTGTTTACGGTGTGTTTTAACCGGGTTTTCGCCTGCAAGGCTCTATAGAAATCTACCACCCTATTAAACGAAGTTAAACTGAGAGCGTGCCGTTCACAGAAACCAGAATGAACGAGTTCACAGTAACGTTCATCAGGCAGTAATAGATACGTACGTAAGCACGTTCAGTTCACGTTCGCCCAAAATATGAACGAGTTCAGGCACAACACTGCCCTCAAAATATATATGAAAACTGAGATTTAAACAAAAGGAAGGCTCTGGGACAGTGAGCATTTTCCTGCTTACACAACATATTTTCTATTTATCTGCCAGATGACAGAAACTGGACCAGCATACCAGCACATAGAGACTCAATGTGGTATCTCAAAAAATTGTTGTGAACCACAGCTACTGGAGCCTGACATACTGTATAGAATATATTCAAAGGCCCAAGGCACACAGTATATCTATCAATCACCAGTCACTCAAAATTCAACACATTTGCACATAGTTTGTAAAGCCCAATTCACAGCTAGCTGGGTCCAATTATTCCCTCCTGCTTGTGTATTTGCAGGGTGCAGCACCCTCTCAGGCCGCTTGTGTTTTTATAGACCTCTTCTCTGTCACTGGGCTAGAGACACACCACAGAGCTGGGAGTGTGGGTGTGCACAGGAAATATTTCCTGTAATTGTTCCAGGGCTTGTGTTGAGGAACATAGAGCACATAAATCAGTGTTTAGCAATTTCCTGAAAGCCACACCATTCAGTATGCAAGCCGACATGCAGTTGACTCACTGCCTGTGTTTTCTCTGTGCATGGAGGGATTTTCATTTGTATATTAAAATGACACGGTCTCAATGGGCTGTCTGCCACCGGGGCCGAGAATGGAAGTTAGCATGTCGTGCTGGTGTGTGCATCTATTTGATGACATGATCATGAGTGCATATAGGTATGACCAACAAGTGCTTATCTCCATGAGAAACATGCCATACCCAGAGCCAGTCATATCTCTGCTGTGTGTGACTATAATAAATGCCATATCACTGGAAAATAATTGTGATTGCTTTCCTGATAAGCAATAGCAGATCTCCCACTGGTGCTTTTACATGCTGCAAACCAGAGCGAAGACTTTGAACCTCAGATTCACTGCATTTATCTCGATGCCTCACACTGGGAATGTTTTACTTGCAGGTTAAACTAAATCAAGCTCTCCTTGTGATTTCCCATGTCTTCAGATTGTATTTAACTGTGCAGTCCCACATAGACAAATGCACGTGTAACAAACACCGTCTGACTCATACGGAACTGATTGTCATTGTTCACTGTCATTGAAGATGCTCATTCTGTAATATGTAAGCATTCTCAGTAACGGTTAGGTGACATAAATGACATATGCTGTTATTAGGATTTTAACCACCTCTGACAAAGCTAACAACCCTGACCTGCTTTTGAACAGGAAAAATGCATTAGAGGGAGTAGAGATAAGCCAGGAGGTGAGATAAAATCAGAGCATCTTCCTGCATGTATGAAAAAAAGAAACCTTTTCTTATGGCTGATATGAAAACTCAAAGAAAGGATTAGGAAAATAACTGAGAGCACTGCTGTTTAAATTGTAGTAAAAAGGTAATCCAATCCTTTCAGCTGGCAGAAACAGTACCATAAAAGGAGACCAGGAGACTTTGTTTGTAACGTTTCAAATTTCACAGTGTGAAGAGACTTTCATTCTGCAGCTACAAAGGCCGCTGAAAGGAGAGCAGCGAGATGCAGACAGATTGTCGTATCCACTCCTCTGGTATCAGGACATGAAAAGAACACAAACATGACCTCACATTCACTTGAAATGGCCCTAAGATGCGACCTGCATACAATGTCATGCTCCAAATCCATTCTCATTTTAATGAGAACACCAGTGAGTGACAGCTCTGAGGAAACGCTCCTGCAGATCCACATTTTAGGGTAATCTTATGAAGGTATTGAAGAGGGCAATCTGGAATGAACATCTCTTTTTGCTCATAAATGATGAGTAAAAATGATATCACAGGGAAGCAAATCCTCATGAATAATATCATATTTAGTCCTTATCAGTTATCTGTCATCAGTAATATTGAAATCTTTAAAGATGGATGATGATTTATGAAGATGTTCGGAGTTTTGAATCTGAAAACAGTCCCATTTGTAATCTGCTAGACTAATTGCAAACTTTTATAAAGGGAGACTTATTTAGAAATGGTATCCAGACTTAATTTGACCCTGTACATGATAATATCAATATGACATCGAACGCATAGATTAGCATATCATATAAAATATTAGAACACATTTTAAAATTGAAATGACAAAAACTGAGTGCAATCAAGTTTCTTTTCAACTTCCTTGAAATAACCAAAAGACAAAACAGTGCTGATGATGGTGGAGCTGCAGTCGAGAGCAGAGGAGTCCTCCCTCTCTCAGCAGTAATGATGATGGCGTATACAGTATGCTGGCTTGTAATTAAGGAACAGTGTCTGGGTCATGCCAGACTGTGGCAGTGTATTGCACTGAACTGAGCATCATTAACAGCTCACTCATCCCCTGTTTAAACCAAATGGCGACAGTGAGTAGCGGGCATATGTGGTAATTAGGCAATTTCTAACCCATTTTAGCAATTAATTACCATTTGATATGTTAGGGTAGAGTGTTAAAAGATGAGGGATGTTCCCGTGATGCCCCCAGCTTATTGGCATTGATTAACACAGTGATTTAGCTCATGGAGATGGCTCAACCTCTGTTTCCACACCTTTTTGTACAGCATGTTTTGCAATTTGATTATACATCCAATGTGAACTTCAGCTGAAATTCAAATACAATACAACATGTCAGTTCCATTCTTGGGATGGTTGCGGCAATGGTGAGCTGTGCTGCACACACCAGTACTTGCCTCAAGGCCTTTTCTGTGCTTGGTTTTTCATCCAAACTACTGCATATGCCAAAGTATGTATTCCAGAAAATGTGTGATCTGTTAATTTTATCTTCCCTCAATTCCTCTACAAGTAGGGATGATTCATCTCACACCTGCTATCCAACTGCTTCATTTTTTACATTTAGCCCACACAAGACAGAAGCGCAGCCACTTATTGGTGCCAGAGATGACCACAGAAGTTTGAGAAAACCTACAGTCAGAACAGAAAGTTCATTAGGGTTTTTTTTTTTTTTTTTTTTTTGCTAGAAAAAAATGGAATTTCAAAGTAGACAGATTTGTCCTATTTCCCCTTCTTGGTGGTCAGTTTCGAGATTCCCCAAACCAATGAAATCCAGCTCATCCTGATAAGAAAAAGAAGAACTCATTTGAGGAGACATGTTGGTCAGGCCATGCTGTGTTAAGTATTCCCACTAAGCCCTTTGACACAGCATCTAGCTGAGAGCACGCAGACTTCCACTTCTTCAGCTGTAAAGACTGCCGTCTTACTCCTCGGCACTGCAGAAGAGAACTTGTGTTGGGGATATGAGACGCAGAGGAGAGAAGAAATATTTAGTCTCAGCTTGCTAGTTCACCCAATGTGGATCAAGCAAGGCGATTTGGAGTAAATAATACCATTTCCTCCCCCCAGGCAATCAAAACACTATCTCTGTGAAAAATAACATGGGCACACACCAGATGATTGCTCACTTTCTCTGGCAGAAACCTACTCACCAAACTTGGGTGGTAGTGGCCGACAAAGTTTCTCCCTACATCCATTTTCCAGCAAACAACTGGAGAGAAGCTGTTAGATGAGATGCTGAAAGGGAAAAGCTTTTCAGAGCTGCAGTGCAGATCATAGACAAGGAAATACTTTTGCTATCAGAGTTTAATTTAGACATTTAATGAATCACCTTTTAAATAAACTGCTGTAAGTGTACAAAGCTTTGCGTCTAAATTGACTGTTGCTCAAAGATCAAGTAAAGGGTTTCAATTCCAGGCCATGTCTGAGTTTTCTTTTAATCTAGGGCACAGTGGTGGAAAGTATACTGGGAAGAACATTTACTCAAGCAGTGTACTAGAGTGCAGTTCTGGGGTAATTTACTTGTGTATTACAATTTTATGCTACTCTTTATAACCACATTTATCTTACAATCAGAATTACTTTACATATTAAAATGTAATAATCAACATATAGGCTATGTAAAGTTCTACTACTGTACCATATAGGAGCAGCGGCGGCAGCAGCAGCAGCAGCAGCAGCAGCAGACACCTGTTTTCTGTGAGTGAAAAAGCTCTGCCTGCTACCTGCTCAGCACCAAACAGAGACTGAGGAGGAGTTAACTTCTGTCTGTTAGCTAGAAGCTGGCTGGTGGAAAGAGCCAAGATATGTTTCTCAGGAGGATCAAAACCACTTAAAGGAGAATAAATGAGACTTTCCTCATCAAAGTTTTTACCAAATCAACTGTATAAGGCCACATCATGTGAAGCCTATGTGATTTTGGGCTTGTTTCATGCTCTGGCCCAAATCACAAATGTGACAAAAGATTTTGCATTTTACCTTCGGCCTTCTCTATATTTTGTTTTCAGGACATCCCACGGAGAAATACTAGACCCTTTTCTGTATGACGTGTGTTTAACACTGCTTTGCAGATAAAGGATTTCAAAACACAATGCACATAAGATGCATTGTTATGTATATAGTACATTATATTATCCAACAAAAATACTTCCACCAATCCACCTTGACAAGATGCAACACATGTATGAATGTATCAGAAATGACAATCCTCCTCTGACTCTACGTAATGCACGCTTTTGTTGATAATACTTTACTGATATTATTACTTAAAGCTGCACTAATTCTTTTTTTTTTTGACAGTTGGGGGCAGCAGAACAACATTAAGATATTATCACCATATAAACTTGTTGTAGATAATCTATTAGACATTTTATACCTTCAACTCCAGCAGACACAGAACAGCATTAGCATTCATTTAGAGTCATGTATCTGTCACCTGATCTGAGGTCTAGTATTCACTCTTCTTTTAGCTCTATTTTGGTCAACGTGCTGTCAGTCTGCTGTTTGGTGCTGGGCAGGTAGTTGGGTTTATCACAGCTTTTTGGCTTAAAGCAGCTGCCTTCTGCTGGTGGATATGTGGTTCATGGAAACTGGGCTGTGCAACAGAAAACCAAAGCAACAAGCAAAGAAGCTGAAATGCTCCAAAGAGCTGAGTGGAATTGATTACAGAGTTGGTAATAATTCTCTGTGGATTCATCATGATGAGCGACACCTTTCATATTCCACATTTGACCGTTGTTGATAGAAAAACATTGATTAGTGCAGCTTCAAGTACAATTTTGAAGACAGGACTATTGGAAGTGTTTTTTTGCATTGGGGCATTGCTACTTTTACTTAAAGCGCTGGTTATCAAAGAGGAACATGAAGGGAATGCTGGTGTTATAAACAATTTCTTTCAACCTTGTATGGGGACAGAAGAAGGAGAAAGATTAATCTGCAGATCTGACAAAGTGTGCACTTCAGGTTTGAGACCTAAAATGGACTTGAGCCTGCAACATTCAACTATTTTCTATGGTTTAGTCTTCTGTACTTTAAGCATCATTCAAAGGATTATTTATGGTTGTAATTCACGAGTTTTGCAAGGCATTAGCAGAGCAGCTGGGACTTGAAAGACAGAAACAAACATGGGCCTCTTGTCTGAAATTGGAACTTTCAACATAATTACATAGTGTTTTGACAGGAATGAGAGGGCACAGACAGTGTTCTTCGTTCCGCCATGAGAGCGAGGAGCGACGCTGTGGAGAGTGCCATGCTTCATGCAGCTGGAGCAGATTGTTGTGAATAGAACAGGAGCCACGGGTGATCCTGCGAGACTGATTAGACTTCCTCCATCTCCCCCAAATGAATTCACAGTGATTGAGTATGAGGCGACAGCACTCCTCTCCTTGTCACTGTCATTCCTTATTGCCCTACCTTGCACCATCCAGCTCAGTCTGGGAAGCTTCCATTGCAAATACTGAAGGACGTCATTGCAGAGGAGAGAGCTGAAGGGCCCTGTCCTGTTGTATGACCAGCTGCATCACTCACAAGTGGACCTCGGCAGTAGACTTACAGTGATGAAGTGTCTGGACCTTTGAAAATTGATTGTTCTTATTAGGATCAGACTGGGTCGTATGTGCCTAAAACACATTGAGAATATGTTCTGTAAGCTAAATATTTCTGATAAATATTATGAATATATAGACTTGATATGGAAAACATTTTAGCATAACTGTTACATCATGCAGGCACATAGCAACATTAGCATTTGGAGTTGTGGTTGTATCGATCTGATGAATGCAAGATAAATATTCACTCTTTTAGCTTTGTTTTGCTCTCCACCAACTCCTTAGAAATATATGTCTGTAGCTGCTAAACACTTCACTTTGTTCAGCTAGCTGCTAACTTTGTCCACTGGCAGGTGAATAGTGAGAAAACCATGGTGATAATTCTCTTACAGTTTGTCTGCAAACACAAAGTTTTTCTCCTTCTGTCACCATCAAGCCTCTTCATTGTGTTCCAGTTCTACATAGCCAAGATAAGATGTTAATTCATATACCAACAAGTCAGACAGTGTTTTTCTATTTTTAGGTTCCTACATGGTACCATGAAAATTATGTATTTGGATTATCACATTTTTATTCCTATTCCTGATGCATTGGGTATTTTTATGTTGACTGAAGAAATATTACTGACTGACAAACCATCAATGTTTCCTTTTGCTCAGAAACACAGTTGGACTCTGTATTCCAGTTTTTTCAAATTAAATAGTAAAGGCTTGCTCACACCAGAAAGTGGTAGAATGAAATTGGGCCCATGTGAAATTCCATATTAACGTGCTATTGTGTGTGGTGAAATAGTATGCGCGATATCTTAATATGTCTGAAACTGTAGTATGAACAAAACGGTATGTGAGGTGTTTAGTATTTCCAGTGAATATTTCAGTACGCAAACACTTGACACTAAGCCATCGCAGATATCTCATGATGCAATGTGGCACTGATAACAAGAACATGTCTTTGGCTTCAGAAGCTTGGTGATGTAGTGACTATACTTGCAGTGCTAGCGGGTGAACTGATGTAGCTGGCTAGCTAACTGCTAATTCACAAACCAGCTGGGCAGGTGGGAAGTCAGTCATTATTTTGTTTTCTCCCCCTTGTATTTTGTCCACAAGCTTACTAACAGTCAGTTTGCAAACTTGTTAGCTCATTAGCTTAGCTTAGCTTTGTCACTAATGGGACAAAATGTTCAGTTGACTCAGAAGACACATTGTACCACTGACCCCTGTCTCATATCTGTCTGCAAACCATTGCTTTTTTGTGCCAACGTGAATTTCACTGTTTTAAAAGCTGATGAATGAAGCCATGAAACCAATGCATTCAAAAATTTTTGAATAGACTGAGTAACAATCCCATAACAAAGCTCAACCACCATCCTAGAGTTTTAAACAGTTTCCCTTCTTACCTACTTTTATACAACCCTTCACAAAGAATCTTCAAAGTAATTGAAACTTCAGAATATGAAGTTACAGATAATATTAAGTAACTTCAGTGAGAAGTCAGTATTTTGGTATCAGTACTAAAAGTACTAAACCGTTGTTTAGATGCACTGGACTGTGAACACTGAACTTTTTGAAGTGATACCGAGCTAGAGAGCAAAAGTACAGAATACATCTAACTGTCTTTTCTCTTTTTTAGCCAAACATGGGATAGTTGAAACATCCATGGAAGTCCTTGACAGTTTTTTTGTTTCTTACAGCTCTTCTCTTCTTCTTCTGTTTGATTTCAGTTATACACAAGTCTCTGAGATCACCTTTGTGTTTTGTTAGAGATGTTGAAAAGCGAGGAGGGGGAGGAGGAGGAGGAAGAGGAGGAGGCACTCACAGTGAATAGCTGCTGGCAGCTCTTCATTTGAAACTATTTAATTCACGGAGAGGTGAGTGAACTGCTTGGGAGAACAAGGGAAGACGTTGGAGACACAGACAATACTGTAGACAGCCGACATATAGTGAAGCCACAATGGATCACTGGGGGAATCAGAAAATTTTCTGGCTGGAGTAATTTCATGGTAATAGTTGCACAAGGCACTGGATTAATTAAATCCACTGGGTCCTATGTTTTTTTTTTTTCAAGTCTCACAGTACTGATGATAAGAGTGATAATGAACTAAGATTCTTGCATCCCTCTCCACTTGCACAAATGTTATTTTTCTTAATTTCATGGAGCGAAATCATTCATTATAACGTGATTGAATCATGGTAAGCGGGAGCCATTATTGAAAACTTCCATCTCCTGTTATTGTAGCACCTGGATGCAGAGGAATTCATTATATACTGCAGCCCAGGATGCTTTGTTTGACATTAACTTAAGAGTTTATGTTGAAGAGCTGAATTAGTCAAATAATCAACATGGTTCGGCCAAAAGAGATTCTCACAGCTGCTGGTGTTACTTTACTACACACTACCAGAATCAAACTTCTCATATGTAAGATAGACTGGGTGTAAGGGTGTAGCCTAATGCTTCAACATTTGCATACAATTACAGATAACAACTGACATTAAACAACTGTAGTTATTTTTTGTTTTGTTTGAATAAAATTGCTGGTTTAGCTGGCATAGACACAGCTGGAAAATGTCCCAAAGTGTTGTTAAAAGTACCTGGATTTGTTGCAACAAACATGGCTCTCTGAGCTATCACACCAGTGCTCCTTCTCTTAGTCATGAGGGAAACTCAGCTCATTTCATGGACTAGTCACCTGAACTACATCACAATTGGAGAAAGAGTGATGTGATACATATGAAATGCACAGAGTTAATGCATCCATGGTTTGCAGAAGCATACAATGCCAACATTTCATTCTGGCTTTCTGGCTTCCTGTTTCACTGCTGAAACTTTCATAATCTTATGTAATGTTGCAAGTGCACGTTGTTCACCTGTTATTTAATGCTGTTAATCATGCTTACAGCAGCTATACCAAGTGATCCCATGTCCCACTGCATGAAGTCTGTCTGTCAGCTATCTGAGCCACATGTTTACAAATTTCCTCACTCTAAGAGGTTTATCATTTTTGTCACAAAGACATTTACTTCCAATGGTGGATGCTGCATTGATGATATTAACTTTATTTACATACTGCCTGCTTATCAGTGTGATGCAGACACATTTTTAAAAGTGCTTGATTCTACCTTAATCCACTGACTTATCTTGACTGTGGGACAATGCTATAAAAATATTTTCCATGTTGAAAGCTCCTACTTAAGGTAAAGTGTGCCCACAGGCATGAAATAGTCTGAAAGTCGAAGCTGTCTCCTCTGCTAATTTCAGTCAGTCATACTTAAAATGTGGCTTCTGTACTTTCTGTTTCTTTTTTAAACAACAACACTGTTTCCCCACGGATGAAATAATGCAATTATATAAAAGGAAAATTTTACCCACTGTTAATTTCAGGAGCTTATTTGTATCATGTGTAATGTGTCATATGGTTTTTAAAGAGGCATTAACTTTTAAGATTTTTTTTTTTTTTTTTTAACCATTTTATTTTATTTTATTTATTACCATGTTATAGTTTCAAGCCTGTTTCACCTCTGGCCACAACTAGCATTGCAGATGGTTGTGGTCAGAAGTGTGCTCTGTTACACCTGTAACCACTCCTAACAGTGATGTCACTGGGTCCTGACGTACACCTGAACATCACTGTAGAAGGTGAGAATCACTGGACCTAGAGATTAAAGTTATATAGGTATATACTCTCTATATAAGGTTACATAGAGAGCATATACTATATTCTATTTACACTATATAGTATCTAAATATATTTCAGATGTATTTTTATTTTTTAATCTAATCAGTATTCTATAGGGGTGACTGAGTAGAATTTATTCGATAATTATTTTACCATATTTCCTTATTTCTTTCTTGTGTGTGTTGCTGAAGGATTTTTTTTTGTATTTTGTTTATGATGATGTTTATATTGAATACTATTATTGTTTTTAAAGACTTGGCCCAGTGGGTGCTGTACCAACCTTGGGTGGCTTTAGGATGGGCCAAGCATGCAGCAAGATTTATCACATCAGTGTTCTTTTATTGCATTTTAATATAGTGTTTCACCACATAAAAAATTAATAACATTCACATTTATATTTTCTGTTATATTTCAAACATTTCAAAACAGAAGAAAGAGGTAATAAATATCATAACCAATGTATTAAATATGCAGCTGTGCTAACACGACAACCCACAATTGCCGGTTACCATGGTAATGCACCACGCTTTGTGGCTGGCTGGGGACTTTTTCAGGATCTCCACAATAGTGCCGGTCAGAGCAGTGATGGAAAGATTTGATTTGGTGAACAGAGCTTGGGAACTGATACATGTTAGCCCTCATCACAGTCTGACAGGACTGAGTCTGAGCTCAGCAGCCAAACTAAAATCAGACTCAACATTACTCTGCTCGCAACGGACAGGTTTTGGCTGCTCGTGGAAGACAGAGACCCAGTCACTGTGGTATTATGCGTTCAAACTTTGTGTGTGTGATCTGACTTTCTCATGGCTGGAATACAAGAAAACAAGACAGGAAAGTGCCTGTCAGTGCAGCCGACCTGCTGGTTTCACTCTTTCACCTCACATCAACAACAGCCTCACGTCCCACTAAAATGCCTGCAGTGTTTGTTTTGTTTGTTTGTCCTTGCACACCTTTTGAGCTGATTCTAATTTTGAACAACGTGTGTGTGTAGTGTGTTTGATTGTATTAACTGTTTATTTTAAATAAAACATTGGTGTTTGTGTCTTCTGAGTGACAGAAAATAGGTCTATATCATTGAACTTAATAATTATATAATGTAATATAACAGTATTAAATCTAAAATTGTTAAAAATTTGAATCATGTGTGCTGTTAGATGAACTTTAGATAAAACTGAAAGGTTAAAAGGTCATCAGCGTCATGAAGTATCATCCTTGGAAGAATCAGTGGTTCTTGAGATGTCTTGCACATTAAGTAGGAGCTCTGACTCTTGTGGCCTTGATATGTTCTCTGGTGTTAACTGCAGCTGTGGATAGCATGGAGTTAGTGCTGCTGGATTTTCTGGCCACACTTCCTTCTATAGGCTCCTGTTTTGGATTTAATCATGCTGGGACTGAGGCTTGAATATTAAATATGAAGTCATGCCCTGCCCAAAGTAGTTAAGTGTAAATACATGATAAAGGCTTTCACCACAGGGCGTCTCAGTCATCCACATACTGTCTTCATAAACACACACACGCGCACACACACACACACACACACACACACACACACACACACACACACACACACACACACACACACGTATATACATTCAAAGAAGCTTTTGCAACTGCTCTGTGGGCTCACCAGCAACATGCTGCATGTCAGTGTTTCTCACAGCTCATTCCCATGGGTTTGTTCATAATTGGTGAATATTTCCTCCATGTAGGGGGCTAGCAAAACTCAAAGTGACAAGCCTCAAAGCCATAGTAGTAGCAGCAACATGAATCATTTGAAATGAACTGAATTCCTGAGGATTTTCTGTTTGTTTGTTACTGAGACTGAATGAGGAGGTTAACAACAAGAAGGGAGTGCAGAGGAGGAGCGAAAAAGCTATTCGTCTTATTTCAAGATTCACCCTGGCAATTACAAAAAGTCATTTAAATGCTAACAAGCTAGATGGGCAAAACGAAACAGGACTTAAAAGACTAAACCTGCAAATAATCCCTGTGATCAAACAGGAGAAAGGACACACTCGAGTCACACTAAACAAGCAGGCGCACACACAATACATTTCAAATGACTGTAGATGTCTTTAGAGTTGTTTTGACGCTGGTATTTTCATCTGGGAGTGAAAAATGTCTCAAAAATCATTCAATTTGATGTGACTGCCACGTGTCCTCTTGAAATTCTTAAGCAGGACTCTCGGGGGGGGGGGGGGGGGGGGGGGCAGGGTGTGCACGCGCAACTGTTTAAGTGTTTACACACATAACAAGTTAAGCTGTTGACTTGCACGAGCAAAAATCTTTCAGGCTAACATGTACAGACTGATTACCACTTACTTTTATTCAACATGTTATTAATGATGCAGCATGTTTCAGATACTGTAGACGTTTGTGCTATCTGTCCTCATATCAGTACTTTCTCTGCATACAGCGTTAGTTTTTAACTATAACCCCCATAAGTTAACAGTGGGTTAGCTGCTGCTCTGCATGCACAACAGGAAACCAACATTCTGTTTCAACAAGATTAAAAAAACACTGGATTTACAAGCAGAAAGCCCCAGGTGGTATAAAAACCAGTGCCGATTCAGAGTAAATGCACACGTGCACAGATAGCATACAGCTACACGCTCCACATCGGACACATGTATACAACATATTGTTTGGGGAGGAGGGTGCTTCTTTTTGTATATATATATTCTTTCTGGATTTATATATTTTTTTTATAAATAAACATTATAAATACATTAAAATATTAATATTTTTCACAGGTCAGGACATTTGTTCAGGAATTACTCATTAACGAGTCACTGCTAATGAGTTTACTCCTGATTCATTCCTCACTCGTTCCTTAGTAACTACTTACATGTTTATGTAACACATTGTGATTGTGTTACTGTTAAATTCATTTTCATTTTTCTGAAACTCACTACTTGTTATTTTGTTATATTTATATTCTGAAATGCACACTCAGCACTGAAAATCATTGCTGACTATGTTCATTGTTCCACCGTTCATTTTTACTGACTTTTATATATTTCTATTACATTTTATTTTATATTTCATTTTCAATTCATCTTTATTTTAGTCTTTTTTAGTCTATTGCAGGTTTGGTAACATTAGCCAACATTAGCCCCCATTAGCTACTGTTTCTTGAAGTATTATTTTTCTTTGTCTTATTTTAGTTTGATAGTTATGATAAAATAAAAAAATAAAATTTGTCTAACAGTGAAGAAAAATTCTGTCATGGAGAAAAATCACTGCTGTGTCCAAAGTCATTACATTTAGTGTAATACGTTCAAACTCTTAATGTGCAAATTACATAGCACCCTAAAAATTCCACAATAGAAAAAGAACTTTCTGCTAACAATCCCACAATTCACTGGGCCACATCTTATAAATGCAAAAACTACAGCTGTGTGACTCTAGACTGATGATTAAGAATGATGATCGGAAGCATCTAGAATTTCAATACAGTGCTGAGTATGCCATTGAATGTCCATTACAGGGAGAGTAGTGTGCGTAAAATTTGAGGAGAGGTGCGTTTTATCACTTATTGACAAAACTTTTCATTTTTAGGATGAAGACTTACTTTTCTCATGCACCAACAAGCCAGGAATTTAGAAGTAGAAGAAGAATTGGAGGGACAATCCCCTTTATTGGTCATACATACATGCAACACACGCCATGCAATTTAGTGAAATTTGTCCTCAGCCTTTAACCCATCCTGGTCGCCTTCCTCCGCAGCAGACCAGGACCCAATGTCTTTCGTCACCATTGGTCAGGTGGCGATCTTCTTGCATGTTTTTAGTGGGGGTATTTTTATGGAGGATACCCCAGGTGAACACAGGTGAACATGCAAACTCCACACAGAAAGGCCCTTTTTCCTCGAGCAGCAGGCACCGAAGGCATGGTGGAGGACACGTCCCCAGTGCCCACAGCGGGATTTGAACCGGGACCTTCTAGCTGTGAGGCGACAGTGTTACCACTTCTTCCACCGTACCACTGTAATTTACTACATCTATATAAAATAATAAGATATTCCTATTATTATTATTATTTTTATCTTAACTATGAACCTAACATTGGTGCCACATGGCAAACATCATTTCACATCTACCTCCCTTTGGTAAGAGCAAATCACATGGGACATATTTTGTATTTTACATGTAAATGTGGAATCAATAACTGAAAGTGGACAAGACACAAAACCCACAAGTGACAAATATTCAAATTTTAAAATATATGTTTCTTTTTTTATTGTTGATTTTAAACAAGAACAGTGTAAGAGTGAAGAGTATGCATATGATATGCAATAAAGATAAGCATCTATTTGAATGAGCTTGTGGGTGATAGTGATGACTTTATCAACACCCCCTTTTGACAGCTGCAAAAGATTGTTTTATCATTTGACAACCCTTCTACATTTTCTGAGGAACATGATATAAAATCTGTTGCTCTTAAGCCTGTGCGAAACACTTTAAATACCCAATATCACTTAAGACAACAACAAACTGATGCTTTAGGGATTTATTGAGTATTTGCTTTGACAACTGTTTCTCATTAAGTGTTTTGCACTGATTAATTGGGATGCTGCATAAAAGGTGTTGCGGGGAATTGTGTTCTGAGGTGAACAAAGGTGTAAAGCAAGAGCCATTTAATTAAATATTGAACAGTCTCAGATGGATGTCTATGTTGGTGACCTAAACTACAAGCAATGCTAATTAAAATTTCTCTTCTGTCAGGGGACCTACTGCGGATCCTCCCTCAGCTTGCTCGCTTGCAAAAAGCCTTAATTCCAGTAGATAAACATGAAAGAGTCCCATTTAGAGGCTATTTAGAAGAACAGAGCTTTGTACAATTTGTGCTGATGATACAGAATTTTTTTTTCTACACGAATAGGAAATTCTGTAAATTCTCAAATAAAAGTTGGTGTACGACCAAAGAATCTGTGAGTCTTGAAGAATTGAGGACTGGATACTAATAGGGCAGAATAAAAAACAAAACAAAACAAAAAAAGCTCAAGATCCCAACTATAGGTCTGAAATCTTTTGTGGCCCCAGGTACCGTATTAAAACAAAGCATCACCTTGCTAGTGAATAGTTTTTTAATGACTATTGAGTTAAGTAAAAAGTTTTGAAAAAACAGTTTGTACAACAATGTCCTTTAAATCCCACGTCAAACAAATTTCAAGGAGTGCCTTTTTTCACCAACATCACGTTGCAAAAATCAGGCAAATCTTGTCTCAAAACAATGCACGCAAACTGGTTGGTACATTTGTTACTTCCAGGCTGGATTATTGAATTTCATTATTATCAGACTGCCCCAATAAAGACTCTTCAGCAGATCCAGTGCACTGCTGTGACGAAAACAAGGAAAAGAGATCATATTTCTCCCATATTAGTCACCCTGCACTGGCTCCCTGTAAAACCTAGAATTGAAATTAAAATCCATCTCCTTATTGGAAAAGTCCTAAATAATTAGGCACCATTGTATCTTAAAGAGCTCATATTACCTTATTACCTCACTAGAACACTGCATCCCAGAATGCAGGATTACTTATGGTTCCTAAAGTCTCCAAAATCAAAATGGGAGCCAGAGCTTTTTAGCTATCAAGCTCCTCTACTTCCATCTTCCAGTCTCAGTCCAGAAGACAGACACCCTCTCTACATTTAAGAGTGAGCTTGAAACTTTCCTTTTTGATAAATCATGCAGTTAGGGCTGGCTCAGGCTTGCATTGGAGTAGCCCTTAGTTATGCTGCAATAGGGTGAGACAGGAGCCTTCCAGTGATACACTCCTCTCCCTCTCCATTTGTATGCATTCATGTCACATTAATGCATGTTACTGACTTGGCATCCTTATGGTGGGTGACAAAAGCAAACGACCCAAAACATTTCCATTAAGGGCGACCTGCTGCAGCTTCAGAAACGATGATAACTCAAAAACACATACAAAAATGTAAATGGCAAATACATGGCAAATACATAATTAATACAACTCTGAAAATAAATCTCTCTCTGTCCCTCTTTTTCTGTCCCTCTCTCTCTCAGTTTTTCCACTTAGTGCAGTGCTCCCCCTACAGGCCTGGAGAACTTCTGCTGTGTTGAGTTTGTATTTCTGCCATGTTGCACTCCACCTCTCGCACACTGAAAACATGTTCCCACAGCTATGCAAACTGTGATGCTACTTACAACATCTGAAACACAATATGTTGACATTTATTTGAACTCATCATATAATGTTATGGTTGTGGTTTCATGTTGCGCTGCAGCTTCAAGTCATGAGTGGGACAATCATACAACACTGGCAATTCTCCTTTTGTTCCAAAACAAAACTCATCCACTCAAACTCACAGATGCTGTCCTTGTAAAGTGCATCACACTAGAATGAATGAGTCACCCACAAATCACAAAAAGACTTTATTCCCTCACTATCTAAAACAAGGCTGAAGTCTGTCTCCTATATCAGTCTGTTTCAAATTAAGGTCTCTCTGTGTTTTTAGCAAATAAAGACCACTAATTGAGATATTGTTTTGTTTTGATGACATCCATGACCTTAGAGTCGTCGTTGACCTGGCGCAAGAATATGCAAAATCAGCTAAAGTTAACAATTTATCTCTCATTTGAAATCTTGAGATTTTTTGCTCAGATTACTGGTTGCATCTGTCTGTTTTTCAAATCCACACAAAAGAACAAATATGTCTTTCTACTGTCAAAAATAGGAACATTGTGTGCGGCAAAGCCTCCACTGGCAAGGTAATAAAGATGTCTACTGAGAGCTCAAACTATGGGAGTCTGGAGGAAAAAGTCTGGAATTTTATTTTTGACTCTGCAGAGCCAAAGTGACAACCTGTGTCTAGCTGAAAAAATAATGAGCCAGGAATGCTCGCTCATCACTTTAGGAGCAGCATCTCTTTGTTGTTAGACAGGAGCAGAGTCCGGCCCATCCACGCTCCCTGTACCGGAGTGCTGTTGTTTCTGGAGAACTCGGAAAGTTACTCAATCATGGCCCACCCCTGGGAGAGCAGTCAGGTACTTCACCTTATGAATGCACTGCTGCAGCAGTCACTTGCCGGCTGAATGCCTCTGCAGAAAGCCTGAGCGGCATGCAGCTGTATAAAAGGAATGATGAGACGGACTTCCTGTCATGGTTGAAAGTCAGCGGCTTGTGTAATAATTTCAATTGTGGAGCCTTTTCTCTTTCCTGTGACCTGTATGTAAATATGGCAGAAGAAAATGGATGTGGAAAAACAGCAATTATCAAGCAGGTTTCACCTGTGAGTGCTCTCTATTTTCCTGGACGAGCACACAGCCTTATGTGGCAAATAAACTGAATAAAATAAGATTTCTCCTTTTTGCCACTAGCTAAAACATTTCTATTGGAATTGGAGGTGAATGCAATAGGCATGGTGTATAATCCTCTCCGAAAGGATTGCAGAGGAGTAAACCTGCCCGGCAGAAGCAAATTAAGATGTCAGCAGCAGTGTGTGGAAGTGGAAGTGCGCACAGTCTCAAGAGTACAGATGTGAGACTGTTTTTGAAAGAAGCAGACGAGGAAGATGACCTCAATCACCATTGCAATTCCCTTATTAAATCAGACTCAATAACAGCAACACCAGTCCCATTATGCCACACTGGCTTTTACATGGATTCCTTATCAGGCTTAACAACTTCAATTTACATCATGCTGTGTGATGGGGGCTGTGCTCATTTCGGATAGTGCAGCGATGAGGCTCAACTTAGTACCAGGTGACAGAATTTCAGCAGATTTATTCTACCTCTGTGTACCATACCTGTCAACATTGGGATTTGGAAATAAAGGATTTTTTCTGGCGTCCTGCCCAGGGTCATCCCACCACTCTTTAGCACTGTCCACATATCCCCAACATTTAGACAAGGCTACACACAGTGAATCCTAAAATCACCAGGGAACCACTTTTAAAATATGTGACTACAATAAGTGACAATTAGGATGTCAGAATCAGATACCTGGTTGGAAATGAAATGCTGTGGACAGCACTAAGTTTATTTATGAATGACTAGGACGACATGTGCGCATCCCTTACAAACCATGCTTCACTTTTGACAGAGGCTACTGGCAAGAGAGACAGTTAGTAGCAGAGGGCGATGATGAAAATGGATGGCAGAGACAGTATAAATACAGTCATTTGTGGAGCAGGTTTCTGCTCTTCTTGGGTGAACTTGTGTTTGGCAGATTTGTTACTTTCCCTGTGATACATTAAAATCCATTTGACATATTTTACAACAAGCATGACTTTGACTGACGTTGCTCTTCATTAAGTACGGGTAAGCCTCCTCCCATTTGGCAGAATACTGGCACAAACTTTTAGCCTTTTTGTGCAGGTACTCTGTTCCTCTCAAGTTCATCCTTCTTTGTCTTGTTTTATTAGTAGGTGCTTTTTTGACTGAATAACTTCTCAATAGATGTTACAGCTAATGTAACTGCCACCTGCTGTACCAGAGAGGGATATAACAGCCACATCAAATAGGCAGTTATACTTCCTGTCAACGTTGCAGCCAATCTTATTTTTTTGTTTTGCAAAACTTTACAGTACTTAAAGATTTGCAAGAAAATATTTAAATGGGACAACTGTGAGAGAAGGGTAAAATACGGCAAAATCCCAGGAAAATCTCTGCAACATATTATCAGACAAGAGCGTAGATGTTGGAAGATTCTGCAAAAACCCAGATAACGCTCAGACTTTTTTTTCTTTAACTTCCAATGCCAATGTTTTTCTAAGTTATTTCTTATGGTATGGTTAAGCTTAGGGAAAGATCAAAGTTTTTGTAAATAAAAATGCAAATCTTAACCACTGTGAAAGATTTGATTTTAAATTTTAAAATGCCATGAATTTTCCATGCCATGAAACAACACTGAAACGCAGTACACCTCTTTGTTTTCTGTGTTTTGAATTTATTTAAATATAGCCTGGAAAATTCATGTCACAATGAAAAACAATTCATTCAATTGTTGAATACAAAAAGCTAAATAATTTTCCTTTTAAAATATTTTTAATTTAATTATGACTCAGGAGGAGAAATACTAATGTTATTTCACTTTTATTTTCATTTGCTTTGTTTCCATTTAGGCAGTTAAAATCTTCCATAAATTGCAGATCTGTGATGGAAAGTGAGAAATGCTACATATCCATCCACTCCCCCGACCTGCTCACTCTGCAAGTTACGCCTCACTACATAAAAGATGCACTACTTTCTGCATTAGCCGTAAATGTTGCCATTGGATGTAAATCAGGACTCTCTCAAGGAGTCTTTATAACCTGTGAGGGTCAAGTCAATGACGGAGACAGCCGACAGTGTCGGTGGGCAACTGGTTTGCTTAATGGACACAGACATGGCTCTAAATGAATGCTAATATTACTATGTAACTGCTGGATGTGGAAATAAGCTGGGTTTTTTTTGTTGTTTTTTTTACTACCAGTGTTGTTCTGTAGTGTATAGCTAAAGTATGCTCTTTAACATTCTGAGTGCCAGTGAACATTGGAAGAGGAGGAAGAAAAGAAGCTGGATAAGAAGTCTGTGTGTTACTGAAGTTCATAATCAGATTCCAAACATCCCCACAGTGCAACTTCTACTCTGACCTTCAGGTGAACCCTTTTCCAACAGTCTATTATCTTCTACATCTACTTTCCACACTTCAGTCCCACCTGAAACTCAATCTTTTTTAACATCACTTGGCAATAAGTATCTGCACTGGACAATTCAAATCAAGTGTGACCCAGATTCCTCTGTGCTGTATTTCACCTTCCTGCACCGTGTAGTCGGTAACAGATAGTGAAGTGCTTCTTTATTTAGCCTGCTCTGAAATGTTATTTAAAAGCCCCTTGGGATACTTTATCACACCTGGACAAATGTATTTATTTCTCTTCTTTTTGAGCTGTTATCATTTTTACTGTTATGCTGTTATCATTTGACTCCTATGTTTTATCACTAAACTACATTCATATAGGACATGGATTTGTCTGGCCAGGGAGCTGATTAATTCAGTGAAAGTCCAATACATTGCTGAGTAGGCAGCGCCTCTAGTGCCTGCTGACAGGAAGACTGACTTTTCAGATTCTTGTGAGAAAGACAGCCTGCCATTTAGAAGTCACCTTCAATAAAAAGAGTGCTGTATGCAAAGAATGGGCCATCAACCACCACAGTGCGTCTCTCTCTGGAGGGCAGTTTTACAGTTGTCAGGCCTTTATGTACGGACTGTAATGTGGTCTGTGAAATGTGAGGCTTCCACAGAAGATGCATCAGGGATCACAACAAAACAAACGGCTCTTTCATGCTAATGTTTTATGTACATTGGCAATATATTGGGCGATGATGGCAACATGATTTGGCATTTCTCTCTGCAGACTCAGGTTACACGCTGCTGATAAGCGTTTGAAAAGAAATGTCAGTCAAACTTTTCAAAACAGCAATCCGTCATCATCTCAAGTACTTTGTTTACTTGTCAAGACAGCATACTCAAGATGGCTTGCAAAATTGTCAGTGATGACAGGGAAGTTTTAACAGGCAAGTCAATGTCAGCTTGCCTGTTTTTCCAATGACAGAGAGGATAGGAATGTTTTCTTTGTGAAGAGTGATTGACTAACAACAGTCAGCTTTTGAAAAGAAGAGAAAATGCCACAAGTGTTGAGCTTTGCAGTGAAATGTAAAAACGTTTCTTGTGTCCACAGCTGCTGTACTGTGTAGATGTGTTCTCACTGCAGGATTTACCACCTGCTGAATTACACAGTCACACCATATGCTTAAAAGGACCTGTGGAACTACTGCAGATATCAAGCGGAAAAAAGGAAAGATGTTGATTGGGGGACTGAAAGTCAGGCTGCATTCACACTACAGGCCTCCCTGCTGCTGCTCCTATATATGTGTGTGTGTGTGTGTGTGTGTGTGTGTGTGTGTGTGTGTGTGTGTGTGTGTGTGTGTGTGTGTGTGTGTCTGTGTGTCCAGTTCTGTGACCCTGTTTTGTTTTGTATTCTATTCTATTCAAGACAGTGTAGAGAGCTCCACTACACCAAAAACATATCATTATTTTTTTGAATGAACTAATGTTAGTGTATCTATATTACAAACCTCTCATGACCTTGTCTATATATGAAATGATGGGTTTCAAACATCAAGGTTGAGAAACAATGTAATACATAACAGAATAAAGATGTAGGAAGCATAAACAGTAGGTAAAGGTAAGAGTTAACGCTGCAACTAAGAATTGTTTTCATTATCAGTTATTCTAAGGGGAAGATATCCAGTGGCCCACACAGGAGGTTAAAGCACATAATATACAGATACACAAAACACCACATCACTAAATGACATCAGGGTCAAATTCATTTTCATAGCATTTTAATAATGAATGGAAACCAGTGGCTGTCTGGAAGGTAGGGACACATTGTCTGACATATGCTTTATGAGATTTAATATTGGTAATGGTACGGGGGTGGGGTAAGGGTTAGAGAAGTGAACTTGTGTCTGGCAGGTCATTGGTTTGATTCCCCTGACCAGGATAACAAATCTGTAGAAAATGAAAGGCAACACTGGCTTTTAAACAAGGCCCTTAACCCTTACTGCTGCAGTGGAGCTGTTCAGTGGCTGTCAGATCACATTGTGATTGTACTGAGCAGCTTCCAGATCTGAATCTGTAACTGTGTGAATGTGATGGTAAAGGTGAAAAAAAAAAAAAAAAATATATATATATATATATATGTAAAATGCACCTCTGTACGTAAAGTATAGATGTCTCATAATGAATAATGGTCTTAAAACACACAAAAGGATATGTATGATTTGTTCTGATATCCTATCTGTTAAGCTTACTTTTTTTTTTTTTTGCTGCATCACAGCATCCTGTTTAAAGAGTTTCACCCAGTTCCTGTTTCCAGACAGATTAGCTTCTTTAGTGTCTTTCAGTTGCTGGACCTCGTTGTCCTTTGAGTTAATGTAAAAGTTGCATTAATTAATATTTGTACACAATGGGCAAAATGACTAACTATGAAGTAGAAGAAATGTCCATGGTGACAAACCCAGAAAAAAATTTGAACAACCTGCATGTCGCCTACAACAGCCTAGACTCTCACCTGTTGAAAATAGTGAAGCATTCTACAGATGGAGCCAGATATTTTTCTCAGGAGGTATTCAAGACCAAAAACAGAGCTAAAAGGATAATGAACATTGGGCTTACACTCATTAGGTTGCCCCAAAAAAACCTGACACCAAATGCCAATGAAAATTGCTCCATGTTGTCTGGATTTAAACAGATTGACTGAATTATTGCCTGATTACTTCTGATTGAGGCAAAAAAGAGAGAAAGATTTAAACCTTGTTTGCATGTAGGCTGTACACTTGAGGATCACCTTTTATGGTACAGTTCATATCATTATCGGAGCTATGTGACTCTATGCAGCTTTTTGCTGTTTAAACTGATATCTTCTGGTGTCGTCCAGCCACATCCAGACACTGTATTGCCCTATCATATCCACGTCTCATATATATCTGTTCAGAATCTTCCATGTTATTTATTTGCTCTATCTATATTTTAATCTGCCATTGTCAAGCTGTGCGTTCCAGCAAAAGAAAGCCTGCCCTCATTGTGTCAGACTGTCAAACGGAAAAGGTTTTGAAACTAAATGAACTGAAAGTCATCCCAAAGTTGTGTTTTGCTTAGCGATCATTTTAAAAGTGATATTCCAGGCAGCAGGAAATACACCTTCTCTGTTTCATGCACTCATCAGTTTATATTCCCCTGAGAATTTTAAGTGCATCACACTTCTCCTGATTACTGCACACATCTGAAAGCAACTGGTACTTATTAAGGGTAACATTTATCACTCGACTCATGATTTTGTTTAGAATAATAAGGTTTCATCATTTAAATCCAACTGTATCAAATCCTACCCTGAAAACATAATTTCTCAGATACTATGAATGTAAAATTGTTATATTTGCATATCAGTAAAAAGTCTGCTTGAAGCTGGACATGTGGACGTACAGTCTGGTACAGATCCAGACAATTGGTTTTGGCGACAAACACAGTGGCAGATTTGTATCAGGTTCTAGCCGGAGGGTCCAAATGGTAATCAATGAACAAAACAAACTAGTGTTTACACTGCCCACTCATCTGGGTGAATCTTTCAGGAACACCAATCAATTTATTTAGATTAATTAAGTGCCCAAGCCCTTCTCAAAGTTAAAACTCTATAGCTTTCGTTATTGAGAACTGTCTGTTATGACTGGTTATTATTGTCACATCCCAGATGCCAAATCATAGTGGATCACATAATACTTAATAATTAACTAAAAGTTCTGCCTGAGTCCTGAAAATTTTTACAGACTTGGAACGGTGTAGGAACATAATGCAAATCTACACCATTACAATGGTTTCCAAACATTTTACACCTCCACATTTTACCACCACAGTGACTTCTTTACATTTTGCTACCTTCACAGCTATACATTTAACCATTTAAAGACCTTATTTTAATAAAGTAGTAAAACCAAAAAAATACTATACTAAATTTCATTCATCTGTTACAGTCTATTTGAAGGATATGCTCACATTTTTTCAAGTCTGACTTAAAACAATATTCAGGTGCCGATATAAACACTCAAGCATGTTTTGGTCACTGTGATTGTTCCTCCTGTCAATACTGGAGCTATTATGAGGCTTCAATAATCTAAATTAGATAGATCAAGTGGGGATTCTCCAAAGTTAGAGTAATTTTAGTCCAAAATGTCCTTGTTTCTACTGATCCTTTTGCAAGTTTTGATATGTACCGGGCCTACACTGATACATACTGCCTCTAGGTAAAGGGCCACATGCTCACATGCTAAAGTTTGACTGACAAAAGCTCTCCCCTTCTCCCACTTACTCTCTTGCCAGCCATCAAAATGAAAGCATTACAGCCTTAGTGTTACAAACTCACTGAGTTCTGTGTGACAAGTTTAGCTTTAAGCGGTGCAGGTGGTGACTGACTGATAGATGTTTTCCCCTTCTGCCTTGTTTAATCCTCTGGAGGAGTTTAAGTTCACCAGCCCAGGAGACTGGCTGGAATGGAAGCAAAGATTTTTGCACTTCAGGACAGCCACCCAGTTAAACAGAGAGGATGGGGAAGTCCAGGTCTGCTCGTTCATTTATGTCATAGGCAGTGAAGCTGACAAGATATTCAGCTCCTTTGAGTTTGAAGAGGAAGAACATTAGAAATACAGTGCCGTCTCAAAAAAATATGATACCTACTACTTCATTCCAAGACAGAATCTAATACGTCCCCAATTCCAAAAGCATTGTGATGTTGTTATATTATTAATTGTTAATGTAATATTATAATAATATATATTAATGTTATATTTTTCTGATCCTTTTTGACATGTATTCAATTGAAGTTGGGAAGGAGCAACTAAAGACTGCGAAAGTTGTGGAATGCTCCAAAAACACCTGTTTGGAACATTCCACAGGTAAATTTCAGGTTCATTGGTAACAGATGATAGAATCAAGATTGGGTATGAAAGGGGCATCCTTGACAGGTTCGGTCTATCACAAGCAAGGATGGAGTGAGGTTCACAACTTGGTGAACACATGATTGTGTAAAGGATAGTGCTATAGTGCATGGGTGTTGTTGGTAAACACTCTCCTTCTATGATGCTATCAGGCCCACTGTGGTGTTAGCTGACTCTACCATTTGTGGGCTTGGAGGGGTCCTGCTGCATCAGCAGGACTGGACATGTTCACACTTTGAAAATTACCTGTTTGGACTTGTCGACTTTAAATTGATTGCTGACCACAAGCCCCTGGTACCCTTCATGAACAGTGAAGACTTTGACAATGTCCCAATAAGGTACCAGAAGCTTCTGATGAGACTGACACACTTTAAAGCACAGGCTGTGTACGCACCAGAACGACATCTGAAGAAGAAAATGCTCTCTCCAGGGGCCTGGTGCAAAGTTTTTGGGATGAGATGTCCAGCAACACATATAGACTCAGTCCTGAGCCATGTCCTAGCTGCACCACAGTAGATTCAAAAGACCAGAGACTGCACAGCCAGAGACCAGTCTGGCCAGCTTATGAAAGGAAGATATCTGAGACAGTCAGGAACTTCTTTGAGGTGAGAGGAGAATTGACAGAAGTAGATGGTTTAGTGGTCAGGGGTAGCCATATTGTCATTCCCACCTCTATGAGAGAACAGAAACAGTAGGAGGATTCATGATGGTCATCAAGGTGTTAGTCAAATGCAGCGAGAGAGTCAACCAGTCAGTGTAGTGGCCAAGAAGCTCAGTAATGGACAGGCAGAGAGGGCTACGGGTAACAAAAAGGATTCTTAGGCTGGACAATCCCCTCCTGGCTGTGATGATATACAGCACCATGCATTCCTCAGTCTTGCAGTCTTGGAAGCCAGTTCCACTCCTAGAATTGATGTGGTGGGCAGGACAGACAATAAAGATGTCATGTGCTGAGTGCACCAACAGTATCGACACACACACCTACAGCTAAGGAGCAGGTTACTGCAGAGGGGTCAGAAGAGTCTGGGAGTGAAACAAACAACAATGACACAAACAGCTGGAGCAGCTCTTATAAGCACACAAGGGACAGCTATTATCACTCGCTCAGGTCAAGTGAGTAAACCAGGTCCTGGTCAGAAATCAGAAATCAAAAAAAGCTTTATTGCCAAGTACAATTGAGGAATTTGTTTTGGCGGTGGCAGCAGTGTACCAGATGGTGATGAAGGAGGTGAGGATGGACTCCATGATGGCTGTGTAGAAGTGCACCTCTGCTGTGCTTTCTTGATGAGGGAGCTGATGTTCGGCTCCCACTTGAGGTCCTGGGAGATGATAGTTCCCAGGAAGTGGAAAGACTCCACAGTGTCAGTAGTGGAGTCACAGAGGGTGATGGGGGCAGGTGAGGCTGAGTTTTTCCTGTAGTCCACAACCGTCTCCACTGTCTTTAGAGCGTTGAGCTCTAGGTTGTTCTGGTTGCACCAGGTCACCAGATGGTCAACCTCCCACCTGTAGATGGACTCGTCGCCATCAGAGATGAGTTCGATGAGGGTGGTGTCGTCCGCAAACGTCAGGAGCTTGACGGACTGGTGACTGGAGGTGCAGCTGTTTGTATACAGGGAGAAGAGCAGAGGAGATTTCCTGCCGGCTTCAAGAGTCGTCTCAGACAGATTTGTCAGAGTTCTGTTCAGTGATTACTGATTTACTGATTTTCACATACACTTAGTTATACTGTTTGTTAGTTTCACTAGGATTAGGGGTGCTATTTTATTTTGTATTTTGGTTTTTCGTTTTTCATCAGAACTGTAGGCCTCATTTAGGAGGATTTTATTTCCATTTTGTTTTGAGTGTGGTTTAGGCAAGCTCTTCCTTTTGAAGAGTTCTCTTTTAGTTATAATTAGTTAAGCTCTCATTTTTGGAGAGTTCTCTTTTGGTTTTGATTATTTCATTAATTTGAAAAGCACCCAAATTTCTCTTTTCATTGTCTTGGCCTTTTGCCTTTTGTGTATTAAAACAATTCAAAACACTTTGATTTAAATAAACAACTTCTTTTCAACCACTTCCACCGGTTGTTTTTTGTTACTTCCTTTCCCCTAGTGAGCTGGGTCGTAACAGCAGCCCTGGGGGGATCCGGTGCTGATGGTCTTTGCGTCAGAGACATATTTCTTCAGCTTCGCACACTGTTTCCTGTCAGACAGGAAGTCTGTAATCCACCTGCAGGTAAAGTCAGGCACGCTCAGCTGGGAGAGCTTCTCCTGAAGTCCATTGATGCATTGGTGTGTGAGGATGGAGACCTTGTACTCAATCCTGGTGGAGACGGGAAGCCAGTGGAGTGAGTGGAGAATGGGGGTAATGTGCTCATGTTTCCGCACTCTCATCAGGATCCTAGCTGCAGAGTTTTGGATATACTGAAGCCTCTGGAGACTCTTGCTAGGGATCCCAATGAGAAGTGCGATGCAGTAGTCCAGTCTGGAGGAGATAAAGGCATGAACCAGCTTTTCAGCATCTGAGAGGGAGAGAATGGGGCGAAGTTTGGAAATGTTACGGAGGTGGTAGAAAGAGGTCTTGCAGAGGTGATTTATATGAGCTTCAGAGGTGAGTTGGGAGTCCATTTTTACACCAAAATTTGGGACTACTGATGAAAGGGGGATGTTGGATCCAGAAAAGGTGATGCTGGTTATGGATGAAGATTTGGTCTGGTGAGGGGTGCCAACCAGAATGGCTTCGATTTTGGAACTGTTGAGTTGGAGGAAGTTGTGCTCCATCCATGCCTTTATCTCCTCCAGACAGGTGGTGAGTTTTGATGGGGATGACTGTGAAGGTGGGGTTGCAGCTGTGTCACCGGCATAGCAGTGGAATGAAATTTTGTGATGGCTGATGATTTGTCCAAGGGGAGTGAGGCAGAGGATGAATAGGATGGGGCCAAGGACTGACCCCTGGGGGACACCTTTGTTAAAGTCGCCAAGGACAGTAACTAAAGAGTCCGGGTTGGTCCGCTCCACACACAGTATCTAGTCAGCGAGTTGGCCTGTGGCGGGATGTAAACGCCGACCAGAATGAATGAAGCGAATTCACAGGGTGAATAAAAAGGCTTACAGTTAATGATGAAAGATTCCAGGTCAGGAGAACAGTGCTGCTGGATCACTGTCATGTCGTTGCGCCAACCACTGTTGATGTAGAAACAGATTGGTGGTGGAGCTGGAAGCCAGCCAGCTGCAGCGCAGAGTCCGGTATTAATCCACAGAGTCACGTCTCGATGAAGCACAAGACCGCAGATGAAGAAAAGTCCCTGTTTTTACCCAACAGCAGTTGCAATTCCTCCAGTTTGTTGGGCAGTGAACGCACGTCAGAGAGAAGTATTCCCGGTAACGCTGTGCGTAGTCTGCGCTGGCGAAGGCACACGAGTGTGCCGGCCCATTTTCCTCTCCTCTGGCGTTTCGCTGCGTGAGCAAAGGTGAGCGCACCTTTGACCAGGATGTCCAAAATTTCCAATGTTGGGAGCAGAAAATTAAGAAAAAAATCCTCTGGTGTTGCTCCCCTGATGTGCATGAGCTTGTTAAGTGTGTGGACACACTCGGACCAGAAGAATGAACTCAGAGTGATGGAACTCAGAGAATGCACAGGAGAACAGGTTGATAGCAAAATCAATTATTTTAATAACAAAAAGTGTCCGCAAAAACTGGCAACAAAAGGCGAGAGCATAAAACGCTCTGGTAGATTGCTTACTAAATAATGAAACAAAAGATGTCCAGAAAACGGCAACAAAGGGAGAGAGCAAAAAATGCTCTAGAAGATCGCGATCCAATTCCTATCACTGGCAAGGCTGGGCTGGGCTGAGGGCTTAACAGGACGAGGCTCCTAAGGGCACAGTACAAAAGAAAACACTGGGTAAGTACAAGCAAGCAGTTTCAGGAGGAGGAAGACTGGCAGAAGAGCGGACGGGTGTACCACTTGAGACAAGCAGACAATCTGACAAATACTGGTGGACTGAGCCAGGGTTAAATACACAGCTGATTGATCGTAGATGAGGTGATGACTTGCAGGTGCAAGAGGAAGGAGGGCTGGAGGAGCTGGACAGGTAGGAGCCGCCCACAGCACAGACCTGAACAAACAGGGAAAGACAGACAAGACCACCAGGGGGCAAGGACACACAGGGAAAACACAAGGGAAGAAAGGAGGGAGCCCAGCACTGCCTGACAGAGCTCTTCTCTGGTGAGAGAGCTCTGGGTACTGTCGCAAAAAACAGATTTAACACACAAAACAAAACAAAACAACGCGCACCAACAATACCGAGGCAGCCGTCCGTGGCACCATCTTGATCATTCACCTTATTTTTCCTGGTGAGGACATTCTTCCTGGTAAGGCTGAAGGACACAGAATGCAGGATACAGGAAAGAATGAGATGTATAAATGGTTGTTAAAATTTAAAAGGACTATTTTGGGGTACAGATTTGTTACCAGTTAAATGTTAAGATTGATTTATGAAAAAGCTGTGACAACTGTTACAAACTTTAGTGGAAAAAATAAGGTTATTTATTAGCTGTAGCAATGTTCTAAGACAGAATGCTGAGAGAAAATCACACCACAGAATTATTAGTAAGGTATTTTGTGTGATAATTCTGAGGAATATATGTTTCAGGAGGAGATAATGAAAGAATGGAATTTCCTATAGTTTGTGGGCATCAGTGCACATCTTTTGATACTTCAGGTATGTCAGGTAGGACTGTGATTTTTCTGTGTTGCCAATGTACAAGCAGTTTATTAACACACACACACACACACACACACACACACACACACACACACACACACACACACACACACACACACACACACACACACATTCTTGCTAAGATTGAATATGATTTAATGAGGCTTGAGTAAAGTAACATACAATCAACCGCTGCATGACCGGAGAGAGAAATTTACTGTAGTTTTCCCTGGGTGTAAATATCAGATAGAGCTGCCTCATACGATAGTACAATGATCATAACACCTTGACAGACATTGATATGGATATTGTTAAAAATGGGGCTGCTCAGAAATCTCTCATCAGATAATTTCGGTGTAGGAAATGAGGGAAAACAGGCTCTGTTATTCTGGACTGTCTGCTGTGGGTCTCCATAGACTTCTGATGCCCAGGGTGAATATTTCGCCCTAATGCCTGAACAGTACCTGCATAATTTACATCACGACTCCCCCTGCCTGTTCAATGTCTTCACCCAAAATCTGCTCCCCAAAAGAGCTTTATATGCCTCCTCTGATGTGAAGGGAAGAATCTCACACTCATTTTGTGCAGACACACACATGCACGCACTCACAAGCACACACACGGACGGAGGAACTTCCATTCCCCTCTCTCGTCCCTCAACACTCTCTCGCTTCTTGCCTCTGGCTGTACTCCAGCAGCCAAAGCTGGACCTCAGTATTTCATGGTGAGGCTCGCCAGGATGTCAGGCTGGATAAATGTGCAAAGTGTCTGTATTGGTTGTGACAGTCAGCAGGGATTGCTATATAGTGACTGTAAGGGAACGCACAAGTAGAGGACAAAATCATTATGTCATTAATTACTGCTGATTGTTCTCAGGTTTTTTGATGTCAGTCAGTTGGCGCTGTAGGCCTGTTGGTCCACCAAATATGTCAAGAGCAAGACAGCTGCTTACAGCTTACAGTACAGTAAAGGTCCCTAAAGGATTATTTCCAGTGATTATGGTGACTTTTTTTCAATGACTCTATGACAATGGCTTGCCTATTACCATTGTCAGGTCAAACTACAGTTTTAGTACTGTTACTGAGCATTAAGCACTGATTTGGCACAGGTTGAAACATGTCCAGACATCTATTTTTTATGTTATTTCAACAGCATTTCAGTTACAATGTTTCAGTTTGAAATGAGTCCTAACTACAGTTGTACATGTAGAATTATTCTTATGCAACCTAGATGCCTAAAAATCCCTTCTCTGGCAAATTTAGCCCAGATTTCAACCAGGCTGTCTGGATGATTTGATTCATTCATGACTGATTTGCAAACCATCAAATCAGTCATGAATGAACAGTGGAGGGACAATGTTATAATTTAATGTTTTCACGGTGGGGCAAGCAGGTAGTGCGCGTGCCTCACAGCAAGAAGGTTCGATCCCCGGACGGGGCCTTTCTGTGTGAAGTTTGCATGTTCTTCCCGTGCATGCGTCGTTTCTCTCCGGGGACTCCGGCTTCCTCCCACAGACCAAAAACATGCTCATTAGGTTGATTGGTGACTCTAAATTGCCCCTAGGTGTGAGTGTGAATGGTTGTCTGTCTTTTGCCCTGCCTCTTTTGCCTCATGTTGCCATGCAATCAGCTGGTGACCAGGTGGGTGTACCCCACCTGGAGCCTATCCCCGTCAAAGCGGGGATAGGCTCCAGCCCCCCCGCAACCCCGAAAGAGATAGGCGGTATAGAAAATGGATGGATGGATGTCATTCATTCTGTCTAAAGGCCCAGCTATACTCCAAAATGGACAGACAGCAGACATACATGCATTCTGTTTCTACTACATTTATTTTCTTTCTTGTCATCTGTTCACTCATAGTTGGTGTGTATTCTTAGTGTGGACAGCCTCTAGAGACTACTTGTTTTTTGACAGCCTCAGTGTTTTGGTTGAATCTGGCATGTGATATAGACAAATGAAGGAAACAGTTAACATTTTCACAGCCTCAGTTTATGCTTTGCAGTGTCATTACATACTCACTGACAGTAAAGCTTTTGTGGCCTTTCTTTAACAGGAAGTACTGCAGACTGGAGCTGAAATGTGATGAGGCAATCTCATCTGCAGACATCGTTGTCCCCATTAACTGTCTCCAAGAAATATCTTCCTGATCAGATCCAAGCAACAGTGGTGGCATTACATGGTCATTTGAAAGGATGCAGGGGGTGAAATATTCAATTGGTTGTCTGCAGGCGACTAATGCTGCTGATTTCTGTAAACGCGAATGGCAAGAGATTGAGTTGTTCCAATGAAATATGACGGCAAACACCCCAGGAAGTTATTGTCGGGGGACAAATTAATAACGGATTGTGGCCTGACCTTGACAAGTGACTCTCATTTGGAAGCCAAAATACTGGAAGCCTGCTGTGGCTATTCTGCACAGTTCAGGTTATTCAAACCACACTTTTTCCATACTGGAAATAATTGAAAGGGGAATCTTGACTCCATTGGGCACAATAGTTGAAAGTGACAAAAAGGATTATTTCAAAAAAGAGAGAGGATGTCATGTAGCCGCATATGCTATTACCTATTTTATCTTAACAAGGGCCCAAAGCCAGGAATCCTCCAGTCTGATCTCTTCAGGAGCACCCAAAGACATTATATTGTATAATATTTGGGATGTTTCCTGCAGAATACTCTCTGCAGTTATTACTTTGCGAACAATGGGTCCGTCATATTAAGGGTATTTTAAGGGGTATCAGTTTGTGGACTCACTGCATGCTAGCACACTCTCTGTGCAGCTAATCTAGCCTTGTCTTGTATTTAAATGGACCGGGGATGTACACGGACATTTGAGAGTGTTGCTGTAAATCAAATAAAGGGCAAAATAAAGCAACTTCTATCAGCTACATCTACTTATTGGTTGAAAATTCATTATAACCTGAATTAATGTTCAATAATATGGCTAGCAGCTCATATCACAAGCTAGAAAGAATCTAACATGGGCATTTGGCCAGCCAAGGCAACTACCTTGGCAACCTAACATAGCTTTAGGTTGGTCTGGTTTGCACACAACATGTGGCTTCTTGCTGACTGTTAACAATATTTAATCTAGCATGAGCCAGTCATCAAAATCATCAGATTCTATCTCTACAGAATGCTCACTTGATTTAATGGTCTTTAACAGAGGAGTTATCTTGCACATAGCCCGCTGTCTGCATTTTTGCCAGCTAGCTAGCTAAGATTAGTGATGCAAACGTGACAAGCTGCATATTGTTTGAAAGCAGACCTGTGATGAGATTTTTTTTTCCACAGAGTATCACATTGGTTATGTTTTCTGCGTCATTCAGTAACACAACTTCAAAAGACTCATCTGGTTCCCTCACACAACAGCAACAATAATGAGCAAATGGGCTGGTGCTCGAGCAACTTTAGCCTGGCCTTGTGCATGTCCTTGAGAGAGACTGAATGATAGATTCACTGTTTGAGAAGGCAAGTCAATTAGACACCTCAAAATATTTTAATCACATCATTCATCCAACCACCTGCCTCCTTTCTCTACTTTTACTACTAATACTGCATGTTGTTACAGGAGCACTAATGTGTGTCCATGGTCTAACAACAATTTGGGGTGCTGATCAGTCATATTGAAGGCAACTACCTTAAACAATGACAAAAACCTCTACTGCTCAATCTAGAAGTGGTTTTGTACAAACTGCGTAATCTTTTGAACTAATGACCACAGAGAAAACCTTGACAGAAGCCCTTCTGGCAGCAGCTGTCTAATAGTTAGAGAAGCAGAGCTGTAACTTAAAAGCTGCAGATTCAGATCCTGTTTTGGGACATCTGGGTGAGAAAGTGAATATGCCTCCATAATTCTCAAGTGTTGCTCAGTCGTCAAGTTCCGGTGGAACTGGTCAGAGGAAGAACAAGGTGGACCTAGGACAGAAGTAATTTAAACCTTCTGGAATTATGATAGTAGTGGACTGAAGTCTCTGGTTGTATCATGTATGCCCAGTGGTGTTCAGATATTTTATGTAAATAAAAGCTCCAATACCACACTGTAAAAAGAGATTGCATTGCATTAACAATGTTTCACTCAAGTAAAATTATGTTGGTATAATTGGAAAATGTACTTGAAATAGCCGCAAATGTAAAATGACTCTTGTGGCTGTTGAACTGTTGTTTCATTAGATTATCAATGATGCATTTAGTGGATGTGGACTTATTTCTGTTTTATTATTTTCTATAATATATAACTAATGAGTATTTTCATTCATTGTTTTTCAATTCCTTTATTGATTGTTTCTACGAAATCATGAAAACAGTGAGAAATTTCTGTCTCAGTTACCTTTAACCAAAATGACGCATTCGTACAGATACATACAGAGTACAAATTATTTAAGATAAATTGAAATAATTAAAAGGAAAAGCAGCAAATCACCACATTTGAGAAACCGTTACCATGAAATGTTTTTGCGTCACAAAATGTCTCTAACAATTATCAAAATAGTTGCCAATTATTCTCTGCCAAATGAATCAGTGATCGGCTAATCGCATAAACTGTATGCACATAGCTGACATGTTGGGGCTTTGGCAGCCACAGAGACACCACATGGGGACCACAAGAACAGTGATTGGTTAGCTTAGACTGCTTGTATTCTCTTCTGCGAGTTTCTGATGCTTCAAATTAGAACAGAGACAACAGCCCCTTTTCAGTGATGTAAACTGAACTATAAATTAAAACCTACACTGTGGGTATCAATGGTAGGACTACAGCTGGCACCATGCAAATATAAACCCACAGGAAAAGTCAGGCAATGGCTAGAAGCTGCTGGGGACATTATGTGCTGAGGAGCATGTGAGTGTTAAATTAATTGCTTGTTAGATTTTGATAATGTTTGTCATGTAAAAACTGGAAATATGGCCTTTCGGTGGTGACAGAGAATGAGTCAGCTGCTGCTTGTAATCAGGAAGTAATGTTTTGTTTCATACAAACCAAAACTAACAGTGAGTTCAGGTACATTTCTAACCTTGTGTATCACCATTGAAGTTGCCCTCCAGTGGCCTTTTATGAGCATTTTGTTGTTGCAAATTTAAATTAATTCAAAATTTATCCTTGTTCCACTCTGAACACCTTAGTCTAAGAAAAGGTAGCCTGTGACCTATAACATTTGTTGATTTGACCAGTATTTTGAAAAAGTATAACAAATGCCTTAAAAACGTTTTCAAGTGCTCGTAATGAAGAAATGACGAAGCGTTAATTGGAAGTATTTGACAAATACATAAATGATCAATTTTGAGTGTTATTCAGGCCAGGGTTTTATGTTAAGGGAAATTAATAATATCTTAAGGGATTCTTATTCAGTATTCAGGTTTTTAAAAGTTTACTGAATAAGGTAAATTAATAGATACATTAATGAATTGTTTTATATACATATTGGGATTTTAAAGCACCTTGAAATTTGCAGAGTAACATTATACTGTGTGTACACCTTAATTTGGATCTTAAAGGGACTTTAATTTTCAAGTTAATGTGCAAATTTTGCGTTAATTAATAAATAAATAAATGGATTATAACACATTAAGAGGTTTGCAATGGATGATCTCCAAATATGAAGGGCTTTCAAGAGGTTAAAACACTGAAAGGTAACAAATAGCATTAAAATCATCACTGACTTTTAATTTCAACTGATAAATGAAAGACCTTTTAAGATGTAAATTAAGGCATATTTCCTCCATCCCATGCTGGTGACTGCTGTAATGCTGTGAAACAGAGGCTGTCAGGGAAAAGCGCTCTTGTGGGGTTTCACCCACATCAGATGAAGTTGTAAATCTACTGCAGTGGTTGAGTGACACATCAGAATGAAGGCAGCACCAATTACACCGGGGAGAGCTGGGACGGTTTTCTCAGGGCATGTGTCGTTATTTCCACTGTGGCAAAAAAGTCCAAATAAATAAATAATGAATGAAGAAATTATATTGTCAACTGTTCAAGTCCTTGCAGGGTAAGCAGAAATTCTTTGCAGTTCTTTGGCTGCTGTGGGAGGAGAGAGAGAGTACATTTTCATTCGGGAAGACGTGCAGAAGCAAATGTGACCCTACTCATGTGCTACACCATTTGCATTGTTTTCTGTAATGACTATAATTCTGGGGCGGCACGGTGATGCAGCAGGTAGTGCGCGTGCCTCACAGCAAGAATGTCGCTGGTTCGATCCCTGGGCGGGGCCTTTCTGTGTGAAGTTAGTATGTTCTTCCCCTGCATGTGTGTGTTCTCTCCAGGTACTCCGGCTTCCTCCCACAGACCAAAAACATGCTCATTAGGTTAATTGGTGACTCTAAATTGCCCCTAGGTGTGAGTGTGAGTGTGAATGGTTGTCTGTCTCTGTATGTTGCCCTGCGATCGACTGGCAACCGGTCCAGGATGTACCCCGCCTCTCGCCCATTGTCAGCTAGGATAGGCTCCAGCCCCCCTGCAACCCCGAAAGGATAGTCGGTATAGAAAATGGATGGATGGATGGACTATAATTCTATGACACTAAGGTGCCTGTAGTCCCATAATTGGATGGAATCATTGTTGCTGTTGGATGCTTCTATCACAAATAAACCAGTAGCACTGGATAATATGATTTCATACTGAGTTATTCATGCTCGTATAAAATAACTGACAGCATGAGCTGGCACTGCTTGTCAAATATTTCTAATAACCAATCTCATGCTTGTACATTCAAAAAGAGGATCCCTCCTCTTTCAATTCTGAGTCTAATGACCAGGAATTTGAAAACATTTCTCAAACCAAAATGCTTTTACAACTTTTTGAAATAGAATCCCTTTCCATCTTCACAAAGTGATGCTATTAGTTGCAGCACATTGGCAAATGCAATTAATCAGCTTTCCTTTTGGGGGCACAACGTGAACAAGCAAGATTAGGAGATGGTAACCACCAGACCTGGGAGATAAATGAGGACTTCCTGCAGGTCTAACTTTGCTCAGCTCTGTGCATTCAGGCTCACCTGTCTGTTGATTCATACTGAAAGTCAGGTGTGCAGTGGTGCCAGTGAATAGCAGGTGTCAGTCTGTAGAACAGGAGCCACATTGGATTTGTCAGAGAGGGTAAAATGCATGGCAGTGGGACCTAACAATGTTACTATATTTCTGTGTCTGTGTTTTTTTGAGTGTAAGCTATATGTGTGAGCTTCTTATGCTTGTGTGTTATGTATAAACTTGTAAGGCCAAAAGTATGTGGACAGAGGTGTTAGTTAATCTTAATGCTGCAGTTTACAGTCAAATTTGAGACGAATGCTTTCCAGCTGTTTGGCAAAGGCAAAGTTAGCTCTCTAAGGAAATGGTTTTCCTGGATTGGTGTGGAACAACTTGACTGCCCGACATTGACTAAGAGCCAGACCTTATCATCCAACATCAGTCGCAGACCTCACTAATGCTCTTGAGGGAACAAACCTCTGCAGCCATCTTCCAAAATGTTTTATGATTTAGTGACATGAGTGGCCAAGTTCAGTGGCCATGTTCAGGTACTACTAAAAGATAAGAGGAAAAATTTTTTAAATGATGACGTAAATAACTGATCCACCTGGTGATTTGATTGATTATCCATATTAATCATTTAGCCCATCAGTTAAGCATCCAGTCCATTACACTTGCTACTTTTTAGGGTTGAGTCTCTTTTATCTTATATTTGGCCATGTCTGACATACCAATCTCTATCATCTAATTGTTGTGTGTTTTGTGTTATGTCTGCATATGCTACGGATAAGCCTATAAAGTATGTATATATACTGTATGGACACTGGTGCGTCTGTGTCTATGTTCATCTGCATATGTATTCATTATATGCATGGGCACTTTCAGGTTTGTATGTCCAGTATTTTCATGTGTGTGTGTGTGTGTGTGTGTGTGTGTGTGTGTGTGTGTGTGTGTGTGTGTGTGTGTGTGTGTGTTGAACAGTGTGAGTAACAGAGGGGAGAGCTCTGCCACTAGAGGTCGATTATGATATACATCTGTGTCTGACCTGGGCTCGTAACCCTGTCACTTTAGAACAGGACATTATGAATAAACAGTCTCATTCCTGAAAAGCCACTCTGACTGCGGCTGCTGAAGAATGGGCTCCTTTCAGATTAATGACTGCAATGGTCTAATCAGATGAAAAAAGGGCTGCCTGGGGCAAGAAAATGACTGTCCATTTTCACAGGTAATTTGTCTAATGCTCCCTTATTAAGATCATCGTTATGATGCTGCAGCACAGCGGCCGACCGACAGCCACATTGAGTTTGCTCATTCATCTTTCCTCTGGGGCACAATCCCTTATTATTATATTTCACCCCAGATCACTTGTAATTATCAGATTTAAGTGTTGTCTCCACAATTAGCCTGCCCCTGCATCAAATAAACCCCACTGGTTCATGCATATGGAGTAAACATCTCCCTTCAAAAGACAGAGCACTTTGTTTCCAAAATTTTATGATCTCTGCTCGCTCTTTGTTCATACGGAGCCCTATGTCAATCAAGTCCAACATCAAGGGGCTGTGATTCAGCAGCTCAACAAGCTGGCAGATCTGTACCTCTGTAGGCACCAGCTGTCGCTCCGCTGCTGGTGGGAATGTACATCCTCAGTGGTGAAAGTCTCCTTCCTGCTGTTGAAATGTGACTTGGGGTGACAAGCTGCTAGCCAGGAGCAATTGGGGTGCCAGTATGTTGACGGTGCAGAGCAGAGAGGCCTCACCTCCAGCAAGGGCCATCAAGTTCCCCACATATCTGCCTAAAGAGGAGATGAAGCAATAGAAATATATCAGAGGCAGTATTGAGCCAGTGTTGTCTGGATTTTTATGACACCCTAATTCTTTACTATGGGGGGGCACTGTCATACTCTACGCTGTACACCTGTTGGGTGTTAATTTCCAAGCAATATATTAGAAATTACATTAGACCGGAAACAAAGTATTTCATTTATACTAAACAAATAAGGTTCATCATCAGACATTGGGCTCTATTTCCGACTCCGCCGCTGGTGCGGCGCAGGGGAGGTGCACAGCTAGGTCCGCTTCGCCGATGGGGCGTGGCAGCGCAGACTCTGGGATTTTCGTGCACTGCATTGCCGGTGCATCTCCTCCCTCTTCTCATCTCAGTCCCACCCAACAGCGCAACTTGGAAAGAGGGAGGGGAGAAGGCGTGGAGTGGGTTTGACACAGCTGAGTCAAATCTTCACCAATCACACCAGCTCCTCGCCTCACCTTTAAGAACACCGCTGGCGAGGCGCATGGCAAGTTTCGAGGATGACTGAGCCTGTGCAGGAAACTTCTCCCAGGAAGAGACTGACGTCACTCATATCTAAATATGAGGTCCTTAGATGGTAAATCCTCAGCCTCCTCCTCCTCCTCATCCTCCTTAAAGCAATGATGTACTCCATCTTTGCAGATAACATTAAGCATTACTATGATTACATTTGTATTTGGAATGAAATGACGTGGGTAATAGCGGACAACGATCATCACTTACGGTTTTTCCATGTGTCTGTCTCTCTCTGTCTCTCGAGTGCTCTGAGATAGATGCAGTATATATGCTCTGTAGGATGTCACGGCTGTTTCTGGTTGGCACAGCGACGTTAATTGATTAGTTCGCATCCCTGTTTCACCTGTGTACATTCGGTCAGGTTGAGTGACCATTACGCGTGCCGAACACGCTTGCGATGTGGTCAGATGAGATACTGATCAAAATAAATAAATTTAGGTCTGACCGAAATGGGACGAAAATCCAAATGCACCGGCGGATTATGACACCTCCCCCTATACTGCGCCGCAACGCCCATCCTGGCGCACGTCTGTAGGCCTCGGTTTACCAAAATACAAAGTGTGCCTGCCTGCGCTGCACGAAAATACCACTGTGTGGGGTGGGCGGCGGAGTCGAAAATAGAGCCCATTATCTGAATTGATCCTGCACTAACAGCAAAGTATTGGTTGGGGCAGGTTGTTTAAGGTCCCAGTGAGACAATGAAGTAGATATACTTTGACTTACTGATGAAGTAAATGTTGATATGGCTTATAAAATCTAAAAATGAGGACCTTGCTAACAGCATCGATCCTGCTGTTTATGACTGCAAGGAGGTTATAGTGACGGAATATTGTGATTTCAGGGGCTCATTGCTACAATGGTGCTCAAACCCAGATATATACATAAATAAGATGCTCTGCTCAATTGTAATCTTACAGTTGCTGCTTCAATCATTACTCAGATAAAGTTGGAATGATGCTAAGCCAGAAAATAACTGAACAGCAAAAACAGGACCCTCATGGTTGCCTTTCAACAAAGAAGAGAAATATGGTACAAATTGAATGAACCAAAATTCAATACTTTTACAGAAATCTAACCATGCTTTTACCCTGTAGAAACAAGCATGGCAACATTCAATTCCTCTTTCTTTGGACTGATCAGATTTACATGGAAAAAGTTTCAGGGGGTCTACTTTTCTTGCACTGCCAGATTTAAGGCACACATGTCATAATAGCAGCAGACAGCCATACAAATTTTGAGGAGAGGTTACTTTATTGAATTTACAACTTCAGGCTTCCCAGATTAAGCAGATAGCAAGGCTTGCAGTCGGGCTATGCTGGGATGAAACAGACGAGGTGTAGCGATGTTATTTGTATTCACAGGGCCCTGCTCAGGTGTTCAGAGAGCTACAGTAAAGCCTGTCAGATCAGCTTTGGCACAGGAGAAAGGACAAATGTTTTGTCAGGATATAGAATTCCATTGGACCTCCTTGGGCACAGAAAGCCATTTAAACCCCAATTTCAGCACTCACAAACAAGGGCAGAAGGTATTTGGCACAGTGAATGAGATTTCAATGCAGCAATATTACAATATATAGAATGTCTGCTGTGTCTCAGTCTAAATCTCAGTGTAATGAGATATAAAATCTCATCATCTGCATCTCCTGTAAATGTATGACCAGCACAAACAAATAAAACTGCTCCTTAATAAAAGCCTTAAAAAGGGCGGGGGAATGAAATTCCCAGTACTATAAATTCCAATTAGTTATACTTTGCCATTTATTGTTCAATTTTAAAGCTGAACTAAATATTTCAAAAAACAATGGATCAAATGGCTGCACTGCATGTGTTGCTCATAGTGAGACAGTTTGCAAAGAATTATGGCCAGACTCTGCACTTCCCCAGTTCTACAGAACAGTTTTTGAACTGTTTTGGTCTTACAACTTGCAACTTGATTGTTTTGGTCCAGACTCACTGCTCCCAACCTCATTTCCAGCAGTAGGAAGGTTGTTTTCAGGAAAAACACAAATATTAACCCACTACATACTACCTGCCTGAATACAGACCAAAACAAAGCTAGAGGCAGAGTGAATATTGGACTTACATTCGACTCGACAGAATGCCAATGTCACCTGTATCTGCTGAATGTGTTGAATGGGCGACTGTTTGATGTGCTGGCCATGATAACTTCACAAGGCCATAATGTCAAATTAAACAAAGAAAATGAGTCTTTAAGCTGCCATTAATGACCTCAAAACAAAAGGCTACTGGAAAAAGGGTAGAATAATGCCCTATGAACTGCTGAAAGGCTTTTACTTTACTAGGCAGAAAGGGCTGAATGAAAGCAGATTGTACCAATCCGAGTGTCAGATGTGCTGGGGGCAATAGAGATGGAAACAAATGCAAACAAGATCAGTTCAGTGATTTAATCTGAAAGAGCACAAACTTAGTGTTGCAGGCAGACAAGGGTCAAAACCTGGAAGGCAGTCCAACACAAGCAAACAAATCCAAAATAGAGCATTCAGGAATCAAAAGTCCAATAAAAAGGCAAAAGGTCAAATGGGAAAATCAGGCAGCTAAAAACAGGTTCCACAAACAGGTAAACAGTGTATGGGTGCAGTGGCAAGAGCTTGAAGGCATAAAGCACATGGTACTAACTTAATAGCTGGGCAAGTGAGAAAGGAAGGAGATCAGTACATATAGTAAGTGGCTGAAGGGCCTGGGAAAACAGAAATGTGAATGGAAAGTAGAACAGGAAACACGCTGATGCCAAGCTTTGGAATTATGTTTTGATGACAGACATAAACATCTCAGTGAACCTGGCCTGAATGAATGAAATAGGTAAATCAAAGAAAACCACACAGGGCAGCTACACATCAACCCAGTGAAACTAGCAATTGAGATCATAATTCATGAGGAAACTGTTAAGCAAGTAAGAAGTAGGGTCATTAGCTCTGAGCTTACATACAGTTAGACTTCTCTTTGTAGCCAGTGGCATTGCCCCCTACTGGCCATTAGAAAGAATGTAGGTTAAGGCAATTTCACAATGTCTTCACTTTTCAGACCCAGAAGTTCTGTCGACTATTTATATTGTCTGTGTTATCAACACAATGCTAAATCAGTGCAGTACGGGGGAGAGATGGAATGAAAGGAAGAGAAAATGTAGAGCTGAGAGGGAGCACATTAAAAGGAGAAAAGTCTGGGTGTAAAGTAAAAAGTTACATGGTTTGTGTTTAAAATAGAAAATAATATCCAAGCAGGGCTGCCCTCAACCTGTGATATCACAGCTTGGCTATCTTTGCCAGGCTGATCGCAGGTTGATAGACCTGTCTACTCCTTTCTGTCAGATGGAGGTATCCCTGGTTACTCAGAGCAACCAGAGCTTCATGATGATAAATAATTGCAGTCAGAGCTCTGAGAATTTGCAAGGTGCAAAACAAACACTCATCAAGGAGCAAAATAATATAATCATTAATTTTTATTCCTGTTGCCTTGATATGGAAGAGGAATTGACCAACTCTTAAAACTATTATTATTTTTGATGTTTTTTATAAACTAAAATTAAAAGATATGTTAATGTTAAACAGGAAAAAATGCACTTCCAGTGCACATGGTCAACCGTGAATGGAGTCAGAGCTTGGCTTGGACTGACATTTATTATTATCCCAGTCTGCCGCTGCTGCAAACCTAGGCATGCAAAGGTGTTTTTGGTAAGCATAGGTTGCAGAGGCTCTCAGTGGAGCTGACCTTCACACCTTCCAAATCTCCAAAACGTGTCATTGGGACCTACAGGCTGATTGGTTGAAAAGCAGAAACAGCAACATAAACATCTCTGAACAATCATGCACACTGGGTTCTGCACAGCTTGGAGAGGCATGTTTCAGCCTTTACAGAAATAACTTGATCCAAACAATATATTAGCTTAACTGACTTCATTCTTTACATGGATATTATGAAAGAAATTAGCAGTATCCATGCAATTTCTGAAAGGAAATGTCCAACTACATTAACCTTTCCAGTGTGATTTGCTCATTTAGTCAAATAATTTTGGCCTTATGTTTTGGAATTTGAAGTATACTAAATATTACCAGCTTAAATCTGACCTGGTCCAGTATCAGCTCAGATATGTCAAATATATTTATCACCTGTATAATAATTCAGTCAGCTTGGCTTAAAAATTCAGTACTAACTAACCTCTCGGAGGAAAGGTTGTATGGGCCAACTCTTTTGAATTTAATGAAGCATAAATCTTTCATGCGGCAAACATTAAGTTATAACCATTCTATGTGTGAATGTACAAACAGCTAGTCCAGAAAGCTCCAGCTTCTCTCTGCAGGTCAGATAAAAAATGTACTTGTTTCTCAGTGCTTCTCAACAAAGACTGCAAACTCCTACTAACACCCTGAGGTGGTTGAAGAAACAGACTTGATAGACACGTCTCACCTGAAATTTTCACCAGTGCTGTACACCCTGCTGTACTGTCGTGGGCCATCGTGATCTCACCCCTGTCTCGTTTTCTGAAGATATCCTGGGAGGCTGGACTCATTTCATTTTGATAGAAATGAAGTTGGGAAGCAGAGCTGTTCAATTACGCAGCTCAGGCCCACCAGGAGAGAAGTGACACCACATCCGACACTCACACAAGCTTCCAGAGTCAGGGGAACCTGGGAGGAAGAGGAGCAGGAGGAGTGAAAGAGGAGACAGGAACAGAGAGCAGGAAGGGGTGTGAGGGAAAGGGACAGAGACAAAGAGCGTCCACAATATACAATGTATAATGAGTACTTTGCAGAATGGCTGGCCGACAAGCCCCAGAGTGGAGATAATTATGGCATGGCAGCAGCAATGAATCTCTGCAGAATGAACAGATCTGCTACTCCCCTCTCTATTTGTCTTTGGCCCTGTGAAGCCCTCCCGTCTGTAATCTGACCTAAAGATTACCTCTCAACACTCGCCTCAGCTATGATGTAGCAGTTTCCCTGAAAATGCTGGTTTTAAACCTTTATCGTGCACATCTTTACTTTTTGGCCTTATCAGTTCAATAAAAGCAAGTTGAAAAGACAAGGATTTCTGGCAGTGGTGTTTTTGGGATGTGTCGTTGTCCGCGCATTTTCTGGAGGACCGGACTGTGATGGGAAAAGGATGAGGGACAAAATAGTGTATGCAAATCCCAGTGCTATATCAGGAGCCTCAGCAAAAAGGCAAAAAAATATCAAAAATAAACTTGATTCAGGGGCAGGCTAATTGATAACTATGCAAGTCTCTAACTTTGTGTTTTGAATCCTAAACAAGCCCTTCAACAAATGTGTTTCATATTTCTAAATGGAGAAACAGTTAGTGTTGTAAATGTACAGAAATGATGAAAAACTTGTATTTACAATTTATTATTCAAATACATTTTCAGCTGTAGCCTGCTAATGAAAACTGTAGTCTGTTTATGTTAGACTGAATCAAAGAACGTCCATGATCAGGAAAATTAAGAGTTGATTTCCTGCATGCTTTATTATATCCTGTAAGCCTGGGCTCAGAAAGGATATCAGGTCACTCTAAGTCAAAAGGTTAAAGTCTGGGGTGGAACTCTTTTTTTTTTTTTATTTTGTCATTGTGTGCATTTTATTGTTATCTTGTTTTCCAAACGTGTGGTTTTTCATTATTTTTGTCACAATATTCACAAGATCTGGCTTTTAGGGATTGTTTGGGACGGTTTGATCATGACTGAATGATATGTGCTTGATGTCTTGAGTTTTTGTGTTGTAAACTGTTTTTGAAATGCACACGCTGATATAAGTGGTGGTTGGGCTTGACCTGGGTTAAATATGTGAATTCTGTTAGGTGGTGTCTATATAAGGCCTGTCGGTCACATGAGTATGACTAGATGAAGATGTAATGTCATGACTGCACTCACTAAATCTTTGTCAGGAGGATCTATTCAGTGCACCTTTTCTTGATATTGATGAGGGTTACACGCATACAGAAATGCCCAAATTCAAAGACACAAATAGACATAAACTACACAACTGCTTATTGTACTGTGAAAGGTACCATATATGAAAGGCATGTGTATACTCCATATACACATGGACACATACACACAGGCACACTGTTGGAAATGGCTCAGACTTCCTGGGGGACTCAGCTTGCTACCATTACGCCGCCAGAAATGAATCATCTGCTATTGATTTCTGCACACTCTCCTCCACTAGCGTATTCATCACAGCTCTCAGAATCTTTCTCTTTTCCAACCATTTCCATAAAAGCCCTTTGATTGATCCTCGAATTGCACCAGACTCGGGTGTTTTACTCCTGTTTGGTTTCCAGGCGGTAGCTGGATTTGTCCCTTGATTATTTACAGGGTGTGAAAGCCTGTGGCGCTGATTAATTTCCACCTAATTGTAACCTGTGTGCGCTGTATTGATTTTCTAGACATGACTTCGCCCAGAGCTGCAAATTAATAATATCGCAAAGACAAATGTGTCTAAAACTTTAACCTAACCCTTAAAATTGATGACTATTATAGAAAACAATCATTTCTTTGCAGGTAAATATTGCTTTTCTGACAAAACTGGGCCCCAGCCCCCAGTTTGACAGTAACAAATACATCTGAGGAAGAGGTGAACACCACATCACCTTGTTTCTACCTGAGTGTATAAACTGTGAATATTGATTTGCCTCTGGCTGGCCTGCTTAGGAGGTGAAGAAGCCACATTGCAAAGAGAAATACTATCTAACACAAATGGTGCACTTATTAAAAGGAGGACATTTGAGCTAATAGAATAATATGCATGTTCAAACACAAATGGTGCTTAGCTGCAATATAAACAGCCATTGTTATGTGTAATGTCTAAGATTTACTTGGCATAGTTGCTAGTGTAGACGTCATGTGGCGGTGGGCATCAATTTTATGCTATGCTCAATTTAAACGTCAGAGGCTGAATATCCACTGTTGGTGGCCGATAATTATAACCTTTGTTCATTACAGTAGTCAGACACAGAAAACCAAAAGTCAAACATATAGGTTTGTAAGAATAAATTAACCCAATGTATAACACTCCATGCACCATATTACAGCCAATGTTTTTAATGACGTTTAAAGCAATATATTAATGCACTTCCATAAAGTTGGGGGAGATGCAGGAGACAAATAAATCCATCCATCCATCCATCCATCCATTTTCTATGCCGCTTATCCCTTTCGGGGTCGCGGGGTCAGCGGGCGGGAGGCGGGGTACACCCTGGACCGGTCGCCAGCTGATCGCAGGGCACATACACACAACCATTCACACTCACACTCACAACTAGGGGCAATTTAGAGTCACCCAACCTAATGAGCATGTTTTTGGTCTGTGGGAGGAAGCTGGAGTGCCTGGAGAGAACCCACGCATGCACAGGAAGAACATGCAAACTTCACACAGAAAGGCCCGACCCGGGAATCGAACCTGCGACCTTCTTGCTGTGAGGCACGCGCACTACCTGCTGTGCCACCGTGCAGCCCTACAAATAAATCAATAACAATAATAAAAAGAATCATCAACATCAATGCAGGCCCCTGTGGCAAAAGGTCCATAGACATTGAATACATTTCCTTTTAGTCAACTCAATAATATGTCTCATCATAAGTTATTGACTCTGCAGGTAAAGCACCAAAATAAAATCCAATAATTTTTCAGAAAACTCCAATGCGGTGCCCTTGTCAAAATCCAAAATGAGCTAGTTTGGGGGAGGAGAGGAAATAGCAGTCATCAGTGTAATCATGATATAAGGAAGGAAGCTCAGGAAAGAGCTTCTTTAGTGAAGATGTGAACGCAACATTATCACATTATGCCTGTATGAGGGCTTGATCACCAAAATTAATGGTGATTTTGTTGGATTACCATTATAAGGGAGACCAATAGCACTATATAGCAGTAGAAGAAGAAGAAGAAGACATACTTTTTTAAGAAGACATACTTTATTAGTAATACAGTAATATAGTAACCAACTTTATCATAAAATGTTATGTGAATAGAAATGTATATAAGTAAAAGAAAGGCAGCAAAGCTAAGCAATATTGAATGCTGTACCTGATTCCAATCGTATTTTAAGGATGATAAATATGTTGGACGCATTGTAGTGTCATGTAACACACACTGAAAGCTGTAATGTTGACTTGACACCACATAACTACATCTCAGGAAGCCAAGGGTTGGGAAATACTTCCGGGGACCTGTTCCATGGCCTTTTTCCTACATTCAAACATGCCTGAAATGTAACATTTATTACTGTTGAGGGCCAATGAGTACCAGTTGGTGTACACTGACCACAGTGGTAATTATACTGAGAGGCAGGTAAAGTACTGAGTAATAACCCATAAAAGTAGGGCTGGGGAGCTGCCCTTGATACTTATTTTGTACTTGCAGTACATGGATTCACTGCTTGCTCTACTAACCTTTCCTTTCACATTTTGGAGGTGTTTCAAGTGACTAATTGGGCCCATTTTCCCCCAGACATATGTGTCCCTATTAATTCCCAGTCCGAAGGTAACCAGAGCATTGCTGTGCCTTTGGAGGTGACTTGATGCAGCGTCAGGACCTGATCAGGGGGCCAACTAGAGGACCACTGAGGATCCCATTCTGAGGATTAATGGGAAGCATGCTGTTTCTCACCTGGAATCAGCATAGCTGCAACTGCATAACAGGGAATTGGCAATGGCAGGCATCGATGTAGCAGAAGAGGAACAGAGGAGCATGATGCCTCACAAGAGATCACCTTACTGCTGGAAATTTTTATGACATTACATTGCCTGAATGGAAAGCCCTGAAAATGTGTGGAATTCTTGCTTTCTGTGTCAATCATCCTTCATGTTAATTTCAGCATAAGGCCATCGTTTGCCATGTGGTGAGCCAGACAGCAGTTACACTTCAACTAAACAAGGGTGAGATCAAAAGTACACAGCACGTAAAGAGATCAAAGCAAGCTGCTGCTCAGCATCATATGTGCAAGACTTGACTTCACAGAAGCCTGCTCTTACCATGAAACCAACAGCATGCTGACAAGTATGGACACCAGCAGTTAAAATGCACTTTCCAAGAAGGTGATGAATGATTTTTTTTTTTTTTTTTTAATCATCCTTCATGTCACTTCCGACAGTAAGCCCACACTCTCCCAAGGGGAGCATGTTTGGGACTTTCCATATGGAGTGGACCGATACCCAACCTTTACTGCTAAGAAGCTGCACACTCACACTCTAGATCAGTAATTTCCAGCCAAGGTCCTTGTACCTCAGGGTTTTCTTCTGTAGTCACCAGTAGTTATGTAGAAAGTTTATAATAACTCACCTATTTGGAAAAAAATGTAAATTAGCATTTGATTAAAAATATATGTATATGACTGAGAGAGGGCAAGTGAGAGGTCTAAACAAATAGGTAAAAGTAATGAATATATAATTGAAATAATTAGCTAAAAGTAGTGGATAAACAGTTGAAATAGTCTGCTAAGTAATCAAGGAATCAAGGTCATTTATTTGTCATTTTAAAATATTGCACAATGAATGAGTATGTTGTAGCCCCTTCATGCTACATCCACATAAAACATATTGTACATAGAAATATTTAAATTTAGACTGAATAAATAGAATGAAATAAAATTGAACAATATAAACAATTATTTCTATACACCACTAAAGTAATAATCCTGTGGATTTTCTGAATATGCATCTGGGGGAATGTAAACAGCAGCAACAAGGTAGTATTGATAATGATGGCGGCACTTTAACATTACAGACCACTCCTGGAGGTCTGAACAACTTTCACTGTGTTTGAGCACCGAGCATCATTGAAGCAAACAGTCTTTTGTTGTGTTAGCACAGAACATAGCCTGCCCATGTAGTGGCATTAATAATTCCACTTGCCAATTCTTACTGTCCTGTTTTTAATGTATGTTTGGACTGATTTTAATTTATTATTGGTCACTTGTTTGTTTCATATTGTGCTTTGTATTTCATTATTCTATTATTTATTTAGGCTGCACGGTGGCGCAGCAGGTAGTGCGCGTGCCTCACAGCAAGAAGGTTGCCGGTTCGATCCCCAGGTCAGGCGGGGCCTTTCTGTGTGAAGTTTGCATGTTCTTCCCGTGCATGCGTGGGTTCTCTCCGGGTACTCCGGCTTCCTCCCACAGACCAAAAACATGCTCATTAGGTTAATTGATGACTCTAAAAAATTGTCCGTAGGTGTGAGTGTGAGTGTGAATGGTTGTTTGTCTCTGTATGTGGCCCTGCAATCGGCTGGCGACCGGTTCAGGGTGTACCCCGCCTCTCGCCCATTGTAGCTGGGATAGGCTCCAGCCCCCCGCAACCCCGAAAGGGATAGGCGGTATAGATAATGGATGGATGGATGGATTATTTATTTATGCTGCATGATGATATTATCATAGAGGTTGAGGGTAAAATGAGTACAGTGCCCTCTGCTGGGGCCCTGCAGACTTGGGGCGGTGGGTCCTGTATGTAGGCAACAGTCTGTGAATGCCATCTCTGTGGTAAGTGTACATTTTAAAAATACAGGGATATGAACTTTGTTTTATGGCTAAAAGTGTGGTTTCTGTACCTTGTATGATGACTTGAAGCCTCTATCACTAGAGAAAACACCGTGGGCTCTATTTTCGGCACGGCGCACTTGGTATTTTGGTAAACCGAGGCGTACAGAGGTGCGCCAGGATGGGCGTTGGCGCAGTAGGGGGAGGTGTCGGCATAATGAGCCGGCGCATTTGGATTTTCGGCCATTTCGGTCTGCGCCAGTGGCGCAAAAGTACGCTGAAAGCTCGCCACCCCAGATCTGGTCAGCTGGTGTGCCAGCGGCGCACCGCAGGGCAAGTGGATTTTCGTAAACCAGCGGAGTCGTGCGCTCACGTCACCAACACCTCACAGGCAGGTTTCCACAGTGTCTGACGTTTCACTGCGATCAATAATTAGCAACAGCGACGATTCAATGCAACTATCTGAGTCAGCACATACAGTCAGACCTATATTTATATGTATAGATCAGTATCTCATCTGACCACATCGAAAGCGCGTTCGGCAGGCGTAATGGTCACTCACCCTGACTGAATGTACACAGGTGAAACAGGGATGCAAACTAATCAATTAACGTATGCAGAATGAGAATCAGAAATCCTTTTATCCCTGAGGGGAAATTGTTTTTGTTGCAGTGCTCCTTACAAGAATAGAATTAGAATAAAATTCTAAAAGAAAGAAGAGAGAGAACTGTATATATAAAAAGCAAATATAAAAACAAAATATTTATATTGAGAATATATATATATATATATATATATATATATATATATATATATATATATATATATATATATATATATATATATATATATATATATATATATATATATATATATATATATAACCACAAAATATAGAACAGAATATAAAACAACATATATATAATGAGAAAAAATAAACAGTATATACAAACGGGTGTGCAAAGTAATACAAATGGATGTCAGGAGACATGAGTGACGTCAGTCTCCTCCTGGGAGAGGTTTGGGCATCAGACTCTTTCCTGCGCAGGCTCCATCATCCTCGAAACTTGCCATGCGCCTCGCCAGCGGCGTTTTTAAAGGTGAGGCAAGGAGCTGGTGTGATTGGTGAAGATTTGACTGGGCTGTGTCAAACCCACTCCACGCCTTCTCCCCTCCCTCTTTCCGAGTTGCGCTGCTGGGCGAGACTGAGATGAGACGGGGTAGGAGATGTGCCAGCGGTACGAAAATCCCAGAGTCTGCGCCGCCACGCCCCATCAGCAAAGCGGACCTGACTTTGCACCAGCGGCAGAGTTGAATATAGAGTCCCGGATCTTAATATTGTTGGTGTTTTTAATTGTTTAAGTCACTTTATTGGGTGCAGCATGTGCAGTTTGATTTGCTAGCTAATTGCTAACTTGCTAATTTCTATATGCAAAATGTGTGGAGTAGCTGCTACCTAGCAAACTTATCTTATTTTTACTATTACGTTACTTTATTTTAGCATTTTTGAGAAGTCCATGTGCGAGAATGACTGTGAGGGATTATTTCTTTTACCATCAGAATAAGTGGCCAGTTGATGCCGAAAGTGACGGTGGTGGTGGTGCTTTTTATACAACACAACGCAACAGAGAAAGAGTACACAGCCACTACATCCATTGACTGTAACAGCTTGATGATGTTGTGACAGAGCCAGGTCTCTGTAAACTGTGGGCACAATAGTCTCTGATTTCTCATTGCTGATTTAGTCCAAGTCCAATTTTGTCCATTCCATTTTCCTCCAACCGGACATTAGCCAGAAGTAGGCTGAGGAGTGGATCAGTGAAGTTCAAGCTGGGTTAGCTGAACTCTTGAATAGCATTGAATAATATCTAATTTGAAATCAACTCAAATGAATACACTTGACTGGTGGTCTCTGTCAAAGGGTACCTTGTGTGACAGGTCTGTGGGGGTACGTCTGATAAAAAGATTGGGAACGGCTGGTCTACATTAGGGTAGAACAGCTATGCTGATGGATGACCTTTCTCTGAACTCCTGCTGTTTGTCTCACAGCTGATTAGAGAGCCTTGCATATCTCAAAGACTATTTATTCCCCTTCTCGTTTCATCTCCATCTGAAGTTTCCTGACATGCCGAAGGGGATGTGAATCAATGTGAGATCTGGGGAAGAGTATTACTGTGATAAGTTTATTCCAAAGACATGAAAGGGAATGCCATAATAAGCCGTCTGCCCCAAAGTATTTTAGTCTGTGAGCGCGTGAGAATTTTAATCTCACAGCTGTCTTGTCTTGTAGACTCGACTCCCACCAACAGATGACATCTTTTGCATGACAAATGAGAACTTCACGCTGTATCTAGGTTTCATTTGGAGTCAGATGTGCATTTTGAAAGAGGAACAATGAATATTTAGCCACAACTCGTGTCTCTCCATGTAACAGATAAACGTCTAAGAACACAATTTCATCCAGAGCATGATGTCGACAGGCAGTAAGTGGGTTGTTTTGCGTGCAGCTAAAACTGGAGGAATTCATCGGTTCTGTGTGTGCGCCCTTGTCAAGTGTGACAACAGCACCTCTCCCAACAATTTGTTATAAGGCAAGTGTGAGGGTGACCCAGCAGGAGAACTCTTCACTGGCATATAACATGATTTTCACGTTTCTTCACACAGAAAGAAGACAGAGCACTCAACAATAAATTGAACACAGCATACTCTATATACAGTATGTTGGGGAGCAGTGTGACAGAAGAGGTGAATTAATGAAGCTGTGCGGTTTTACAAAAAACTACAAAAATGAAACTTTTGATGTCCATATAAAGTTTATGACACAAGTAGGCCTTCTAGAGGATAGTCAACTAGAGGATTTGGTGTCCTTTACTTTGCCCTTAGTGTCAATGACAACAACCAAGGGAGGAAACAGTATTAAAAACATTAAGCGGCACAACGTGGAAGTATCTTTCTTTTCTTCCTATGGCTTTGTTATCGCACCAAATCCCTCCCCCTCTGAAAGAATTGTACACATGATAAAAAGCCAATAAGAAACCCACTTATACTCGCAACTTTCTCTAGAATAAATCTAGCTGGCTGCATCTGGTTTCTGTAAATCCCATTTCCTCATCATGGACAGCAGGTTTTGCAGTACAAAGTGACGAAGTTTAGTTTCAGATTACTTTCACAAACGCCTACAGTAACCCAGTTAGTTAAGAGCAGGTAACCTGATCATTGTCCGCTATTACCCACGTCATTTCATTCCAAATACAAATGTTATTGTTGTAATGCTTAATGTTATCTACAAAGATGGAGTACATCATTGCTTTGAGGAGGATGAGGAGGAGGCCGAGGATTTACCATCTAAGGACCTCACATTTAGACATGAGTGACGTCAGTCTCCTCCTGGGAGAAGTTCGGGCATGGGACACTTTCCTGCGTGGGCTCAGTCATCCTCGAAACTTGCCATGCGCCTCGCCAGCTGCGTTTTTAAAGGTGAGGCGAGGAGCTGGTGTGATTGGTGAAGATTTGACTCGGCTGTGTCAAACCCACTCCATGCCTTCTTCCTCTTTCCGAGTTGTGCCGGCGGCACGAAAATACCAAAATCTTCGCCGCCACGCCCCATTGGCGAAGCGGACCTGACTTTGCGCTGCGCCTGCGTCACACCGGCGGCAGAGTTGAAAATAGAGCCCTTAGTATCATTAGATATGACAGATCAATCCTGAATGAAAACCTGAACGTTCATGTCAACATAAAGAATGACTCTAACGGTATGGAGCTTAAACATCGACAGTATTAGAATGATTTATTTTTGACCGTCATTGTGTGTTTTTTGATGCAAGCTAATCTTAACAAAGGCTAAGGGAATTCCTTGTTCAAAGATGATTCTTTGATGGCAAGGCCAAACAAAGGTTTTGTAATATTATGAGATCATTTGAGTCACACAGCTATGACTGCTCTTTAAATTACATGGTTGAACAATTCAACAACACCATGTCATCTGCTTTAAATGCTGTTGCTCCACCAAAGGTTAAAATGATGACTGACAGAATCTGACCATGGAGGAAATCTGGGCGCACAGTTCCCTGAAATATAGTCAAAGAAGCCATGACTATCTATAACAAAGCAATACGTCTGGCAAGATGGCATTTCTGTTCTCACTATACATGCTAACTATTGGTGACATCATTAGAGAGCACTTTGTATTTTTCCATAGTTCGACAGATGACACTGTACATCTGTGCTGAACTAAATTATGTGGCTATAGACTCAATTACTATCTGCCCTTTGGCAATAAATAAATGAATGGATAAACAATCATTTCTTGAAGTTAAATGAGGACAAAACTGAAATCCTTCCAGTTGGCCCTAAAACAAAAGAGAAATGCTGTTTACTAATCTGGAGAAATGAGCTTCCTGGATTAAATATGAGGTTACAAATCTTTGTTTTATCCCAGATTGAGATCAAGTCCCATCAACAAGGTGATGAAAACTTATATATATATTTATTTTTTTTTTTTCCACCATAGACCAGCATAGCTAAAGCTCAGCCATTTAGAAAGGTGACAATTTTTTTAATGACTCAATGGTGTCATATTTCTAGTCTTAATTTCATTAAAGTGTACTTCCCCTTAAAAAAGGGAATAATAATTAAAACACATAATCCTTGGGACAGGGCTTTTAAATTAGTCACTTTGAGTCCTGCTAATCGGAGGCACCATCATGTCATTGGAATCTATACATACATTTTAAAAAGCTTAAAAGCTAGTAATTTCATTTTTGTTATACAGGTCAGCATGGTCAACCACAGGTAAAAGTACCCAAAGCTCCGGATCATAATTGGGTGGCACAGTGGCTCAGTGGTGACACTGTTGCCTCACAGCTAGAAGGTCCCTGGTTCGAATCCTGCTGTGGGAGCTGGGGGCTGGGTGTGTCCTCCACCATGCCCTTGGTGCCTGCTGCTCGAGGAAAACAGATGCTGCTGATGGAGTGTCTGTCTGGCATCATACATGCTGTAATGCAGGTACAGGGGTCTTGTTGTGGTGTACAGTCAGGAACAATTACAAGACTAACTTTACTTTTACACACTATAGCCTCTTTTCAAAACAAAGATTTTGTGAACAGGACATTAAGCAGTTTTTAACTACACATATACTCTATACATAGTTTCTGACAGACCAGCAGTGCAGCTGAGTGTAACAATGGCGGAGGAAAAAGCAGGCCACATGGAGCATTTTACTCAACTGAAACACATCAACAGCTCTTTGAGTTTAAATGTTTGATATCAATCAATGGTCTCATTCTCAATTTATCAGCAGTGACCAAAAATTGCAAATTGGCTCATATTTCATCACTCCTCTTTCAAATACAATGTTATGACAGTAGTAATTAGCATATGCAGTTGGACAGTGTTATCTGAGAAAGAAACACTATTGACACATTATTTATATGTAGTTTAACATTTTGGCAATAAAGTTAGATTAGCATCAGCATACCAGAATCAACTGAAATACAGTAACCTTCCAGTTACTGCCACTTCGCAAATTTGTGCAGACAGCCCAACACAAGGTTTCAAGCTTCCACAGCACTCACCATTGTTAAGTCTAAAATTTGTTTCAGGGCCATACTATTAGAATGAAAATCCTGGATCACAGCTGACATTACTCTGTGGCTAATATCAATAGCTACATACTAATGGAGCAGCTGGAGCAGATGTTGACTGTGAGAAGCAGAAAAAGGGGTTGGCAAACAAATAATTACTCCCCCTGGCCTCCATGTCTGTGCTCACCATTGGCGTATAGTTGCAGATAGTGGTGAACAGTAGATATTCCCGCTGCATGCTACAGCAGTGTTTTTCTGATGGGTTCTCTTGAAGATAATCCAAAACACCCTCATGCTGGAGGGGGTTCACTGCTGGCTTCAAAGTAATGTTCAGAGTTCAAATCCAAAACTTGGAACAATATCTGATTTAAACCAGCCACATAAACTCCTGAACACAAATATTGGTAACCATGCAGCTTCAAGGCAATGTTTTTTTAGGGCTTCAAAGTTAAGGTTATTTGGTATGATCTGGGCTTTCACACTGTGGTTTGACAGGATGAACGACTGTTCCAACTGAATGTCTCATCTTATAGTGTGGTATATCTTAGCATTGTTCCAATGGCAATTTCCAATGCCTCTAACTCCTTCAGTGCCAAAATGCTATTTAATCTTGTACTCAGTCTTCAAATCTTGTAGCAACAGTTTAGTGAAAGACTGGCACTTAATTCCAAAGAATCTCAACTAGTTTTAAGAGATGTTAAAAAAAACTAAAGGGAAATTGATCTAAACTATCCTGCCAACAGATTTTCTATTGTTGCAAGACGAGAACTGACAGTTGTGAGTTGATGCATCACTGTATGTGAATAAAACAACCCCAAAGCTGTTGATAAAGATGAGATTATCCTCTCAGGAAAAGCCCTTGTACTGAATGACTTCCATGTGACTTTAAAAAAGGAGATCACTGTTCTTTACCCCTTCCCAGTGATCAATGTTTTTTTCTTTTTGAATAAATACATCTTTTCCAAAACTTAAAGCTGCAATAATATTTGTTTGTTTGTTTGTTTGTTTGTTTTGCCCTGAAAGGACTCCACAACAAGCCAGACATCACACATGTTTGACATATTTTGTTAGGATCCTGCCTTCCTGTCTCTCCCAGTGTGTCTCCTCTTCCTTTTTCCCTGTGTGTGTGTCTGTCTGTCTACCCCTGGAGTCGTGGCCGGGCAGCCCCTCACCTGCTGCCAGCTCCTCCCACAGCGACTCACCTGCATTCACTCTCCCTTCATTAGGGAGAGTATAAAAGACATGGACCTGCTTCTCCTCATTGCCGGATTATTCCTTGTTCCATGTCGATGTCTGGTTGTTTGGTCCGTAAGTACGAGTCTCTTTGTCTTCCTCTTCTTATCAGTAAAAGTCTTTTTTTTTGTCCATTGTTTTCTCCAGCCATTTATTGTGCTGTGTTTTTCTTTTGTTTCAGTGTCTGCCTGCCACTTCCACATGTGCCTCGTGTCAAACCCGCTCCGTCGGTGGTCCTTCTGTTTTTCCACTCCGTTTGAGTGCGCCTTTTGTTTGTTATTTATCTGCTCGGTGAGCGCGTTTTCTGTTATTTGTTTGTTAATAAATTTATTCTTGGTTTTACACGATTCCTGCCTCTGGTTTCTGCATCTCTGGGTCCTATTACTTGGCGGCTGCAAGCCTAACATATTTGGCTAATATGTTACAGTACAGTAGCCTATTTTCACATCCAGCAGACACAGAGAAATACAAGCTTTCATTTGGAGTGGTGTTTATGTCCACCTGATAAACATAAGCCAGATAGTCACTCCTGTTTTGGTCTCCACCAACTCCTGAGAAAAATATCTGGTTCTATAGGTAAATGCTTCACTATGCTCTCACAGTGAGAATGAACCAATGAAAGAAGAAAAGAAAGACAGAGAAAGAAAGAAACAGGAAAAAAAGACAGAAAAAACACTGCGAAAGAGGAGGAAAGGAAATTTGACATTTTTGTTTGTTTCATGTTAAGCTGAGGAAAGTTGCAGTCTTGTCATTGTCTGACGCAGAAATGATGTTTTCATCTGTCACTGTTTTCTTCAGCAAGAGCTTCAGATAAATCACATGCTTTATATACAGTATGTCATGATTTATTTACTGAGATAGTTTTGGTTCTAAACCTTTATTCTTTATTTTATTAATTTATCTATTATCTATTCACTCTAGTATAGCATTTGGTTGCTGTAATGTTTTTCTTTAACATTACACATCACATACTGTTCTGTTACTCCCCAAAGTGATGACAGTCTCATTTGGCTTGGAGTACTTGTTGAAAAAGCAGTAAAATTCAGCTCTTTCATTTCTTGGGTAGAGTCACTAGTTCATCTATCATTGTGAACTATAGCATTAAAGCCTGTAGGAAAAGGAAAATCATGTATATTACAGTGGTGACATGTCAACATTTTATTATGATTTAAGAGTCACTTGTACTACTGGTTTGGCTGAAGCAGTTGTGATTAGCTTTTGTATTGCTTTGACCCACAGTCTATGACAGACACAATGCTTTTCAGACTGACAGACCACTTCTGAGGACACTGATAAAGATAAATAACTTCCATTCAGGAAAATTTCCTGCATCATTAAACATGGCAAACCTATTAGTTTGGAGAGGTTTGGAGGAGAATCCCACAAGAGATCAGCTAAATCAGATCCACTGCAGTAATCACAAAAAGAAGGATAGCACCTTGCCAGCCCAGCGGCATCAAAAAGGATATAGGGAACTTAACATGGCTCTTTGTGCATGAATAAACAGGATGATGATTCACTCTGCGTACAGATAAAAGCAGCTCTCAAGTGCTGCCCTTTATTTTGACTTTCATTTTTGCCGTCACGAGTCGATTCACTGAATGCCCATAACCTTTGCCGCCAGTGCAGCTTTGAACATTGTCTGATTCTGTGTTACCTTTCCCCATTAAAATACCATTAAACCTCTAATACAATACATTAACAATACAGGATTCAAAAGGGGCAATCATAGGTAGTTTTGTCTGCTCCTGTGATGGCTAATGGGTGCCTTTTGTGACTCAGGAGGCAGACAATGTGACCCCTGAGCTAAAATCATCATCCATTTTTATAAGAGATTAACATTTTACTGAGCAAGGGAAGGAAAACATGGACAGGCTATTCACTTTTCTTTAACAAGCCCTATCAACATATATATTATCATGAAGTTATCCCTCTGGAATATAGGGTGAGGAACAACAAAGAGAATAACCAAAATCATGTGTGGACACCTGATCTTGGACTTTCCAGTTTTTAAGTGGACATTTGGTAGTAGTAATGGGGAACTTTGGGTACGGAGACCGCCTGTGTGTGCAGAGAGCAAGGGCTTTGGTTCAAATAAGAGGGCCCAAAGAGCTGGACGTGCAGTGGCATACCTTTTGTTGTGAGTATATATTGACATTTCACACTCCAGTAAATGAGCAGGTCCTGGCCCTTGGCCCTCGATGTGGGTGCAGTGCCACAGAGCAAATTAAAGGCAGCTCAGGGGGAAAAGACAGGAAATAGACATAGCCTCTCTCTTCGGTTGTTTGTTTTTCTGAGGGCCAAAAGAGTCAGCAGGCCAACAACATAGTTTGTATGCACTTTTCTATCTATCTATATAGATAGATAGATAGATAGATAGATAGATAGATAGATAGATAGATAGATAGATAGATAGATAGATAGATAGATAGTTTGTTACGAACTTTGCACCACAAAAATCAACATACTTCCCCAAATAAAGTTGAATTATGAACGGTCATAGATGGAGCCTCTTATTTTTAATGAGATTGAGTTACAGGTGTGTTTGGTGATGGCCTGAAAGGGCTGTAAAACAAACGCACCTCCCTGATCCTCTGAGGAAGAAAAAAGTTACATCATGCCTCGCTCTTCACTGAGGCAGTCCTGTTCATTAACTGTGAAGCATAAAGTTGTGATGCTTCCATGCTGTTGTTTGGTAGGTATGCAGTTAAGGCTCATGTAAATGCTAAACTACCATCTTGAACAGAAGTAGTTTAATGCAGACAAAGAGCTGAGTGTCACATAGCGCACATGCACACAAAAACGTACTCAAGTCACTTTCAGGGATTTTACATATATTTACATTCAATGCCTGGAGAATAACACAAACCAGTACTTGCCTGCCTCAACTGTTGACCCAAAGATTTGTTTTCCAATTGCTGATTTGCTTTTGTAGCCAGTTGCACCAGTTATCCCCAGTTGACTGGCCTGGAGTCGGAAATGTGTGAAAGTACCCTAAGTCTCACACACACACACACACACACACACACACACACACACACACACACACACACACACACACACACACACACACACACACACACACACACACACACACACACACACACACACACACACACAGGGACACACCACAGCTTTATATTCCATCAGTGTGGTGGACTGACAGCTTTTCATTTGGACCATCTTTGTTGATAACAGGTTCTTTTAAGGAAAGCATTAAAACAAGCTTGATTGTGTGTCCGCTCAGTTTATTTGGTTGACAGAAATGGTGTACCTCAAATTAACATACCTTCACCTGCATAGTCTAAATGTGTGTGTGTGTGTGTGGGGGGGGGGGGGGGGGGGGGGGGGGGGGGTACACGTGTGTACATAGAATGAGTCAAGACAGTTTTTTATATATATATTTATATACCCTAATGTCACAAAGTTTGCCCCCAGGGCAGATTGTAAAGCCCCTGGGCCTCTATCCAGTTAGCAATAGGTGGGACTGATATGTTAATAAAATATATTCAGAGTCTTATTTGTAGCATCGACTTCTGTCTCATAAATCTCTCTTGTTGAGCACTGTATACTTCAGTAGAGGGGGGTTGCAACATATCTAACAGGCTACTGTAGATAGCTTAATCTGACTTAGACTCTGGCTTATAAGGATGGCAGTGTCTGTTAGGTATTCCACCACTCACAGTTTGTATCACGAGGTGGCCCAAGGGGGCCAGGCCCCCATTGCTAGACAGGTTTGTTCCCCTCCATGCATTGTAAAAAACTGTTTTATACAAACACATCTTAATATCCATAAGAACTATACAAATATTAGAGCAATTACAATGTCTATTAACAAAAACAAAAAAAAGAAGTTATGATCCTGTTTTATTTTGGCATCTTGAGTTCCTGTTTTATTTTGGCAGGCTTCCCTTGTGTGTCTTAGTTTCTTTACTTCCTGTATGTTTCCCATCTCCTTATCGTGATTGTGTCCACCTGTGTCTGTTTAGTTGCCCTAGTCTATTTAAGTTTGTGTCTGTTCTTTGTCTGTGTGGGAGCATTCCTGTTGTGTGTGTGTGGCGGAGCCAGGCGGAGGAAGGGGTCAAAAGGACCTTTAAATGTTGTCAACAACGCCACCCTGGGAATTTCACCCAGGGAATTATTTTTCCCAAATACAAGGCACACAGGTTCGTTCACTCAAGACGGCATGAGACGTGGTTCCCAATTTTAAAATGAACGTTTATTAAACAATTAATTTTAAAAGCAATAAAGGAACGCCCCATTCACACAGGACGGGGAAGGGAAATAATCTAATCAGGGCTGAGGCCTAGTGGATGGAAAGGGGACTAGTGTTGGGGAGGAATCCGCAAACGAAAGAAAAAGGGAATCAACTCAAATCACCGGACAAACGTGCCAGACACACTCAGTGAGAAAACCCGCTCCCAGGACACAGCAGCCAGGGGGACGCCACCACCAACCACCGACACCTCCACTACTGGCCTCCAGCAACTGAAAAGGGGGGGGGGGGGGGGGGAATTAAGAAGTTAGTGGGGTTGCAACCAAACGAATCACGAAAATAAATCAAACTGTAACAAAATCTAATTAATGGGCAAATCACAAGTTCAAAATTAACAAAATATTCCAACTAATAAATGCCCAACCTAAATAATGCAATCAATGTAATTAAACAAAGGTTAAAGAAACAAAACACAAAATTACTAACTTAAATATAGAAAATCTTTCAAATCAACCTAACAAATGATTAACAATTCACAAAATCAGGATCAAACAAAAATATGCAACATAAGCCTATACAGATAACCCAGGAAAATGAATGTAACCCGCACCGTCGTGCTCTCATTCAGTCAGTTAGGAGGAACCAAACCCTGGTTAAAAGTTAGTGCTCTGGCCAGCGGCATCCAGGCAAGCAGCTGGCAACAAGTTATGGCAAGCCGTTCCTGTCAGAAATATGCCACATTCAGTCGCGTTTCAACTGCATTACGGCGTAAAAAACGCAGTTTTTTCAGACTTTACGCCGTTTTTTACGCCGTAATGCGCAAAAAGAACGCTGCTTTTTACGCCGTAATGAAGTCCTCCGAGAACGCGCGTATTTTACGCCGTTTGGTGCATCACAACGCGCGTAAAATACGGCCCTTTCAGGCGTCTTTTATAGGAGTCATTTACACTCCTGCTCTGTAATCAGTGTTAGCTTGCAGGTTCGAATCCAGCGAGTGGCATTGTTTACTTGGACCTTTTGCTGTTTATTTATTTATTTTACAACTCTGTCATGCACCACCTTGCTATATTGTGATGTATTTGTTTGGATATAAACCCACCGACTTTGCAGCCCTGTGTCAGTAAACAAGATGGCAGAAACTTGTGCGCACCCCCCCCCCTCTCCTCCTCCTGTGTGTGTGTGTGTGTGTGTGTGTGTGTGTGTGTGTGTGTGTGTGTGTGTGCGTGTATATATCTTTTTTTTTTTTTTTTTTTGCTCTGGTAAGCCTTCTGGTAGAATCGGGGGCGGGGGGAGGAAACACAGCTAAGCTCATTATAATGCTTCACCTATCTGCAATTAAGTTATGGAATTATTGGACTGCAGGTGGCGCCACGCAACTAACTATGCATTTCACCTCTCTCCCCGAGTGTTTCTGTTCATAGCCAATCCACATCATCCATCCCCAAAAAAAGTTGTTGACAGTCTTTGACAGCGATCAACGTGATGCTATCTCAAGGAGCCAAACGTAAAGTTGTTCAGGTGAGTCAAACATCAGATATTAGAATGCACATTATTACTGTCGGATTTACAGTACTTCATCAAGATAGCCCGCAATATTGTTATGTCCAGCTGTGGCTCTGGTTATTCCAGTCAATCGCTAGCAAGTTAGCTATCGCTAGTTAGCCAGATCTTGCTCCCTATAAGTAGAAGTCTTATATTGCATTTGAGTTGATGTTGCACATTTTCGGTGGAGTGGTGATTTCAGTGGAGTCTGAGAAAATGTGCATGGTTATATCAGTGTAGGTGTTATTACTGCATAATATACTGCATCAGTGTTGGCTGCTCTGTCTATTCCAGTCAATCGCTAGCTAGCAAGTTAGCTATCGCTTCTAGTTAGTCAAGTCTATGATATATAATGTGAGTCGATGTCATCTTGCATTATGAACTGAACAAGTTTAATTTCGTGAAGTTTGAGAAATATGTATTATTATATCTGTGTAGTTACTACTAGCAATGCATATGCTGTCAGTGTTAATTTTTAGCTAGCCAGTGATTATCTGGCAAAACTATGCAAACATAATGTTAATCACCTGAATGCCAGTTTCACAGAGGTGAAATGATTATGTTGATTAGAATTAAGGTTTGATCTTCCTTTCATGTACATAGGCTAATCACAGAACAACAGTATACTTTATTTGACCACAAATAAGCCTGAAAATAACCTTCATAATGTAATTGTATCTAAACCAACTATTATACAATGAAGGATATAACACATAAGTCTATCTCAGTGTCCCATATCATCATATTAAACTAATCTCCCTTCAAAAAACACTGATGAAATACATGTGAAATAAGTATTCATAGTCTGATTAATTCACTGATTAAACTAGGCATACTCTCAGGGCTATCGATTACTCATAAACTTTGTGTTTTACCAATTTTAGAGCATGTCTTCCAGGCAGAAGAAGCACCGGGCTATGGGGGATGATAAGTGGATGTCCCGCTTGTGGAAGTTTGTTACCCAAGGGGTATGGCCTGCTAAAGCTGGAAACAGGCCAGCGCCCCACCAAATAAAGTGGCATGATCTCTATCTGAAGGTAAACTTTACCAAAGGACTATGAATTCATAGGAAAGGCTATCCCACACTCCTGTGTATCACACTTTTATGATTCACTCTTGTATATTGCAGATTGAGAAATGTCCACCACAACAGAGGAGCTTCTGTTTGGAGGGGCACAGACATGTAGCTGCGGTTTCCATACAAAGAGGGTATCAGAGGTCTTGTTTGTTGTGTGTTCATTTTTTTTGTGAATTTTCTTTAATTTCTCTTTCTTTTCTGTGTAACTGCAGCCTTCCAGTTTGGTTCCTGTGCCACCCTCAGTGACAACACAACATGGTCCCACATTACCCTCTTTGTCACCTGCAGTAATGCCTGGGCTGTCAGGGACACCTGGGCAAACAGTAGCACATGTAACACCTGGGAAATCACAGAGCAAGGCCACTTTGAGTTTGGAATCGGTAAATTAAGTTATTTGTGTTATTAGAAGTTACATATAAAATTTGAATGGCCTCACTTAATGTTACCATTTTTATTTTGTTAGTTTACAAAGCCATGTTTTGGTGGATCCCATGGTGCAGCCTTAAAACCAAACCTAGGTGTGGTGAGGAAGCTAGGAAAGGTAGTCACGAGAATGAAACTCTTCTGTCTTCTGAATAAAATTCTGTCTCTCTTTCCATTTGAATAAAACAGATATGCCTGTGACATCATCCACTTTTTGAGGGAGAAGGTCCTGGGCAGCTGAGGGAGAACCATGGAGAGGAATGGCTGAAATGTCTGTGCCGGTACTGTATGAGTCAATGACCAGACCAAGTCTTTAGATAATGATGTTGTTTACTGATATATTGGGCAAGCATACATCCACACTGTTCACAGACTCACGGGCTTTGCTCCAGTTGAACACAATGCCTGCGCATGCCGTAGGGGGTCACGCAGTATGTCATTTTTGTGACAATGTTATATCTCATAAACATTACAGGTACCTTGGTGCCTGTGCAGACTTTAATCAGCCAGGCCTGCTCCCTGTGAGATTTCAGGACCCACCTGAGACAGAGCCCATCCCATCTCATAGATGGCTGCTGGCAGTTTATGGCAGGGACATTCTCAGCCGGCTGGACCATATCAGGGCCCACATTACACCATATATGGCATATGGCTGTGTCCTTAAGATGGACTTCACTAAGAAGGTAAATACTTTTACCTGTTAATACTAAATTTCTACCTCAACTAATTAAGCAATGTAGCATGATTGAGAGTGTGGTTGGTAATGGATATACTCACCACTGTCATTTGGCTGCAGCCATGAGGCAACATATAGTAATTATATGTATCAAATATGTATATGAAATATGCCATACTACTATGGCATATATCAACTGAGTAACTTATTTAGGCAGAGGGCACTGTCTTTTCTGTGTGCTTACAGATGACAAAGAAGCTATCAGGTGTGGGAAAGGGGACAGCCTTATGGCTCACCTCCATTAGCAATGAACTTGGCCGGATTTTAATCAGTGTCCTGACAGCTCAGGAGGGTGCTGCTCTGGACCAAATGGTGGCTGGGGTCATTCACAGGCACAGTGTTGCAGGTGTGCCTCCACCTCAGCTCCTGTTTGTGGACTATGACTGCTGCAGGGAGGGCAGTGGTCAGACCAAGCTTAAACAAAGATTTGCTTTGTGGCCAGACTTGGTGTTTAAGCTTCATGCATCACAATGCAAAGGGTTGCACGAAGGAAGCACATCCACTGTGCCCCATCTTCATGGCAAAGCTGTCATGCTTTTTTTTTTAGTGTGATGGAGATAATGTGGCTCTGCTGCTGCAGGCCAAGAGAGGACAGTTGAGACCTGAAGGTGTCCCAGGAGCACAGACACAATGGTGGACCAGCAGATCACGAAGGGGGAGTTGGCCCTGCATTGCCAAAGGTGAACAAGAGGAGAGCAGCAGACCATCTTAATGATAGAGGGCCTCCTCAAAGAGCTACTGGGGATAAAAGGTTGAGACTTTCTTGATTTCCCATTACTGGATCAGGAAAGGATGCAGAACATTTGGCAACTCCAGAAGAAGCATGTCAAGTGCAATCAGGACCAACCCAGTGTTCTGCTATACACCCAAACTGGCACTACCACTAATGGGGGAATTGTGCTACCAAATTTCTGATGTGCAAGGGACTCAACCTCACTTGAATCATTTCATTTACATCTAAACAGGTTCATTTTAGGTCAGTATGAATCATTTTACATCATCTGTACTGATTACAGTGTAAGATTTCCATCACTCTTAGAAAATCTGCAAATGTTGGGAAAGTGTTTTTCAAATAGACAGAAGAAATTAACATGCAGTTATTCTTCCTATCTGTAAGATCGAGTGCAAACAGTTTAAACTTCCGACTATACCTCCTTGAAGGCCTAAACAGGTGGAATGAGGACGGTAAAGCAGCATCCCTGGCAGTCAAACCTCCTTCCCTACTCAGCTATTAGGGAGACCTTGTTCACTGTGTGAACACCCAGAGTGTCAAGGTGCTAGGAAGGGAGATTGTATCCTCTTTTCGGCCACCAGCTGTTTACACTGGTTTTAACTTTCAATTGCTTTTTTACATCAATAAGACAGAATCATATTGTCCGACTTATGTATATTCAGCAATTGTCTGACCTTCACTCTGTGCTCTTATGTGTCTCAGGTGAACTTATTGGTATAGACTACTTATACCATCAAACAGGAAAGGCCTTACAGGATGTTGATCCGGAGTTGGAAGAGACAGATGAGATGCTGGAAAATGTGGGTACAGAGGAAGAACTTGAGGATGAGGGATTTGAGGATGCTGGTTTGGACTTCAGCTCAGACCCCACGATTGAGATGCTGAACCTTTCCTCTTGTTCTTCACTCCACTATCCCAGCTTTAGTCGGTCATATCCCTTCCACTCAGACATCCACTGTCTCGGTTGCTGCTGCTACTGCTCCCCTTGGATCACCAGTAATACCTGCACTACCAACTCAACAGCTGGTAAGTCTCTTGTGACATACAGTATCGCATCAGAATCGGTCTTTGATGATACATTGCAGCAGAAAGTGTTGGTTAGGTTATTGCTTTGCTCGTTGTATGAGTGTTTTGTGACATTTTCCAGACTGGTTATCAACAATGCACCACCTCCACCATGCTCTCTGGCCCAGCTGCGCTTGACACCAGTGAAGCCTCTGCCCCTCCTAGCTTTCTCCCCACTTTCCCACCGACCCCCATGCCCACTGCTACAGCTTCTGGATTCTCTGGAGCACCGGTTCCCATCTCTTCGGGGCAACAGCTGGTAGGTCTTTGATGGTTTCACTATGATATTTTTTATAATAGAATGAACTACTAATACCTATTTGATTCACCTATATTTTGATATTTTGTATGTACTAGGCTGTGGATGAGCACAATGTGCCGGGGATGGACAGAGAAGACAGTCTTGCTGACTACTTGGTGGGACTGAGGACAGAAACAGGACAGACATTGAGCCCTCAGCAGGCCAGCACCATCATCAGGCTGTGGCAGAACCTTCTGCCATATGATCAGCAGTGAGTGGCCTATGCTTCCCAGCACCAGGTTTGCATCACCACAGGCCAAGCTCTCAAAAAAGAAAACTGAATTCACCCCTGGTCTGTCCCTGCCCAACAACCTCTTCCACTAGCTCACAAGAGACTATTCAATGACCAGACACCACCTGATCTTGCCCCTGTGTCTATTACCACCAATCGCTGCCCCAGTCTTGTTCCTCTCCCCACACCTACAACCCCAAGTTCTGGTTGCCAGGGCCATTTCACCCGCTGGTCCCCTTCCTTCCCCTGCACCTGGCCGCAGGCCTTACAAGAGGACAGTTGAAAAAAATAAATGCAGCTTCTGCCACCAGCCCCGAAACACAGAGACTGGACACAGACAGTGCTATGGGCACATTTATTGTCCGCAAAATGTGTCCATGCCACTTGATCAGTGGTTGGACAACATGAAGAAGAGTAGGTCAGAGAGGAAGAAGTAACAATTTTGCTTGTAATGTATACAGTATAATTGTATATTATGTTTATGTTGTTGTATTAATGTTTCATTGTTATACTCCCATTAGGAGTTAGCAAAATTGTAAAGTCAGGAGTCTGACGGTCTGTGGCAATAAAATGTGGACTGTTGCTACAACACTACCTTGTCTTACAGTTTTTCTCAGTCACTTTGGTACATTTCTTAGATCAGAATTGAAATTCTCAAAACTACTTGTTCAATCTTCACATCATTGTGTCACTTGTGCACATCAAACAAGCAGTTTCTCATTTCTTTGGACAAGTTCTAAATGCTTTGGTACATCCATGCAAATGATTATGTACAGTTCTCTGCTGTTTCCTACATTATCAATTGCTGATGTCATGTTGATCCAAATGTATTATAATGGCTCTCTGTTGGATAGTCTCACCCCTACAACATTTTGGCATTTGTTCATCGCATAAGTCTTTGTATGCAAAATGGTTGTCAATGTCAAAGTTGTCATGTCAAGCATGTTTCTATACATTTCCATTAAACTTTTTTTCTAAATCTGTCCTGAATTGGTAAATTGCTCCCAGGTGAATCTTTCTCTAATGAAAGGAAATGTGTGTAGCATTATATAGATCAACCAATGATCAACCAGTTTTCTGAAAAAGCTCAAAGGTAAATCTTATGAACCATCAACTGGCAAGTGTATATATATATATATATAAATATAGCCGGAGCGCAACACAATGTTACAGTGTCTGACAATGGAAGGACAAGGAATTGGATGGGGTCAACAGCCAGAGAGAAGAAGAAGAGGAAGAAGAGTGAGGCTGTGTGGTGGAGGAGTTGGGAGGCAAAACAGAGGAAGAGGCAGAAGAGGCTGAGGACATATGTGCATTCCTGATGAAATACAGTTTTTCTCCATTGGTTTGCCTCATTTCTTGAAACAGAAATTACATTCTCAAAATACCATTGTAGTGTTACTAGGGGACTACCTTAATTTGATGTTGCATTCGTTGATAAAATAACGGGGCACCACCTTCCTCAGCTAAGAAGGACTGCAGAAATTAACTGCTATAAGGCTGATAAATACTAACGAATGAACTAACAGTAAACCAGTCTGATAATCTGAAGTGTAAACTCTGGATACAGGGATCGTATATATTCAGTTCAAAAGGACACCGTCTAACCAGGACTTATATCAAAATATCATTTATTAAGCAGAATTATGGATAATGAGTGATGTATCATGAATAATAAGACAGAAGATGGGAGATGATATGACAAAACACACAAGAAACTTATGGCAACATAATGGTAATTAAATTGGCGATAGTGAGAGGTAGTTGTAAGGGGATAATAAGGACGCAAACGTAAAGTTAGGGAATTAACGAGTAGTTGAGAGAATTTGGATAAATTAGCAGTATCTTAAGCTCACGGACCAACTCTTATTCAAACCCACTTAGCATGCCTACTTGACTGATGGCGTCCTGTTGTGCTCTGCTCCGAACTAACTTGAAGATGCCCAGATGGTCATCCTTGACTCGATCTACTCAGTGGTCTGGTGAAGGCCAAGCGCACCAAGGTGGAGAGCTGATATTGGACGGTGACGTCTCTGGAACTGGTTGTAGAGTGTTGGTTACAGATGATGGACTGCTCCGGACGGTTGTTATCCGGACCAAGGATCAACAGCTGGCTGCAGGGTTTGGTTCGGTTGAGTCCGTGACGGATTATTTTAGACTGACAGTACAAATTAAGAGTCTCTTCGATGGTCGGTTGAAAAAGGCTACAAAATTATTATTATTTGACTAAATTTACTGCTGTTAAAACAAAACGTTTGGCTAAATAAAAGGGTTAACTTGAAAGCTTGCGGCAAATTATAGAAACACGTCTTCTGAAAAACAAATAACGCTACTCGGCATGGCTTTTGAGTAGCTCGAAGACGGGAAAAACTTTAAGAGCAAAAACGACGGTGCAAAACTAAAAGACAAAACTAAACATAACCTAAGACAAGACGGAGTAACGCACACTCTGAGTAACGCGCACTCTGAGTAACGAGCGCACGCACTGAATTCATGCTGTGGCTGCAGACATTTAAACCTCGCTCCAGAGGCGTGTCTAATGGGCAGGCCGTCGAACATGTGAGACGCTTTGTGACGCGCAATAGCCTCAAGGAGCTGAATTAATCCATGACCCACAGGAGGGGCTCATCTGCTTCTCACTATGATCAATCACATATAATTTCAATAACAAATTTTCAATGACATTTCAACATTGTTCACAGCATGCATCAGGCACTTCCTATGGTTGGGTGACAACATTAAATGATAATCCTGGTACAGTTTCATCCCAACATTTTTCCCCTGGTTTCTTGGATTACAAACTATTTGACAGATCGACCACAGTATGTCAGACTGCAGGACTGCGTGTCTGACACTGTGGTCAGCAGCACTGGGGCTCCCCAGGGAACTGTTCTTTCGCCCTTTCTGTTCACCCTGTACACCTCGGACTTTCAGTTCCTCTCTGAGTCCTGCCACCTGCAGAAGTTTTCGGACGATTCTGCAATTGTTGGCTGTGTCAGTGAGGGGAAGGAGGAGGAGTACAGGGGCGTTGTGGACTCCTTCGTCGAGTGGTGCAAGACTAACCATCTGCATCTCAACACCACCAAGACAAAGGAGATGGTGATGGATTTCCGCAGGAGGAAATCGGCCCCCACACCCATTTCCATCAACGGTGTGCCTGTGGATGTTGTGCAGGATTACAAATACCTCGGAGTACACCTGGACAATAAACTGGACTGGGCCAAGAACACTGAGGCTGTCTACAAGAAGGGCCAGAGTCGACTCTATTTCCTGAGGAGGCTCCGGTCATTCAATGTGTGTAACATCATGCTGAGGTTGTTCTACCAGTCGGTGGTAGCCAGTGCCATCTTCTATGGTGTTGTGTGCTGGGGCAGCAGGCTGAGGGCAGCAGACACCAACAGGATCAGCAGGATCATAAGGAAAGCTGGCTCTGTCTTGGGGGTACAATTGGACTCCTTGGCAGTGGTGTCTGAGAGGAGGATGCTATGTAAACTGCATAGTATCCTGGATAACAATACTCACCCTCTCCACAAGGTGCTAACTTCGAGCAGAAGCACCTTCAGCAACAGACTCATTCCCCCCCGATGTAACACTGAACGCCAGAGGAAGTCTTTCATTCCTATGGCCATCAGTCTGTTCAACTCATCTACCTCTGGCCGCGAGAGGGACTAGAGACTCTGTGTCCTGAGCCAATGCAGAGACTCTGTGTCACCTGTCACCTTACCATTATCTTCACTGTCACTTTATTCAGAGACTGGGTTCATTATTGAGAATAATGACATTCTGTCTTATTGCTGCTGTATTTTATTTTTATTTCTTATTTTTATCTACTACCATATTTATCACTGGCATCACTTTAAACAATCACTCACTCACTTTAATTCTTGCTCATCACATCACTTTATCACTTAATTTTATTCAACTGTATTTAGACTGTACTTGTTATTTTAGACTGTACTTGTTATATTTCATATATTCAATTCTCATATTTCAGTTTATATTTCAATTCATGCAACTACCGTCGCAGTGCGTATTGTTGAATATTATATATACCTACGTTAACTGTCTTTTGTTGCATTCAGTGTTGCATTTTAGTGTGTTTAGTTACTCCGTTATTCTTCACCTTATTCATGCTATATTATTCTAATTGTGCCTTGCACTTTGTTGCATTTAGTTGTGTGTTTTATCTATCCTCTTACTCGTACTACTTCTACACTTTGTATCGCAACTGCTGCACAGCAATTTCCCTCGGGATAAATAAAGCTTCTTGAATCTTGAATAATGATTCAATGTATAACTAATACAACAATAAAAGAAATAGAAAGAGATAAAGAAGGAAATAAAGATAAAGAAATTACGAAATAAAGAAATGCAGCCGATATTTGCCAAAATGATTATCATCCTTATGATTATTCCTTAATAAAGGTCTTATAAAGCACAGTCAACTTCAAACCCTACGAACCCTTAGATAATAGGAAGGCTCCATTGCAGAGCCTCAGGCAAATCTTAAAACAAAGTTAGATTCACAGCTTGTCATGGGACATGAGAGAACATGGGCATCATATAGATCATGAGTTTAGCCATGTGAATATGTCCAGTGTTGATTCATACAGAGATGCAATTGTCAGGTATACCAAGAAACAAAGTCCTCCGGCTTACAAACAGTTCATTTTAAGGTTGGCTACTGCAACCCATCAGCAGACTCGGTTTGTGGATTCAGTTGAAGCCTGGCCTTTGTTCTTCCCAGCCGGCTTTACTTCCTTAGGGCTATTGGGGGACCATTAGCATTGACATGGGACATCCTGTTTCTCTTCAAAATCACACTTCATTATGAGCATTCTAGATGGTCTACAGTTCAATCAGTTAGACTGGTTTCCAACTCCGTTTCTCATGAGAAGTCAGAGAGGGTAAGAGAAGGTCAGTTAGAGGCTAGTTCTACTACACCATGGACGAACGTCCAAACTACTTGGCAATTGTTCACAACAGAATTGAATTTCTCATTCATTTCATCAAATTGCAAATGTCTTAGTACATGTCTCAATGTCTCAGTGTATCTTTGCAAATGATTAAGTACAGGTAGCCTACAGTTAGCTCAGTTAGCCTACATTTAGCACAATTTCCAAATGAATAGATCTTGTTGATCTAAACTGATTGTTGATTCTCAGTCTAATGGTTGTTCTCTCCAAAGCATGTCATTGTATAAGTCATCACATGCAAAATAGTCTGTTCAATTGTCAAAATTAGTCAAGAACATAAAACATGAATACCATATATGAATCTCTTGGAACATTTGATAAATTGATTAAAGTACTTGACAGTCAGGTGAAACTAGAACTTGACTAATGAAGGAGGAGTTTCACACATCTCAGATGACCAATCAAACAGTATGTTTAGTTACCTGACAGGTGCTGTCCATGGTTGTGAATGCTGCCAAACATAGAACTTGACCAGGACCAGTACAATCCCCTACAATCAGTGTAGGGGATGGTTGTAGGGGATGGTTGCAACATGCACGCCGTTTCTTCCCTCGTTGCATTGCAAGGGAGAATATATGCTGTGATGTGGACGAGAATCTGTGGCCAGACAGACAGCAGCGTGGCCAGGAGGGTGAGGACAGTGGCCAGGAGAGGGAGGATGAGGACAGCAACTAGTGAAGAAGTGTTAGTTGTGAAACTCCAGCTTTATTCACAGCACTGTAGGCTACATATAATGTTCATTGTTTTTTATTTATGTGTTTATATTAGAGTATATTATGGTGTATACATTTTCTTTTTACTCTGATGTATAGAAGTTATTTGATGTGTGTGAATAATAATGGTTACAATATCCTTGGCAGTATCAGTGCAATGTGTGATGTTAAACCTTGGAGGCTACTCTTACCGTAAAATCCTAATTTTTTTCCAGTTTTATACACAATTGTAATCTGTTAGCTAGACAAAAAAACTAGTACAGTAACCATTATCAATGAAGGACTGGGCTAAGACTGAGAGGTGGACATGAGGGATATTTCAATGGTCCTCTGCCATAGTGACAAAACATCTAAACATTTTGACTTGCAGTGCTTACACAATGCCAAAGGGACGATGCATTTTGGGGGCACTGACTATTTATATGAGAAAGGAATTTACAATTGCTGCACGGTGGCGCAGCAGGTAGTGCGCACCTCACAGCAAGAAGGTTGCCAGTTCGATCCCCAGGTCAGACGGGGCCTTTCTGTGTGAAGTTTGCATGTTCTTCCTGTGTATGCGTGGGTTCTCTCTGGGTACTCCGGCTTCCTCCCACAGACCAAAAACATGCTCATTAGGTTGATTGATGACTATAAATTGCCCCTAGGTGTGAGTGTGAGAGTGAATGTTTGTTTGTCTGTGCATGTGGCCCTGCAGGCGACCGGTTCAGGGTGTACCCTGCCTCTTGCCCATTGAAGCTGGGATAGGCTCCAGCCCCCCTGCAACCCCGAAAGGGATATAGATAATGAATGAATTTACAATTTATAGTGAACAGTTTTGGGACCTATGGTGAGCTATGGTGTTCTGCTGAACTGTAAGACTGTTTGCCAAATGATCTTAGAGTTTTAAGAATGTAATTTCAAGAAATGAGCCAAACCAATGGAGAAAAACTGTAAGAGCCACACTTGTAGACCACGTTCTCAATCATGGGCTTACAATGGCCGAGGCTGGCCGAAGGGTGCAGCCAAATATTAGAGAACAACTGTGTCCCCAATCCTACAGACTTTTCATCGACAGAACAGGTATGTAATCTAACAATAGGCACTGTACTGTAATACGGTATACTTTCTGTAATGCTTCATTACAGTATTCCTCTTGCATTTGCCTAAAACATTTCTATCCTAACAATCCTATTGGAATTGGTTGGCCTATATGATAAGGCAAGTGATATTTGTTGGATTTGCACCAAGAGAGTATTGTTCCTGGTGGGGATCAAACCGGTGACTTCTCTTACACAAATACAGACAGCCTATACAGTAATACAGATACCACTGAAGCAAAAGGTAAAATGTAAAAAGAAGATATAAGGTGAAATATAAAATACATGCTGTATATAAAAATACAGATGCCACATAAAATATGAACATAGGAAGGCATAAATATACAAAACTAGGATATAAGTATAAGTATACGAGAATACTTGGTCACAGCTGTGCAATGATAAACTATCATCCTAAATTAAATTAGTTCTATGGAATGAATTTTGTCTATCCACTGGAAAAATATATATATATATAAATCATATATATGTGGCAGTAAAGTGACAGGAAGTAGGAGGTAAGAGATAGCCTATGTAAAATTGTAGTATATAATTTTTAATGAATTATTACCTATTTTATTTGGTTTACAATGTTACTTTTTTCGTAAACACATATAACCATGATACCGAAATAGATTTATCCTTTCAATTTTGTTTGTAAATAACTTCTTACGGCGCATTTCTCCCGCCACATTTTGAATTTAGGTGCGTCTATATAAAAGCCTTGCGTTGCGCGGTTTTTATTAAAAAAACCCGAGGATGTCTGACAACAGGCCAGGAAGATTTAGGCACCGTATTAGTGAGCTGCGAGATAGGTTGAACGCCCAGTTCAACAGAATTTTAAACAAAGAACGGGAAGAGGGATCTTCGGTCATGGACAGGTGAATTATTTTTGAGTATTACACGTTAGACCACTGAGTAACGTAAACTTTTCGTTACCGTTTCTTTCGTTGCGGGGGGCTAAGGATAAAAATAGTCTTTGAGAGATTTCGGTTACACAAAATTGGCCTGAAACCATGTAATGTGACCAATAATTGGTGATAACTATGCTGTCATTTTGCTCATTGTTTCTATGACAAGTGCTCCACTATTTTTTTTTTCACTTGCAGTGCAAAAACTATGTACATGTATTGAAATGCTAAATAACTACATAGATTAGAATTTTGTGTATTGCCAGTGGAGAAATGGCGGGACACAATATTGAGCAAAGAGGTCGGTCAGCTTCTTGCAGTAGTCCTATATTTTCAAATCTGATTTTGCTCTCAGGGTTCTTAACCTTTTTCTTGTTTCTAATTTCATTTTCATAAAGACATACAAACATACTCTTTATATTTTGATGTAGACTACAGGCCTTCAGGCAGGAGCCGAGTGCCAGATCAGTGCCCAGAAGGAGGCGAGGCTCCAGGACAGGAAGGCCCCGTCAAGTAACTTTTAAAGAGTCAGTTTTAAGAAGTGACATTACTTGTTACAGGTCTCGAAATGGTAAGTTGATTCCTTTTTTTGTAGAGTTACTTTGGATATATAAGATGCTGTGATTACAGCCAGTTACACCCTTATAACCATTTATTCTGAGCCATAAATACACAATTCTGTCTATTTATTCTATGTATTCAGTGACAGCTGGTGAAAAACATTCTTGGTGGGGCTGGTGTTCCAACAGATTTCCCTGCCTGATATATAATAAGCATTCAAATGAACAGTCGGAAAATGACTACAGTTCCACAATAATAATTTAATTTCACAGTTTCAAAGAAAAAGTAATGATTTACAGCTATATTAGACTTTATGCTATCAAATACTATACAATACAATCAAGGGATAAATTCAGAACAAGGGTATGATTTCAGTTCAATCTATACAAATCAACAGTGTGAGTGAGTGAGTGAGTGGAGGGGGGAAGTGTCTAAGGTGAGTGTGGGTTGAGTTATTATATGAAGAGAGAATGAAACAGAACATTTCCTATTAAAATGCAACATATACAAAGAATTGAGAACCAAGTTCAAAAATGAGACATAAACAGATGATTTTAATACCCTCTCTAATCAAGAAAAAATACAACATTCACTCGGAGAAAATACCATCAGTGCCATAGATGCAGCAAAATTTGTCATTGCATGTCACAGCCTGAGAGAAACAACAAAGCAGTCTGCACAACTATATTATTATTACATATGGTTTTTATCTACCTCTTCATTGTGCCTTCTTACAGCAATGCGGTGCCCATCATCTAGCTGCGTTGCTATGCTACAGTAATATTTCCGAACGCAGCTAGCTTTACGCTGTCTTCCATGTGAACTTTGGATCTCTCATCCTTCTTGATCCACTCAGAGAGGTGCTTTAAGTCAGTTAGTCCAGTCTTCGTCCAAGTCGAATCACATTTGTCACTTCTGAAGAGGATACAGGGAAACAGAAAAGTGCATAGGCTGCACCACAACCTGCCAGCCACGTCTTACGGTTGAACCAGCTCCGACAAAAACTCTGTTTGTACAATTTATCTTTCTCCTTGGTTTGCTGGAAAATGTCGATTTCAGGCTTGTCGGGTCCCAGCTCCTTAACGAGAAGTTTTTCCTCCGTTGTCCGTCTTGCAAAAGGGTACATTAATAGTGATTTCACCGAATTTGGTGGAAGCTGGCTACTCACGTAGCTCTAGCAATCCTAAACCTTCACGCATTTTACGTAGCAGTTGGGGCTACATTTCCAGTGCTCCACAGGCGTTAAATTTGGCGACGTTGATAGGCCAATTATTCAGAATTTTTCCCTAGCAACCATAACCAGATTGGCTATTTAGCTGCAAGTCAGACAATTGAGACAATGATACACTGTCTGTCAGTGGAAATTCACTTTTTAATGAGTGTCAGTTGGTGAAAATGTTGTTTAAATGGTTTAAATTGCATGTAGACACACACACACACACACACACACACACACACACACACACACACACACACACACACACACACACACACACACACACACACACACACACACACTATTAAGTAAAAATGACATTGATTAAAAAAAAAAACCCACAAAAAATATCTCCATCCATCTCTGTGTCACAGATGGAGTGTTGTTGTGTAGACTATTGAGATTTTCTATAGTATTGTGCTTCATTTCATCTTAGCTCTGAGTTTCTGAGTAGTATTACCTCCTCTCTTACTGCTGAAGTACTACAACACGTCTTTGTCTGTTAATAGATGCCACAGCGCCTGTTAGGGTGGTGGTGGCCCTGGACCTCACACCCCAGCAGTTCCATCAGGCACTCCGGGACAACATTACTGGAGTACGCTGTAGCTTTTCAGTTAGCTATTTTAAGACTAATTACCTAACACCAGTATGTGTTCTGAAATATCAGCAAAGACTGAGATAGGAGTTGGTTAACAGTGAGATTTCTTTATTCACAATGCCAGCAGCAGTACAAGCATACACAATGTCTTGCAGTGTGCCCTGGAGTAGCAATGTGAAGAAGGGCTTTCTGCAGAAAGGCTGACCATCCATTTGAGTCTCTGCACAGAGACTGAAGACTGCCTTCAGCTCCTTGTTCATTTTTCCAGATCTGAGGGGCCAAAAGGGCCTCGTCTTTCCAGTGCATCACTGTGACATCAGTTAGCTAATCAGCGTGGGGTGTCTGCCCACAGAGTGATGACAGACATCTCTCTTCAGCTAATTAGAAGTTTTGATCTAATTCATATTGGTGGAAACCCTTTTTCCCCTTATATTAAAATAGAAAGAGAATTGGGCTTTAATGTTTACCAGTACTCTCAGTTGACTTCATACAACTCTCTTATTGTTTTAGTTGTTTTATCTGAGGGTTCTAATGGCATGTTTCAGACACTTTCACTTTGTGAGTCATACTTGACTTCAGTTTCCTATTGTTAATTCTGCAGAAGGTCCTTCCCCGCCTGCACCTTCCAAGGCACACACAGACACTCCATGTACCTTACTGTTACACACCAGATACCATATATGGGCTTTTCCTGGTACCATATATGGTCCTTCTCGCCCTCTCCTTCCTTTGGCCTTTCATGCCATCATCATGTGTAGGCACCTTTACACCATTGTCTTGCTTATGTGTTTACTGCAATGGTCTTTCATAAACCTATGGTTATTCCAGTGACATTGCAGTAGATGGTGCAGGTGTTTTTCTTTCCTATCAGCTATCCAAATTCTAATGATAATTTGTCACAGGTGCCTGATGAATTCGAACTTTGCCGGGTAAATGGACAGTGGGAGGTGGTGCCCCTCACACAGCAGTGCCCACTGGACATTCATACCCATCGGGCACTGCAATGGTCCAATTTATACCTTCGGCCAAAGGTCAGCTAATATATCACAGAGTAAAGTGAGGGTGGGTGGTATGGCAGCATGGAAAACGTGACCTTTGTAATCATAGATATAATCACACACAACTGCTGAAGATGGATAAATTCTCTTCATTACAATGAAATGTCTAAGTGACTGGTCTGAAGTCATTGAGCTCACAGGGATTTTTAGGTTGGGTTATTTAATGTCCCCATGGGGATAATTACTTTCACACATCAGGCAAGGTTACATGTTACAGGGCAGCATAACAAATAACAAACCCTCTCCCACACATATCACAGAAAACCATATAAGCATAAACATGACATAGACAGTGTACAGGGGTGAAATATCAGGTCTGCATATTTTTGTTAAAGGCTTTGATGGTTGAGAGGACAAAACTTCTTTTAAAATGGGCCTTTTTCCAGTCCAGTACTCTGTATCGGCGGCCAGATGGGAGACGTATGAAAAATTGGTTCAGGGGATGGTCAGGGCTGATTACTATTGCATGTGCTACGCAGGTGATGCCGAGTATATTTGCCTCATTTGCTACATTTATTTTTTTTTTTGAGATCAGAATTGGACATGCTCTGCAATTTTACTTTGAAGACATGCTGACAGGCATTAAGCAACAAGAACAGGGCTATACAATTAAAATCTGTTACAGAAGTTGCTTGATTGCAGATATTCTGACATCGGTTGTAGAATTCTCACAGTCACAAAAAAACTTACAGCTAGGGTAGACAAACCGAGAGTTGCTCGAAAGTAGTGGCCTACTGTTTACATTTTGTATTATGTAATGTAATATGTAGTGCATTAAATTACTGCTGTTAATTTCCTTTAGAATTCCACCAGTGAGGAACTCACAATGAGGCAAGTGTTTTTTTTCTTGTTGTGGCCTACTTCACTTGTTTAAGTAGTCACATTTGTTGCTGGTAATAAGGTTATAATCTGACTCATGACTCATTGTTATTGCTCTTCAGCAACTCCACCACCACAGAACACCTCGAGCCACCCGGACCTATAAGAAAGTAAGGGGTATTTCCACATGTTGAACTATGTAACTTGTAACATAGACAAGGAAATGCCTTTGAATTAATATCTAGAATCTTTGTTTTCTTAGTCCTGCCCCTGAGGATGAATTATCTCCTGCCATCCCTGAGATCCAGCCTACAGTACCAGTGAGGTAAATCACTTGTTTTTCAAGAAAACTATCCTATGGATCGCTATGGATTTGATTCATTTTCTACTCTCTGACTGTGGGTTTGAGTTTGTTACTGTGACCGTACTTTTCTCCCTACCATAGCAATGCATCTTCAGTCCATGGAGGAGATCATGGAGCTATGCTAAGGCAATCCCCCTATCATGTATGCAATTTGAAACAAACGTCCCTAAACATTTTGTTACAGGTTGCTGATGCTCGATGTCCAGAGCTCCCTGGGGGTCTTTGAGGGGAGGCCTGGAGAGCTGTTTTTTGCTTCCGACCTTCAAGCCCTTGAGCAAGAAAAATTTTATACAGCAGGAAAACTAGTCAATCATCCACAATGGACCAGGCCTACAATGTCTAAACGGTTCTCTTTTTGCACTTATGTGCAGCCGGAAGGTGGACCTAACAGACTTTGACTTTGGGCTGGTCCAAGCTGAGGAAGAGACCCGGTGCAGGATAGACCAGGTAACACTATGAGTTCTGATGCACATTCACATTTTCAAGTGCAACATGACAATACAGGAAAACAACAAAATAATCTGCAATTCCCAATGCTCACCTTCTATCTGTAAATACCCTTTTGTATATACTTTGTGTTAACTGCATGCACTTTGTCTTCTAATATTCTATTCTGTTATTGATGCTGCTGTGAAATTTGGAATTTCCCCTTCCCGAATAAAGGAATATTGAAATGAATATGCCCCCCCCCCCCAAAAAAAAATGTCAATCTCACTTCCTAACGATTAAGACCTGCAGCACAGAGGAGGGCCTGGAGGCTCTCAAAGACACGTGTGGGGACTGGATTGCTGGCTGTGGTGTGCCAACGGTCTACACAGCCCGCTTACAGGATCTCCCACAGATACACGCCAGAGTTGTGGCTCATTTCATTTTTCATCGGTAAGATGGTTTTACACTACTTTGTGCAAAATGACAGACTTTTTACATTATTGGGAGGTGATGGCCTGTATATACTTCCTTGAAAGGGTTTGTTGGTGTGGCCTGCATGTTTTACTGCTATTACTTTGTTCAGGAAAGTGTGGGTGTGGGTGGAATAACTAACTTCCACAGAGAACGTGACCATGTCTTTGTATTTTCTTATGCTTTTTTTTAGTTAACTCTTGTGAACTCATCAAGTAATGTGCAGTGGTTTACAAATATAATTACATGACCTGACATGATTCCAAAATAAACTGGCTAACCATTTCTTCAACAGAGTTGCAAGCATGATCCAGCAGTTCATTGCTGGCATGAATGCATGTGGGCAATTCTGGGAGCTGGTAAAGGCCAACTGGAGGCAGTTCATTCCAGTGTTTACCAACACTGGAGAAAAACTGACTCGCCAGAAAATTCGGGCGCTTTTCAAACATACAAGGAGTGAAGAAGGCAGCAACAGGTGGGAGATGGAGGAAAGCACCCTTTACTTGTTTGAGGACTGGCTGGTGGCCATTGAAGGTGCGTGGTATTGTTAATTTCAGAATCACTTTGTTGCATTGTCATTTAACAAAGTCTGTCCATTGACAGAGTATAGCCTGGGTCTGATGCTTTCTTGACTTTGATCTTGAATCTTCTTGACAATTTGAGTGTAAATGAGAAGATAAGTTGCCAGAGGTTTGTAATAGTAGTCATTAGTCTTTGAAGAGGATCGTGATAGTCTGTGTCAAACAAGCTCTTCGCAGCCTTCATCATCCTGCAGTGCTGTAAATAAATTTGTGTATTGATTTTTGGCTCCTGCATTGTGTATGAATCTCATATCAAATCCGAACACGTCTTGCTTCAGGAATTCTACGTAATATACATATCTAACAGTCGTAATATAAATGCAACATGGTGGTGCTGGGACATAACTGACTGTAAATATCTAAAACACTGTGGTTTAAAGATGACTAATTACTTTAAACTGATGTCTGCAGAGGGTGTCGTGGATTTCACTTTCGAGGAGCTGCTCATCTTTGTCACCGGAGCAGACCACCTCCCCCCTCTTGGATTTCCCAACCTGTGCTCCATTGAGTTTTATGATCAGGAGCCAGGAATGAAACACATCCCGTTTGCCTCCACCTGCAGCCTCTCTCTGTCTCTCCCCAGGGGCATGGACTGTGAAACAGAGTTCAGAGAGTTAATGTGTCTTGCTCTGAGGGGGTCACTGGGTTTTGGGAAGGTGTAAATGTATGAAGCTTGTGGTCTTTTTTGCTGTACATAAGTTTGATGATGTCCATGGTTGAGATTTCTGTGTTCTGTTTTTTTTTTTTTTTCCTGTTCATTATAAAAATGGATTTTTCTTTTCTCACCCTTTTTCCTGTTTTTCTTTCATGGGTAGTGGCTTAATTTCTGTTCTCTACGTTGTTTGTTCATGAAAGTTTATATAAATGATTTTTTCTACATCAGTTTGTCATGTTTGGCCCAATTTTTCTATTACTATGACAATGGCAAAAACATTTTCTTATGAAGGTACTGAAGGTGCCTGATGGCACACTGCCCAAGAATATTAGAACTGCCCTTGCAGATCAACTCCATTCTTCCTGTAACTTCAGCTAACATCAGTACATGCATGTTTGATACTGTTTATGGAGCAAACCTGATCAAAATGTAAGAATGTGGAGTTTACCATGTCGAGGTTTACAGGCTAAGAGTAGTGCCATGAAAGCCAAAACTACGATCATTATTGTAGGCTACACCTTTATTGTAATAGGAGTTTCTATTCAGCCCTAAAGGTCTGGTTTACATAGGCCAAATGATGACCATTAATAAACAATGTAGGGGGCTATCCTGTGTAGATAGTCATTGGAATTCAATTTACACATGTAAGCTAGGAGACACTGTTCAGGTGCACAGCCCCAATGGTCCGATTTACATAGGCTGAACAATGGCCATTAATGAACAATGTAGGGGGCCATCCTGTGTAGACGGTCATTGGAATGCAATTTACATATGTAAGCTAGGAGATGCTATTCAGATGAACACCCAAAGGTGTTAATGTACCAAAAGGGCGTTACCTGCTCGGCCAGTGATATATATAGGGTGCCATTTTTTGGACAACAGTTTTGGGAAGGACTACCGCTAGAGACATATAGGCTACCTACAACAGAGAATTATGCCTCGGAGAACGTTCATCTTGCGTTGCAGGAACATTCTGAAAGACTGCACTCGTTGTCTCCTAATGGACGATGTTGGGCCTCGTGTACTTCAATCAGTATTACACAGGTATTTGCTCAGATCTTTGATATTGTTGGTAGTCCTCTTATTTGACATCTGAGGTATTTTAAGTTATCTAGGGTGGTCAGACAGTCTTTGTCTTTGTCTGATCCACAGTGCTCTATTTTCGGGACATTTGTCCGCATTTTAGACTTGTCCTTCAGAGGTAGTCGTAGTAGACCCATTATTTACCCTTTTCAGTGCCTGGCTGGTGGTCAACCTATAGGCCATATGTGTGGATTAGGCCTGCAAAGCACACTCCGTCATAATGTTGAAAAATACCTGTAACATATATTTAAAAATAAACTTTTGACCTATTGTCCCAGGTTGGAGATAATGCAGAGGAGCCTACAGTGGGCAAGGGGAACTTTGTTAAATGTCCCAGATGCTGACCGAATCCTCAGCGACCTAACAGAACTGATAGAAGAAGTCAGAATGGCTGGTAATCAAGGAGAGCAAGGTAATATACATAACATTTATCATAACCAACTGACATCATAACATTTGTCATACATGATTGTAACCCATGAACCTTGAACAGTTGGCCTCTTTTTGCTCTTCATGATAATGACCTATGATCTGTTAAATGACACATGGGTAAACCCAAGCCCAAAATTGTACATGACCTCAAAAAAATCCTGTAACAAATTCTATAATATGTCTTGTTAAATGACCCAAGTAACATGTTGTTTCTGACGTGTTTTAATTCATTTCATTTAAAGCGTTTTATTTTGAAATATGAAAACCGGAAGTCGAATAGAGATGAAAGTACGTGGGAGGCGTACTAGACAAAGTAAACATGAAAAACGAAGTTAAAAGTAATATTTCTGTCTAATATAGCACCTGGCTGACGAAGGCACAAGGTTTGTCAATGCTTTATTTTACATTGTGTGCATTTTGAGTGGCTTTATTATGCGTCCTTTAGTAGTTTTGCAGAGTTTGAAAAATGTGCAAGTTAAGCTAGTATATCGCCATATTAGCCCTGTTGTTAGCGTTATAAAGGGTTTTGTCTATATGAAACGCCTCTGTTTAAGAAATATGTAATTTCCAGTGGCAGAAATGGATTTGATATGAAAGAAGAATCACGAAGAAGTAGTAATTCATGCATAGCAATGCTGTTTCCTACATTTTAAGTTAACATTTGCTTTAATGTGAATAAATATGTAGAGGTAAAAATGTGTAGGACATTAAAGCAAAGGGATTTTAAGAAGACACATTTCATTGTTGTGTGTAATTAAAATATTTTGTTTTGCTTTGTCACCAGCTCTTACAGTGCGTTCTAGTTGTGTTCATGGTATTCAAGGACAAGTTGTGGAATGATCAAATGATTATTAAAGCACCTTTGAACCATCAGTCAAGGAGGCAGACCATTATTCAGCCAGGGATGCTACAGCAATGATTATTAAGTTGATTATTGTATGTGGTTAGGAAATCGTGGAGATATATGTATTGTTTGTAAAATCTTCTTCCAAAACAGGATTAACAAGCTTTTCCTGTTTTTGCAGGTGGTTCTGGTTACCAGGCCCAGTTGGTTTGGGGAGGAGGGAGAGGAGCACCTAGTTTGTCCATCACTCGACAACAGCTGTTGTTTCTGAGGTCTTGTGGCTTCAGCATACCTCAGATGGCTGGTGTTCTTAATGTGTCTGAACGTACTGTTCATCGACATTTGAGGCAAGTGGCCAAATCATGCTCAATTTTCTGTATTTGTTTTGCTCTGTCATTATGTGGTAAAGCATTTCCATCACTGCATTTAATTTCAATTTGTGTATGTATCATACATATACACACACACAAATATACACACATCAATCAAATCAAATCAATCAAACAATCAATATTGATTGATAATGTGCTAAACATATTTTTCCTTCTAATAACAGACAGTTCAGCCTGACCCAGGCATTTTCAAGTATACCAGAATCTGAACTGGATGAACTAGTCACAGAGCTGGTGGCTGGCAATGACATGGTGCTGTGCTGTGTGCCTCATGATGAACCTGTTCAGAGGTTTTAGACGAGGCAGCGCCATTCAAGGGAGGAGTGTACACAACCAACGCACAGAGAGGCTCTGGGGGGATCTCTGGCGTGGACTCGTCAATGTGTACCACGAACTATTTCACTTTTTGGAGAGTGAGGGCATAATCAACCCTGACAGTGATATGCATCTCTGGGCTCTCCATTATGTGTATCTTCCAAGGCTGAACAGAGATTTAGCCGACTTTGCAAATCAGTGGAACAACCATGGGCTAAGGACAGAAGGTCACATGAGTCCATTGCAGATTTTTGTTCAAGGGTGTCTCCAGCAGCAGGGAAGAAGTTCATCTGCCATGCAGAACATTTTTGGAGGAACTGCACCCCCTCATGCTGCTGGCCCTCCACCTCCTCAAGCTGCTGGCCCTGCACCCCCTCATGCTGCTGGTGCTGGCACTCCAGCTCCTGCTGCCCCGGCTGCTGCTGCAGCTGATGAAGAAGTTGCATGGCTAGTAGACTGGCCAGAGAGGGTAACTGTGCCTCATATAGACTATCCTTTGGAAGGGACAGTAATGGAGCACATTCAGTCACAGTTTGACCCTCTCAGTGGCCCCAGGGGACATCATGGAATACTAGTCATTCGGGGCCTGATATCCTTTCTAGGCTCCTTGTGATAGGAAAAAGAAAAACCCCAACTCAGCAGGCCACTGGAGGTTGGGCAAAGTTATTCAAAGTTGCCTTGCAGGCCATTTTCCCAAAATTGCAATGTGCCTACTGTCCTTCGCTATTCTATTGCACTGTTCTCACATATTTGGGCCTATAATCAAGTTCCTGGGTTCTTTGGAAAGCTGAGACTCTGTAGATCTGCATGTAACAGACAGAATAACTGTGTCTAGTACACTAACAGAGGAACAGAGGCATGAATGTTGTTTTTCTCTTCCTGGCGTTTACAAACATTTTAGTAATATGGGTAATATAGGTTACATAGTCATCTTAGAAACACAACTGAGCCCTAGCCTCAGACCTTGTAAATGTCTATGTCAAAGTAGATCAATAAGGAATGAAAAATGAAAATCTGACGCATGTAAATGTAAAAGTATGTCCAGTGTATTTTTGAAGATAGAAAAAAAAAAAAACCATTTACCTACAGTTCATATTGTAATAAAATAAGAACCCCTTTGAGTACAAGTACATTACCATCTTGGACAATACTTTTCTTTGCTGCAGTGTGCCAAGGGAGCAGAATCGGAGCCGGTGACACCAACAGACTGAACAAACTGATCAGGAAGGCCTGACTGACTGACTGACTGCTCCAGCTCTGCTGTCACAAGGACCACCTCAGGAAATCATTCCTGCCACAAGCCATCACACTGTACAACAGTAACTTAAACAGTTAATCCACCAACCTCACAACCCCAATGCTTTGCATTTTTATCTGCACTACTGCAATATTGCACACCATTTATTTATATTTACAGTATATTTCCATTTCAATTTAGTTTTATCTTGTATACACTGCTGCTTTTTCTGAATATATTTTTTTGCCATTTTTTTTTTTTTTTTAAATTCTTGTATATATTCTATGGTCGTCTGTATGTTTTTTGTTCATTGCTACTGCAACAAAACAATTTCCCAGATTGGGATCAATAAAGAAGCAGTCTAAAGTCTAATACAGGACACCCAAACGGTCAAGTAAAACAGGGTCCCATCAGACAACAGCTTGATACTGGGCTGTAGTCCATGTAGGGCTGTAGCCCAGAACCCAGGAAAGGGAAAGCCATGGCTGAGTTCTTGAAGCCCTACCTCGTATTTTACGCCATTTTGTGCATCACAACTCGGGGGACTTCATTACGGCGTAAAAAGCGGCGTTCTTTTTGCGCATTACGGCGTAAAAAACGACGTAAAGTCTGAAAAAACGGCATATTTTACGCCGTAATGCAGTTGAAACGCGACTGAATGTCGCGTATTTCTGACAGGAACGGCTTGCCATACGCGAGGCCGTGCCAAGAGAATCTGCAGCGGCGGAAGCGCCGTGGAGACAAAGGGCCGCGGAGACAAACGGCAGCAGAGACAAACAGCCGTGGACACAGAGCAGCAGTAGAGACAAAACGCCCGTAGACAAAGCAGCAATGGAGGAAAGGCGCCGGAGACAAACAGCAGCGGAGACAAAACAGCGGAGACAAAGCAGCAGTAGCCCCAGCTATCAGGTTCCTGTAGCCCTGCACCAAGAACACACTATTAGTTTTTGCGGGTTGCGGGTGCTAAAAATAATGCGGTGCACGCTACAGTAGGTGTACGTACCTTAATAGCAGCTACAGTCACACACACGCTTGCATGAGAGGAGGGAGGGAGAGAGAGCTCCACGCAGCCGCCGGCGTTTACCCGCGACCACACTAGCGTTAGCAACCGGATAGCATCAGCCACACCGCAAAGAGAGAGGACACTTACCACAGCTGATACGCGTAGTCGCATATACGGGGGCACGGAGCCGCACAAACAGTCGCCCTATGACAAGAACAATGCCTTCAGCACACTAACAAGACCAGAAGCCGCAAGGTGAAGCAGTGTGCAGACATACCTGTAGAGCCAAACAAACCGACACGGAAGTGACGCAGGCGTGCAGAGAGAGTTGGTGGGAGTGCTGCCGCTTTTATACCGGCCCACCTCGTTAATGGCCAGCAGTAGCGCTCATGAGCAGCAGCCAGTCACCCAGAGGATAAGCACCTCTATGCTGCTACATGTGGTTTTCTTGTCTCCCCGTTTTCTAAAGTGAGTATTCCTGGGCTTGTCTTGTTTTTCCCATTAGTTATTAGTTTGTGGTTTTTCTTTTGGTTTTGCATTTTTGTACTGGTGGATTTTGGGTTGCCGTCTTTTGTTAATAAAGCACCTTGGTGTTATGGCTGTGGTTCCTGACTATGTGCGCTGTTTTTTCTTGTTTTCCCTTTTTACCCCTATGTGTGTCCAGGGCTGGAGCGTGGCGAGGGCGGAGCTGATCTCCTCCGCGGTGAGCGGTGATCTGACACACCTGTCTCTAATCTCCCTCATTAGGGTCCTCCTTCTTAAGCATGCTTCTCCCATACTCTGGTGCCAGATGATCCTTTGTTCTTGCATTTGTGTCTCGCCACAGATCAGATCTCTCAGCCTCTGCCACGTGCCCTGCAGTTCTTTCGCCCGCACGCAGTGCGCAGTGATACTTTTTTGTGCTGTCAATCGATTAAAATATTTAATCGCGATTAATCGCACAAATGTCATAGTTAACTCGCGATTAATCGCACATTTTTATCTATTCTAAATGTCCCTTGAATTATCATTTTAATAATGTTATCAACATGGGAAAAGTGGATAGGCTTGCTTTGTGCAAATGTTTTTTATTGAAAACAACAACATGTAGTGTTATATTTCACACTAACATTCTCACTTTGAACAGTCATTCACATTTGAATGAATCAAATCTCACACAATTTAACACTGTCAATAAACAGATGGCAAATAAATACTTGGATACAAAAAAGCCCCTTCAACAACCCTTTCTAAGGGATCAAAACAGGGTGATACAAGATAAACTTGCAAAGTGCACATCATTGTAAACAAGGACTCAGGCTATAGTGCAGTTAAACCATGGCTTAAACTTTCCTTTCTTAGGTTTTCTTTTAATATAATAACATCCATATGCCTCTGTCGAAAGCCATCCATTGTCTCCTGGTTTTGACAGGGGGCAGCAGAGAATTTGCATTCGCTGTGTTTTTAGCCATCAAGTGGTATTTCAGACCGGATGTGCTACATTGATAATTCAGTTTACACGGACTATAAACATAGATAACTTTGATCTTGTCAGTCGACCCATCTGGCAACTTTCTGAAACTAAACTTTCCATTCAGAATCTTGTTCGCATCCATTTCAGCGTTTTGCACTTGACATCCACACAAACCGGTAGCCTACTTTTTTTACAGCTGGTGAGCAGGCAAAACTAAACACGTGCGTGGGGTGTGCCTATTGTTTTGTTTTTCGGTTTACAATCGGATCCTATAGTTTTTGTTACGTTACTAGCAGTGGCCTCAGCTTATAAAAAACTACAAGTTCACTAGGTCACAAAGAGCATTAATCTCGCGATAAGAAAAATGACACTGTTAATGCAATATTTTTGACAGCACTAATAAATATGCATATATATATATATAAAGCACCAAGGGCAAACAATATAAATAAATGCTCTATGTACAGGTCAAGTGTCTTGTAAGTTGTAAACAATACAAATATTGCGAAGACATAAATACTAAATGAATGTACTGTACGTGGAGTGAATGATTACGTACAGTATATGCATGTCAAAAACCAGTATTTACAGCATGTTGGAATTAATATTGACTGTAACAGTGCATTATATGTCCATCCATCCATTTTCTCCCGCTTATCCAGGGCCGGGTCGCGGGGGGAGCAGTCTGAGCAGGGACGTCCAGACTTCCCTCTCCCCAGACACTTCCCCCAGCTCTTCCGGGGGGATCCCGAGGCATTCCCAGGTCAGCCGAGTGACATAGTCACCCCAGCGTGTCCTGGGTCTTCCCTGGGGCTTCCTCCTGGTGGGACATGCCTGGAACACCTCCCTAGGGAGGCGTCCGGGGGCATCCGATAGAGATGCCCGAGCCACCTCAGCTGACTCCTCTCGATGTGGAGGAGCAGCGACTCTACTCTGAGCTCCTCCCGGGTGACAGAGCTCCTCAACCTATCTCTAAGGGAGCGCCCCGCCACCCTGCGGAGGAAACTCATTTCAGCCGCTTGTATCCAGGACCTTGTTCTTTCGGTCATGACCCAAAGTTCATGACCATAGGTGAGGGTAGGAACGTAGATCGACCAGTAAATCGAGAGCTTCGCCTTTTGGCTCAGCTCCTTCTTCACCACGACAGACCGGTACAGCGACCGCATTACTGCAGCCACTGCACCGATCCGCCTGTCAATCTCGCGCTTCATCCTTCCCTCACTCAGGCAGGAACTCTTCCCCAACCTGAAGGGAGCAAGCCACCTTTTTCTGGTCGAGAACCATGGCCTCGGACTTGGAGGTGCTGAGTCTCATCCCAGCTGCTTCACACTCGACTGCGAACCGCCCCAGTGCATGCCAAAGGTCCTGGTTCTAGGGAGCTAACAAGACAACGTCATCCGCAAAAAGCAGAGACGAAATCTGGCGGCTCCCGAACCGAACCCCCTCCGGCCCCTGGCGGCGCCTAGAAATTCTGTCCATAAAAATGATGAACAGAACCGGTGACAAAGGGCAGCCCTGCTGGAGTCCAACATGCACCGGGAACAGGTCCGACTTACTGCCAGCAATGCAGACCAAGCTCCTGCTCCAGTTGTACAGGGACTGTAGAGCCCTCAATAGAGGGCCTCCAACCCCATACTCCCAGAGCACCTCCCACAGAATGACGCGAGGGACACAGTTGAATGCCTTCTCCAAGTCCACAAAGCACATGTGGACTGGTTGGGCAAACTCCCATGAACCCTCAAGCACCCTGTGGAGGGTATAGAGCTGGTCCAGTGTTCCACGGCCAGGACGAAAACCGCATTGTTCCTCCTGAATCTGAAGTTCGACTATCGGCCGGATTCTACTCTCCAGTACCCTGGAATAGACTTTCCCAGGGAGGCTGAGGAGTGTGATCCCCCGACAGTTGGAACACACCCTCCGGTCCCCCTTTTTAAAAAGAGGGACCACCACCCCAGTCTGCCAGTCCAGAGGCACTGTCCCCCTCTGCCACGCGATGTTGCAGAGGCGTGTCGACCAAGACAAACCTACAACATCTAGAGACTTGAGGTACTCAGGGCGGATCTCATCCACCTCCGGCGCTTTGCCACCAAGGAGCTTGGGAACTACCTCATTGACTTCAGCCCGGTGATGGATGAATCGACCTCCAAGTCCCCAGTCTCTGCTTCCTCTACGGAAGACATGACAGTGGGATTGAGGAGATCCTAGAAGTATTCCTTCCACCGCCCGACAATATCCCCAGTCGAGGTCAACAGCTCCCCATCTCCACTGTAAACAGTGTTGACAGAAAGCTGCTTCCCCTTCCTGAGGCGGCGAATGGTTTACCAGAATTTCCTCGAGGCCGACCGGTAGTCCTCCTCCATGGCCTCCCCGAACTCCTCCCAGACCCGGATTTTTGCTTCTACAACTGCCCGAGCTGCCACGCGCTTGGCCTGCCGGTACCCGTCAGTTGTCTCAGGAGTCCTATGAGCCAGCTAGGCCCGATAGGACTCCTTCTTCAGCTTGACGGCATCCCTTACTTCCGGTGTCCACCACTGGGTTTGGGGGTTGCCGCCACAACAGGCACCGCCGACTTTACGGCCACAGCTGCATTATATGTACATGTTAAAAATTGTGCATTAAACTGCAAACATATAATCTGTAATCAAAATAAGTGGATGTTTTCGTGTTAGAGGGTTATTGACAATGTATGATTGATTTAATTGTTCATTGGAGTAATAGTCTGTGGGATGAAATTGTTCTAGTGTCTGATTGTTTTCTTACCACTGTTTTGCTACAATGTTCTGTAGCCCCTTCCACCAGGAGAAGGTGGAACAGGTTATATCCAGGGTGTGATGTATCTTCAGTGGTGTTATCTGCCAATTTCCTGATTCTAGTGATGTACAAGTCCTGGCTGGAGAGCAGGTTGGCACCAATGATTTTCTCCTTAGTCCTGATTGTCCATTGTTTCTGTTCCTGTCCTGTTTGGTGGCTGATCAAAACCATAGAGTAGTGGATGGACAGAGAACAGACAGGATTATTGCAGCATAGAACTGGATCAGCAGCTCTTTTAGCAGGTTGACCTTCCTGAGCTGGTACAGGAAGTACGTCCTCTGCTGGGCATTTTGGATGGATCTTGGATGCTCTGCCGGTTCCAGAAACCTAAAGGTTTTCACAGCAGACAGATTGTTGTTGAGTATGGTGATGGGGGGTATGGTTATGGGACTTCTCCTGAAGTTCACTGTTATCACCACAATTTTGTGCATTCAGTTGCAGATTGTTTGTTGATTTCAGATTGAATTTAGGCAGGCAACAACAGATATAGGTAACCCAATATTAGAAGTGCATAGAACTGACTTCACAATCTGGCAAGGACCTAAGGAGGCGGGGCTGCGCATAGTGCCGGTGATGGAATGAGTTACGGCCGCTTACTTACGTAAATTAGAGAAACTGTCCCTCAACAGTGGAGCAGGTCTATGACCCCACTTATCCCCCACCTACAATGCTGTCCTTTCATCCCATCCCATGAGATTTAACAACTATTCACAGATGACCTCAGGTGACTCCAACAATTCCAAAGAGTGTTGTTACACAGCCAGGAGCAACAGCCCAAGTGGTACCTTGATGATGACCTACCAACGTTAAACACCATTCGGAGGTGGTATTAAAAAGCTTTCTGAAGTAGAACAGCCTGGAGTTGGCTGACTTGACTTGCAATGGTGGAAGTAGCATTAGCATTCTAATTTACTATTTTAGTAAGATGGACATGATGAACACTGTCTGTGGAGATAATTATTGGCAGTATCAGTATAAATTTAAAAGTAGGATACCACTTCCTGACTGATTACTTCACAGATCACTTAAATTGTGGAAGAAATGTTTGATGCTATTAGGTTTCTTTCTAATGAATGAAAAGCTACTTGAAGATAGAAAACAAACAGGCAAGAAGTGCAGATGTACAATAAATAAAACATTAAGCTTTGCATCTGTAGTGTAAACAGCAATTACAATTCCCAAACCCTTTGAAATGACTGATTGTAATGATTCAGTTTCACCTAGAATTGATATATATAACACTTTAGTAGAATTTAATGTGGCTCAAGTGTCGTTTCATTGTACAAAACAGATCAATACAAGGGCATTGAGTACTGCATGTAAAACTCATTACTTTTCCAGACACTTTTATTTTTTCCAGTACTTAGTCTAACAGTTTGGTTTTCTTTACAATGACCCATTAGACTTGAAGCACCAATGGTGCAGCATTAGACTCTTTGTCTTGTTTTGGCTTGTTTGTAGTTAGCTATTAGCAAACAAACTAGCAGTTGGCCAAACTACATTAGTGTTTTTGGCTTGCTTGTTAACTAGCAAGCTAGCTTGGTACTCAGCTATCTAGCTGGCTATTTGGCAAATAAATACAAAAGATAGGTAAGGCTCTTCTAAGTATGTGTAGTCTATAACATCCATAGTCTATGGCAGCTTAACCCAGTGTTTCTCAGTTCTGGTCCTCGGGCCCCACTGCCCTGCATGTTTTAGATGTTTCCCTCCTCCACCACACCTGATTCAAATGATCGGCTCGTCATCAAGCTCTGCAGTGACCTGATAAGAGCCGCTCATTTGAATCAGGTGTGTTGGAGCAGGAAATATCTACAACATGCAGGGCAGTGGGGCCTGAGGACCGGAATTGAGAAACACTGGCTTAACCAATGCCACAGTAATGCTGGAAAGCATGCAACACTTGAGTCACGGCCAACAACCATCTTTTTGTATTATTGTAGGCTGTGCTCTTTTTGGACACTGGCTTTGGAGATATAGCCATATTGTCTCTTTGACTGCCCAAATTAATGCTATGGTGATTAATTGTTTTAAACACCATTTCAATCAGAGTTTGTTTTTTGCCATTCATTTGTGAAAGTTAATTAGAAAGTACAAACTTTCACAAAGTTCTGGTTCTAGTCATTGAGGTTGAACTCCAAAGAGATTATTTCCTTCTGTGCAGCCAGAAAGTTCTGCCTCCAAAAATGTTGTGTAAATAAACACCAATCGGCTGGACACACACACACACACACACACACACACACACACACACACACACACAGACTGTGGTTGTTGGCACCTAGGATGATGTATGAGATCTATAAACTAACACAACAAACTAATACTGACAAGGGCATAGTACAGCCAAAATTTTTGAGGGGGCACAAATTGATACAAACGTCCACAATATAAATCAGTAGAGAACACTGACAAATAAAAGCATATACAGTATGAAAGGGACTTTCCACTATAGGCACCTAAAAACAGGATGGGGGGGGGGGGGGGGGTTATGTCTATGACTTGATCATCACAACACTCAGGCAGACATCACTTATCTAAGAGACACAGTCCCATCATTTTTAATGTCCATGACTGAGACTAAAACATTTGGATGCCAAAGCGCCCAGACTTTGGTATTTTTTGTCTGAAAATCAGGTAGCCTGAGGTGTTAATGGAGCTGTGTCTCATCCCTGACAGATTGTAGCGGCTGCTGTGGTTTTTCACAAAGAAAAAAAAGTTTGCAGACTTTCATAGTGCCCTGACCATTTTCACAGGCAGTGCCTCTGTCCTTGTGAGGACATGTTCATGCATTTGGGTAGGATGGCTCCAGCTGATGCAGTGTCTGGCCGGGTCTAAATTGTCTCACAATTAGCTGCCAGTCAGCTGACAAGACTGCCTGTTTCCTGCTGAGGCATAATGCCTTGGAATTCACCCTGAGAGCTGTTGAATGAGGGTTTCTCAAAATACTGCTCTGTTTCTAAAATGTGTTCTGTTTTGGTTTTTTGCTGTTTTTGCTTTTACAAGCCTCTGTTGTATCCACTAATAAAAAGTTAAAGGGTGACTATGACTATTTTTATGGCTTTGCCTGTCATTTCTTTCAGTTATGATAACATCATACTCATCATCATATTCAACACATTCTCATCCCAGGTCTTCTGTCAGAAAGCCTTCCAACACTTGGGTTAAGATTGTGAAACAATTGCAGTTGTGAAATGTTCACAGTTTGGCTAGATTTAAGCATCACAACTCCTTGGTTAAAGATCAATTCAGGAAAAGCCTTTCTGACACGTGGTTAATGTGAAACAGTCACAGTTATGTTCGGCAAAGTAATTGATAAGATATAGGAAGAATCAGTGACCTCTGGTTTTGCATGGGAAATGATCCCTGTTCCCATGGATAAAGGTCATGTGTATAAACCACTACCCTACTCCAACTTCCACCTCCCTAAGAACATTTTTGCTCTTTTTGTCACCTTGTCTAACACTGCTGCAGATGGTTTTATATTGAAGTTAGTTGAATGTCTGATGTGTTACACTGATGTGTTAAACTACACATACGTCAGTATGTTACTATATGGGAATGAGACTGTGCTCACCAGAATAATTGCTGAGATCTGGCTGAACAAGTTGCCAGTCGATCAGACTATCAAGACATCCGTTGATATAGATGATCTAAACCATTTTATTTCAGAGTAAAACTGAAAGTGAGCACACCCAAAGTTTACAGAAGACAGTTTTGGTAGTAATTTTGCCATTTTGCCTTCGATAAATTAGTTTGTCTAAATGGAGAGTTTCTTGAAAATCTGATCATCTGACTGATAACATGTCTTTCTCAGTCGTATATCTTTTTTGCCATAACCCTGGATTCTGAGATCTGAGCATCTGATTTATTGACCTAGTGACCTTGGGTTTTGGGGGCAGAGATTCCTGTGTTACCAGGAGCAAAGGATGAAATAATGTGATGGAGCCTCAGGCCTCCAGGCCATATGTGGCCCATGAGACCATCTTATCCAACCCATTAGGCAATTCATAAATACCAAAAAGCAACGATAAAGAAAATAGCATAAAATAGTTCTTCCAGGCGATCCTGGAGAAAGGTTTCACAGCATTATGTTCTACACTACATGTTTAATGTGGGACTAGCTCATGTGCCTGACAACCAACAGCATGAAATCACTGAGCTGCAGAGCAATGACCTCCCATGTCAGTGTTAGAGAGTACAGCTTCACATATAAACTCATCCTCCTGCTCCTAAGATATCACTCCCAGAAAGTTGCTCAAGGAAGTTATTCCTTTGGCCCTGTTATTCTGCTGATTTTTAGCAAGTCCCTGACCTTTCCAGACACTTTTAAGCATGCCATTGTTTACCCAGTTTACTCTACTACAAGAAAACTAACTTGGACCCCCTGTCTCTAAGTAACTACAGACCAAACTCCAAACTGTCTTTTTTTTATCTATGGTTGTGGAGAAAGTCATTTGAGCCCAAATGATATCTTTTATAAATATTAATAGTATTTTTATGTTTCCAACGGAGGCAGCACTTGTGAAGGTTACTGATGACCTACTGTTAACTGCAGACAGAGGTGACTGCTCAATTTTAGTTCTCTTACATTTAAGTGCTGTTACATGGTTGATCACAGTATCTGTTTGCATTGTTTAGAGGCCTGAGTAGGTATCAAGGGCTTTGTTCTTAGTTTAAAATTCAGGGACCTCCCCAACAAAACTTCTGTCACTCTGAGGAACTTTTCATCCTCAATGGCTCAGTTGAATTGTGGTGTACTTCGAGGCTCAGTTCTTGGCCCCCTTATGTTTTATATATACATGCTACCTCTTGGGCAGGTTATTCAAAATCATGACGTGTTTTACCATTGTTATGCCAATGACACTCAGTTACACATGCCATCAGCTCCTTTGGTGTTTATATTGATGGTCTCTCAAATATTCTAACAATATTATGCAGGCTGCAAAGGGTATCTTAGGGTAATATTTGATGCTAAAGTTGATTAAGTCAAAATGGTTGTTGAGTGATGTTTGTTCCAGATGAAGTTAATCTCTAAAATTTGGTATTTCCCCTCTCAAATTTTAAGATCTGTATTAAGGTACTGCTGGTAACACCCGGGTCATGGCTGCGGGAAGGAAGCAGTTGGAGATCTTACTGGGTGTTGATGAAGATGGCTGACTGATGATCTGGGATATTTGGCTGTGGGATGAGGGCTGCCAAAAAGGAGGTCTGGTTGAAAATCAGTGGGGGCAGCCAACTAGAGGTCTAGGAGTTCAGGCTGAATGTTGTCAGGGATGGTCAACTGGGGCTCATGAGCAAGTGTAGGCTCAGCTGCCAAATGGGGGCCAGGAGCAGGTGTCAGTCAGACCACTGACTGGAAACCTGGAACAGATGTCATCCGGACTACAGAGTGGGAACCAGGAGCAGGATGGATTTCTATTGACTCAGGAACAGACTTGGCAGTGGCCAATTCAGGGATTGGTGAGATGTCAGCCTGGGTGTTGCGCATTGGGACCTCCACAGTGCTAGGCCGTTGAACTCCTGGGTTGTGGGAAATCAACAGCACTGTGCAGCAGTGAGGACAAAGATTTGGGAAACAGTGAGGGAGAGGAGCTGGGCAGGGGGTAATGTCTAGTAGAAAAAAGACCAGGGAGCTGGATCACAGGGAGCCTCTACATCACTGAATGTGAAGTGGTGGCCTGCAGGCCACATCAGGTCCATCAAAGCTTCCCACCTGGACAGCAGAATATAAATGAGTTCAGAAAATGCATGCATCTAATATAACTCACTTGTAATCAATTTGTCCTGAGAGTGATTACTGGTTAGTTTGCAACCCCTGGCAAACAAACTAACAAGTCCATAATTCATGGTTCACCTTCTGTAGAACTGGCCTATTTTCCATGTCCCTTCTCTCTACTCCAACCATGAAACCATTCAGCTCCAAGACTGGGTATTCCCTGGAGTCGATATGTAACATGTTCACAGTGCTCTCAGAAATAACAGTAATTTTGTAAGAAACTGGAATAATTGAAATGTTGCAAAATAACAGACTCTTTGGCCTAGAAAATAAAAAAGGGAGCCACCTGGTTTCCAAAAATGGAGTCTGCTTGGAATCATCAGAGGTGGAATCTGGAAGAACCTAGCCAAGTTAGGAACATAAACTGGCTGCAGGCTAGCATGCCAATAGCATGCTGATACAGCTGCTACAGCTGTCAGGAGGTTTGCCGGCTGGGGCGAATCTGGCTGTCTGTTAGCAGTCTGGGAGGTTGGCTCAGGACATGAAGACTGCAGACTCATGCACCCGAGCATAATTTACCAGAGTCAAAGCTGGGAGCTACCTTGCTGAAGACTAGCAGACTGAATACAAACTGACTGGAAGTTAGTGGGCTGGATTGTAGCAGGCAGGAATTCAAGTTGGGGTGCAGGCTGGAAATGAACAGGCTGAATGCTAGGAGGCTGGACTGTAGTAGGCAAGGAGGATAGAGTTGTTGTGGTTCTGCAAGGCAAGGCCTCGAGTGCCACTTTCTGCTGGTTCCATGCCTGCTCATTATGTACTGAAGTGCCTGTGCAAGCAGGGTAACAGAGCAACAAGAGACTGGACTGAAATCCAAACCTCAGAGACAGAGCTGGTGCAGGACAATCATTTAATGCATAACAAATTACAGCACAAAAGGGGGTAACAGGCAGGGTCCAGGGAAACTAAACAAAAATGGAAAATGCTGCCTGAAACATGCAGAGAGGTAACCATTTCAAAATAAAACAGGAAATAGACAACATATATGACAATATGACAAAGCCACTCAGCCTGCAGAGGAAGTTTCAGGGATGGATTTATAGGTCAATAAAGTTTTCCGACTTTGACCATGGATGTGTCATAAGACTTGGATACCAGACTCCAACCTGGCACCCAATCATTTGAATGAGAATTGCTCCCAAAGCACATAATCCAAATAGGTTTCTATCTACCAGGTTTTCTTCTGCATTGTGTGGCCAACCATACATGCACGGTAGTATTTCCCCCGCTTGGCCCATTTACATTGAAAAAAATAAAGTGTACTTCTCTGAACTCCGAGAAATACAATTATGAACTTCAAAGATTTAAAAATTCATGATACAAAGAGTAATATTTCACTTTCTTTGCAGTCAGCAGTGTCAACAGTTTTACAGGTATTTCTTTCATGGTAGTGGCCTAGATGGGGATAATGCTATTTGGGCGGCAGGGGATTTTTTTAAATTTCAATACTGTGAGTGTCCACTGGGAAAAATTGACAGAAAGGATAAGCTACTGTGCTGTATCAGCACTCTCAATACACTGTATCCATGAGCTTGACACAGTTTTTTCCAAACTTTAACCAAGAAGTGATTTTGTCCAAAAGACATGATATTTCCCAACCCCAATCAAGTTGTTAACTGGCCTAATCCTAACCAAACCTTAATTATAGCAGTGCCAGATAAGAAAACAAGTTTTGCTTTTGCTATTGTGATTTGTAACTGTTCTGGAAGGCAATGACACCGGGTAAAAAGGGCAACAGATCATAAAATGCATGCAGTCATTCCACAGGGGATTTCCATTTGGATGACTGGGGCTAGATGAGACTTTAGCAATGCATGGACAAGTCTGTTACATGACCATGACTTAAATCATAAAAGACAATAACCCAACACCAGCTGCTCCAAATGTTAGGATACTGCCTCCCTTTCTTGTTTTTCTCTGTGTTTTTCAATCTACTATAGCAGAACTGACCTGTAACTGACCTTCTTCCCCCTTTTTGCATTCTTCAGGAGAAATGGAGTTGTAAAACATCCCAACTTTTAAGAGCTATTGACCATTTGAACTTCTGGCTGTAGAACGCCTTCTCACATTCCTTCATGGGAGCAAGAGACACAGACACTAGCTCCATGAGAGACAAGGACAGTAAAACCGTCTGAATGGACAAGTGCCAGGTCTCAGAGGAACCTCCAAAATCAGGTAATGCTGATAGGTTGTAAATTAGACATTCCTGAAGCAAACTGTTTTGTATGTCTGTGTGGCTTCTTTCCCATCACACCAGGATAATGCAATCTATATACTGGATTCAACTTTAGATGTTTTACAATACTAAATTCATAATCTGTATGATATCAATGCTTTCCCCGTGTTTCTGGCTCATAAAATGACAAAACTATGATTTTAATTCTCCTGAAAAGTTTGTCTGAGTTTCTACCATGGAACCATATTGCCATCTAGAGGTTCGTAGCGGTTAGGTTAGATACTTGATATGAGACAATTATGATAAGTAGTAATAATCATTTCAGCCAATATAGTCTGCCTTCCTTTATTCCTTTGTCCTATTAAGTCAGTCATATCCTTAGTCATCATGTATGTTAGGATGAGTATTATAAAATATTATGAAGAATGTTGTCATTATTCATAAAAATTGTCTAGCGCATGTTGTGAACAATGTTGAAATGCCACTGAAAATTTATCATTTAGAATATATGTGGTTGACCATAGTGAGAAGCAGATAAGTCCCACATACGAATCATTAGTTAATTATTCTCACTCTATAAGGTGAAATCACATCACCTGCCTGCAAACCATCCCACATGCACAACAGTCTATTGGTCATTAGACATGCCCTAGAGTGAATATACTGTCTGCAGCATGCAGCAGACACTCAGTCTTTGTATTCTTTTGCTCAGTCTTTCGTTCTCATTTGTCTTCGTCAGTCCTTTTACAGTCTTCGTCATTTCTTCATTCGTCCGTCTTCAGTCTAGTCTTTTCTTCTTCTTCAGTGAGTCTTTGTTCGTCCTTTTCTTGCTAAGTGTAGTTGCTTGATTTCTTTATTCAGAAAAACATTCTTTTTCTAGTTTTTCATCGTCATGAAACTTAAATTTTTGCTCGCCGCGTTAAGCCGCATAACTTTTCCAAAGTTAAATTCTAGTCATGTAATAATAATTTTGGAGACATTTTCGACCAGCAATGGAAGAGACTCTCAATCTCTTCTTATTAACCTAAAGTTTTTTTTTTTTTGGCATATGGGCGCCAACTCTCTGCACCGAAGACCTGTAGCCAGTCTCGACCCACTTGCCTGGGTTAAATAACCATCAGAAGCCGTTCCTCGTCTGTAGCGGACACCAGAGGCCTACCAGCTCCTGAAAAATCCCTGTCCAATATCGGCTCTCAACCGCGGTTTGATTGGTTCGCCTGTTGGACCGCAGCGTAGATAGCCACAAACCGGAACGTTGCTGGCAAAGTAGGCATGCTTATGCGGGTTTGAATAACGAGTTGGTGTCGTAAAGCTATGATACTCTCAATTCTCCTTGGATTCTCTCAGTCATTCATTCAAGAAATTAACACTGCATTTGAAAGAAGAAGAAGAAGAAGAACAAGAACAAGAACAAGAACAAGAAGAATTGTACTTTCACATCACACATGCTTCACACCATGCTTCCCGTGAAATGAATTCCTCCGCATTTGACCCATCCTGGTTGTCCTGGCAGACCAGGAACGGTGGGCTGCCAGTCGACAACTGCGCTCAGGGACCCAACTCTCTTCGTCACCATTGGTCAGGTGGTGATCTTGCATGTTTTTGGTGGGGGTATTTTTATGGAGGATACCCCAGGTGAACACGGGGAGAACATGCAAACTCCACACAGAAAGGCCCCCTTTTCCTCGAGCAGCAGGCACTGAAGGCATGGTGGAGGACACGCCACCAGTGCCCACAGTGGGATTCGAACCGGGACCTTCTAGCTGTGATGCAACAGTGTTCCACTACTTCTCACTATTGCCAAACTCATTCTGCCGTTGTTTTGCCATAAGTTTCTCCATTCAGTTGTTTGTGTTATGTCATATCACCCATGTTATTTGTCGTATGATTCATTATTCATATTCATCCCCATTATTGTGTTTAATAACTAAGACTTTTCATTCAAGTCGTGGTCAGAGGGTGTCCTTTTGAGCTGGATATAAACAATCTCTGTATCGGGAGTTTACGCTTCAGATTATCAGACTGGTCTACGTTAGTCCATTCGTTATCATTAAATCAGCATTACAAGAAATAATAAATAAAATCCTTCTGAGCTAAGGAAGGTTGGTGCCCCTATTTTATTAATGAATGTAACATTAACTTAGAGGTTTAATGAACTGATTCCCCTACACTACCAGTCACCAGCCACAGGATGAATACCAGGTTGTCCTCATCAGTCTTTGCCAGATTCTTGTACTCTGTTTTCTGTTGTCTTGGCCATTTAGCTCTTTTAGTGCCATGTTTTTTGCTCAAGTTTTGCCTTGCCTTTTCTGTGTATCTTAACTGTGCTCTCCTTGTGTCTCAGGATCATGTCCCTCATGGGTCAGCCTGCAAGGTCTGCCCAGCCCCAGTCTTCCATCGGAAATCCTGCTGACTCACTTCACCTGACTACCCAATCCATCCTTTATCTGCACGGATTGTCTCCCGGTGATCAATTAACCCTTTTGTGACAAATCCTTTTCTTAATCCAATCCATCTCAATCTGTGTCCTGCATTAGGAGTCAAGCCATTTACTTCAGTCTTTGCACCAAATGCAAATGCCACAGATACAAAGGAAAAGACAGAGAAAAAAAAAGAAAAAAAAGTGAAGGCTTGATGGATATTCTGAAAAACATGTTTAACCACTGGTGCCACCTGTGATCCTATTAGTTCATTGACTTTTCCCTCACATATCCCCACCTGACTGTGACTGATGAAGCAGCTTGCCTTCCCATCTTGTAAAGTTTTCTTTGGTCCCACATAGTACCTTAGAACTCTGATTAACTATGGTCAATATATGTAAATAGTCAATTGATCAATCGTCATCATTCAGGTGAGGTGTTCCTATGATAAACTGTGGGAAACCCTAACAATCAAATTGTTTAATGTTCACTGTGGCAATGAGGAACCACTCAAGACAAAAAACACAGAGGGTTCCCTATTAAAATGTGGAACGAACCCCAGACAAGTTATGCTGTGGTATGATTTTTATGCCAAAACTGAATGTCAACTGTTTTGTACCTCTTTTTTTTCTTTTTGTCAAATGTTACATACTGCGGGTTCAATTTTGTATTTCTTTTGAACAATATTGCAAATTCACTTTGTAGGATGTTAACTTATCTGTTAGATTAAAAAAATAGTGATGACCAGTCTAGAGGAAAAACTTTTATCATGTCTTATGACAAAAAAACAATATTTTCTATCAAATACAAATCAGTTGGCAGCATTCTGCCGACACCTTCCTTGTTTGAAGACACAGCCAAGTCATTCTGCTGTAGAACATTTCTGGAACAAAATGATTTCTATTGCAAACAAATTGAAATTCATTGTACCTGCACATTGGCCTACAAAAGGCATATGGGATAGTGACACAGGAAGGCAAGTCATAACCAGAGAGCAACAGTCCAACACAGGTGAATAAATCCATGAGTAGCAGTCAAGAATCCAACATGCAGGCAAAAGTCAAACACAGAAGTCAAGCAGGCAAAACAGATTCAGGTAACCAGGTAACAGAAATATATGGAATGACTTAACAAAGGAACAAAGGAAACAGACCAGTACATAAAGTGAGTGAGAATCTCATGATGGAATGAGTTGCAGTTGAGGAAGTGGGCTGGGAAGTCCAGGCAACTACAGAGCAGATGCAGGCAGTGAGATGGTGTGTGGTTGGTGAGGCAGTCAGGTCATTGAGAAAGGAGAAACAGTCAGACAGCATCTGGTGGATAAGTGGAGAACAGCTCTGAAAGGCATGGGAAAACAGAAATGTGGCTGAAGAGGAAAAACTGGGAGAAAAGCTGTGACACCTGATTAATTCAAAGTGCATAAGTGTGATGACCAACGGATAATTTTTTGCTAAATTTCTGCCAATATCTGCTAATAATTCAGGTCCACACTGTGACCAGAACCTGGGTCACAAACCAAAAACGTTGGGGACTTTTTTAGACAATGCCATTAACTGACACGAACAGTGACATGTTTTAAATAGAGTTAATTAAACTAGCACAGAGATCAAGCATTAGTGTGTCATGAGCATATAATATATCACAAATAAAAAAAAAGATCAAAATGTGTCTTTTCAAAAAAGAAGTACAGGTCAGAGCATGATTTGTGCAAGCAAGACATTTCAGTATTTGGCCCAGCAATCACTGAGTCATTGGAATTAATCTAAAATCCCATCAAACTCCTGCAGATATATTGCAGTCATTTTGTGTTATAGAGCAATAAAAATCTTCCTTATTGCTCTTTTAAGTGTTAGAAGTCATGATTGGAGCAATTTTGAACAGAGTGACAGAGCAAATAGTTGGCATTATACAGTGAGCCTTCATGCTGACAGAAGAACGTATCGTTGTAGTACTGTAAGTGTTTCTTTTTTCACTGTGTGGTTGTATCATTTGCATTAAGCTGTGCAGATTTATAAAGCCAGGACCATCAGTGACAGATTTATACATGTGGGAAGCCAGAGGACACAATGTCATAGATGAGAGAGAAGCATCTGTGGACAAGAATGCTTAATGTTTTTCTCTGCAGGAATGAACATTTTTATTAAAGTGGAGGTAGCACGAAATCTATCTTGCTGTAGAAAGCTACATATACACCCCCTAAAAACCTGCAGTTCTCCTTCAGTCCCTTCTGGTAACATCTAGAGAGGCTGCTGATTCTCTCCTAGTTAAGTGATGACCTTAAGTGACTTCAATGATAATCCTCAGCGTCCCTCGACCGGTGTTCTATCCATCAACAAGTATCCATTGTCTGAGTGCCTTCAAACCAAGCTGGACATGCAATTATTCTTTAAAATTGGAGACTTTCTTCATCCTGAGAGCTCCCATGTTCACCATATCCACCCAGACAAAAAAGGTAATAATGTGTGCTGGTCCAAGGGGAGAGAGACAACCAGTTACAGCTACTCCCTCCTCCCCTTAGCTCAACCTTGCTACCTCACTTACCTATTGTGCAAGCCAACCATAGTTCACCAATGATATTTTACAGCGAGTTCTGTTTGGGGATCTGAAAATCCTGTATGTGTAATTGTAAAACATCTTGTGACAAGCCTGCTGGAATATTACTTTTTTTCATCTGGGCTGATGTGATAAAAATGAGATCTTGCTAAGGAGAGCAATGGACTCCACTCCCCAGATTAATTTCCTGTAACTTGTTAATTAATATGGCTTTACTAATAAACTTTTCTCTTTGGCTGCCTTCCCAAACAGGGTTGATCACAATCAGTCAGAGGAATGCATTCCCACATCATAGGTTGGCAGTCATTCATTAGTCACTAATCACTGTGAGTAATACCGTGGTTGAGGCCCTCCATTATGAGAATATAAATCTCACATATTAATACGGCAGAGCGAAATGGCTTATTGGCTAACTGAAAGGTCAGCTTGCAGTCAAAGTCACATCCACTAACCCCTGAGTGAACAATTAGATCTGAACATTAGCATTTAATAGAAAATATATTGGAGTTTGGCAGCAGGCTACAGCTCTTTATGTCTCAGACACTGCTCTTACAAGTAACATGATGAATTATCACTTAGGTAAGAAAATGCTCTTACTTGAGGGATCACAGAAATAACTGATCTATACATAATCAATCAATCAATCAATCAATCAATCAATCAATCAATCAATCAATCAATCAATCAATCTAATTTATTATTATTATTATTATTATTATTATTATTACTACTATGTTTTTTACTATTATTATAATTTTGCTGACAGCTGATTGAAATATATGTTATTTTATGTTCTCTGTTACAGCCCTGGCCGTATTGTTTCTGCACTGTTTGTTTGTCCTGTGTGGTCCTGTGGTGTCTTTTTGTCTGGTCCATGTTTTTGTGTGTGAGTGTGTGCTCTTCTCTTTTTTAGCTGCTATGCTGGTCCAGCCCTCCTCCATACAGCAAGTGGTATCGCTATCCTATTGGTCCCTGCTGCCGCATCCAGCCTGTTTTAAACCGCGGATTTTTCATTCATCGAGGGACTCGGCTTGACAGCAGTGGCTTGTGTGGTTTCTGGTGTTTTTGAATTGAGAACTTTTTTCCCCAGATCTCTTGTGTATAGTAGTATAGTTTAGTAGCGTGGTTGTTGGTGGTGGGTTATAGATCTTCTCCGGGTTTTTGGGTTGTAGGTTGTTACACTGTATATATTTAGCACTATTTGGTTTTGTTTTGGCTGTGACCCTTTTTGCATCATGTCTCTTTTTGTTAATAACAATAAAATTGTGGTTTATTATTGTACCCGGTTGTGGCTTAGAGCATTTGTTGGTTTGGAGACAAAGTTTGTTTTTTCCACTGATTTATGTTGCGTCCCTGCTCCCCTAGACTAGGGCGTAACATAAAGTGGGGGCTCGTCCGTTCTTTTTTCTACTTTTGTAAGTTTTTGGTAAGTTTTGGTTGGCAGTTTTCGCAGTGAACAGTATGGCTTTCGATATTGATGATTTTGTACAGAATCTTGCAGTAAGTAAGCTGGACAAGTGCACAAAAGCAGACTTGTTTTTGGTGGCAAGTTTGTTTCACATTAATGTGCCTTTGAATGCCCATAAGGTGGACATTAAACAGTGCTTAATAGCGAAGTTGGTGGAGAAAGGCATTGTAAAACCTGTGCGTGAGGCGGTCAGTACGTCTGACGTGGCAAGTGAGGAAGTGGGAGCGGAGGCTGCCATGGCCTCAGACACGGTCAGTGACCAGGTGAAGGTTGGAGCAGTCTGGGAAGCACAGTTATGATCGCTCTGATCCAGGCTGGTGTGGATACAGAGGATCTGAAGCTGGCCCTTCGCCCAAGAGAGGTGGAGCTTGAGACAAAAACCTGTGAGGTTGAGCTTATGCATCTCCGCATAAGGGCCTTAGAGCTCGATCCGGCAAACCGTAAAGCACCAACCACTGTGAGTATGCCTCTCCCCTCCACTCCTGAGCAGTTTGATGTCAGCAGGCACATTGCCCTATTACCTCAATTTAGAGAGAGCCAGGTAGATTCATACTTCAATGCTTTTGAGTACATTGCAGCTACTTTGAAATGGCCCAGAGATGTTTGGAGCCTTTTGCTACAATGCAAGTTGGTAGGAAAAGCCCAGGAAGTCTGTGCAACATTATCAATTAATGATTATGATGTGGTGAAGTGTTAAGAGCTTATGAGCTCGTCCCTGAGGCATATCGGCAGCAGTTTCGGTCTTGTGAGAAGTCTGCAAACCAAACTTACGTTGAGTTTGCGCGAGAGAAATCTCTTCTGTTTGATAAGTGGTGCACCGCCAGTAAAGTGACAGACTTTGCTCAGCTCTGTGAGCTGCTTTTGCTGGACGAATTTAAAACATGTCTCCCAGAAAAAAAAAGTTGCTTATTTGAACAAACAAAAAGTGGATTCATTGTCCAAAGCTGCGGTGCGCGGATGAGTTTTTCACCGGCACAGCGCAAGCGCACTCTGGCTGTCGGCACCGGTAAATAGGTTGAGCCTTCACCAAAAGCCCACAGCGTTCTACCGCTGCTTCTAACAGCCGTGAATGTTTTTATTGCCATGAGACAGGTCACCTGATTGCTAATTGTCCTGCTCTCCAGCGTAAAGACCATAGTCAGAGTGCCAACAAGCCGAAAAGTGTGGGTTTTGTGCAGCCTGCTCCTGCTCAGCCTCCAGTCGACACTGACGATACAGATGAGATTGACGAGAGTTACCTGCCTTTTATTTCAAAAGGTTTTGTCTCTCTGACAAGGAAGGAGGAGGATCAGGTGCCAATCACAATTCTGTGTGATACCGGAGCTACACAGTCTCTAATGTTACGAACGGTGTTGCCTTTTTCACCCAATTCGTTTTGTGGCTCTGATGCTCTGGTGTGGGGGGTGAAAATGAGCGTTTTTAGAGCGCCGTTCCACACCGTGTTTCTGCAATCACCACTTGTTACCGGCCCAGTGCAAATTGGTTTGCGCGCTAGGTTGCCTGTGCCAGGGGTTGCCATGATCCTTGGCAATGATCTGGCAGGAAAAAAAGTTTTTCCAAACCCCAAAGTAGTTGAAACTCCTGTTGCTGATTCGCGTGTTGCTGTTCCTGCTGCTGTCAACTCGACTGTTGTGTTCCCCACTGTGCTGTCATGCACAGTCGCGTAAATTTGGTGATGTGCTGGACTTGTCTGAGTCATTTCTGTGTTCAGCAGATGGTGTGAAAAGTGCTGAAAAGAAAGAAACATTAACAGAGAAATGTCAAACGTCTGTGTACGATAACCTCTTACCAGCTGACGCTAACCTGCGTTTTTCTGTCAACAGGACCGAGCTTATCAAGGCACAACAAGCTGACCCGTCTCTGGTTGACTGTTTCTCATCTGTGGCCAAAACAAGCACATGTCCCTCTGCCTATAGCGTTAACAACGGTGTGTTAATGCGTAATTGGTGCCCTCCCTCCTCTGGAAATTTAGGTTGGGATTCAGTTCAGCAAGTGGTTGTCCCTCAGACATTTCACCCACAAGTTCTTAGTTTGGCACACGACAACTTTGCAGGCCATTTAAGAATAAAGAAGACTTACCATCATATCCTGTGTTATTTCTTTTGGCCAGGTTTGAAAGGCGATGTGACCAGATTCTGTCGTTCATGCCAAGTTTGTGAAGTAAGCGATAAACCAAATCAGGTGATTCCTCCAGCTCCATTGCACGCAATTCCAGTGTTAGGTGAACCCTTAATCTGACCACATAATCCTCGATTGTGTAGGTCCGCTTCCAAAATCCAAATCCGGACTTGATGTTCACTGCCACTTGTTATCCCAAGGCCATTCCGCTGCGCACCATCAAGGCTCAAACTTCCCGTCAAAACTGTTCGCCCAGGTCCTGGCGTCGCTGTCCATTCAGCGCCGGAAATCCAGCACGTATCATCCATAGTCCCAGGGCGCACGAGCGTTTCCATTGGATGTTAAAATCGTTGTTGAAAAAGTTCTGTTTAGAATCAGGGAAAGAGTGGGATGAAGGTTTGCCATTCCTCATGTTAAGCTGCACGAGAAAGTGTGCAGGAATTGACAGATTTCAGTCCTGCAGAGCTGGTGTTTGGACACACCGTGCATGGTCCTCGCGTGCTGAGAGAAAAGTACCTGTCAGAAACGGCTAGCTCCAGCCAAAATGTGCTTGTTTATGTGAGCTCTTTCAGAGGGCATCTGCACAAAGCCTGCGAGACCGCGCGCAGTGCTCTTTCAGTGTCCCAGGGGAAAATGAAGCGCAAGTTCGATAAAAAAGCTGTGCAGAGAAGATTTGAAGTTGGTCCCTGCTCCCCTAGACTGGGGCGTAACATTCTCAGCAGTTGGACAATACAACTACCTTACATTAGCTACACCAAATCATGAGAGTGCACACCTCCATTAAGTACCATGGAACAGGAGAAGGTTCAGTAGATGTTTGGGGGTATAAAGAGTTTTGATAACACATCCTCCATACTCAAAAGCAAACCACTGTATTTTAGATTACTTGTAAAATTAGCCATATTACGTATTTCTCATCCCATGATGATTTTGAGTAAGATTCAACACATTTCCGAATGCCTTCCCATAAAGCTTTAGTTCACTGTTTTGATGATGATTTCTGATTTACACTTCCTATAATTAAGGTTTGGTTTAGTCTGGGGTGAAACTGCTTCATTAAGGTCAGGGAACATCATTATGGTAAAAAGGACAGATAGGGAAAGACTGCTGATATAAATGTGAACAACAGCGGTCTTCCCTGTCAAAGTCACTCTTTGTTGACCCATCCACCCTGATTTTCGGTTCTATAACAATTTCATGCTACTTCTGTTTTTGCTTCTGACAGACATAAATTCACAGTCTCTCTCGTGGTCACAGGAAGACAGAGCTTTCAACCACATCCCACATTCCAATTGCGATGCAGTCTGCATGCATTTACATCTACTTTAAAATGTGCTTCTTATCCCAATAAGATGTCCACATACAGATCACATGGTAGGGTCAGGGTTTGGATATTATAACACCCTGCAGGTCATCAACATAAAGAAAATATGTTTTGTATTGGCTTTTACTGAAGGTAGGTAGTATGCCATATCAAAGTCTTATACAGCCTTAATGAAAAACCTAAAGAGCTGCTTTTATCTTTCAAATTGAATGACATTTCTTATTCAACACCTATGCTCCTCACATTTAGTCAGTATCTATGTATTTTTAATGCATGCATTAGAATGTATTTGTATTCATGTAGATGGCTCTGATGGTATACAGTATGTATCACGATTGGGTTTGCGTTTGGCTGCACATCTATTTTCACTTTGCCACATAAAGGAGATGACCTTGAAACTGACCCTTGAGGAAAGGCTGTGATAGCTCAACAACACTCTGTCACTTCATGGCTGTGTGGCCACAGTGCCTCATTCTACACATTCCACTCAGCTACGCCACTGTGAAACCCACTGCCAAAGATAAAAAATGTGGCAGATAAAATATTGAACACTTCCAATTATTTGTAGAAGGGAACAAAGAAAAGGCTCTGGTATAGGACATTTTTTCAGGTTGTCATTACATCAAACCCTATTTTCAAAACTATTTATTATTTTTAAACTATATCCATTCTTTGTGGAGTTTCATTGTTACCGGTGTTGTCTGACTTTAATGCAGGTTTCAAGTGCATACTCACTATCCACTGGTCCATATATGTGCTAACAGCCGTAGGCAATGTTTGATGTTTTTGCCCGTGGGTGCCCAAATTAAGTAAGGCCATGATGTCACAAAATCACTTTTATTACTTTCGTAATTACCGTGGTGTAGGCTACTGTTGTCTGTCAGATGTAGATGCAAACTACAACAAAGTGCAACAGTGCTCTGCAGCAAATGATTTCAGACTACACCATACCAGGATACAGTCTTGTTTTATATAGTGCTATTATAACACCATGTGCAAGCACAAGCATTAAATGAACAGTTATCTAATTTAAAGAGGAGAAAAAGAAATCAGTTAAATGTGAAATGTAATTGGGATTTATTAAGTCTTACAGAACAGAACAGTCAATATGATTTATTAATGTCTGAAGAATGTTAACATCATTAGAACATACGACAAACATTAACTCCTCATCACCTAAGACCTCCACCAGAGCCAGCAAGCATAAAAAATGTCACCTGGATTGTTTAAAATATTGTGCCAGCAGATGCCAGCCAGTTGTTTTGTGTGTGTGTGTGTGTGTGTGTGTGTGTGTGTGTGTGTGTGTGTGTGTGTGTGTGTGTGTTTGTGTGTGTCCGTGTGTCCATGTATTACTCACGTTTTGGGGACAAAAATCTGTTTGCACAGTCACATGTGGGGACGAATACAGGTCCCCACAATTTAAATCATTACATTTTAGGGTGAAGATTGAGGATAGGGTAACGGTTTAGGTAAGGTTAGGTTAGTTATAGGGTTAGGAATAGGCAAATAGTGGTTATGGTTAGGGTTGGGTTAAAACTTTTTTTGGGGGGGGTTTGGGTAAGGCTCCAGGAAGTGATAACCCCCCACCCCCACCCCCCTTGTGTGTCTGTGTGTGTGTATGTGTATGTTTGCGTGGGTGCGTTTTGAGCAGGTGGTCTATGCAGCAGATAGATAAATATATACAGCACATATGTACACCAATCAAGCATAACATTATGACCACTGACAGGTGAAGTGAGAGACACTGATTATCTCTTCATCAATGCACCTTTTAGTGAGTGGGATATACACTGATCAAAATTTTAAGACCAGTTGAAAAATTTCAAGAATTTACATTTTGCACTGTTGGATCTTAAGAAGGTTCTAAGTAGAGCTTCAAAATGCAAAAAAGAAGAAATGGGAGTGAGGCAAAAAAAAAATTGAGTAAGCAATTTGTTGCAAACAAGTATTAAACTGAAATACGCTGTTCATCAACTGATCAAAAGTTTAAGACCACAGCATTTAAAAGCCCAAATCTTTGCAAAAATGTGGATTCAGTGTCATTTTCTGTCAGGTATCCACACTGTCATGACCTCCTGATGGCAAAGGCAAAAAAGCTTTCAAATGTGGATTCAGTGTCATTTTCTGTCAGGTATCCACACTGTCATGACCTCCTGATGGCAAAGGCAAAAAAGCTTTCTCTCTTTGAACGTGGTCAGATTGTTGAGCAGCATAAGCAAGGCCTCTCGCAGCGTGCCATTGCTACTAAGGTTGGACACAGTAAGACAGTCATTTTAAACTTCTTAAAAGGTCCTGAGGGTTATGGAACAAAAAACTCAAGTGGTAGACCCAAAAAAAAATTCACTGGCCCTGAGTCGGAGGATCCAATTGGCTGTCCGTCAAGACACGGGACAATCCTCAGGCCAAATTAAGCTTGTCACTGGTGCCAACTGCAGTCCCATAACCAGCAGACGGCATCTGCGAGAGAAGGGTTTTAAAAACAAAAAACGTCTTCAAAGGCCTCGTCTCCTTCAACGGCACAAAATCGCGATCGATTGAATGCCCTGAAGCCCATTTGGAGTTTGTGCGAGAGCACCAAACATGGGACATTGAAAGGTGGAAGAAAGTTTTATTCTCTGATGAGAAAAAATTTAACCTTGACGGTCCTGATGGCTTCCAACGTTACTGGCATGACAATTCAATTCAATTCAATTCAATTCAATTCAATTCAATTCAATTCAATTCAATTCAATTCAATTCAATTCAATATACCTTTATTTGTCCCGCAAGGGGAAATTCCAATTTACAGCAGCATCAGTAAAAGGTAAAAAACAGCAAGTATATACAAAAGAGTATGATAAAAATAAACATTATCTTAAATTATAAATTGTATTTGCGGACTGTTATGTACAGGATGAATTGCACAGATTATTGTACAGATAAATTACAGATAAATGCACAGATTATTGCACCAGATTATTGCACAGGTAATTTACAGATGATTTACAGATAAATTATCAACAAATTACTTTCAGCAGTTCTTGTTGTGTAGTCTGACAGCTGCAGGAAGGAAAGACCTGCGATACCGCTCCTTCATACACTTTGGATGTAGCATCCTGTCACTGATGGAGCTCCTCAGTGCAGTGAGTGTGTGTTGGAGTGGGTGGGAGTCATTGTCTGTCATGGAGGACAGCTTGGCTGTCATCCTCCTCTCCCCCACCTCCTCCACCTGTTCCAGAGGGCATCCCAGGACAGAGCTGGCCTTCCTGATGAGTTTGTCCAGCCTCTTCCTGTCAGCTGCTGTGATGCTGCTCCCCCAGCAGACTACACCATAGAACAAGGCAGAGGCCACAACAAAGTCATAGAAGGTCTTCAGGAGTGCCCCCACGCACCCCAAAAGACCTCAGCCTTTTTTATAAAGTGCAGTGGTGTTTTGAGTCCAGTCCAGTTTGTTGTTCAGATGAACACCCAGGTACTTATAAGATGTGACCATCTCAATGTCCCTTCCCTGGATGTTCACTGGTGATGGGAGAGAGTGCGGGCGGCGGCGGCGGAAGTCCACAACCAGCTCCTTAGTTTTATCCGCATTAATCAGCAGGTGGTTCTGCTGACACCAGTCCACAAAATAATGGATGCGTCCTCTGTATGACCTGTCGTCCCCATCTGTGATGGGGCCGACAATGGCAGTCATCAGAGAACTTCTGCAGGTGGGTGACAGGTGGGAAAAGTCAGCCGTATAGAGGGTGAAGAGGAACGGTGCCAGCACCATTCCCTGGGGGGCCCCCACACTGCAGAGGACAGTCCCTGACACACAGTCCCATGTCTAGATCCTGCCTGAGATGTTTTCTACACGTCACAGTGTAGGGGGCGCCATCATTACCTGGGGGGCTTTTTCCTTTAATGGAACAATGGAGCTTCAGGTTGTGCAGAGGCATCAAACGGCAGCTGGCTATGTGAAGATGTTGCAGGGGGCATCACTCATGACTGAAGGCCATCATCTGTGTGGTAATGACTGGGTTTTTCAACAGGACAACGCTGCAGTTCACAATGCCCGCCTGACAAAGGACTTCTTCCAGAGAAATAACATCACTCTTTTGGACCATCCTGCGCGTTCCCCTGATCTAAATCCAATTGAGAATGTTTGGGGTTGGATGGCAAGGGAAGTTTACAAAAATGGACACCAGTTCCAGACAGTGGATGCCCTCCATGAAGCCATCTTCACCACTTGGAGCAACATTCCCACTAGCCTCCTGGAAACACTAGTATCAAGCATGCCGAAACGAATTTTTGAGGAGATTAACAACAATGGCGCAGCTACTCATTACTGAGTCCTTTTTTGAAAATTTTATTTCTATTTTAGGGGGTTTTGGGTTTTTTGTTTTTTTTGAGATATGGTCTTAAACTTTTGATCAGCTGATGAACAGCTTATTTCAATTTAATACTTTTTTGCAATAAATTCCTTACTCAAAATGTTTTTTTGTCTCACTCCCATTTCTTCTTTTTGCATTTTGAAGCTCTACTGCGAGAGGACTTACTTATGCAGCTCAACAATCCGACCACGTTCAAAGAGAGAAAGCTTTTTTGCCTTTGCCATCAGGAGGTCATGACAGTGTGGATACCTGACAGTAAATGACACTGAATCCACATTTTTGCAAAGATTTGGGCTTTTAAATGCTGTGGTCTTAAACTTTTGATCAGCTGATGAACAGCATATTTCAGTTTAATACTTGTTTGCAACAAATTGCTTACTCAATTTTTTTTTTTTTTGTCTGACTCCCATTTCTTCTTTTTGCATTTTGACTCTACTTAGAACCTTCTTAAGATCCAATAGTGCAAAATGTAAATTCTTGCAATTTTTGATCAGGAGTGTATTAGGCAGCAAGTGAACATTCTGTCCTCAGATTTGATGTGTTAGAAGCAGGAAAATGACCAACAATGGGCACGTTGGCATCAGAACTGGACCATAGAGCAATGGAAGGAGGTGGCATGGTCTGATGAATGTTGTTTTCTTTTACATCACATGGATGGTTGGGTGCATGTGCATCACTTACCTGGGGAACACATGGCACCAGGATGCACTATGGGAAGAAGGTAAGCTGGCAGAGGCAGTGTGACCTGAAAGCTTGTTTCTTCCTGTTGCAGTCTTTTCAGTTCACTGGTGATCCAGTGACTCATTAGCCTCCTGAATCATCACCATTGTTATTACTGATTCTCCTCCCCTTTCCCATCTTTTTTTCCCTTAACCTCTTCTTGTATGTGTGCATGGAAGTATGTATGTATGTATGTAAGTCGTTTTCCATGGAGAAATTGTAATTGGTGGACAGACAAAATAATGAATGAGGGGTAACCAGATGGAGTGGGTGTTTTTGATGGTTTGATGTAAACTTTCCATAGAAATGTAATCCAAAAGTAAGGTGATCGTAGTGTTTTGTTTAAATAAATGATTTAAATTGCAGATATTCCAGAAATGTTTTGCTTATGGACCACTTGGGAGCATGAAAACCAGCGCATTGTTGTGGAAGATGTGTTTGAGGTATGTGCTGACTTTTATGGACCATGTGCTTTTTTGTTTTGTTTTTGTTACTTACAAAATCAGGATTGTTCCAGATTGGAGTGAAATTAGATGCAAAAGCAGTCTTTGTGATTTTGTGGAATTTCTTTTGGTTTTTGCATATTTGCCAGTTTCGTTCTTGGTGTCTTGTTTTCCCAGTGACATTTAGGGATAATTGAGATAACAAGTAAAAATGTAGGGTTTATTGGTGGAGCTTAAGTATGGCCATGCTGATTCTTTGGCATATTTATCCATAATGATGCTGATGCTGTGTGAGCCTTGAGCAACGCCTACACGACACAGAAGTCACATTTCCACCAAACACTTTCAGTATACCCTTGGAACCCGTATGTAACATGTACAAAAAGCAGTTTTTGGGAAACGAGAAACAAGAATTTTCTTGGTCTTGAAATGCTGCAACATTTCTTAATTGACATACAATAACTTATACTTTACTGCAAGATTGACAATTTACTGCTAACCTTTTCCTGTGCTCTGCCATAGACACTTTTCTGCCACTTGCTCTCTCTTACTCACTCAACAGTCATTACACTTTTTGTCTTTTTCTCCACTGTATGTGGTTGCTTATTACAAGAAAGAGACTTTTTGAAAACAGACTGGAAGGGGATGGGGTTGCTTGCTTTTTGTGATTGGCCAGTGAGCCCAGTCCCAGAACGCGCACAGCACTCTCACATGTGGACTCCATATGACTGGTGCACAGAGGGCCAATAAAGAGACAGACAGGGCCGGACGGCTGATTAAAACTTTTTTGATGGTTCACTAGCCCACTGATGCAGGGGCCCACCGGGATTTGTCCTGGTATACCAGATGGCTGTACACTGGTGGTTGCTGCCTGATGAATGCGTTGCCTTCACAGCAGTCAGGATGAAAGAAAAGGGGGCAGTGCTGGTCAAGGGGAGTTCAATTATAGCAGAGAAGCAATGGTAAGAAAATAAAATATCTTTCCTTTCTTTTTATGTCCCAAAATTGATTCTTGCTGGGCAGTAGAGTTCCCCCCTTGATGACTTAGTAAATGCAGCCCCAACTCATAAAGCCCCAAACACTGTGCAAACCAGTTGCAATGCTTTATCTGGCCACTAGGAAGAGCAGTGATTATGGATGCCCAAACTGTTTATTGAAAACTGCTGTAGTTTGACGATTTTACCTCAAGTTTGCCCATTGCTGCTGTAATTTTAAGGTAGTGTTAATATTATACTGAGACTTTTTGCAAAGCTTTGAAACAGTTTTTAGCTAACATAAACTGGAGGTTGTTGCTCAAATTCAGTAAGCAAACGAGACTGAAAGAGACACCTCTGCAGTAATTACTGATTACTGCTTTCATTCTGTACCATGAAAGCACCAAAAAGATGCATTATTCAACATATCTGCAGGTAAAATGAAAGCAATACGGGTGGGAAATTAATGATATTCAGTAAGAAATAACTGCAATGGTGTGAGTACATTCATCTGAGCAGCTGGGCTGCTGTTAACAAGGCATTGAAACGGTGAAGTCATCTTCGAGGCAATCATGAACAGACAATAGTTTGAGAGCACTATCATCAAAGAAGTTGCTGCACCATACATCAGGGGACATTCTGGTCAGATCATCACTCCCTCCATGACAATGATCCAAAGCACACTGCTGCTACAGCTTGAATGGCATCGGAGGGAATCAACTTTGTGAGAACTCCACCAGAGTCACAGGATTTGAATCCTATCAAGCTTGTTTGGCACTCGATGAAAGACTTCATCCAAGAGGAGGCTGAGCCAGGCACAAAACAGGTCTTTTGGGAAATAAGACTGACCGAAGATTTCTGTAATAGAATTATCACAGGCTTATCAAAAGTACATAGGCTGATTGTGCAGAACAATGGATGGATGAGTGGAAAATGAATTTTCCAGCAATTCACATGCACAAGCTGTGCTACAGAACGCTGACAGAAAAACTGAACTAAAGAGTTACGGAAATGATACACTGTCTCATCTTTTTGCATTGGTGTAAAAAGGCGGGTTTTAATATGTTATGGACGACTTTCTTCGGCAAGTAGTTGCAAGTTTCAACTGGTCATGCTGTGCATCTTTGGTGTAAACTTGCTGAATAACATGTCTTCTGTCACTTATTTTTGTAATTTGGTCATGCAAAACATTACAAATGGGAAAGTAAGATAAAAATTAATGTTAAAATTAATGTTATTTTTAGTAATTAATTAATTAAGCCTTTTTGTTCACACTTCATGGGCCATCGCTTTATCATCCTAACAGGTTTTCATCCCTCACAACTCTGAGCCCAAACAGATACAACAACAAACCCACAAAAACAAAACAAAACAAAACAAAACTGTGTTTTGTGAATGAAGCATCCAAACTTACTGCTGTGCTACTATTAATACAGTATAAATGAGTAAAAACAACAATTCAGTGTCATCCTCACTCAGTAAATACTAGTTGGGAATATATTGATAATAATAAAATTCTTTTTTTTTTTTTTTAATCATCAGCTGAACTTCAAAGTCATTATGAGGGTGATTTTAGGGTCTAAGATGTTAAATATATTAATAACATCTATTGACAACGAGGCAGGTGGCAAACATTACTGATGATTCAGCAACAACAGTTTATTTGGGGACACATACTGTCCAAACCATGACCTAAATAAGCAAACGTGATTCTGCGGTGAAGTGTGGGTGTCACACATTAGTTTATTTGTGAACCCTCCAATTGAATGAATGGGTGTGTATACAGTGGAGTCTTGACATGGCCCAGAAGGAGGAGCTGGGACTGCCAGTGCCTTGAAAATCGATCCCAGCCAACTGGCAGCCGAGGAGCCTCCAGATGGGAGCGGCAGTTCTGAGTATCTGCGACTATAACTACTTAAATTACAATGCAAATATGAATGTAGTTGCAGCAAAATACTGCAAAATATAACTAAACTACTAGTTGAATTACATGTAGTTCACGACCCTTCAGCACTGTTTATTGTATGTTTTAATAATAATCAAACCTAAAAACTGTAATATTATATGAGTCCCAGTTTCTTCTCAGGTGGAGTTAAAGTATGACTAAAGTTTTGAAATCGGGGTCACTAAGTCACCATTTCTTTCTGTGATGAGACGCAACACTTCTGGAGTTCAGTCCCTAGTTCAGTCCAGGAGCTCGCTGTGTGATGAGCTACTGCATTAGTAAATCATTGTGGCCACCAATGCATTTTGGAACCATTGTGCACATTTGTGTTAATCTGGACCTCACTCATCCCACAATATAGGAAAAACATTTCTAGTTTTTAACTGCCTCTCTGGCTCCATTTATTCTTGGAATTTGTAATGTCCTACAACTGGATAAAATCCAGATGAGACTTAGGATACTTTCATTTGCACACAGCTACATAGCTTTTGAGTGCCTGTTGGTCAGATCACAAATCTGCAATTCGTCTTTGTTGGCTTGGTTATGTGCAAATCAAGGATGGCTCTCCTTCAGTCCAGAAGCAGGTGGTAATGCATCCTGAAGCTGCTTGGTAACTTTGAAAAACATCAGAAGAACTTATTCTTCTCTGGCAGTTTAGTTACCAAAAGCAGTTTAGCACTTACAATTATCCATAAGCTAATGCAATCATGAATGAATCAAATTTATACACTAAAAGTGAGACAAAAGTTTTATTGTCTTCACGGCTCCCACTCATGCTCCTGTCTCACCCACACAGATCGTTCAGCGGTTGAACTGATCGTGGACCAGATAAACTTCTCAGCTCAGAAATCGCTTGAGGTCTTTTTTTTGTCGCTTTAATGACACAGTGAACAACAGCTAATTTCATACTGTTTACTGGGAAATAACTGAATGAGGAAAATATTGTTTGTTTCTCCAATATTAGATAGCATACAGAGAGAAAGGGAGAGAGGGAGAAAGACACAGGAATGTTGGGAGAGAGAAGTGATGGCATGTGACAGAGGTTGATGGAGGCAAATCCACAATGTTACAATGACACTGTGTGCAGTGGCACCTGCTGGGCCACCAGGACACCAGGACTAAATTAATCTTTAGTCAAATTAACCTCTTCTTTTTGTTGCTAAATCACTTCCACTATGAAGCCTATTCACAAACATCTGTGTGATTCATCTACAAAACTCACCTCCTGCCATTCTATTTAGTTCCCCCTGACGCTGGCCATTTTGCAACAAAAACAACAGCAACCACAGTTTCTTCTATTTCACATGTGACTGTAAGCGGATTAGTACTTGTTCTTGAGCTGAAGGTGGCCTCCCTGCTTTCTGCACAGAACAGTGGGAGATGATAGATATGACAGACAGAGATTAGGGGATTACGGTTTCTGATAGAAGAAACAATCATTAAATGTTAGCAGTTGTCAATGTGTTTAAGAAGTGGACATAAGCAGGTTACAGATTAGTCAAAGCATGGACAGCTGGGTAGTGCATACTCTGCTGGTTGCTTTACTTTCCTCCCATAAGAAGACAATACAGTGGCAGGCGGGTGGTGTCACCAACTGAGCTGTTCGATAACAATGTCAATCAGCCAGGGGCACAAATTTCCTACTCACTTTTGTCGAAATAAAACCTTTGTGACTTTAATCTGCAGTGTTATTAGTGTGCACTGATGCTGCAGGAAATACAAATCTGAAATCTTGGAAGCAGAAATACCTCTTGCAACAAGGTTTTTAGTTGGTGAAGGTGTTTCAGGCCCAGTTGACTTTATGTGATTACATTGTTATTCAGCCTGGAAGGAATCTTCAGAGGGAATGTTCAAAGCTCGGGGGTAATCACAAAGTAGCCTCTAAGACTAAATAGACGTTGGTCGGTGGGAATATATCCTTTAGTGGAGTGTTTCATGTTTAGTTTCCCCTGGCTGAGAAACAGCTTCATGTTAGAACTGCTGGTGTAAATGCTTATTGTATATTTTAGCATAAATCACAAGGATTTTGCACATCTTATAACCCAAATGAAATTCGAATTCAGTTTTGCTATGAAATCAGTATATAAATATCTCCTCTGTTTGTTGTTACGTTTACATATTTGATTGAAATTGTAATTTCCAAAGGAAGCTATTTCCCTAAATCTGTGTTATCCAGTATGGATACATTTGTTGTTCCATCTGATGTCATTATTGTAGTGTAATTGGCCACAAAGAAGAGTCAACTATATGTCTTCAATTCCAACAGCCTAAGGGGCTGTTTTTGACCACACAAGTGTATGGGTTTGAACCAGCTGGTGGGTCGAGATTTGATAGTTACTTACACTGCATTCATGGCAAACATGTATGGAACAGCAGTTGGTTGGCATCAAATATTGACGGTCTAGGAAACAACTCTAGTTGGTTAGGCTAAGGAGAAAGATTGTTCACTTTTGGATTCTCATAGGGCAGGAACCCTGGTCTCCTAGGTGAAATTTGTGTGTTTGTTTGACCCATCCATCCACCCAATGTTCCTCCATTAGTAAACTTGCTCTTTCACCTTTCTCTGAGCGTCTAATGTGGCCACAGGCCAAGGGTTAGTTGGTTAGGAAGTTAGTTGAAAGCCTGGTGTTTCTTGTACAGACACTAAAGGATACTTTTATTGTGCCTGTCTGCGACATGGCAAGGAACATGACAAAGTGTCAGTACTTGATTTCACAAAATCACTGTGAAAATTTGTATTACCATTTGGATATTCTTGGATGTTTGTAACACATACTGGTACCATACCAGGGACACACGGAGGTAGAAGCATTACGAAGTACTACAGACTGCTGCCCGCTTCCTGTTGGTGCCCATGTTGACGGACAGAAAGCAACAGTTCCGCCATGTTCTATTTTCTGTGCACGCTGCAAGCGAACCTGGCAAGAGAACACACTGATAGCTTTACATCTGCCTCTGCACTTTGCTACCAGCTCCATTTCCCCCTTTCAACCATCTCTCTCCCAGATTCTGCAATAAAATACTGTAAACCTCATACCTGTGTCTGTGTCTGCACCTGGATTCATTGGTTAAACAGTCTGCTTTTCAGATAATATATTAAAAATGACATAAATGATATATACGATATAAATGATCTGATTCGGATAAATTATGAAATATGTATTCCATGAGTGTTAATCCTTTGATTTTACTGTCCCTCTTCCTGCTTTCTCCTGAACTTTCAGTTCCCTCAATTCTTCCCCCCACATAATGTAATATTAAAATCTGCCCATCCACTGTAACAGTATCACTTCTGATTGTGATTGAGTTTTCTAAATGATGTACTCATTCCACATATTTCTCAGTGTCTAAACAGAGAGACGAGCAGACACACAACACCCTAAATACCATGTGAAAAGCTTTACATTATAAATTAATGAGGTTATTAAAAAAGTCCAGCTCTGAGTGCAGAGAAACGTGCCAGCCATGTAACTGACCAATCATAGCGCTTCCACCTCCTGTGTATCACCGGCATTATATAGTTCTTCCCAGTCAATCAGTCTTTAATAAATAAAGCACTGACTAATTAAAGGGCCCCATTAGGATCTCAAAGTTTTCCAATTAAGAGGTCCCTCCTTAAATACAAAGGTATAGGTCTTTGGTGAAACAATCAGCTGTCAGCATGGGACACAACTGTCAGCTCAAGACAGAGAAAATACAAAAGATGTCATTACTTTGAGCTATCTGAGCTAATTAAACACTGTCTGCGAAGGACAGATCCGAAATACATTGCCCTGTGCAAGTGGACAATGAAGTAGACAGAACAAATGGCACCAGGAGCAGCTGCAGAAAACTACTGACATGTTAACAACAGGACTTTTCATAATTTATTACAATTTACTGTAAATATTTGTTTAGTTTTACTTCAGTACAAGTCTGAACCCAGTCCTTACTTGTGTATACATATAATAAGGTAAAACATTCCACTGTGCTCAACAGCATTTCACATATTATCACCTTCTATGGTTTTAATAGCAAATGTGTAGGCAAAGCGTTGCATTTTTACACAATGGAGCAACATTAGCACTCACTTGCATTTGTGTTTGTAAGTCCAAAATTTACTTGTCCTTTTAGCTGTAGTTTGGTTTCCACCAACTTCTCAGAAATATACGTATGTGGCTTTTAAGTATATTCTGCTATGTTCAGGAGCTGGTCTCTCACTGTGCCTGTTTGCTGTTTTGTGAACAGGTCGTGTATAGTGGATTTGTCAGAGCTTTGCTGGGGCATGAAGCCTTCTCAATTTTAAGGTGGATTCAAAAATCTTTTAACAAAATATTCAGTAGGCCTACAAATTGTTATTTTTAAAGTTTAGATTATTGTTTTAAGATGTAAAATTCCATGGTGTTAACCTAAAAATGAACTATATTCACAGAGCCTTCACTCTCTGCTAAACGGTTTCTTCCTGTATGAAGAGAAGAAAACACTGAATTTGTCAAAAAAAAAGAAGACAAGTATTTATGATAAAATAATAATAATAATAATAATGACAGAGAATTGTATAACATGTTAGATATATAAAAAAGATATTGGAAAATGTCATGGTAACTGCAACGTTGTACTAAAACAATGTTCGAGAGCTCTGAGAAAAGCCTAGCCCTTAGGTCCACAGACATTGCTGATCAACACTGTTATCAAATATTATTTTGTCCAGCTGCTGTTTACATGGTCTGAGCACATGAAACACTGAAGAGTCTCATCATTCCACTTCAGTGAACACCTCTGCTCAAAGTGCCGGTCAATGTCAGTGAATTCAGTAAAACTTCTGTCCTAGACAATCTCCCTTGTATCTCATGTACTGCACTTTGCCAAGGTTGCGTTGTATCTGCTGTGGAATGACAAATAGCCAGGAAGCTCTCAGTTTCACCTCTCCAGGGGTGAATCGGCTCTCCACTTTGAGCAAACAGGAACTTTGTTTTAAATTATGATGATACAGAATACGGGCAAAGAAAACAAATTCCACAGAGTGATGGTATGTACATGCTGCTACCAGACCAGACTTCCCTGCTTGTCTGGGTAATGATTGCAACAGGAAAAAAAAAAAAAAAAAAAAAAAAAAAAAGTTCAAGTACTGCAGCATCTTGCACTGCCATAGCAGCAGAGTGAAGCAGAAAATAAAAGATGCATGCTTCTGTCTGGTGGGCTAACAAGCAAAGGCAGTGCTCACCTGAGGGTATATAAAAAAGTAAATTATTAAATACATGATTGTGCAACGTGACTGAGCAAACAAGTATCAGATAATCATTGCTGCTCTGAGGACAGTAGAGTCAACAAGACTCATGTCAATTATTGCTGGCATGAGGTTCAGCAGAACAGAACTGAAATGATAGTTTGGCCAATTGTCAGGGGTAAATTACACCGCCTCATAATTGCTAGTGGTATGAGCTTTAATGTTTTTAAACCAGGTTGTTTTTTAATCATTAAACCACAAATAAATCATGAGGAGGATAATTGAATCTCTCATACTTTATGTCATTACTGTTGTTGGTGTGATGTGCAATAATCAACCTGCACTCTCATAGGGGTTGTTAGTCTAGAAGTTCAGAAGAGAAAATTGGAAAATTTGTGACTCACCGAGTGAAGTGCTTATTTTTAGTCATCAGTGCGTTGAGAAATTCCAGGATAGGAACAAATTATGTCTGCAGCACACTGGGGGCATCATAGTTGGGGAGTAGTGGCGCTAACGTCCCAGGGCCCCAGCATGAGGAAGGCCTTAAAGAAGCAATTTTTGGTTTTTAGTCCAGTCCTGCAATAGGGTTGGACAAAAATAGCTTGACTGCAGACACAGTAATTGTGCTGATGTTGATGATGGAACTCTAGGAAAGCTTTTAGGCAATAATGTCTTTCCGAAAAGCAAAAAGTGAGGTTGCCCCTTAATATCCACTGGATGTGGCTGCATTGTGCAGCCATTCTAACCAATGCAAGAATGTCCTCACATGATTCATTTTCTGCTCTGCTATTTCTATGTTGCAGATCTATTTGATACCTTAAATTTACTTGTGAATGTATATAAAGGCCTACATTTATTGACAGTTGGCAGAAAAAAAAAACATTTAACAATGCATTCAACTTGTTACTACTTTCTTTATGTACAGCAAAACTTTTTTTTTTTTCTTTTTGTTTATGGCTTCATAGGCACTACTTTAGTTTTCTAATATGCAGTATAAAGAAAATATAGCAATGAATATGGGACATAATGCTGATGTGCAGAAAACAATACAAGTAAGATGAACATTTGAAGCATGATGCAGATATGACAGAAACCATAACAACACAAACTCATCCATTGAACATCAGGGGTAAATGGGTAAAAGAAAGACAGGTGTGAGGTAAGCTGAGGTAAAACAACTGTAAACACAACTATTTCTGAAGCAAAGTGATAATGATGATGCTTTGATTTTATGTATTACATAGATACAGCATATGTTTATGTTTGTAATGCCCTGGTAAAAAGGAGTGAACACAGCTTCCTGACATTGCTTTAGTGTGGTCAATATATAGTTTGAACCTAGCAAACATTTTAGTAGATAGCTTGCCTTCAGTTGTCATATGTGAGACAAGGTGAGCTAATTAAGTGACAAAGAAAGATAACTCTTTGCTGAAACAGAACAAAACACTCCCATACACTGTCCTCTCCACTTGCAATCAGGGAGATTTAATAATGTTTTAGTGCATAGACCTTCATTTCACAAGACAAAAGGAGAGAGCATCTTAAATAGGTTGGTTGACCCACATGGAGCAACCCACCTGAGACCAATCAGGTCACTCTTGGTACTGACATCATTGGGGGTGTCACTGTAAGTACTGACTATGTAGATTGCCCAATCTTTCCCTTGGGACCATTTCTGTTTGTGTTACTTTGAAACAGCAAAAGATGGAGATAAAAAGATTTATTTTTTTAAGTACTGACAAAATGTCATCTTTAACTTAATGCTGTTTAAAAATCAGATAATCTTTTACTCAGCTCCAAGGGTACTCAAACTTTTGCATGCCACTATATATATATCCTTTTGTCTTCTAAAATATAAAATGATTGTCTGGGTACCGGAATGTTGTCATTGGGCAAGAGTCTTCCGTTTCATTAACCCATAGTCTTGTCCTACACACATGTAGATCCATGGGTGAAAAGGTTTGCTTTCTCGAAACTACCATTTGTCAAAAATTAAATGGTTCTTTCTCAGGAACCTTATTGCTAGAGAGAATGTTGATATTGGACAATTCTGTAAATATTAGGACCAAATTTAGTGACAGCACCTTTAGTCTTATAATGGGTTGGTTTAAGACCCAATTGCAGTACCACCAGTACGTGGAAGTCACTTTCACTGATTTTGATGTCAGGTGTGTCAGACAAGGATTAGCCATAGTACAGATCAATGTCCTGTTCGGAACTATTGTCTCTCTAAGTACAAGATGTGGCATGATCAATGTTGCATTCAAAACTATTGAGTTTCTTGAAATGTTTGGCAAGCCAAACATTCAACAGTCACAGACAGACAGATCCAGGAAGTACAGGGCAAAGCACTTAGTCACATACTAAAGGCAAAGGTATTTACCAGAGATCAGAAGATCAGGTGAAGTCAAGTCAAGTCAGGCAGACAGGTCAGGTAACAAGAGATCAGTCCAAAAAAGAACGCTAGAGAGTCTTGGATGATGCCAAGAACAATCTGGCACTGAGTGTGTGTGGTAGAGCTGCTTAAATCCTGGACTGATTGGGAATGAATCTCAAGCGAGGATCAGGTGAGTGGGCGGGTCCTCATGAGCAGGTCCTTATCACATTTGAACAGCTCCTCTTCGTCCAAGGTGTCATGTTGGGGTGCAACCACGGTCCGGTTATGGATGGCTGTTCTGGGTGCTGATGGTGGAACTTGGAGATGAGCTGGAAATTGAGGATGTGGCGAGCAGGGACCAGTACCTCTCTTGCAGTCCGTAGCCCTCCCAATGGACAAAATACTGAATACCTCTGCAACGGTGACGGAAGCGCAGCAGATATCAAACAGAGTAGAGAGTGCCTCCTTTGATGAGTTGAGGTGGTAGAGGAGGTCAATCTGCTGGCATGAGTGGATTCTCCCAGACCCTTTTCACCTGGGAGACATGGAATGTTGGATGGACCTTCATGGACCGTGAAAGTCTCAACCTCACTGCCGTGGGACTGCATGGCAAAGGGCCCAATGAACCTGGGTACCATCTTATGGACTCCACTCGGAGAGGAAGGTATGCCGGTGCATGGGTGCAGCGTTGTTTGGACGTGGTCGTGTAGTGACCAACGGAGCAGGAGGAACAAGCAGATGGTCTGGGGGGCAGGCGCTGGGACCAGGTTTACCCTCCACTTCAGATTTTACCCTCTCTCTCTCCCAGGTGATGGGAGCAATCAGACAGGAATCAAGAAGGATGGGCGTGGGACCCAACCTTCTCCTCCCTCTCCTGGAACTGGCAAGACAAGGCATCCAGGTTGATATTGCGGGATCCAGGTCAGTATGAAAGGGAGAAGTTGGACCACCTGGCTTGCCGGGAGTTCAGTCTCTGTGCTGTGCAGATATATTCCAAGTTCTTGTCAATAGTCCAGACCTGGAAAGGTATCTTCATTTCCCCCAGCCAGTGGCACTACTCCTCCAGGTCATTTTGACAGCCACCATCTCCAAATGCCAATGTCATAGTTCCTCTCTGCAGGTGACAGTCATGAGAAGAAGGCACAAGGGTGGAACTTTTGATCTGTGGCTGAATGCTGGGATAGGACGGCTCCCACCCCTATGTCAGATGCATCCACTTCTACGATGAGCTGTGAAGCTGGAGGATGGGGGCAGATGTGAACTGGGACTTGACAGTTTGAAAGGCGTTTTGGATAATGTGAGAGCAGTGAGGGGAACAGCTACAGAGCTGTAGCTGTGGATGTTCACAAACCCCAGGAAATGTTGCAACTGCTTGTGGGTGTTGGGAACTGACCAGGAGATGATGACTGAGACCTTGGCTGGTCCATCTGGATACTGTTCTCTGTCACGATGTATGCTAGGAAGGAGACGGAAGGGGCATGAAACTCGCACATCTCAGCCTTAACAAAGAGAGATTTCTCCAGGAGGCAATGCAGGACGATCTGGATGTGGTTCAATGGTCAGGATGTCCGTGGTCAGGATGAAGATGAACATGTAGCAGTTCAACATGTCTCTGAGGATGCTGTTTACCAGGGTCTGAAACACAGCTAGGGCCTTGGTAAGTCCAAAAGACACCACCAGGTACTCGTAATGGCTTGTGGGTGTGTTGAAGGTGGTCTTCCACTCATCCCCCTCCCGGATGCCAATTGGGTGATAGGCATTGTGCAGGTGTAGCTTTGTGAAGATGGTGGCCCCCTGAAGAAGCTTGAAGGTGGAAGAGATGAGGGGAAGTCGGTAGTGGTTCTTGTATGTGATGTCACTGAGAACCCGGTAGTCAATACAAGGCCTCAGAGTCCCATCCTTCTTACCCACAAAGAAAACCCCCACTCTAGCAGGTGACGATGAAGAGCAGATGATGCCGGCCGCCAGAGAGTCGTTTATGTAGGTCTCCATGGCCTCTCTCTCAGGAGCTGATAGCAAGTATAGATGTCCCTTGGGCGGTGATGTGCTGAGCTGCAGGTCGATGGCGCAGTCATAAGGGTAGTGAGTAGGCAGAGAGATAGCCTCAGCCTTGCTGAAGACCTTCCTGTGGTTATGGTACTCTGGCAGGACTGCTGCTTGGCTGTGGCTTGTTTGAGGCAAACCTGGTGGCATGAAGCACTCATCCCAGCATGTCCCAAGTAGTCAAGTCAATGTGGGGGATATGACATCATAACTAGATGTACCCAGGGTGTGGAACCGCATGGTCTCATGGTGGTTCCTGGACAGCAGGACATGAACAGATGTGGTCTGATGGATTACAGTTCCAGCGGATTTGGATTTTCGGTACATTTCGGTCCATGCCGGCGGTGTAAAAGTGCGCTGAATGCTCACCACCCCAGACCTGGCTAACTCTGTGCGCCAGTGGCACACCGCTGGGCAAGTGGATTTTCAGCGGAGTTGTGCGCTCAAGTCACCAATACCTCACAGGCAGGTTTCCACAGTGTCTGGCATTTCACTGCGATCAATAATTAGCAACAGCCATGATTCAATGCAACTATCTGAGTCAGCACATACAGTCAGACCTAAATTTATATATTTTGATCAGTATCTCATCTGACCACATCGCAAGCGCGTTCGGCACGCGTAATGGTCACTCAACCTGACTGACTGTACACAGGTGAAACAGGGATGTCTGGTGATCTGTGACTCAAATTGCCTGGTGACAAACATGTATGCCAATTTCCCGGGGTTGGCACATGACTCGTTCATCCTGCCGAATTCTAGCATCCCTACAGTCTTTCAGGGGGACACCAGAGGGACAACCGGGCATGCAGCATCATGATGTTTTCAGAAACATGGCTGACTGTCCTCACTCACAGACAATGTGCTGGACAGTTTTAAGCTGCTGCTAGCAGACAGGATGAGGGAGAGTGGTAAGAGGAAAGGAGGAGGGTTGGCAGTGTTTGTGAATGACAGATGGTGTAACTCTGGGCACAGCACTATTAAAGAACAACTCTGCTGCAAGGACATTGAACTGTTAGCTGTTAGCATTAGGCCATATTACCTGCCGCAGGAATTCTTGCATGTTATCGTGATAGCTGCGTATATTTCCCCCTCTGCTAACGCTGATGCAGCCTGTGATGTTCTCCACTCACAAGCAGGCTGCAGACAGAGCACCCACAGGCCCTCCTTATCTCTGGGGACTTTAATCATGCCTCTCAATCCTCCACTCTGCCCACATTCACCCAGTACATTATATGTTGCACTAGAGACAATAAGATACTGTGTTATGCCAGCACCAAGGAGGCATAAACTTCATCACCCCTCCCTCCCCTGGGAAGATCTGACCACAACTGACTGTTTCGAGACAATTGTGTGGGAGGAATTTTGTGATTCTCACGGAGAGGACATCAATAGTCTCACACACTGCATAATGGACTATATTAACTTCTGTGTGGAAAACATGATACCCACCCGGACTGTACAGTGTTTTTCCAACAACAAACCGTGGATTAACCCCGACATAAAGGCTCACCTTAAGAAGAAGAAGAAGAAGAGGGCCTTTAAGTCAGGAAATAAGGATGAGCTGAAGGCTGTGCGGAGGAAGCTGAGAAGGAAGATCAGAGATGGGAAAAACACCTACAGGAGGAAGATGGAGAATCACCTGCAGCTGCACCTGACTCCCCAGCTGCGGGGGACCAGTGGGTGAATGACCTGAACATATCCTTCAATAGATTTGATCAGTCATCTGCCCCTCCCCCGGCCCAGTCCTCCATACTGCAGCCCCCCCTTTCCCCCTCTACAACACTCAGCTCACGGCCACCCCCCACTGCTTATCTCATCAACTCAATCCCCCCACCCACACCCTCCAGCACGCAGCCCCCCTGCTCCAACCTGTCCCTCACAACAAGGAAGGCTGCAGGCCCAGACGGCATCAGCTCCAGGCTCCTCAAGTCCTGCGCAGATCAGCTGTGCGGGATTGTTGAACATATGTTCAATCTGAGCCTGAAGCTGGGGAGAGTCCACAGCTGTGGAAACCATCCTGCGTGGTACCGGTGCCCAAGACTCCGCACTCCAAGGACCTCAGCAGCTACAGGCTGGTGGATCCTTGTTCATCTCCGCCCCCTGGTGAGCTCATCGCTGGATCCACTTTAGTTTGCCTACCAGCCTGGCATCAGGGTGGATGACGCTGTCATCTTCCTCCAACACCGAGCTCTCTCTCACCTGGAGAAACCTGGGAGTACTGTGAGAATCATGTTTTTTTTTATTTCTCCAGTGCTTTCAATACCATTCAGCCTGCACTTCTGAGGGACAAGCTGGAGCACACCGGGGTGAACCATCTCCTCACACACTGGATTCTGGACTATCTCATCAGCCGTCCACAGTATGTGAGGACCCGGTGTTACTCCATAAGAATACAAACTTTTACTGTTGCTCAACAACTCCTTTATTAGCGAACTTTCGCCAGTCACACACAACCTGTAGTGAACCTTCACAACATCCTGTTCCTCCAAAAATAAAAAGTTCCCACTTCCTTACACTTCACAATAAAAGGTATCTTCTTATACAGGCTGGTATTAGGCTAACTAAATATATTAGAGCAGCACAACTATATACTGTAAGTTAACAAACTCACTCTCTCTCTCTTTTTTTTTAATAAACCAAACAATGAAAGCACTTTACTCTTGGTACTCAACTGGCACTCTGTTATCTTATTCTTGAACACACATACACATTTTTGATTAACACAAATGCATTAGAACAATAATGACATAAGTCACAACATACCACTCACGGAAAAGTGACTGTAAGTGTTTGTGCATGTGTAAATTTAACCAAGTTCCCATTGTCCATCATTTAGTGCCTTGAGTAGTTGCAGAGCCAAGGCCCCCTTCTTGGTAAGGCAGTCTGCCAGTTGTTCTTTTGTGCTGTACCAAAGGACTCGCTCAACCTTTTGGGTTTGAATAAGTTCTTTGATGCTGCTTATCTCCAGATGCAGTCTTTTTTCAGTGACTAACTTTGTAGACTGCAGTGCGTCTACCAGCGAATGATTATCTGTGACATAGATTATTGTTGTCGGATGTTCAACACTACCAACATTCAGTTCAGAGAAGAGTGTGGACAGAAAGATGGCATTGTCAATTCCATCCGACATTGCCAATGTTTCCCCTGCAAGTGTACTGCAAACAACCCTCTTGACTCTCATTGACTGCCAAGCAAGAGGTGAGAACTTTCCATTTTCCCCCATCAGGATAATAAGGTGTCCTCCCTGAGTGCCTCCATCTGGGAGATTTCCAAATGCTGCAAATGCTGAATGTAGTTGTCCTGGTGTATTTGCACTCCTTTGTTAACAGTTGCAAAATCCATCCCCACATAACAGAAGTTTGCATGCTCCTCATGTCCCACTTGGAATGCAGATTTGAGCTGAGGTATCACTGTTGAGGAGAAACTTAGTGTGCCTCCCCATACGAAGTCATCCACATGGCAGGCTAGAACCCCAGTAACAGTACAGTCCTAATCTAGCCAATAGAAGACAGCTGGATCGACTTGAGAGACTTTTCCTCCTGCAGTGAGTACTATTTCTTTTACTCTGTTGTACCAGTACAGGGAGGCATCAGCCAGACCATACACACACTTGTTAAGTTTCCACCATGTCTCTTTGCTCTCAACTTCAGGTGGTGGCCTGATATGAATGTCACATGATATCTGCATTCCCTGGAGAAATGCTGACTTAATGTCCATAGAATTGAGTGTCCACTGTCTTTGACAGATCACTGCCACAAGTAGCCGAAGAGACTCAGTGGCACATGTGGGAGAGTCCTTTTGTAGCTCTGACACTTCTAATTCCTTAAAACCCTGTGCCACAAGTCGTGCTTTGGGTACATGCCCTGTGGGAGACTCTTTGAGGGTACACACCCACCTAGTGGAAATACACTTCTGTCCCTCATCTTTAACTTCCTCAAACACATTGTTATCACGCCAGTTTTTTTATCTCCTTGCATTTTGCACTGTCGAATGATACATCTTTAATTACAAGTATGTCCTCACATACATCAGGGGCAGTAGCCTCAGTAACAGGGGTTTCTACCTGAAGATCCTCTACTCTCGACATATCAGCTGACTCTGTAGTCCCTGCAACATCAGTAGGTTCAATATACTTTAAATTGTACCAGTGTTTGTATTTACCTGTAGCTTTTCCTGCATGCCCTAGAACCATAGCAGTATGTAGAATACCATTGTCTTTGTATTTCCTGTTTGTCCTGCCTTGAGATTGACATCTGTCCCTTGCTCTATGTCATTTGTAAGATTTTCTGCGTCACTCTGCTCCTTTATGGTCATTTCTGTGGGGTCTATTTGTGTGAACTTCTGCTGCACCTGAGAGACAGTGTGTTCCGTGTCATTATCAGCATCATCCTCTGCAGCATGTTGCTCCACGTTTGCTGCATCCACTTTTCTCAGTCTGAGATGATGTACCCGAATGCAGGTTCCTCCATGTCTGACAAAGACGACGACACCATCCTGACCGATAACAACTCCTGGTCCTTTCCACTCAGGGCAGTCCACTCGCTTATAGTACACCTTGTCTCCAGTTTCATATTTCTCATCTGTATGGCGTGTTTGTTTCCTCAGTGCTCTACGTATTCTTTCTGAACATTCTGCTTCTGTGAAAGCCTTTCTTGATGCATGTAAAGCAGAGATGTGCTTTGCCACCCATTCACTTTTTGTTGTGCCCCCTAACGCTGGGGGTTTATCAGTGAGCAGAGAGGGCAAGTTGGGATTTTGTCCAAAAACCAGCTGATGAGGACTGTAGCCATGGACATTTTGCATGGTGTTCTTTGCCATGAGGGCCCAGTCCATAGCAGTGCTCCAATCACAACCATTACTTGCCTTCACTTTCATTATGATCTCGGTAAGCGTTTGATTGTGTCGCTCCAGAAGTCCATTACTCCATGGGCTGTAGGCAGCTGTTGTCTTAACCTCTATGTTGAAGTTCTCTGCCATATCTCTCACTTCATCATTGTTAAACTCTCCTCCATTGTCACTTAACAGCTTCTGAGGTGGGCCGTGCACACTTATCCAGTCATGAACAAAGTGTTTCACTATTTCAGAAGACTTCTTTGTAGTCAGAATGCTGCCTGCACTAAACCGTGTGAACTGATCAATAATGTGGAGATACCACACACCTGGCACAAGTTCATGCAGATCTACAGCCACGGTCTCATTGTACTCTGATGCCAATGGTAGGCCAACAGCAGGCTTAGGTGCAGTTTTACTGTGTCTTTGACATACTTCACATTCACTTACAATTTTTTGCAGTATATTGTGGCAGTCTGTATCGTTGTTTCCTGAGCTCTTTAACAGCCACTGTAGCCTGTCAGCAGAGGCATGACCAAACTGTTTGTGCAGTTTCAGCAAGGTTTTTTGTTTTGTTGCTGAGTGCATTTGCTCTGAGATCGTTAGGATTTCATCATCACAGTTCATTTTCTCATGCTCATCTTTCTTTTCTGATAAAGTGTCATTTTCTGTAGTTGTCAACACCTGTTCATCACATTGTACTCTCTTGTTTTTGTTGTTAACAATGTTCACACAGTAGTGACCAGAGCTTGTAAAGTCAAGTTTCACAGGTTTGTTGAACATCACTGCTCTGTCATTTTTCATATCTAGTACTGTCCCTGCTCTTTTCATTGAGGCTTTACTTAAAAGCAATGGAATGTCGGCTGGGACAACATCAGTTTCAATGTGACATTCAGTCTCTCCTATTTTTGCAGGAATTTTCAATTTTTTGGTGGAATGTATCACTTTTCCATCTCCAAACCTGAAGGGTCTGTGACTGTGTGTTTCTGTTTTCTTTACCTCATTTAATTCTTTCTCACTTAGCTCAGAGATGTAGCTATCCAGCCACTGTTGTCCACACACAGTCCGTGTGCATGCAGTGTCAATAACAGCTGAACCAAAACACTCTGTCACAAAGATTTCTGATGCAGTGGGTGACTCTTTTGTGTACATAGTGATATTACACTCCTCTACTTGATCATTTGCACTGTCTTCAGTAAACTTGACTTGCTGGCTTTTGTGTGGACAGTCCTTGGCCCAGTGAAATGTGGACTGACACACTGCACACTTTGATCTCCGGCCATACCTGTCCAGTGGGTTTGTGCCCGGCACCGGTGTTCTCTGTTGATCCTTTTGTGGCCATGACTTGCCTCTCTGCCGTCTCTGCTCCATGATATATACCGTTTGTTGATTAATTCCCATGCCGGATGCAGCAGCCGGATTTCCTCCAAATATCCTCTTCAGTGCTGACTTCACTGATGCAAAAGTAAGATCTGTGCACGTTGTGAGAGCTAACTGTTGGTCTTTCGTGTCCAAACATGCAGTATCCAACAGTTTAAAAGCCAAAACAGCATCAGGAAGTTCCATCTTGTACTTGCGCATCCGAGAGTAACGCTGTTCAAAGTCTATGATGTAGTCCGCAATAGATACACTGCCATCTCTCGTTACCCGGTCAAAGCATAAATAAGCGTCATATGCTCGGTCTTTTTCTTCTTTAAGAAACAAGTTGTCAAGTTTGGCGAGTAAAGTGTCCATACTGGTATCTTTATTTAAGTCATCTGCCGGTATTTCCATCCCTGTTTCCCTTGCTCTCCCGGGCAGCGCCAAAACGACTGCGAGCGCTTGCTTATCTTTGTCGAGCTCCGTGACTCTGGTCCAAATAGCAACTTCATTCTTTCAGCTTTCATACAGCTTTCCTTCGTCAAAGCCCGGGGGCACTCTGTAGTTGCTAACCATCCTCTGCTACCAATGTTACTCCATAAGAATACAAACTTTTACTGTTGCTCAACAACTCCTTTATTAGTGAACTTTCGCCGGTCACACACAACCTGTAGTGAACCTTCACAACATCCTGCTCCTCCAAAAATAAAAAGTTCCCACTTCCTTACACTTCACAATAAAAGGTATCTTCTTATACATGCTGGTATTAGGCTAACTAAATATATTAGAGCAGCACAACAATATACTGTAAGTTAAAATGGGGACTGTGTGTCCGACACGGTTGTCTGCAGCACGGGGCCCCACAGGGAACAGTCCTGGCTCCATTCCTCTTCACCCTCTAAACTGCAGACTTCTCATACAACACACCCACCTGTCACCTGCAGAAGTTCTCTGATGACTCTGCAAACGTCAGCCTCATCACAGATGGAGACGACAGAGAGTACAGAGAACTGACGCAAGACTTCATGGACTGTGGACAGTGAACATCCAGGGAATAGACATCGAGATGGTGACATCTTATAAGTACCTGGGTGTTCACCTGAACAATAAACTGGACTGGACTCACAACACAACCACACTATACAAGAAAGACCAGAGCAGACTTTATCTGCTCAGGAGACTGAGGTCATTTGGAGTGCAGGGGGTACACCTGACACTGTGGTGGCATCGGCCATCTTTTATGGGGTGGTCTGCTGGGGGAGTAGCATCTCGAAGGCTGACAGGAAGAGACTTGACAAACTGATCAAGAAGGCCAGCTCTTTCCTGGGATGCCCCCTTGACTCAGTGGAGGTGGTGGGAGAGAGGAAGATGATGGCTAAGCTGTCATCCATGATCGAGAACGACTCCCACCCCCTGCAGGACACTTTAACAGCATTGGAGAGCTCCTTTAGCGACAGACGGCTTCACCCAAAGTGTGTGAAGGAACGCTATCACAGGTCCTTCCTTCCTGCAGCAATCAGGTGTATTATTACTTCTAGGGTGCAATATCAGTACTCCAGTCAGGAGTACTGTCATCCAATGTGCAATATCAGTACCTGGTGAATCTCTAATTTTCAGTGTGCAATATTGGTATTTCCTCTGTGCCATGGTGTAAACTTGAAAACACTATATACTGTTACCACTCCCATATTTTGCATTTCCCCATACTAGGTTGCTAGTTTCTGTATTTTCCCTTGTTTAGATTGTTCATATTTTTCTATATTCCTTGTTTATATTGCTTTTTGCTATTTAATGTCTTTTTACTGATACCCTCTGTTTTTTGGTATCCACTTTTTTGCTGTAATTTAGGAAATTTCCCCATTGTGGGACTAATATGGGAATATCTTATCTTATCTTATCTTATCTTATCTTATCTTATCTTATCTTACAGTATCTTATCTTATCTTATCTTATCTTATCTTATCTTATCTTATCTTATCTTATCTACAAAATCAAATTCTCTGTAATGCAGACTCTTGTTGAACACAAAGACAACAAAAGTTCCCTTGGAATGGCAAGATTTGGCAGATGTTTGTAGACAACATGTTATGGCTGGAACGAGATCTGTTTATCCTGAGACCATAAAACTTTGATGTTGCAGCCCTAAACCTTCAGTATTTAGTAACAGCCATTTCTGCTGAACCTTGACTGTTTTTCCCTTGGAATCTGCAAAGCTGCTTGGCGCATCTTGAAAGTGCATGAATAGATGGTGGAGCAATTAAAAACTGTGAGATGAAATCATCCCCGCTCAAATGTTCTGCTCTATTCCCTTGTCAAGGAAACATGGCCTCTCCACAGTAATCCAGCGTTAATAGGATGGGTTCAACCAGAGTGTCAAGAGCAGCCAAAAGCTGGGGATTTTTAGAGCTGTCTGACTAACCCACTTCCAAAAACCACTCTATAAGCATTGGGATAATGAAGCTTATGCACCAGCCAGAGAGTATGGCACTGTAGCACAGTGAGCAAAACAAATAAATACACACATTGCTATGTTATAATTAGTGGAACGTGCTGTTTTTCATGTACACAAGTGGTGGATAAGGGAATACAGTGTAACACTTAGTGTAAGACAAGCTGTTTGTACCATGGCCTTGGATTGTGTGTGTGTGTGTGTGTGTGTGTGTGTGTGTGTGTGTGTCCATGCATTACTCGCATTGTGGGGACACAGATCTTTTGACACAGTCCCATTGTAGGGACTCACCTTACTTTGAAGCACAGTCTCTACCACATAGACATAAACATAGACTGATAATGTAACAATGCCACATTGTGTTAAAACATATGAAAAAAATAATATGCACCTCTAGATAGGTGTAACATGTTGTAATGAATGTTACAGTGTAATAGATTTTGAAATATATTTTAAAACTGACAAACAACAACACTTGCTATTGTTTAGATAACCAAGTAGAATGAGAAATGTATACTGAATAATAAATATAGAATATACTGACCCCCTCCACTTCTTGTTCATACAGTTGAACATTTGAGCTTCACTCTGCAGAATGATGGATGTGCAGAGTTTAACACTAGAAGGCTGTTTTCACATTCATCTACTGAAAGTGGAAAGTTTCCTTGTGCTCACTGAAAATCCAGTTTGAAGAGGCTGAACCAGGTTGGCAGCCAATCCTGGTGCGATATCCGACTTACACAATTGTGATGGGGAGCCCTGAGGCCTCCAGTGTACAAACACCAAGAATGTCACACACATCTCTGAAGTAGTTATATTTTGAAATGACACATATGGAATCATAGATTCAGTATTTTTTTCTTTTAATGAGATGTAATTTTAAGGATTTTAACCAGATAATAAAACTTTTAGAATTTAGATTTCTTCTTTATTGATCCCAATTTGAGAAATTATTTTGTTGCAGTAGGAATTTACATACAGACAAACACAGAATGTATAAAAGAATTGTTTAAAAAAGTGACAAAAATATAGACAGGAATAACAGCAGTGAATTTTACTTAAAATATAGTTATATAATATGCATTATAATGTATAATGCATATTATATAATAATATATTGAAAATACAATATAACTAAGTATATAAAGAAGTATTTACAGTAAAAATTATTGTGCACTGGACCATTTATATTGTTACCATGGTCATCATGTGCACTGATATACTGTATAACAGTAATTAAACTGTAACTCCACGGTAACAATGAGTCAAGTGTCCTGATATAATGATGATATAACAACCAAACACCAGCTTAGCTCTTCAGAAATGAGTGTCTGTTAAATTGTCATTAAGCAACCATTCACAATCAACATTCAAAGAGCCCTGAGATTTTATAAACAACTTGTGTCTATATCTCCAGATCCCTAGCAATCCAAAGACTTTCTTCCAACCATTTCCTTCTTGCAGCGGAGGAGGTTAAAGCAGTTACATCTTCATGAGAAAGAGGAGAGGTGATCCTGACTACAGGGGGGCAGAGCAAATAAAGAGAATACAAATACAAATAATGCTATTGAGTTCCAGGCTTCACTCACAGAGCACAGGAGGAGGAGTGTTCGGAAATGTCCCTTTTTTCAGATATTGCTGAGAAAATATTCTGCTGGACTTGTGTAAAAAGACCTTTACACTGAATAGGGCTGATACGCTTGAACAGTAGACTGGAAAGGTGTATAAAGTATTCTGTTATACAGCTTTTATGGACAGTTTTATTACTAAGAGAGGATAGATTGGTCATAGATGTGGACCTTTCGTTATTGACAAGCATCTTGGGGTCTTAGTTAGTTAGCGCCAAGGAGAACTGTATCTTACCACATAAGATACCAGAGACAGTAAATTGGCAGTCTCATAAACAAACCAAATAATGACACCCCCCCCCCCCCAAAAAAAAAAAATGTTCTTCTCGTGCATGCGTGGGTTCTCTCCGGGCACTCCGGCTTCCTCCCACAGACCAAAAACATGCTCATTAGGTTAATTGGTGACTCTAAAATTGCCCCTAGGTGAGTGTGTGAGTGAATGTGAATGGTTGTTTGTGCCCTGCGATCGGCTGGCGACCGGTTCAGGGTGTACACCCGTGTGCTCACTCGCCCGTTGATAGCTGGGATAGGCTCCAGCCCCCCCGCAACCCCGAAAGGGATAGGCGGTATAGAAAATGGATGGATGGATGGTTGAGAAAGAATTGTGCCTGATCAATTATGCTTAAATTGCGAACACGAAATACGCTTACTCCAGATTCTGTCAGGCCAGCTTTTCCACAAGTTTTAAAACATTGCCTTCTGTATACAGGTGAGAAAACATTTGAATTCATCCAATACTGTCAGGAAGCCAGACACTTGGGGCTCTATTTTCAATTTCCGCTGCTGGCACGGCGCAAAGTCAGGTCCGCTTCGCTGATGGGGCATGGCGGCGCAGACTTTGGTATATTCGTGCACTGCGCCGCTGGCGCAACTCGTCCCCCTTCTCATCTCAGTCCCACCCAGCGGCACAACTCTGAAGGAGGGAGGGGAGAAGGCGTGGAGTGGGTTTGACACAGCCGAGTCACTTACATTTTTTCCATGTGTCTGTCTCTCCCTGTCTCTCGAGTGCTCTGAGATAGATGCAGTATATATGCTCTGTAGGATGTCACGGCTGTTTCTGTTGGCACAGCGACGTTAACCGATTAGTTCGCATCCCTGTTTCACCTGTGTACATTCAGTCAGGGTGAGTGACCATTACGCGTGCCGAACGCGCTTGCGGTGTCGTCAGATGAGATACTGATCAAAATGTATAAATTTAGGTCTGACTGTATGTGCTGACTCAGATAGTTGCATTGAATCGTGGCTGTTGCTAATTATTGATCGCAGTGTGCATTCGATGACTGACCGAGCACTGCTGAAAACACCGTTAAAACCACGCTGCCGTCTTGTTGACGGTGTGATATATGGCGTCATCAACCATGTTTTCAGTGGATAGCCGTTATCACCTAGCAGCCACACATCCAGAGGGGTGTCCCCTTGAAAGACAGTAGGGATGCTAGAATTCGCCAGGATGAACGAGTCATGTGCCGACCCGGGGAAAGTGGAATATACGTTTGTCACCAGGCAATTTGAGTCACAGATCACCAGACATCCCTGTGTCACCTGTGTACATTCGGTCAGGTTGAGTGACCATTACGCATGCCGAACGCGCTTTTGATGTGGTCAGATGAGATATGGATCAAAATATACAAATTCAGTTCTGACTGTATGTGCTGACTCAGATAGTTGCATTGAATTGCGGCTGTTGCTAATTATTGATCATAGTGAAATGCCAGACACTGTGGAAACCTGACTGTGAGGTGTTGGTGACGTGAGCGCACAACTCCGCCGGTTTATGAAAATCCACTTTGCTGGCGTGCTGGCGCACAGAGTTGACCAGGTCTGGGGTGGTGAGCTTTCAGCGCACTTTTACGCCACCGGTGTGGACTAAAGTGGAACGAAAATCCAAATCCGCCGACTGATTATGCCAACACCTCCCCCTACTGCGCCACAACGGCCATCCTGGCGTACCTCTGTGCGCCTTGGTTTGCCAAAATCCCAAGTGCGCTGTGTGCCTGCCTGTGCTGCACGAAAATACCACTGCGCAGGGTGCGCACCCTGCACTGCACCAGCGGCGGAATCGAAAATAGAGCCCTCGCTGTTATTGAACGTAGCTTTGTCTGTTGTAACGCCAGTGCAGCTCTCCCCAGGTTATGCCTTAAATGTGACATCTGATGAGCTTGGAGGGATCCCTCCGTGTCACTTTGTTCCACCACAAGCGACATCACTTCAAGACACAGCAGTGAGGTAAAGGACAGCCATGCCCATACACCCCGAGCTATTACAGACACAACAATTAAGGTTGGGAATTAATCAGCATATAGGCAGCAGGGTACTTTTGATTTGTGTGGGAGGGGGCAATAGTAGAATATTCACTGAAATAAATTAACACTATTTGACCTCAATCTTCTTAACTTCACTTGAGTTAGAAAACACTTTAATCACTTCAATTAATTGGTTTCTAACTATGTTCATAATGAGAAGAATGTAGAGGCTTAATGGAGTGAAGGGCTTGAATAGGACCAGTTCCAACAGGGTTTGAGCTTTACATGACTCACAGACAGGAGGGCAGCCTCTCCTGACCAGCCCATTGATTTCCTTAAAGATAGTGCTCTTTGATGTCAGTTTATAGAAATACTTAATACAACTGACGTATCTACCATTCTCTGCACACTGTTCTTCATGATTTTATTCCTAACTTAATTCTTCACATAACATTACTGAAAAAGGTTTTGAATTGATTTTTCCCTACTTCCTGCTCATTTATTACTGTCAACACTGAAGACTTAAAACACATGAAGACATGACAAAATAAATTGACCATTACAGCTGTGCCACAACAGCTGATTTCTTTTAAATTACAACAACAACTTGGGATTTCATTCAGCACCTTTTAGGCTGTATTGTTTCATCGCCTGTGCTTGTTTAATGTGTTGGTGATTTTATTGAGAGTAAGCCTTCAACAATTCAGTGGCACACTGCAATTTTGGTGTCAAGACTGGCTGCACTTCATGCTATCTGCCTGCTCAGGGCAGATAAACAGCACAATGCCCTCACCACATCCATGTTCTGACACTTTCATCACTTTAATTGGTGGAGGTGCACCTTCATAAACCTCTCCAAAATGACAAAACCCCCACTTGCAGAGCAGTCAAGTGCTCCTCAGGTGCACTGCACTGTGTCATGATGCAGGTATGGGGCAATAAGGATGACGACCCAAATGCCTACACTCAGATGGAGCAGGGAGAGTTAAGGGCAAGTAATACATTGCCAGGTCCATATTGCCAAAAAAATCTATGTAACTGCTCTGTAGAATGTGTCATAGTCCACCTTATCAATGTCATTGTTTAGATTTAGGCAAAAAAAAAAAAAAAAGGTTGGTTATGTTTAGGAAAATATCATACTTTTGGATTATGGTCATCATGATTACAATGATAAACACTTGGTTATGCTAGGGAGCGATCTTGGTCATGGTTAAAAAAAAAATCAATGTTGACTTGATTGGAAATGGGAAATGAACAGCAGTTCCCTGAGTTAAAATGCAATGTTTTGTTGTCACTCTATAATGTCACCAGCTGCTATAATTTTGTCATTTTAACGTAAACAGATGATGGATGCTTATGGTTTTTCGGGAGGACGGTCTTACATAGCCATGAGCATCGGTGTGATGGAAATTTAATCATTAGCTCATGTCCTAAAGGGTCTGACTGGACTTCCCACGTACAGCCCCAAATGTATGACTACAGACTAACATGTATGAGCATATATGTGTATGCAGACACTCGCAGAGTATCTTCAGAATGCAGAATTAACAGCTACAAAATGCACCTTCTTAGTTTTTCGAACGAGCCAAACAAGTATGATGAAACTTCTGGTCTCAATATGCTTCAAACAAACTAGGTCTTATATCCAAAAATGTCTAAAGGCAAAGGTGTTAACACCTCCTCCAAATGACCACATTTGAAATAAAAAAGTCAAGAGAAACACTACTCCACTCTTGGCCCCTGGCCCAAAGTGAGCACGAATATAATTATAACTGTAAATGATCAGACGCAGCCTTTTCTCGATTCTACCATTAGAGAGGGAGTTTTAGATGATGGTGTGACAAGCACTTTGAAGCATACTGGGATCTTTTGGCAGGAAGCAGGTCGCAGGCTGGCAGCAGCAAAAACACAAGTAGCAGACAACAGGCAGTTACAAAACAAGGAACAGGTAACCTGGTAGAGACAGGGTCAAGATTACAGATGCAGGAAGGCATTGATTAAACATGATCCAAGATTGGCAGAGGAACAGCCAGATCAGCTGCTGACAGTCCAAATAAAAAATACAGAGGCTAGGAGGAGGAAGAAAACCACTGTGACACCTACACCACAAAATTACCAAGGCCCTTGGTTCACAGAATATTTAACATCTTACTTTTCTCTTTATAGACCTCATAAACAGGTCTGATTTTAATGGATATACAACATGTATTGCAAAATTCATGTAGTTTAAAAACTGAAAAAACAATATCTTTCCTCTCCACAAGGACTACAAAATAATAGAAAAAAGTTTACATTCTGTACAGCAGACATGTGAGGTCTTGAAATTATTTTCATGAGAATTAATACTCTTTTGCTACTGCAGCCTATATTAATGGAGATGAAATGTGGTGAGTGGTCCCATTTCATTAAGAATTTCTGCTTTAGTGATTGCTACAGTACTTCCCAAAGGACATAAAGAAGCAATCATCATCCTGGGTACAACCAGTGCACCACAGGCGAAGTAGCCACTCCAGTGTAGTTAGCTGTAGTTAGGCCCCAGACCATCGACCACTCTGCTTCTGTATTGATGAGACGATGATCTAGGAGATTTATGTTATCTGTAACCTACCTGGCTGATTGATTTACTTGGATTCCCTCAAAGACAGAGATCAATGACTGTCTTTGCTGGTTCAGAGATTACACAGGGAGACACCATAATAGAGACACGACTCATTTCAACTTTTCTCCAGACCTGGAAATAAACGGAGTGCCATGAGTGGTGAACACAGGATTGGGTTTAAAATAGGTGGACTGAAGATTTACTGTATTTCTGTCCAGGAAATGATGATGTGGTAATGGTTTATGAACTCATAAAAAGATGCAGCTCTTTCTGCTGTTTTAGAGAGACACTGCTTAACAAAAACAGCAAGATCTAAGTGGCCACTGTTCAACCTTGAGCTAATGGAAGGTAATGCACACTGTTTTAGCCTCTCACAGTAAAACCACAACGTCCTTGTTAATGCTCCCACCTCCACTGACTGAGCCAAGCATTCTTGATGACGACATATTGGTACTCTGGATGACTCTTGGAATCCCGCTAAGCCTAACGACCTCTGATACCATTGAAAGCTAATCCTCTTTTGCAACATCTTCATGAACGCTGCCATTGTGCAGATCAGTTTCCAATTAAAAGGGTGAAAATAGAAGCAGACATCTATTTTACTGAGGGCACATTACTCATGCACACTTAAATCTTATCACCCTTGTCAGCTTCTTCGACAGCATTGCTTTGGCAAAGAAATTACTTCACAAATCCAAAAATGCAAAACTGTTTTGGATTAAGAGAAGAAGGACTCAGGTAAGGCTTGTAGCTTGTATTTGACAACCTGAAAAAAAAAAAAAAAAAAAAATCTACAGCACTTTTTTACAGTGAACAGTTTTCAGACATTGCTCATAATTCCATTTTTCGTTCCTACAAGGCCCTCGCCTTGTTTAAACACAGTTCAGAGAGCCTTGACGGCAGGGATACCCATAAGAGATGACATGTCAGGGTGAGGAATAGGCTAACTAATGAGGACTCTCATAATCCTTTAGCTCGAGCCTAATGGGGCATTTAAAGGAAGACAATGCATCTTCTGGCACGTAACCCCACTCTTCCTTACACTCTCGTTTGTAGGAAATCATGTTACAAGGGGAGTACAATTAGCTAAAGCAGTGATAAAGAGCAGCAGAGCTTTTTTTTTTGCAAAAATATTATTGCACTTCAGAGCATGCATTAATCAGTAATGTTACTACATTATAATACTCACAGGCTTAATTCACCCATTTGAACTCATTATTACTTTTGGGTATGATGAAGGTATGTGCTCCATCTCAGGTGTGTGCAGTTCACATTGTTCTTCAGACAATTTCTTCATGACTTGTATTCATTGTCAGGGAATTTTGTTAATTCGGACTTTAATGAAATAATCTGTTTTTCTTGCCTCAAATCTGCGGTGTGATGTGACGGATAATAAGTTTCCATGGCTTCCGTGAATAATGATAGTCCATCGATCTTGCTTCTTGTGCTTGGTGCTAAGGTCCTGCTTCCTGGCTACCAGCCCTGAGTGAAAAAAAAAATCTACTAGGAGATGTTGTCACAAGGCTGGGATTTCTTAACTTCCTGGCTAACACCCCTGCTGTCCTCTGTCTTCCTATTATAATACTATGACCTCATCCCTGGTAGATCCATGTGCCTGCCCCCTGTGTGTTCAGTCAATGAATATGTATGCCAGTGAATAATAACAGGGAAATCTTTGTCAAATCGCTGCTGGCTGTCTCAGCTGTGGCCTGTATAAAAACCCAAACTGCAGCCTTCCTTTTCTTTGTCCTGCATATTATTCTTCTTGTTAAAGGCTAATCCTTCCCACAGTAAAATCATGAATCCCCTGGATCACATATTTGTAGACCAAGGTGATCAGGCTTTTGGCGCACATTTGCCATTCAATTGACTTTACATGTCATGCTGCCCGACTATGAGAAAAGTCATCTCTATGATTTGCTTGAGTCCTTAAGAACGCAACTTATGAAATAGCACCTGGACTTTTAGAGGTTGCATTGTTTCATTTACATCCCACATCAAGCTGTTAATACCAGGAATATGTTTACAAAGCCTGCTGTATTTAAGCTTTATAGAAGTCGAATGGTGTGTGTCATGACAAAGGCATGTCACATAAGCCTAATAACGATCTGCACTCTTCCATAAAGTGTGACCAACATAGCAGGTTATATATATTCCTCCTGCCTCTAGCTATCTTTTGGAATAATGAGACCAGTGGTATTTCACTTTACCTAAAGGTCAAAGTAGTTTAATTTAGACATTTCTTTCTAGTGTGAGTTAGTTGGAAAAAATGAATCCAACAGATACTGTATGTGTTTCCACCCACATGAATCCCAGATGCATTATTGCAGCTGGATATTCACCTTGGAGAACAGTTGAGCAGCTTTTGGCAACCTTTTGCTCTAAATGACTGCTTGTTAACACAGGAAGAGCAACGGAGGGAGTTTAGGAGTTCAGAGCACAAACTTGACAGAGATGGCTGAACCCAGTGAGGGCTATCTGTCCAGCACATTGGCCTTAGAGGGGAGTATGTTGTGCTTCAGCCGTACATTGCTCAACTAGAAAACCACATGACCTTCATTTAGAAGACATTTCTGATAAATTTCAACTTATTTTTGTTCTTGTCTTTCATCATAACTTTTCTCATAATGTTTCTCACTCATCAAGCTATTTTGAAAGCTGGGAACATGGCAACAAATGATGATGAGGCAAGAAACAACCCAACAGTTTATCCAGATTATATAAACCACTTCATTTGGAGGGCAAACCAAAGGTGAGTCATCACAGCTCTATTAGCTTCACCACAGCAATAAAAACACATTAACCTGCTACACTGAGGACCTCGCTCATTCACCTACTTGGGCTACAAGGAGCTCTGTACACTCTGTAGAAAGCTAGCCAATACCTATGGGCACGGGGTGACACCAAAGCTCTCGAAAAACCTGAACACCTGACTGCATGGGCCAAAAGGTCCATTTATACTCGCCATCAGGTATGTCAATACAAGAACATTTCAATTCAACCTGAAATAACCTAAAAACATCTCCAGTAAACAAACTGTTCAAATTAGAAATTGTTAATCACAAATAACTTCTGCTGAATAGCTACTGCTGGACCTTGTAGTGAGATTCTTTTGTCAACAACAGATTACTGGCTTTAAGAATATTGGGAGTGTTGATAAAATGAAAAAATTCCAATTTATTCTAACTTGGATCAGATTTTTGTGGTTTTGGCCAACAGTTTTGATAACACTGTAGTCACCAAAGTAAAGCTGAACAGTGTACTCAACATTGATGTCAGTTCTTCGGCCGTGGTGAAGCTTTTAGTTTATAGTTCATAGTTCGATTTCACTATCGCTATCATGATGCATGATGCGCTGCACATGCAATATCATGTATACCTGACAACAACTGTGTTCATATTATTTTATTCATTTGGTGATAACAAATGATGATAGGCTGTACTTATAGAACTGGAGTTACATCCAGATTCTCTTTGGCCTTGTCTAATACCTGTACAGGAGTGTACTGCTTTGCAAGCACTGTGTTTATGTTGTTAAAGTCACTGTGATCGAGAATGATGATGGCAGTGAGTAGAAGGCTTGCAGTGGAGATGACTATGCATGTTTGTGTGAAGCAGCAGATTATTGAACCTGTCTTATTGTTGTCTTCACTATCAATAATGTCGATTGGCATGTCGACCTGTTTTCTCAATATGACATCTACTCAGACAGTATGGGTAGTATCTTTGCAGTTTCCCTTCATTTCTCATTTAATTTTAAAAAGAACTTTGCACATGTCTTCTGTGTATGTTTAACTGTATTTACTGCTTGTGTGTTTGACTGTGTTTTCCTTTGTAGTTTTTGTGTTTTTATAGTTTTTTTCTGGACTATGACCAACTTTTTCCTCAATTTTTACATTGTACACCACCTCGTAACTGTGGTTTTTAAAGGCAATTTCTAAATATAGCTTACTTACTTATTTACTACTCCTCCAAATAAGTCTGAATAATGTGTTGGCATGTATATAACCCGTCTTATTTTCGGTCCACTCGTGATTGTTGCCCCATTGTGTTACGGACTCTAGAAGCAGGACTCAAATGCAGAGACGGAAATCACAGTTTATTTTAGAAAAGTAACAACAAAAGAAGTAAACAACTGAGGGAGCCGATATAACGGGAACAGAGAGGGCAGTCTCTGCTGGAGGACACTCGACAGCTTCTAATGAAAAACACAAAACTCCGTTAAGGGAAAGCACACAGGCAAAAGTCCAAAAAATAAACGCTGGAGAAAACTCGACAGCCACCACAAAAAAACAAAAATCTCCACTCGGGGAAAAAACTCACAGGTAGGATGAAACTCAGGTGCTGGAGAGAACTCGACAGTCACTGGTGGGAAACAAAAGCTCCGCTGAGGGAAAAAGCACACAGGCAAACAAAAGAACCAAAAGTGCTGGAGAACCACTCGACAGACACTTAGAACAAAAAACTCTGTAACGGGTTAGCACACAGGCAGGAAAACAAAACTCACAAAATCACAGCGTGCGCGAAGGCAAGACGGCTGGAGAACACAAGGCAGGAACCTGGAGATAAATGCTGAGGCGAGAAACACAAGCATGAGCAAAGTGACCATCTGGCATCAGAGTGTGGGAGAAGCATGCTTAAGAAGGAGAGTCCTGATTAGGGGAGATAGGTGACAGGTGTGTCAGGAGCTGCTCAACCCCTGCAAAGATCAGCCCTGCCCCTGCCTTGTTCCAGCCCTGAAAAAACACACAAAACAGAGTCAGAGCAGATCACCAAACCACGGCCACAACACATTGGGCCTATTTCTAGCAATGTTGCTGTATTCACAGATGTTTGTGGTTACTTTTGGTGAGTACAATGTCACCATACAATCGATGGCTCAAGCTATGAATATGAATTTATGGATATAATGTTAGTATAACTGATAGAAATGATGGCCAAAAGTATGAAAGTAAGAACCAAGTTCCAAAAATAGAATATTCCTGCTTCATCATCTGTCAAACCTTTGAAAAACCCTCCCTCCAAACATGAATCACAGTACATCCTAAATCAGTGGTTTTTCCTCTACTGATTTGTGAAAAGCGCCAGCTGCAAGACACTTAGGGATAACTACTGCCACTGTCTGTGTCACAGTGCCATAGTGATGGAAGAAAACAACTCTTGATACTTGCTCTCACCTTCATGTGGTGCCCCTGGAGAGGGTGATTAAGATAGCCTCCAAACTGGTTGTGTTTTGTACAGATGGAACATCACCCAATAGGCTTGATGAGAGAAGGGGCCAGCAGGTCCATGGCTGTGTGGATATTGTGTCTTCATTATAATCCACACAGGGCTCGGGGGGCAGCATTGTTTAGGGAGGCGGCAAGCGTCTCTTAAGGCTAATCCGGAGAAGCACCAGCAGGAGCCGACTGTCTGGGCAGCACATCCATGCATTCTCCTGTTACACAAGAGCCATCTTCAGTGAGGCGGAGATGGGGAGAGATTGATAATGAAACTAAAAAGAAACCAATATTCACCTCTTGGGATAGCAAATGTTCTTTGAAATATACTGTTAGTGACCTGGAGGATGGAGGTTTGGATACTGTTTAACACACCACAGCACAGCATTTCTGAGCTCTTAGCAAGCCGGTGGCAAATTAAAGTCTTAATATCAGGAGTCACTCATCATCTTAGTGAAAGGTGTATTTTGTTTTATTTGCAAGAGGACACTGTTTGGGAACACAGCCTGTTAAAAAATGTATAAGGATTTAATAGATGCAGTACAGTATGCTGCTATCCTGCCTATGCAATGATGACAGTGCATGCTTCCTCCGAAATAAACTTTCAAAGTAGATTAGTGCATGAAAAGAAGATTTTTCTCTGCAGCAGTATTGCTTTAGAGGAGTCTTGATAAGGCTGAAACAGAGAGCAAAATGCCCCAGGCCAAAGTACGTTTTGAATGATGCAATTAACTGTCTCTTAATTCACATATATCTTCTGACTTGCAAAGCCATTCAGGTCAATTATAGCTACTGGCCAGAACAAACTAGTTTAAGTGAGGTTGTGTGTTTCAGTCCCTTAGTTGATGTGCTGCAGTATAATTACGATAAATCAAATGGAAAACTGAATGATACACAGCTCTGTTTGTCTTTAGCACCTGATGTTTGGAACCACAAAGCCCACTGAAAGAGGAGCTTGGGCGGATGGATGGCTCAACAAAACATCTGACATTCAAAGAGGACACAGCTGTTGGCTTCCCATGTTCTCCAAACAGTCAACATTGGTTTCTTGTAACCGTGACCACAATATTTCCCTTTACCATGTTCTGTTCATGTCTAAAGCTAACCAAACCTCTACCATAGTAGTGACAGATCAGAAAACTTCTATTTTTACTGCAGTGATTTGTACAGTTTGGAGGGCAGTGACAAATGGCATCATGCTGATAAGGACAGATTCTTAAATGTTTATGTTTGTGTTGTTCTGCAGGCCAATTACAAAAACTGCAGTTTAATTTAGAAGTCTTGTTCCAAATTCCCTTCAAGAGTTAAGTCAAGTCAATTTTATTTATATCACAAACCACAATTTTCCCTCAAGCTGCTTTAGATGCCTATGACACCCTCTGCCTTTAGACCCTCTTGGATAAGAAAAAAGCTCCTTCAAAAACCCTTTTAACCAAAGTGTTGTGGCTGTGGTTTTGGTTATTTGCGCTGACTCTGTCTCTGTGTGTTTTCCAGGGCTGGAACGCAGCAGGGGCGGGGCTGATCTTCTCTGGGGTTGAGCAGCTACCTGACACACCTGTCACTAATCTCCTCTCATCAGGACTCTCCTTCTTAAGCATGCTTCTCCCATACTCTGGTGCCAGATGATCCTCTTGCTCATGCTTGTGAATCTCGCCTCAGAGTCGATCTCCTGGTCCCTGCCTCGTGTTCTCCAGCCGCCTTGCCCTCGTGCAGCGCTGTTGTTATTCTGTGAGTTTGCTTTACCTGCCTGTGAGCCTTACCCTTGACGGAGATTTTTGTTGTCTTACCTGTGACTGTCAAGTTCTCTCCAGCACCTGTCTTTGAGTCCAGCCTGTGTTCCCTGAGTGGAGGTTTTGATTTCCTGGTTGGTGTCTGTCGAGTTTCCCTCCAGCACCTGTTTCTCCTGTTTTGCCTGTGCGCTTTCCCTTAACGGAGTTTTGTGTTTTCTTTATTTGAAGCTGTCAAGTGTCCTCCAGCAGAGACTTCGTTCTTCATTCCTGTTTTACTGCCACCTGATTTGATCATTCTTTTCTGTTGCTACTTTTAATAAACTGTGAAATCTGCATCTCTGCATTTGAGTCCTGCTTTATAGCACATGTCACACAAAGCGTGAGAAACAGGGAGGGAGGGATGTCTTTCAGAAGATGGACAGGCGTGCAATAGATAGCGTATGTAGAGAATAGTTCAATACAATACAAGCACAATGTATACAAATTTTGATGACAAAATTGCAGGTATATGTATATTGTAAAACACAAGTTAAGAGTAGGGACCCAGGAGGACAGCAACTTCAGGTGCCACCAGATGGTGTAGGTAGGACCTGAGCCATGTGACCTCCTCTCCACCATGGAGACCTGGAAAGAGAACAGGCCACACAAAAAAAGAAGTGGGAGCTCACACAGCAGTCACTCCGATAAGAGAGCCAAACTAACACATGGAGGGAGACAGAGACATGAGAGCATGACATATGCAAGGCAACTAAAGGTAACTAAGGGTTCTAAGCAAAATCTGACTTATGATCTTGCGATTAGGACACCATACAGATGAAAAGGTGAGATGCAGCACATGGCATTATTTATTACTATGTGTGGTTTACTGTGAATTTGTCACAAATGTTATTTTTAACATGCAGAGGGAAAAGAATGAAAAAAGAATCATTACAGGCAATGACAAATCAAAATAAATAATAAGTCATAGTCAGAGATGCAGTTCAGCAGGTTTCATAATATCAAACAGCTGGGTTAAGGGGGAGTATGATGTGAGAAGTAATATGCAAATCTCTCATTTCTCTCCCTCAGCAATTTACACTGACTGTCCCTCTCAGTCACAGAAAGCAGCGCACCATCTATATAAGCAGTAATAACCTTGAACATATCTTTTCCTTTATTAATACAGCTCAGTCAGGACTAAGCTTATTTGAGGCTGAGCCAGCGACTGATTACCCTGTCAGGGAACCTCGGCTCAGCAGCCGCGGCATGTGGGAACTTTAAAGGCATGCAGTATGTGCGGTCAAACAGAATATGTCTCCTGTATATTTCAAATGTCAAGGAAGTGTCATTTCAGTGTCATTAATGGAGCATGTTTGAGTTTGTTGTTGGTCATGTGTTGAATTGTTGGTTTGTGCAACATTTTGCTCAAAGGAAAGATATCTCTACAGCTACTGGCCAGATAACTGAGAAATTTGGTATGGAGATGCAGGTTTGCCAGAGGATTATTCCTGAGGATTTTAGTGACCACCTGACCTTTCCTTTACTGTCACAATTTCCCCTTGATGAACACTTTAGTCCACAGGTCGATATCACATCAACTACAGGCACAGTTTCAAAGCCTATGCTGTAAATACTGAAGGTTTTTTGTGAACTTCTCACCTTTTTACAAATTTTGTACAAGGGAGATATCAAAATTTAACATGCAGGTTGCCATTAAATTTACTGGACACACTCATTCTCCCTAAAGATGTCTGTGTTCTGAATCATTAATGTCACTGACCAAATCAGTAGCCTTTAGCATTGACATTCACACCTCACTGGTGACAGAAGGTGTCATTGTCAGTTCAGATGTCTATACAGTACTGTATATTACTTCCTATATTACTATTACTATATTACTAACGCAATGAAAGATGCAAAAGCCACATTAACAGTCATGATGTGATAAATTTGTTGCTAACTGTTGGTTGCTGAGCTACTAATCTTAAAGATATTGCTTAGATTTAGATGCTTAGTTTTTAGTACCAGTTCAACTCACTGTATCATTTCCAGTCAGTGGAATTTGTTTCAGTGCAGCATGGAAAATGACACTCAGTGGTGCACAATGTCAGCAGCACAACACACAGTATAGGTAGAAATAACATATTATGCAAGAATCACAATATTTCTAGACAATGAAGAGCTGCATGTATCATAATGCAAGGTGCAGAGTCTGTATTACAGCAGAAGAAAAGGGGTTCTTAAACTGTGTTGTTTTGGTATTTCAATACCTGTAGTGTCTCTCACAGTGCAGAGGCTGAAGCAAATAATAAGCAGGGTGGGATGGGTCAATCGATGGGTGTCTATGATTCTGAAAAACGTGTTAACAGTCTGTTGCAGTTTTAACTTGAGTCTCTGGGTTGCCATACTAAACTGTTAAAGATGAAGTGAAGATACTTTCAGTCATGGCTGAACTTTAAAACTGTGGGAGGATTCTGTGTTTCACTTTGAACTTCACAGGTTGTCTGTCAAGAGAGAACGGCCTCTGCTGGGAATTTTTGCTGATGTTATCTGAGTAAATATTCAATTTGAGAGCATTGCTTATATGTCGGCTAAGAAATCTAGATGAGTCTGTGATGGTTCTGGGTACAGCCAGTGTGCCTTAAATCAATGATTGGTTCCTGTGTTTTAGATGTGACAAGCAGAAGGTTGTCATTGTGGCACCAACAGACTGTTTGGGGTACCTGCTTCCTGTAACTGTTATACTGTTTTTTGCATATGGGGTCTATTATAGTTGTGTCCTCAGTGCATTTAAGGATGGTTACTGAACTGTGCTGGGATATGAAACTGTTGGTGTATAAGGAGAGGAGCCAGGGTGATAAGAGACAGCCCTGAGGGGTACCACTGCTGAGAGTTAAATGGCAAGATGAAAGGTTGCTCACCTTAACCCTCTGGGCTCTATTTTCGACTCCACCGCCGGCGTGGCACAGGCCGCGCCACTGGCGCAGTGGTATTTTCGAGCAGCGCAGGCAGGCGCACGGCGCACTTGGTATTTTGGTAAACCAAGGTGTACAGAGGTGTGCCAGGATGGGCATTGCGGCGCAGTAGGGGGGAGGTGTCGGCATAATGAGCCGGCGCATTGGGATTTTCGACCATTTTGGTCTGCGCCGGTGGCGTGAAAGTGCGCTGAAAGCTCGCCACCCCAGACCTGGTCAACTCTGTGCACCAGCGGCACACCGCTGGGCAAGTGGTCTTTCGTAAACCGGGGGAGTCGTGCGCTCACGTCACCAATACCTCAGGTTTCCACAGTGTCTGGCATTCCACTGCGATCGATAATTAGCAACAGCCACGATTCAATGCAACTATCTGAGTCAGCACATACAGTCAGTGTACAGTTTATATATTTTGATCAGTATCTCATCTGACCATATCGCAAGCGCGTTCGGCCCGCGTAATGGTCACTCAACCTGACCGAATGTACACAGGTGAAACAGGGATGTCTGGTGATCTGTGACTCAAACTGCCTGGTGACAAACGTATAGGAGTCGAAAATAGAGCCCAAGGTGTCAGGGTTTTCCAGGTGTTATCTGCTGAAGAGGATGGTCGACGGCATCCTTAGCAGATCTGTTGAAGCAACAGGCACACTGCTGTGCCCCAATGAGTGGTGATGTAATCACTCACAGTCAGTTACAACAAATGTTTGTACTGTACTGGACCGAACCAAATAATCCAAGGGAACTGTATTTTGTATTGTATTGCAATTTGATGTTACACTACTTCCAGTTTTCAGAGTCATACTTGTTGCAAATGTGGTTAGGAGTTGCTTAATGTTTGTGTGAATTGAAATAATTTTGCAGATTTAAGATTTGTTATATATGTAAATCACCATAAAACTACTGTAACTACTTTAGCTTTGTAAAAGACAGGGCCCCCATTCTCAATCCCACTTACAAAGCTGTGATTGGCAGTTATTTTTGCAACAGGGCAAGCCCTCAGTGGACACAACACTAGATCTATTTAGTCACTGAAAAAATATGAGATGTGAGCAGTGATTCCGAGGTCTGGAACCAAGACCACCATGCAGACAACATAGTGTATAATTTAATATGCAGATTGCTATGGACTGTTCACTAAGCAGCTTCATCCTCCCAGTGAACTAATTTGAATGTAATGACCTAGCACTGCCTTTCCGTCCAGTCTTCCAAGTGAAGCTTTAGATTTTTAAGTGGTCAGTGTGCTCGAAATGAAAGGTCGTCTAGAACCTCCTTGCCCAAGACTTTGTTTAAACTTACCCAAACTGGTAATAAAACAATCACACTGATAGTAGTAGCCAATAGTAGGCAGAATTTTAACTTCTACCTCAAGCTTTCATCCATCGTGTCCTGTCTGTCACTAGGATAGCAGGCTTTTCGTCCCACCTTGAGACTGGCCATTCAGAACAGCTGTAAACACTTTTACCTTTAGACGTGTGGACGACATTTCACGTTACATAGTATGTGTTATATGACATTACATGCCAACCATGCTTTAATGTGGCAAACCGTAATTTCTCACAGTATGCAGCTTAGCCATGCCATCTTTCTAGATATGTTCAATTTTCCTTTCCAGTGGGCCTCTGAAGGGTTGGAAGCTGTAACCTTGTGGCTTGAAAAGCTCCGGGCCTCTGAGGAGCATGGGGACTGATCAGGTGTGTCACTCTGACAGCAGAGTGTGAGTGGCTGCCGCTGCTGCCCTTTATTAGTGATAACTTGAAATAGAGCAGCACTGAAATCATGTCGGTGCTGACCTTCACCTTGACCAGAAATACACACAGATGTTATTAACTCCTTGAGGAAGAGGGATGGTGCTCTGTGGATGTATTGTGGCACAGAGCTCATCACAGCTGAAATATTTCTCTTAGGAAAATTGCCATACTTTACTGAGAATATGAGGATGTTCTGCTTTCAATACTCCTGCCTTTTTGCGATGATGATGGCAATAACAGCGTGGGTGAGGTGAGAGGGGAAGTGAAGCCATGAGCTATACGTAAAGGACATATATGAGACTGCAGAATACAGATGAGATAGTAAACAGTTGTTGTGTCTGCCTGTAATGACAGTTTGTCATCATTTCAATGGGTGCTGCTGAAACCACATGCAGCAAAAGTGACAAATTCTATGAAGCTTTGAGTCTGGAAATTGGTTGACTGAATGGCAGGGAAAGCGGTCGCCGAGGGCTGAGGATGTGGATCTGAAACTGTATCAAAGGGTGGGGGGGCTCCTGGAAAATCTCTTGCAGAGCCAGAGAAAATTAACCTGCGAGAGGCCAGTCCCCATTACTGCATCACTGGCAGAGGGTCACCATCTGGCAGAGATCTATTGCACAATTACCTGAGGCGCTACAGTGACAGTCTGCAAAATAAAGGCCCTCAGGTGGAATCATAGAGCAGCTGAATTCTATAACCAGGAGCCAGTCTGAAAATACAGATATACTCTGGCCTTTTTTGAAAGCACCAATTGTACTGCAAACTTGCAGCATCAAAGCAATTTGTTGCCTTACTGTTGCTTCATTGTTGTTGTTTGAAAGTAAATTATTTGTGATACATTTTCTGTTCACTTCTTGGCAATTTCAGGTCTGGCTGCAACACAGTGTCCATTTTCCAAACTAGAGAAGCATTTCCTGAAGAAAATGCATGTGATGAATGCTGTATGCAGTGATGCTGATTGGCTTGATTTTTATCAACGCAAGAAATCTTACTGACCTTAATGTATTGGCATACTTAGAATATTACTGAGTGGTCCTCCATGAAATGTCACAAATTGTCAACATTATGTGATAAAATAAAACATGACTAAATGGGCCTCAATATGCTGTAATGTGTGACATAATTAATAATTGCTCATAAACCGCACATACCATCTTAATGACAACGTGAAAAAGTTATCAGTGTGCAATATTGAGCATTCAGAAACACCAGTAGAGTTTGTATGTACAATGGATGTCAATGGGATTTGTTTTCCTGAGTCTTAATCTGCTTCTTACTGTTAAGACACAATATTGTGCCCAAGCCGGAACAGTTTAGATTATTGCTCATACGAAATCTGTCTGTGCTGTTTTGTCTGTGCTCTTTATCTCATTAAAATGACACGTTCCAGTTTAAGAGTTATGGACCCTGTTTTAAAGCTCCTCCTCAGTCCCACTACATCTTTGACTCGGCTTGTACAATAAGGTCAATGAGATTTCATATGTCATCCAAAAATCATGCCAGTTAGCAGCAATGCACACAGCAATCACACTGCATTGCATTTTCTGAGGGAAATTACTGTCTAATTAAGTATGCTAGTGTATGGAATTAATTAAAATTAAGCGTACAACTATAGTATATAACTATTTTGGTGTTACACATGAGAAGAAAATGCATGGGAGAAGAATAATTGCTGTAAACAGCAATCATTTTCAGAAAATCTAATTGACTCTGCAGTAGAGTCAAATGGCACATAATAAAAGTTAAAATTGACAACTAAGAATAACTAAGAATGACTAAAAGCCCTCATAAGAAAACACAAGGTTTTAACAGTGGGCTCCCATTCAGGGTCATAAATTATGGGAAAGTGGAGCCTGAGATGCTGTCAAAAGGCCTGAAAGACAAAGTTTTCTCCAAAGCAAACCTCTTTGAGGGAACATGACATTTCTTTATGCCTCACTGGTAAGCCAGATTTGCCAAGTACGTCAGGCTGGAAATTTGTGGTCTGAAACCTTATCCTCTGCAATCTGTGTCAGTCAAATCCATTTGACAAGTGGCATTTGAGACAGAGGGTTTATTTCTTCGTTTTGCACAAAACAGTTTTGTCTGGAAGGAAATGGTTTCTGATGGGCAAGGAAGGAAAACAATATGGCTGTACTGGCAAGTCTTTATCTGGTGTCTGTCAAAATGTTACGTAGCTAAAATACGACCAAATGCAACATGTCATCGAATAATATTCAAGGTGACAAGCTGATAAAGGCTGGGAGAAGGCAGAATTGAATGGATTTGAAGAAACGATCACTTATTTTCCAACTGTTTTGAATCCAAAGATGGAGTTTTAATACATAAAGGAGATTAATATGTAACATACTGTAAATGATAGAAATAGATTAGATTAGATAAGAAAAGACAAGATAAGACCTTACATCACAGCAGCAAAGAGACAGGCTGACAGGTGTGAAAACAGATAAAGAATTATTTGAATCAAATAGATGCAAAATAAACTAAGAGATTAAAGAATAAAATGTTAGCTAAAAGATTAAAGATATATGCATTACTGTTTAACATGTGTTCGACAAATGTTGTTGCCCTTCATGCAGCTTTGCCACCCTCAGGCAAGGCAAGGCTGGCTCACTGCATGGGCAAACTGGGTGAGGGACCAGATCCCCAGGGCTACCAAAATGCCCAAGGTTCACTACATGTCAATTGTAGCAATTTAATCAGTTATAAATTTGTTAAGGAATTCACACCAAGTCCTTGTTTCCCAATCTTTTGGCTCTGTGTTGTAAAGGCTCTTTGTCAAAATCTAGTTTTAAGACCTTTATTTTGTAGCTAATGTTATTCTCACATGGTGCATATTTCTAAATAAAGTTATGTATAATCAAATGAAACAAATTTAAATAATAATAACACTAAGCCCTCCTCTTGACCTGCTTTTCTGGCATCCGTTGTTAGATGCCATAACATTTCTTGCAGCTTAATCAGGATAAAATGGAGGTCAATTTATTTCCTCTCACAGACACTACATTACAGACATTACACCAAGACAAACTTGGAGGCCTGTCCGCTTATCTTAAGCAAGCATCTAAAACTTTGGGTTTGCGCTTTGACTCTGAGCTGGACAAGGGAAAGTGTTCCTTTCACGAGGTGACCTAGCAAAAGTTGTAAATGCTCTACTTTTGTCTCATCTAGATTATTGGAAGGTGTTATGTTTCACTCTCAGCTAAAATAGCATCATAAAATAGCAAATGCAGCTAGAACACTACAAGGGGGCTTAAAGGCTTTTAAATAGATTAAAACATCATATCTGTTTTAGCTGCTTTTCATTGGCTCACTTATTTTTAGAGGCATTTTTAGAATTATGTTAACTTGTAAAGTTCTTCATATGCTCTATGACTGTTCTGTATTAGTGACCTTTTGACCTCATACTGTATGTACCTATGTAACCCATAGGGCTCTATTTTCGACTCCACCGCCAGCACGGGGCAAAGCCAGGTCCGCCGCCACGCCCCATCGGCGCAGACTTTGGTATTTTCACGCACTGCGCCGCCGGCGTATCTCCTCCCTCTTGTCATCTGTGATTGGTGAGATTGGTGCGCCACTGGGTGGAGCGGCGCACCAATCTCCGCTGTAGCTCCTCGCCTCACCTTTAAGAACGCCGCCGGCGAGGCGCATGGCAAGTTTCGAGGATTCAGACCAAAATGGTAGAAAATCCTAATGCGCCGGCTCATTATGCCGACACCTCCCCCCTACTGCGCTGGTGCGCCCATCCTGGCACACCTCTGTACGCCTCAGTTCACCAAAATACCAGGTGCGCCGTGCGCCTGCCTGCGCTGCTCGAAAAACCACTGTCGTAAATAGAGCCCATAGTCTCGACTGCACTGTAGTAGGATTGTTACCATGGATCACTGTGTCTGTGTAGTCAAAGCCTCAAGACTTTGAAATAGCTTACCAGAGGAATTCAGTCAGTTGGTCCACCACTTAGGTCCAGAGTGAAATATGTCAGCGACTATATACTGTATACTATAATTCTATTGATTTTCCACATTCACTGGATTGGATAAAACATTAAAATCCCCCTCAGGATGGATTGCAGTATCTTTTGTGAACCTTTAGCTAACATTAGACATTAGCATTTAGCTCAAAGCATAACTGTGCCCAAGCACATCATAGAGCCAGTGCTGTGGCTGTAGACTCCAGGCTATATTTTCGACTCCGCCGCAGAGTTAAGCATTACAATGATAACATTTGTATTTGGAATGAAATGACGTGGGTAATAGCGGACAACGATCATCACTTACGTTTTTTCCATGTGTCTGTCTCTCTGTCTCTCAAGTGCTCTGAGATAGATGCAGTATATATGCTCTGTAGGATGCCACGGCTGTTTCTGGTTGGCACAGCGACGTTTGCAACAAGTATGACTCTGAAAACTGGAAGTAGTGTAACATCAAATTACAATACAATACAAAATACAATTCCCTTGGATTATTTGGTTCGGTCCAGTACAGTACAAACATTTGTTGTAACTGACTGTGAGTGATTACATCACCACTCATTGGGGCACAGCAGTGTGCCTGTTGCTTCAACAGATCTGCTAAGGATGCCGTCGACCATCCTCTTCAGCAGATAACACCTGGAAAACCCTGACACCTTGGGCTCTATTTTCGACTCCTATACGTTTGTCACCAGGCAGTTTGAGTCACAGATCACCAGACATCCCTGTTTCACCTGTGTGCATTCGGTCAGGTTGAGTGACCATTACGCGTGCCGAACGCGCTTGCGATGTGGTCAGATGAGATACTGATCAAAATATATAAATTTAGGTCTGACTGTATGTGCTGACTCAGATAGTTGCATTGAATCGTGGCTGTTGCTAAGTATTGATCGCAGTGTGCGTTCGATGACTGACCGAGCACTGCTGAAAACACTGCCATTATCACCTAGCAGCCACCCATCCTGAAAGACTGTAGGGATGCTAGAATTTGCCAGGATGAACGAGTCACGAGTCCCGGGGAAATGGCATACGCGTTTATCACCAGGCAATTTGAGTCACAGATCATGAGACATCCTTGTTTCACCTGTGTACATTCGGTCAGGTTGAGTGACCATTACGCGACCATATATATATATATATATATATATATATATATATATATATATATATATATATATATATACACACACACACACACACACACACACACACACATATATTAGTGCTGTCAAATATATTGCGTTATTAACATGTTAACGTAAATTCAATTCAATTTTCGCAAATCAATTTTAACAGCAACACTTTTTTTTATCACTCTTTGTGACCTAGTGAACTTGTAGTTTTTGTTTTTAAGCTGTGGCCAGTGCTAGTAACGTTAGAAAAACTACAGGATCCGATTGTAAACCGGAAATAAAACAATAGGCACGCCCCACTCTTTGGTCTTGTCTGCTCACTAGCTGTAAAAGAGTAGGCTACTGGTTTGTGTGGATGTCAAGCACGAAACGCCGACATGGATGCGAACAAGATTCTGAATGGAAAGTTTAGTTTCAGAAAGTTGCTGGATGGGTCGACTGACAAGACCAAAGTTATCTGTGTGCACTGTTGGTGTGAACTGAGTTATCACCATAGCACATCCATGAAATATAACACTACACATTGTTATTTTCAATAAAAAACATTTGCACAAAGTAAGCCTATTTACGACATTTAGAATACATTAAAATGTGCGATTATATATATGTGTGTGTGTATGTGTGTGTATGTATGTATGTATGTATGTGATGCATTCTCTACTCCCAGTCTCTTGAAATATTGTCAAATACAAACTGCTGTATGTTAGTGTCTGTATATCTGTCCATGACATTCATCTTCTATGTCACTCCTTTTGTTTTTGTCACCATTAAGAAAAAAAAAAGAAAGTAACACATTCCTTCTTTTAGGCTTTAAGCCAAGACTGTGGAACCCCACTGCAGCATATAGAAAATAAACCTCAGCTAAATTAAGCCTGTATTGTCCTCTTCAGCCTCTTCAAAGCTGATTAATGCAAATTGATGGGTTTAATACCATACTTAAGACCACTGCTAAATCTTTATGCATGGCGTTTATGATTCGCAATGTTTATGGTCTCTATATGTCATGCTTTTCAGTACAAACCTGTACATGCATACTGGGTAAAACCAAAGCTGACGTTCCATCTAAAGTGGAACGGCTTTCCACATCATGAGAAGAAGTGATAATATGTGGAGTTTACTGTAAAGTGAATGGCAATCATTTAATCAGAACAGATGACACATTTATAAAACAGTGGATATCTCATTGGGAATTGAAGCTCTTCATTTCATGACTATTCTGCTCTATTTGGTTTTTCTTCCATATAACAGAGTCTAAGCTGCTATGGAGATGTAACTGATTTCTTTGCCTATCCTTTTTTTTTTTTTTTTTTCTCCATCTTGCTTTAGTGATTTTTTTTGAAGCATGGCAAATAAGCTCCTGAAATCATTGTGCTCATTTTGGAGCATAGCTCACTGCTTTGAGGATAATAATAATAATAATAATAATAATAATAATAATAATAATAATAATAATAATAATAATAATAATAATACATTGTTCTCATATAGCGCATTTCAGGGCAAACTTTTAACAAGGATTACACATGGTTATATGACATCATTGGGGAATGGATTTCTGATATGTAACACTGTCTCTCCATATGGGGGCCCTTGGTAGCAGAGAACAGAACATCTGTGTTTCTACATGAATGTAGATTATTGTGAGAAATCAGATTATGCCTAGAATCTGCTAAATCTCTTTATAAAATCTCTATAAATATCACTTTCCATACTGTTAGTCTATGGTTTTCCTGTTATCCCTGACATATTTTTAGTCAGTCCACTGTTCTGGTGCAGACTGAAATACAACTGAAAACAGGGCTGGGTTTTGCCTGCTACATTAGGGTGGGCTGGTGGAAATAATAGGAGGGCAACATGGGTGGCAGGTATCCCAGAGGTTAGAGAAGCAGACGAGTAATCTGAAGATTGCTGGTTTGAATTCTTGGCCAGATGGCACAAAAACCTAGTAAAATGACAGCTGCCAACTGAGATATCAGAGTCACCATCAGTAAGCTCCTGCCATTGTGCCCTCAAAACTCTCCAGCCTCGAGCAGTGCCTGTGTGTATGTGTTTTGGATGGGTTAAATGCAGGAAATTAACTCCCCCATGGGGATTAATTAATTAGTATTCTATTTAATTTATAAAGAACAACTTGAAGCAGTGAAATTGGGAGGTAATTAAAGAACATTTCAAAGTTTGCTGGTACCTATGATCTGAGTCAGTGGAGGGCAGATTTTTTTTTAGAAAAAAAAAAAATCATCCATAATCAACTCCATAACCATTTCTCTCTCTCTCTCTCTCTCTCTCTCTCTCTCTCTCTCTGGATGAGCTTAGTTCTCAGGTCAAATTAAAATCTAATGAAGTCAGACTTCTCAGCATAGCCAGTATTTACAAAACTAGAAGGTAGTCTCATTTAAGCTCAAAGTACAAAGTGATTTCCCCTGCTCCTCACAAATAATTCACTTTATCCTGAAGTTTAAACCAAATCATTACAATCAGTCATTACAAATGATGTGGGAATTGTAATCACTATTTGCACTACAATTGCAAGTCATTATTCAATATACATCCATGTTGTGCAGAATTCTGTTTCACACAATTAGGAACAGGAATTCTTATACTTTTATTTATTGTATACGTTTATCTTGCTTGCTTTCAAGATTTCTAATAAGTCAAGAACAGATTTTGACTTATTAGAAAAAAAATGGTGTCAAATGTTTTTTTCTGAATTTAAATGATCTATAAAAATAAAGTAATAAGTCAGGAAATACAATCACATCTCCATGCTAACTATCTCCATGGGCACTGTTCATCATGTCTATCTCCAAACAGTAAAAGCGAGATTAGAACGCTAACGCTACTTTTGGCATTGAAAGTCGAGTCAGCCAACTCCATGCTGTTCTACTTCAAACATGCATTTTGCAAATCACCTCAAACAAGCTGATTTTGTGCAGCAATGGTGAGTGAGTGATTCATTCTTATGTAAGTAAGGCAAAGTGCACTAGAAGAAATTAGTAGTAACATTTTCTAAACTTAGAAGGAGGCTTCAATATTTGCTTTTGAGAAAAATATTTAACTTATTACACATGCAGTTAAACTCCTGAGTAAAATTATTTAACCAGTATGTCTTGTCTCCAAAACAAATAAAATAACACAACATTGTGAAACTAGTGAATTTTCCTTCCAACATAACTGACCCAGAGCCAGATTGTAATTTGTTCCCCATATGTCCTTTTCTATTCTTGGAGTCAGAAATATTTTCACATGGCCAGTTCTCTAATGGACCAATAGCCCTATGATGGAGTTGGTTGCAGTTGCTAGGGGATTTGAGATGCACCTAAGTAAAAAATCCTCTAAATAAATAAATAAATTATTATTATTATTATTATTATTATTATTATTATTATTATTAGTAGTAGTAGTAGTAGTAGTAGTATTTATAATTTAGAATTTATTTTTATTAAATAAATAATAAAATGCTTAATTTTTTTTATTTATTTTTTTAATCTGGAGTAAAAGGGAAATTGGTTTTGCCAAAGTAATATCCTCCATGAAGAAAAGCTTCTTGAATATAGATCCTGGTTGTTATTTCATATAGGTTAAAGTGGGCTGTATATCTAACTCACAGAATAGTAACACAGAACAGGTCCCAGTTTCCTAGCAGTTGGGAGTTGAAGTGGTGCTGCTTTCTGTGGAAACAGTGGAGCATGAAAAGCTCTCTCCCCAGGCTACAGGCACACAAGAATGTCAAAGAGGACGAGTGTGTTCTGTCTGGCCACATGGTGCCACAGGAGAGGCATCTTCTTTCAGGGAGTTGGGTCAGCATGCAGCACAAACTCAAAGTGCAGAGCTCCTGAGCATTACTGCAACAGGCCAACCACAACAAGTCTGGGTTTGTACACTCACTCGATCAACAGGAGAGTCCTTTCTTGCTAGATTTTTGCTAAAGTCAAGTTTACAATGAAGCGAATGTTTCCAACTAAACATGAGGACAGTGGAAGTTGCACCTGGCATACAAAGACTTCTGATGACGGGTCCAAATTGGACCTGTATAAACCCTGCAGAGCTTACAGCTTGTTTTTTTCAATGTGAGAGTCCACTAGGTATAACAATTCAATCAGAAGAACTGGGTTTAGAATTAAATACAGTAATATATTCAGTGTAGCACAGGTCTACCTGTCATGGAAACTACCACACTGTTCACAACCATGTTATGATCATGTTCCCCAGCGTTTGTACTTAATGGCAGTGATTCTGCTTTTTTCTGAAATGCCCATACTCACTGGGAACCTCAAGAAACCCTTTCCCCTTTGTGCAGTGTTATACCGGTTATACTGCAGTGTTAAATACTGCTGCAGGTGCAACACTCTATTTTAATTCTAAAATATGAAGATTTGTTAAAGTTAGGAAAATATTATTGTCATAGTTTAAAGTATAAAAAGGCAATGCTCAGTTCAAATCTTAAGACTTTCATTAGTCTTTCAAACAATAACAATATGTTTGGTGACAGACCTCTCGTCTCATCACAGTCCAATAATTAATTTTTCCCATCAGACATTGTGGCTTGACAAATACAGATCTAAGTAATAAAATCAAAAGTCAGAATGTCTGCTGGGGAAAAGCCAATGATTCATTTGGAAACAACAAAGGCAAACAACAAACTTCACTGCAGTCTAATAATGTTTTTATTTATTTAAACAAGTAGCAATGGCGTCGGGGAGGGCATGGCCAAAATAACAAACAAAAGGTTTCCATTTTCTTCGTACCTTAATAAAATAAATGACAAAACTCTAATCCTCCCTAACCAAAAAAAAAAACAAAAAAACGGGAGTAAAATCAAGTTAACAATCATCTTTAACATGATGAGGTGGTTGTGTCACCTCTGTGCACATGTGACACAAGCTAACTGCAACAAATAAATGTTTGTAAAAATATGTCGTGTCTATCTCGTGTGCTCTTGTGTATATGCCATTCACATTAACATCTGATGGAGATATAGTAACAACAACTTCGCTGCATGAAATACAAGAAATGAAAATGAAGTGCAAGAAACTGTGAGGAAACAGGGGCATGTCAGAAAAAGTTTGGGACCAGTGCTCTATGGGATGACAGGCTATCTAACCTGTTCCTTATAAACAAGCTTTGAGGGAGTTCATGCAACTTTTGTTTTCCAGTTGTGGTTTGGTTGTAAATAGGCCATGTAAACACAACAAATATAGCACAAGCAGCGACAAAAGTGACAAGAAACACTTAAAAACACACCACATAGACATGCATGGATTGCCACATTGTTGGCTCATATCACTTGGCCACCTGGGCATTCAAACCACGATCTGTGTATGCCCAGAGAGGGTGATTCACTAACTGCACCACTGGGGAGACATGGTTTTCACAAACCTTCTCACATGTTCAGGCAATGACATCACATGTGCAAAACAGGTAATTTTAAAGTTAGCGCAATGTGGATGATATTTGGAAAAAAAAAATCACACGTCATTCAGCAGGTATTGGATATATTGTCAAATATTTATATTTAAAATATATATAGTTTGATCAAATTGTTGAAATAGAAAATGTACATACTGTACAGAACTAATTACAATGAGACACTGAATATTGCTGCAACTAATCTTTGGACATATCTGAACACCACTGGAAATGTCAGTTTATGTGCCTGAGTAGTGGGTGGAATTTACAATCCACCTGCCTATTCTTGTGTTCTTTGAGTTTTTGCTGAACTGAAACTTTTAGCAAAGAAGATGAGAGGAAGAAGAAGAATAGGGTTCCATCAGCTTTGCTGCTTGGATCCCTAAAAATGTACCACAGTAAACTTTTCCATTATGGTTTTGAATGTGTGATCACACCCTGTTGCTAGAGGTCTAAAAGTAGACACAAGGGAGTCAAATGAAGAGAAGTTTTCTCCTGATTGGTAAGATATCATATCAATCATACCCATGATATACTTCAGCTGAATTAGCTCATGGTACATTCACCACTCTTCTTATGAGTGTGCAGTTCTGTGAGGCAGAACTTAATGAGACAAAAGTGTTAATAAGCAGTATATTAGTACAACTTTCACTTGATGTGCAGGATATTATTGCAGCTAAGTATTTGCTGGTGACACGTTATTCCATACATAAATAATGCAACTATCGATGCATTAGAGCCCTGGGGGACCTGGCCCACTCATCCAGGAATGTGGCTCTCCCAGGAGAAATCAGCATTATTATAATTGTTATATATCTATTATTATTGTTATCATATTTGTTGTGCTTTAAAATAATTACCATCCATCCATCCATTTTCTATACTGCCTATTCCTTTCAGGGTTGCGGGGGGGCTGGAGCCTATCCCAGCTTCAACAGGCAAGAGGCGGGGTACCCCCAGAACCAGTCGCCAGCCAATTGCAGGGCAATAATTGCCATCATTGTTGTTATTGGATACACAGTATATCAGCCTATTGGTGTGTTCCATGTGAACTGGGAAGTTGTCATTTCTGAGTGGGAAAGTTCAACCAGAATGGCCCCTGAAGTCAGAAAATCGGAAGGAAGTCATTCACCTCAACCTCAAAATCCAAGATGGCTGTTCCACAAATCAGCTGTTAGCTGTAGTGGTGCACCCCTATAGCTCAGTTGATAGGGTGTGTGCCCCATGTATTGAGGCTGTCAGTCCTCTGCAGTAGCCATCTATCTGTGGAAATGTTGCTTCAGTGATTGTATGAGCAAAATACCATGAAATGCATTAGCATTCATGTTTGCTGAAGGTGTCCATCTTGATTTTCTGACTTAATTCTGACTGGACCATATTTAACGTGGATGTGACGTCATTCCCAACTTACAAGGTAAATGGAATGCAACTTAGGTGCACATGTACTAGTGATCTGTAAAACTGGTTTGGAGTTGTGTGTAAGTGACATCAACCCCTCGAGAGTTTTACACGTTTTTTTTTTGTTTTGTTTTGTTTTTTTTTTAAGTCAGTATGATGCTTCACTTCAGCCAGTATCGGCTAGCTTGGTTTAAGCATGAGCAAACTTTTTCTGAGGAAAGGGATACAAGATATTGGTTTATCAACAAGAAAGACTCACCTAATGAGGATGGTCAGTAGATGCAGCCACACTATAAGAATAAGCTTTGCTAAGTTTTGTAGATTCCAGCACTGAAACAGGAACTAGCATTGACATAGCCACGAAGCTAGCAGGGAGAAATGCAGCCACAACCATGACATCTTTCCAAGGCCTGGGTTGTGTGTTGTCTGTTCAGCAGGCTGAGGTGTAGATGGGAGGCTAGATGACTGGATGCCATCTAGCTGAAAGCAAGTGGACATGAGATTAGCTGACTCAGTTATAGTGACTGGGGCCAGCAGGCTCCATGGTAAGCCTAGGAGCCACCAGAGGAATCCAGAAGGGCCCGTATAATCGTTTTAAGATTATCACTCCCTGATAACAGTTCAGCCACACATGCAGCTTCCAAAAACCAGTGCTTGTAGTTGATTGTTCTTCCAAAAGAAGTAATGGCCCTCAGCTTATCCTTCATGTCAATAGTACTGTTGTACTACAGAATTGGACCCAAGTGGCAGCAGGATGGTTTCAGTGATTTACTGATGTAATGGCTTATTGGCTGGTACAGGTAGGGAGACAAGCAGGTAGACAGGTACAGGTCCAGGTGAACATGAAGAAAACTGATGCTCAAAAACAAAAGCATAAGGCATGCAAGCAACAAAGTGATAAAGATGAACTGACAGAGGAGCAAAGGACCTGGGCTGGTTAAATATCTTCAGGGTTGATAAGGGAGAGTGGAAACAGGTGAGCAGGTGGGCAGAGAAAGTCAGGTGACTGGAACTGCAGGGAAAGTGGTTATTGCAGAGCAGAAGGGAGCTGCTGGGTGTGGGAGTGAGATGACTAGGACAGGAGGAAAAAGTCAGAGGGCATCTACTGGACAGAGCACGAATGGTGATGAATCTGTTTGAACGACTGGGACTGTGGCTGAAGGGAGGGGCAGAGAGGCAGATTTTGACAGATCTAAGGCCACAGAGAGTGCAGAAGTGTTTTTTCAACCATTTGGGATTAAAATGGATTTATCTTCACCATCGCTTCTCGACCTGTTTGTGGCAGTGAGCCGCAAAGGTGCCGACCTCCAGTGTTGGGTGTTTCTTATTAGTCTCTATCCATGTTGACTGCTGACTAGAGGGGACATGTGCGTTACTACATGAACATACAGAGAGGAGAGGGATAAAGAAGAGTGACTATAGGGAAACACAAAGTACCAGAGTTTCTGGTGAGTACTGCATTCAGTCAGAGGTGGAACAGAACATAAACACACTAATGAACAGGTATTGTGGCTGTTTGGAGGCAAATAAACATGCTGGTTGATCATTTGTGTTTATTTGCATTACTCGTGCGAGTCACGAATCACGAATAAAGACAAATGACGCAAGGCGAAAATTTGTCTCATGTTCAGTGTGGACACACCATAACAATTACTGTGTGTATCAAAGCCTGATATATCTTATTCCTCTGTGCCAGAGAACTCAATTGCTGTCCAAAAACTATTAAAAACACATCAGTGAGCCACACTGTTGCACTGGTTGACAGATTCCTTCATTAGCATGAACACATACTGTAGTTTATTTTGACTCAATCCCACAAACACTGTCCTCCTGCCAGAAATATCCTTATTCAACAAACATTGATTAATCCACTGCTCAAAATAACCCAAACCAAATGCACTATTAGAGTGTCCTGTTTGAATAATTACTCCTAAAAACTATAGTGACAAGCTGTTTTAAGAAATCAGCCTGGAAGCAGGGGAAACAGGTACAAAAGCTCTGAAAGTCCAAAGAAACAGCAACAGCTTGCTAATGAACTTAGTTCTTGATGAGGAAACATATTGCCAAAAAAGTTGAATTATTATTGAAACTATGTATATGTCAACTGCTTTTAATGATGTATGTCATCAGGACAAACATATGGCCACAGACAGTCACAGAGAGGTCAGGAAATCATGAAGTAATGCGACACAGATGTTTTTTTTTTTTGTTTTTTTTTCATGTTTTATGTCTTAAATGTTATGTCAAAATCTCACTAAACCTTTGGCCATCCCATCAAAAGTATTTTTTTCTACCCAGTAGATGCCACTACTTGGGGCAGCCTTCCGACCTGGAAGTAACAAATGTGTGGCCTAGTTTTTCCTGAATTTTTGATGATATGCCTGATTTTTGCGATGTGTGTTATTTCTAATGTCATTTGTTTTACATGGGAGTTAAAGGACATATCCTGATCAAAGATAACTCCCAAGTTTCACGCAGTGGTGCTGAAGGGCAAGGATGGATGGCATCCAGCGTAGCAATATCATTAGAGAGTGAGTTTCAAAGGTGGGAATAAAGGAATAATGCCCACAAGATCCACTTGACCCATAATTTAAAATAAATATTTGCTTCAACACAATTTATCATTGTAGCAGAACAGTTGTAGATGTTTTTACATTCCAGTGCCTATTTTGATGTTTGTGTTCTTTCTCCTGGAGACAACCAGATGATCAGACGTGACCTTGAGTGCAGCTACACTGGAGTTTGATACCACTCTTACATCAATAAGGAGTGTCAGCTTTTGGTATTTAACTTTTGATAGTAGACAGATTTCTTCTGTCTCCAGCCTGACTTTTGCTTAGTGAGAAAAACATACTGCACTATTTCTCTCCACCTACACAGATGCAGTGCAGACAAGGCTTTTCTCTGGGGATCGTCAAAAGCCAACCTGGGGAAATGCAGGAAATCACTACTTGAAGAAGTAGATGAGGCAGCTTGAGGGAACGTGGTGCCACCAAAAAAAGTAAATTACAACACTTCATCACTCCTGGGACACATTGAACATCAAAAATTGATGATATCTAACAGTGTTGGAGTATCTGCAGGTGGATTTTCCCTTTCACCTCTGAGTCGTAATGCATGGCATTAACCTGGATCTTACTTTTTTAACAAGTGGGGATAAACCGCAGTCTACCGAGACCACGTTTCATTTTCAAGGGTTGGTATATAATTTCAGCAAGAGCTCCCAGTTATGCCTCACTGCGGCAGTGATGGCTCCATTAATGCCACCAGGCCCATTTAACCTAGTTACCGCTCAAACAGCAAATGAATGTTTCATTTCAGTGTTCATGAGGGCCTCGCGTCACATTTCAGGGTTTGGAGATTAATGACATCAGTCCTAATGTGGAAATATCTACCTCTGTCTCCAAGAGAGCCCAATCTAGAACCCCCCAATATGTGACCAACATTTCATGGTTCTCCAGCTATTTTCTTTCAAGGACATGTTATAGTGGAGTGAAGCACCGCAGCCGCTCTGAGCTAATGGACCTTGAATGTGGAATGTTCCAAAAGAGTGGGCTCCTCACTTCAGAGTGTGGCAGGCCCTCATTACAAAGGTGACAGTCTGGACATCCAGAGGAATTACTGTGATTGTTCTGCTGGAGTCAAAGGAAAGGGGAGGGCCGGCGGGATAAATCACTCTTTATCTAGTCTATCAGATGATTCCATAGTGTGTATAGCAATAATAATTTCTCCTTTAGGACCTTGAGTAGTGAGTGCTGCACTAACACGACTCTGAGTACATCTTTTTAGTATAAGATGCAGTTAAGAGCCCATAAAAGAGAAAAAAATTACTCCACCACCCACACAGGCTTTCTGTTGGATCTACATTAGCCTTGATTCCGTCTATTACTGTGCATAGTTCTCTTGCTTCTCCTGCTACACATTTCTCTAGAAGAGGGTATTTGAATTGTCCACTGATGGAGAAGAAGGTGAATGTTTACAATTACAAAAAAAAGTCATTTTGAATCATTGTGAGCCTTGGCAACATTTCTTCACAGCAGACAGGTTCTTCATTCCATTTTCTGGCTGTTCTGCAGATCAATCACTTTCTTCCATTCCTCTCAGACATTACTGGGACAGCAGACTTAGAATCAATTCAGTATCTGTAAATGTTAGCACAACAATATACACAGCCACTTCTTCAAATATTTATGAGCAGACTTGAAAAGGTTTGGTTACTGAGGTATGTGACAGAAAAATTGAAGGAAGCATTCATTAAAATCATATAGTCGCCAGCTGAATCAATGCCGCAGACATTTGTTTACATTTTTTTGTGGTTCAGGAACTTAAAGGAAAATTCAAGTGTACAAAGATTCTACAAATAGTCTCATTTTTGTACTTTTGACAATCATATCTACAAACATGCACATACTCCACACACTGATAGTCACAAGCAATGCAGAGCTACATGTACATCAATTGATGCATTATGTTTCATTTAATATATAAAAGGAAAGTATAAGGTTTTGATTCAACATGCCAACTTTGGATGCAGAGACAACACAGCCTGAACTGTTGAACATGAAGAAATGAAGTGTTGATGATATTTTTATAAAGCATGAATCACCATTTTGCTGTAGTTGACATAAACCTCTTTTTCTGTGACATTGTTCATTTGGGTAACACAGTTTCATTAATGTAGTTTTTTGTTTCAACCCCAATGACATAAATCAAAGAATATTTTAAATTGATGTCTGTTTTTTCTTAACTTAATAGATTCATTATGTCTTCACTCTAGTTATTGTAGCTTAGATGGTGTGTGTAGACTCCTTGAGTAGTAGATGATGTGACAATTGTTACCATGTATGTTTAACCAGAAAATTGATCACAGCTTGTGATAAAAGAAAAGGTAGGACTGAGCTACCAAGGCCACCCTCAGAGTGCCTGTGCGTGCGTGCGTGCGTGCGTGCGTGCGTGCGTGTGTGTGTGAGACTTGGTATTTATCACGTTGTGGGGACAAAAATCTGTTGACACAGTCACATTGTGGGGACTCACCTGCCTTATGGGGACAAAATGCAGGTCCCCTTAATGTAAATTATTAAATTTTAGGGTGAAGACTGAGGATAGGGTTACAGGTTAGGTAAGGTTAGGTTAGGTATAGAGTTAGGAATAGGAAAATAGTGGTTAGGGTTAGGGTAAGGCCCTAGGAAATGAATGTAAGTCTATGTAATGTCCCCACAAGTGATAAAAAAAACAAAGTGTGTGTGTGTGTGTGTGTGTGTGTGTGTGAGAGAGAGAGAGAGAGAGAGAGAGAGAGAGAGAGTGTTTGTCTCCCTTCTTCTGCATTCCTGAGAGATAGAGAGTAGAAAGTATATATCACTTTGATCTAATACACATGTGTGTGTAACTGCGCACTATATACATTGTCCATATATATAACAGAGGTTGTAACATGATTGCCATTATGACATGTAAACCTCAGTTAGTTCTATCTACTATTATTGAGGATGATCTTTTTTTACTTGTACAAAGGTGTGCTGCAATCCTTCAGCAACTGAAAAGCTTTTAAACACAGAAGCATTAAAATTGTGAAAAACGTTGTTAATTATTTAGAAAGAATTAAATAAAAGAATAAAAAGATTTAGAACAAGATAGATTTAGAGGGAGGAGTGGTGAAGCTTTGTGCTTTTGACAGGGGACCCCTGACATCACTAGAAACCTCTCTGAAGACGACTACAAAGCAAGAAGCCAAAGTTTCTAAGGTTCAGTCTTCTTCTACTCTTCAGTTCAGTCTATTGACTTCAAAGCTCTTCAGCCTCATCCCTGGCGAGGGGATACAGGTCTGACTGTATATGCTGACTCAGATAGTTGCATTGAATTGTGGCTGTTGCTAATTATTGATTGCAGTGAAATGCCAGACACTGTGGAAACCTGTCTGTGAGGTATTGGTGATGTAGTGCACGACTCTGCCGGTTTATGAAAATCCACTTGCCCAACGGTACCTGGCCAGGTCTGGGGTGGCGAGCTTTCAGTGCACACTTATCCCGCCGGCGTGGACCAAAATGCGCTGCACGAAAATACCACCGCGAGGAGCGCACCCTCCGTCGCGCTGGCGGTGGAATCGAAAATAGAGCCCACATTGTTCTTTCAGATGCACATGAGAGTCAGTCTCAATGCCTTCTGTGTAGACAGTTGTCAGAAAATCCGAAAAAAAAAAAAAAAAAATGTGTTCATCTAGCTTCAGTGCACAATTTACTGCTAGTGCCAATATTCGATGCAGGAAGCAGCGTACCCTTTACACTGTATAACGAAGCAAGCTCAGGGTATGAAGCCCAGGGTGCTGGATGGGTGTGTAGCAGTCAACTTTCTTGAGGGAAGGAGAGTTTATGTCCTCTCACAGTCCAACAGCTCAGTCTTGATTTTTTATATATAGCTCACAAAAGCATTACAACTAATAAATAACCGACGAAGTACGCTCTTTACAGTTTCATCTGCCATTAAGTAGAACAACTAGATTTGATGTTCAAGTTTGAACTGGATTGACACAAGGAGGGACGCAAGCAGGTGCAATAGCTCATTTTTCTCATAAGGACCAGAGCTATGTGGATTGGAAACAAGACAGACCAACTGGTTTATGCGCAACTGTCACACAAATAGTGGAACGGACACACTGTTTAGCTGGAACTGATATACTGTTTATTTGCCATAATGATGAAAAAATCTCAGCATTGAGCATTAACACATTGCTATTGACCATAATCCTGGCATTCTTTCTAATGACAAGCTGCTGCATTGTCCATGATGTCAGCTTGTAAAAGTTCTTTGTGATTACTGTTATTACAGTATAGACTGATTGAATAAAATGGTTCTATGAACCAACATTTTCCTTTTAAGTTGGTAGTTGTGTCAATATCAGGGTGCAGGGTTTCCTCTGTGTGTATGTAAGAGAGGCGCTGAAATGAGCTCTTTGCTGTGTTGTGCCTTGAAGTCTTGAAGGACATGCTGTAAGCCCTCTACCTTGTGAGACAGGTCATGCGTGCTCCCTGATATACTTTTTCATCCCGTTGGTGATAGCAGGGATTACAAATGTCGTTTTTGTTTGCGACGAGCAGAATGTCATTCTTTTGTTCCCCTCCCTCAGCCTCAAACACAGCGCGTCCCAGTGACAGCACCTGTCTACCTTATTATTTTACCTGTTGCCTTTCATTTACCTAGCCACTTCAAAAAGCAATGCATAGTCAACTCCCTTGCTGAGATGAGGTCAAACACATACAGAACATTGCCCACTACTCCTTTTATTACCATAAATGTCAGTAGTTCTCTTCATCCTTTGCACGCTTTTATTACACTGGTGGAAATGTCAAATGTATTTGCAACAGTCATAACACCATGATGGCCCTGAGGCTTGGGAAAGTGTTCTTTGTATCACAAAGAATATGACTTTTTTATAAGGACTGCGCTTTCTTGCACTGCAGAAAGCCTAAATCAATATAACTTGAATATTCTTGTAATTTTCCTGAATGAAAACTAAGCACGGAGCTATTACCTCATGTGTATTTCCAATATTTCCCCTCGTGGGCTCCAGATACCATCTCGTTACTTTGATGATCCATTGAACTCCCACTCTGAGTTCATCAAATAAGTATACTTCCCTGACTCTGTCTTCCCAGCACTGCCTGGCAATGGCATGTTAACATATAGGAATATTGTCTAGAGGGATATAGTTGTCATGCAGCAGCTGCACAGGAACTTGCTGCTCTTCTCCCTGCTTGGATTGGTCTCAATGCTGCATAAGCTCTTAGCGAGCCAAGGCGCCATCTCCCTTCATGCATAATGATAACTAGAGAATGCATAAATTGAATTTGTTTCCTGACACTTTTCTGCGGTTTTTCAATGTTGTCAACACAGTGACAGTTGCTCACATCTCTGGCAGGGCTGGCGGAGAGGCTTATTAAGGGTGACATGCTGGTGAAAGAGCACTGCTGACAGGACATTCAGAAGTCACTGGCATTCTTTGTTGCATGGCTCGGTAGTGATGTGGTGTATGATGTCATCATTCAGACAGAGGTCATTTAAACTGTGACACCAAAGCCAGGTGTACAGGCTTAACTTGCCCTGTGCAGTTGTCGAAGTGGGAAACTGACTTATGAAGAGGTAGGATGAATGAGCAGTCAGCTCAACCAAATAATAATGGTGGCACGGTGGACAGTGGTAACACTGTCACCTCATAGCTAGAAGGTCCCGGGTTCGATTCCAATCTAGGGTGCTGTGGGCGTGTCCTCCCCCATGTGCCTGCTGCCCTTTATCTCAAGGAAAGCGGCCTTTCTGTTTCGAGATTACATGCTCTCCCCATGTTCACTTGGGGTATCCTCCATATAATACCCCCACTAAAAACATGCAAGAACATGCAAGATCACCACCTGACCAATGGCGACCAGAAGGAACTGGGTCCCCGGGTGCCGCTGTTGGCTGGCAGCCCACCGCTCGTGGTCTGCCGCGGAGGAAGGACTTCCAGGATGGGTTAAATGCGGAAGAAATAATTTCACCAAAAGCATGGCATATGCATTTAGTGTTGTGTGATTAATAAAGTGAATCTTAATCTTAATTTAAAAAAAAAAAGCATATTCTTGCCTATACCTCTAATATTGAAACTTTATTTGGAATTGTTAATAAATTCCAAAGACAATAACATGTTAGGCTGTCTTTCAGTACTTGCTGACATCCCTGCTCAGTCTGTGGGACTCAGCATCAAGTCCATTGAAGATGTACATCATTAAAAATAGCTCACGTATATATGATTTCATTTTCAAGAAGGATCGGCTATTCCCTGAAACAACTGGTTGCTGTAGTTTTTTGAGAAACTGGAGGAAGTATTGCATTTGTTGGTGACTGTTGGCAGATTAATCCACATTCTGTGCTCTGGTGAGCAGGCAGCAGTACAGTGTATGTGGGATTGAGTCAAAATAAAGTTCAACGCTTGGATACACACAATACTTGTCAGTAGGATACATTCCTTACATTGTATTGAAAATGGGACTGCTAAAAAAAATTAGCACTATGAATAAAATATGGCCAACCTTATCCTTTATTATGTTTGGCTTGATCAATGAGGAAGTAGGTACAGTATTTTTGTAATTTGGGTAAATAGAGCTTTTAAAAGTTATACACCAAGAATCCTCAGACCTGTTGAAAAACTTGCATGTGCTGCATGTAGTGACTGCTGCCCAAATAGGCTGCTCATTATTGAATATATGCTGATCCTTAATTGTTAAATTACTATTATTAGTAGGTAGGTATTAGTAGAACCTGTTCATTTTCAGTTTTGTTATGTAAAAGATGAATTCAAGTTTAGTAGTGCAAATGCCAAAATGTCACTGTTATTTATACCCTACTCTCAGTTTACAGGACCATTCAGCACACATTAATAAAGACAGATATGAAAGTACATGAACAGAAATGTAAAAATGTCAAATTGTGGTTTGGGGCACTTGAAGGTTGGAACTACTTATAACTGTGTGTGTGCCACTGAAAATAGGCCCCAACAAAAATACTGTGTTGTACTGAGTTTGTCTTGAGAGGTTTTTTCAAAGTTTAGGTTCAGAGCTAGGTTAGGCTGGATCTGAATCAATGAGCCATATTTCTTTCACAACTGTACTCATATTAAAACTCATATTTTTATATATTTACATACCTTCCATTTGACATTTTAATTAATCATGGCAGAAAATTAGCATCCATCACAAATGGGAGTCAGAGAAATTTCATTTTTCTACACTTACTTTTGATTAACTGATGTTCACATTTTGCCAAGCTAATGACACTTTTTAAAATGTACTAAAGTGCTACTTTTTGAAATAGACACATTAAGCTTTCAATAGCAAGTGTGTAAAAAGATGTAAACTATCCCTATTTCAAACCCAGAGAAACTTGCACTGAGGGATGGGAGTTTGTCTGGGCGTGATGACTCAGAACAGAGTTGATAAATAATGCCAGCAGCAGTGGGCGAAAAAGCTGCAGCGTGCATGGTCTTATAAATTATACATTAAGAGTCAGGTTCTGCAGTTTCAACTCACTTTGCTCTTGAAAACATAAAGTGATTGACACGCATGCTGGATGTGCACATAGTTACCTGTGCCATAAAAGAAATCATTTCAAACGAACAAATCTTGAAGAGACTTTATTTAAGTATTGTGTTGCCTGTCAGGCAGTCAACAGCAGTTTGAACAAACGTACAGTATCAAGGCATTATTGTGAGGTCAAAACCTCAACATAAAGCACATGCACATTTAATTACTTATTGAAATATATTGCCATTTTTTTCAGGTGAAGAATCCATCTAATCCTAGCATAATCACTAGCAGCAGGCCAAGCTTACTGAGGTAACGCAAAGAACTGCAATGAGTGGCACTTAAGAACTGACAGGAGCAATTTGCTGTTTAAATGACAGACTCACTCATGTTTTAATCATCATAAAATGTTTATTGGTTGAATGAATACTTGGAGCTGATATCCTTTCCCTAGGAATCACTTTGCATGCTCTTCCACAGTAAACACAATTAAGACTTGAAGCCTTGAATGGTCTTCATGACATATTTACTGCACTTTTCTCAACATCACAAAAAGAAAAGAAATCTGAGTGGGAAAGCTATTTTCTGCCAAAGGCTCAATGTTGTCATGTAATGCTGACATGATAGTTATGGCATAGTAATTGATATACTATAGTTAATTGCTTTATTTCAATAAATGTGGTTAGATTAAACAAAATAACACAAGCAAAGACCCTTTTTGTCTAATTGAATTTCCATAATAATTTTGATTTAATTTGTTTGCACATACACAAAAACACAGCAATCTAAAATACATAGCATATAAACAGATATATCTGCATATTCATATACAAATACACTTGCATCACACATTTACATGTCCTGCATGAATTGTTACCTTTTCTAAAACTAAGATTAATCTCCTAAGATTAACAACAAGATTTTGAGTCCACATCCATGCCTATTTCAGAACAATGGTGCTTTGAGAGAAACACTAATATCCGCATGGTGACATGTTCATACTGACAATGCTACAATGCTGATATTTAGCTGGCATATTCTTTGTCATTTTTACTATTAAAAAACACAGAACTATTGTTTAGTGTTATGACATTAACTCTAACCCTTGCTAATCAGAATCAGAGACTGATGGAGATGTCATTAGTTTTGCACATATTTGTTCATAAACCAAAGTTTTGGACAAAATGAAACACTTTGACCTGACTGCGCTTTTTACAATTCATCATCTGGAGACCATGGATGTGCATTTCAAAGAAAAAAACAGACATCAACCAGAAATCCACCAAACCTATAAAAATACATTGAATTGGTTCCATGAATGTCTGTATTAAATTTGCTGCCAATCAATCAAGTAGATGTTGCGATATTATATAAAAAGGGACATTAATTTGTCATTCGACAAATCTTAATATCTGAACAACTAAATAAATTTGTATTTGTCTTCCAGAATGATCCATATGACCATTACAAAAATGACACCTATGACTGTATTCTGCTCTGCCAACTCCATGACTCCAGGTTTGGTTTAGAGAACTGAAATACATTGGTTGGGGATTTTCCAGGTTATGGCAAGATGCACTGTCAAAGGCTTTCACACTCAACCTGTTTCTTACAGTTCAGATGAACTCTGGGGTGCTTGCAAGTTTGCTTCAGTCTATTTAGGCTTATGTAAAAGCTGTCAATCAAACCTTCCTAAACAACTGGGCTGTGACACCTTGAAAAATAGGCTCTCATACTGCTTCCAACTTAACATTGTGGTGTGAAAGGAAAACAAACCAACCTTGCATGTTTTATGGATTTATTATGGAAACAGCACGTAGAGCATTTATAAAAACGCAACATTAATTGCACATTAAAAACACTTCTGAAAAGGTCAGGTTTGGCTAGTGTTTTGAACATGGACTCACTGGTACAGTCTCAAATGTGGGGAGGACAGCTATAGAGAAAGTTCTGTCACCTCATGTCTGATGCTTGGCCCTGAGTGATGGAGACAGGTGGCTGGTATCAGATAATGCAGGAGGGAGGGTGGTGGTGGTTCAGTGAGGCAGCAAGGGTCCTGGTTATGAAGGCCTTTGTGAGTGAGGAGAGGGACTTTGAATTGGATCCATTGTGGGACAGGGAGCCAGTCGAAGCCTTGGAGGACAAGGTTGATATGGTCATGGCAGTAGGTAACAAACAAGGTTCTGCTAGAACTTAATTTAGGACTAGAGTTAATTTAGGACTTTGGATGATGTGCCACAAAATGCTGTTGCAGTAATCAATTCTGGATGTGAAGGCATTGATCAAAGATTTGACAGCAGAGAAGATGTTAAAGTGGGGATTTGACTGATGTGCCGTTCGAAGGAGAGGTTGCTGTCAAAAATAACTCCAAAGTTCTGAATGTGTGGGGAGAGAGACAGAGTGGTTTTTGTGAAGGATTTGGGACTGATGATGATCATGTCTGAGTTATCACAGTTTAGTTTTGTTGAGGTTAGCTTACATCCATGATTTAATTTTAATGAGGCAGCTGGTCAGAGTGGAGTTAGTTAAAGTGATGGATTTAGTGGAAATGTACAGCTGGACAACATCGGCATAGCAGTAGAAGTGGAGATCATGATGGTGTATGATGTTATCAAAGGGGAGCATTTAGAAAATGAACAGGAGTGTTATGATCCTGCCTTCCTGTCTCTCCCAGTGTGTCTCCTCTCCCTTTTTCCCTGTGTGTGTGTCTGTCTGTCTACCCCTGGAGTCGTGGCCGGGCAGCCCCTCACCTGCTGCCAGCTCCTCCCACAGCGACTCACCTTCATCAGGGAGAGTATAAAAGACATGGACCTGCTTCTCCTCGTTGCCGGATTATTCCTTGTTCCATGGTCGATGTCTGGTTGTTTGGTCTGTAAGTACGAGTCTCTTTGTCTACCTCTCCTAGTTAAGAAAAGTCTTTGTTTTGGTCCATCGTTTTTTTCCAGCCATTTATTGTGCTGTGTTTTTCTTTTGTTTCAGTGTCTGTCTGCCGCTTCCACGCGTGCCTCGTGTCAAACCCGCTCCGTCGGTGCTCCTTCTGTTTTTCCACTCCGTTTGAGTGCGCCTTTTGTTTCTTCGTCTCCCACTCCTTTTGAGTGCACTTTTTGTTTGTTAGTTATCCGCTCGTTGAGCGCGTTTTCTGTTATTTTGCATGTTAATAAATCGTTCTTGTTTTTACACAATTCCTGCCTCTGGTTCCTGCATCTCTGGGTCCTATTACTTGGCAGCTGCAAGCCTAACAAGGAGAAGGTCAAGCACAAAACCCTGGGGGACACCTTGGGGCAGAGGAGCAGTGGAAGAAGTGCAGTTATCGATGTCTATAAAGGGGAAGAGAGGGCAAAAGTGGTGATGCTGAAGCCGGATTCAAGGAGGAAGAGAAGAATGGCATGGTTGATTGTTTCAAAAGCTGCAGTGAAGTTGAAAAGAATGAGAATACTCAGGTGGCTAGAGTCTAGGGGAGAGAAGGAGGTCATTGGTAACTTAGCCAAAACTGGATTGAAATGGTTCAGACAAGTTATTGAAGGTGAGCTCTTTGAATTGGGAAGAACACATTTCAGCATTTTTGACAGAGGGGGGAGAATAACTCATGATATCAGGGCTGAGTCCAGGTTTTTTGAGGATGGGAGTGACAGCAGCCAGTTTGAGTGTTTGTGACTGAACCACAGATGGAGGAGGAGTTAATGATTTATGCAATGAGTGACAAGATAGCTGGGAGAGGAGTCCTTAATCCTTAATAGGTTTGGATGGGATAGGATCCCAGAAAACAAACAGAGTTTCTCATTCCTGGTTTTGAAAAATGAAGGGAAAGAGTTACACTGGATTTGAGAAGTTTGCTGTAGAAAAGAGACCATCAGGGTTGTTGGAGCCAGAGTGTATGAGGTATGAGTAGTAAGTGGATCAGGTTGTGATGAAGGTAGTCTGTGTTGGCTTGTATATACACTGTTAAACCAGTTTTCTTGCAGAGTATTTCAAGGTGACGCTGACAAGATTTCATTTGGTGGAGTCCAGGAGTATACCAGGGAGCTGAGTGTGTGAATGAGTCTCTTTCAGTCTTTATGGGAGCCTTCTGAATAAGGTTGGAGGAGAGTATGTCATTTTAATAACTGACAAGATTGGAGGGATTTTCAGACAGTGGGGGAGGGAAAGCAGACATTTTATTGGCATGTAAGGCTGAGAGAGCTTGGGTCTGTAACTTTTGGGATGTGGATAGACATAGTGACTGCCAGGAGGTCAGAGATATTGAGGTTGAGGCTGGAAAGTTGATGTATTGAAAAAACAGTGGAGCAGCACCTAATCCAGGATGTGACCACAGCTCTGAGTTGGGAAGCTGATATCTTGTGTGTATGGAGGCAATGTAGCAGTTCTATGAATTCTATGGTAGATTTACAGTCAGTGTCATCAATGTGGGTATTAAAATCACCCAGGAGGAGGACAGAAGGTGAGATGGCACAGAGCTTGACCAGAAAATCAGAGAAATTAGAAAGGAGAGGTTTAGTTAAGGAGTGCGGTAGATTATAGCAGTGGTAAAAGGAGTGTGACCACTGAGTTAGACAGCAAGGTGTTCAAAAGAATGAGCGTCAGGAACCGAAATGGTGGTTATTCTCATGTCCTTCCTGTAAACAGCACTGACACCATCTTTCCACCCACCCCTCAAGATGCGGTTTATCAATTTAAGTGAAGCCTGTTCTTGAGGTCTGGTTCGATGAGAAACAGTCCAGGGTTAGGGTGAGGGTTAAAAATTCAGTCAGAATGAGATTTTTATTGTTTGCACAGATTCATATGGTGTTTCTTCAGGTGACTTAATGAGGATCGGGTGTGACAGGACCACAGGAATGGGATGGAGTCTGGAGTCATGAAGTTGTCGGTAAACATTTAGCCAGAGCTTCTGTGTAGTGGATGGCCTTGATTCCCCCCACTTCAGAAACTGAACTGAACAAAAGGTGTCTTTTTCACAGTAGATGGAAGAAATCGAAAGACTTAATATATATTAAAGATTTAATACATGATGAGCATGATGAGTATTAAAAATCATTTTTATTTGATATAGAAAATTAGAGAAAAGCTACTCCCAGCATTGGTACTGTAACAGTACTGGCTTGACTGAGTTTTCACAAAAGACAGTTCACTTGACCATTGAACTAAACATGCCACAGCCTTGCTGAGGGTGAGTTTCGGCTTTCATTGAATTGCAAAACTGCACCGCTGTAAAGGACAGTGGTGTGCTGGATTTATAACCCAAGACAAAATGCAGAGCATCAATGCAATGCAGGGCAATAACCATTATCTTGTTTTCCTAGTTGTTGGAAGCCAAAATCATGATTGAAAATTAAATTAATCGGCAAACCTTAAAATGAAGCCCTTTGTATAAAAAAAATCTATATAATTATGCATTTGGTAACCATGGTTGCTCCATAATGTGCAGCATGAGGTGCTGTCAGTCACCAGTTTGACAGGATGATATCAGCAAAACTGTCGAATTAAAGTTACATCTTGGGTCATTTGTAAGAAGCCAGGGTGAACACCCGACAAACTACAACTTATGATCATTTTCTTCCTTGGTGCAGACCAACTGAACCAAACTACAGATGTGAAACCAACCAAGTCACACTTTGACCTCAACCCGCAAGTATTTCTGCACCAATATAAAAATGTCACACTACTTCTGCCTTTGCTTCTGAGAGTCATTATTCACAGTGATGTGTGCATGATTATTGAGACTCATCCTTGATAGTATCTGATGGCTTGCTGCAACATTGAGAGAGAATTTAGTTCCAACAATGAGTCACATTACTCCCCTTTTTCCTATCTGAAAATTTTTTTCAACAGTTTATTTGCACTTCCACCATTAATCTATGTTTTCTATACTGTTTGACACTGGATGATAATGTTGCCTTCTAAAGAACACATCCAATAAATGATTTGAAATTTCCAAGTATAGAAAAAAGCATGTATTCAATTAATAATTTTGAAAGGGACATACTCTACATAAAAAGGTGCAATAATCTACTTTCATATGAAATAACCCTGCAACCAGCTCTAATACAGTTGTCAGTGAAATAAAGAATCACCAAGGCTGATAACACAGAAATGTATGGACAATACAAGCTCCATATGGCTGCAGTACAAATACACACTTAATAAAGCAAAGAGACACACACATGCACACACACACAAAAACAAAATAAAACAAAACAGTACGTTGCTAGGCAATGCAGTACTTGTCGACGATCTCTAGAGAGCACATCCATCAGTGAGTTTGTTGTTGTTATCACCTGTCTGAACCCACATTCTGGGCCTTGTGCACCGTAGTCCTCAACAATCTGTCCTTATGTTCAAATTCTTATTCATTCTCTACAGATGGCATAGCCAGTCCAAGCAATTTGTCCCATTGCACAAGGCTATGCAGTCACATCAGGAATTACAGATGGATTATAAACAGCAGAAAGGTTGTGCACACCTCATTGAAGGTAAAAGTTCCTATGTGAACACAATCACCACTGGAAAATTTGGGTCACTTAATGTGATCATCAGGTGATGCATTAAATCAGCCATTGATTTAAGTACATATAACCTTTTTAATTAATTTTAGTGCAATTTTTATTTTATTGTTTTAATTTTAACCATAACCATAACCGATAATGACATCATTCTTTAATTTTGCCATTTTGTATTATTGTGCATTTTTTGTACCATCCACGAACTGCTAAGCCCAGCCTGGGTGCAAATGCATCTCCTGTATTTTTGTCGACTGCAGATAATACTGTCAGGACAATCTTACTATAGAGTTTTCATATTAGCTCATCCTCACGCGTAAATAATGTCAGTTAGGCTGGGATGCTCTCTGGCTCATTGGAAAGTCACAGTGGATGTTTCCATCTGAGCTGTCAGTTGATGCATCCCTCCCCTCCCTCCCTGTCCCCCTCACCCCCTGAGTAGCCCGTCCTCCTGCCAGGTCTCTGTCAGTCCCCCAGATATTGCAAGTGTTTCATCAGAGTGGTCAGCTCAGGATCTCTAATCCCCACAGAGAGTGGGAGAAGCTAACAGAGCTAACTCTGTGATCCAGGATTACTGTAGGCTATAGGCATTGCAGCCTCCCTCTAAGCCCTGATCTCCTCCTCTCCTCAGCACAGAGCCTGGTCCCGTCACTCTTAGGCTGCTGCTGGTCAGCCTGCACAGGTAATCACCCGTGGACAGCAAAGTGATGCTGCTAAGCTCTCTGATCGTGCAACCAGGTGAAAATACAGCGAGGCTTCATATTACAGCTGCACTGACATCTATCTTTACTATATTTATTAGACAGATATGATTTTAAATGGAAATCACCTGGCGTCATCAAACAGATTTCATAACCACTTCCTAGTAGGGATGTAACGTCACAACTTCTTCTTAGAGTCATAATTCAGTCAAATCAAACATGAAGACCACAATCAGCCCCCAAGTATAAATGTCCATAAATCCACTTGCTATCATATACAGTAAGATAAAGAAAAGCAGCACTTGACACGGGAACCAGCAAATTTAAAATGCAATATGTATGTATGTATGCAAATTTTAATGCAGTATATATGCTAAATGACTGAATAGGTCAACTGCCAGCGACTCCCAAAATGACTTACTGACCTTACTGTTGGAGAGCAACAGGCTCCTCATACCTGGCTTTCATCATATGGGTAACATGAAACAGCTGTTTGCTAAAGTTTAGGTCATGGCAGACCTTCGTCACACAAGATATTCATTCTCACATATCTAATGTTGTGAAACAGTCGCAGCTTCCTTGGGTTTAGGCAGTAAAACAAATTGGTTACATTTAGGCTAAACTACTACTTGGTTTAAAACTCATTGGTTATGTTTGGGAAAAAAGTATGGTTTGGGTGGGGTCTTTCAGAATGCTCTCAAGATGTATACTGTAGGCTATGCAGTCTCTAAGTTATCGCTCTTTTTTTAGATATTGTATAACTGTTCATAGTTCTGTGATTTCCCTGATGTTCATGAACATGACAAACACTTAGGGGCTGAGAAGCCTGTCAGTCATTGTCGTTCCCCTGACAATGGGTTGTTTGGAGGTGGGCGGGAACTGGGGATGTTCTGAGTGTGTAAGCCAGCAAGTGAAAGAGCCAAACTAAAAGTTGGTCAGCTGAGTTTGCTTGTTTTGGTGTTGGCTACGGCCCACAGAAGCCTGGTTGTTCACGAATAAAGCATCGAGAAACCAGCTGATGGTAGTGGTTTATGTACCGAGGGACGCTACAACATATTTAAATATACTAACAATTCCCTGCTATGCTAATTTCACTTAGCGGTTGGCGTTGTGTTACGGTCAGGCTCCTTCTCTGGGGTATCTAGAGAAGCTTCAGCTTCATCCTCATCTGGCTGTTTTGTTTTTTTCTCCAACCTCTTCTGCTGAAGCTGCACCCAAAGTGGCCGTGGGTTCAGTGGCACGCTTCAGAAAACACTGGAAAAGTGTTGTCTGGCATTTTTGTTTCATCTCTTTGTAATTCACTTGTTGATTTTCTCCTTTATGCAATACTGCGGAGAATGCCTGCTAAGGAATTATGTTGCTGTTGCCTTCACAGGAAACGGAAGTCTTAGAGGTCCAAAAGCCATGTGAACACAGACTGGGTTGATATAATAAATTAATCAGCGTGTGAAAGTTTTTACAAAATGATGTTGTTAGGTATGCTTGCGCATCAAGTGGATATATGGGGACAAAAAAAAATTCTAGCGAGTACAGGGATGTCACAGCTAAACAGTAGGCTGCAAGCTCTAGTGCGGCTGATTGACAAATTGTTTCAAGTTATCAAGACAACAAGTTTGAAAATGGACTTAGAAAGTAGTGTAGTGAACTGAGGTTGTGGTTGCCTGGGGAGGCGGGGACCACAATTAGAGACTGATGAATCTTACCTCCTCCAAAACTGTGGCAGCCATCAGTGACTGTGAACTGATGACTCTGCGGAATCTCCCTGTATTTAGCACCGGTGATACAGATTTGGGCAGGACCCATCTGACCTTACATCAAGTTGATACAGATGAGGCTAAAAAAAATTCTAAATTATTAAATTACCCCCCCTCCGTGTCCCCCTACATTTGCAAGAAGAGGTAGCAGATCACATTAAGCAAATGCAAGAAAATGATATTATCCGGCCCTCTTGCAGTCTGTGGGCAGCCCCTGTGGTTCTCCTTAGAAAGCGAGATGGTAGCCTGAGGTTTTGTGTGGATTACTGTAAACTCAATGATTTGACCTGGAAAGATGCATTTCCCCTACCATGCATTGATGATGCCCTTGACAGCTTGAACAATGCTTGCTGGTTCTCCAAGCTCGATCTAGCCAGTGGATATTGGCAGGTTGAAGTCGATCCAAAAGACAGGCATAAAACTGTCTTTATCACTTGTCAAGGTCTGTTCGAATTTAATATTCCCAGCTTTGGTTTGTGTAATTCCCCCAGCACATTCCAACAATTGATGGATCTTGTTTTGGCAGACTTGCAGTGGACCACATGCCTTGTTTATCTAGATGACATTATCGTGTTGGGGCGTACTTTTAAGGAGCATTTGCTTCAGTTGGATGAGGTTTTGTCTAAGTTGCGTCATGCAAATCTTATGGTCAAGCCCTCTAAGTGTAACCTGTTCGTGACCCAAGTTCAGTATCTAGGCCATGTAATCTCAGCAGAGGGGGTTTGAGTGGACCCTGCTAAAATACAGTGTATTTGTGAGTGGCCAGTTCGTAAGAACCAGACAGACGTAAAAAGCTTTGTGGGATTGGCATCTTACTATAGGCGTTTTGTTGGAGGGTTTGCGGAAATCGCACGGCCTTTACACCAGCTGACAGAGAATGGGAGACATTTTAAATGGACCGATTTTTGTCAGCGGGCCTTTGAACAGCTTAAAACTAGGTTAATGACAGCTCCAGATTTAGCCTATCCCGACCCCCACAAGCCCTTCATCCTGGACACTGATGTTAGTGACATAGGGATTGGGGCGGTGTTGTCACGGGAAGAAGATGGGTTTGAGCATGTTATAGCATATGCCAGCCGGGCTTTGATCAAACAGGAGAGGAAGTATGCCACTACTAAAAAGGAGCTGTTGAGCATGGTTACCTTTACAAAGTATTTAAGCATTATCTGTGGGGGAGGGAGTTTGTGTTGCGCACAGACCCTGATTTCTTACGTTGGCTCCCAAACCCATGTCTGATCCAGAAGATATAGTTGATGAGTTGACCCAAGCCCAACGGGATGACGAGGAAATAGGGCAGCTTATTCAGCTTAAAGGATTGGGAGGACAGGTAGAACTCCTGAGGGATCTGGCACTGCAAAAATATACTGCTGTTTGGACCCAACTTCAGTTGCAGGGCGGTAGGCTGGTACGGGTTCCAGCAGCCAACTCAGATGCTGCATCCCAGGGGCAAGTAGTACTACCAAGGGTCTTGGTTTCCACGGTCTTGGTGCAGACCAAACCTGTTCAGAGAGATGTGTTAGTTGTTGAACATCAATAAAACGCGAACCTCCCCATATAACCCACAATCTGATGGGCTCATTAAGAGGTTCAATCGTACTTTGCTCTCTACGTTAACTCTGTTTGTGAAAGATAACCAGACAAACTGGGATGTCCTTTTGCCATACGTTATGCTAGCCTACCGTAGCAGCGTGCAGGCCACAACAGGATTCAGTCCTTGCAAAGTGCTGTTTGGTCAGGAAGTGGTCTTACCTATTGACATCATGCTCAATCTAGAGGGTGAGGAGAGGTTTTCCTCAGCCAGTGAGTATGTGACAAGGTTGGCAGAGACGCTGTCAACAGTAATCGAGGCAGTGAAAAGGCATCAAGTAAATGCATCAAGGCAGCAGAAGAGGGCTTTTGATTTTCGTGCCAATTTCCAGTATTACTCGGAGGGAGAGTTGGTGTCGATGCGTAATAAAGCCAGGGAAACGTGGAGTGTGTCCGAGGTTACAGAGGAGGTTTAGAGGCCCTTACAAGATTTTAGAAAGGATGACGGAAGTGTTATATCGAGTTGTGCTGGTTGAAGGAGGGCCAGAACTAGTAGTGCATTTCAACAGACTCAAACCATATCTTTGTTCTTTGCCAGAAGCACCAGCAGCCCGGGGGGGAGATGGCGCACCCCAAAAAGGTCCACCCCGCTCCCAAGGTCCATCTGAGGTCTCCTTTGGCTTAACCTGGGTTCATCATTGGCGTGCACAGCCAGCCCCGATGGGTGGGGAGAGAGGAGGAGCGGAACCCCCAGCCCCTGGGCCATCGGAAGGGCGGTGCCACTCTGCAGTTGCACTTACGTATCAGACTGTGGAGGCGACTGGAGGTGTTCCATCGGGAGGTTGCATACAGCCTCAGTACCTGCTAGCCCCAGGCTCGGGGAATGCTCCAGTTCTTCCTCAGAGCCAAGGGGACTTGTCAAAAAGTCCCACACAGGAAGGGGCAATCGGAGGATCAGCGCCACAGATCAGGCCACCTGTGTGGTCTCGGGACTATGAGATGGGCTCAAGGCGACTCGAGGGCAAGTCCTCTCCATTAAGGTGTGTGTGTGTGTGTGTAGTGAACTGAGGTTGTGGTTGCCTGGGGAAACAGGGACCACAATTAGAGACTGATGAGTCCCACCTGCTCCAAAACTGTGGTGGCCTCCAGTGACTGTGAACTGATGACTCTCTGCTGCAGGTGATGAGGTGGAGGTGAACTGGTAAGAGGGAGCGGAGAAAGTGGGAGTGTGTGTCTGGGGGGTGGAGCTTGAAGACGTCGGGGCAGCTTTCCTGACCGAGCAGTTGTTGCACTCGTGGGAGGAGGGTGGGGGCCATTCGTAGCTGCATAGGGCTGCCGGCGGTGAAGACAGACAGAGTAGGCAATAGAAGTTCCTGTGACAGGGCCATTGATAGTTAGGGTATGGGGAATTAGGAGTGCCTTACCGCTGCCCAGCCTCAAGTGAGAGCGTCTGCCATGCCATCAGCTGCTCCATTGTTTCAGCGCTGGACCAGCGACTCCGCCACAGGCTCTTGCTACATGAGCTGGGTCGGACCAGCACCACAAGCCTAGACCCCGGGGGAGTGGGCGTTATATTTTAAAGTGTAAAATTTGGTGTTATGTAATTTCAATATTCAATTCAATTCAATATTCCTTCAATATTCCTTTATTCGTCCCTCGAGGGGAAATTCGAAAAATTTTGTCCTGTGTGTTATTGTCTGCGTCTAGTTTTTCGTTGATTGAAGATAACTTTTAAACATTTTAATAGAACCACCACAGCAGCGTATTTGTGAGGGAGAGAGGAGGAGCTGAGAGGAAGTTAGCCCATAGGCAGGTGGTGATACAGGTCCTGCCCCATTAATCACTGGCCCCTTATTGGGTGAAATTAAGTGTGCGGTAATCTAGAGTGAAATTGGTTGGTGAGCCTTGTTTTACTCAGAGTGTACTTACCTCCTTTCGTGTGATGTTACCTGTGTGCTTGCACGTCATAGTGTGCTTACCTGTATCTGGTGATCGGGCGTGCTGTGGTACTCAGGGCAGGTGGTTGGCTGGTGGTGGGGACTTGCGGAGGGGGAGGTGTAAAGGTTTGGCCAGTTCTCTGCTTTTCACACAAAGAAACTGTGTGGCTTATGAACTATTTGTTAAATAAAGGTTTTATTGTTCATACGTTGTGGACTTGGGAGTGTGTTTGTTCTCAGGCCTCTGACACCGGACCCAACCCGGTCAAAGGTGGTGGCAGTCTAACTGTCAGCCTGCTCAGTTGATTCTATATTAACTAAAAAAAAAAAGGGCAACGCTTATTACAGTAGCAAGCTTACAAGACTCTGGTGTCTCCTCATCTTTGCTTTAGGCTGGTTAGATTATCCGCTACTGGTATCCATCCATCCATTTTCTATACTGCGTATCCCTTTCGGGGTTGCGGGGGGTGCTGGAGCCTATCCCAGCCGTCAACAGGCGAGAGGCGGGGTACACCCTGGACCAGTCGCCAGTCGATCGCAGGGCACAAACAAACAACCATTCACACACACTCACACCTAGGGACAATTTTACAGTCACCAATTAACCTACTGTAATGAGCATGTTTTTGGTCTGTGGGAGGAAGCCGGAGTGCCTGGAGAACCCACGGACGCATGGGAAGAACATGCAAACTTCACACATCCAAATCTCCAACTGATTTGTTGGCAGTTGAGCTGCATAGTGGGTTATGTCAGTGCCAGGTTTAGTCAAGGAAGAAGCATGTGTGGAATAAAAAAGTTGACCGATGTTAGTATTATATTTTAAACTGTGCTTTGTGAGTCTGATAAAGAAGTGAACTGGTTAATCAGTCCAGAACTCTTTCAAGTAAAGGATCTGGATACTTTCTCCACCACTTTCCTGAGATGTGGATGCTGACCATCAGCGCCCCAAACTGAAGTAAAAAATAACCTGCACCTGCAACAACTGTCTCATCCCAAGACAGTTGTTGCAGTTGCAGGTTATGTCATGTGGGACCTTCTTGCAACCTTGAAGCTCAGATCAAACAGAGCTTGTGGCAGAGCAAGTGGTCAGACTTTGGTCACTGTCACCTCTATCTTTTCTTCTGCCTTTTGATTTGCTACTCTGGCTGTCTATCATGGTGTCAAAACTGCTAAGTCTTCTTGGAAGTAGATAATGTCCCCCTACACAACACTTTGATTTGGATTTGTCACTCTCTTTTATTGTGGAAAACATCAAGATGGTTTTCACACACCCTATAATGATTAATGGAAAGAATAAGGCAGATACAATGAACGTTAAAGGCTGCATAAATGTAGATGCAATGTCAAGGATTTTTTTTTTTTTTTGAATATGAGCTGTGCAAACTATGCAGTGCATATATCTTTGCTACAGTCAGTTGCAGCCCAGTAATGTGATTATTCAGGATTGTGACTAAGCGTTACTTGTCTAATACAATTTGATTAGATGTACAGAAAAAGAAAAATTTATTCTGACACCAAACAAGTCATTGAATTAATACCCTTATCAGAATTTGCATTCATAACAAAACTAAAAAAAAAAAAAACTAAAAAAAAAAAGAAATACTGCAATGTGAAATAATAGCAGTCAACATACTCTTTACTGAACACTCAGTCTGGACACTGAGCTCACATCATAAAACACATTCCAAATTACAGATGATTTTTTTTTTTTATTGAAGACTTTTTTCATTATCATTGGTACCACAATTCCATAGACATGTGTCTCAACAAGATGAGATCAGCCACAATAATAGCTCAGCGCAGACAAGCCTGTTGATGGAGTCAGCAGTCCATTTAATTGAATTATTGGTGAAGGGTGCTCGTGCCTCCTTATGTTGCCATGTCTACCACACCACACATCCATACATTTATTCTGTGGGTCCTATGGATGCTTATTTTTGCCCTTTTCTCTGCAGGTTTTATAGGGACCAAAAGGGTTCAATATTAAATAAATAAGACATCAAGAAATAAATAATCATATGAATAAATACAAACTGGTAGCAACACAATCACACAGGTGACTCTACTCTGTCTTGACTGACAGGTAAAGACTTTGAAATGTGGTTTATGATACATGAAATGACATGGTCATTGGACAAAATGGTATTGTGGCACAAAATACAGACTTTTGGAAAAGCAATAATAATAATGAAAACTACTAAAATTAATGTACATATAACCTGCACTCAGAAAACTCAGAAAAAAAAAGGATGAAATAATATTTGCAATGAGTGTTAAAACGCATTGGTGTTGTCAGAGTTTCGTTTTTATTTTGCATGATTATACATTTTTCATGTATTCTTATTCATCTCATTTTTTTATTCAACACTGAACAGACTTTGGGTCTGCATCATTGTACTCCTTTGTATTCCTTTCATGGCTTCTGCTCGATTTGGTTAAAAGTGTGTTGAACAGGATTGTGCTCACTCCTGGCACATTGCTTGAGTACAGTTGAAAATTGTTGTAGAAGATAAACTGTGATAAACTGACAAACTGCTGTATTCAGTAAACATGCTACAACCACGATACTGACACCAAATCCTCAAAATCAAGTTTCCTTTGTTCCTGTGCCGCACCGCCGGCGCAGTAGTATTTTCGAGCGGCGCAGGCAGGCGCACTTGGTATTTTGGTAAACCGAGGCGTACAGAGGTGCGCCAGGATGGGCGTTGCGGCGCAGTGGGTGGGTGGGTGGGGTTGGTCTCCGCATAATGAGCCGGCGCATTTGACCATTTCGGTCTGCGCCGGCGGCGTAAAAGTGCGCTGAAAGCTCGCTACATCAGACCTGGTCAACTCTGTGCGCCAGCTGCGCAAGTGGATATTCGTAAACCGGCGGAGTCGTGCGCTCACGTCACCAACACCTCACAGTCAGGTTTGCAGTGTCTGACATTTCACTGCGATCAATAATTAGCAACAGCCACAATTCAATGCAACTATCTGAGTCAGCACATAGAGTCAGACCTAAATTTATATATTTTGATCAATAGCTCATCTGACCACATTGCAAGCGCGTTCGGCACGCGTAATAGTCACTCAACCTGACCGAATGTAAGTCAACAAGACGACAGCGTGGTTTTAACGGTGTTTTCAGCAGTGCTCGGTCAGTCATCGAACGCACACTGCGATCAATAATTAGCAACAGCCACGATTCAATGCAGCTATCTGAGTCAGCACATAGTCAGACCTATATTTTGATTAGCATCTCATCTCACAAGCGCGTTCGGCACGCGTAATGGTCACTCACCCTGACCGAATGTACACAGGTGAAACAGGGATGCGAACTAATTGGTTAACGTCGCTGTGCCAACAGAAACAGCCGTGACATCCTACAGTGCATATATACTGCATCTATCTCAGAGCACTCGAGAGACAGAGAGACAGACACATGGAAAAAATGTAAGTGATGATCATTGTCCGCTATTACCCACGTCATTTCATTCCAAATACAAATGCAACCATAGTAATGCTTAACATTATCTACAAAGATGGAGTACATCATTGCTTTAAGGAGGATGAGGAGGAGGAGGAGGCCGAGGCTTTACCATCTAAGGACCTCATATTTAGACATCAGAATCAGAATGAGAAATCCTTAATTTATGTCCGAGGGGAAATTGTTTTTGTTGCAGTGCTCCTTTCAATGAATAAAATTAGAAAAGAAAGAAAAGAGAGAGAACTATATATATAAAAAGCAAATATAAAAACAAAATCTTTACATCGAGTGTATATATATATATATATATATATATATATATATATATATATATATATATATATACACGCACACTGCGATCAATAATGCTATATATATATATAAACAAAATATAGAACAGAATATAAAATAAAACATTATATACGAACGGGTGTGCAAAGTCATACAAACAGATGAGACATGAGTGACGTCAGTCTCTTCCTGGGAGAAGTTTGGGCGTCGGACACTTTCCTGTGCAGTCTCAGTCATCCTCAAAACTTGCCATGCGCCTGGCCAGCGGCGTTCTTAAAGGTGTGGCGAGGAGCTGCTGTGTCAAACCCACTCCACGCCTTCTCCGGACGAAAATACCAAAGTCTGCGCCACCATGCCCCATCTGCACAGCGGACCTGACTGCGCCGCACCACGCCAGCAGCGGAGTCGAAAATAGAGCCCATAGTGATCCATTCGTAGTCCTGATTTTCAGTCCTTCCTATGGGTCTGGCTCTAAAACATTGGATTCTATAGCTCCCACAACTCTTCCTGCTAGTAAATGGCCACATCTTTCAAACTTCATGCTTTTAATGTATTTTGTTCATCTGATGTCTTAAATCTAATCTGAGATAACTCTCATAACATCATCAGGGTTATTTTCTCTGACTTTAAGCCCATTCAACATCACACTGGAACTTGAAGATATATTGAAAACATATTTTCTTACTTATTTCAAGTAAAATCTAGCTATTCTTGTGCAGATACTTTTGATTTTATTTTTAGCCTTTTAGCCGGTATGGGCCCTAAACAGAATTTGATTTGGGGCTCCCCACCGCCTCAGCGTCACTGTCAATAGGATTCATTGTTGTCTATACTTGACCATTGGCACACCTAGTCTACTGACCAGAGTCGTCGCATGGACTGTGCAAAATGTGCAACTGCACAGGGCCTTGCGCCACTAGGGGGGCTCGCGCCTCCAATCCTGTTTTTCTTCTTTTTTTTTTCAATAAATAAAGACATTAGTTATATATGATTTTGTCTGTCTCTGTCAATGTCGCATTAAAAACAAACAAATGAAAAACAAATCCAACAAATTGAGCGGGTTTTTCGTGGTCGCTATGTCATTAGGCCTCACTGAAGCACGTCTGAGCACGTCCGTATCTCAGGATGCACCGGACCTCTTCGCGGAGATGAGGATACTTCGAGAGATAATCCCAAAGGGAACAACTACTGCACTTAAAACACCTCAAAGGGATTGAAGGAACCTTCCCTAACTGTGAGATTGCGCTCAGGATCTTATTGACTTTTCAGTAATGTGGCATCGGGCGAGCAAAGCTTTTCAAAGTTGAAACTAATTTAAAACTATTTGCGCACCTCCATGTCACAGGACAGATTGTGTGGGTTTGCCCTGCTATCAGTTGAAAAGGACATTGCATCCAAACTGGATTATATAGATCTCATTGCTGAGTTTGTGGCCAAGGAGGCAAGGAAAGTGACTCTGACATGATCAGTTTCTGCACAATTCATACATGGTGAGTCCGTCTAATTTGTTAGCGTTACAGTGCACTAAATATGTTGTGTATAGTTGTAATGAAAATGGACATATTTTATGAATGAAAAGTGTCCTAACCTACTTCTTTAAAATGTCAAGATGCCAAAAATAAAGTGACTGAGCTGATTTGATATGAAGACACTCATTGCACAGTTGATTTTTCCCCCCTTTGGAATAAATTGCAAAAAGTCATAAATGACTAAATATAATAGTATTTAACCCACTAAATTGACAGCAGTAAAATTACACCAGTATATTAAGTTGATCCAACACAGGTAAAATAAGTGGGCCCAACAGATTTGCTTCATGCTGAAAGAAAGCCATTCAATCACATGGAAATACTTTCCATGATTTAATTACTGTCATTCAAAGAATACCATTTGAGTGTAAACAGTTTGGTGTCAAGTAGAAAGAAACCTCAGACAAACAGTCGACATTGCCATACAATTGTATTTTTCAAATTAGTCACTTACTAGCAATGGTTAACACTGGCAGTAATACAAAGAGGAACAATGTTTTACGCAAGCTTGCAACAGCACAAAAAATGTTTAGGTTTTTTTTTTTTTTTTTGGCAAGCTGAAATAAACACCATTTAAACTAAATGATGAACATTAACAGAACGAAGAATGCTGCCGTAAAATAGTTTCCATTTTCTTTCTGAAAACTGGTAAAATGCTACAGCACACTGCTTCCCTGTATGTGCCAAGAGAATAAATCACAGTATCTAATACTTAAGTCACCAAAAATCCTCCAAGATACTGTTAACATAAAATACAGTTTCTCTTTTTTTCTGACTAACTGATAAAATAATACAGCACACTGCTTAGTTGTGAAAGTACAAATCAAATGGACTGCAGTACTTGCTTAATCCATGTAAAAAAAAAAAAAAAACCCTCCAAATGTAACCAATCATCTCCAAATCCTCTCTGTCAATGTCTGCGACAGTTATTCTCTATTGCTTTACTAACGGCAAAGCAATGTTTTCAGAGCTTGAACTTCTCTGGATAGTCTGCTGCCATCTAGCTCCATTCAAAGGTATATTTCAGCTCTGGAGGGTAGCTCAGGTTTAGGGCATACACAAGAGCAAGCAACATCGCCACAGCAAAGGGAACATTTCCCAAGTCGTTGAGTACCTCCACCCCTTCCAGAATGATTCCAACATCCTCAGAGGAATCACCGGGCTCGGCTCCTTCATGTCGCATCACAAAAATTCCAAAGACCGTCTCTGCCATGGCTGTTCTAACGTTTTCATCATCTGTCTGTGCCAAAACAATTTTGAAAGGGCAATGATTTTTCACTGATATACATTATATCCCTTTTTTTTTTTTTTTTTTATAATATTACCTTGATTCACATAAAACAAATGACCACAGTGTTTCCCACAAACTGTACAAGTTTCCAGATAAACTGAAAGGAGTGTTATTTGATAGGTAGAACTCATGTATGTACCAGTTGGTCTAATAAATTGTTAATCTGTTCAGACATCAATTTGTAAGTACACACCTGCTTTGTTTACAAATGCAATGCTGTCAGCAAGTATATTGTAGATGTAGATTTCAAAGAGGTTTTTAAGACCTTATCTTTCCCAATTTTACTGCTGATTGGAACCCAGAGGAAACCCCATCCATTTCAGCTGATCAAAACCTTAGTAAACATAAAAGGTACATTAATATACCATGTATTCCTTCACCAGCTTCTCCGGATCCTCGTTCAAGTACACACAAAGACCTTTGAGGACGCATTCTCGTCTGATGTCAACGCTGTCCGTCTGAGTATGCAGATCAGAGAAAATATGCAAAAACAACTTCAACATTAGGGACACCATCTCAACCTACCAACAGAGCAGGTTTCACCCAGCTTAGACAACCTTTAACTTTTAAAACAGAACCCTTTTGGAATAGCCTGGCTTTTTCATGTATGACGTGTACCATTTCAAACTGAAGCAAGTTCATACCTTTTCTTATGTAAACTTCCCCATTCATTTAAATCTATAATAGTGTACAGGAATTGATTTGAGAATGTATCTTATTTCCAGAACATTAGTCATTTCCACAATAGTTGATTTTCAGTGAAGTTTAAAAGTATGACTGCAGTACAGGGAGAACAGTTTCTCTTTTCCATTGTTTTCCTACCTGGGCTATGGGTACCATGATGCTCTTGATTTTTTTCCCTTGAACGCCACCTTTCTTGGCATATGCCTTGAGCAGATTTGCAGAGTGTGCATCCAGCTCAGAGAAGAACTTTGACTGCAGATGCAGTGTTGTGATTCTCTTGAATTCGGAACTCACCTACAGTACAATTACTATAAAAAACAATAGTAAACAAAACACAACTTGTCTCAAGTCTCACTTGTGACATCTCACAAGGAGTTTTGTATTTCTCTGTAATGTAGCGTAGTGTATTAAATTAATATCAGTTTGTTCTATTACACATTCATTCACTTACCTCATGCACATGGAAGAGAGCTGGCCAACTTGTTTTGAAATCGGCTATCACGGGTGCCTCGCGAACTACCTCTTCCCTTCTAAGGGCAAAGGTCTTGTCCATCATCACTGCCACCTTGTCGTCATTATTTCATTTCAGTACTTCTGACAGGAGGGCCACTCTTATCATTTCTAAAGTTTTTGCCGTTTCACCAGTTGGATAGGCGGGGCAGTAATTCACTTCTGCTTTTTTCGGCCTCTTAACACCATAGGCAGGACTGCATTTGCCATCAGGTTTTTGTTTTAGGGCATTCACTGTAACTTCTAGGCACCCAAGCTCCCTGAGCTTTGTTCTGTAGTTACCAAGTTTATAATTCAAGCTTGCCTTCCATCCACCATATCCAGAGACGGAACCTGGCTCTTTCAAACATGGATGCTTTGATTCAAGAGCTTCTGCCACATCCTCAAACTCTGAGTCAGAGAGGTACACTTTGTACTGGATGATCGTTTCAGCTAAGCCATTAAGAATGGCGGATTTTAGTTTCGCATCAGGATTCAACAAAGTTCCGGTTGCTTTGAAAGCAGCATTTGCCCTGTCCAGCTGTAGCTCAGTGTCATATGAGAACCTGGGAACCTGGAAGATCACAGGCCATGCAGACGATCTTGAGGAGGTGGACTTGGGAGTAGACAGTATGTCTGTGTCAAATGAGCAACTAGATGAGAGGGATGAGGAGCCATCTGGAGAGCAGGAGGAGGCAGAAACTGAGGAGGGAGGGGGTGCGGAGGGAGGAGGTGCTGATCCACTGGGCTGATCACGTGCATCTGAAATAAAGATGACCTTAATGGTACCTTTGTCCTGGACATCCGACATTGACAGCAAGTTGGTGAATTCATTCCCAAATTCTGCATCCATGAATTGAAGCCTGAAAAGCCCCTCTATTCCACACTGTGTCTTTATTTGCTGTGAGAGTTCATTGACAGACTCTGGAATCCCATCTGGAAGAAACATCCATCCATCCATTCATTTTCTATGCCGCTTATCCCTTTCGGGGCCGCAGGGGGGCCGGAGCCTATCTCGGCTGTCAACGGGCGAGAGGCGGGGTACACCCTGGACCGGTCGCAGGGCCTGGAAGAAACAATCTCTGGGAATTGTTTTCTCCTAGGATGATTCGTAGTTTCACCGGGGCTGCCATTCCACAATCTGTTGAAAGAGAAAGAGAACAATAAGGAAATGTAAGTTTTAACAAGAGTAGATCTGATTTTTAACAGAGCAATGAGAGGACAAAAGAACCATTCCACATTTAACCCTCCTGGTCCTTCTTTCCTTCTCTCCCTCCATCTCTCCTCCTCTCTCTCCATTCCTTCTCCCCTCCCCTTCCTCTTCTTTCCTTTCTTTGATCCTCAATTTCTCCATCCTTCTTTCCACCACCTGTTTCACTTCATTCCTCCCTGTCTCCCTTGTTTCTTTCCACCATCACTTTTCTGACCCCCTTCTTTCCCTCCATCCTCCCTTCTTCCCTTCTTAACCTTTTACCCTCCTCCATCTTTCTTTCTCCATCCCTCCTTTCCCTCCATCCTTAAGTTCTTCCTTCCCTTGACCCAATTTGTTCCCCTCCTCCTCCTCCATCTTTCTTTCTATCCATTTTTCCTTCTTCCTTCCCTTGACCCAGGTGGACAGCAGGAGGATTAATCGAAAGGTTACTGCACTTTATAAATGTATGTGTCTTTTTAATGTCACCATTCTGAGAGGTCCAACAAAGTAGTCTGCGAGAGGGTAGTAATCAGCAAGTTCACCAAGCTCAACCAAAACAGTTTCTCTGGCAGGACATGCACTCAGCTCAAAGGCTCTGAAATGTTCCCTGTACCACCCAGAAAGCCTTTTCAGCATGAAACATAGTCTCTCATGTACAACACAAATCTGCAGAATCTCTCCAAAATCAGGCAGTCCACTTGTAGACCCATGAGCAACTATCATCCCATTTCTGAAGTTTGTACCTTTGCTTGACACGCACTTAGTAAGGTGGACTTCATTTGTACCAGGGAACTTCTGTTCAATAGTCTGAGCCATTTCCTGTTTCAAAACATCCACAGGAACTGTTGACACATTTGTGACCTCAAACGCAGTTTTTTCAAAACTGGATGATCTCAAGTGATATGAAATCATTAGGTGATGCTTAATTGCTAGCGAGAAGGGGACATTTTTAAAGCAATTGGTGTGTCGCACAACCTGCTTAAAAGTAAATTGAAGATAGTGATGAATGTGAGCCTGGAGGGAAATTATTCAAAGTCCAGTAGATTCCACAAAGCTTATGTTTTCCTACGAGAAGTACCCAGAGGGTTGCAAACCTCAAAATCGTCTATGTATAAGCTTACCAAAATTGTGATCTCATCCCCTGACAGAAAACTGTTTTCCTGGAAGTATGAACCATCCTGAGAAGATCTGTAAGTATGTTGCTCACGAGTCACCCTTTTACTCTGCTGGACTTTGTGGTTTTCAACTACCTTGTCTACAACATCTCTCCTGTCAAAGAGTTGCTGCAAAGACTTCAGTACACATACTGAAAACTTCTTTTTTCCTTTGCATCCAGTATGTACTCGATGGGTTCAACAACCTTAAAGCTTTCTTTATAATACTGTTTGCGGAGATAAGATGTGCTCAGGGGACCACCATTCCCTATGGCTTTGAGCAATGGGTTTGATGCACAGAGAGCAGTGACTACTTCTCTTATCACAGATTTATCAGTTGTTGGACTATGTTTCTGAAAAACACCTTCAAGAGTGTTAATGGAGAGGGGTAATGTTGCTGAATTTAGCAAGTAGTGCAGTTCCTCTAAGAACTCATCAATTTTTGTGCCTGGCACATGTGCAAAATGCTCCAACTTGAGCAACGCTGCAGCAAAATTTTGCTCAATTACTTCCGGTAAGTTCATCATTACATCCACATCCCTACTCAAACAGGCATGTTCTGTTTCAACTCCAAAGTCATCTTGTTCAAGTGTCTCTTCTTCAGGATTATCAGAGGATTCTTGTGAAACTCCAGTGATTGTAACTACACCTGGCTTGTAATCTTTCAACGTATGTGGGTTGTGTTTCCTATTCTTGTGAGAGTGAAATGTTCCATATATACTTGTTTGAAAACTGCAACCCTCAAATATACAAGCAACAGTTTCATTACTCATCAAACGAGTGCCAATATGTACAAAATAATCCTTTTCTGTAGGCAGATCATTACAAGTGCACAAATGACAACTGAATGTTGAAAATTCCAGCAGCTCCTGAGAGTTTTGTTTAGGATGGACTCTACTTAAATGAATGTGAACAGCATTCCATGTCTTAAAAGTACATGGGCATGTTGTGTGGGGGCATGGGTAGCGTTGCCTATGATGGTGCTGTAGTCTAATATGTTTAAGTAGCTCAAGTCTACTGGATAGATACATTACAGTCCTTACATCTCCACATCTCCTCACCTAAATACATACAAATACAAATAAACCCCCCGTACACACACTTCATACCTTTTTCAGAAAATATGTTGTCACCGATGCAATCGAATAGCAGACAGGTGTGGTGGGACAGCACACTCGGATGGAAGACACAGGACACTTTGGTGACAAACTGCTGTGATAAATTGAGAGAGATCAATCATTTAATGTCCATGAAGGTCAGGTTATAATAAGTATAATAATTGACAGACATGCAAACTCGAGTAGTGAAAAGGTGCTTTTCAAGATTAGAGAATGAGAAAACATCTTAAGAAAATGTAGGTATTATTTGCAGATGCACACAGAAAAAGTGAAACTCGTTATCTGCATGACTATGGCACAATAAAAATCAAGTTAAATTGTGCTTTCTTGAACATAAGACAACAAATAATAAATTAACAAATGTAAATCTAATGTTGACATTATGGTTTAATACTACAACACATAATCCAATGTAAAAAACAAAGATGCTACGAGATGTTAAAAGATTCAACCTTTTATAATTATTATTATTATTACTATTGTCATCAAAAAACTGACTGCAGGAAAGTCACCTCAATATCTGGCCTTAAAACCCCTTAGCAAGTCAACAGTGTGCCAGGCATCTCAAATAAATGAGCAGGCAGCACACCATCCATACAGCCAGTCAACTATCTACTACTATGTAATGCAGCTACAGAACAAAAAGCTACCTGCAGTGAGAGGGAGTAGGAAACTGTACATCTACATCTGTTATAGTGATAAAAACGGGTCTCCTTCTATGGTTCTTCATGAATATTTAGCTTTTTTTACTCTTGAAGTTTTATTGTTCTGACACACAGTTCTCGTGCGCTCAGGTGATATGCAGGTTGCTGTTTCACTTCACTGCTCCGACACTGTGCCCCGTGTGGGTCTGTGTGTACGGTATGGCAAGCCGTTCCTGCCAGAAATACGCCACATTCAGTCACGTTTCAACTTCATTACGGTGTAAAAAAACAACGTTTTTTCAGATTTTACGCAGTTTTTTACGCCGTAATGCGCAAAAAGAACGCCACTTTTTACGCCGTAATGAAGTCCTCCAAGAACGTGTGTAAAAAAAACGCTGTTTTGCGCATCAAAACGTTTGTGCGCATCACAACGCGCGTAAAAAACGCCATTTTCCTAGTATGATAATAATCTCCACCCTTCCTTTCTCTCAGCCACTGAACTTGAAGTGTTTGACCAAGACAAGCAGACCAAATCAGTTTAGCACAGATCTCCTTTGTGGCAAAGTTTGTCCTAACTTACCTTGTAGTTTCTCGTAGCTTAGTATTTTGGGTGATTGGCAGGAACATATCCTATAAATTAACTTCGTCCTTGTTTTAAATTCTTCATCCATGCATCGTTTATTTTTTTGGTAATGCTTCTATGTCATTGTTGATTTTCACTGGGTTACTCCCTGGCCAATGAAGTGAAGAAGTGGTACAGTGGTTAGAGCTCTGGACACACACACACACACACACACACACACACACACACACACACACACACACACACACACACACACACACGCGTATGTATATGTAGCCAGAATATATGTCTATATATCCTAACAATGCATGGAAGGGGAGTTTAAACAACGACAGAAATGAGAGAAAGTACAAGTACACACAGGTTTCTGCCATCTTGTTTACTAACACAGGGCTGCAAAGTCAGTGGGTTTATATTCAAACAAATACATCACAATATAGCAACGTGCTGTATGACAGACTAAAAAAAACCAAAACAAAATAAAACGCAAAGGGTTCACGTAAACAATGCCACTCACGGAATTCGCACCTGCAAGGTAAAAGGTCTCTGATTCCAGTCCAGAGTTTCATTGGCCAGGGAGTAAACGAGTGAAAATCAACAATGACATAGAAGCATTGACCAAAATAAATAAATAAATAAACGATGCATGGAAGAGGAATTTAAAATAAGGACGAAGTTAATTTATGGAATATGTTCCTGCCAATCACCCAAAATATTAACCGACGAGAAACTACAAGGTAAGTAAGGACAAACTTTGCCACAAAGGAGATCTGTGCTAAACTGATTTGGTCAGCGATTGGGCGCAGACGCTTCAAGTTCAGTGGCTGAGAGAAAAGAAGAGTGGAGATTATTGTCATACTAGAAAAACGGCGTTTTTTACGCGCATTGTGATGTGCACAAACGCGCATATTTTCCGTGCGTTTTGATGCACAAAATGGCGTTTTTTTTAACATGCGTTCTCAGAGGACTTCATTACGGCGTAAAAAGCGGCGTTCTTTTTGCACATTACGGCATAAAAAACGGCGTAAAATCTGAAAAAACAGTGTTTTTTTTACACCGTAATGAAGTTGAAACGTGACTGAATGTGGCGTATTTCTGGCAGGAACGGCTTGCCATAACTACCTGCACAACCGTGTGATTAGGCGGGTGGCTAGTTGTACTGTGATGGCTGCGCAGCAATAGACGCAAATGTTCACGCTAAATCGTAAACTACACTAAACAGTCTGCACATAATTCCGCTGCAAACCGCACTTGGCAATTCGCCACAATTATTATTCCTCCCAACGAGTTTTCCCATTTGTAACGTTAATCTTTATCATGCTAACGAAGAGACACATGCTCACGGTGACGGCCGACTTTTTTGTCTTTAGTCTAACATTGTATTATCACCGCTGAAAATGAAGTAGTAAGCGCTAATGACGTTTCTGCATAGTATTTCGTCTGCATTCAGACGAATGATAATGGAGTTCTGCTTACCTTTTCCATGTGCACCTCTATGTTGCGCATGCGAACAGTCAGTTCTTCTTCCCAAGCATCCTTGCGAAGTATGGGAATAGCAATATCTCGTGGTCTGCCGCGATGTTTGCTTTGCTTTTCCCGCCCACCTGTACAAACGTGATTGCTTCACTTAACAGCAACGTGAATGAATCTCGTGAATGTTTAGTTGTTTGATTTCATGTAAACCTAACATAATTTAATCATGTTCATCTTGGAAACATTAAATTATAGCTCATATAATCCATGTTACAATTGAGTTAATGTAACAGCCCACCAGTTTGCTTATTTTGAGTGTATGTAAATCAAGCTCTGGTGTCGGTGCTTTAAAGCTGGCGCTTAGTTCACTTACATGTTGGCTAGCTCTGCAATGGAGGAGAATGGAATTTCATTGTGGTGCTCACACACACACACACACACACACACACACACACACACACACACACACACACACACACACACACACACACACACCAATTAAATTCAACTGACCTCCTCTGTATTTTGCTGGAGGCATTTTTGAAAAATGTATTTTTAATTTTTTTTTAAAGTTTGTTTACCCTGTGTAGGTTTAGGTACCTCTTTTGCAAAGGTAGTAGCATAAGAAGTTGTCAACAAAACAATATAAAAATCAGGCAAGAAACAAAAGAATACTAAAAACAGAAAATGGTACCAAAAAGATAAGAACTGAGACAATTTGTAAATGAGTAATTTACAATAGAATTAATGACAGTCTTGAATGTAGCCAGAGAGACCAAATTCCTCAAGGTAAGCTCCTTTTTAAAAAACAAAAGCTTTACTTTTCCATCTCTGACCTTACATCAGGGACAGACAGACAGACCCACGTGTGTGCACGCACGCACGCACGCACGCACGCACGCACACACAAAACATTAAGACATGAAAAAGACTTAAAATAAATATTCTGATGAGAACTCTGACTCACTCTTTCTCACTTTTTTACTTTTACATTCACTAATACTGTAGCTTGATGGGTGACTTTCATGTTTTAATTTTATTAGACTTACAGTGTAAAGTGTGTTTATCAGCAGAGGAATTTGTACAGCTCTTCCATGCATAAAACTTCTCTAGACACTTTGGAGGGAACAAAAGAATGTGGTCAGAGAGCCAAATGCAGAGCTGTTTCTTTTCTTCCCTGAAAAGTTCAAACTGGATCATCTTTTTGATGGGAGCACAATGATGTAATGCACTCTGGTGTACAAACCTGTAGTGAATTTTGCCTCTGGTGTGAGATCTACAGTTATTGTACATTAGAGGAACAAAATGTTCACAGTGGAACAATTATAAATTTGCTTACAAGCACTGCACAAACATTAAACATTATCAGAGTGCAAAATTAAGTTTATGGATAATTAGCTCACTGGTCTTAGTTTTCTTTTGTATTTAGCTTGTTTTCTATACACTTCCATATATTGTATTATTGTGTCTATTTAAAAAAATATAGAATTGCTGGAAAAGCATTCCTATAGAATGCATTACACACAAATTAAGAAAACTAGACCCCGTGGCCACAAATACATACGTTTCAGGAATTAGATTGTGTCTGTAATAGTCCATTTGTAGTAACACTGTTAGCTTGTTAGATTTAGTGTCTCTTGGGTTTCCAGGCAATATAGGAAGAAATGGCCTGACTATGAGATTTCTCCTGCCTGGCAATGTGTTATATATGTACTGTATGTATAATGTATTTTTGGAAAATCATAGTTAAGAATGAGACCATTTGGGAAATTACTACAACAGAAATTTGCAGGATGAAGGGAACTGTGCTGTGAAATGATTGCTACTCTCAGAATAGCAGATAAAACAGCTCAGGTCCACTTTTTCCCGTTAAAGTGCGCAGTACACTGGAATAAATCAAAGTCTGAGTTGTGGGGATAAATGAAGGAGAAGGAGAACAAAGTGGGTGTAACTGCACACTGTAGTTCTCCTCTGGACCCGGGCCGTGACGCACTTTACAGCCTCATGATGTGATAGGAAAATAATTGTCTGCAGCTGTTGAGTCCTCTCATTCACGTGTTTTCAAACATGCACACACTTCTATTTATTATGTATAATATTAAGGCATTTGCTCTTCATACAAAATGTGAACAGACGGCGTTTGGAATAACGACACCCGTTTGAGGTGAGGTAATTGAATGGAAACTGTGGCACGGGCACCTCAGAGACTTTATTCTTAGGGGCTGTCAAGTATTTTCCCCCAGTCCAGAAATGGCAACATTCCCTCCGACTCTTGGGAAGCACATCTGAAATTCATCCATCAGTTCTCTCTGGTGTATGTAAATACCCAAGTGGAGCAGTCACGCACTGGTTTGTCCTGTAATATGGGGCTCACAGATGGGAATGGATGGGCATGATGCTGGTAAAGTTCTGCGAGCATCCCCAAATAAAAGCAATCAGCAAAATATTAAGCTCACTGATGCACGTTTAGGGAGCGAGGAGCTGTCTCTGACATGGATTTTGTGGAAAGGAGGTCTAGTGGCGAGGGTAGGAGGAGATATTTGATTACAATACTGTATGTATGTCTGTACACCTTCAATAATCTAAACAGTTGCACGACAACGCCACCCTGGGAATTTCACCTACGGAAATTATTGACACACAGGTCCGTTTTACTCATGGGCAGAGACGTGGTTCCAAGTTTCAATAAATAGTCAATTTTATTAAATTAAAAATCATCAAACTATTCACACAGGGAGGGGGAAAAGGGACATAATCAGGAGCTGAGGCTTCTGGGTGGACAAGTGTTAATGAAGGAGGAGTGAGCCAAACAAAATATAAAGAAACAAAACCAACTTAATCACTCACTCACTCACACACACGTGATGGACAGTGATGTAACCCAAGTCCCGGGGAGCACAGCACAAAAAACCAGGACACCAGCCTCCAGCAGTTGAAAAGGGGGAAATCAATTAGCAGGGGTGCAGCAACAAACAAAAGGAAGGAACAAAGTCATTCAAAATCAAACAAAAGTTCAAACAAAGTTAGAATCTCAAACGAAAATGTACTACATTAAGTCCTTTAGATTAGAGCAAATTATAACAATACAAAAGAACATCCATCCATCCATCCATTATCTATACCGCCTATCCCTTTCGGGGGTTGCGGGGGGCTGGAGCCTATCCCAGCTACAATGGGCGAGAGGCGGGGTACACCCTGAACCGGTCGCCAGCCGATTGCAGGGCCACATGCAAAGACAGACAAACATTCACACTCACACCTACGGACAATTTAGAGTCATCAATCAACCTAATGAGCATGTTTTTGGTCTGTGGGAGGAAGCCGGAGCACCCGGAGAGAACCCACGCATGCATGGGAAGAACATGCAAACTTCACACAGAAAGGCCCCGCCTGACCCGGGGATCGAACCGGCAACCTTCTTGCTGTGAGGCACCCGCACTACCTGCTGCGCCACCGTGCAGCCCATACAAAAGAACAGACCCCTCAAATTAACTCAGTCTACAAAGGAGACAGTCAAAATCAAACTAAACTAAACTAAACTAAACTAAACTAAACTAAACTAAACTAAACTAAATAAACAGAATAACATAGCTAAATGATTCTAAACAAATAACACAAGGGTGGTGAGGGGGATAAGCCCCCACTTCAACTCATTCATAAAAGAAAGGGACTACATTCATAAAAGAAAGGGACTAAATCCCTGAGTAAAAGTTGAGTCTGGCTACAGAGTGGGTACAAGTACAGGTGTGTTTTTGGTTCATATACAGGTACAGATCTGTGAGGCTGTGCACAGTCACTCCACCCAGTTGTTTGTGAAGAAATAGCTCCAACATGAAACTCCCCCCAAAACCACAAAATGTCATTTTTACAGTTCTGTTGAAATGAAATACAGCATGCACGTCACTAAGCTTTAAAGGTGTTAGCAGCCATTTTTTATTTTCACTTGTGACAAAGCCAGGCAAGCTCTTTCACCCTGCTGTCACTCTTTATGCTAAGCTAGGCTAATTACGTCCTGGTTTGACCTTTGTACTTGAGGTGGCACTGATCTTAACATCTCACTGTTGGAAAGAAAAGGAATGAGTGTATTTACCAAAATGTTGCACTGCCCCTTTAAAGGAGAAAATCATTAAATGTGTGGAGCAATTATCTACCAGGGATAGTTCCAGGGTAGGGGTAGTCATCATCCTCATCCTGAAGTTTGTATTTCAGCAGAGGAGTGAATGGGCAGACATTTAAAGCTTTGGCTATTCTTTCAAAACTACAGTAATGATGGTGTTTAGAGGTTTTAAACTGTTTCCTAAACAAACACCCAAGGCCAAGTGTTTTATTTTAAAGTATAATGGTAGCAATTAATGGTGTGTATATGGTTCTTGTCAAAGGCTCTGTAGGCTGAAAGCTCATAAGAGCAGACAGTTTCATGTTCCTCTTATCTTCTGTCACTAAGAAGCAAAGTAAGTGCAGAGGCATGAATGTTCAGAGATAGTTAATGGTTCCATGCAAGATTTAGTGTTCCTTAGGTTCTTCAAGTAGTTTACGCTGTTGGCAATTATGTCAGCATAAATCAACCATTTCATTGCCCAGGGAAAGAAAGCATTTAGTAGATTTATGGCATCATAATCTGGGGTCTTCATTTTCGCCACCCCCTCCCCCAGGGACCATGTAAATCCACAAAAGCTGAAATATGCAAGCAACGTCAGATGGTTTATTGGAAAGGAAACCTTAACATTGCACATGCAGTCATTCACACACTATGCATCTGCATGCAAATCCACCTTTTATGAATTTTTGCATGTGAAAATGGGGCAAACACATAACAGTAACAGTGTAGCGTGCCCAGAAATCAAGCCTAGCCTTTGATTCATGTCACACCATCATACATTCTAGCTGGGAAAATTATTCACTGCATTGTATGAACATGGATAACATGAAACAATTACATAACTCAATCCTACAAAACAAAATATTACTATTACTGCAGAGAACTCTACTGACATACAGTTGTCTTTTATCAACTGCAAACACATTTTGTAAAAAGAATAATTATTCCTAACCAACCTCAGCATTCTATGTTTAGAATGTTCTGTGTCCTTGGACAGTTTTGACTGTCTTTGATTTTGACATTAGAATTCACAAGCTTTATTTGGATTTCATCATACAGTACATGGTGGTACATAAAACTTTGTAGTGAATGATGTTAACGCGTGCCATTGGACAGAGGACAAGGGAGGGATGCTATTTTAAAGAATTTCATCACAAAATAGTTTTTTATGATCGTATGATAAGTTGGTTTTCTTGAGATCACAAAAAATAGGTTATATTTGCAATCACAGGGTCAGTCTTGATATTTAGTGATCTGTATGTAAGCAATTGTTTTTGCACTGATCACAAAATGATTATTAGTTTCTATTTGTCTATCCATTGATTATACAGTATACAGTATACCTGCTTATCTTGCACAGTGTAGCAATTTAATGTTTTCATGTGATCTCTGATGCTTTTTGTTCACTTGAACCTGTTTCTTCACCTGACAACTAATGTTTCTTACCAGTCTTATCCTGGACCTATTCTCAGTGATGTCTGAGATCTCCACAGTAAATTTGGCGAGGACAGCATTATCATAAAAGATGTAACCAATGGCTTTATTTTTTCTTGCAAATTGGAAACTGTGATTGATAGTGATTAATGAGAGGGTATTTGTACTGGGACACAAAAAACAACTACTTCACAGCAGGAGAGCTGGAGAGAGCATGCCTGGAAGAATACAGATGTAGTATTTTATCATTCCAATATTCTAAATATGATTCATTAGCATGATCTAATTGTTGGAGGGAATATGGAGAAATCTTTGGAAACTTGACCCATGTATATTGTTTATATATTCAGCGCATCTTCACCAGAAAAATGACTGTATAGTGAGTGTGTGATTTTGTGTTGCACAGTTTTCTGAGTCATTGGCCATCCGCCTATTCAGTTGTTTAGGTATAAGGGAAAAAAAGGGGGGGCTGCACAGTGGTGCAGCAGGTAGTGCGTGTGCCTCACAGCAAGAAGGTCGCAGGTTCGATTCCCGGGTCGGGCCTTTCTGTGTGAAGTTTGCATGTTCTTCCCGTGCATGCGTGGGTTCTCTCCAGGCACTCCGGCTTCCTCCCACAGACCAAAAACATGCTCATTAGGTTAATTGGTGACTCTAAATTGCCCCTAGGTGTGAGTGTGAGTGTGAATGGTTGTGTGTATGTGCCCTGCGATTGGCTGGCAACCGGTTCAGGGTGTACCCCGCCTCCCGCCCGTTGACAGCCGAGATAGGCTCCGGCCCCCCGCGACCCCGAAAGGGATAAGCGGCATAGAAAATGGATGGATGGATGGAAAAAAAGGGCAAATCTAAAGCATTGGAAAAATCATCTATAAAATCAAGGGTAATATTGTTTTTAAGCTTTTAGAGATGATAAAAAATAGAATAAATAATAATAATAATCTTATTATTATTACAGGCAAATTTGCTTGGCAAAAATTTGAAATATGTAACATAGTTGTTTCAAAACTTACATTTGCGTATAAGCCAGCAATTGAATTGTATCTGGCTTGGACAATGTGGTGAATGGGATCACTTTGGATAATGCAACACAGTGGATGCCAACCACCAAGAAAACAGCAACTGCCATTGATCATCAATACACGTTTCTCATCTACATGTGTTTCTTGTCAACACATTTGACCCAATAAAATAACTTCCTATGAAAGATGTTCCAAAAGCAGTGCTTACTTTGGCATTCTGTCACCTAACAAAGTAACATCACACCAAACCCGAGCTGAACAAAAGACTTTTCTGTAAACAGTGGCTCCAAGATGGCTTGAGGCTGATGATGAGAGCACTATATGTTGTTCATATCCATATCTAGAACACAAAACTGGTGCATTCTGTACAGGCTCAAAGAAATTCAATCATCTTTTATTTGAACATGCAAAGAGTGAGGAGCACAGGAATGTGACACAAACAAATGCTGACAAACAAGGTAATCAAGCTGAAAAGTCTGGCCGCTGACTTCTTAAATGGAGACATGAGTCGAATGAAGAACAGCAAGCTCTGTGGATCTCCTAATATTTCATAAGACTAAACATACACATCCTATGTCTTCCTGTACAGAGGATTCTGTTTTATTGGACTTGCTCATTGTTAAACCAATGTGTTTCTACCCTTGTTTCCTCCATATGATTCTGCATAAACGTATTTGTATCAGCAAATAATTTAAAATTTATCCATCATTGTACCATTGTATTACATTATACAGCTAACCCTCAGCCAAATGGCAACTGTTGACAGGACGGAGCTCTACTGTAGCTTTCAGCATCCTTGACACACACACATACATCTTTTTCACAGCAAGGTCACAGCACAGGACAAACCAAGGTCCATTAACAAAGTTCAATTTCACTTGCTAGACTAAGTAAAGTGTTGAACATCATGCAGACAGTGCCTTTCCTCCCAAAATGTATTAGCAAAATCAAGAGCTGTAAAATAGCTTACAGCAGGCATCCAGGCATGTTTATTGTTGATTGGCGCTGCCAAGCACTACAGAGAGATATATTATGAGTCTGTCAAAACACCCTCACTTCATAGTCTCAGACTATGTCTGCAAGCATGAGTGACTTTAACATCAAATGTCTGGCAATCCCCAAATAAAGAAGTGAGGGACACTGTGGGTGTGTTTGTACAAGACATGACCTCTGGTGATGAACCACTGTAGTAGATGCTATTCTTAAGACTTTTTTCCCCAACTTAAGCTCATTTCTAACAAGTTTACACCAAGCTGCAAGGTAGAATGACTATGTATGACCTTGTTTCTTCAGCAACAATATGTAGCTCAAACTGTTACCTTATTTTACTCAAATGAGGTTAATATTTTTCAGTCATTTATATTGTCTTGGTATTCTGAGTACGACAAACTCAGTAATATAGACTGAACTACAAAGTAAATATAACATAAAACCACATCGGAGATAAACAATTATATCTGAGATTGAAAAAAAACACCACATCCATAACAAAATGGTCAGTGGCAAAGCACAATGATCTGGGCCACAAATATACACAGCATCAGTGGGCCTCCTTGGCCTTTTAATACTTCCGTTCTGATGCCTTTACAAATAACTGAATCTACAAGTAAACATGTCCAACATCTAGTGCTTAATATGGTATTGGTGTGAAGTGCTTATAATAGTTATAGTTAATAAAGTCTGCAAAATCCAAAAAATCAAAGCATGTGTCGACTGTCATCTCTTGATACTGTAATATCTGTGTAAAGCTTTCACTGTGAGGTCATAAGTACTTCTGTGTTTTGACATGCCTGTTTCGTTACATTGCAAGCTTGATTACACGCAGCGCGTTTTACTTCCACAAGTGCAATGATATTTCAGAATTAATTTAGCCTTTTCCGATTGTGTCATAATAATAACGATAATGATACAACTAATAATAATACATTTAATTTGTATAGCATCTTTCATACAAGAAATGAAGCAGACATAGGATGAACATAAAGACAGGGACAGAAAATTTATAAAAAATGAGATGGAGAATCAAACCACTAAATAATTGGAATGAAATGAAATAAAATACATAGAGTACATAGAATGCATTAAAGTATTTGCAACATTTTCAAAGAAGTGCAGCATTGCATCAGTGCGAGGCAAAGCACCAAAGTTTCAGGCTTATGTCAGGAAAGTCAAAGCTAGCTAATGGCTAATCATGAAGAGATAAGTTAAGCTTACTTTTAAAAATATTTTGTGAGCTGCCTCTTGATATCTATAGGTAGTGTGTTCCAGAGCTTTGGGGAGTAACTGACAATGACTGCATTCCAGCTTTCGGCTGTTGCCACTCACACAATTTCAAAACTGTAACTGTTAACATGGAATGTTTCCTTAAAGTGACCTTTTACCTTTTGAACAGATAGATAAATCTTACCTTTTTATCACTGGCTGCTTAACAGAGCAGAGTTTTCAGGGCCAGTCAAGGACTCAAACTGATGGCCTCATTGTTTGCCCAGAATCTCTATTCTTTATTATGTTTTCACATCTTACCGTGTGTGGATGATTTTCCATCTTTATGTCTACCTTGACGTGACATGAAAGGGAAACTTGACCAAGGTCTTTGAAGACATAGTGTACAGATCCAGTTTGCTGTCTATGCATATGTAAGCAAAGGAGCCAACACTGCAAGCTCCTCATTTGAGCACATGCATAATTGAAGTGAGGCTTTTCTTTTCATATGCTGCTGTTTGTTCCACGGTGCAGAAGGAAGCCTGCCAGCACCGACACAGCTGTCTGGTCCCAGGTGGATTGTTTTTGTGGGGTGACCTCACTGACTCATCAAAAGCTCCTATTCACAATTGCAGTTTGATGTTAATGTGCCTTTGACAGATTCTATGTTAAGATATTTGAAAAGTCTGCTTTAAAATTCCGGCTGTGCCTTCATCTCAAAATCTCCATAGCAATAAAATGTATTATGATGCATTGCTCCATTGCAAATACCATATTTAATTAAAAGGTTTATATTACCAGTGGGAAGTGACTTTGTTTTTTGATGACATGTGGCTATACAATAATCATAAAGCTGCCTAGATTTATTTCCTAGTAATAACACCACATGACATGCCTGAGTAAACTGATGTTGAGAAATTGATGTTTGCAAGGAAAGCATGTTGAAATATGTCACAGATGCTTTTATTTTGCTGATGCTGGTTTGGAAAAAAAGCTTGGTCATAAAATCTGCAGAAAAAAAAGCAATGTATCAAATGGTGCACCACAATGTAAGTACTCACTGACGGCAATGATTCTGTCATTTTTCTCATGACATATATAACCATGACTCCTTCTGCGTATCCTGACCTACTGAGAAGAGTATGATAGAGCTAAGTTTCACAAGCTATTTTGGTGAAGTGGTACTACAGTATATGACGATAATAGCTTTCATTACCATCTCTCTTACATCATTATTATGCTATAACCCTCACATCATTGACTCTCTCTAGCCACCAGCTTTGGAAGACAGGTGGACTCAGATTCCTTTTAATCTTTATCTATGTTTTATTTGCCTATACTGAATATTTGGACACATTCTCTCAAGGGGATCTATTTTTGACTCCGCTACGCTGCGCTGCCAGCGCAGTGGTATTTTCGTGCAGTGCAGGCAGGTGGTATTTTGGTAAACCGAGGCCTACAGAGTTGTGCCAGGGTGGACGTTGTGGCGCAGTAGGGGGAGGTGTCGGCATAATGAGCCGGCACATTTGGATTTTCGTCCCTTTCCGTCTGCGCTAGCGGCGCAAAAGTGCGCTGAAAGCTTGCCATCCCAGACCTGGACAAGTGGATTTTCGTAAACCGGTGGAGTCGTGCGCTCACGTCACCAATACCTCACAGGCAGGTTTCCGCAGTGTCTGGCATTTCACTGCGATCAATTATTAGCAACAGCCACGATTCAATGCAACTATCTGAGTCAGCACATAGAGTCAGACCTAAATTTATATATTTTGATCCGCATCTCATCTGACCACATCGCAAGCGTGTTCGGCACGCGTAATGGTCACTCACCCTGACTGAATGTACACAGGTGAAACAGGGATGTCTGGTGATCTGTGACTCAAATTGCCTGGTGACAAACGTATATGCCACTTTCCCTGGGTCGGCACATGACTTCATCCATCCATCCATCCATCCATTATCTATACCGCCAATCCCTTTCAGGGTTTGGGGGGGGCTGGAGCCTATCCCAGCTACAATGGGCGAGAGGCGGGGTACACCCTGAACCGGTCGCCAGCCGATTGCAGGGCCATGACTTGTTCATCCTGGCGAATTCTAGCATCCCTACAGTCTTTCAGGGGGACACCCCTCTGGATGGGTGGCTGCTAGATGATAACAGCTATCCACTGAAAACGTGGTTGATGACGCCATATATCACGCCGTCAACAAGACGGCAGCGTGGTTTTAACAGTGTTTTCAGCAGTGCTTGGTCAGTGCAATCAATAATATGCAACAACATTGTTTTTGTTGCAGTGCTCCTTACAAGAATACAAATACAAAATATGGAACAGGATATAAAACAATATATATATATATATATATATATATATATATATATATATATATATATATATATATATATATATATATATATACTGGGGCTGCACGGTGGCGCAGCAGATAGTACGCGTGCCTCACAGCAAGAAGGTTCGTGACCCGGGTCGGGCCTTTCTGTGTGAAGTTTGCATGCATTTGAGAAAAAAAACCTATATATATAAACGGGTGTTCAAAGTAATACAAACGGATGTCATGAGACATGAGTGACATCAGTCTCCTGGGAGAAGTTTGGGACACTTTCCTGTGGGGTCTCAGTCATCCTGGAAACTTGCCATGTGCCTTGCCAGCGGTGTTCTTAAAGGTTAGGCAAGGAGCAAGGAGCGTGCCTTCTCCCCTCCCTCCTTCCAAGTTGTGCCGCTGGGTGGGACTGAGATGAGAAGAGGGAGGAGATGCGCCGGCGGCGCAGTACACGAAAATCAGAATCAGAATCAGAACCAAAGTCTGCGCCGCCACGCCCCATCGGCGCAGCGGACCTGACTTTGCGCCGCGCCGGTGGTGGAGTCGAAAATAGAGCCCCAGATATGAAAGGGACTGGCCAGGTAAGGTTTGGTTAAGGTTAGGCAAAGACAGTGGTCAGGGTTAGGGTTACAGGTTAGGCTTACATCACCATCATAATTAAAAGAAACCAATCTTGGTAATACAGGATGTAAATTGTAGTCTCTGTTGTCAAAGTCAGATGCTTTGTTGACTTTGTTGACTGAAGACATAGCTTGCCGTAGGCATTGAAACAATCACTCAAGCTTGTTGTTTTTTTGGTGATAACAGTCTCAAGGATTTCTTACTCTTGGAGAGTTGACTGTTTCTGATCTTTAAGGGTTCTTATATTCCGCTTCACTGGGCCCTCACCTGGGACCTTTTACCTTGGGAGACCCTCCTCGACACATAATGCATATAGTATTTCAAAGGTTGTTTTCAGAGATTACATCACCTTGATGCTCATTACATTTGAAAAGCCTGCATACTTGGATAGACTTTGTCTGATTATTTACCTAAAACTGAAGCATAACTAGTACTGGGTGATGCTAAAAGTATAGTTATGTGGTTATGTGCTGATTCTTTGGACCACTTGCAGCTGGCACTTATTGTACTGTATGTTCCCTTTGAGCCAAGAGGCACATACATAATTAAAATGGTTGAAACCACCAGGGAGTAAATTCCACTGAGAGTGCTGAAGCTCTAACAGGTCCGTACAAGTGTACATAAAAAAAATAAAATAAAAATATGTATATATTTTATTTGAACTTCACAATTTTGTAAACAAGCAGATGATGGGTAAGACTCTCCACAGCTCACGCAGCATGTCTACCCTTCATTATATCTATCTCAAGTTGTGAAAAACAATGTTGTTTAGTATTTATAGCATGTCTCAAAATTCATTTTAATATATTCATCCTGCAGCACATTCTTGCTACTCAAAGAGCCTATCTAATTAATGCAAATTTCCCCTATCTGAAGCCTAGTTGCCAGAAAGTTGAAAAAGTCAGCTTAGCTGTGATACAATCAGCTTTGCTGTAGGATAAATGCGTAGGATGCACAACAAGCTGGAACTCTCTAAATACAGACATGAGTTGCTCCGCATGAGAGGCTCTCTTTGAAAACATTTCATGTGTAATGAGTGTCATACTGTATAATAATATCAAAGATAATTTGCTCTGGAAATAGGCATTTCACAAATGAGTGAGAAAGCACACCAGTGTGCCTGAAAACATACATATGCAGGATATGTAGAATGTACAGAACCTGTATTTGCCTTAGAAAATAATCCATATTATTTAGATCAGGATGAATCAGATGACTATGAAATGTGAAATTCATGCTGGTAGGGACGAACCTGCAGAAATCATCACCCAACTCTAAAGCAGTTTGCCTCAGCCAGTTTTAAGTGAAAAGGCTTTTATAAACCAAATGTAGGCTACATGACATGCTCGTCACCAATCAGGACACACAGTTATCGATTTAGCGATTTAGCTAGATTTACATACCCTATGGATAAACTGCACAGAAGTGCTGTGCAGATTGATACACTGTTGCTCGCCAAGAAAGAGTTCCAGCATGTAACTCTCTTTAAAACCACACATTTTCACTTTTACATTTGTCTTGGCGTACTTTTAAAATTTGGGAACAGCTGTTTTCCCCTGCACAATAAACGTATTCATTTAACATATTGTTTTAGTATGTTCACTGATGTATTGTCATCTTCTTCTCTATGTGAAACACTCTTCAAAATAGAATTAACACACGTGTTCGCGCATGTCAATTGCAATGTATGAGCTTACAGCTTTAAGTTTATTTTTGTACTTTTTTAAATGTGCTTTGTGGAATCTGTTTAACCATCTTAAAACTACACACATTATAACAATATTACTAAAACAACTGTGTAAATTATACAAATTATTATATAATTCTTTAATCAACACAAATGTTCACAGAGCCCCAAAATAAAACTGCCATTCATGCTACAGGCATATCTGAAACCAGGATTACTGCGGCGCCATTTTCCAATTAACACAACACACCGCAAGTTGAACTACATCATGACACAATACAACATTAATGTATCATTCCAACAACCTCTTATTGGGTTACTCAGATAATAAACATGTTTCGAAAGTAAGAGTTAGTTCGTTAGCTTTGATTATTACTTTACCAACCTGCAAACTCAAAATCAATGAGACTGTCTGTTTAGCAGCAGAATGAGGAAATCACCCACAGTAATCACCTTAAAACGACCCTCCTGCCCAGAAGACGTCACAAGTGAAATAAAGCATCACATTGCCCCCTACTGGCTACAGGTATTAATGTACATAGTATACATGGTGCATAAAAGATTGGAAATATTCATGAAATTAGGGTTGAAATGCCCTTAATATGAATACTTATAAAACATGTTAACTATAGATGAAAATACATTTACACAAATGTGACCACACATTGGTGGACGTCACACTTCCAGCGTGACACTAAGCTAACCACATTTTGACTTCAGCTCCGAACAGTCACACAGCATGAGATTGATGTCAATATCGTCATTTTACTCTTGACCAAAGAAAAAAAAGAAGTGTATCTGCTAAAACAAACTATTCCTGCAATGAGTTTTGTGATTGTTCATATCTTGCTCAGTTCATGACATTCTGGGAGATCTGGCCTGTCGAAAAACTTTCAGTGTTTTGTTTGAATATCATCGTACATCCTTGAGAGAAGCAGTATTAGGTTTGCATCTAACTCTTAAAGCTCCAAGTTAGTGTTTCCAGTGGGTATCCAATCACTAAGCATGTTAAAGAGTTGGTAGTTACTGTAATCCTCTGGTACAACGGCTACATTTTCTTCCTATACATAACTTATAATGTTCAGTTTTTGTTAAACTCTTGGTGTTTCTTCATCTATATGTTTAGGACAGAGGTTATAGTTGCCTGGTTTGCCATACCTGCACAGACATCAGTAAGAACACCTCTGGTCATAGACCTTATCTGGCAACCCATGCTGTAGTCACAGATGCTGCACAGATGTTCTGGACAGATGGATAAATTGTTGCTCATCAAGAAATAGTTCCAGCACATAACTCCCTCTGAAACCACAAACTGACACCATGGGCTTTATTTTCGACTCCACCGCCGGCGCGGCGCAGCGCAAAGTCAGGTCCACTGTGGCGCAGACTTTGGTATTTTCGTGCACTGCGCCACCGGCGCATCTCCTCCTCCTTCTCATCTCAGTCCCACCCAGCGGCGCAACTCGGAAAGAGGGAGGGGAGAAGGCGTGGAGTGGGTTTGACACAGCCCAGTCAAATCTTCACCAATCACACCAGCTCCTCACCTCACCTTTAAATACGCCGCTGGCGAGGCGCATGGCAAGTTTCGAGGATGACTGAGACCACGCAGGAAAGTGTCCGACACCCAAAGTTCTCCCAGGAGGAGACTGACGTCACTCATGTCTCATGACATCCGTTTGTATTACTTTGCACACCCGTTTGTACAGGGGCGGACTGGGAAAAGAAATCGGCCCTGGCATTTTGGACCAGACTGGCCCACCACATTTGATAAATGAGAGTGAGAGTGGATACATTAAATACTTTCAAAAAGTGTAATTTATTAACGCTACAAAAAAGTATACTCCACCACTCCATCACAGTAATGGATCTTTAAGCAGAATTCATACTTTGTGTGTACCTATGTGTTTCAGGGAGGAAGAAAAAAGAAAGAATAGAGATGAGAAATGATGGATCAGATGCTAACTCTTCCAAGAGTAGTAATCAATAAATTGTGAAGTGACCAAGTCCAAAAGGATGACTGTAGCTGAACTCCTGAATGAACTTTGAACTCTGTGTGTGTATGTTTTGTTTATATATATATATATATTCTCAATATAAATATTTTGTTTTTATATTTGCTTTTTATATATATAGTTCTCTCTCTCTTCTTTCTTTTCTAATTTTATTCTAATTCTATTCTTGTAAGGAGCACTGCAACAAAAACAATTTTCCCTCTGGGATAAATAAAGGAGTTGTGATTCTGATTCTGATGTCTAAATATGAGGTCCTTATATGGTAAATCCTCAGCCTCCTCCTCATCCTCCTCAAAGCAATGATGTTGTTAGGATCCTGCCTTCCTGTCTCTCCTTTTGTGTCTCTTTGCCCTTTTCCCTGTGTGTGTGTTTGTCTGTTCACCCCTGCTGGCGTGGCTGGGCAGCCCCTTACCTGCTGCCAGCTCCACCTCCTTCGACTCACCTGTGTTCATTCTCCCAGATGAGCCTGTGTATTTAAGGAGTGAGCAGTCTTCTCTTCCTTGCCGGATTATTCCTTCATCCTCTCATGTTGGTGTCTGGTCTGTAAGTACTACATCTCCTGTTTTCCCTTGATCTCAGAGAAATTGTGAATTGTCCATTATTTAGTTTCAGTCACTTACCGTGTGCTGTGTTTTTCTTTGTTTCAGTGCCTCCCTGCTGTTTCCACGCGTGCCTCGTTTTGTCAAACCCGCTTTGTCGGAGCTCCTTTCGTTCATCCACTCCGTTTGACTGCGTCTTTTGTTTGTTTCTTGTCCTCTCGTTGAGTGCGTTTTCTGTTTCCCATTTGTTTAATAAACTGCTTTTGGTTTTACACAAATCATGTCTCCGGGTCTGCATCTCTGGGTCTTAATACTTTGCGGCTATTCAGCCTAACAGATGTGCTCCATCTTTGTAGATAACATTAAGCATTACAATGATAACATTTGTATTTGCAATGAAATAACCTGGGTAATAGCGGACAACGATCATCACTTACGTTTTTCCATGTCTCTGTCTCTCGAGTGCTCTGAGATAGATGCAGTATATATGCTCTGTAGGATGTCACGGCTGTTTCTGGTTGGCACAGCGACGTTAACCGATTAGTTCGCATCCCTGTTTCACCTGTGTACATTCAGTCAGGGTGAGTGACCATTACGCGTGCCGAACGCGCTTGCGATGTGGTCAGATGAGATACTGATCAAAATATATAAATAAATTTAGGTCTGACTGTATGTGCTGACTCAGATAGTTGCATTGAATCGTGGCTGTTGCTAATTATTGATCGCAGTGAAATGCCAGACACTGTGGAAACCTGACTGAGGTGTTGGTGACGTGAGCGCACGACTCCGCCGGTTTACGAAAATCTACTTGCCTGTCGGTGCGCTGCTGGCGCACAGAGTTGACCAGGTCTGGGGTGGCGAGCTTTCAGTGCACTTTTGCGCTGCCGGCACAGACCAAAATGGACGACAATACAAATGCGCCTACTTATTATGCCGACACCTCCCCCTACTGCGCCGCAACGCCCATCCTGACGTACCTCTGTAGGCCTCAGTTTACCAAAATGCCAAGTGCGCCGTGCGCCTGCCTGTGCTGCATGAAAATACCGTTGTGCTGGGTGCGCAGCCTGCGCTGCGCTGGCAGCGGAATCGAAAATAGAGCCCTATGACATTCCTGTTTGTGTTTGGATTAAACAAGATGTAACATGTCATTTACTGAACTTCAGAGGTGTTGCTACTGTAGGTGCATTTCTGAACGTTTGACATAACCAGACTTGCTGTTTTCACCTGCTTCCAGTCTTTATGCTAGCATGGGTTAAACATGTCCAGCTCTGTAATGAACACACATACATGAGTTTCATATTCATCTTCTTACCTCACTCTCAGAGGGACAGAATATAAGTGTATTTCCACACATTAGCCTGTAATTTTTTTCTCCATTCAAATAACATAATCACTCTAAGCTTTTGGAAGTGCAATAGTAGGTGTATTGCAGTTACGTGCCCCCAGACACTCTTCTTTTGGACTAACATGTCAGTAAGAACGATAACAAATGAGCTGATTGGTAAACGGCCTGTACATCAGGGTGTAAAGACTGAGGACTGGAAGCCAGAAGATGGAGTTACAAATCAATAAGGAGCCTGGAGAAGCTGGAAGATCTTTGAAAGATGTAAGTGGATACAAGGCAGGCTGCACGCACACAAGCACGCATGCACACACACACACACACACACACACACACACACACACACACACACACACACACACACACACACACACACACACACACACACACACATAGGTATATTAAATTACCATTGTATTCTGTTCTAAGTGATCCCATTATTACTCAGCCTCAGAACAATTACATCCAGTGAATGCATTCAAAGACTCAAATGAAGTGTAACAAGAGATCAGAAACACTTTATGCTCGTCTCTCAGGGCTGGAGAATGACTCCCTGTGAACCACCTTCAAACACTCAGCTGCTCGTTGCACTCATAAGCGCCGGACGGAGTGTGAGGATTGCATCTTAAAGCTCAGGCGGTTTATCTCACCTACGCCGAGGGAAGCTCTGATCAGTCATAATGCAGCGATTTGATTTTCCAGCTGCGATTACACACTTGTTTTTCTCTTGTCTTCAGGCACTTGTGTTTATGATGAAATGGCACAAAAGGCATAATGTGTTTGTTTCTCATTAGCATGTGCTCCTTTCAGTGTTTTGCCAGTCTCCTGGTGTATAGTAATGACTGATCATTTACAAACACACTTTTCCCTCTACATTTATTAGATCCAAACAAACTGTGACTGAAAATTTAATTCATAAAACATGGTGAGAGGAAACATTTCTCAGCAGGATCACCATGCATTTCCCTGAGGTGCAAATTTAATTATTTGAAATGTAGATGCTTCTAAGTGACACATGTATTTATAACACAGAACACTACATGATTGCATAATTCTCAAAATTATGCAACTATGTGATGGGGATGTAAAAACTTTTCTTTTTTTTGGCAAAGCTGCATATTATCTTTATGCCAATTGTCAAATTGCACCTTTGGCTGTGTTAAAAACACCCACCCAATCATAGAGCTTGAAACAAACATGGGGTCAAACCTGAATGAATGAATAGCAGCCAGAAAGTAAGTACATGAATGTTAATGCTTCTTCAGCCCAAATCAACCTTGCAGCTGCTGCTTCTCTCTGGTTTTGGTCTTGAAGTAGCCCACTGGACATGAAGTTAAACCCCAGATGATTTCCCAATATGAATGGTGTTCTGCCCCCATGGTCACCCTACTGATGAACTGCACAGTGATATCACACTTCTAAACTGTAAATTGGATCAAACCTGGCATCACAGCGTCAGTGGTGACATGTGGATTGAACTTTCTCCGTGCTTTCCCTCTACAAGATAGTGCTGACATGCAGTGATCACAGAGAACCCTTTCCCATTTTATTTTATTGTCTCGGCTGTTTCGGTTTCTTGTGCATATGGATGCAGATTTTTTGCTGCTGTTTCTGTGACCCTGTAGGAGTGGATGTGCTTCTGCTGTGTGTGTGAATGTATGTGATCATTTGTCTGCTGTTGCTGCTCATTGATTTTTTTTTTTCTTGTCTTTTTCTTTGTGTGTTTTGTTGCCTGTGTAAACTGTACACATGCTTTAATGCTGATGCTGCATGGTTATCAGAGAGTACCAGGCTGTGTCGCCTTGAACTCCATTAGATGTTTGGATGTTTTTTTCCAGTTTGTTAGTGCTGCTGCCTAATATAATATAATAATGTTGCTTAAACCCTGGTGACTTCACACATTGTGCTAATAGTTGCCTGTTTTTCTAAAAAGACTGTACCTGAGGGTATTGGAGGGTGGCCAACCTGATTTCTTCATTGCCTAGCCTCATAATATGATTTCTGGCTGCGCTACTAGTTTGAAAATGTTTTTATTTTTATCCTTCAAGATTCAACAGAAAAATTATCAAGAAGCATCGATACAGCAAACACATCTGTGATTGATGTAGCTTATTAATGCTTGTTGCACTCTGGCATCCATAGCCCTTGAACACTGTTACTTTTCTCTCTTTAATTTCTGGTTAATTCTAGAAGCTGGACATTTCTATGTAGACATACAAAGTACACATTTGGAGGAAAGGAATTGCGATTTTGAGAGATGCTGCTGGCAAGTGAGACAATTTGTAGCGGAAAACGATGATAAAAATGGATAGCAGAGATAGTATAAATGCAGTCATTGGTGGAGCATGTTTCTGTTTCCATTAGAGTGCACTTATTTTTGGCAGATTTGTTGCTTTTCCATCGAGATGATACCTTAAAATCCATGTGGCTTATTTTACATTAAGCATGACTTTGACTGGCTTTGCTCTTCATTAAGCCTCCTCCCATTTGATGAGACTGGCACAAACTTGTAGCATTTTAGGCAGGTGCTTCACCCCTCTCATGTTCATCCAGCTTCTTCTCGTTAATATTATTATTATGGGTTAACAGTGGATTTAGTTAAAAACCTGGTGCATCTCATACAGACACTCGAGAGTACCTCGTGCATCTGTATGAAATGCAGAGGGTTGTGACAAAGTGGCAGTATTTGATGCTTCGGGAATGAGATCAGAGTCCAGTTGTACATATTAAAATTATGTTTGCTGAAAATGATTTATTCATGTTCAGTATACTAAATTCTTATTTATTGAATTAACATGACCTTTCATGTTAACATGTCAACATAATAATTGCTAGAATCTGAGTCTGAAATATTTTGAACTTCATTATACCTAGTCTTACTAAATCTTTTACGTTCAATATTTACTACTTGACATTTTGCACTAACTGGTATCTCGTCAAAAATACTGTACAACTTCACCCAGAGCCTGAATTCAAAACACTGCAATAACAGTGCAGCTCAGACAACTTCCATGGGTGGAAGGGAAATATATGTCTCTACAAATAAAATAGTTATGACAGTTAATGACATGGTAATAAATTGCAAATACAACTCATTTCCTATCATTTTATCATTTTATGCTGGTGGACGGTTACATGTCTCTCTATATGAGAGCTCTTAATAAAAACATTGCAATTCCACCAAAGGCACTTAACATCATTTAACCCTCTGGATTATTTTTCTTGTTGCTCCATCTATTCAATATTCCTTTATTAGTCCCGCAAGGGGAAATTCCAGTTACAGCAGCACCAATAAAGCGGATTGAGTAAAAGCAATAGGTATATACAAAAGAGTGGAATAAAAAATAAACATCGTCTTAAGAAATTATAAATTGCATTTGCATTGCACAGGTTATTGTTATTGATTATTGCACAGATAATTCACAGGTTACTTGGAGCAGTTTTTGTTGTGTAGTCTGACAGCTGCAGGAAGGAATGACCTGCGATACTGCTCCTTCACACCTTGGATGTAGCATCATGTTACTGATGGAGCTCCTCAGTGCAGTGAGTGTGTGTTGGAGTGGGTGGGAGTCATTGACTGTCATGGAGGACAGCTTGGCTGTCATCCTCCTCTCCCCACCACCTCCACCAGTTCCAGAGGGCATCCCAGGACAGAGCTGGCCTTCCTAATAAGTTTGTCTTCCTGTCAGTGATGTAATGCTGCTCCCCCAGCAGACTACACCGTAGAAAATGGCAGTGGCCATAGAGTCATAGAAGGTCTTCAGGAGTGCCCCACTCACCCCAAAAGACCTCCTGAGCAGGTAGAGTCTGCTCTGTCCTTTTTTATAAAGTGCAGTGGTGTTATGAGTCCAGTCCAGTTTGTTGTTCAGATGAACACCCAGGTGTAAGATGTCACCATCTCAATGTCCCTTCCATGGATGTTCACTGGTGATGGGGAAGAGTACAGGCGCCGACGGAAGTCCACAACCAGCTCCTTGGTTTTTCCAGCATTAATCAGGAGGTGGTTCTGCTGACACCAGTCCACAAAATCCTGGATGAGTCCTCTGTATGACCTATCGTCCGCATCTGTGATAAGGCTGACAATGGCAAAGTCATCAGAGAACTTCTGCAGGTGGTAGGTGGGTGACAGGTGGGAAAAGTCAGCAGTATAGAGGGTGAAGAGGAATGGTGCCAGCACCGTACCCTGGGGGGCCCCCACACTGCAGAGGACAGTCCCTGACACACAGTCCCGTGTCTTCACATACAGTACTGTGGGCGGTTGGAGAAGTAGTCCACTATCCAGCATGTGAGGTGTTGGTCCACCCCCGAAAAGCTCCAGCTTGTTTCTCAGGATGGCTGGCCTGATGGTGTTGAAAGCACTGCCGAGACAGGGCTCGATGGAGGAGGAAGGCAGAGGGCAGAGTGCTGGAAGATCAAAGGAGGGCTGCTGCAGGGCTGATGATGCAGCTGGGGGAGGGGCATATGCTTCCTCAAACCTGCAGAAGTAGGTGTTCAGTGGGTGCCTATTTAACTCTATAGGCTACATTTAATTATTAAAATGAATGTTTTTTTGTTTTTTTTTCAAACTTCTTGAAGCCTTTGATGCTACCACTGAGCTTTTGGAACAGCACTGAGTGTGACTATCTTCTGGAGCATCACTCCAGGCAAAATAGAAGTCAATCAATGCCCTCAATGCCGCTTGGAGAAACACCAGACATCTATTTAAAAAAATTCAACATTACCTGTGGAAAATGTTGTATAATTTGAACTGCTGTTCTCCTCTGCTGTCACCTGAAATTAAACACCATTTGTCCTCAGACATCTCCTATTAATTGTGACTCACTGAGCTATTTACCTCTACATTTCCTAAGTTATAAAATCCTGTCTCTCTGAAGAGGAAAATATAGTGTAAGACTACTTCATTGACTGAAACAATACATCTTTTTTGACACATTAATAGATAATGTTTTAAAAGCTTTTTGGGGGTTAATGTTAACGAGACTAGTGAAGTGGAGATAATATTTGCATTAATGTTAACATTAACTAGCTCAAGTTTCTTATTGGCAGATGAACTGGAACAGCTTAGTTACAATAAGTCATTTGGCAGATGCTTTTATCCAAAGCAACGTACATATGAGCTCGGAGCACCGGGGATTGTTGATGTTTACACCACAGGTAACAGAACTGGGCTCAGCAGCCTCCCATGGCTGGATTGGGACCAAACACAGCCCTAGAGACCAAAGGAGGCCAGTTTGATGACAGGGAAAATGGTGCCAATGTGATTTACAGCGGCCTCCACAAGGGCTGTGGGACAATGAAGATACGGCAGGCTGGGACAGGAGAGCCATGAACCGGGACAGCAGCAAGAGGAAGGTCAGTCATCACCAGCGTGGAAAAGCAGCATCTAGAGCTACAATATTTTCTACCTCTGAAAACCAAACCAGAGTTTGTGATTGTTGTAACATTGGCAAGACAACACGGTTTTGGTGAGGTTTCTTTTGTTTCTCTTTCAAGTTTGAATACATTTTTTTTTCTTGACGTTTTGTTATTATTTTGTTTATTTATTAGTCTGAAAAATCTATGAGTTTTTGTGAAACATAGGAAACTTGCATGCATCTCCGAGCTGAAACTACGTGGGCCAATATTTTCAAACAGAGAAGAGGTTAACCACAAAGATGAAATTATCAGTAACATCAGACTGTAGCAGGGTGAATTGCTCAGCCCCGCCTCTAACATGAGAGTGTGCTGTCCTGCTCTCATTTCCGCTTCAGCCAATCACCGTACCAGGGCCCTCTATATGAGGGGACCGGGTTCACCTGGTCTTCCTCTTGCTCTTCCTCTCGCCCACTTCCTGGTCGCCTCGCGTCCTTTCCCCCACTGCCATCTGCACAGCATCTTGCCTGGCTGTCCTCCTCCCGCTATCAGAGTGTGCGAGCTTTCCACTTATCGGTGCTGCGGAACCGAAGCAGCGCTAGAGACCGCCGCTGCTTTGCCTGCTGCCGTTTTACATGCCGCTGCTTTGCCTGCTACTGCTTCGCCTGTTACGGCTTTGCATGTTACTGCTTCACCTGCTACTGCTTTGTCTGCCACTGTTTTACCTGCTGTTGTCCGACTGGACGCTCTTTCGCTTGACGCTGCTTGCGCTGTATAGCGTTGCTGCACATTGCTGGGGTTTGCTAGGCGTAGTGGTGTGCTGTGCTCGGTGCAGGCCGCTTCACCCCGTGCAACGCTGCAACTACAGCGTTATTTTTAGTTCGGTTCCGTGTTTAACTGGTGTGTGTGTGTGTGCGTACGTGCGTGCGTTTGTGTGTGTGTGAGGATAGTGGGGTTCGCCCTGGATTTTGCTTTATGTTTGTTTGGGGGTTTAGATTGTTTTGTTTAAGTTACCTTACGTAATTTACTTCCTTTTGTTCTTGGTTATATTATTGCATTTCTGATTTTGTGTTTCTTGGTGTCAATTGAATATGTTGTATTTTGATTTAGTTTGTTAATCAATTTGTTTTCTTGTTCTTTTCCTTTGAGGGATTCTGTTTTATTATTTTTGTGAGTGTAACCCCCTCTCCCTTGTTTTCCCCTGCAGTTGCTGAGAGCCGACGGTGGTGGTTCTGGTGCCCTGGGTGGTGGTTTCCCCTCTTTTTGTGTGCTGTGTGTCCCCTGGATTGGGTTCCCCTCGCTAAAGTGTGTGTGTGTGTGTGGCTGCCACGTGTGACTGGGGTGACCTTAACTTTCTGTTGGATACTTCACACCCTTGTGGACCCGCCTCCCGGCCGGTAAGCCTCAGCACTGGAAGGCCCTTCTGTGTCCTTATCCCCTGTGTGCCTGTGGCATTTATTGCCTTTAGCATTGTAATAAAATATGGATTTTTTTAATCTTTTTTGGAGGCATATCTCTTGCCTCATTGTTAATGAACTTGAGTGCCTTTATTTGGGGTTGATATAACTATTTCCTTGGGTGAAATTCCCAAGGTGGCGTTGTCCAGCTCGTCTTGACTAGTGATAGCATTACAACAATCTTCACTAAACAACTCACTATTCCCTCTCCATCTGCCCTCGTGTCGCCACAAGACATTGCCAGTGTTTCACTGACAAGTATGCTATGCATAATTCTCTTGACTCTCTTTGACTGCCAAGAAAGAAGTGAGAATTTCCCATTTTCCCTTTTAGAACAAAAAGGTCATCCTTGAGTGCCTCTGCCAGAAAGATTTTCACATGAGGCATTACTGAACACAATCATCTTCAAGGTTCTAACTCTGCCAAGGTGCTGGTAGTTCAGAACAGAAGTAAGTTTACACACTATTCTGTTTTCTTCATGAGTAGTCTGCACAGTTGCTTTGCTTATACCTGATGCCAAGTTGCTGGCATCAAACATTACATCTGGCCTGCTCTGTCTGACAACCCAGAGGATTTGGCCTGTCTTGGACCTGAATTGATCCTTTTCGTTCACACAACAAGGTGAGTCCTGTTCCACAGCTTGCAAGGCTGTATGGCCTGTGTGTTCTGAATGTAGCTTTAGTTGAACTTGGACTGCAGATCTGAGCATAGGTATTACTGTTTTTGAGAAACAACCCCCCAAATGAAACCATGAAATCATCCACATTGCAGGCAAGAACCCCAGTTACATCACAGTTCTGATCCAACCAATAGAGCACAGCTGGATCAACTTCAGAGAAGTTTTTCCTCCTGCTGTCAGCACTATTTCCTTTACTCTGTTGTACCAGTATAGTGAATCATCTGCCTTCACTTTCGGTATTCCCTGTGGAGATGCATATGTGGGTGAGTCCTTTTGCAGCTCTGACACTTCTTACTTCTCAAAACTTCAAACTACAAACCATGCTTTTGGTACTGACCCAGTGAGTGTCTCTTTGAGGGCATCCCTATCCCTAATTTTATCAAACACATTGTTATCGCCCCGGCTCTTTAACCCCTCAAGTTTTACAAAGTTAAATGATGCACCTGTTACAAACACATTGTCACATACATTTTTTCTCAATTTTTCCTGTTTTCAGAGTGACATCTGTTGTCTGCTCTGTCCCACTATGTGTTTCTGTATTGTTATTTGTGTGATGTTGTGCTCCATTCTGTTCCCTGGTGGTCAATCCAGATGGCTCCATTTATCTCAACTCTCGTTGCACCTCAGTTACACTGTCCTCCATGTTCCTCCATGTCTGACAAAGACCCCTGAGCTGTCCTGACCAATGACAACTCCTGGTCCTTTTCACCATGGACAACCCAGTCACCTGTAATACACTTTGTCTCTAGTTTCATATTTTTCATTTGTGTGGCGTAGCTCTTTCGGCAGTGCTCTCCATATTCCTTCTGAACACTCTGCTTCTGTAAAAGCCTTTCGTTAATGTATGTAAACCAGAGCCACCCTTTCACTTTCGTTGGCCTCTGAGGTGGGGGGTTTATTGAGTTCGCTTACAAATTTAAAAGTGGATTGCCGATATTGTCTCCAAGTGTATTTTGGTCTTATTTCGGTGTCTCATCTGCGTGTCTGCAGCGGCGCATCTGTTTACATGGAGTTTGCGTTTGATAATTATCGACAACAAAAATGATGATATAATTTTACTTTACATGCACTGGAACAGGGACTGAGCCACAGGAGGAGAGAGTAGGAGAGAGGGAAAGGAGTAGAGATGATGGAGAACTTCTGTCCCTCTCATATTGTGTATTTTCTCGTCATGTGTGTCACATACGCAGATACAGACATTGTAATCGCTGTGAAATACTCACATGATACTGATTTGACTGCGACGAGTCATGGAATCTCTAGTTGATGCTCCGCAGCAGCCATGCAGGACTCGCGCGACTCTCACGCTGCTCATGTTGGCAGTGTGGACACTGTAACCTGTTTGTATGGACGCCGAAATGAAACCAAGCCGTAACGCCACGCTCACGCTCTGCGCAGGCGTGCTATGTGGCCCCGGCCTTACTGAAGGCTTTGAGCCTTGTGTCAAAAATGTAGTATGTGTGCTTATAAGCCCCGCTGTGGCAGGCATGTATATGTTGTAAAGCGATGTTATCATGAGCTTTACTGGGTTTAAAGGGCCCAGTCATGTGCCCCGCCACCAGCCCGGCACTGATTTGTTCCGCTAGTGCACCAGAGTGTCACGCAGGCGTAGAAGGTTACTCACCCACCAGGCAGAGTGCTATGCCCTGCTGCTGTGGATATGTGACGTAGTAATGCTCTGGGGTTTCTGCCTGGTTCTCCGGCCCACTGCTCGAGTCATTGTCACTTGTTATCTTCTTGGCATCTTGCTAACCCTCTACTGCCTCCTCGTATTGTCCGGTACCCCTCTGGTATCTTCGTTTTTCTGGCGTTTCTTTTTGTTGTCACGCTCCGCCGCTCTCTGTCTCCGCATCTCTTTTTCTCCTCCTGCGTCCCTCTCCCTGCTCCTCTTTATACCCCTGGCCGATACTCTTTTCCTGTTCATAATTGGTGGAAAGGCCACCTGTTGGGGGAGAAGGCAGAACTTCCCAAGTGCAGCTAATTCGGCAGTTTATGTGGTGTTCATGGGCAGTAGTATTTAAAAAAAAAGGCAACATGCACTAAAACACAGGTATAAAACCATAAAAAGTAAATCACATAAATAAAAGCATGCAACGGTAAATCATAAAATGTGTACGAACCTAGCACAATCATGATAAAGTCCTACTGCCCGTGACATCTTTAGTAGCCTCTGTAGTCTGTTAGAGGAAGTGTGACCAAATTGTTTATGAAGCTTGAACAATATTTTCTATTTTGTTGCTGAGCTGGATTCACTTTGCCATCACTGGATTCCTTTGTGCTCATTTGCTTTTTCTTTTGGAGTGTTATCTTCTGTAGTTTCCAAGACCTAGTGACTCCATTGAATGTTCTCTTTTTTTGTTTTCCCTAATGTTCACACAGTAATGACCAGAACTTGTAAAGTTTTACATGTTTGTTCAGCACCACCGCCCTGTCATTTTCCATTTTCCTCTGTGCTCTTTTCTCTTTTTCAAAAGCAGTGGAACTACTACAGTTTCAAGAGGACACAACCTGTCTGATTTTTGCAAGAATTTTCAACTTTTCAGTGAAATAGACCACTTTTCCATCTTCGAGTCTCAAGGGTCTACAAATGAATGTCTTTGATTTCTTCAAGTCATTCATTCATTTTTTTTGACTCATCAGACCACAGGACAGTTTTCCACTTCACTTCAATGAGCTCAGAAGAAGGATCTGCTTGCATTACAGTTTCCTCTTTGCATGGTAGAGTTTCAACTCGCATTTGTGGATGTAGCGATGAACTGTGTTCACAGACAATAGTTTTTGGAAGTGTTCCTGAGCCCATGCTGTTATGTCCACCACAGAATCATGTCTGTTTTCAGTGCAGTGCTGTCTGAGGGCCTGAAGATCACAAACATCCAATATTGGTTTTCGGCCTTGTCCTTTGTGTACAGAGATTTAATCAGATTCTTTGAATCTTTTAATGACATTATGTACTAATATCCCCAAACTCTTTGAAATTTAAAATTGAGAAATGTTATTCTTGAATAGTTATATTACTTGCCAGCGCAGTCTGTCACAGAGTGGTGAACCCCTCCCCATTTTGGCGTAAGTTCAAGGAAGGCAGGACCCAAATGCGGCGTGGAAAATATTGACAGTTTATTAATCAAGAAGTCACAACAAAAAACTCTCAGTGGCCGACGAACGATGCTCAACTGAGGAATGAAGTCTCTGCTGGAGGGAAAACTCGACAGCTCTGTGGAGAACAAAAATCTCCGTTGGGGGAAAAAGGCTCACAGGCAGACAAAGGTAGGACCGGTACTGGAGGGAAAGCTAAACAGCACTAAATAGAACAAAAATTTCCATTAATGGGAAAAAGGCACTCAGACAGACAAAAGCAAAACACGTACTGGTGGAAATCACTCGACAGCACTGTAAGGAACAAAAATCACCGTTAAGGGAAAAAGGCACTCAGGCAAATAACACAAAACTTACGAGAGAAGATACTCGGCTCAGGACAAAACAACGCGAGGCACGTGGCAGGGACCAGAGATCAACAACCTGTGGTAATACACACTGGGGAAGAACCATAATCTTCTGGCACCAGAGTGTGAAAGGAGCGTGCTTAAGAAAGGGAGATCTAATGAGTGGAGATTAATAACAGGTGCGTCTGGCCACTGCTTGCCTCAGGTGAGACCAGCCCCGCCCCTGCCACGCTCCAGCCCTGGAGAAAACGCAGAAGCAGAGTCAGAGCAGATACCAAAAACCCAGCCATAACACCCATCTTTACTTCAGACAGACTCAGCCTCTCTGGGATGCTCTTTTTAAACCCAGTCATGTTATGTCATGTTACCACCCTGCTTCCAGTTAACCTCATTACCTGTGAGATGTTCCACCAGGTGTTTTTTCTTTTAACATTTCAAAACTCTTTCAGTCTTTTGTTGCCACTGTCCAAAACCTTTTGAATCATGTTGCTGGCATCAAATTCTAAATGAGGGTATAATTTTCAAAAAACAATCAAATGTAGTAGTTTCAACATTTGATATGTTGTCTTTGAAATATGAAATATGGGGTTTCAATATTTGCAAATCAGAATCAGCATTCCTTTATTGATCCCCGAGGGGGAATAGTTTCAGTCATCACAAATCATCACATTTGGTTTCTATTGTTTTGGAAACAGGGTTGTACTTCCTACTAATACGATAGCATGTATAATTTCAGAGAAGCCATCATCTGACCACAGGACATATTGCAACCGGTACAAAAATATTAGTTCCTGTAAATTAACAGTAATCCTCAAGATGGCTGCCTTTTTTTATTGCCTGTCAATGGTACAAGAGACAGCTGCTGTGGGTACTCCTTTTAAAGAGGGCAGCTGCCAGGAGCCCCACTGCTCTGACCATCTGCAGAGCTGCTCTTCTCCAGCCCATTGCACACCCCCACCATGCCTGCCCCACTCCACAAAAAGGAGGAGGAGACTATGCATGTCCTTTAGAGGCTTTGCAAGTGTGCCACAAATCTCCTAGTAACCACAGCTGTTGCCATAAAGAGGGCTCACTGTGGAACTCCCTCTGTGCAAGTGATGGCTCTAACAATGTGACTAAAAACAAGAGGCCTATGAAAGATGGTGATTATAGGATCAATAGAAAAGTGTTGTAAGTTATAAAGGCAAGCCACTGCCATTGGTATTCCCAGAACTATCATACGAGTACTTCTCTTGCACTGGGAATGCTGATGGCAGGAAGCCGCTGCCATCAGCATTCCCAGAACTGCCATGAGAGTTCTTCTCCTGTATTGGGTGAATCACCCAGACAACTAGACAAGCAGTCAGTGTTTCCTGGGGTGCCTTTCCACCTGCATTAGTTGCACTATAACATTATGCTAGCCACCCATTTTGACAGGTGGCAGTGAAATGCTGATGCCACAGAGGCTGTCTAAATCCTGTCCAAATCTTCCTACCACAAAAGATTGACACAGACCAACCACTTACGGATAATATGGATGCCCTGATCAAGTTTTTTTTGGCTCCAATACCAATCTTAAGTCTTTAGTATTAGTATTAGTATTTGACACATTGAAACAGCTGTTGTTACCTAGTCTGACACATCTTATTTTTCATAACCTTCCTGATCCTTCCTGATCCAAATATTGAAGGTCCTGGTTCAAATTAATGTGCTAAATAACTATCCAAGAGTGACTCTACTAACACTGAAGAAAAAAGGGTGACAGAAACATGTGTCACAGCACGTTGGAGGTCTGAGGAATAAATCCCACTGAGGAAGCTCCAGCTCTAACAGCAGCTTGGTCCTTGTCTCCTCAATGATGAGACGGGGAACATGATGGTGTATCTGCTACTCTTTGCTGATGAACAATTACTTTGATATATAATTAAGCAACCTTAGTGTTAAATGTTTAACGAAGGCGCAGTGTGCAGGGAGGTACTGTAGATGGGCTGTCACGGAACACCTCTCCTGGTAGCTCTGATGTGCTGCTGAGCTCTGCACTCATAATTCATGCGTAATGGCCTCAAGCGATCCACCTTGGACTGGTGAAAGCAACACTCTGAGACAGTGCTCAGTGAGAAGCACGCATCAGTATGTTGTATGATTCTCATTGCTCATTTGAATTCATTATGTAGTTTGCATGTTCCTTCTGTATGTCATGTTAAATTTAAATGTGTATGTCCCGTGAGCCAAAAGCCTCAATAATCATGTTAAGTGCATTATACGTAGAGTTGGATGGAGAAGTCTGTACTTAAGCCAACGCACACTTACTTTATAATCACAGGCACTTAAAAGAAACAAAAATTGAAAGTCATCAGAATAACTGTGAAATTACCAAAACTGTTTGAATTGTGAATAGGTTCACGAATAAAAATGTATATTATATAATATATAATATGTATAAAATGCTGCATACTGCTGATTCATTGCCACTTGCATTGTTGTAGCAACAGATCTTTCTCAGGTAAAGGTAAAAAAGTATTGTACATTTTTGTTATTGACAACAAATCCCCCCGAAAATACGAACACCAGCAATGTGTGAGTCCATCTCTGAATACTTGCTTTCTTCCTGTACCAAAACAGTAGTGGCAGGCTGTAAAACCAAAATAAGTGAAAAAATGCTAAAAAGCTCTGTAAAACTGAGGTTAACGGCAGAGTAATTCTCTTCTGGTTTTGAACCTTGAGCGACCCCTTTCATTTTACATCTGTGTGACTGACTCATTCATATAAATTATTGATTAGTGTAGCTTTGAGTAAATATGATGTATATATGTTGAAAATCATATTTTAGTTGGTTCATATCAATAAAGAAAAAAGCCTCTGAATGATAGAATGACATCATATTGAAGGAGTATGGTGTTTTGAGTCAGTGCAGTGTAGATTTTTTTAAGATTCTATTAAAAAATGCACTTTTGAACCAAAACTCTCCCCTGGAAAATAGATTCATTCTGTGCCCCTGCAGCAATGACCACCATTTTCCACCTAATCACAAACATGCATTCGCACAGTCACACACACACACACACACACACACACACACACACACACACACACACACACACACACACACACACACACACACACACACACACACACGGGAACCCCAGTCAAGACACAGCCTGGTTTTAAAATTCTGTTGATTCAGGTCAAAGTGTGTATGCAGCATTCGGGGCAGAAACAGGAAAGAGATTGCATCGGTTGCTCAGTCTTTCTATGCCTCACCATCACCCTCATCCCAGATGCCCACACTGCTGTTTTAAGAAAAGAAAGTCTTACTTGAGTTTGAACAGGCGAGCTGGAAACCTAAACAATACACCACCAAGTGTACAATTCACCGTATCCAGCAGGCATCTATCCTATTTAAGCCAGAGCTCTGGGCTTCCTACTACAGGACGTTAATCGCTTAATCTTCACGTCACTTCCACTGCCACTTCTCTCAATTATTCCCAGGATGCTCCATTTGCTATACAGGGTGCCAGCTATTTTTATGCCACAGCCTGCCAGCCTTTTGTGTGCATTCTGGAGATATCAACAATGGGAGTTGACAGGGAAGTGAAAAACAGGCTATTGATTCAACCTATCTCTTACGGCTTTTCAATTGCCTTTAAGTACTCGTGGCGCCTGTGAGGGTCTGGACTTGTTCAGGGTATCACTTAATTCCAGACAGCAGCCATTGTGTAATGTAAGAAAAAAGGATGCCTCTTCTAAAAGAATAAAAAAACTAACAAAGGTGGAAACTTAGCTGCTCTGAGCAATCATCTCAGACTCCTCTTCTAAATAAGCTGTCGCTGAGAACCTGTCGTTGTTATGAAACAGCAATTACATCTCATCAGTGTCAAGTGTAGGCACTGTCAATCTAATGCATGCTCACATTACTATCTGAGCTCTGAAGTGCTGATAGGAGAATGTTTTCAGCAGGTATAACACCAATGTACATCCATTTAATAATGGCAACTTCATAATAGCATTTCAGTGATGTCTAAGGAGAACGTCTGATTTATTTTGCAGTACCATAGAATGTTGACTGTAAGGTGTTTCTATTACTAAACAATGAGAACTGTATTTTGTGCAGAATTCTTATTGCTCTTAGGTGATACATTTGCAGTTTAATTTCCTAGCTGCACAACACATGTTTATCTACTACTAATATATATATATATATATATATATATATATATATATATATACACATGTGTGTGTGTGTGCGCGCGTATACATCTTTCTGTGTGTGGTTGCTGCCTCAATTAAGTTCACCGACCAGACTTTGACGAAGTTCATAAACATATACACTGTTGCTCATGAAGTAGGGATATATTTTTTTTTTTACCTCTTTCCATGAAATGATTGTGACAATGTGATTTATTCTTGACAGATAAAATGTATATCTTCTCTTCCAAACTTTGCAATGTAAATAAAATCACAGTTAACCTTTACAAACTGTAGTCAGGCTTAAACAAAATTGGGGGTTCTGAAACAACAACAAAACAAACAATTCTGCAGCTTTGGTTAGTTTAACAGGAAACACATATTCAAGAAGATTTCATGCATTTGAATGTCCAGTATTAGTCTTTCAAATGTCACTAATATCAAGTATGGCTACCTCTGACAAAGATCAGTGCATTAAGACGCCGTGGCATACTGTCCACAAGCTTGTTGATGTTGTCGGTGGACAGGGCGTCCCACTCTTCGGTCAGAGCCTGGGCTAACTCCTGTAGGGTTTGTGAGGATTTTCCTCAATAAGTAAATATTTCAGGACTCAAAAGTGCAGAACCAAAAACAGAGACAATGTCAAAAATACAAACTAAATTTATATACAAGAGGAGGAACAAAGATAACAGAGATAACAAAAAACCACGCTGGAGACTGAGACTGATAGGCACACCGAGCAGGACTGAGCACACTGACAGAAAGAGCAGAACAAGAGCATAAGTCCAAAAGGCAGCTCAAAAATCCACTGGATAAGTTCCAGGACAATACACCAGGACAGAACCAACAAAGGCTTTTCTTGGGAGTTACTCACACTGAGACAGGACGTACACATGGTTGAGATCAGGACGAACTGGCAACCACAGGACCAGAGAGCCTCTCCTAAATGCTGCCAGCAATCAGCTCCAACACGCCTCAGGTGTGCAGGTAATTAGGTAGAGTCACAGTGCAGAACGGACAGACAGGGGCGATAGACCAACAGACAAATAAGACTAGGGAAGAAGGAAAGGAAGAAACACTGGGAAAAGACACAGAGTTTGATGCATATTGTCCCTCTCATTGATGACTCGGCCTAAGGCATCCAGGCATGCTCAAAAGGGTTCATATTAGGGGAGCAAGTGGGCCATGGCACCGCTGCACCCCCTCTGCTTCAAGATATTCTCTCTCTGCAGCTACCCTATGTGCTCTAGCATTGTCGTCTTGTCGATGAAAGTTGTTCCCAGAGACCCGTCTTGGGTCTCTAGGAAATGGTTCTCCAAGATGTCCCTGTACACAACAACGTTGACGTTTCCATCCAGCACCACCAGTGGTGTCTTTCCTCCATAATGAATACCATCACTGAGCCACCACCAGCTTGAGCGGTTTCCTTGATGCATTCATCGCAAAGGTTTCCGCCACGTAATCACCAAACCTGTTGTCTTGCATCTGTATGGTTGAGGATATAGCGGCTATCGTCCGTAAAAATAATGTCATCAGTGCCCAAGCTGCAAGGATTTTCAGACCGCATCCTCGGATAGTCCAAGCAAATCACCAATATTGGCTTGTTTGTGTCCGTCCTGTCGGAGTGCAAGCACTCTTTGGCGTATTGCCAGTGGCATCAGATGAGGCATGGCCAAGGAAAGTTCTATGTCAAATTTGGTTAAAATTATTTCAGACAATTCTGAAAATGTGGACCTATTTCATATAGGCTTTAGGCAGGAAACAGGCAACACAGCAAATATCTTGTCTTTTACAGCATCAAACAATGTTATGCATGAATTCATTTCACTTAGGCAATTAGGACACATAATGTAATCATTTCACCTGGTCCAAAGTGATTGCTGATGCATTTAAATGGGAATAAACAGAGGATTGTGTCTGAAAACAAAATTATGCCAACTTTATGGGCAACAGTGTATTATACCAGATTTCTATTTGATGCAAGGGGTTAACAGCAACTGATCAGCCACCACCACAGCACTAGACAACCCTACGTGACTGTATTGTGCTTTAATTAGCTTATATTACACTATACTACTAAAGTTACTACAGTGACTGTGTTCACATTTACTTAATGTGATCGACAGCAAGAAGATCAGTTTTCTTCATTATTGGATAATAGAGTGTTCTGTGCTGTCACCAGATTTACAGTTTTTTATACGCTGTGACAGTGAGGGTGAGTTGCAATGAGTGAAGCAGACCAGTGATGGTTTCTATCTAATGATGTGTGTTCAAGTGTTCATTTATCTCATAAGTTTGGTTTTAATTAGTTATTTGATGTAGCTGTGTGACGTCATGATTGACAGCTTGCGTGTTCTCGTGAATTGGCCAGGGGTATGTGTAGGACCTTGATGCCGTGGCTCCATCATTACTTCACAGACCCTGGCTTCAAATTACGTCACCAGTTCAAAATGGCAGCACCCATATCCCATTGCATTTTTGTCTACCTAGCATGTTACTATGAATACATGGCAGACATTTAACCATGTAGCACTTGAGTCTGGTCTCCATCTTTTTCTCAGACATATCTCCACCTCAGCCACCTTATTATAGTCTTTGTTGTCTATTGAGTCCAGTTGGCCCTTTTTTTTTTTTTCTTCTGCCAGCGAACTTGCAGACTGCACAGGCTGCTCCTCTGTCAGTTAGCTTTCACTTCCTTATACACCATGCAAAGATTTTTTAATATCAGCTTCTGTTATTACTATATGCTACACTTGCACTGTCATTTTCCATGTAACAACCAACCTTTCTCATTTAGACATGCACATTTATGCATTGTTGTTTCTCACAATTGTTATCACAATATTAAAATAATATGATTTTGTTTCTTCCCCATTTATATTCAAACGATCTTGAGAATGTTCAGACTTGGAACCTTGACTTGAGTTGTTTGGACGACGACCTTGCAGAGAAGTCATAAGAAGGAGGCTTGGGTCAGAGGTTGGTACTGTGTGTGCTCCATGTTGGAGGTACAGATCTTGGTTTTGGTAAAAGCATTTTCAGGGTATTAAGTTGGATCTTACTTTTGTAGTTTTGCTTATTGCTTCTATCAGTTGTGATAACACTGTACTCACTCACAATGTTAATTGCTCTGTCCTTGGAACACAGTGTGGGACAATGAAGTCCAGCAGCTCAGGAAACATGAGCAGTCAAACATTCAGACAAGTTGTTAACAAGCTATGATCAGCTAATTTCAGCCAGATCATCTAAACCACTTTATTTGAAAGTAACAGTGAAAGTGAGTGCACCAAAAATGTTAGTAAAAATCCCCCATTGCACAGCAAAGAAGTTTGCATTGTTTCTCTCTTTCACATAAATGTGACTGAAACCTGTCTGTTTGCTCATGTTTCTTCTTATCCTTTTTTACCAAGGGGAACTATGAGTATGCAAACACATCCAAGGATTGACGAAATAATCTTAACTCAAGGTCCATTTAGTAGAGTTTACTGGAGCTCTCAACCACATCTCACAGTCCTGATCAGCCGTTGTAGTTTGGACTGTGGTGCACAGTTGAAAGCAAAGCAGAGTGAGTACAGCTGTGTTCATGTTTTTTATTGGCAGTGAACAGTTTGCAGATAGGTTCAACAAGTTTTCACATTATGGAGTGAAAAAATGTAAACCAGTCAGTATTACATTTCCTGAGGAATGTTTTTACTAATGCAAATTAAATTAGTTGCATATGAAAGCCATTTTTTGGAGACAATGAAGTATTGATTTGCTGTGACTCAAACTGAAACAGTGAATGATGAGCTGGATGCAGTTACTGTAGATGGCACTATGGGAGGTTGTTGTGCTCCTGTGTATGCGTCTAAATTCCACAGATCCCTCAAACAAAGCTTTCCATCAAATTGGAACCAGACAGTGTTGTGGGATTTTCAATAATGCTGCTTACCATCTTAAACCCTCTGCTGTCCCTTTGAACACACCCTCCATCCTGTGCTGCATGCAGGCCTCCCTTCTCCCCTCGGCCCTCTAATGGCTCGGACTTTTATTACCTGAGCTGATGGGACATCCATAAAGAGACGTTCTGCCAGCAAGATGGCAAACACGTTTCTCCCTCAGTCCTCATGTGTCTTCTTGAGAGAAGCTTAAAGAGTAATAGAGCTTCTGGGAGCCCTCGCTGTTCACCGGGGGATGTGGTCTGGCATCATCTGGCTGGGGGAAATTGGTGGAGAATGTGCAGTGTGACAGGTTCAGTGATGGCAGCCTATTATATTGGCTTCCTGCAACAAAGCCACGTGAACATCTGTGCATGTCATTTTCAATGACCCACCTCAGGGCCACAGCACCATTACAGGAAGCTCTCAGGGATCAGAGGCTGTCTTTGGCGGTACCGACAGTTGGGTTCTGCACAATGGCTCCCGTAGGGTGGAGACTTGCAGCTTTCTGTCAAAGCGTCTCTTTGCACTCATTGGCTCTGATACATGTGATTGTGCATGAAAAACTTTCTGGTACTGTACTTTGTATTGATTTTTTCCTGCAAGTGTTTATGACTGTGGTGGTGGAGTGAAAACTATGGCATCACAGGAAATTTATTCGTGTGGAAAGCCATAACGGGCGACGCATGAAATGTTTAGGGATATAAAAAGCTTTCTTGCACTTTTCCCAGGCTCTATATTTCATTGGCAAATTTAGAAAGTGGGAACATGCTGTGCAGGCGAGCGCTTCCTTTCACAGGGTCAAAGGCAAAGAGAAAGCAGATTGTCTGTATTCAGATCAGTGCCGTACTTGTCACAGTTGTGATGACAAACAGGCTGTAAGAGAACGCCTCGCACTCATTTGTCAAACTTGCTCTGACATTAAGAATGCCTCAGCTTTAAGGACTGATAAGAGCACTGGTGTAATCTGTCTTAAGTGTAAGTCAGTTCAAAAATACAGAGGGTGACTGTATGCTTTTCATCATCTTGAACAGATAAAGGAAAAAAAAAGGACTGCATGTACAAAGGCTTGGTGCTTTTCTTTCAAACCAGTCCTTCATGTTGTCTGTAGGTTTTTTTTAATAAATAATTTAAATATTTCTTTACGGTGAAATTATTTTGTGGGACTTTAATGCACATAAATTATCCAAACAGGTAGAATATTAAACATTTTAAGAATTCAGCTTGCAAAAAAGAAACAAGAAATAAATAAAACCTAGCTAGATATAAAATAATTATTTGACTGCACTGTGAATTATGCTGCCAATAAACATCTGTTTTGTTTGTTTGCTGTTATATTGTTGTAATAGAAATAGAAGTTTGTTACGTTTTGTTATGTTATGAGTTCTGGAGTAAAAAGTTGCTGTCTGCATACTAAACATCATCTTTCATTTTTCCAGACGGATACTTGTCTGGGGCTGCAGTCTTCAACTATCATGGCCTCTGTTGATCTCATGTTGAACCTACTCACCTTTCCCCCCAGTAATCCCTCAAGAATCCCCCAGACAAACACCACATAAACAAAAAGAATACTTAGAACCTTGGTGACAGGGAGCAGAAAACATAAAGCTTGTCTAAAAGGTTGCAACCAAAGAAGAGCACAATTTTCCACGTAAAGTGTAGTTTTGGTGACATTGGTCTGTTACGTCGAATTCAGATTGAATGTGGAGCAAGTTATTGCCTCATTATATAAATTTGAACTTGTTCCGCTGCACTGTTGCAGTCTGTTTTATTCATCATAAACAGCCATTGACATACCAGCTGTACAGATGTTAGCTGCAGCTAGCTGCCATATGTGCTTGAGTGTGAGTGTGTGTGAATGGGTGAATGAGAGACAAATTCTAAAAACACTTTGTCCATTAAGGTAGAAACATGCAACAGTATACAATTAGCATTTCATAAGCCTCAGGATAACCACACAATTGTGAACTAAAAGTTGAAACATGATCAACTCATGCGCATCTATCTTTACCTCAAACTACTCCACCCAAAGCAGATTTTCAACTGTTTGTGTCCACAAGTGCCTTTGGAAAATACTCTCCAGAGTGGTATCATGGTATTTTAGTTGTATTTTTAAAAAAAATCTTATACTGTATGTGAGTGGAAACTTTGGGGTATAGGTTGAGCAGAGATCTGCTGAGGAGCACGAATTTTCACATGGAATTTACATAGTGACTTCCATTAGCATAGAGATATGCTATGTAGGCTACAACTGGTGATTTTGACTTCATAAGGACAGTTGTAGAGGAAAGGTCAATTAGCCCGGACAGCCAGGCGCCATGAATATTTACAGCACAGTTCATGTCAACCCAGCCATTAGTTATCTTTAATTGCATAAAATACTGTATGATGGTGCTACCAGAGAGTTAAAATGCAAGGGGTTCATTTTCTGCAGAACATGAATGAATAAACTCTGGAAATTTTATGCTAATTTCCCTGTAAGATATCAACACTTTTTGTGTATCTGGATACATCTGGAACTATTTTGATGCTACAGGAAAGGTCACAGGGAATACTCAGCCATTAATAATGGGAAATCCAGCTAGTTTTAATGTGCTGGACCAAAGGAATATCAAAAGTCAAGTAAAGTACATTTCATTTCTGTAGCCCAAAATGTGCACAAATGCGCCTCAAAGGGCTTTACCATCTGTACAGCATACAACACTCTTTCCTTAGACCCTCCATTCTGAAAAACTGAGAAAAAGGAAGAGATCCCTCCTCTAGGTTGGGCGCACGCAAGATGTCATGTCTACAGAATAGACTGAAGTAATTATAATATGATAAATCTGAATGACAAAATTATGAATAGATTTGCAAGCATGTATAAAAGAATGTGGACCCTGGAGGGTACTGAGCAACTTCTGGTGTCATCAAACAGACCTGAGGCACACAATATTCTCTCTCTCTCTACCTTGGAGACACCAGGAAACCAACAAGAGGCAAAACTCACGGCAAGTTTTAACCTGGTGTTTGCAATAGATTAAAGGTCAAGGACGTCACCAAAATCAATAAGAATCATCTGCTGGATCCTTCATGTTAAATTCCGTGGCAAACTGTTCAGTTATCCAATTGTGGACATATGTTGGAGGATAGACTGTATCCATCTGACACCTTGCTGTTCCAGTAAGAGCAAATGTCTTTGTTCTAATAAACATTATGTACAATGTAACATTCTGTTCTTGCATTTTCATCTTCGAGCTTTGCAGTATGTTGCTACACAGCAAACCAAGAGCTGTGGCCTTTGGGGGTAGAGCTTCCCATTTGTTGCCAAAGGAAAAAATGATGACTGTGTTATGCATCACCTGTTCAGCCCAGGGCTGAGTGGCAGTTGCTGTTAGGACGCATCCCCCAGCTTCAGCCCAGAGAGACACACGGTGGGAGAGCTTCCCAGTTTGCTACAAAATCAATCAGAAATTCTGCTGGCTGATGCATTATTAAGTTTCCAAGGAACTATAAAGTAAGATGACCTTCTGTGCATCCTGCAGTCATTCACTTTTCAAGCCCACAGGCCTGATTTAGCTACATTATCAGACAATGCAAAAAAGAATCTTTAAACTTAAAGAAGTGTTTTTTTTGTTGTTGTTTTTATCATGATCTACAGTTTTTCATCATTCACTAACGCAAAGGGCAACACAAGCAAAGTAAAAATGGCAGAGAATATAACAAGTATAATAAGCTGATAAGAGGGCAACATGCATCGAGCTTGTGAATCATGTTGGCTAATGGAAGTCTAATGTTTTATATTATAGTCTTCATTTTATATCAGTAGCTCTGAAGTACTATTACTTTAAAAAAAAAAAAAATAAAGTTGTGTACATTTAACATTCATGCCTACTTTCAGACGTTTGATGGACAAATTGTCACAAATTATTAAAACTGATCCATCCATTGTTTCTCAACTTTCAGCAAAGACATACCAGGCAACATGTAAAAATCAAAATAGGTTCACGTACAAATACACCATTCTGATCAGGATAAATCATAAAGTGAGGCTCCAACACTGTCCCCTCTCATACTGCAAATTTGCTCTGCACAGTGCTGTGTTGTAAATGAACAGTTAAAAAAAATTAACTATCAAGTAAAAATGAATGAAGCACCGTATGGAAGAGCAAATGTATCTGTAAGATGTAGACACTTCATTGACAGCTGGTCAGTTAATTTAAAGGGAATCTGTTGTTTCTGAAAAGGATGACTTGATCAGTTTCTTTGATGATATGTCTCGATGTCCTGGCTTGTTTTTGTGCTTACAGTGTTTATTAACAAATAAAAATAAATAAGTTTTGTAAAGCATGCAAAACGTAACGATGACAAACATAAAACCTTCACCTCAAAATTGATACTAGATACACAACAATATGAAAACAATGGCATTTTTATGAAAAATTATGTTTTGGTCATTTTTTGCAGGTATAATAAATATGTTTGCTTTGTAGGAAAACACACAAAATCAACAGATTTTGTATGGTATTAAAGGGAAATGCTGTGCTGTTCAATAATTTTGCACAATAAAGTATATGCCCATATTCCATATTGTACTCTAATTCTAAGCAGGTTTTGAGTATGCAGTGTGTTCACAGTGGAAAAGTGATGAAATAAATGTTCTCAAAAATAACAGAGCTGCAAAGGAAAGGGGAAGCTGCTCACACTGCAAAAAATGACTGATTGTGAGCATGTGGAAGCTTTGTTTGTGATCTGAACAGTTGCCACTGTGGCCACAAATGGTAATTACAGGAAAGTAGATAATTACTGAATTTGATTTAATTTCATTCAGTATTTTGATCCTTGACTGTTTTGATCTGACTTTTTGATTCTTGAGTCAGCTAATTCATGCATCATTATTAGGCAACCTGAGTAAGAGTGCGTCGAATGGGACGACACCAGTTGGTGGTAGTCTGTGACATTCTGGATTCAAAATGAAAAATAGAAGTGATCAAAATAATATTATGGCTATAGGCCATAAACACATCTACACACACAGAAATGTTGGCTTTGGTCTTGGTTTGTTTGATTGTCACAGAAACAGACTAATTTCGACAGTAATGAACATTGAGTGTTTTCTCTCTTGAACTTTTATTTGTCATTAATATTTCCTTGGTTGTTGTTATTTATTTGGTCCCTTTGTATTTTTGAGTTTTGAGTCAAGTAATTTCAGTTTCTAAGAAACTAAAAACTTAAGTAAACAAAGAAGTGTACCAGAAAGATGATACTGAACAGAAGATTAGACTAGATTTTCTCTCTTCATTTCTCTAAATTAGTGGTTGTCTGAGTTTTTGTGTGCTGAAGGTCATATTTACACTTCTTTGCGCCTGGCGAACAGCACTGAGTGGAGCGGGTGACTGGTCCAAGATGGCGGCCCCACAGCTCATCAGCACCAATAGGCAGTAGCGGTCGATGCGGCGTCTACTCTTTATATCTCTATGGTCTGGTCCTACAGGAGCGGTCCATCCCTCAGGTTGAGTCCCCCTGCTGCACTTCCGTTTTGTGGATTGAATTTGCAGCGTTTGTCTCTCGCAGTTGTTTTGGGGTTGTGTGTGTTTTGATATTTGCAGCATTTTTTTTTCGCATTTGTTTGTGTGTTTGTAAATTTTTGCTTCTGCTTCGTTTCTGTGATTGCAGAATTTTTCTCTTGCAGCATTTTTCTGTTGCATTTATTTTATGTGTTTGTGTGTTTTTGGCTTTGCATCATTCCTGTGTTTGCAGCGTTTTGCCGTTTGCGGTGCGTTTGCGGTGCGTTTGCGGTGCGTTTGCGGCGCGCTTGCCTTTGTTGGCCACCGTACATATTACTCCTATGTAGAGTCTGCTACCACAAATCTCCACACTGAATCTGGTGAATTTTTCAAACATTTGTTAAATGAGGTACACCGTGATAAAACCAGTGTAATGTTTATCTGTAGCAAGTTAAAATTTATTTTAATTTAAACAGCAACACAGGTAGAAAAGAACAGGCTGGAGTGGGACTCATTTTCAGCCCTGGAGTTTCATGCCTAGGACAGGCTCACTTTAGATCACGACCTATTATTATTAAAATCATGTAATTATAACCTCACATGTTAAGTCTACAACAGCGCAATGTTATGTAAACCTTGTAATTCAGTGTATTTTTCTAAAATATTTCCAATTCAGTGCAAGTCAGGGTTGCTTCACAATGTAGATTTTTTTCAACATGAGTGCATGACCTCAACATTATTCTTTACAACACATCCTTTTCAATAATATCCGAATCTATATTCTGTTCAAATAGGTGTTCATAGATATCCACGCCTGAGCAGTGTACTGGTCTGTGCGTTTGTTACAGTATCATTGTCCAAAGACATGAGAATTTCTTTCTCAGTGCACATGAGCATGAATGCCTCAAGTTTCTTCTGGGTCAAAGTGTTCCTGAGTCTGTTTTTTATAAATTTCACTCTCACGGGCTACTTGTGTGATGGACAGTGTTAATAGCAACTTGTAGGCCAGTCCACTCACATGGTAGGCATCAGTTAGCAGATTGTACTGAGAGAGAATGAGATGAACACAAATGACACAGTTTTTACAGGAGGAACAAATTTGTACATTCAGAAAGCAAGCATCTGCACTATCTCTGTGTGTCTTACTTTTTTGTGGCATTATCTTTTGGTGTATGTGTTTCCAGTCTTTCATGCCTCCCTTTATGAAACCACAGGTGCAAATGCCAGACAAACAGAACAGTACAGAGACTGATTTTTTTCACAGTAAGTCAGCCGCTTGGGGTTGGTTCCATCTGTGCTATTGAAAACGTTTGGTATAGCAATATTAGGGGTTTGATGAGGATGATAAGAAAAAAAAATGTATGTATATCCTGTGACTGAGGGCGAGCAAAGTAATCAAAACTATCAACAGACTCATCTTCATCTGTCTCATTCCTAACTTGTGGTTCAGGGTTCTGCTGCTGAGCTGCTGCCTCTGTAATCAGTCCCTGAGTAGACTCTGCTCTCCCTTTCACACTTCCTCCAGTTTCCCTAGACTCGCCTATACCTGTATCACAATGAAAAAATAATAATCTGTAGGCTTTAGCACATTTGATATGGAAAACACATTTTGACTTAACCAATTAAGATATTTTCAATAGCAAAATATGCAGGCTTATTTCATATTACTTTCATCCTATTCCCTTTCAATTGTGGGCTTTGTGTATTCACTATCTTACTTTCAATGATAAAAACGGGTCACTACTATCGTTTGGGCATAAAAAGCAGTTATATATGGGTCTAATTCTTGCTTGTTCACACACTGTTACAACAGCTCACCTGTTCCTTCCATACTGACAGGAGCAATCCCCTCATCACTGCTGGCTCCTGGCTCTGCTTCCGACACTAAATCACATTTTAAAAATGGTGATAATTCTCAGCACAAATCTCCCCTTTTTACAAAGCCTTCTGATCAATTCAGGTCAGTTTCATTAATGCTGAATCATCTCGCATCTCAGGGCACTTTTCATATAGAGCAGGTCTACACTATACTCCTCATTCTAATAATTGTAATAATATTCACACAATGAGCAATCCTACCTGCCCACTCTGGACTTGTGGGCTCATGGCTGCTGCTTGGTGCTGGATCTTGCTTCTGACTCTGAGGGGCTACAAGACAAAGTTTCCCAGTTATGTGGCGTCGCATCATACTAAAATTTAAATAATGTTATGTTATATGCCACAACGCTACACAATTCATTGACTTGATAATTAATGAACTTGAACGATGGTTTGCAGGCAAAGTTCAACATCTTGCCGTGCCCGTTTCATCGTCCTCATTTGTCGTTTCCAACCGCGAGCTCGTTTTAGTGAAAAAATTGCCAATTTTAGCACATTTGGCTGCGTCTGTTTCCAGAGCTTTCCTCTTTTTAATTCTTGCTTTCTCCGCGCCACCCTTGTTGTTTCTATTTTCCATCTTTCAAACACCACTGACCGAGTGCACGGACGTGTTACGTCAGGGTGCGTCTGCAAAAAATAATAATAAAAAAAATATATATAGAAAAAAGAGCTGCCAGTGGAGGCGGAGGTGGCCCAGGGCCAGCGGTAGCAGCATACATGGTCAACCCAGTGCCTTGACTGAACACCGGCCCTCACGACCCAAACATCAGACCGGCCCACCGGGAGTTCTCCCGGTCCTCCCGATTAGCCACTCTGGGCCTGGAGAAGAATCCGAAAGCCATGTAATGAATTCAGTAATGTCACTTACAACAACATCTTATCTATCTGGAGTTTGCTAACATTAACCACCATAAGCCACTGGTCATACTTGACAAAGTGAGGCTGTAGCAATGAAAAGGAAAAGGTGCATTTTATTTCATATGAATTCAACTTGTATTTGAAAAGAAGAGGGCCTCTTTGTTCTTTCAAAAGTTTCATAGTATCACTTGAAGTTATCCTAGCCCAGCTTTATAACCATTTTTCATCAACATGAAGGCAGTGGTGCTTTAAACATCCTCCAACAGGAAGGGAACTGGCTTATCACGAAACATGGAAAGTCTGAAATATAGTTGCAGGCAAAAGTGAAGGAGGAAGCTTTACAGTACTTTCAGGACTACCTTTGCTCTGCAGATGTAAGCTATCACAAGTGCCAGATTATTTGTTTATATTGCAGGAACAGCAGGGAGAAGAGATGTCAGCTTAAAAGATATTTTCTAAAATCTTTTGTTAACACACGGAAGCATTGAATTATTTGTGTAAACAAGGGGATCCCATCCTCTTACATTCCCACTGCACTGCCTCCTGGGTATAAGAAAAAATTGCTGTTGCAATAGCTTGTCTTTGGCTCAGTTGTGACATCGCAGTCTTACCAAGACTCCATAACAGCACATAAACTCTGTCTTTACTTGACTTGTGTGCAAATATTCTGGCTCATTTTCCACCATATTTTTTTTCAGACATCATTACATCTTCTTGCATTTATAGTGACATAAAAACACTGTCTGGATGGATGTCATGGCGCCTTCTCTTTCACAATGCAGAGTGAGGAAATTCTTTGAGTGAGACATCATGCTAACCCTGAGAGGAATAATTTATTGATATACGTCAAACCAAGAGACGGAAGAGGGTATGTGGGCTAAGTTATGAGACCGACTGAAAAGACAAAAGGAATCCTTGATGAAGTTCCTTTGAAGCGCCTTTTCCAGAAGTCCTTGGAAATACATATTGATGAAGTCCAAATTGTCTGGCCAGGAGGGAGAAGGCAGTCGAGTGCTTTGCATTGCACTATAAATATTCACTAGAGAAGAGGACACGGCTCATTTCTATGTGTGAATAGAACTATTTCGTTGAAATGATTGGCTCAGAAAAGGGATAATTAGAGACGAAGGGAGAGACCACTGCCATCAGGAGAGATCTTTTCCTTAACACCAGAAGATGCTCTCATCACTCCTGATAACATTTGTTGCTGTGTTGAAATTCTTAGTTCCAACAATCAATGCATTATTAATGTGAATGCCCAATGGCAGAACTATTCCAAATGCACTAAACAAAGTTATCTGTAAAATCTACACTGAATGGAGGAAGCAATATGTCATTACATACAGTTGAGTACCAACAGAAAGCCTGATTAATTAGTATTCAGTAGATGCCTATCCTTGCTTTGAAATGATCAGCTCCTTCATCTCTGGAGAAGACTCAGAAGAAGGTGAATGTTTGATGACCTCCCAGTTGCTGTTTGCATACAAGCACCTCTCACTTGATTACATAACGCCAACATTTGATTGATTCTTAAAGCTGCAAAAAGCAATATTTTTCATATCAACAGTGGATCTAGTCTTGCATGGCCAGAATTGTCTCCATACTCTTCTGGTATAGGGTGAAAAAAAACCTTGCCTGTATTTCTTTAAATCAATCACAGTTGTCTCAGGAAGCGGCAAACCAAGGAGGGAGGGACAGTACCCGTGCAAAATAGTATCAGGGAAGAGCTTATTTTGGTGGAAAATTCAAACTGTATCCAACTGAAGCACTTGAGTACATTGATTTAGTGTATTTACTGTGCATACAGTACATCTAAAAATACCCCTTTTCCTGAAGGCATCCCAAAGAAGATCTCTGGTTGACCCATACACATTTTCGATTGTCCCCCATTGTCCCCATTGTCAGAAACATGTGGTGACACTTTTATTCTAGCAGTTATTTCAGAATTTGTTAAAATATTAAAATAATTTGTTGTTAAAGTAAGCAACGCTTAGTTAATGCCATATCAGCAATGCATGATAGCAAGGTCAACTAGATAGCATGGCTAGGATGTATGTAGCAAGATTGTTTCTTGGTTAACTTAGTCATTAACAGATTGTTTGCTTCACAGTGCATCAGTGACAGGTGATGAGGTCAGCATAAAGAATAAATGTGGATGATCACAGTAAAAAGAAAGTGTAAGTGAAGATAGCTAATGCCCTTGCATGCCAGAGGATCCAGAAAAGCAAGTATATAATTGTCAGAAACAGTTCTCTACATCCTCTAAAATAATCATAGATTTAATCAACATCTCTAACCAACAAAAACTGAACATTATCACCTTCTTGAAGGGAGAATTTGTTGTACCTAATAAACTGGCAACTGTGTCTATTGAGTATTGGAGTGTAAATACCATATAGCACCAACAATAACCCAGACAAGCTCTCTTCAAAATTTTGGCAAACATGTTAATGTGTACATGGGAAATACAAATGATTTGAGGTAGAGAGGTATTTACCCATACTCCCTTTCTGCCACTGATCTACATTGTGTACAGTGTGTGAGTGTGTGTGTGTGTGTGTGTGTGTGTGTGTGTGTGTGTGTGTGTGTGTGTGTGTGTGTGTGTGTGTGTGAAAGAACAGTTCTAATACAGTGGAAGACATAGAAAATGGCTCCCAAGACTGCACAGCCTCATGTTGGGACCAGCTCTGGGGAGAGAAGACCTGTTAGTGAAAACAACCAAAGCACGTGGAATTGTATCCACTCTGTCTTGCACTCAGAACAGTCTCTTAGGACTGCTGGTTGTGCACAACCACAAAACTGAAATCCTATTTTTAGCAGTTGTTAGATGGAGGACAATGATGGATTTAAGCTGCACAACACAACTCATATTTATGGCTCTTTGTGACTAAGAATGGTGAAGATTTTCATTTATTTCCCAGAAAACATGGCTAGTAGACTTGTTGAGAATGTCACAGAACTGAGAGAAAGATCTCATATTGATGATTCCAACTTTCTCTGATAGAAGCACATGTACACCGCAGCTCGCCTTGTTTTTGCTACCTGAATGTATTGTACAATGGTTCTTGTCAATACAAAGAGTGAAGAGAGGAAAACAAGTTCAAGAGATTTTTTAGCCCCCCAGTTAGTTTGAGTTCCATTTAGTTTGCCAACTGGCAACCAGTTCCAAAATGGACCTGGCTCTTGGTAGTCGACCCATTTGCAGCAGCAAACAGCTGTTCTCAGAGATAAAGCTCTAAATAAACTCATTGTCCACTACCTGGGCAGCAACAAACAGCTGACAGACAAAGTGAGCAATAAGCAGGTGAATGTAGTGTCGAGCCAGATATTTTTCTCACGAGCTGGTGAAGACCAAATCAGAGATAAAGGGAATAGTTGGCTGTTGGACATAACTCCAAATGAAAGCTAATGTTACTATGTACTGTTGTTGTGATCTGATGTTCTTTGTGTTTTCCACTTGTAGCTACCCCAAGATGTCAAAAATAAATGAATTCAGCTTTAAATTACAACTGCAGAAAACAGCAACAAGCTGTGATTATAGTGAATCCTGTAGTAATTTTGCATGGCACAGTTATTTGTAACAAAAGTGAGTCTGTCTCAGTGGTCACTTACTTTGAAAACATAGCTCAAAGTGATGTGCATCTCTGCTGAGAGCTTCAAGTCCTCTGAGAGTTCATAGACAAACTAGACTCTTTATTGGGACAATTTTACCTACAGACATGCAATTCATTTTGAATGCAGTCATTTATTACCTTATTTGCTGTCCACTTCAAAATGATCATACATACTGAACAGAGATAGGAATTGCAGCACAGCTTTCAGAGTAATTACAGCAGTCCCTGATGAACTTCTTGATCTAAATCAGAAGCAAATGTCACAAATTTGAAACATCTAAGAGGCATCCAGCGAAACATCCTGCCTACACAATATGGAATCTGTTGGGACACAGTTGCAACAAGTATGAGTGACACCTATGATAATGCTAGCGGCTCCTGTTGCGATTCCGCACGCTTTCTGGTGTTTTAACATCTGTGATGGGATACAGCATCTTTGAGCTGCCCACCATGACTTTCCCATGTCTGGGTTTCATTTAAAAGGAGCAGACATCATCACAAGAAAATCAGCATAGTTATTCATAAGCCGTGACTTGTGTCCCAATAGTTAAGTAGTTCTTATTTTTGTTCAATTATAATATCAAAATCTTTGTTTTACAAAGCAGGTTTACTGTTTATCCATCCACTCACACTGGTGGGTTGACAGAAAATGTGAGTCATTGTCACTTCTCTTGAATTGGTGTGAAATTCATGTTATTTAAGAGGATCATATCATTCCCAGAATCAATGCAAATCCAAGGAGCTTTTTACAACTTGTTCTATAAAATTCCAAATAAAAAAAGTTTACCCAGTGCAACTCAGATATTACTGAGATGATATAGATTAATTCCTGTCACTGGAACTGTCAACAACAAGGCTGCTTTTGTTTGGTTTTTAATGGTCATGGTATTCACTACATGTATGAAGGATGCAATGAGGTTTTGTGCACCATGATAGTCCATCATTAAATTGATGTATTTACATGGAGCCTGTCATCAAAGGCAAGTCCCAAATGATTCGGAGGGGCATCCTTCTCATGTCACATTCTATGAGCTTGAAATTAGAATAGACACAAGTAAACATTTTCTAAGTGTTTCATAATAAGCCTTGCTATTTGCTTCTGCCTGGAGTGGGGTTAATGGATAATGATAGGCATGCAAATACTCATCCATATGCAAATTGTGTAAGCTCAGGGAGGTAGTTGAGCCCCATCAATGGATTGGTTTAACATGACAGAGGACCACTGTACTGCACAATTACAAATGAGTTAACTTTTTTTAAATTTTTTACATTTTTATACTTAATCACTTTTATTCACCTTCATTTCACATATCTTTCCCCTAGTTCTTTCAAGCGGATGCAGCATCAACATCACCCACTGGTTTGTGAGAGCAGGACTTTAAGACACAAATTTGCCTTTATGTGCAATGCCATTGGATACGAACATCTACCTGTGGGTGATGAAGTGAAATTCAGGTGGGTAGATGAAATGGAAGCTGATTGGAGCAGATTGTCAAAAACCTTATCAGTCATGGTCCACAAATTCCAAATTGTACACCTAAGCCTTAATGAAATGCTTCTTAATGGAGCAACCATTTTCAAAGTGGCCACCAAGACACATAGTAGAGAGATTCCTCAACTAAGTTATTTGGAAGAAAAACAAAGGTGAGTCCTGAAATTACCTACTATCCCAAACTATCCAATGAAAATGATGGTTACTGGAATTTTGGTAAGGTTGTTTAGCTAATCTGACTAAACTGTTAGCTTTCTTGAAACCAGTCTGACTGTGTGACTGCTCATGTTTCTTACACTGTCTACAGTGTTGACACTGTTAAAATGTTGCTGTGTTCCCAGATCTCTGTCACTGTAATCATAACCAATAATAATGAACAAAACCATGAAAATAAGACTCAAGTTGTTAAACCAGAATTACTAGAATGAAGTATACCAAATTTTCTTAGTAGGGCTACTTGACACCTTACTGTACATATAGCATAAAGCATGTAGTCATATTTAAAACAATGGCGGTCATCCCATGAATTATTTCACATGAAAAGAAAATGCCCCGTCTTCAAGGTCAAAGCAATATCACAGTCAATATTATCACCAGCACTTCACTCTTACATTTGTGCAGTATCAGACAGAAGCAGCCTTTGTCACACTGACCCACACTATAGCATGGCTCCTTTCTGGTGGCCTACAGCACAATATGCTGTATTAGTATATAAAATTTAATTAAGGTATTCTCAAGGGAAGTGGGGAGATTTAATAAAGCTTAATGTTGTTGCTCAATCAGCCAAAGAATAACGTTCAGATCCCTCATCACGTTTACAAGAACAAAACAGACTCTAACTCAATCAGACCACCCTTGACCATTTTATTTTCTACATGCGTGTAGCTCCTGTGAGTCCTTGTGTGGGGGTGTGGGTATACACACAGCACTATATGCATATGTGAACGTGTGGCTCTGCAGTACTCTTGTCTTGATTAATATGCAAAGCACAAGTAGCAGAAACAAACTCCTGCTTTTCTCCGCCACTATTGTGCTCCCCCTAAGCACTTATCGCATTTAACATTGAATAACCATTCAAATAACGTCTGTTGAGGAATCATCCTGCATAAAGCACCATCTGTGCCATGTTGCCCATCTTTTCACTGCTGATGTAAACAGAGGAACACTAGATCACAGGCAAAATAATACACACAAAATAGCTTACATCTGCAAAACAGGTCAGCTGTAATCAGTGATCAATTCCCACTCCGAGGAACCAAAGCTATGCCATGGGGGAAATATTTGTTGAATAATTTGCAAACATCAGTTAGGGGGGAAGGGTCTGCTATGGAGCTGATTGGAGAGGTGACATTGCTGATTAAAACATTGCTGGCTGATGAAGCTTGGGCTATATGTGATAGTTCACACCTCATCCTTTTTTACTGAACCATGAAAAAAGTGAGAGCACAGTGTCGTAAGTGCTAGGATTCACGAGAACATCTTTAACCTGTCTCCTCAGCTATCAAATTAGCACTTTGCCTTCCTCATCCTCCACTAGCCATATTTAAATGTATTCAAATGAGGAGGAAAAGGCCGATGCAGGGTGGGACTCAGGCAAAGTAATCAGGAGATCCATGATAATGAGATATTAGTGGTGCAGCTCTCACATCTCTGGCAGTGTGTGAACCCGGCTCCAGTTCAGACCCACACGCTCTGCTGAGCTATGATTAGCACCAGCGAGTCATACCACCAGCACATTTATTGATTACATGTGTAATGTGGATGGAATACAGGCAGGAGCATCACACCTGTGGGTTTTATGGGCGTTGAGATATCTGCACTTTCAAAGAAATATCACAGAACATATCCCCCACTTTTTCCTGAGACAGTCATTGATGAAGCAAACTAAAAAAACCAACAACAACAAAAAAAAAACAGGTACGTCAGAGAACGAGTTCCCTGTTGGTCAAGTTACATTGATTGACCGGCCGTCCAGCCAGTAACAACTATTTGGCCACCCCTCCAGGCCAGGTAGAACAAACAGCTGTATGGTACCTACGTGCAATCAGAAACAGAGCTTCTGTCACTCACTGGCTGTGATGACAGATTATCAACAAATCAGAAGAATGAAATGGCTCTTTAACTAATTAGTAATGTAGAATTTTCTTTTGTAACTTTGTCGACAAATGTCGATCATTGTGAGATTATCGATGCATAGAGCTGTGTGAGGTTATATGAGTGAGGATCTTGTGTGTTTGTTGTAGTAATGCAAAAGCTGCTGTGTTCTTGCTGACTTTAGTTTGGTACTGAAGATGTCCACTCACCGTGTGGTTGCTGTATGTATTCCCGCATATACTGGTGAATTTATATGAACATGTAAGGTTACTTACCAGTCGAAGTCTGGCCTCCACAATGTGTTCTCGGAAATATTCTGGCCTTGGACAAATGCAGTTGAGGACCCCTGCCACCTCATGTTATGAATAGACTACAATATGTTATGAAGTGTAATGTAGTGTTGTGTAATATTTCTAAATGAATTTTCTATAGATCAATAATTTGTAAGTGACATTGCATACACAGTGTAGCTGGAGATCGTTCACAGTGGTCCTCTCTTCAGGTGAATGTGGTTTTAATGTGGCTTATTGTTCTACGGTAGACATTGTTGTAATGGCAGCTTTAACTGCAAGGGAGAGTGTTGTGTGTTGTTACTGCCAAGTTCACACATTAACACTACACCGAAGAATTTGCTATCAGCTCCTAAATCGACACTTGTCTGCCTCAATTTGCACAGGCCAAATCACAAAAGATGTGAAGTTAATTAATTGATTAGATATTATTTTCTTTAATTAAAATCAATGTAGACCTTTGAGTAATGTGACATTTGAGAACCTCTGTTATATACCATTGATATTTTCTGACATATTGTTAGAAATTGTTTTCATTTTTTCATCATGTAGTGTATGTTGTTGAATTAGCATTATACAGCAATACATTGTTTTAATGTTATATGATGTACTTCTCAAAATCCACATTCTATGTAATTGTTGGGTTTAGGATTGCTAATGCTTGTGGAATGATTCCTGATTTGCTTCTTTTGCATTTTATATGTCCAATGCATTTACTTGGGAGCTAAGTTTGTATTGATTAATGTACCAAAGGACATCATGTAAATAGAGAAAGCAACAGGGCCGAGCACAGATCCCTGTGGCACACCATAACTGAGCTTCTTGTTGTCTGAACACTTGAACTTGAACACAGTGAAGTGAGATCTGTCACATAAATATAATTTAAACCATGAGAGAGCAGTATCAGTGACATCAATATGACTCTCTAGGCAATGTAATAGAATGTGGTCATCAGGAGTGCCAATTTTGAAAGTGAGCCAGAGTCTCAAGCAATTAGTAAATCATAATGCCACTTTTGTCTGTAGTTGTTGATCAAGTTGGGATCCAGGTTATGTTTCTTTAGTAACAGTGTGATAACCTCTGTTTTAAATATACAAGCACAATTACACTAAGAGAGTTGTTTATTATTTGTCGCAATAGTGTGCTGAGAATTGGGAAAAAAGCTCTGTAATAAACTTTGAAGGAATACAAACAAGTGGATAAGTGGTATGCTAGGAGGAAAACAAGGAGTACCAGTTTAGAGAGTGTAATCATCTGAAAATGGGTGAGTTTCCAAAAGATGAACACTGCTCAGCAGTGGTTGCCTGTCAAGGGTAGCAAGTGAGAGTAGAAGATATGTTTTTCTTGTAGCAGGACGAATGGAGTACCCTGCTCTGTCCTTTCTGCCCTCTCTCACTCTTGCTCGCTATTTCTCTCTCTCACAGCTGGCACCTTAATTAGTAGGCGGCGCTGTGAGAGCAGTATACATACGCACTGGCACACACCTGTTACGTATCTGACTACTCAAGCCTGTGCAGTGGCGTGGCTCAGTCGAGGTGAGGTGGCAGCGTGGGATGCTTGGTCTGCTCTTGGGGCACTTGCTTTAATAGAGGGGGTCTGGCATTGTTGACGGTAAGCACGTTTCCCTCTTTGCTTGTCCGACTGCCAGCACACACCGCTTATACTTCCGTGTTGTGTGTCCACAGTATGCAGCGTTGTTTGACGGGCGGCTGGTGGTGTTGCTCGCCCTCCGCTTGGGACCGGCCCATTGTGGTCGCTCTGTCCGTGAGGTAGGCCTGCGTTCTTTTATTGCCACTGTTTCTTTTGAGACAGGTTTTGGTGCAAGCAGTGACCACATTTCTGTTTGCTCCTAGCTGTCTGTGTGATGGTGATGACGTGTGAGCTGCCCTCATCGCGGCTCCAATTTTTCCTCCCCGCTTCAACTCATTAGCCGGCTCAGAGCCTCGGTGTGCGGCCTTGCTAAAGCCAGCCGCCACTCCCGCAGAGCTGCTGTTTTGTTTTACTCGTGTTCGTGTCTCTGTCGTATTTCACTGTTTCAGTCCCGGTTTCCGCTGCGCTGGCAGGAGGCCGGGTTTTACTCTTTTGGCCATAGTCTGGTTCTATTACGTGTACATTGTCTGTACTTGTTGTGTTTATTTTATATTCTTTTTTTTGATTATGTACATTTGTTTTTTTGTTTATTTTATTTCATTTATATATATTGTCTATTGCTGGCTTTCTAATTGATTTTGTGTTTGTGTTGAACAGGAGCTGTGGGCCTCTGGCGCACGGCAGCCTGATCCCCTGGTGGTGGTGGTATCCCTTTGCAGTGAAGTGCACTTTGGGTGTCCTTATTCTTTTCTCATGTGGTGTTTAGAGTAGAGTTCCTTCCCCGCTGGCTGCCCTGGTAAGCCCCAGTTCTAGTTCCTTTTCATGTATATGGTTTAAGCTTATTTGTTTGTTTTTTTTCTCCAGCAATAAGACAACTACGCAGCCCATGTGCACCTGTTTTTTGAGAAAGTATGACCAGTTAACTGCCATTTTAAGTGCTTAAAATAAAAATGTGTTAATCATGGAATCACGTCTCTTGCACTCATTGTGTCACAAACCTGTTTGACCTTAAGTGTTTGAGTATTCATTTGTCTGCACCCTATTCAGAAAATCTACCGCCTTGCCACATTCTGATTTCATCAATTTAAGTAGTGAAGAATTCTTTGAAATCAGTTTTAGTAAGAGAAATGTTATATATAACAGACATTTTTTTTTAACTGAGTTTACTGACAGCATCAGAAAGAAATTTGGGTTTATTGTTACGGGCCTTATAGACCTTTTTCTATTTTAGAAAGCAGCTATAGAAGAGAAGAAAGCAGGGAAACCGCACAGAACCTATACAGTCATTAACAATACATAGTGTTGTTTTGTATCACTGGTTTCAATGGCAGGGACTTAATAAATAGTGTCATGGTTCCACATATTAAGTTTACATGAGACCAATATATGATGTGTGTGGGTATTTAATGATGCCTCACCATGTTATAACCCACTGGGCAGCAAGTAAAGGAAGTTCACTATTGCTTTCAGGTGAGCAGGGTCAGTCATCATTAATTCATCATATCAAATCCAAGTAAATTCACAAAGGGTTCTTAGGTATGGGATACATTTAGATTTTGTAACCCTTTGGATTCTTTTTGTAAAGAATAAATCTTCAGCCATCACAACCAGTTTCTGCCAATATTATTGCACTGACAAATAAAAGAATGATCTTTTATCAGGAGGGAAAATTCATTTGTGAATCGTGAATTAGATTTAGATTTAGTGCTCAATTTACTAATTTCTTAATTTTTTAAAGGTGATTCTGAAGGCTTTACACCACTATGATGTCAATTTTAATCTAAATATTTTCACTTACAAACAGGTTTTTATTATGAAGACCTATGGAGCAGATTAATATGTATGAGGGTATCTCCAGTATATTATTGTCTTTGATTACTATTTTCAACTCAGTTTCATTTGGGGGAGGTTTCTCTGCTCTAATTAAAAACTGGGGTATTTTTTCATGATATATATTGTAAAATAAAAATAAAATAAAATAAAATAAAATAAAATAAAATAAAATAAAATAAAATAAAAACAGTATTAAGTAGATCAGAAATCAGCCAAATATGATGAGTCCACATTAAATATAGTTATGACAGTAACTGTGAAATTCATCAGTTATTCATTCAGTCATTCAGTTTGCATGTTATCCGATGTTGAAATAATTCCATTCAGTTCCAAGCAATGAAATATGTGGAAAATGTATTTTGGAACAAAGCAGAGCAATACAGATGCCTTTGGCTAAGGTATCAGAATTGGTATCTGGAGAGTCAGAGCCCCAAACAACAAACGATAGCCTTTAAATGTCACAAATTTATCTCACATTTTCAATTATTTTATGTGATGTAGACATGGGGCTGCACGGTGGCGCAGCAGGTAGTGCGTGTGCCTCACAGCAAGAAGGTTGCCGGTTGTGTGAAGTTTGCATGTTCTTCCCGTGCATGCGTGGGTTCTCTCCGGGTACTCCGGCTTCCTCCCACAGACCAAAAACATGCTCATTAGGTTAATTGATGACTCTAAATTGTCCGTAGGTGTGAGTGCGAGTGTGAATGTTTGTTTGTCCTTGTATGTGGCGACTGGTTCAGGGTGTACCCCGCCTCTTGCCCATTGTAGCTGGGATAGGCTCCAGCCCCCCGCAACCCCGAAAGGGATAGGCGGTATAGATAATGGATGGATGTAGACATGTTTGATAGTCATTACAAAAATGTGCTGATATTGGATGGTTCTGCTGATTTACATGCCATTATCATAATTAGGGTTGAGAAGTGAAATGTAAGTGTTTGAAGAGTGGGATTGTGGATGGGCATGTACCATATTTGACTTCCATGCAGGAGATAGGAGTTTGCTTTCTGTCACAATACAGTATTTAACAGTCTCTGTTTTTCTTTGAATGTAACAAGGATTCTTCCCTTACCTTAACCGCGTTTTTGACACTTATACTGTAGGAAGACAATAATATGCATTGGATGTTAAAAAAATCATGTCACTGAACACAATGTACGATTTTGCAAAAACGCTCATAAGCAGCATTATGCCTGGCAGTAGGGTTGGGATAATCCATGATATGAGCACAACACAGGGTGAGACAAATGGAGTAAGCAGAAAGTACCAACTTTATTTTGTACAGTACATGGATGCAGGCAATCAGAATTAGGAATGGGTGGGATGTTAGAATTTCAACTTTTAAATGGAAAAATAGCCCACTTTGCCAACTTATCACATGGATACATGCTCACCTGTATCCCAATTCAGCAACCACCTGCTTTGAAGGACTGGAGGCAAGTGGGCTGAAAATGTGCCTCCTCTGCAAAAGGTTCACCTTTAATTTATTGTGCTCTCCTGCTCACTTCAAAACTAAAAGACTGCCATGCAATGGATTCTGGGATACTAGAGACTGCAAAAGACACACTACTTATTTCCTCCAAATTCCAGTGAAAAAAGGCTTCTTTTCTCATTTACATTTGAGAAAATGTGAAAGGCAGAGACAGGTCCAGGTACTGTATATGAAAGGATGTCACATTTAGGATAAAAGCATTATCCATCTTGGTCAGAAAGCACCTAGCATTTAAATGCATAAGAACACTGCTTGAATTAAAATGAGATTTGAGAGTTCGGCGATTGACAGGAAAATATCTGAAGAGTCTTTGAGAGACTGAGTAGATTTAATGTGGAACAAGTTCTGGGGACTGATGACCCTTCGACCAGTGCTCTTCAATAAATTAGGTTTTGAACATTTCACAACCAGAATAAGAAACATGGGTTCTGGCCTTGGACAGAGGTTTGATAGTGCTTCAAAGTTCTCATTGAAGGTTAGCAATGAATGTTTGATGTTTCCCGTTGGTAAATAACGTTCAATCTTTAACGTAAAATCAGGACATACTGTATCAACAATGTGTTAAGGATCTGGAGTTTTTTGAGGTTCACTTATACTTATTCTTACAAAAGTTCTATTGACCTTATGTGGCCTCCCATTTCTTAATTCATCCCATTTCAAGTTTTGTTTGTTAGCTTCAGGTTGGTATTGATGGCTAGATTAAACTCAATCCAAAGTCATGGTCATTGGTGGTTTACACAGCCTGCTGTATGTTTCTCAAAGTTGGGAGCACACATTCACATTTTTGAGGAGGTCATGTGACCTGACATCACCTGACATCACAACATCCATTGCAGATATCTACACCCTTACCTAGCTTATAACTAGCTAAACTAGCTTGCTTTGTGTTGCAGCAATATGTCATTTTTTGACATTCATATGGTGAAATTTTCAAGAGCATTCATGCAAACTTATCATTACAGTGGGTCCACAGTCAGTAAAGTATCTGATTTTGTATTTGTTGATTTAGAAGCTGATTTATAAATATAATGTTGACTACATGTCTTCAGCCAAATATAAAACCCTTATAAGCAATACTTTATATGGTTTTGAATGTTAAGTAATATGCCTGTCACCCTCACACGCAGACAACCTCTGATCTGATATAATATTGTCATAAACACATAACAAAACCACAATTACCAACACATTCTGACACATTCAGCTGGTCCCAGTGCTGCCTGTATGTCAATAGTGGTTGATTCTGGCTGACACTTCTGCTGTATACTAAAAGAGTTCAATGCTAAATCACCCTTTAAAGCTTAATGCCAGGAATAGAAAGAAAAACCAAACAGTGTTCAGGTCCTTCCCTACTGCTGTTGCATTCAGAAGCAGCTGTCGACCACCAGGGAATTTCTGGATCCTGGTTTGAGCCGGGGCTCTGATCTCTTTATCAACTGCCAGGCATGGGCTGAGATCACTCACTTACTATCACACATCTGGAGGGCACACTATGGGGAAGAGCAAACTAACAACACCTTTTGCCTCAAACCTCAACAAACACAATTATCTCTGAGCTGCTTAGACCTGCAACCTCTATGTCAGCTTTCATCTGACTAAACCATAATCCTAGTTAATTCTGTGTTGCATCTTATTTTTGCAGGTTTGATTGTCATTTCTAATAAGTTTGCACTCACTAAGTTAATTAAAATCTAAGATCAAGGATTGTGGTGACAATGCTACAACAAAGTTAAAGCTGTCAGACCACTGTAAGCATCCATCACTCACTCTTTATTACATGTATCTAAAATTTTCAAATAATCTCTAAATAATTGACAAGTTTCCTATAAAGAATTTAGAAGGCTACTAATAATGGAGACTATAATGAAATTTAAACTCCAGTAAATATTTATTCATTTATTTTTTGGAAACTTTCCCCATATTTGTTGAAGTGTATGTTTGGTTGGAGACAAAGTTCACATTTTTGCATTTGTGATGTGTCGCTGATGTCGCTTCACTTTGGTGTAGAACACATCAATGAGCCACACTGTTGCACTGGGTGATATGGTCCCTCAGTACCACACAGATTGTATCGTTGGTCTGTATATTAGTTTATTTGAGTCTCCAACAAATGCACTATTTCCTCCTGCTGGGGTAAGGTTTTCTAAAAACTACAGTGACCAGCTAGGAGGAAATGACTGAGCATTTTAAGAGGTGAAAGTATTCATTTGTAATCTGTTTTTAAAGACTCTTTGGCAGGTACAAATGGGGTAGAAAAGTCAAAAACTCGCTGAAAAACAGTCAACACATTGTTGATTTTGATCATTTGATTAGGTCTGTTGTCAATAGGAAACATGGATGAACACCAGCCTCATGCTTTAAAGGAATGTATCCAACATCTGTCAATCTATTACTCCCCGCTAATGACATCAGAGTCATCACTGTCATCAGTACACTCCACTCACATCTTTTCAGTCTTTGATGTACAAAAGCATTGTTCTGTTTGTATGGGGGAAAAAAGTGGACTGAATCCACCCACAGCTCATACCCTTAAAAATCCCTTCCCCTCTCACATAACCATGTCACAGTAGTCATAAGCAATTGAGGAATTTCAAATTCTGTGTCATGGCTGCCAGGAGGGGTTTCACCACCATCAAAGCTGATGCATGCTATTGTCCTCTTTTTTACACTTCACACCAAGTCTGCTGCAAACAAACTCAGCTTCCATTTCTCCTTTTTCCTTCTTCAGTATTGACTTACCATCCTCACAGTCTGTCTGTTGAAGTTGATTTTTCTGCAGATATACAGTTACCAGCATTTTGATTCTGAATTCTTTTTTTTTTCTTTTTTTTTTGCACTCCAGGGAGTCAATCACTTATCAATCAAGCTTTTGATAAGATATATCCTTCTTAATCTTCCTAAAATATTTTTTTTTAATGTGCAGACAAGGAAATATGGGGTGTGGGGTGTCTAAATGGGCGTTCCTGAGCTCATATTAAGAGTGGAAGTTTGCACATTCTTTGCAATAGTTAGATATGAATGTTTCGACCATGAATTCAAGAAGTCAGGAGCAAAGACAAAAAAAAATAGATCCATACTATGCAAACTTTTTTTGACTGTCCGCATGTTTTGGCAAGCAATTTGCACAGCGTAGTAAATGCAGAGCTTGACAACAAGAAAACCACATGTGGCAACAGCAAGGCCCTGTATTTTGACAGCTGGAAACAATGGAGGAACATATTCTACTGCTGCGAAATGCCTTTTACAAATGTTCCTGATTCCATGACATGATTATGTGATTATCCAGGAGTTAGGTTTAATTTACAATGGCATGTAAACAAATAGCTCAACCTTAGCTGTATGTGTAGCTCTTGCTGCCTACCTGGCTGAGTATAATTGAAGAGGATCATTGAAGCTTGTAGTACAATAATGATAACTGATTGTATTGTTGCTATCTAGTTGTGATACATGAGCAGGTCTAATGCGACACCTTGATGATCAGTCAGAGGAGCAGTGGAGCTCAGTGCAGCTTATCCTACATTGTCCAAAGGGACTCGGCATGATAGAGTGTGTAATAGCTCCGACCACCTTCTCCACCCCGAACAGGAGAGGAGACGACACTAAATCATGCTTCCTTCCTCCTCGCCTCTCCTGTTCATTTAGAAGCAGAGACTAATTTATTCAGCCTCTCTGTGGGTCTTTCAGCTTTTCTCTTCTCATTTCGCTTCTTACTGGTTTAGGGTAACATACGTAGGAATAAATCCTAGCTTGGCATCTACAAGGGCTTTCTCAAAACAACACTGGAGCCTCAGCAGAACACACCTGCCCTTGCAAATGCTTACACAGATTTAGCTCAGGCATGTTGTACGGGCCTGAACATGAGATGATATGGGAGTACATGGGTGTACAGTGTGTGGGTGGGAATTTGCATCTCCATGCACAAGCTGGTACAAAGGGGTATTTTGTGCAGAGCAAGCCTTCATCACCCAACCCAGCTGTTTGTAGCCTAGTGTCAATTGTGAAACACATTCAGTGATACATGATTTTAATCTCATTCTTCTGTGTGGAAGGACCAAGGAGCAGTGTGTGTTTATACTACTAGTGATGCTGTGAATATCAGGGCATACATTTTATGCCTTTTCTCCACTGGTCTGTTCATTAACATAACTCTTTGGCAGTGTTGAGCTATGGTGTTTGCTATGTGGATTCATCACAGATTACTTTATTCCTCCTATTCTGAGAGTTCATAGAACTGATAAATCTCTTTTTCATTAGTTGTAACTAATGGCTTTATAAATGGTTAAACTTTTACTAAGAATTTAGACTTTGATGTAATTACTTTTTCAGTTTGTGAAAACTCTGTCAAAGGAGTTATTAGTCATTCGTAATCAGTTTCTGATTGGCAAACAAGTCTGTATTTAGATGTTTTAAATGGCACTGCACTAGTTAGGTAAAATATAAATTTTACTTGCTGATGAGTTTATCTCTACCACACTGCAAGCACAGCAATACACAGTCTTCATGTGAATACCATACACAAATATGCAACAGAATCCCCTCCCCATAGGGCAACATGCAAAGACAGACAACCATTCACACTCATACTCACACTTAGGGGCAATTTAGAGTCACCAATCAACCTAATGAGCATGTTTTTGGTCTGTGGGAGGAAGCCAGAGTGCCTGGAGAGAACCCACGCATGCACGGGAAGAACATGCAAACTTCACACAGAAAGGCCCTGCCCAGGGATCGAACCAGCAACCTTCTTGCTGTGAGGCACACTCTGACTGGGAGCTGGCAGCTAGTGTAGGTTTGGGGGAATAAATTAGTGTGGGATAACATAGTGGGAGAGGTCTGATCACCGCTAGTCCCCTTTTGCTACCAGTCCTGCACATGTCCTCTATCAACTGCCAGTGTGTAGAAGACACACGTCTAGTGTTACATCAATACTCTTCTGCAGAGCTGGGAGAGCAGAGACCTTGAGGTAATGCGCTCATATCATTAAGTGACTCTTGGTCACTTCTAACACTCTTTATTCATCGTAACACGTGGAACCCATCAATGTCACTCAGAAATCCAATACTGGGCAATTGCCACAGTAGATGTTTAAAATGGAATGAAATCAAAATATTTTGTATTTTTCAATACTATGCTTTATAAATATGCTTGAAGAGCTCAATAATATAACTCCTTTCACCCTCCCCAGCTATGAATTGTGCAAAAGCTGTGGTTGCTTCAGTGGGAGTCTTGAGGGAGTATCGAATTAGAATCTAACAGAATCCTAAAGTTCTGATCAAATCACATCTGATGCCAAATATAACAGCTTTTGATCGAGCATATTTTCTTCTTGTTTATAGCTTTGATCACATCAAGATGTCTGAGATTAAATGATCAAACAAGCAAAAAAGAGACAAAACAAAACATTGCACTTGCTGTTTTAGTGTGTGTGTGGTTCCTTTTTAAAATATATTTAATTAATTAATTTCTTTATTTATTATTGTTTATTTCATTTTATTTTTCATTCAATCATGCCAAGACAAACTGGCAGCTCTGGACTGTCCCAACATCAAATTTGCTGGCCCTCAGATCTGGCCAGTTAGACTTTGTCTGGATTGTCAGGTTAATATTCTAAATGTAAATGACATATTTTGTGCACACTTAATCGAGAAAGTGTATATGAGCAATTGTAAGAGATGATAAAAGAAAAGTAGCAATGTTGGCAGGAAAAGCAGAAGATGTGAAAGCCCTTTTAGTTTCTCTTCAAAAACATTCCTGTATTTTTTTCAAGCCCATTCATGGGCTTATGTACACCTCACTCTTACAATCTTATGTTATTATCGCATCTTTGCTTTTATTTTCATCACTTCAGCCACAGGTTCACTGGTTATGATACCACTGTGCTCAATAAAGTAAGTGTTAAGATCTCAAAACGAGTCAGCATTAAAAATTGCTCCATCAGGGCCAGAAACAGGACTGATAAAAACATTAGACATGTTGTAAACTGAAAATGAGTGCCCCCATGATGTTGCTAAATATCTCTCACTGCACAAGAAAACCATGAGTATATCCAACTAGAGCAAGTACAGTAGGTCAAAGTTGAACCAGGGTGCTGCGCTGTAAGCTGTGATGGATGTTTTGGTTGTAATTTTTTATGTTCACCTATGATCTCTCTTCCGAATAAATTTGGCTTACCTGGGAGTACGTCATCATGTGTGCATAAAAGCATAGTCAGAAGCATATATAACATAGGCCGGAGATGCAAGATGCAGATGCCAGGAAGTTTCACCTCAGAAGACCGTAAAAGTGAACTGCTGAGTATGTGCAGCGAAGAGCGAAGCCACCTTTACCTTGACAGAGGCATGAGCATTTGTCATGCAGATTATGTGGTGCTATTGTTTACAGTTCATTGACTTTTACAGTCGTTGTGTTCATTTGCATTCTGCGTCACACTAATTCAATGCAAATTAGGTGTAGTCGGGGCAGGCATGGCAAAATGCATGCAGTGATATAAAATGAAATCAAACAGCATTTTAAACCTACCAAAGGAGTTTGGTGTGGTATATTTATCATTTGCACCACTGTGTGTGGATTTTACTAATTACATATAAATTATTCTAATGACATACATTTTTATGTTTAAAAATCCAATCCCAGTAGAAAAGTGGTGCAGTCTTTCAGCCCATTCTCTCAGTGTGATTGGCCTTATTGATACTGCCACTAATGGGCAGTAAAGTCATAAATTTCTGTATCTTATTTATTTGTTAATTAAGATCCCCATTAGCTGCAGCAGAACTCTTCCTGGGGTCCAACAAAATTATATGTACAGTAAGAAAGCAAAATAAAAATAAAGAAAAACAACAACAAAACAACAACAAAACAAAGGGCAAAGTGAGCTTACACTTTCTCACATTATGTGCTATTTACATCATAGAGCCTAGTGCAATATGTTATACCAAATTTATCTTGGGCTATATGCCAATATCTTCTATTGTCTATACACATATCCCACATATCCTCTCTCTCTCTCTCTCTCTCTCTCTCTCTCTCTCTCTCTCTCTATATATATATATATATATACACACACACACACACACACACACACACACACACACACACACATACACACACATATACACACACACACACACACACACACACACACACACACACACACACACACACATATACACATATAATATTTACACATAATACACATATATATGCATACACATGAACACATATGCATACATACTGCATTATAATACGCAAACATACCATATACATACACCACATGTTATTACATTATTATGATCTCTTATGCCATAACAATCATATATCATATCTGTATCTATATTATAATACCATATTGATATCATAATACCATATAAAATATATATCTATATTATAATAAAATATACAATTTAAACATACATACATACATACATACATACATACATACATACATACATACATACATACATACATACATACATACATCTGTGTATTTATACACACACATACACTGCACTATACCATATAGATCATATATTTATACACACACACACACACACACACACACACACACACACACACACACACACACACACACACACACCCGACACAATTCCTTACTTAGATAAATGTTGTTTGAATAATACTTTAAATTGATTTATGTTAGTGCTAAGTTTAATATGTTTAGGTAATAAATTCCATTTTTTCATGCCTCTATACAGAACTGTGTGTTAGATCTTGCTTTAGGTAGTGAAAAGTTCCCAACAGTTGCATGCCTGGTGCTGTATTTAGGAGGATAGGTTTTTGAACAAATCAAAAGCTGCTTTTAAAACAGATAAGTTTCTAATCACAATAAAAAGTGAGTATAGGAGTCTGTCTTTGACCAATAACCAGTTGAGTTTCTTGTGCATTGAGATGATATTTGTCCTGTTGTCACACTTGAGTATTGTGCGGGCAGCTCTGTTTTGTATACATTGTAGTTTGTTTAACATGTCTCCATGGCATTTGATCAAACTGCTGGGCATTAGTTGAGATGTAATAATATGAGTGATTGAATTGCTTTTTTCAAGATGTTTTGATTCATAAAGGTAGCATGTCTCCTCATAATTGATATGCCTCTCCCCATCTTTGCAATCATATTATTAATGTGTTTTTTCCATGATAGTTTATTGTCAACTGTTATTCCCAGAAGTTTGGTCTCATGTGCTTGGTTTACAGTGATTACATTAATTTTGATATTAAATACAGGATTATTATCAATATTATGATTTGACCCTTCAATCATGCAGTTAGTTTTCAATATGTTCAGGACCAGCTTGTTTGCTTTAACCCATTCAGCTACACCATTTAGCTCCTTATTTATAATATTATTTATGCCGTGGAGTGAACCTTTCTGTATGCATGTTGAGTATTACAAATTATGTTATTAGTAGATAAATAGTTATTAACTTGTTCATATACAATAGTTTCTATCATTTTTCCTAACACAGGTAATAGACTTACCGGACGACTATTTGATCCAGAAAAAGGCAGTTTCTTGTTCTTTGGCAGTGGAATTATTTTTGCTTGCCTCCAAGCTTGTGACATGTACCACATGTAAAGCTTAAATTAATGATATGGACCAAAGCAGGAGCAATTTCATTAGCAGCCAGTTTGAGAAACCTGCTGTCAAGGCCATCAACACCTGGTTTGTCTTTACTATTTTTCAGGAATTCCTTTACCTTATCAATGTTTGCATTTACCATTTTAAACTTGGAGTTTCTTCCCTTCATAATTTTATTTCTTACTGATAGATGAGATCTATCATTACTTTGGTTAGGCATATTTTCTCTTAAATTTTCCATTTTGTTGATAAAATAATCATTTAAATAATTTGCAATTTCACTGGGCTTAGTAATGAACTTGTCATTAGCCTCTAGAAAGGATGGATTGTTTTTATTTTTCTTACCTGTCAGATCATTTAAAACATTCCATAGTTCTTTACTATCATTTCCAACCTCCTTTACTCAATTTTCAAAGTATCATTTCTTTTTTTTTTTCTGTCCAGTTTGGTAACACAGTTTCTCCTTTTCTTATAGAGGTCCCAGTCATATTTATTTCCTGTTATAATTGCAGTTTTTTCATTTGATCTCTCATCTTCATAGCCTTTAATTTCTTTGTCTAACCACGGTGTGATGGCATTCTTGACAGTAAACTTCTTTAATGGTGCATGTTTCTCCACCAGAGGCAAAAATGAGTTGTTAAACTTCAGGAGGGCAATTTCAGGATTATTGCCTGCAAATACTTCTGGCCAACAGATTTCTTTCACATCTTTAACAAATAAATCTTGATTGAACATTTTGCATGATCTTTAAGGTATTGTTTTGGGTCCAGGTCTACTAACTTTAATGTTTCTAACGACTATGATCAGATTGTGATCACTGCTGCCAATGGGCACAGACAATATCTTATTACATAGCTCTGGAGAATTCGTAAAAACATGATCTATGCATGTAGATGTTTTGGCACCATCTTGCTTTATACATATTCTTGTAGGTTTATTTATGACTTGCGTAAGTCCGCATGTATTTGTGGCAGTTTGCAACTTGGTCTTCAAAGGGCAATTTTGAGCAAGCCAGTCAATATTAAAATATCCATAAAGTAAATATCCTGACCCACCACAGTATTATTCTCCAACATTTCACAGACTGTGTCAAGATATTCATTATTAGCGCTAGGTGGTCTGTAACAGCAATCTAGTAGAATAGGCTTTCTGTGAGGTAGATAAGTTTTCAACCATAGTACTTCAATGTTGTATTGCATCATATCAGTACATATTTTCACAGGCACATGATCCTGAATGTAAAAAGCTACTCCCCCACCATATCTATTTCTATCTTTCCTGTAAATGTTATACCCTTTAATATCTAGCTCAGTGTCTTCAAAGGAAGAGTCCAGATGAGTCTCTGAGTTAGCAAGTATATGCAAATTATGTTCTAGTAACAGTTCAGTAACTTCATTAATGTTGGTTCTGAGACTATTTATGTTAATATGTGCAATACTTAAGCCTTTCTTTGATTGTTTGTGTTGTGACGTGATTGTGTTCGTCATAAGGTGTTAAAAGAGTTTTTAACATAAAAAACTTTTATGTGGGCAAACCTTCATCGTTTAGCTTGGAGTGCTGGTGCGAGGATGGATAATCAGCCTGTCGTGTCTGAGGTAGGCGATATCTCCTCTTTCACGTGCAGCTTTCAACTTTGGCATAAATTCTTTTCTTTTTAACCTTACGGCATCAGTGTAGTCCTCATTGATAAATATCTTAGTGCCCTTGAGGTTTTTGGCTCTTTGCAAAACTGCAGGTTTGTCCTTAAAATGCAGGAACTTAACCACTATAGCTCTAGGTCTATCTCTTGCCGCTTCAGGTTTACCTGTGTGGTGTGCATGTTCCACCTCAATCTCCCTCTGTAGCTGCAACTTCTGCTTTAGCATGTCCTTCACTTTTTCTTCTGAGTCTGCCCATGATTCCCCTGGGGCTTCAGGTATTCCATCAATAACGATGTTGTTCCTCCTTGATTGATTCTCCAGGTACTCATGTTTGTCCAGGATGACCTGTAGACTTTCACATATCTTCATGATGTCTGTTTGAGTTGTGTTGCAGTGCTCAGACTGTTTTACTTGAGCAATTTTAAGTTCATCTACCTCTTTCTGTGTGTACTGTATGCTTGTTTTCAGATCCTGCACTTCTTTTGTGATTGTATCCATCCTGGAATTAGTTGAGTCCATTATGACTTTAACAAGGTCTTTGAAAATGTCTTGCTGTTGCTGTAAAAGAGCAGTGAATATTTCTTTCTGGTGATTCAACAGGTCGTTTACCTGAGTGAGCGATACATACTCCTCATCAGTATTTTTTTTTTGCTGCTTTGGTCCCATTCTCTGTGGCCAGAGAATGCAGGCAGAGGTGGTGGATGGTAGCTGGCTGGCCCTGGGAGCCTGGTGGCTGGTGGATGGCTGGCCCTGGGAGCCTGGTGGCTGGTGGATGGCTGGGCCTTGAAGCCTGGTGGATGGTAGCAAGCTGGCCCTGGGAGCCTGGTGGCTGGTAGCTGGCTGGCCCTGGGAGCCTGGTGGCTGGTAGATAGCCGGGCCTTGGAGCCCGGTGGCTGGTAGATGGCTGGGCCTGGGAGCCTGGTGGATGGTAGCCAGCTGGGCCTGGGAGCCTGGTGGCTGGTGGATGGCTGGGCCTTGAAGCCTGGTGGATGGTAGCAAGCTGGCCCTGGGAGCCTGGTGGATGGTAGCTGGCTGGCCCTGGGAGCCTGGTGGCTGGTAGCTGGCTGGCCCTGGGAGCCTGGTGGCTGGTAGATAGCCGGGCCTTGGAGCCCGGTGGCTGGTAGATGGCTGGGCCTGGGAGCCTGGTGGATGGTAGCCAGCTGGGCCTGGGAGCCTGGTGGCTGGTGGATGGCTGGCCCTGGGAGCCTGGCGGCTGGTGGATGGCTGGGCCTTGAAGCCTGGTGGATGGTAGCAAGCTGGCCCTGGGAGCCTGGTGGATGGTAGCTGGCTGGCCCTGGGAGCCTGGTGGCTGGTAGCTGGCTGGCCCTGGGAGCCTGGTGGCTGGTAGATAGCCGGGCCTTGGAGCCCGGTGGCTGGTAGATGGCTGGGCCTGGGAGCCTGGTGGATGGTAGCCAGCTGGGCCTGGGAGCCTGGTGGATGGTAGATGGCCGGGCCTGGGAGCCTGTTGAATGGTAGCCAGCTGGGCCTGGGAGCCTGGTGGATGGTAGTCGGCTGGGCCAGGGAACCTGGTGGATGGTAGCCAGCTGGGCCTGGGAGCCTGGCTCCAGGGAAGATAGGCCTAATCCAAATCCACTCAATATTACCATTTAGATCTCGCAATCCACTGCAACACGTCTGCCAAAATCACCTCACACCATCCAAGAATGAGCAGAAAGGAAATATTTGCCAGCAGTATTATCCAAAAACTGGAGAACTGGATTCAGTGCTCATCTTACAGCAGCATCTTACACTTTAGGGCTTTAATTTGTGTGGTTGACAAGAGCTCAGCAAGCTCAATGAAGTCTGGAGAAATTTAAATAAAAACATTGAATAGTGAAGGGTAGAGGCAGTGGCTGTACATTGATACCAATAAAACAGCATCATTCCTAACCCTAACCTCAAACCTAACCCAAAGAAATTGTGCAATCAAATCCTGACCAAAGTTACTTGAGCTTTGAAAATGGAATTTTGAATATGCCCATTACTTTAGTTTGTGACCAAATACCAAACCAAACCAATGACATTCTCATCAGCCTCAGAGTTTAGCATCAGACGAGATGAATATAGCAAGTTTTGTTAGCTAGTATCATCCATGATGTTTTTTGTACCAGTTTGGAAAATCAGACTTGGAAGCTGATGTTTCATTGATCCCTCTGTTCTCTGTTGGTAAAGTGATGTATCATTCAGACAACTGAGATACAAGTAATATCAACTCCATTAAACCCATTGTTTCTTTGGCAACCACGCTCTGTGGTTCCCATGGTCTCATGAAGAGCTGCACAGACAAGTTGAACCATCATAAACTGAATACAGCAGCAAAGAGCCATGTGTGTTGCACAGCAACTGCCCTCTCTCTCCACTGTGACCACTGTGTTTACAGTGAAGGCTGCTCCGGCAACCTGATAGCACCTTCAGTCTTGTTTGAGTTCTCATGATTCCAACCTGACTATGAGCAATGATCTGAGATTGAATTTAAGGACAGCATTTAGCCCGCAGGCAACAGGCAGGGAGATAAATACACTTCGCACTGTTAACAAAATTAGCTCGATCAGTTTTAAGATAGAAGCACAGAACTAAAATATCCTATTTTTAAAAGGTAGTAGTGTGTAGAAAGACAATTATTTTGTTGATTTTCTTCAAACAACTGGGTACCAACTGCTTTCTAAGAAAAGTTAGCATGGTCTATTGGTATGGTGATGTATAGATGTAACCTGCCATTATTATAATGCTGAGAAATGTACAGTCTTAATTTTTAATGCAACTAAAGTGGCCTGTTTGCAGTTAATGATATAAGACAGAAGAATACCTGAAGGACAGTGAGGAATCTGAATATCTGACACTGCTAATGTTGGCGGACTTTTCTCATCATGTCCTCCTGCTTAAATATGTACCTCGAAGTGAAAGACTTCTATTAAAAATTTGTTACCCTGAAGACTGTTGAATGAGATATCAGATACAAGCAATTTATATAATTTGCAATATGTTACCAAATAAGAGATTTGTTTGAATGAGGCACTTCTTCAGATTGTAGAAAGGAAAATTTCCAAAGTGTTCATTAAGTCCTATCTCTTTTTAAACTACTATTTCAGAGCAGACTCACTAAAAGTAATGACACTAGGAGAATATAATGGACTTTAAAGTGGTCTGGACATTCAGACTGAACTGGACCTCAGCTTTAATTTTACAGTAAGAAATGACACAGCGTAGATGGGTTCGCAGCGAAGAGAGATTTTCACAGCTTAATGACCCTCTATAAATAGAAGGATTACCTAGCAGACACCAGACAAATCACTACTGCAGCCATAAGCTCACTATACCTAAGCTTTCCCTGGGGACCGGTGAATAATGATTATAAAAATTGGCCTAATTGTTCTTGATCCTGGCATGTCTTATGAGGTTCACAGGACTACAAACAAACTGGTTAATGTATTCCTCAGAGGTGCTCAGGTAAAATCCAGATTCAGTTTAAACTGAGTGAAATTGATAAAGAAAATAAATAAATAACACTTCCACGGCATTCACATTAAATAGAGGGAGAGCTGAGGGGCACGTGTCTGCCAGGTGCACTCACTAATACATTGCAAAGGTTCACTACACAATTCATTTCACCACAGACTAATCCTCGGCGCCTTGAACACCATCATTTTCCTGCTTTTGACACAACTAGTTGAGGAAAAATCACCAACATGTAGTTTGGAAGCAGCCCTTGGCTGCATCAAGAGATGATTTCTCCTCTGAGCCCCAAAGACAGATGTTGATGGGGGTGAGACAGAGCACAGACCATTGCATTCAGAAACCTGCTGGGCGATCTGGATAGAGAGGAAATAAGCCATCAACTTTCACTTTTGCTAGCAGGTTGTCTGTGTGCTGAACATTGCGCAGAACCATCTCCTCCCTCTCCCTCTCACTGAGCATGCTGTACGTCCAGACCCCATCTGGTGCCCGACAGCTGATTCTTCACATGCACATTGTTTCCCTTTGGCCAGAGAAACAAACAGTGTTTTCCCATAGGAGTGCTTGCCCTGCTTGGATCAAAACCAACCGAAATGAAAATAAAATGGAACAAAACAATGCATCCAGCTCAGAAGCAATATCCCTCCAACACATACCACCTCTGCATCGAAAGCATAAACACACACACACACACACACACACACACACACACACACACACACACACACACACAGTGCTTTTGGAGTGAAAACTACACCATTTCTGCGTTTATGTCCCTGTTGAGGTTTGAACTTATGGTTGCCAGCTAATGCATAGTTTATGACCTGGGGAAAAAGCCCGGCCTGAGGGGCTGAGGGGATCATCTGCCCGGACGTGGGTCATCTTAAATCCTCAGGTCAGCACATTTATTTCTCCCAAGGTACCTATCATGGTTTTACACACTCCCATCTTGTGCGGTAATTACACCAGGAACATGAGAATGGTGGAATGCCAAGACAGAGCTCCTATAACTGACTGCACTGCACAAAAAATATGTAAATATTCTGTCTTAAAACCACATTTTCAAAAGGTTATGGGGATGACATGTATGTGGTGTATGTTCACGTGTTTATTGTGCAAATAAAACTCCTCTGAGACATTGCTCAGAAGTTTGTGTACTTTCCACATATTAGAATGATGATCTGTATTGCAGCTGTGTGTGTTTTCCTGTTTGAACATGTCAGTGTCTTTGTGCACAAAACCAGCTCCATGAAGAAACTGTTCCCAGTTTGCTGTGAATTTGACTGGCTGAATATGGGTATATACATTTTTCAAACACACACACACACACACACACACACACACACACACACACACACACACACACACACACACACACACACACACACACACACACACACACACACACACACACACACACACACACACACACACACACACACACACACTCAAACATCATATGATCATAATTTTGAATACAGATTGCTCTCCATGTATGAGCTGCTTATTTGGTTAAGTGAGCTAATAGAATTTGATGGAAGGAAATCCTATTACCACACTCAGAAGATTGTACATCTTTGGATGTCAGTCAGCCTTAATCTCGATTTGTACAGATTTGTGTTCAGTATAAAGCGTGTCTTTTCTGCAGTCTGGCTTTCACATATTTTATGCATTTATATAAACATAGACAAGCTCACATGATAAACAGCTTTCTCCCTCTAATACACCTGTATAATTTCAGCTTCAGGTAAGCCATACAGTAATGGTAATGCTCATGACTCTGAGGCGAACCATAACACAGGCATGCGTCACTCTTGCTGACACTCCTGCTTTTCTAGTCTTTGGAAGACTAGACTGCCATAGGTGTGTGTGCTATATTTTTCCTCTGTATGTGTTGGTTGTGCACTCTCAGACCTTAATTCTGACAGTTCCCAGCTACTTGACTGCCCACATCCTCAGTGCCACGGGGTCAGACACCACCTTGGGTGCTTATCAGTTGACAGTGGTGGGCCCCAGTGTCGAAAACGAGGCCACATCACCTGAGTTGATGGTGATGAGGGGCCCTGGGTCCTCTTCACTGACACTATTGAGTGGGACCGGCTGTGGCTACCTGCTCCACGGTTACCACTCTACCTGGAAGGGCCCATAGGCACACTTCCAGTGTTGTGCAAGTTCACACTTGCTCAGACTAGTTCAAAGTAGTTCACATTCATTTAACGATTAAGAATTTTAAACTAAATTCACATACCGAAAAAATGAACTAGCTCACATTAATTTCTTTGTTTTTGTTTGTTTTGTTTTAAACAAGCTGCAAAGGCTGCAGATCCACAGTGTAGTCTAGTCCAGTTCTACTTTTCAGTTGTGAAATGTAACTAATTAAATTACTCAAGTGCTGTAGAGCTAGAAAAGATATCATCACAAAGTTAAAAACAGGGCTTGAAAACACAATTCAGTAGCAAATATTATTTTCTAAGACTGGTTGGAAGCTTCAGCTGGATGTGTCCTTTTAAATTTGTTGCCAGTGTGACTGATATTCTGACTCGTTTCAATAAGCCCCATCAGTACAATTTCCTAAGAAAAACTGAGATTTTTTTTCTGCTGGGTCTGCACTGATTTGTTCATAAACTTAAAATATTCAGAGTTGCATATGAATTTCCAGTTGCACTGACTTTGCCAGCATGCTGGGTGTCATAAAACACAGTGTGTGAGCTTTGTTAACTCTTGCATGAATTAATCAGACTCATGTTCATGTTCATTAGTTGCAAGCTGATACGTTCAGTTAATAGTTCACCAAAAATATGATCATGTTCAATGAGTTCACTCTCTGAGCGCATTCATACACAACACTGCCCACTCCACTGTCTCGAGGGAAAAAAGGCAAAAAAATATTGCGCTGTCTTCAAAGTACACTTGTATTGTACTGCTTTGATGTATATATTTGGAGGGGGCAGCCTTGGGCAGGAGAGGTATGAGAAATTGAAATAAAAAAGAGGGGACAGAGACATGCCATGTTGACAACTTTCTTACCTTTCCACTCAAGGCCAGTGGGATGAATTTGCTGAGTGGTTTAAAACCTTTGAAATTAATATCATTCTAAACAAATTCAGTCTGTGAGAAGTGGCGAATAGCTTAAGGGATTAGAATGTTTTAATTTGTAAAACAAATGGCTGGAACCAGATACAGAAGCTGCATGAATTGCCTTCTCAATCCACAACCGCCTCAATTTGCAAATGAAAATGGCTTTATAGGGGCATATATTGGGTTCACTCTGAGTCAAACTGAAGAGACAACTCTTAATTCCAAGTTTGAGGATGGTGAACAGAACTTGTTAGCCTGAATAGTTATCACTTAGACTGTTCTCGCTAGGAAGAAGACAGCATCTGTTTGTCAAAGACAATACAAACAGTCTCTGACTGACTGATTTCCTGTGGTCATAAGAATTATGACTGTCTATATTTCAGACTAACTCCTCCAGGCTGCATCCCACTGCCACTGTCATCCCTTTTCAAGAACTTTGTGTTTGGCATATGTTTGTTGTCTGTACACATTGAATTCATGAGATAAATGGGGATAAAGGCACACTCTTTGGGATAGGCTGTCCTCAAAAGCAGATCAGCTGTTGCACTCCACTACACCTTTTTATGTACACAGTGGCACGGTGGAACGGTGGCAATGCTATCGCCTCACAGGTAGAATGTCCCGGTTCGATTCCCACTGTGGGCGCTGGGGCGTGTCCTCCACATGCCTTTGGTGCCTGCTGTTTAAGGAAAGGGGCATTTCTGTGTGGAGTTGGCATGTTCTCCCTGTGTTCACCTGGGATTTCCTCCTTTAAAAAAAACCACTAAAAACATGCAAGAAGATCACCACCTGACCAATGGTGACAAAGAAACTGGGTCCCCGGGCGCCAGTCGCTTGGCAGCCCACCGCTCCCGGTCCACTGCGGAGGAAGGACGGACCAAGGATGGGTCAAATGCAGAGAAGAATTTCACAAGAAGCATGGCGTGTGCAGTTTCCCTCCCTAACTCTGCATGTTGTGTGTTAATTTGACTAATAAAGGTTGTTTTCTGCTTCTTCTTTAAAAATATGATGGAAGCAGTTGCAGAGAGAACCTCAAACACCCACTCTATCCCAGCAAGGCCTGAGGAACATCTCCTCTGCTGGTGTGTGCAGGTGTATGCGCACTATAACTAACCAACAGTGTTGGGGTAACACACAGTACACATTGTTGTAGTAATATGTTACCTTTTCCTGGAAACAACAACAACAACAACAACATAATAATAATAATAATAATAATAATAATAATAATAATAATAATAATAATAATAATAATAATAATAATAATAATAAACATTTAGTGTAACATATTACCGCGGCTATTAACCATTTCAGCAGCTAACAAAGATGTCGGCCGTTTAACAATATTCAAAGAAGAGACAAGAATTTGAAAACATTGCCATTCAATACAGCTGGAAACTATAAACCAGCACAACAATTACCAACATAAGCCACCATGTTCTGAACACACACATTTCAAACACTAGACAGCAAATTTAACAAACTATTCAGTCCAGCATGGCATGATAGGAAATGATGATAATGCTGTAGCTCCATCTTTCAGGGAATCTGGTGCAAAAGGTCACAGTCATGCCAGTAGGACACAACTGCAATGGGAGGCGGTTGCACAGATTCAAATGAGAGCATGTCTGTTATGTGAGATGTGTAAGTAGGAAAGACACGTTTGATAAAGCTTGTCAGCAAAATCCCTGTCAAGAGCAATCACAAAGGTAAATTAATGTTGCCATAGAGACCAGGTTATGCTGAGGCTTTAGAAGAAGCATTATTATTACACACTGTGCCATAATCATAATATATAATGGTAGTCGCACCAGTGGGTGCTTTGGACCAACCTACAGCAATACAGAGGAAGGCCAGTGTGGAAGAAGAAAACAGGAAAAGTGGTATGTGACCTTTTTTTATTGTCTTGTTTTGCACGGCACCATCGAAAAGCACCTGCTATTTTCTACTGGCTTCCATATTCTTTGAGTATCTAGAAATCTGTTGGTTATCTGATCAGTGCTGACTGCTGTTCGTGTCCTGTCTCTTACCAGAGGTAAACACTGTTTTCTTTGAATCATGAACTGTTTTTGTGTGTATAACCAAGTGCAAACCATGAAAGTCTTTGACAGGAAACTGACCAAAATTGTGCACCATAATCCCTATTTTCATGATTGTTTCAAGCATACACTGGGTTTGAGTCTTGACTTTTGGGACATTTTATTGTTTATTGATCACCAACACCAACAAATGATATCATCCAAGGGACCGAAGCTCATGTCAAACAACATATTTTGTACTTTAGGGGACTAGGGTTGCCACTCAATGCTTCCACAGAACAATGATGTTCAAGGTTACCCTTATTTTTCAGTCAAGATGACAAGATGTCTCTGATAATCATAGTAGCATGTTATCAGATTGGGTGAGGATATCCAGATCTTATCAGCACGCCATGATAATGTTTTTCCCTTCATCTGACATAAGGTAAGACAAAGGAGGCCAGGTGATTCAGATGAGCTTTTTTTCTTCAGTCAATCTCCCGTAGCAAAATGGAATCTCACATGAATTCACGCATAGTGCGGAAACTTTAAGATTAATGTGACTATCCCTGCGAGAGACAGAACATTGTGGTAATGCTCTCCGCTGCTGTCAAGAAGCTGTTTATGGTCGCATAATTTTCATTGTATTTGTTGCTGATGGCTTTAGCAGCAGAGAAGGGTAATAATATTTGAGGAGGAGCGGGGCCTTTGTTCCCAGAGTATGCAGACAGAGCAGTGGCCCCATGTCACCTTCTCAAGTCTTTAATCCCCACCTCTTATTATTCACTCTGTCTGGGAGGTTCAGACCATCTTTCATTTATCCCACCTTTTCTCCTTAAACTGCCGAAGTGAACCCAGTGATCAATTTTTCACAGCTTTCTTATTGACAACACTTAACACTACCATTTAGGTCCCTATCTGTGTTCGATGAGGCTTGAGGCGCTGAAGATTATATGAAGAATGTCAGAAAGACACAGCTATATTTTTTACAGAGAAGATTACATGCTGCCAGTGGCATAGTGGGGTGATGGAAACCAGTCATTATTATGGACGGTGTCTCATTTACTGTGTTCTTTTATCAGATTGTAAAAATTCACCAACTGAGATGGATATCTCAAAACCTCTCCCATATCAGACCTAAACTATCTACATGACTGCATATCACTAAAGCTAAGTGAGATTTTTTTCATTTTTTAAAATTTTTCTTAGTAACAAACACTGCTTGTGGTTGAGGTTAAGTTTTGCTCATAATGACATTTAAAGGCCTGTAAAGCTGCCGCTTTGAGCAGAGTTGAAACATGTTCAAAATGTAATGGAGCCCACCCACAAGTACCTACAGAAGCTTAAATATAAATCTCAATGTGTCAGCCTACCAGTTTTTTTTTTCTTTTCTTTTAGTTATTTACCAAAATTATTGAAGTTTCTGTTCCATGTCCATGTTGTTATATGTCGTTATTTTAAACAGAACAACCATCAGTCCAATTCTTCAATGCCTTTTAGTATTAATTTAGAATAGTGACAGTGACATGACATCAGAGCTGGCGGTGTGGGTATCCCACCATTCTCTCTGGCCATGGTATATAACATAGAATTTAATTATATTTCAACGCTTCTTCATTTTTTAACTGCTGTGACCCACTAAGTCTGGATGAATGGGTTGAGGGGACACTGGAATGAAAATGAATGAACATACTACAGATGCAGATGGATTATTAACCTCAGGGTGTAATGCTATTACATCAATTAGATGAGACTGGGAATTTTAGGTGAGTGTGATGTACCCGCCACCACACTGCTTTCACATCTGTGAAAAAAAATTCGTTCGTCACATTACCCACCCTTGCACTTGAAGCGTCACACACTATCCTCTTCAATGTGATGCCGTAAAATGATTTCCATTGTGCTGAGGTCCACAGCAGAAACAATAACAAAGGAATGTGGACAGACACTTTAAGCAGGCTCAGTTCTAGCAGTGTTTGAGTGACAGTGAAGAACTGTGATGTCTTTCTTTGTGTCTCTATATGCAGCTTTAAGCAGGGATCAGATTCCCAGCCCTCAGCCTTTAAAGTGACTCTCCTCGCTACCTGATACAGCATGGTCATCATAATTGACCATGAGGGAATTATCCATTATATTTCATTTTATGACATATTCTAATGACTGTGTGATGTAGCTGCTGTATAATATCTACAAATATGTCTGTTTTTCTTATAATTCATCAAATCTATCTGAGTGTTAAGATTTTGGTTAATTTTAAAACAAAGGCAAATTTAAGTTTGCCACATTCTAAGTGGACAGCTTTGGTAAATAGATCATACCATCGTCTAATCCACCAAGGAGTCCTAGTAAGGAGCCTGGCAGACATGTAGGAATGCTGAGAAGAGCATAGAAAATCCCTTGACATCTTATTTTAGGCAGAGTAACCCCGACGGAGCCCACAGCAGGCCAGAGCTGCAGAGCCCTGGGGGCAGAGGGCCCGGTGATGAGGCCCCAGTGGTGGCTGATGTGTCCACATTTCCAGACACGCTCATCTCCCCAGCAGTATTTGTCTCTGTAGACTCTCAGGCCGGGCGCTCTCTGAGCAATCAGAGGATTAAAATAATTGGGTGTGGAGTGAAACAGTACACTGCGTGAGAGCGGGAAGGGAGTGCTGGGTCTAATTAGGAGATACTTGAAGGGATTCACTGTGCATTACAGCCATATACACATAAGCAAAAGCACACACTGCCCAGCACCTGGAGACCCTGACGTGATGTGTAAGCACTGACCACAAGATTCTTCATAATTGTCATTAATTTGATGTGCTGTGGTCTTGAAATAATCTCCATCCTGCACTGCCATTCAGAGACGATGCGGGAGCGCCATTGCCCCTGTGTTTGGGTAAAGTAATTAGAATTGCCTCATATGGTGCAACTTTAATTCCTGCCGGTTTATAACAAATATCAAACACCAGTTTGATTCCAATCATATCCACTTGCGAGAGACATCCCTATGGCAGTTTTACAGACGCAATCAAAACTAATTTGCATGATATGCTAGAGCATCTCTATCACTTTAGAGAAACATGAAAATCATGCACATGCTGTGAAGAGGAGTGATGCTCAGGAGTTCTGTTTTTTTTTTTAAGAGATAATTTTACTTTCCCAGTATGTCCTCATTATATTCCATGTTTTCCAAAAGCACAAATGATTGTGCGTAATAAAAATAAATAAATCTAAAAAAAAGAGAAAGAAATGTCCATGAATTTTACTGTCAAGGAAATGGCTGAACAAGACTGCTGATTTGTGTTTACTTTATTTTGCTGATGGAACAAAAACCATAAAAAAAAAAAAAAAAATTAAAAAAAAAATCTGAAACCTCAGACATGCATAACGTGAATGTAATAAGGTTCTAAAATCACATTTTCCCAATGAAATGATCTAACTATCATTGAGACAGCTTTGATACTTTGTCATGAAACATGCAAGAATTTGCAGATGAGTTCACGGTTTTGTTTTAACCACTGGCAGTCTTATTTCAAACTGTGCTCTGCCATCAAGCAGCCTTGGCCCCAGTGAATAACCTCAAAGTGGTTTTTGGGTTGGGGAGAGTATACATGCATGCAATCGCTCACCCTGAAAGCCAAGCCCAGGGACTGATTGCTCTCTTCTCGACTCAGTGAGGGGCCCTGCCTTAGTCCACAGCATTTGTGTAAGGGGAGCCTCTAGTAAATTAATTTACCTCATTTAACCATCAGATGTCAGTGACTAGCTGGGAAACTGCATAGAGACAAAAAGGCCTTTGCAGGGGAGAGCAAGGGTTTGGAGTGAGGGTACTTCACTCACAACCACTCTGCTGCTTTGATATTCAGTTTTTACAGCAAGACAAATCAGGTGTTGATGATGGTGAGTGTTGTCGTGCTCATCTTTTTTATTCACATTTGTGTTGCTTTAACATCAGTGTGTACAATCAGGTGTATAACATGAGGTATTTAAGGTATTCCTTAAGGGTCCAGTCTGCTAGAAAGAACTGCTTTGTATTGAAATATAAAACTGTCTACACCTGTTCCAAATGGCACCTTGCTTTAAACATACCAGGGCTTTCCTTTTACCTTTACTGTTTTTTTGTGTTTTCCCCACCCCAGTTGAAAAGCATGTCAGCAACTACCTTAGCTCTTCATTTCCCTGACTGCATCCAAGTGTTTTTTGTGCCTAAATACGATCAAACCTTGGCAGATTGGTGTACAGAGTATGTGACTTTAGCATGGACAACCTCTGTTCATTTCTCATTCCCAATAATTACCATTCTTGACCATGATCGTCCCCTACCCATGAAGGTTGCATGTCTAAACCAAAAAGAACAGGGGTTTTAGATCCTGTTAGACAATCTGATATGCACGATTTGCATACATTACTAAGGCTTTTACTTGAGAATGAATGTTTCTGTTACTGTTTTTTTTGTGTTTTTCTGACTTTGCACAAAAACGCCCTGAGGAAAAGCAGGTCACCAGCATGGGAAAATTCTTAAAGATTTCCTATGACATATCATGCCCTCTGTCTTCTCTCTCCAACCATGAGGAGTCCTGCAGGAATGAGGTAATTGATTGTGCTGCTTGATGGGTGATAATATCTCGTTATGGCCATATGCATGAGAGTCCCCCCAGTATTCTGTGCTCCCCTTGCCTCCATGCCCTTGATAAAGTCTGCTCTGCATTATCTTCACTGGGAGCTAACAGAATGGCTGGGCCTTATCTCCAATGACCTCGCAGACCAGGCATTAATCACCAACTGCAAAGAAAGAAATTAGCCTCAGAGCAATCTCCACACAATCTCTAAATGATTAACTCTCAGCCCACTCACTTCTGACATTGCCGCACAATGCCATACTGTTTTGAAGAAAATACCCTGCGTGCCTGAAAAGGAGGATGCGTGGCAAGACACACGACATCATAATTAGCCGCATTTGCAAGCAGTTAAGACGAAGCTGCTACCTGTGCTGCTGTGCCTCTGTTACTTTTTTGATTGTTACTGTGTCTATGAGAAAGATACAATTAGTTATACATAATGAATCCATTTGGCAAATTATTTAGCACTGTTTAGTACAGTGTTAATGAAATTATATTTCCAACAGCTATATCCTCCCATCCATTAATGAATTATAACTCAATTCATTATCTAATGTATGTCCAAGGGTTTGTTGTGATGAGACAACAATTATGTCCATTAAAGAATGAGGCAATTAACGCAATGGTTTGGAGTGTGTTTCTCGACAACCAATTTGTATGGAGAGTGGTAGTTTTATCAGCGCACAACAAAAGGTGTATGTTTAGGAGCAGGCAATTAGAGCTCAGAGAGGAGGCCTGAGGAGGGTGGATAAAGAAATCAAGCATGCCTTTTCAACTGCAATGGAAATCAAGCCTTTGAACACAGCATCCAAACACACTTCCACCCAACCGACTTAATGGAAGAAGAGTAATTATTTAACATAGGCGACCCATCTCTCTGGTGAGCTCATTTGCCTGCCTCCCCTCCCCCCTGCCATTCACGTCTGTCTCCCTGGGCCAACCCTCTCGGCTGGAGCTTGTCTTGGGCACGACTTGGCTCAGGGCTGGACGCAGATGCCCATGATGGATGCTCAAAGAGTTGACCCTGTGACCGATGAGCCAACGGGCAAACAACAAGAGAACTAAAGTTCTCTGCCAAGTAGAATATTGATTTCATGTTCTGTGCACTTTGGACACCACCACCAACTCCAAACTCCCCCCATCTGTCTTACATTGGAAGAAATTCAATAGATTTTTGTTGTATGTTTTGCATTGTTGCTAAGGAGACAACATTGCAGAGCCTGGAGTTTTGGAGGAGCAGCTAAACAATGCAGATAAGACAGCATACACTCCCACACACAGCTGTTGCTCAGGGAAAACATGGTACATAAAAGGTGAATCTATAGCAACAGCTTTTGAAGAAGCAGGGAACAAATCAGCTGACCTGCTGTCTTCCTTGTAGATCTTGTTCAAGATTTCATGCCTCACGCTACTTCTGTCTTGACAAATGGAAATGGGAGTAACCAGCAAAGCATGTTTTCCATCAAGCTTTCAGCAGAAGTGTGTATTTATTTCAACTGAACACTTCTTGCTATGAAGCATCAACTATAGATCATTCTGTCAGTATGGCTGAAGAAGCTCTAGTTAGTTGTTTCAGCTTGTCTAAGTACCTGCTATATAGTAGATATATATGGCTGTAGAATGGGGTTGTGTGTATCTGATGACTGCAATACTAAACAGTAAAATGAGACATGAAGAAGTTGAATCTAACCTTGCATGCATAAAAAATGTGAATTCCAACTGATGTTTTTCAAGTGGAAAAATCATCACGGCAAAGCAGAATATGATGTTGCTTTTCAAGGAATCCACATTAATCCTTAGCACCCTGTTGGTGCAGTTTACTTCAAAACTTGATTCCCTTTCTTCTATTTTAGAGTTATAATTCTAAAATACAGTACAATTCAGCTGCATAACCTGCAAGGTACAGATGCCACACATATAATGCTGTAAACCTCTCACCAGAACATATTGGATGTTTCTACAGACTCCCTAAATTCTGACAGTTTACAGTTTATGATGTATTTTTTAACATTCAGTACAAATATTTATTTTTAAAAGTAGTCAGTGAAAGATTGTGATAATGGTAACGAAACTCTGAGTGAGGCAAGGAGCTTGAATGTGTGTTAAAAAAATTTATGGCAATCCATTTAGTAAATGCATTTCGCTCAAAGCCTACATTAACCTGTCAGACCAGGGGATTAACCAAAGTCAGTGGGATTCATCATCTGAGAACAATGAATGTCAGCTAATTCCTACAATAAATTGTTGAGATATTTCAGTCTGACAGGTTGGTACAGTTAGCAGTGGACCATCAGACAACCATTACCAACCATAGAGTCATGTTTAGTGTGGCTAAAAAGTGAATGTTAATTGTTGGTCTGTGACAGGACACACAATCCTTTCTTTCCATCTTACTGCATTAGTCTGCTTCATTGCACTGGCAGTGAATGCTAACACTGGGCATAAATTGTGCACTGCAAAGCCATACATTCAGATATAATTCCTAGAACACTGAGATGACTGAAACATGCTCTCTGTCTACACTTTCAAGTGATAGCTGTATTGATGATGCCACTGCTGCTGTAAGCCCTTCATATAGCATCAGAATTTGGTATATAAGCATTAAATTTACCAATTTCTCAGATGTCCAATGAGGGTAAACATCCATAAATCCACTTTGAACAAAACAAGCTCTTGTAACTAAGTAAGCCCCATCATCATCAATCTGTAATCACTGACCTATTCTTCAGTATCAAAGGTAACCTAGAGAATTATTCTTTATACATTTATAGTTACAGTGCAAACAAGACATCAATGTACATCAATGTATGCTAAAACATAAAACACAGCTAACTTACTGACTTCACTTCAATGATATATTTCCTGATTGCATCACCCAAAGCATGGTGGGAACTGTATTTCCAAAGCTCAAAACCAATACTAAAGAGGAAAAAAAATAAAATAAATAAATGTCAGTTCCATGGAATCAAAAAGCTTCTTTATTTTATTTTAATAAAAAGTGTCCTTGATGCTAACAAAAACAAACAAAAAAACAAAAACAACAACAAAAAACATAGCAATCTCAAGATATGTAGGGATTATGCCTGAAGTTGAAGGGAGGGGGAAGCTATTTGGTATTTCCATTGGCTGTCCACACATTTGGACAGGAGCATTCTGCACTGCACTCTGTAGGACTGCAGTGAGAGGAGGTGGGTGTATTGTGATGGTGACGGTGTTTGGTTCTAGTGCTCTTCACTGTCACAGCAGATGCCCTGAACTCAGGGTCCCCAGCAGGGCTGGTGTCATACAGACCTGACTCTCCATCCATCAACCGCCACTGCTGCTTTCACAGCAAGCTCCCTCCTAACCCACCTCCTGAGTGTTTTTTAAAACCTAAAATATAATTCATGGTAGTAGTATACAGTGGATTTCTTGCTCTGCTGTGAATGCATCTATTTTCCAAGACTCAGTGGCCTTAAAGAGAATCAACCCCTTAACCCCATCAGTGTTTGGACCAAATTTTACAAGTGAGTAAAGTGAACAGAACCTTTTCTTTGGTAGTGTTAGCACCACAGCCTGGTCATAAAAAGTCTGGTCTGTGGCTGCAAAAAACCATGTGATAACCTTGGGACTAATTTATCTGAATATAAAACACCCATGTGCAATTATAGCACCTTTAAAATAGACAAACAATTGCTGTTTGCTGCAATCAGTCTTTTACATTTTCACAATCTCAGGAGTTACCAATCTCAAAAATGTTCTGAGTCTTTTTGTCTGAGGCACAAAACAAGGCAAAAAGGAACACAGAGCACTCGCTGCTGATGAAGCATATCACTGTAAGCACATTAATAATTGGCTTTTATGTTGACTGGATCAACATTCTGAACAGCTACTATGTTCTCTTTTGAATTCTAACACTTGGATGGTCAAAAGGCACTGCTTACAGAGATCTTCACAGTGAAACTGTTAAAAGTGGGGGACCAAAAAATATTATTCAGCTGAAATTATAACCATTGATGACTTTCACATTTTGACCCTGATCAAAGGAGCATAGGCTGAGATCCTGACTTTTAATACATAGCATGGGTCAAGCTACAGAATCATTGGGTCCTGCATTTCCTGTGATGCAACACAATAGCATATTCGACTCTCTCTTCCTGCTGAAAACCCACATCCTTTAAACTCCACACTTGAAGTTTGTTTGGCAGGTTTTAAAAACTAGTAGTGTCCAAGTGCAAACTGATATGAAGTTATTAGGTGTGGTTACTTGATACCTTCTCAGACTTGAGAGAGCTCCTCCAGAGCCACAGGAAATGACACACAGCTCTTTTTTCCAGGTGTGCAAGTATTTTGACTTTGGCATGTACAGCCTTTACAATCTAGTTAATTCAATCATTGTTAAGCATGCACATTTTCGATGTGATGCAACAAAACTGCCATCCATGGGGACTGAAGGCTCCAGGATCATTGTGTATTTGTGGTGATTTAATTATGAACTGAGATGATAGGGACCTAAAGGCAATACCTGCCTTTTTAGGAATCTTAAGGCTGCACCTTGTGGAAGGTCGCAATTTAAAATCTATTGTGTACGCTTCATTGTTTCACTGCATATTGTTCTTATTTGGTGCATTTAAAGAGGAATTGTGCTGAATAAAGCCAATAAAAGCAGAGTGGGAGAAAAGGGGGTGATATGAGGCACCCCTGACAGATCCCAGAAAGGTTTGGACGAGTTCTGCTGAAGGAACACCTTCAGTGTAAGTGTGACTGATTTAACCAGAACCATCTCAACGGGTTTGTGGATCTGGAGTGAAGCCCAGTCTCAGGCATGTCCATTAGTCTATTTGCAGCTATTGTCCCTCTCAGCTCCGCCAGTTGCATCAGTCAGCTGGAGCTGTATTCCTTCAGCTGGCGCAAAAGCAAACCAATTTGCAGATTTTAAAGATTTTAATGACTTCCAGCAAGATAATGATTTGGAACAAAACTGTGCAAACCAATCTGTTCTGCAATGCAATTATTTATTTTACTAAACAATTATGAAAATATTTTTTCAATTGTGGCCTGACAACAGTGAGCCTGTGCTTTACACATCACACAAGCCCTCTCAGCCTCAGGGTTTCACTCTGAACAGTCGTGTAGCTGCTCTCCACCTCCTCCCGCCCACCAGCAGCTTTGCTCTAAATAAAAATGGATATATTAGGAGTGGCAGCATGTCCAGGTCCAGTCTGGTGGCGTACATACACTACCACGGCAGTGAACTATCTGACACCCTGCAGGAGTTTTACACATTTGATTTACATTTATTGATTACTCTGATATAAGCCATTAATCACATGGAAGACTGACCTTTTTCCCCTCAGAACAACTAGAGCCAGCTCCTCATTTCCAACACTGAGTGGAGGAATGATACCACACAAGACTTAAAGGCCTGATCTCTGACACACATTATTCTACTGTATATGAGATAATGCCAAAAGTATGAGCTTATTTCATTCATGAGGATTTATTGAAAATCAGTCTCAAAATACACCTGGTGATTTTATTGGCCCTTATTAAACGCTGTTGATCTTTTTTAATGCTCTGAATACAGAAACAAAAAAACAGATCTCACATTGTGTTGTTTTCCTCCATCTTGGCTCATGTAAATTCACACAGACAGAAGGATAAAAAGGCTGAAGAAACCATTGTTGACCCAAATCTGAACATGTGTTCAGTATTTCTAACCATTTGTCATGTCAATTCATCCATGGTTTTGATTGAGGCAGTGTAAAATGTCTGAAACATTATAATGCTGTTTTCCATTAATGGTTGGTTTTATCATGTATTTTTTAACTATACATATGGGAATGGGTCTACCTTCTGTTGCAATTTAAAATGACAAACCTATGGAAGAAATCTCCTTTTCAAGCAAACTTTACTGAAACACATAGAGCTGGTGTTTATCAGAATACAGAATACTTAACAGAATACTTTTAAGATGCTTCATCTTAATGTCTAAAATGACCCATGACAATACACAATAACGACTGCAGCAAGGATATCAGAAAAACTGATGTCATGAGCTAAAGCACTCTGAACAAAAAATCCATGGCGTGCCTTAAACATCCCAGCTCTTTGTAATGATTTTTCTTTTTAAATCTTTGATGTATTTGCTTGAAAGTTTAATGACATTTTCTGTCAATTTTATTTCCCAAGCTCTTATTTTCTCTGTACTGACTTGCATGTTTTCGTTTGAGCACTTTGAGCATTGTTTCCCAATAGTTTCTCTTTGTTTTACTGTGGCATAGATTAAATTTGTGCAACACTTTGGGCAAAAATGTCTGCCAAATAAATGGATGTAAATATAAATAAAAGTCTAAATTCTGTTTCAAAGCCTTGTCCACACTGTCAGGAATAAATTACAACTTAACTGCTGGGCAAATGCAACATCATTTATGTATTTGTTTATTGCTGACCTAAAAGTTGAAAATGAAATACATATAGCCCATTTAGAAATACTGGTATAAGCCTATAAAATGGCCACCATCCAAAACCTTGCAACACATCGTCAAACCATCACCCCATTGGGTTCAAAACATTCGCCAAAGGACTGCAATTAAAATTAGCCAGCTGGCAGATTTACAGAAATGGTTGATTAATGTGCTATGTCTGTATAAATAAATAACTGAATGAAAAAAGGTTGCTATCCTCAGTATCATGAATAACGAGAATATTTACATAAATTAGTAAAATAAATGAAAAATGTATGCAATTTTAAAGCAAATACAGCTTTATCAACGCTTCAAACACCGCAGAAAAGATTTCCGCTGGAAGTCATCTGACTCCTCTGTGCCCTGCTTGCTCTGTTGCCATCTCAGCCTGCACCTCCACTCTACAGAAAATTGGAATAATTTGTGTGAAGCATTTCTTCATTTGTCTCAATATTTCAGTCCGGGCATCACATCAGGGACTGAGTACTCTGCAGTCGAGTGAAAGGCAAACACTGACGCTCACTTCCATATGATCAATTAGATCACATCCTTTTTACTTTTGTACCGCTGCAGAATTATTCACACACAGACTATGATGGACCTCTCTGGTTAAGCCGATACAATGTCTGCCTTCCTCCTCCTGATAACCCACAAATGGTGATTTAAACTTGTTATCCTACTTATTCAGTTTACCCTACATTTGATTTTCTCATCATGAAATATCTGGCTTTTGTTTGCTGTGTGTCGAATCTCTGGAGAGAACAAACAGTTGTCCTCTTTGGACTGGCTTTGTTTGAATGAGCTTATTTTAGCCATATGCCTCTCACACAGCTGTTTACTGTATCATTTACTGAGATGCAAGCTTGTCATCTTGAGTGCTTTCCTTTGTTAAAAAAAAAAAGAAGAAAGAAAGAAAGAAAAGCTATTTGTGGTTCATCTTTACCTTCAGGGATTGCTGTTGCGTCTTCCTTTCCTTTCCTTTCCTGTTTCTGTTTTCCCTCGAGCCCCTTTGCATGCCTCCATCTTGTTTTTGAGACAAAGCTCCTTTTATCCCTGCTCTGTCTGGTGCCCACCTGTTGGCTCTGCTTTCCATCACCCAGCCTGCAGCCAAGAGACACCGGTGGCTCCGGGCCGCCCTGCTGCGTCTTTGATCACTCATGTGACCTGCAGCAGACGTACACTCGCCTCGAGAGAGGAAAGCATGTGGCAGTCCCGTATTCACAGCACAGGCGTGGAGAGGGAAGATTCTCCCTCCCTGCAGGCTCCATCAAAATGTCTGACCATCCACCATGAGGTTACACTGTCTGGCCTCTATGAAATGGCCCACCACAGCACAGGACCATGCGCCTAACTCAGAAACTCACCGCTGGGAAATGAGATGCCTCCGGTGGATGACCTGTTGTGAGCAGTGACACTTCATATAGCACGCTCTTGGCTGACGCTGCAGGCTGCATGGTGCCATTCAACTTCCTTTTACTGGGGAGAAATGACAAATGATGGAGTGTGATGTGGGGAGATTTGTGGACAGCTGGCATACAAACTTGCAAAGCCTGGAGGAGATGGATGACACATGGTGGAGTACAGTACATTTACTCCTCCACAAGCCACTGGCTTTAACAGGCCGTGCAACGTGAAATGTCTAATAGTGAGGAAAATCACATCTCACATTATTCACAATTTTATGGGTGTGCTCATTCCCAAATTATGGGAGGGTGATATAAAAGTCAATGTCTGCTCTGCTTTCCAGTCCAAGTCTTCACTTTCTTTTTCAAGACCATTACATGCCTGACATGGTCAGATTTATAATGCGGTGTTCATTGGAAAATATGAGCTCTATTTTGTCTTAATTGAGATGGCAGATATGTAAGCTCGCTTAAATTACACTTCCTCAAAGGTGAAAGCTAAACCAAGAGCAGTTGTTAAAACGTTGCTGTGCTACTGCTTATTGTCTGACTTACAGTCTTACTAAATTAAGGCTTCATATGGAAGAACACAAGACAACAGCAACACTCATGTGGAGACCCATCTTAATATTTCCTAAAGGCAAGTGGATAATTAAGACATCCACAGAGCAGCATTTCTCAAACGATGAGTCAGGCTCCTGAGGGGTCACCAGTTTGTTTCTTTGTGTCTCTGGATGATTACCTTATTTTTTAATAAGACCAGGTCTCAGGGTGACATTACCTTTAATCTAGCATGGTCCAAAGCTGACACTGAAACAGGCTTTATGAATGTAAGACAATGTTCTAAGGGTGATAAGAAAGGGATGTGGTTGGGACAATGTGGTCATACATTGTTTCTGGTGCATGTTTTGGTCTAAATATTGTTTTGGCATCACCTAACCGGCCTTATAAAACAAAACACAGCCAACAGAGTTGATCAAGATTATGGAAAGACCAGAATTAGACATTTTGACAATTGTTTTGCCACTGACATGAAAAGGCAGTAATTTCTAAACAACACGATAAATAATCTACACGCTTAGTGCAAGAGAGCCATCAGTTAAAAAATTCAGTTTATAGCAGCAGTAGTTAAATAGCTGTAGGGGGCAATAGGCCTCGGGCGATTGCCCCGTGGCCTTAATAATAATAATAATTGTCCTGCTAAAAGGTAAAAAGCAGTTTAGCTATGTAAGAGCACCTGCTATATTAGCAGTTTGTTGTGGTTTCTAGCTTTAAATTTGTGTTCACTTATAATTAGATTGACTATGACAAGAAATAAATATAAATAATATTTATTATTTTTATTATTATTATTATTTTTTTATATATTATATTATAATATATAAAAAATATATAATTTTTAGTGATTTCTTTAAGTATGTACAAAGTCATTTTTGCGGTAAAATGGCAAAATAATCTAGACCTAAATGAAGGCAGAACATTTTCATCTAGAACACAGTTTGCCAACCTGGAAACTTGAACAACTTTTTTCTAAAATTCTCTGTTTGCATTGTTACTGCTTTATATTCTCTTAAATATTCGCTTAACTAATATATTTTACAGTCTATGCATAAAACACTGCTTTGAAGAAATATTGTGGAATGAAGACTATAGTAATTTAGGAAAATGGACTGCGTTGCTGATTGAGACTAGGCGAGTAAAAAGCAATTAAAATGTACTCATTAGGAGTCAGAATTTAAATAATGATGAAAGAAAAGAAAAGCTCTATTCATAATTCATCACATACTATAATGTCTTTATTAAGGTGGAATATCAAAGTGGGTATTGTAAACCCAAGTATACCTAGTGAATGTGTTCTGGCTAAAAGGCTTCAAAAGACAGCTAACCATAACACCAAGCACCACACATAATACGTGTCATGTTTTTAAAGAAGTCTTATTGTTACATGCACACAATAAAGACTGCAGTTGCTCACACTGAAAGAGGAGAGGAGGAGAGCCTTGGCAGTCTCTCTTTGAGATTTTTTACTGAAGTTTGATGACATTTATTCCATCTAACACTAGTAGGATGCTGTGATAAAATGAACCAAACTGTTGTTTGTGTCCTTTCAAAAGATTCTTGCTTGTGTGTTGTGTTTTTACAGGGACTTTGAAATGTGCCACAAGTTTAAGTGGGAGGTGATGGTGATTATCGGCCACAGCCAACCTACATGCTCTTACAAATCTGGGTCTGTAAGAGGAAACTTCAGTCCCACTTTGTTTCTGAGAAAAGTAGATTCTGCTAAAGGAGGACATGTCAAACAACAGACTATGAGGAATTATGGGTAATCTGAAGGTCAAATATGTTGGGAGATTATTATGCCGTGTTTCCTCTCCAAAAAGAAGAGAAGCTTGAAAAAATGACTGAGCAGTTTCACATGAAAATGGGCTGAATTGTGCTGTATGATTGTCCATGGAGCTCCTTCCTGATAGCAGAGCCCACCCCCCGTACTGCCAGGTTAAAGATCAAAGTCTGTGGGTATTGTCACTCAGCAGTTCCTCACCCATCAGCCATTGGGAGAATGTGTATGTAACGGACAGCTCCAGACTTGCTCTACTGGATCTCTCGTGATGAATTATTCAGCTGCTGCGATGTGGTGATGTGGTGACAAAACGCATGGTGTCAGAAAACCAGACACGACTTCATCAGCAAAATGCTTGGGCTCCTTTCACGCCCCTCCTCCACCTCCTCCTTCTTCTCTGCCTTCTCCACCAGCTCTCCCCTCTGCAGTAATTTCATTTTCGCCTCCACTCACTATCCCGTGAGTTAAAGTGCTGGTTCTGAGCGGGCGGACGGAGGAGGCCAACTAGGCTGGGTGTCCCTTTGTCCTTGCTGGCTTTGGAGCCTCACACCATCCATCTCTGTCAAAGGCAAGCATCTCAGGAACCCCCTCTCCCTCCTCCCACCTCCATTCACTCCGGAGGCGCTGTCTCAGAGGCACGTCAGTGCTAAATGAAGCCTTTACACAGTATTGACTGGCTCCACAAGTCTCTCCACTGGGCAGAGTGGGAAGCAGCCAATCATATTTTTTCTCCCGTGCTTCCCAGGCTGGAGCTCGGACTCAGCAGGTGACTGGAGGGATGATTGCAAAAGCTGGGGGAGGCTGTGATGAAAATAAAATGGGGCTCTGTCTCATGGTGTGACACCGGCGATGACTTTACAGCAGGTGAAGCACACACTGCTGTCACCTTGTGTGTCTGTGAGTCAATTATCAAGGCATTGAACTGGTGTGACAATGTCCACTCCTCAAGATTTATTCAAGAGTGCACAATACTGCCGACAAGTGGATCCATAGCCAGCAAGGACAAAAGACTTACAAGGCATTTAAGCAATACTCTGGTGGTTTTGGGAAGAACTTATCGAATATTCTCAGAGTGACCTTTGTCTACCTCTGGTGCTGAGAGAAGCTTATATGAGAAACAGGTGTTTACTCCTAATTTCCCCTCTTCAACAGTTCACAGAAATTATATTCTGTATTGATACATTCAGTATCATGTACATTCCCAAGCAGTATTTCCATCAGTACAACAGTCGTTATGCCCACCACTCTGCTGCCCTGAGTTTGTCTTATTGACAGAGATATTCACCAATATTTGCAGGGGGGGGGTCATGCTGTAGAAATGTATAGTATACATAACTACCCAGGAAAGTGAAGGGTTGACATTTAACTTGTATTTATTAAGTATTTATTAAAGACTTGTTAAATACTTGTCCCAAAAATCAGGTTTATTCATATTACAGATGATGGAGACAAAAGCACATTGAGAACCCAACAATGTTAATGCCAACTTGCCATGGATGCTGGAGGAAAAGATAAAATTGGTCGGTCATAAAATTCAACATAAGAGCCAGACATACACACTACACACAACACACTACTACACACACACACACACACACACACACACACACACACACACACACACATCACCTGAACACAATAGGCTCCGGACTGAAAGTGCACACAGTTACCACATCACACCACCACCTCATGCCGTGAAGGGGAGAGGGGCGCCAACAGTACCACCCGGCCCATCTGGCAGGAACACAAGGAAAAAAAAAAGGTAAGAAGGCGAAAGGTCTGATGGTGCAATAAAAGGAAAAACATTAGCAAGGCCTGATATTGCCACAAGCATCTCCATGACCCAGTCTTATTAGGTGGGACAAATACAAATCCATGTACAACATCAAGGGTTAGGGTAGGGTAGAGAGTAGTGGGTCTACATCAGCCATGTTACTAGTTTAACTGCATTTGTCAGTACCGTGGTAGTAGTGTTGCTGTTTTTTGAATCAGATATCTTTTCAGTGGCTTAACTCTTTTATTGATCAACATTTTCTCAAGTATTTCTGAAGCTCAAAGGCAGCAGAGCTTTCTGTTGCAGTCTGAAATGAAACTGCTAAGGATCAGTAAGTACCATACACGTCTGTGTATGTGAAACCAACAGAAGCACTTCCATATGACGCTGACATCATGTACCAGTCCTTGAGCTGATGCCTTCAACATCTCTGCTGCAGGGGAATGCAGACACGTGAGTCTGAGTCTATTTGATGGACAGATGACAGAGGGCGAGGGTGGAGAGAAACTAATCCAGAGGGAGTCGTCATGGCCATGTCTTTAGAAATACATGAGTATAAGTGAAACAGCAGAAAAATTGTATTCAGGTACTTACTGTGCAAGAAGAAGAAGAAGAAGCTGCTTCAACTTCCAAGACGTCTAGCGCAGATTTAAGAACTCACAAACACAGATGAACAGACACACACTTATGACACCTGCTTTTTCTTATGTGGAGCACATGTTTTTTGTTGTTCGTTTGTGTTGCCAAGTCAGGTTTTGAGCAGAGATCTGGCTCCACAGAAAATGCTGCCTCAAGAAACCACAGGATGTTCAAGGCGATTGCAGTATAATGTTAACCAGTGTTATATCACAGGCCATATAGACACACACCCAGGTGTAAAAGTAAATGACTAAACTACAAGGTAACTTTACCTCAGTGGGGTATCAACTCCCAGTGCCGGCTCTGTGTTGAGCCCCGGCACAACAGCTGCCGTCAAAACCGATTATCCAGCCTGCAGGCCCTGGCCAACAGGTTGGTTTAAATGCCTGTAGCAAAGAGGTAAAACTGATCAATAAAAGTCTTTAAAAGTGTTCATCAAGTTTAAAACAAGGTCAGCATTAAAACATACCTTCCAGGAGACTAGCCTGTTCCCCAGCCATGCTGGATAAAAAGCATCAAGAGTGAGCTCCTGAGTCCTCCCTGTATCAGCTCTTAATTAGACAATAACAGTCTCCAGGTGATTGCCTGCCAGTGAGAGCGAGGGTGCGGCTTCCATGGAGAGGGAAGACTAGGATGGTGATGTTACAAGGCTGAAAACCTTCCTTTCACATCTGCAGCCAGTGGTGATGAGCAGGTCAGGGTTTTTTACCCCCACCCACCCAATGGAATTAAGAGAGCCAATCCACACTGCCAAACCTGCAGAAACCTGCAAAACACCAGCTTCATACATTATAGTAGCACAATTGTCAGGACTGAACACCACGGCACACTCTAAGGTGCTGATCCTGCTGTTGGGAGTAACTCGGGAGCTGTCCAGAGTGCTCTCTATCTCCCCAGCCACAGGAGTGAGAAGATCTAGGTTAAATAAACAGAGCAAAACTGTGTTTTTTAGTGTGGAATATCAGCAAAGCAAATAACCTCTCACTAAAGATGTTAACTCTCTCTCTCTCTCTCTCTCTCTCTCACACACACACACACACACACACACACACACACACGGAAATGAAAGCAAATGATGCATCCTTCACATCTTAAAGGTGAACTTTAACAAAATAGTAGCCTTATGTATAGGTCTATGTCTTTGAACGTGAACTCTCTCTCTCTCTCTCTCTCTCTCTCTCTCTCTCTCTCTCTCTCTCTCTCACACACACACACACGCACACACACAAACAAACGATGCATCGATGCGTAAGTAAAAGCTATGAATACAACTGAGAAAAAAACTCATAGTTGAAGCCTCAACACTCTAAAACACACGCATTGAACCAAACCACAATCACAAATGATGATAAAGCTGCTTGTGTGTGTGTGTGTGTGTGTGTGTGTGTGTGTGTGTGTGTGTGTGTGTGTGTGTGTGTGTGTGTGTGTGTGTGTGTTCAGAGAGAGAGAGCTAGAGAATGAATTCAATTCAATTCAATTTTATTTGTATTGCGCCAAATCACAACAAAAGTTGTCTCAGGACACTTTTGACCAGCAGAAACTGCCTTTTCAGAGCTGGTACAGACCGAGCTCTTTTATCTACAGAGACCCAACAATTCCCCCATGAGCAAGCACTTGGTGACAGTGGTGAGGAAAAACTTCCTTTTAACAGGCAGAAACCTCGAGCAGAACCAAACTCTGCCTCGACCGGTTGGGTGAGAGAGAGAGAGAGAGAGAGAGAGCAAGAGAGAGAGAGTGAGACAGACAGACAGAAAGGCAGTCAGACAGACAGACAGATAGACAGACAGACAGACAGACAGACAGACAGACAGACAGACAGACAGACAGACAGACAGACAGACAGACAGACAGACAGAAATGCAGTCAGAAAGAGAGACAGACAGAGAGAGACAGACAGAAATGCAGTCACAGTAACAGTGACAGTGGATGTAATAACAGTAGTAGCAGTTGCAGTGGATGGGCCATGGCAGGACAGGCAGCTGTAATCCACAATTCAATATACCTTTATTTGGCCCGCAAGGGGAAATTCCAATTTACAGCAGCATCAGTAAAAAATAGAATTAGGTAAAAAAAAAAAAAAAAAAACAGCAAGTATATACAAAAGAGTGTAATAAAAATAAGCATTATCTTAAATTATAAATTGTATTTGCAGACTGTTATGTACAGCATGAATTGCACAGATTATTGCACCAGTTTTTGCCCAGATTATTGCACAGGTAATTTACAGATAAATTACAGATAAATTATCAACAAATTACTTTCAGCAGTTCTTGTTGTGTAGTCTGACAGCTGCAGGAAGGAATGACCTGTGATACCGCTCCATACACTTTGGATGTAGCATCCTATCACTGATGGAGCTCCTCAGTGCAGTGAGTGTGTGTTGGAGGGGTTGGGAGTCATTGTCTGTCATGGAGGACAGCTTGGCTGTCATCCTCCTCTCCCCCACCTCCTCCACCTGTTCCAGAGGGCATCCAAGGACAGAGCTGGCCTTCCTGATGAGTTTGTCCAGCCTCTTCCTGTCAGCTGTTGTGATGCTGCTCCCCCAGCAGACTACACCATAGAACAAGGCAGAGGCCACAACAGAGTCATAGAAGGTCTTCAGGAGTGCCCCCTGCACCCCAAAAGACCTCAGCCTCCTGAGCAGGTAGAGTCTGCTCTGTCCTTTTTTATAAAGTGCAGTGGTGTTATGTCCAGTCCAGTTTGTTGTTCAGATGAACACCCAGGTACTTATAAGATGTCACCATCTCAATGTCCCTTCCCTGGATGTTCACTGGTGATGAAAATAAAAAAAAACGCACATAAAAACAGAAAATATAAGAAAAACTCTTAAGAGTCTAGCGAGCTACTGTAAAAGGCTGCCGCTCGTACGGCGCTGGAAGTCAAATCACAAGTCAAGTCAAGTCAAGTCAAGTGCAGTCAATTCACAATCCAGATTCAGCCACTATCCATGGGAACCTGCGAGATGGTCTAAGACAGACAGTCTAATGCTGTAGCAGCATAACTAGGGGCTGGTCCAGGACAAGCCTGAGCCAGTCCTAACTACAAGCTTTATCAAAAAGGAAAGTTTTAAGCCTACTCTTAAATGTAGAGACAGTGTCTGCCTCCCGGACAAAGACTGGAAGATGGTTCCACAGGAGAGGAGCTTGATAGCTAAATGTTCTGGCTCCTGTTTTGCTTTTTGAGACTTTAGGAACCATAAGTAGACCTGCATTCTGGGAACGCAGTGTTCGAGTGGGGCAATAAGGTACTATGAGCTCTTTAAGATAAGAAGGTGCCTGGCCATTTATGGCTTTGTAAGTAAGGAGGAGAATTTTAAACTCTATTCTAAACTTTACAGGGAGCCAGTGCAGAGTGGCGAGTATTGGAGAAATATGATCTCGCTTCCTCGTTTTGGTCAGAACACGTGCTGCAGCGTTCTGGAGCAACTGGAGGATATTCAGCAATGAATTTGGGCTGATAGTAAGAAATTGCAATAATCCAGCCTGGAAGTTACGAATGCATGGACTAGTTTTTCTGCATCATTTTGAGACAAAATATGCCTGATTTTTGCAATGATAGGTAGGTGAAATAAGGAAGTCCTTGAAATTTGTTTTACATGGGAGTGAAAGGACATGTCCTGATCAAAGATAAGGCGAACTATTTCACGTCATGTTTCTAATTTAACGTGATATTTTCTGTCAGCCTGCGTTTTGTGCAAGTTGACGTGGACATCACTAGCAACCGACATTTATTTGTCAGTGCTGGCAATTATTTGAGTAATGGTTTTAGTTGACTCTCCTTACATGCTTATACGCCTAGGGGTGCAGAGATGACACTATTTTTATTTCACTTGTCCCTGTAGGGAAAGCCCAGGTGATACTAATAATATCAATGATGGTTCTGTTCAAGTCATGACAGAGTGACAGTGAGCCAACAATAGCAGGACCCTGAAACCTGAAACTGAAGCAGCTCAATGGAAATGAGTCGTCGTTCATTTGATTATTTTGTCACTGTCACATGACAAAATGTCTTGTCTGAAAATAAAAAGGCCAGAAACAGCTAAGAACTTTGACTTCATTTCCCACAAATAAGACATGTCAGCTGATGAAAAATAGAGTCATTTCACATTGAAGAGCCATTCATTAAAGAGCATTTTAGTATTGAGCTTTCATAAAGCTTTGGGACAGATTAAGAACCATGTGCAAAATCAGTGCCCCTTTAAATATAGTTAATAGTTAGGTGATAATTCATCAATTTATTCTTATTTATTAGAATTTGTATCGACAAACAGAAAAATGTATTCTTATTCTCGTAAAAGTGGATGGATTGTTTGTATTTATTTACTGTCATATAACCTTTCCACTGCTCAGATGGTGATGCATTTTTTTTTCTATAATCATCTTTTGATATAATGAAGTGTAACAACAACAGTATTTACAACAATTTCAATGCAAGTAGCTGTTCGATGAAATTGTGCTTTATGTCACCTTCAGTTTTTATTATTGCTCAAGTGTAATATGTCAACAAAATAAAAAGTCAGTTTTCAGCTTTTTTAAAAGAGTTCATTATGATATAACTGACAAAAATAACAGCAGATATATTTATTGGAACTAATTAGCACATTTCAAGGATCTGGGTTTTTCTGATTTTCACTGTGCTCTCAAATTTTAGAAACCCTAATGGCTGCCTGGAAGGTCACACATCACCTATCTAAAGGACTGTTGTATGCTTTGGAAGATGTTAGTAATGTAAAAAAAATAATAATAATAATATTTGTGGGGATGTACATGGAAACTACTGGTTTATGCACTACAGATGTGGTCAGTCTCTTCCTCTGTGTCCATCTCTGAGCTGCACTGAGGGAATCCTCTGTCCTCCATCTCTCTCACTCTATGTCCCTCTCCTGAAGCTCCCTCTGTCCTCTGTCATAAAAGCCAGTCCCCCTATTTCCCAAAGGGAGTAGAATCAAAACCTGCCATTTGTATTCCCAGCACAGACCTGCACCCATCAATCATCTCATCTATCACTGGCTGAGGCTCAAAAGGAGGTATTCTCTTTCTGGAGTCCCTCTACATGTATTGAAGAGACGTGTCTTAGAACAAGAGGCGAGGAGTGCCAATAAATCCCCTAAGATTGAATGACATTAATCTGTTAGAAGAAAGTGGATCCAGCAACAGGGGCACTTTGAAAACTTCTACCGCAACTTGGACAGAATTAGAAATGAAGATATGTGCTGTTATTAATAAATAGTCACTCGTGTAATGGCACAGACATACTGTGTTGATGTTACAGTACATGTTAGCTGGAGGGAGCTGTATGGAGGAGGGTGTGAGAAGAATGATGAATGTTGTGGAATGTTTTCAAGATCAGTCTGCGCTCTAACAGTATGACAGCCTCTCATTACTGCAGGGGGATATCACATTTTTGGCCCATTAGAGAGATTCGAGTGGAGTCATGCTGTGCAGCCACGTTTAAAAAGAGAAATGTTAAGTTTGCCGTCTTTTCACTGTTTTGTTGTGCAGTTTTCAGAGATATGTGAATATTATATTAAACCATGCCAGAGCAGAATGGCAGTATGTATAAAGTTAGTCAGTGTTTGCCTGTAAATGTGACTGTAAAGAATACAAAGTACAGGAGAAGTTGTGTGGGGCCCCTGCAAAAGAAAAAAGAAAAAACTTTGTTGGGCCCCCATGGACCCCCAAACCATCATGCCCTGTCTATTGCCTATATATTGTGTCTGGGTCCTCATTAAGGACAGTCGATACAGTGCTTACATGGAATACTACTTAATTTGTCATAGCTTGTGGTCATGTGATAACACAACTTATATAAATAATATAAAAAATAATAATATATAAACTTCAATACAACACACAAAAATCAATCAATAATGCAGGATTTGCTGTAGATGATGATGTACATTAGTGGTGCAAATTGCCCAACATATTCAGCAGTGCATTAAATTAGCAGAATAAAATGACATGCTGTGAACTTGGGCCTTCTGGCTCACCTTGGAGCTACATGTCAGTTGCCCACTTTGCCAGGCTGGAAACAGAGCCTCGCTCAATGAAAATTTGAAGTCCCTGGAAGGCTAGTTTTGTTTAAACTGCCTTATACATAGAGATGTATGGGCATTAATATACTCTCAATCAATTTAATTCAACAAAGCGACAGATCAGGCCAGTCTACCAGCCCTGATAAGTCTGCCTGACACCCTGATATATTGCTTAAAAAGAAGGCAGACATTATTTGATTTAATATTTTTTAATTGTCAACTAGTTCTATGACAATACCCAAACCAACAACGTGTAGTTCTGACTTCCCTACCATGTCTGTGGCTCTCAGCTCACAGCCCCATTGGTTCATACTAATGATATACATCTTCAAATATGACTTAGAAAAGAGTTTAATATTTCAAAAGGCTCAGTCACTTCCTGAAACAGCTGGTCACTATAGGTTTCAGCAAATGTTAGGTATTAAATATATGCACTGTACTATCCCAAGGTCATGTGAAAAGGGAAGAGTCTCTGCTCCATATACAACAAGACATTTTATGGGGAAGACGGGCTGTAGGTTGTTATTTTTTTTCTTTCTTTAAACCTGCACTGATTTATATGTCAGCTAATATTCTACTGAGCGATCAGGAAGCTCTTTCAGCAGCAGAGCTCAAAACTGGTTTGATGCATTTCTAAAACTAACTTTTTATGCAGCTGAAAAGAGAACAGAACAGGAAAGTAAAACATTTCCCAAAAACAACTCAATAACTAATGAAAAACAAAGAATGATCTCAAACATGACAAGTAAGCAACCCCACTGAGGAAGCTGGTTAAAAGCTTCAGAAACAACAAAGGAACAATGGAAGTAAGTTGGACAGCATGCTAAGATATTTTTGTCAAAATGAATAAGTAAACAAATAAATTCATGCTACATCTGAAAGGGAACAAGCACAGTGTGTGAGAGCATGGAAAATCACAAATACTAATCCATGTATGAGCTGTAAACCTGTTATCATGTGACTGAGATCCTACATTAATATAAATATCTAACAGAGACATGTGTTTCTATGCTCAAATAATGTAAACTTTTATTTTAGGTTCAGATGATGTAAAGTTGAAATGAGATACAGAATGTGTATGTGATCCTTTTGGAGAAGAGATTAGTGATGAATGGTTGTGAGGTTAATGATGAAAATAAGTTGAAATTTTAGATTTCATCATTTCCATACATCACATGCACCAAAAACGTCACTACAACAGGCAGCATGCAGAGCCGTGGTATCATTCCATTACTGTCCTTTGTGACTGCAGACACACACAAATAACTCTTTGAGTGAGAAAAAAGGCACTCGCTTTGTATCCAGAGTGTGAAGTCACAAGTGAGGAGCTTGCTGCCCACGAGCTGAAATAGATGCAAACTGAGAATATTCAGCATGTCAACATTGACACCAAAGCAGCGCACGGAGGCCACCGCCCTCCTTCAGCTCACCTCAAGGGGAGAAAGACGGAGAGAGCTGTCAGTGAGTGAGTGGTGTCCTTTGCCTCTGCAGTAGCTATTTTATGACCACGCTGACAGTTTGACTGCCTCACTCATCCCCTGCTGTATCCAGCCTTTCTTGTTGTCTTTAATCAGCAGCCCCCGGTCTTGTCGGAGAGGCTGCCAGGATGCCTCACGCTCTGAGCAGCACTACAGAGGCCACTCTTGGCAATGACCTCCGTCTCATCCCCTCACTAAAAACCACAGCCTTTCATTCTGCTCTCGGAAGCCCCGCAGCTTGTTAGCACCACATGGCTAACAACGCACAACACGGTGACAAAACACCCTTCTCTGCAACACAATACTGATCACATTCAATACCTCCAGAGATAGTGAGCGCACCATGCTGTTTCGCTTTGATGGCCATCTTAATTAGTGCTTATTTGAGCGGGGACTGTTGCTGGAGCAGTCCTGATAACCGGTCCACAGAGCTGGTAAAGCAAACTGAATCAGGTGCTTGGTTTTAAAACAAAATGTGATATTTTTTCTGAACCAAAAGAGGAATGATGAATGTTACGGTCTTGTACTTGTATACATTATACAGTATATACTTAATGTTTTTAATGACTTTTGTTATTCAGAATGTTCCAAATTAAAAAAAAAAAAAAAAAAAAAAAAAAAGCATTCCTATGATATAACCTTGCAGATGAACTTGAACTTCACTTGGACTTGATTTGGTTTGGCTTTGCTTGAGATTTGACACAGCACAGGGCCTTCTTGAATTGTGATAAAGATCTTAGAAAGAATGTGATTAAAAAATAGAAGAAGCACTAAAATCCAAAGAGGTGTGTCGAACTTGTCCAGTGTAGTAGTAAGCAATAAAGCTAGTCAGCTATTGAAAAAAAAAAATACTTTCTATTAAAATGTTTATGTCAAACTGTGCCGTATGCTATGCATATTAGCAATAAAAATAGGTGTGCTACATGAGACCAATTTATGGCTCATATAATGTCATTTTTTTCATCAGAATTTTCACTAATAGTCAACACAGAGGAATTGAAAGTAGCACTGGTTTTGTGTCATTCACGCTGTAATTTATTGATGGTCACTAAAGAAACCTCTGTGGCTAAGAGTGAGGGTCTAACAGTCCTCTTACTGCCAACACTGGAACTGAGTGAAGGTGCTGCTGGATCCAGAGTGAATGTTTCCCTTGTTGCCTCCATCCTTGAGTGCTGTGAGCCATGTGCACACGCTTGGTATAGACTCATCAAAGCAGTAGCTGATAAAACACACAATAGTCTTGCTTTTTAAAAAAGCCTTTGTGGTTTTGTTGAAATTTTCAACAAAGGCGGTGCCCATAATACAAAGGCGGCCAGTCTTTGAGGCAGGTTGGCAGAGAAAAATCTGGGAAAGTAAAAAAACAAAACAGGCAGAGAGTGGGGCACCAAGGCCACGGTGGCCAGTGGGCATATGATTTTCAGGGCATCAAGGCCAGACAGGCTATCATGGCCGCCAGTGAAATTCCAGCCCTGGAACTGATCCTTTAAATTATTATCTGGGCTGGGACTTGATCAAAAAATTACCCATTTTAGATGCATAAACCGTGCTAAACAACTCATTTTGATTCAGTAAATGACTATGCTGATCAATGTCCTTTTTTATGTATCTGCACACAGTATATACGGGATTGGTGGCAAACCCGCCATCTGGAGTAGTGGGAGTTTTCCCAGTGGGCCAGTCAACCTGTGGACCAGCGATGAGTCCAGCAACACCAATGAGATAAAAACAGAGTCCCATGCTGTTTGCAGTGGGCTGGCAAGCCGGCTGCATGATGGGTGTGTGCGGGTATTTAAAAGTTTATTATATGTAATGAGACTTTCTGCACTTCATATGCTGAGCCATTGACAGGCAGTTGCTCATTAACTTCAGGTGAGCTGACCTAACAGATCCAGGAAATGCAGGTGAACAAAAAAGTTAAGCTAATGAACTCACTGAAACAGGAGGTTAAGTGCCAGATTGATCAGTTTCTTTTGTCAGATCACAACTGATGATGTAGCATGTCTGTTTTCTGTTAAATGCAGTATGCAGCTGTATTATGTCAGTCAGACATTGGGAGTTTATTTGATTGTGGGGTTACAGAGAGGTGAGCCACATTGGATTGATCAAGCAAAAAAGAATTTGGACACACCTGTCATCGTATCATCTGTGTCATGTCATGACTTTTTCTTTCCCTGTTAGGGGTCGCCATGGTGGATCATCTGTTATCCATTTTTTCTCAGAACCTGGGCCCCACCCAGCACGGCATGGAAATCTGATTTTTATGATCTGCATAATTGATTTAACATAGGCCAAGACTCCTGGAGAAACTCCGACTGGGAAATACATACATCCAGCAGATCATTCCTCCTCCTGTCCTGACACAAACTACAGACACAGGGCCTGTGTGTTACCACGAGCTGTATATTGTGAATATAATGTATGGTTGTCACAAAATCCCACTAGTACTCACAGCTTGCCAGTGTGCTGCAGCACACCATTTGGGAATGACTGCAGTAGATGAATCACAGTAATTCCGGAACCTAGGAGCTGGGACCAGAAGCCTGCTGGAGAAACCTGTATTCGATTAGAACGAGGTTCAAGCCTAATGACTTGGATGAAGTTGCACAGAAATAAAGTCACACATCTTAGCTGAGCCTGGGGTGTCAGTACACTAACAGCGTACACAGGTCTGATTTAAATCTAGCTTTATTTAATGTTCTTGTGTTTGCCTCATTTGCAGTTCAGTCAGTACAAGGAATCCAAAACTAACATCTAATATTTGAAAAAAGTATTTGACAGTTGAAAAAGTTTGACAGCTAATAGAATGTTAAGAAATTATGTGTGGAATGGTCAAAGAGCCAGAAAATCATGGAAAACAAAACAAACAAAAACAACTTTCCTATGAAGCTTCATGTGAATCCACATCCATTTGTGATGATGGCAGTAGCTGATCACAGCTGGATCAGCTCTCAGTCGGCTTTAACAGCTGTAGAGATGAATTTGTGTGTGCACACGTGCCCTGTACTAATACTAATAAAGGCACACAGTCATCAGAGCCATCAGTGTTCTCTCTCTGTTACCTGTTTAACAAACACCTGCACATGATTAACAACCTGCATTCTGTGTTTATACTGTGTGCTGTGTCCTGCTGAGAGGCACAGGAGCCATTTCTACTGGCAAAATGCCATTATATTATTTATTCACCATTTGGGTCTGTATTTCTTGATATTCTGAATGTGAATTTATTGAATAACTCAGATATGATAATGGTGTCTTTTGAATATTGGAAAACATTTATTAGGCTAAATGTTTCAGGGAAATGAAATTCTGTAACCCACATCAAACCCAAAATTCATCAGCCTCACATGTGACTGAATGGAAATGACAGTAAATGATACAAGAAATGTTTCTTGCTGACTGACAGACTCTCTGCCTCTCTCTGACTTTAACTCTATCCATAATACAAGTTAATGGAGGAAATAACAGATGAGAAAAATCTTTCTCATAAATGAAGAAAGTTGTTTGTGGTCCTGGTTATGTTTCCTGTACATTTTATTTCCCAACATGAAGTATTAATGCTGCTTCAAAGCTGTTTCCACACTGCAAGGAAATAAATTATAGTGGATGAATACTAATTACTTTATAGCACTGGCCTAAGTTGACTGAAACATGTCAAGTATCGAGGTTAACTTAGTCTTTTATTACGTAAAGCTTTTTGTATTTTGAGTTTGATATATTTTGTTGATAAGCTTGGTATAGCTTATTAATTGCTAAAAAGGGTCAAACAGGGGGTTATATTCTCCAAACTAATTGACTGTACATGCCCTGAAGAAGTCCCAAACTAATACCTTGGGATCAGTATCAGGGTCGATTCAGACATTTTAAAGGATCATGTCGGATAAAATAAAGTTGATCATAATCTGATCCTTTCTCTACTGAACTGTGCTGTTTTGTCCACCTCAGCCTGCTGGTGCTGCAGCGCTGCACTCCTTTATGACAGCTGGGCTCTACACAGCAAGCATTCTAATGCATATACAAGTGAGAACTTGTGAATGTGAAAACCTATTTGGGTGCAGCAGTGCAAGTGACTCAGAGTTCAGACACCCGGCAAAATACATGTATTCACTGAACCCCAACACTAATCTGTTATCTCTCTTTCTTATTAGCAGAGAGGAATGTCCAAATCAGCAGCAGCTTCTCATCCAGGCGCTGACTGGCTGTCACCATTTCATGGAGAACAGGTCATATCAGCTGTTGCTAATTAATGTTAATTCTGTGACTAACTTGATGACACGCCGGAATTAAACTGGTCTGTTGTGTGGTGAAAGTGCTCTCTGCAGCTGGTGTCAGCTCTATCAAAACTGGTTTGTGAGGCTAGAAACTCCACTCTGTAACACCACCAGCACAATCATCAGTGGGCTGTGCTGCAGGAGCTGCATTGTCCAGTTATGCTTGAATTCATAATTTATTAATAATCTAAACGTAGTAACGCTCATGAAAAATGAGATGTTGATGTGTCAGTGTGTCAGATTCACATTTAGGTAAATATAAATATCAGACTGGACTCAGATATCTCAGATATCCAATATATCAAAACTCGTAACGGGGACCAAAACAAAACCAAACCTGATCGCAATATTGCTAATAGACACTGACATGAATACTCAGCCATACCTCTTTATTATTATTTTTGTTTTTGTTGACATCAAAGTAGCAATTGTATGTTAAGCTCCAGAAAAAGGTAGTGGACCTTGATTTATTAAAATAAATACATTAATAACACAGCACATTATGTGGCTTCAAATAAGCTTAAGAAAAAAAACATAGTACTACATGAGTTATTTTGTATGAAAACCTTCAAAATCATTGCTTTCCTATGTTGAAACTTTCCACTCGGTGAGTATTTTCAGGAGGTGATCAGGGCTCAGTAGGCACATGTCACTTTTTGTTCACTTTTTTTTTTTTTTTTTAAACTAGAAAACTAAAATGATATCTTTTGGTGCAGAGACAGATCGATAATCCTTTGTGTTGTTTTGGCGACAGCAGCAAACATCTAGAGATTGGTAGAAAAAGGACTGGACATTTAGAGGTCTAATTCCAAAATGTAAGATTTTTGTAGTGCAGTTTTGCAAGAACAGGCTGAGTGATATGAATAAATAATGGTCCTGCTGGTGCCAACAGCAGGCATCTCTTAATTTGAAAGGGTTTCTAATCCCCCCCGTTCAATGTGGTTCTGTAGATTTTTAAGATATCACACCATGAAAATATGAAAGTGGCAGATGAGCCTACTTCCAATATCCTGTCTTGAATTATATGTAGCACAGAAGCAGAAAGCACCTCTTGGATTCTGTCTGCTCCCACCCCCCTTTTTGCTTTTTCTCTCCCCTTGCTCCCTATCTGAATTACAATTTTTCCCTTGGAACATTCCTCTGGTACAGAAATGAAGACATCTTGAGCTCAACTTCAAACACACTCCTCAGTAAACAGCCACTGTGGAGAAAGTGTTTCATCTGTGCCTCTGGGATATTATTAAGCCTCTCTGGTAGCTCAGACTGCAGAGGAGTACAGGATAAGAGCTAGCTCCTGTCTTTCCAACTCCCGTCCCAATGACTACCCAGCAACCTGTTTTTGGATAACCACACTATCTGAGTGCTTGTTGTGGTAGAACACGCCGCAAGAAAAAATGCTTGAAAAAAAAAAAAAAAAAAAAACTACCACAAAACTAAAAAAGAAGAAGAAAGGGTTTTCAATTTTCTGCTCCATCTAACTTCATAATTACCCCATGACGGTGTGTCTGAACTGCACAGATTTTGGGATCACCTGGGCAGCTCGGTGGCTTTGACCTCTCCCTCACCCCTGTTGAGTTGCAGAAGCCGTGACAGCCATTAAAATCATCACAATTGCTCTATTCATGACTGCTGTTCTTCCTCTTCACCCAGGTTCAGCAGTGGTTTCACATTCCTGATGAAGTAACACAGAAGGGATGTTGAATTTGAATGATGTCGACAACTCTAATAAGATAAAGACATGTTTTCAACTTCACATAATCTGAGTGTGTGCAAAGAGCAGGAGACGGAGTTTCTAAACCTTGTACATTTATGTATCTACTGTAATCAGTTCAATGAACACATTTTTGTCTTTGTTAAACAATGTAAATGTGAATTCTAATGCAAAACAATACTGTTAAGAAAATCTCTGAGTGCATTTTTCACTTCCAGTCGCCATGACCACCCTCACAACCAAAAATACCCAATATCTTGTCTACATTATTGAAGAGTAATTTATTATACATGTTAAAATAATGTTACATTTCTAATTCTCTTATGATTTATTTATTATATAGAAATATCACCAGTGGGTGTATATAGTATTGCTTTTATGGTGCACTGGCAAAACAAATTGATTAAATTTCATGTAGTGAATCTGAGGCCTTGAGGCCCCTGAGGATCTGGTTTCCGACTTTGAATGCCCCCTCTAACTTTGCATGGTCAAAATTTTGTCAGAATTTGATGTTTCTTTGAAATTTCCATTTTCACATCTGAGCCTTACTGATATTGCATACTTTTATATTATATATTACAGTATGTGTGGAATGTACACACATAGAGGAGGTTGCAGGTTCTGGTACAAACACATTGAGTTGGTCATTTTCTATCATTTCCCCAGCGATCTCCTGTATGATGCTCTATGATTTTGATGTCTTGGTTTGACTTGTCGGTGATGCTAGAGAAAAGGTCTTTCAGTCTCCTTTCTGATCTGAGATACTTTTCTTCCCTGCACTTCCCAGCACACAGAATCCCTATATTCTCTGTGATGAGACAAACAGCTCATCTATAAATGATTCAAAACGTGATGTGGCACATAAGTGGATTCATCTACCTTTCTCTACTTCGGTGTATTGAACTGGTGTATTTCCTGGCTGGCTTATTGCAATTCCTTACTATCAGGCTGCCCAAATTCGTTGCTAAGTATTCTCCATCTGATCTGCCCAAATTCGTTGCTAAGTATTCTTAATCTGATCCAGAATGCTGCACCACGTGTTGTGACAAAAACAAGGAAAAGAGATCATATGTTGCCCTGCCCAGGAGTTTGCCTCTGAAGGGGCCGGCACCACCGCCTCTCCTCCAGTCAGCTCCAGATCACCTGCATCACCTCTTGTCAGTACGCGAACATCCACCTCAGCGCAGCAGTGGAAGGGCAGAGCTCTGGCTCCAGCCCCTCTCCTCCCTGCCCGGCACCCGGAGCTGCCCATTGAGGGGAATCACCCTTCCTTTTATCACCACGATGGACTTCATCCGAGTACACTGGGCAGCTCGGTTTTAGCAGGTAACATTCACCATGCGGTCCAATCACACCCACGTGATTGACTACCTGTACGTCACACACACACACACACACACACACACACACACACACACACACACACACACACACACACACACACACACACACACACACACACACACACCACACCCAAAGAAGTACTGCACAGCACCACCCACACCATCCCAACCACCATCTCCTACAGATTGCACAAACCCAGGACTGTTTTTAGACCACGCACACACACTACAATAAGCGCACGCTCAGCACAAACATGAATGTGGTGGCGCTGAATGTGCGCTCTCTTTTAAACAAGACTTTTTTAATGAATGATGTGATTTTAGATTATAAGTTAGACTTCTTTTAACCAAGACATGGCTTGGCACTGACGCACCTGTTGTTCTCACTGAGGCTTCCCCACCAAACTGTATTTTTTTATTTTCTACTAGAGGGGTTAGAAAAGGAGGCGGAACTGCTTCGATCACAAATAACACACTGACCTCTAAGTGTCTTTTAACAGTTTCACATCATTTGAGCACCATGTCTTTGTTTTTAGCAGCCCTCCGATTCTCTGCATTACTGTATGTAGACCACCCCATTACTCTACCTCTTTTATCTGCAAATTCTCAGAACTTTTATCAATCATTTACACCTCTTATAACAGGATTTTAATAACTGGTGATTTTAATCTACATGTTGATGACACCTCGGATCCAAAATCCAGAGAATTTTTAAACCTTTTAAATCGTCTAAAATTTGCGCAGCAAGTCACACAGCCAATTCACAACAGAGGACACACCCTGGACCTGTTCATTACCCATGGCCTGTCCATTGGTGTGTCCTCTGTTGTCAACCTGGCTGTGTCTGATCACTACTGTGTGTTTTTTAACATCACCAGTTTAAACCAGCGCGAGGCCCCGGTGAGAGCAGTGAAGAGACGCTACCTAACTTCTGAAGTGGCTGCAAATTTATTGAGATTTTACAGAGTACTGAAGAAATCAGAAATCTGATTTTTTTTTTTTTTTTTGTCTGGAAACACAGTATGTTTTTTTCAGAAAGAAGTCCAAGCTGAGCGTTAATGTAACATATAGAGTTATGACAATGACAATGTGACAAGCCTTGTTGATAAGGCTGACAGCAGATGAGAAAAAAAATGTTCTTGTGGCATGAGGTTTTGGTCCTGATGGACCGCAGCCTCCTGCCAGAGGGGAGTGTCTCAAAGAGTTTGTGTCCGGGGTGAGAGGGATCAGCCACAATCTTTCCTGCATGCCTCAGGGTCCTGGAGGTGTACAGGTCCTGAAGAGATGGGAGATTGCAGTCGATCACCGTCTCTGCAGACCTAATGACACGCTGCAGTCTGCCCTTGTCCTTGGCGGTGGCTGCAGCGTACTAGATGGTGATGGAGGAGCTGAGGATGGACTCAATGATGGCTGTGTAGAAGTGCACCATCATTGTCTTTGGCAGATTGAATTTCTTCAGCTGCCGTAGGAAGTACATCCTCTGCTGTGCTTTCTTGATGAGGGAGCTGACGGGTCCCGGGAGATGACAGTTCCCAAGAAGCAGAAAGACTCCACAGTGTCAGTAGTGGAGTCACAGAGGGTGATGGGGGCAGGTGAGGCTGAGTTTTTCCTGTAGTCTACAACCATCTCCACTGTCTTTAGAGCGTTGAGCTCTAGCTTGTTCTGGTTGCACCAGGTCACCAGATGGTCAACTGTACCTGTAGGCAGACTCGTCGCCATCAGAGATGAGTCCGATGAGGGTGGTGTCGCCTGCAAACTTCAGAAGCTTGACGGACTGGTGACTGGAGGTGCAGCTGTTCGTATACAGGGAGAAGAGCAGAGGAGAAAGAACGCAGCCCTGAGGGGATCCGGTGCTGATGGTCTTTGCGTCAGAGACGTGTTTCCCCAGCTTCACGCGCTGTTTCCTGTCAGACATGAGGTCTGTAATCCACCTGCAGGTGGAGTCAGGCACGCTCAGCTGGGAGAGCTTCTCCTGAAGCAGAGTTGGGATGATGGTGTTAAAGGCAGAGCTTAAATCCACAAACAGGATACTGGCGTAGGTTCCTGCGGAGTCCAAGTGCTGGAGGATGAAGTGGAGGGCCATGTTGACTGCATTGTCTACAGACCTGCTGGCTCTGTAGGCAAACTGCAGGGGGTCCAGGAGAGGGTCGGTGATGTCTTTGAGGTGTGAGAGCACAAGGCGATAAAAGGACTTCATGACCACAGAGATCAGAGTGGCGGGTCTGAAGTCCTTAAGTCCTGTGGTCCTTGGCTCCTTGGGAACTGGGATGATGGTTGAAGACTTGAAGCAGGCTGGCACGTGACATGTTTCCAGTGAGGTGTTAAAAATGTCTGTGAACACTGGAGTCAGCTGATCAACGCAGTGCTTCAAGGCGGATGGGGAGACAGAATCCGGTCCAGCTGCTTTCCGGGGGTTCTGTCTCCTGAAGAGTTTGTTGACGTCCCTCTCATGAATGGAAAGAGTCATCACTGAGGTGGGTGGGGAGGGGGAGGGGGGACCTTTAAGGTGTGCATTGGTGGAGGTGACTGGAGCTGGAGCTGATGGGAGGTGTCATGGGGGATGGTTGCTGGACTGTCCCTTTGTCTTTCAAAGCGGCAGTAGAACTCGTTCAGGTCGTTGGCTAGGTGTCGGTCGTTGATGGAGTGGAGGGCTTTAGGCTTGTAGTTGGTGATCTGCCTGAGCCCTTTCCAGACAGACGCAGAGTTGTTAGCTGAGAACTGGTGTTGGAGCTTCTCAGGGTGCAGTCGTTTAGCCTCTTTCACCGCGTTGCTAAACTTGTACTTCGACTCTTTAAATCTGTCTTTGTCCCCACTCCTGAAGGCCTCTTCCTGTGCCAACCTTAGCTGTCTGAGTTTGGCTGTGAACCAGGGTTTGTCATTGTTGTAACTCACTCTGGTGCGTGATGGAACACAGCAGTCCTCACAGAAGCTGATGTAGGACGTCACAGCCTCCATGTACTCATCCAGACTGTTGGTGGCAGTCTTGAACACATCCCAGTCAGTAGAGTCCAAACACACCTGGAGATCCTCCACAACCTCACTGGTCCACGTCTGGTCCACTACTACAGGTTTACAGAGCTTTAGTTTCTGCCTGTACGCAGGAATCAGGTGGACCATGACGTGGTCAGAGTGGCCCATTGCAGCACAGGGGACGGCGTAATAAGCATCCCTGACTGTGGTGTAACAGTGATCCAGAATATTCTCCTCTCTGGTCGGGCATTTAATAAACTGTCTGTATTTAGGGAGTTCGTGGGTGAGGTTACCTTTCTTAAAGTCACCAAGGACAATAACTAAAGAATCCGGGGTGGTCCGCTCCACACACAGTATCTGGTCGGCAAGCATACGCTGTGCGTTGGCCTGCGGCGGGATGTAAACGCCAACCAGAATAAATGAAGCGAACTCACTGGGTGAATAAAAAGGCTTACAGTTAATGATGAAAGATTCTAGGTCAGGAGAAAAGTGCTGCTGGATCACTGTCACGTCGTTGCACCAACCACTGAAACAGATTCCTCCACCTTTAGTTTTGCCGGAGAGTTCCATGTCTCTGTGCGGGGAGCACGGTGGCGCAGCTGGTAGTGTGTGTGCCACACAGCAAGAAGGTCACTGGTTCGATCCCCTGGTTTCTGTGTGAAGTTTGCATATTCTTCCTGTGCATGCATGGGTTCTCTCCGGGTACTCCGGCTTCCTCCCACAGACCAAAAACATGCTCATTAGGTTAACTGGTGACTCTAAATTGCCCCTAGGTGTGTGTGTATATATGTTGCCCTGCAATCGACTGGCGACCGGTCCACTGTGTACCCCGCCTCTCACCCGTCAATAGCTGGGATAGGCTCCAGCCCCCCTGCAACCCCGAAAGGGATAGGCGGTATAGAAAATGGATGGATGGATGGTTCGATTTTATGAAATAAATAATGGCTATGCACATTATTATTGACGTTACCTGTGCAGGGCTCTCAAGTTTTGAACTGAGTTCAGAGTGAGATTTTGGCGGCGGCAGTGAGGGGTGGGGTGGGGACGGGGGTCTGATCTGATAAATGACACATAAATTGGTACAAATAAAAATATTTATTCAATTCAGCATTTCTCAGTGCAAGTGCAAGTGTGTGTGTGTCTGTAACCCCCACCCTTCCCCATCCTGCTCAGTGCGTAAAAAAACAAAGCAGCTCTGGCTCCCAGGCAGGAGACTGCTCTGATCGCGACCGACACATCACCTATTCCTCTACCTGTTCCACTATTTTAAAAAATAGTGGCACAACTTGGTGTGTGTTATCCTGGTAATTTCTCTGTGTGAGAAATACAAGATATGGCGTGTGAGCATGTGAATGGGTTGAAATGCGTGTGTCTCACACCCAATGGGTGTGACTTGAGAGCTTTGCCAGTGAAGTCTCTCCGGGGCTGGTGGCATTGCCCTGCAGGAGGAATCACCAATCGATTACTTTCTCCTGCGACAACTTCCGGGCACTGAGCTGTCACTCAAAAACTCACTAGTCAGAGTTTGTCAGAATCGCAAACAAAAACTCAGGGAGCACAAAGGAGGTGCTGGCAGCGTGACTGCAAAGCTGTCGGTGAGAGCGAAAAAAAGAGGGAAATTATTTAATTCATGTGTATGGGTTAACTAGGTTAAATGCAAATTTATAATTTATATTTTTAAATCTAAGGACATTAGAAAACAGTGTGAAAGTCTAACAGTTCCGCATATTTGTATGCAGACTGTTTTTGTTTTTTTTTTTTGTTTTTTTTTGAGGACTGAGTCTGTCTGTGCCATGTGAGGAGATGCTTCATCGTGGTCCAGGACGTCATTGCTGTTGTGGATGCCTTCTGTGTGTCAAGACATCGACATAAGGATGTTCGCCGTTCCAGGAGGGTGGTAGGAACCAAAACAAAGGGAAACCCACCCGAGACCACTTTATTAATTTTTTGGGGGACTTTTCTTCGCCTGAGACTCAGATTGTTTTTTGTTCATGGACCAAGATACATAATTGAAGGTTGATGCCCAGATACACAAATAAGTGAACTGACATGAGCAACTAAAGGTTGACAGCCAAAGGACATTCAAAGTAAAAAGAACTAAACAGAATATTTGCATAAAGATAATTTTCCTGTTTATAAACGTGTGGTCCTGTGTGTTGTGTGGGTTGGAGGTCTTATTTACTCTCTTACAGAGCCTGCTACTGCCAATCTCCTTCCCAAATCTAGAAGACCAGTGAGCGTGAATCTGAGTAAACCTGTAATAATTCTGAACTGTAAGGTCGTAGGTCTAAGATATTTGATACAAAACCTAGATTTAGATGTCGTAGGTATTATACCCAGGGTCAGCAGTGTAGGTCTCTTTTATAAGAGAGAGGGACACATGTCCAGGTTACAAAGGCAAATAGAGATTGCTTAAGATGTTTATCACCACAGATATTTATTTTCACACCATCTGCCTGTAAATCAGGACTTGAAAAGAAGCAGTTAATAAAAGATGGTGAAAATAGAAAATGCATGGAGCGTGAACGACATGATTTTGACACCAACACATACACTATGGGCTTACATGACAAATTATTTATCTCAAAACAAAGATCAGAAACCCTCTAGTTGTTCAAATATTAGTAGAGTTTCAGACTCCCTGCTGCTCCGCATTACACACTGTACCTGCTCAGGATATCTTCATTAAGAGCTGGTCATCATCATTAGCTGTGATATTGATGCCTGTGCTGCTGTCAGTCAGGTCTTAGTGTTGATGTATCAGAGTTGGAGTTCATCCCTAATGACCACACCATTGATTCTAGCTGCTTGCTATTCATTAGATTAATGAGTGAGAACAGGAGACAACAAGTGGGAGGCATGGAGGATTTTGTAAGCGGGCCCTAACCTAGACACACATGCTGCATAATGTATTCCCTTTAACACATCTGTGAATGCAGTCCTGTTTGCAGTGCCACAGATGTCACTCTTTCAGTCCTCCTGTCAGTGGAAGATCTTCATTAAGAGTTTCAAAGGCGGGCCCCTCTGGCAAAGCACAAACAGCCAGCAGCAGTAGCGGAGGCACTTCAGCAGTGCGAATAAAACAAGATAACCCCTCATTCCCTAGCATCATATTAGCATATCCTTTATTATTCATGCAGTCCCCAGTTCAGAAATTGCCCCTTTTAAATTGTTTTACAGAAGAGATGTGTCATATGCAGGTATGTGAACCGGCTGAATAAAATATTTTCCTAGTTCCAGGGGAAATGTTGGATTTTTCATGTACAAAGGTTTTAAAGGGAAAAATGGATTGAAAACAAGGAATATATTCAAAGAAACCCAATCTGTACTTCAGATATGTAAAGTACCTGTCTTCAAAAACGGTGATGTTGAAGAAAATCTTGCCTCTACAGTTTCTACCAGAAAGAGTTTTTTCTTGCACCAGGAAGTTTCTCATGCCAGTGAGATCTATTCGGATCAAAAACAGCCCATTTGGCTTGATGAGAAACATATATTTCTATTTTTATTGTTGATTATTGTCCATTACACTTTCTATTTTTTATACCTTTACATTTCTAGTCAAATGGCAATGCAGTGGAAATTAATACACTTTCAACGATCATTTGTGTCAGGGGTTGTTTCAAGAGTTTTCTTATGTTCCCAAGATTTCAGATATATGTTCATCCAGACAACGTATTAACAGTATGATCAGCAGTGAGGAATGCAATCAGCGATATCTACAATAAAAGCTGTGATCGGAAGTAAAATACAAAGATTTCACTGTAACACGTGGTAATACGACACATTTAAACTTGATATTATATAACATGCAATAATATATGAGGAGGTCTCTGCCAGGCAGCCGTCCTCCAACCAGTGTTACCTCATTCCTCCTTTAGTACTCTTTGGCCATGTCAGACCACCACTAATCTGTCTGCTCAATTAGTCAGCACCATCCTTCGCTTTGATGGCTGGGGCTCTGCCAAGCCTAATTATATAAGCTTCATTTTTGAGGCTTATGTCAAAGAGCTTGTCATTTTTTTGTACTTTGCTCGGGGAATAATTTCATCATGCTTTCAGGGAGGACATCCTGCAAATATCCAAGTATTACTTGACTAATATAAAGATGAAAGGACAAGAACAAACCAATGCATTGATTTCTTCCTTAGTGATGGCAGATTAGATGACATGTAGTGTTGGTTACTTTTGTGCTGGTGTATTTTCAACTTTTTTGCATCTGCGTTCATTCTAGGTCACACAGAAAACAGCTTTGGCTTAATGCACAGACTCCAAATTTAAATGGCTCACCCTCCTACAGACAGCTTATGCATGACAGTTATATAACAGGGTTTAAGAGGTCTGTTGGAAAATGTGTCTGATTTAAGAACACACTTATGAATTTGGCTTCAACACTGAATGACATTGCTGTCTATCATGCTGAAAGACATTTTTGAAACTGGGGACACACTTTAAATTGTGCTCCAACAAAGACTTTGCTAGCTATTGTAACAACTAAAACAATACATTATTACAAAATTAGGTTTAAACTGAAAAATGTCAAGCTCAGGATCTAGTTCAGGAGTTTAAGAGCTTGAATGCTGATTGGTGAAATATATATATATATATATATATGTGTGTGTGTGTGTGTGTGTGTGTGTAGATAGATAGATAGATAGATAGATAGATAGATAGATAGATAGATAGATAGATAGATAGATAGATAGATAGATAGATAGATAGATGTAACAAACCACACATTTTAGCCACGGATGCATGTCTCTAGGGAGGACAAAATGTTTTAGTCCACCACTTTGGTCTGGACTTAAATATCTCAGCAACTATTGGATTGGTGCATTTTGTACAGACATTTATGGTTTGGTGATCCCTTGACTTTTCAACTGGTACCATCACCAGATGAAAGTTTTCACACATCAGGTGGAACACATGCATCTTTACATCTGTTGGATGAATTGACAAAACTTTCTGTACAGATTTCATGGTCCCCACAGGATGAATCCGAATGATCCCAATTTTCTTGTAGCACCACCCTCAGGTTGGCATTTGTGGTTTGTGTGAATTGTCTCAACCACAGGATAGCTTTGAAAATTTGGAAGAGACATTCATGTTCCCCACAGGTTGAATTGTAGCAATGTGGGTAATCCTGTGAATTGACAATTCCTGACAGAATTCACTGCTGGATCAAAACCCTTTCTACACTCTAGCTGTTGTATTCTATAAGATAAACAAATATATACAAAAAAATAAAATAAGAATTTACATGGACTAGTGTCTGTGACACCACTCACGGCTATCTGAAGGAACTCTCTGAAAGTGGTTTATCAATAGCTGCCATTGTGAGTCAGTTAAAGGAAAACTTCATGGAAATACACATACTTTCTGAGAATTAGATGGAGAGATTGATACCATTCTAGTACCTGTAAGGTAAATATGTCGGCAACAGGTCAAACAAAAAAAATCAACAGGCTGTTTCCCCTTCTTGTCAGTCTTTATGCTAAGCTAAGCTAACTGGCCACTGGTTGTAGACTTAGGGCTCTATTTTTGTTTCTGCCGCCGACACGCGGCAAAGTCAGGTCCACTTTGCCGATGGGGCGTGGCGGCGCAGACTTTGGTATTTTCGTGCACCGCGGTGTGGGCGCAACTCCTCCCCCTTCTCATCTCAGTCCCACCCAGCAGTGCAACTCAGAAGAAGGGAGGGGAGAAGGCGTGGAGTGGGTTTGACACAGCCGAGTCCAATCTTCACCAATCACAACAGCTCCTCGCCTCACTTTTAAAAACGCTGGCGAGGCGCATGGCAAGTTTCAAGGATGGCTGAGCCTGCACAGGAAACCGTCTGACGCCCAAACTTCTCCCAGGAGGAACTGACGTGGTCCGAGAGGTCCAGGCTCACAGTGGCCTTATCTACTGCCTTGAGAAATTTATTTCAATTCTGTCTGTCTGTTTAGTGTGGAAAGTTATTGATCGTCAGATGTTTTTTGAACTGATGTAACCACAAATACTCACTTAATGACAAAGCTGGCAGCAAGGCACTCCCTCCTCTCCCGTGCGCTCCGCTGCTCTCCCAGTTGACACAGCACATGTAGTTTGGCCTCTCTCCATCTTAAGTCCCTTAATGTGTCCTCCGTGAGTTCATAGTGACATCCATGTCATACAGCCTTGTTGTGTAAAATTGGCATACACGTTTGTCACCAGGCAATTTGAGTCACAGATCACCAGACATCCCTGTTTCACCATGTACATTCGGTCTGACTGTATGTGCTGACTCAGATAGTTGCATTAAATCATGGCTGTTGCTAATTATTGATTGCAGTGAAATCCTAGACACGAGTCCGCTGGTTTACGAAAACCCACATAGCACAAAAATACCACTGCGCGGGGCGCGGGGTCCCCAGCGGTGGGGCGAAAATAGAGCCCTTAATGTTTCTCAGACAGATAACAGATTGGTATAAATCCAGTCATCTAACTCTTGGCAAGAAAGCAATAAAGAGTGTTTGTTAAAATGTTGAACAAATCCTTTAATGTTGTCCTTGTGAGAATTCTGATCATGACACCCATTAGAATAGTGAAATTGAGAGCCTGAACTAAAAATCACTGTAGACATTGTATTCACCAAGGGATTTTGCAGTTTTTGGCACCAGCATAGAGACCTGTATATTGTCAGGCATTTTTGAGTTGGACTCAGCATTTGTGCTGAAATTTGTGGCTGAAATAGACTACACTGTAAATTGCAAGGCAAAGTATCAGAAAACACTGACATAACACTGACATGTTTTAGGCTGGGATGTATTGGACAAGGTGCACTGTTGCACTCAGCACAGGAATCATAGGACATAGATCTCTTTTCCATCTGCAGACACCAATCCAGCTCTAAGCAGCTGAGCTTTGCGAGGCAACACTTTGTACGAAGACATTTGCTTTTAAAAAGTGAATGAAAATTAATGATGGTTTGACTTGTGGTTTGGGATCTCTTCCAGCCACAGTGTGTGTGATTATGCAGTCAGCCGTAGATGTTGGAGCACAGTTTAAATGTCAGTATGTTCCATGGAGGTACATACCCAAGGTATGTCTGCTTACTTGTTAAAGTGGTGCTGCATGTGTTGTTTTTTTTTGTTTGTTTTTTCCCAGCTTGCCGCACTTGAAATCACTCTTGAGTGACTATTGGCAACACAGTACGACATCATGAATGACTGATATAAGTGAGTGCAAATCCAACTGTCAGAACATATGGGGCTTCAAGTGTGCTTTCAAATCACACTGTTCCAGTCTTGCATACACTTCTTTGAGTCTAAAGAGGCTGAAACAAAAAGGTGCTGAAGCAAAACTTCTTGCCTGTGGTCAGAGTTTACCATTAAAGGTAAAAATGGTTCAGCAAAAGGAAACTTAGTACTATATTTACACCAATACTTTATGCTTGAACTAAACAAAGATATTCCAGTTTTAGTGGGGTATTTCTGTATTCTTCCACCCCCTGACAGTAAGGTATTGTGAAATGCTGACACATCACAGCTTGTTTCAAGGTTGTCCTGAATCGCTCCAGCCACAGTTTATATTCCAGGAGAAGACAGTGAGAGTGATATTGATTTGACTTGGGAGGGGAACAGGGAGGTGGCAGGCTGAGAAAAGTGAGCAAACGAAGGTGGAGAGGTGCTCAGCTGGTGACGTACCAAAACAGGAATCTCAATGACTAGATAAGTACATGTAATCAACATTCCTGCTGCGGAGCACTATAATCGTTTTGAAGTGATATGCGTTAAATATGTTAAAGTAGATTCAAAGAATTAAGGAATATGTTCTCTTGAACTTTTATGATGAACTTGTAGACACAGGCTTTAAAAACATAATCAGTCATCATACTTTAGTGTTAAACCTTGCATCAGCTTATGTTGTCCAGTATTTCCACAATAGAATATAGTTTTTTGTTTTTTTCCACATTCCTGCATTTGGATTTCACCATCTTTACCTGCTTCTGCTTCCTACACTGGAGTTGTTAGCAGTTCTCACAACTTTTTTGCCTGTAGAGTGCTACCCTGTGAGCTTTAGGTGAGCTAAGTCACTCCCAAGTGAATACACTTGATTGACTAAACCTTGAGTGTGCCAAGCTCCATTCCATTACAGAAAGTCAGTGTATGACACAGAATATAGTGTATAACCCATTCATTTAAACATGATATAGCAGGGCCATACACCCTCCAGTATGCAGGGCTCTCACCTTTTGACGAGAGGTGTCCATTCCCTTTAGTTCCCTGGAGCTGCATATCACATTGTAATTCTGTCACATAATGTTCCCTATGTAAAACACAGCCAGAAAATCTAACGTTAGGGTTTTTTTTGTTTTTTTTTATCTGTGTCCAGCACTTAGCACTTAGTTTTTTTTTCTCCTTCATTTCACAGATGCCTACTATCTTCCTGGATGTGAAAACTTTTTTACCGTGCCAAAATTAATAACAAAATTTTTACAGATATTGCCCCATCGCCCTGTTTTTTTTTTTTTTTTTTGTTAATAGCGGTATTTCAGTGAGGAGAGACAAGTGAATGAAGTAAATAAGTTGCTTATTATAACAGATGACATGTGATGATTAAATCTTGTCAGGAACTCTACATGGAGATTTTGTAATTGAGGGGCTTGTTGGGAACTGTTAGGAGCAGGTTTGATTATTAGCAAATATCAGAGCTAGCTATGGGTATCAACAAAATTATTAACATAAATGAAAAATTACTGGACACCACCCTGGGATCAGGGAATTACCAAACCTTGGATGTAGTCTGACAAAGGGATGTTAAAATGTCAATATTGAGCTTTTTTTACACTTATTAGTGAACAGTGAAGAGCTTAATCTGAGCCTCACAAGACAACTGTTCCTTAGAAGAACAACAGAATTTATTTAACTTTAGCAGCACCAATCAACAATCAATAATACATCAAACCACAAACATCCACCGTCCAACTTCAACTACAATAACAAGCAGCTATAGGCACGAGCAACTACAATAACAACCAAAGACAGTATGCGTGTGTGTGTGTAGGTGTGTGTGCATGTGTACATGGGTGACGGTGGTAGAAGGAGAGGAAGGAGAGAGAGAGAAGGCATGATGACGTGAGTGGCTATATCACACATAATTCAAAATGGTGGATGGTACCACAAGAGTTAAGCAGAGAAATGACATGCAAGATGAGAGAAGTAATTTACACGTTTCTTGCAACAAAATGGTGTGGAGCAAAGCTGAGTTATGCTGCCACATTATCTGTGAATTTAAGGTGTGTGTGGATGTGCATAAAGGCAGGTAGGTGATTGAGTGAGTGGGTTAGTAAAGGAGAGAAAGAAAAGCACTTAAAGCAAAGGCATGCAAACATCGGGTTGGTCAGCTGTGGCATGGGTCTTTGAACTGATAAGATGTAGCTTACTGACTTTACACACGGTGGCAAAAGATAATGCAAGCAAAGCCAAAACGGCATCAGGCAACGCAATCAGTGTAGAAACACAGAAGCAAGCAGCAAGCACAGCGACTGAAGCATTTCAACAGCAACAACAGGACTCTGTGGTCCATTAACTTCACAACAATACAGTAAAGCTTACATAACGATAACGATTACAGTAACATACCATTATTAACCTGTCTCTGCTCAGACAAAAGCTTCTTACTTCAGATCGCTTCAGGGAGCAATTAACATGTGTTTCAGTCCATCTGGTGCCTCCGGCAGAGTTTCTCCTTCCCTTTGCAGGTAAGATGAGACCACTGGTTTTGTTTTTACATGGGAGCCTCTCTTTGTTCACTCACATGGTGAGGTGCCAAGAGGCATCTGCGCTGAGCAGCGGCAAAATCCCCCATGGAGTCTGTACACTGGTGGTGATGGTGGTGGTTAATGACTCTGCTGAGACTGGTGGAGTGATGAGGCTGATGAAATGATGAAGCTGATAAATCTGTGAAGACTGGAAGGTGATGGGGAGGGTAGAAAGGTGCATAACAGGAACATCAATGAACTAAGACTGAAAGAGAGAATCACATTTAAAAAGACAGCAGTAAGATGATAGGTTAAATATGAAGGTGTGCCACTGCTATTGGATAGATGTGACCAGCTGATGGGAGCAGCTGACATCTCACTTCACAGCCCCAGACAATAGACCCCTCCAAAATGCCATACTAACATACTACTGAGTATACTAAAGTAGGATAAACTAAATAGTTCACAAGGTGCATACTATTTCTGGTGAATGTTTCAGCATGCAAATGCTGGACACGACATTGGCACAAATATCCCACAATGCAATGTGGGATATTAAAAAAGCACTGGATTAATGTTAATTGCTTAACTTTTTTGATTAATTTACAGATTTCTTTTGGTGACAAGGATGCCCCTGAGATCCACAGTGAGTTTGCCTGTTACTTGCATGATTACACAAAAGTATGTTGAAGTACACATATTGAATATGTAGTGCATAGCATGATATTTTAGATGGGCCCAATGACAGCACGCAGGATCAGATGAGAAATAAACTACAGACCTAAGCATGCAACAGAATAGTCTTCCTGACTGAACTTTTGCTAGAGCTTCATTTGTTGAGCAGGTCACCACTTTGTGTGTGTGTGTGAAACGAGTATAGAGGATATGTGATACACATTTCTAGCAGGCTCACTGATTTACAGTTGGTGGCATTAGTGTGCAGAAAGAGGGGATGAAGAAAACTGCTGAGTTTCAAAATGTTAAAAATGGCTCTGCAGATGTTTTTTGAGGAAGGAAATGTATGTACACAGAGTGTTTTGGTGAGGAAAAAACTAAATGTAAACAAAGAACTATATCTCTGAATATTACTGAATATCTAACTGTATGATCTTGGTTCCCTTTCCCTTTGTGAGATTACTAGTACGACTAAATTGGCTTTGTGCATTATATATTGTTATATTTGACATGTTATAGCCTGATGGAGAAAATGGCCTTCACTAATACACCTAAGGTTGAAGGGGATTCTGTAGGTGAGAGCACTTGATCTCCACATGGGTGCAGCAGCTCGGTGACAACACCTTTCTAGCTCAGACTCAGCAGGATGTCTGTCGACTCTTACATTCTCGTCCACCACCATGTTTCTGCACTGTATAATTATACAGCATATTGTCTTTATACATATATACATACATCACCAGTGCAGTATGCATTTTATTAAATAGGTCCTGGCCCTGGGCCTCATGATCTACGTGTTTTGACCTGCCTCTGCTTGCCTCTTTCTCAGTTTTTTCCTGATTGCCTGGCCCTCCCACTTCAGTGAAGGATTGACCTCACCTGCTTGGAGCCTATTGGTTTCAAGATGGCAGTCTCTTTCTCCCCCCTGGAAGGCTGGTGCCTTCGTGGAATGTTTTGGTTTTGTTTGATTTTGATTCTGCTTAGTTTAAGCCTTGATCCATGTTACAGTACAGGTACAGGTAGTTCAGGTTAGCACCTAAATTTTCCTTGCATCCAACATCCTCATGTCACTACTGATTTTCTTGTTAAAACATTACAGTTTGGGTTGACATAGGCTGCTATGAGCCTTCTCCACTTACTTTCTGTATCTGCCCTTGTCTTTTCATGGTCACAGAATCCAGTCCTAATAATTATCTTAGGTATAATTAGGTTTCATTATCTAACAAGAAATACAGTTAGTTATATGGAAAACTTGGTCCTTTACCTCTGCACATGTGCATCTAAAAGTAGAATTTTGAGCATTTCAAACATTTTGATGTCTCCAAAGGTTTTTTAACTGTTACACTCCGATGCTTCAGACAGGCTCAGCCACACTCCCATTTAACAGTCAGTGGAGGAGATAAGAAGCTTCAGCTCTGACATCTGGTGAATCCACTTGGACATATGCTTCCTTACCAAGTAATCCATATCAAATCTAATGAAGAGGGGGAAAAAAAGTCATGTTGTTTGTCAGTTATGGCTTTCCATTTTGGATATATACAAAATGACTCCTCAAGACTACATTATGGAATATCAACATTACATCAAACAGCAGAAACATCTTGAGCATTTAAGTTTGTTCCTGACTTTGGGATAGGTGTGTATGACAAATGACCTCAGCTGAAGGTTCACTTAATAACTTGTTCACCTCATCTCCATCAGCAAATGGAACATCAACTGGGAAGAAGTCAACTCATTGACCAAGAGTCAGTGGGCAGATTGAGAAGTACATTTACATCTGATAGCAGAGATCAACTTTGGACTCAAACACAAGTATGCCAATGGCCAAATGCATATTAGGATACTTGCCTATCCCAAGTCAGCTCCCAAATATTTTTGATCTTATTAGTGGAGCAGCTTTCAGGTATTTGGACTATATTTGGCAAAATGTGGACTTTAATTTGGGACAGTGTGCTGTCACTCATGCTGTTTCACAAGCAACATGTGTACAGGCAAAAATGCAGACCCAGAAAGACCAAGCGGCAGAGGGTCTGAGTACTCAACAAAAAAAAACAACAACATATGAATATACAAGTTAACAATAAAACATTGAAATCTCCCTTTTTGTTGGACAGACCAACTTCATAACCTGTCACAGTGTTACATTTTGTTTTAGTTGTACAGGTGTTACTTGAATAATGTTTCTGTTCCCCTACCTACTGCCGAACTTGACCAATCAAATTCTGAAAATGAAGAACATCATCACCCTGCGTCACCCGCACTCCAAAAATGAATGGCCTCTTATTCCTGGCAACCTGTTACCACATGACTGCAATTTCACATCTAGGTTATGTGATGACACCTCAGCCAGTTTCATCTGCTGATGAAGATACAGTTGATGCATGTGATGCAGCTGAATTATTGAATTGAGATTGTTTGGTCACAGAGAGAGAGAGAGAGAGAGAGAGAGAGAGAGAGAGAGAGAGAGAGAGAGAGATCTTATTTCTTATTTATTGGCTAATCTTAGTGTTGAAGTGCTCCATATATTTTTTTCTCATTATATGAGAAAATCCAGTGCTCTCTGAATCAACTGGGGCTTAGTTAAGCAAAATACTTTAATGTTCACAAATTTTCATGCTCTGTACATTCAGATATGCCTGATTTTCAACACACCAGCAGCAGGAGCAGCAACCTGTTTGGAAGGAGGGTGCTGCTTTAAGTATGATGTCAGATAATGAGAAGATTAATCATCTGCTAGAAAGAGCAAGCCCACTGCGCCTGTCTCTGGAGGAGGAAGAGCTGCAGTGGTCTATAAAGAGAACGCTGGAGTCTACCGGGGGCTCTGTACTCTCTGTACTCTGTGGCTGGAGACTTGGAAAGAGATACTTCTCCATCCAGGCCATGCAACAAAAGAGTCCTGAGACCCGGCTAGCACTCAAAAGGGGTGTTGAGAGAAACCAATATCATTACTGGCAATGCAAGAGTATGTGTGCTGAAAGGGCCAGCCAGTGAATGGAGCCCGATGGGTTTTCACTGAGGTCAAGAGGGGCAGCGTTGTAACTATGCTGGCAGACTGCAGATGGTGGCGTCTCTTTGTTTTAGCCAGACCCTCATAACATTGTGTGAATGAGGGCTCTGTTTTCTACAAAGCTGTTCACCTAGATGAATATCTGGCTGGGAATAGCCTTGTTTAAAAGCAGTCTAATTACAGCACTTATATTCCCACATAAAATGTGTCATGGCTTTGGGTGCTAGTTAACAATGTAGCAAAGAGAGACAGTGAATTAAATGATTAAATGTTTGATTGTGAACAATAAAATGTGCCTGTATTTGGGCCAGAACTTCACAACAAGCCTTAAAAAGTTGATATGGCTAACATGTTAGTAAGCAGATGCCTATTTGCACCTCTAGCAGAGCAACCTCATTTGGAGCTTCTGATGAATTTAACAATATTCACTCTAGTTTTGGCTGTGTTGTGGTCTCCACTAACTATCACCTCACCTGCAAAATGTTCCACCATGGTCAATGGCTAGTTGTTAATCATGTCTATCTGATGTGTGGAGCTGTGCAGGCAATGTACAGTGGGTTTGTCAGAGGTTTTTGCTAAAAAGAAAAGCTGCCTGTTCCTGCTGGAAGCAAGTTAATAAGAATGGTGTGACTGAACCATATCAGTAAAAATGATGCCATAAAACCAAAACATTGATCTGAAAGACGTTACTGTAAAGTGCTCTGTAGAGTTGAGGGAAATTGCAGAGTTAGGTGATAATTCTCTATGGGTTTGTCACCATGAGCGAACCATTTCAGATTACGTACATCGTTCATATAAACATATTGATTTTCAGCATACTGGCTTTCAATGATTTGACTCAAGCATTTCACTGCCAGCAATGTCTTGCCTGTACTTGTTGTGTATCTGACGTACAAAGACCTTGAAACTTGAATCTTTGTTGGTCTATAACTTCCAAAACCCTGCTATAGATTTATTATATAAAAAGAATAGCGATCATGCCTGAGGAGCATCATAACTTTAACAATGACCCTTTTAGAGCTCAAACAAGACATGTAATTCATACAGGGGACATTGTCAGCCATAGTCAGTGGATCACCAAGTAAGTCCTCACTTGTCCATCCAGATTTGAATAGTTGCCCTCATGCCTTGGACTGTCAACCCTGACGAGTTCTGAGTTACTCTTCTATTACTGCACTCAAACAAACAGGTTACAACAGCAAATGCACTGTGAGTCACACAAAGTCTCTGGCAGTGACACAGACAGAACTTTCTTTTGAAATGAAGATCAAAGCTGCGTCTGCAGCGTCGGGGCCTTGCGCTGCACAGAATATTCATGAATACGAGACATCTGTCAGCTACTAGACAGCGTTGCGGGCGAGGAGGGAGGGAGGTGACATTTGTCTCCCAACAATGAGGGATGGGCTTCAAATAGGGAACTAAGTAAACACCCCAAGAGCAAATGCATGGCTGCTTTACGTTGGCTCAGAGGGTGTTTTGTCTTATCAGGAGTTTAAAACAAAAAAAGTGACTGCAAGGCGGCTTCCCTTTTTCTAGGACCTATGTGTTCTATGAATCATGACAGTTTTGCATAATACCTATTTCACTGTGTGATTATAACATTATTTATATGAACTCTTTTTTCTAAAATGTTCATCTCCCTGAGTCTGCAGAACATTGTCCTTCCTCTAGGCACTGTGAGTTGAATTTAAAGTCACGAACAATGTCATCACAGATTTAATTTTCATATTAATAAAGATCTTTTGCATAGCATCCTCAGCTGTGTTACACTTAATAGCCTGGAATGGGGATGAAATGTGCAGGGGAAGGGGAAATAAAAACAAGGATCACATGGTCTGGTTACCATGGCACTTCAGGTCTTAGGTTTTAAGGCTGTAAATTTTAGTGGAGGGTGGTCGGGTAGTGATGATGCTACAAAGTGAAACATGCACCTGCTGGGAGGCTGGCAGTCTGGGGATGCCACGAGGTCCAGGGAAGTCACATCTGGAGCATTATGACATCCAGCAGTGACCATCATATTCCATACACCTGTGATAGGATGAAAAGAGAAGTTTTTTCTTCTTTTGGGTACTGGTGGATGTCCTCTTGCTGTTTTGTTTTTCTCTTTGGTAAATATGCTGGAGGCCAACAGAGTAGGCAGGTCTCCTCTAAAGGTCAGTGAGGTGTCTCAGGAACAATGACCAATGGCAGGGAATCCGAGCAGCAAGCCAGTGAGAGGGCAACAAGACTGGAGGCCGGCAACAGGACTGCAGGGCTGGTGACCAGTGATGGGACAGCAGGACCAGAGGCCAGCAAGGGATGTGGTGTGGCCGGGGGAACGAGCCTCCGATGACCCTCCACCACAGAGGCTCAGGGGATGACTGCAGCCCTGTCACAGGAGATGGCTGTAGCTCATGGTCAAAGGATTGCTGCAGCTCTGGCACAGGGGATGGTTACAGCATGGGAAGTGGAGACAGCAGCAGTTCGGGCTTCAGGGTTAGCTGCTCATCTGTTGTGAGTGTCAGCCAGACCATCGTCGGGGAACCAGGAGTTGGTGCCGACTGGGTCGCCAGCAGGTAGCCAGGAGCTGGTGTCGGCTGGGCCCCTGAAGCGGGACCAGGAGCACCTGTCAACTGAACTGCCAACCAGGAATCAGGAGCAGGTGTTGGCCAGGCTGCAGAAGGGGAACCAAGAGCAGGTATGGTCTGGGAAAGTGGCCACCCAGTGCAAAGTTCAATAAAAAGTCACTCAATCTATTCACTGCTGCAGAGCACCAGAAATTCACTCAGTCTTTTTAGGCAAACTCAAAGTCTCTCGAAATAATTAGTGAGGCAAACACCAAACAAGCACAGGCAAACAAAGAACCAGGAAGTGAAGGGCAAAACTCTTAGTCAGGGCCAGAAGGCTGAGGTATTTACCAGAGAACAGGAGAGCAGACATAATCTGAGACAGGCAGGTTCAGCAACAAGAGATCAGTCCAATAGTAGATGCTGGAGAGTCTTGCATGGAAACGAAAAAACAATCTGGCCATGAGTGAGTGTGTGAGAGGAGCTTAAATACTGAGCTGACTGAGGATCAGGTGAGTGAACAGGCGGTTGTGGCTGGTAAGGAGAGTGAGAATGGAAAATTAGTGGCTGAGCAGGTGAACAGATAAAAAGGTAATGGCAGCAGGTAAGAGACTGAACGGACTGACATATTACAGCCCCCATTAGGTGAGGTGTGTTTGATCTTGGGTGTATTTGATGTGGGTCACTTAGCATTCAACTCCCATTGACTTTTTTTCCTGTCCCATCCCAGTTGAGTGATGAGTAGTGAAATTAACTCCCATCCCATGGGAATGCCAAATCTTGTGACCCAGAGGATTCCCCCAAAAATATCAGCATCTATCTCACACGTTTAAATTCCTCATCTGTGTTCACCAGAGTATCCTGTCACAATAATGAGTCTCTCTTTATTTATAGTTGTATAAGTCTGCAACATGTGAACACATTTTAAGCTAGATGTCCATTGCGCATTCCACTGGTGAAAATAAAATATAGTTCCCAGCACTAATTCCTCCCGCTTGAGTGACAGTTACTGAATGAAAGCACTGTATATATGTGAATTGTTTAAAGATTTGCAACTTCAGTAGGAAGCAATGGGCTTGGGGCTTTGAGCCACATATGGGGAAGACAGACAGTATAGAGAGACAGACTAACACATTGTTGGTTTCATTCTTTTCATGGGATTTTTTGAGAGTAAAAATACTGAATAATACCAGCCTTATCCTTTAATATGTAAAAAAATAAATAAAAAAAATCTGCAGAAAATTCATTGATTCATGGATCAAATCTCTACTTGGAATAAATGCCACATGGCACAGAGTCTAGCTCAGTTGCAGGATATTCCATCTGTCTTTTGTTGCATGAACTCTCTGTGTTGTTTTGCAGTCGCTGACATGCTCCTTTGACGTTGTTTCACGTTTCCTGTCAGGGTAATTGATGGTGACAGCGTCAAGAGACTTGAGACCAAACAAAATCATATCATAGCGAAGTAGTAGTTGCCAAACTGCCTTGTCATTGAATGAATATTTTATAGGCGTATACAAACAGCATGACACGGAGGTACACAATACTTGTGTTACTTTTTCACAAGTTAATTAGTCCCACTAAGCAATTAGAATTTCTGATTAGATAAACAATAAGCATGAAATGAGTTTCCCAAAACCTTTGCATCCCCAACATATGTGTCTCCACTGAGAAAAAACAGAATAAATTGTTTATGCATTGCATAAAGGCCTCAAGTGGGTCATGTTTAGCTCCCTCTACCAGTTTAAGCAAACACTGTTCAAACTAGTAGTAAAAGAAGTGCAAGGGTGAGAATAGGTAGAGATGCAATCAGGTCCTCTACTCATGGCAGGATTTATAATCCAACAAAACACAGAAAGGCTAATTAACAGCACACCTACTCACCCTTCCATCTACTTAGACAACATCCCCTCTGCAGTAGTCATTGCTGTGTTTCAGTACTGTATTGCACTAGGACTGTGATGTTGTTTTGGAATCTGACAAGTACCTAGGTATTCACCTGAATAGTAAAAAGGACTGGACTCACATTATAAAGACGTATACTGTATAAGAAAGGCCAGAGCAGACTGTGTCTGCTGAGGAGACTCAGGTCTTTTGGAGTGCAGGGAGGTACTCCTGAGGTTGTTTTCTTTCTTTCTTTTTTTTTTTTTGGAGTGGCATGCTGGGGCTGTGGCATCTCAACAGCTGACATGAAGAGACTGACTGTTTAAGAAGGCCAGCTCCGTCCTGGGGTGTCCCCTCAAGCCGGTGGAGGTGGTGGGAGAATGAAGTATGTGGCTAAGTTACCATCCCTGATGGAGAACATATCCCCACCCCCACATGCAAGACAGTCTGACAGCACTGAACAGCTCCTTCAGTAACAACTGCTTCACCCACAGTGTGTGAAGGAGAAATGCAACTCCTTCCTTCATTCTGCTGTCAGACTTTCAACGTCAATGTGACGCACATAAAATGTATAGTCACATTTCATGTTATTTTGTTTATGGTTTTATTTTGAAAATCCTATTTCTGTGAGAGGAATGGTTTGATATGAACCAATTCAATTATTACGCTTTGATAAGAAGCAATAGGGCTTCTTTAATAATCCACTGTGAGTATTGTAGTGCTGTCAGCTGAGTCAGTGTGGTGCTGTGCCCCCCCTCCTTTTTTTTGTTGAGAAGAGAGGATTTTCTAGTTTGGCTCCAGCACATTTCACTTTAGGTCAGATATTGCTCTTTTTTATGTAACCTCTTTTTTGAAAGGATATTTTATTGCTGGTACAGGTGGTTTCCAAGTGTTCATTGTTGAATATAAGGACTCTGAAAATTTTAGGTTTGCATGTCTTCAGCTTCGCAGCCTTACTAAAGTGACAGTCATTACCAGCAGTAAGCTCGTTTAGTTTAATTATTTTTGCACTATGAGGGAAATTTTTTTAAGAAAAAAGGGAAACTATGCATTCCATAGAAATGCCTAATGTTACATAGTTGTGAACCAACTAGAAACACTATCTCAGTTAAAGGACTGAATGAAGATGCAATACTACACAAGAAGCACTGTTCCCTGTCTCATTCATTCCCCTTTATTTACAAGAACCTCATCTGTTTACGGGTCCTCAGCCTTGGACCTGTTACATCAACACTGCTCCCAGTTATTCCCCACATGCACCAGAAAAAAATCACTCATGTGCAACATCAGTGTATACTTAAGTGTGCAATATCAGTATTTCCTGTGTGCAACAATTTGTAACTCAGCCATTACCTTGTCTGACTTATTTCTACTTATTTTATTGTTTTACTCATGTATCATTTCTTGCTTTTTTCTTACCAATGCTTCTTACTACTGCACCATCCCCTAACACTGCAAAATGCCCTGCTGTGGGATTAATAGAGGATTATCTTATCTTTTTTTTACTTTACCTTATCATATTTTTAAACTGCATGTATTTTATTTTTTTTTTTTTAAAGATCAAGCATAACAACCTAGGACAAAAACACTTCAAAACTACACTACGTGCTTTTATAAACTAGGTGGGAGCTAACACTCCGTGCTATTGAAGTATATAAATTATAATGACAAGTTTCTACAGCCATGCTATCAGCTCTGTGAGGCTGTAATCTGGCACAGTGGTGTTTAGAGTTAAATGATAATATCAGCATGACAGCATGTTTAGTATGACATTGTTAACATGCTGATGTTAGACAGTTAACCATGTTTACCATATTTGTTTAGCATTTTTGCATGTAAACATTTGATAATTAGGCTGATGGGAGTGTCATTTGCTTTGCAGGTATTTAGCCATAAGCCCCTTTCAGACAGATACCCTTTTCCATTAATGTAACAGAAATTTAACCTGTCGGCGTCATGTCAGACAGACAGATATATAGATAGATGTCCGCGAGGGAATTTTGTTTGACTTTGTCCTGCAGTTCTACACATGATAAAATCATACATATTGCACATTAAAACAAAATATGTCAACATCTCAGAAACACAGAGATTCCATCTAACAGATTGCATATGCACAATATCTGAAAGTGGTGACACTTGCCCAGCACCCATGGTCAAAATCCTACCACCCTGGTCACTTTTGTGTAAAGGTCAGAGTAACCTTACAAGGGTGGCCTTAATAACATGTTTGTATCACTTTTAACATGGCACAGACCAGATTAATTTAGAGGCAACAACAGCACAAGGTAAAAAATGTAGAGAGAGAGATGTAATGCATGTCTTGTACCACCATCTCAATCATCATCCTTTATGCACAAAACAGGAAACACCATAGAATCATCAGTTTTAAGGTGCTGAGGAGATCAAACCTCTCATATCAGATTAATCTAGAATTAAAATTATTCCCTAACAACAATTTTAGCGCCCAGGTCCACCCATCCATCCATCCATTTTCTATGCCGCTTATCCCTTTCGGGGTCGCGGGGGGGCCGGGGCCTATCTCGGCTGTCAACGGGCGAGAGGCGGGGTACACCCTGGACCGGTCGCCAGCCGATCTCAAGCACGCCCAGGTCCGAAGAGCTTAAAAAGCTTTCTTATAATACAAATCTGACCAGTCTCTCTGCGTATTTCCAAAGCTGATTTATGCCAACTGCATTGATGAATAAATGAATCCAGCAAAACATTTTACATACATGTGAATAAACAGGGATTATAGTTCTAAATGTCCCGACTTCACATCCTCACATTCACTACTTTTACACAGTCACATATTGTATATATACACATTCTATGGCATGCCGTTCAGGAAATTAATGTATATATAAAATGAAGTTTGAATATATGGAATGAATAAAAGTCTGAATATATAGAATGAAAGCCCGAAAATATGGAATGAACCCTGAATATATGGATTGAAACTCTGAATATATGGAATGAATACACACACACACATATCCATCCATCCATCCATCCATTTTCTATGCCACTTATCCCTTTCGGGGTCACAGGGGGGCCGGAGCCTATCTCGGCTGTCAACGGGCGAGAGGCAGGGTACACCCTGGACCGGTCGCAGGGCACATACACACAACCATTCACACTCACACCTAGGGGGAATTTAGAGTCACCAATCAACATAATGAGCATGTTTTTGATCTGTGGGAGGAAGCCGGAGTACCCGGAGAGGACCCACGCATGCACGGGAAGAACATGCAAACTTCACACAGAAAGGCCCGACTTTTTCTTAGTATATATATTTTTTTATATTTTGTGTATATATACATACACACACACACACACACACACACACACACACACACACACACACACACACACACACACACACACACACATATATATATAAAGGGATCAATAAAGGAATCTAAATATTGTAAAACGGGCAGTAGAATTCGTTCTCCAATGGTAATTGATAAAACTGATTTGCAAATGTAAACATAGTTTCACTATGATGTCATTAAAGCTTCAGTGAACGATTGCTTCAGTGAGCTTGTGAGAGAACAGAAAACACTTTTGCTCACTATCGTAACTTCTTTGCTTATGCTTACTAAATATTCAGTTACTTTTAAGGACTTTTTCTGGAGAGGTAGGTTTGACCTGAAGAAGACCAGGGGGTCAACAAAGTCAATATAAATCATCCTCTGAAAATCATGAATATCCATACCACATTTTATGGCAATCTAGCATGTAACTGTTGGATAGCAACAGTGGGAGAGAGACAGCAAAGACAGGGAAGAGAGGGACGATGATATGCAGCAGAGGGCCCAGGCTGGAATCGAGCCAGGCCGCTGCAGTAAGGACTCAGCCTTGATATATGGCACACGTTCTACCAGGTGAGCTACCTGAGCACCCCTAATTTGGGCAAAGTGACAAAGTACAACGGACTGACATCGACAACCTTGTCAATGGAAAAACAAAATGAAAAGACTAATCTGAATAATGAACTTTAAAATGTCAGGCTTATTTTCTAATAAAGAATGATAGATTTTGTTTTTAAATGCCACCATAATTATAAAATCTTAGTTATTCATTATTATTTGATTTCTTTGTAAGGTAACAAAAATGTTTCAGTTCAATGTATAATATTAGAATTGCTTTCAGTCAGTTCAGTCAGTTTATTGGAAAAGCAGCCCAGATACAAAGTAACTGTTTTAGTTAAATTTAGTTTTAGGTAATTACTTGGGACCCATAAGTGGAACTGGGAGACCATTTAAAACTTCAACCAAGAGCAGTTTATTATAAGATTAGTTGAGTGAAAATCCAGAGCGATGGAGCTGGTTGGATTGTGGGGTGTGAAACAGCAAACAGTGGAACAGGGCAGGCAGTGGCTGGAATCTTTAGGAAGAACACTGAAGGCGGACAAGGATCAGAGCGTAGCAGGCAAATCAGGAAGGCAGGAAACAATGGGCCACTATGACACACAGAACGATCAGGTGAAGACTAGAGTGAAGGACTGGGCTTTATATACTGCAGGCTACATCTAATTCTCAAAGCTCCAAAAATAATCTTTCTCCAGAATCTAGCAATTATGGTATTGAATTGTCTGTTTATCCAGATTATCTAAGACTCCTTTACACAAACACTTTTGTGGTTTAATGGTTGTTTCCAGCAGCTTATGGGCAAAGATCATAGCCTGCATCCGTAGAAAGACTAATTCTGTCTACTTGGTTTCAGCAACCAGTGGCAAGATCCTTTTTCTTTGACCACTCAGAGTATAACTCCGGCCTAATTAACACTGAACTACGCAGGAAGATGGTGTCACAGTACATTCACCTTCCCTCAGCAGTCTGCCCACCTCCTCAACTCCCATTTAAACACTGGACATTGCAGTGTGAATTTCAACAAGAAGAAGAAAGCGGCCTCTTTAATGCCATGGCAGTGCTTTCCTCTGGTTTTTCTGCTTCTTTTCCCTCTTTGGACTGATGTATATGCATGAGGAGGCATTGCATCAACCTCAGTGGCAAAATTACCCATAGAGTACTAAGGTCTGATATGACAGGTCACCCATCACATTTGTATTCATGAGCAGTTAAATGAATGCATTGATGAATAAATGCATAACAAGAATCCACTAAATTGTTGCGTAAATGTCAAAGGATGCGTGATCTGCTGAAGCTTTGTGATTTCAATTCGCAGGAGAGGAAACGGGCTGATTGGCTGTGGAACGGTGTAAATGGAGAACAACTATGTCTTCAGTAGAAAAATGCTCGGAGCTTCCTCGCTCCAACTGTGATGAAGATATTATTAGTTGGTTTTGAAATGTGCATGTTGAATGTAAAGAGTAAGACAGGGCCTTTGGAGCAGGCTTCTGAGGGATCCTACTGACTGGGGAGCAGCGTGATATTGTACACAGACTATACTGTTATTCAGTATGTTATCTCCCGGTTTAGCTCTTTGTGTCTGCTAGGATGGAGACATAAGGGCTGTGTGGAACATCCAAAAGCAATCTGCTTTAACAAGATGGCTCAGTTTGTATACACGCTTATCACCAAGCCAAGCAGCAGGACCAGCTTTTGACTGTTATTATTCATGATACAAGATGCCTTTGATCTGGGCTCTGGCACTCTGCAAAACCCCGCATAACTTCCTTGCAACAGTTCCTCTCTCACACACATCATGCACACCCATGACACCAAGGCCATTTCTTTAAAGGAGACGTGAGCTTTCATGTTACTTGTTACTGCTGTGTTGAAGTCCTACCAAATGTCCCCATGTGCAGTCACAAAAAATTTGCAAAGTGATCTTCAAAATTTATTGTTGACAATTTTTCAATACTAAAAGAAAGAAGAAATGTTTTTGGACATACATCAGAAAAGGTCCTCCAACCTCCAAGGATCTGAGTGGGTGAGCAGGGCTCATGTTTAATTGACATCTGAGCTGGCAAGGGCACAGACACATAATGCAAACCAACTTGTGCTGATGACTGTAGACTGCAAGGTAATTAAGGACAGACTGCACTGTTAAAAGTGGGATTTATTGGCAATGCTGCATTTACGGCAAGTTGGTGCAATGGGAAAACCTTATGATATTATAGCCTGTCACACCTTTGAGTGAGTTTCAGCTATGGAAGATGAAACCATACAAAAACATAAGTGCTTTTTAATGAGATAAATTGAATCGCATTGTTTAAACCTTTTGAGCAGCTTAGTGGGGAAAACTGGCGACATCACCTTGTAATTTTGACCGGCACAGGCTGTCCAGTTGACATAAAATCAACAAAAAAAAACAACAAAAGTGACTAATTTCATCTGTTAAAATGGTGTGACTACAAAGCTAGCGATGGGGACAACCATCTTTGATTAATGCTTGATCACCGAAGTTGGATTATAACAAATTGAAATTGATCCAGATATGACAGGAACAGTGTTTTGTAGCCATTTTGGCACCAGCATGTTGATACTGTAGTTATTTTCATGAAGTAGGAGATAGCAGCTGCCAGATTTTTCTGATAACTTGGTATCAGTATTTCAACTAACTACCTATTTTTTTGAACTCAGTCACTTGTAATTATTAGGTGTGAACAATGTCATAATATAACTGAACTTGACATTTTCAGGTTAAGCTACATACAAGTAAAATTCTTCCAAGTGCTAGAGATGCACCACTCAGCATTTGTTTGAATAGGTGTGCAAAAAACTTTGTCTTGCTATGATTTGTGCTAAATTACAGAATTATTTTTCCTTTTATGGTACTTTAGTACTTTACATTATTAGAAAATTAGGAAACTTCCTATGAAATCATAAGGAAATTATTATTAAACTCCAGACTCATATAATAAAGCCTTCCCAGAATTTCTCTGTCTGCATAGATAGACACCCAGGGGGATTCCAGCTGATTAATGCCTGGAAAGGGGACACCATCATGAAACAAAAAAATGATGAAAACCTAATTTTCTCTCTATTGAGTAGAGAGCACAGGTCATTTACAAAGCAGATCTGTATGTTAATATTTGAGTTGGACTATAACTATCGAGTCTGGTAGTTGCACGACATACTTGACACCACACTACCTCCTTGATCTTTTCAAATTAATCAGCCTCCTCTGTTCAGCTTTTGTTTGTTTGGATTTTTCCTGGATAAAAATGAGCTTTCAAGATGATTAATGCGCAGTTGGTGTCAGTATAAAGCTTGCACTGTGATAATAAAAGTGAAATCTGTATGAGTTAATCTTGTTTGTATTATCAAAGTTGAGTTCTGGAGACATGGATCAAACAACTCCAGGATATTTAGAAGGCATTGCCAAACATTAGTACGAGTCCTGATATTAGGATCCTCCCATCAGAGGAGGGATGAAGACTGGAATTTCCACTGACTGATAAGAGTGACTGCTGTACTATAGCATCCTCCCATGTCCAGTAATTGGTCATGGCAGACAGGCCAGACTCTGTGTGTGTGTGTATAAGTGTCGGTGTACACAGCTCTTCAATCAATAGCAATTACAAAGCCACATAACTGATTGCTGACCTCAGTCACTAACAGCGTGTGTGTCAATGTGTGTCATGTTTCTCCCCGGGTCAACATGCCATCACTGTTTGTTCAATCCCAGCTTGAATGATGCCGGGATCAGTGATAAAGGTACAGTAAAGCTTGTCTCAGCAGTTCAGCAGAGCTTTAGAGATTAGCATTGGATGGGGATGAAAAATTCATTCAAACACCTCCTCAGTACATGTGTTTAGTTAACAGGGAGACAGACAGCGCCTTGATGGTAGTGTGTTATGCTGGACTGTGCAGAAGCTCATTTTTTGAAATAAAGCAGATTAGTCCATTAGTGAGTCTAACAACACGTACACAGACTGCCAGGGTGGCAAAATCTGAACCTTTGGATTCCTTAAATGGAATTACAGTGATAATCTACAGTTTTGTGATATCAATACATGTCCATTATGCTACACTTCACTGCAGACTGATATAATATTGCCTTTTAAAAATCCAGGGCTGGTTTCCTGGATGTAATTTAAGCCTATACTCCTGGACCAAAGTGAAACTCAAAATTCAGTTTGAAAGTGCCCTGGGGAGTTTTCAGAGTAAGCAAACATAGTTTCATTTCGATTCAACATTTTATGCTAAAACTGAGTGCATCCCTAAGGCCTGTTCAACACATCCGTTGAAGGTGTTTCTCACCTCATGAAACTTTTGCAAAAGTTAGTGACATTGTTTATCACCACTTTACTGTATGTCTAGACCTACAGTCTTGGTATATCAGATTATAAATAGATATTGCAAATATTAAAGACAACCATCACATGAAGTCATCATCATCACTACAAATCATTCTCAAAATGAACAGAAACACTCCAGGGTGACAGTTGCTATAACACACAAGAGGTAGAAATAGTCCAAAAGGGGATTGCTTGCATCAGGCTTGAGCAGTTGCAAGCCTAACATTTCCAGACCGTAATTGTACTGTTAAAAATAAAAATCCTCCTTTGCCTCCACATGATATCGCACAATAGTGTCATAGGCACAGAATGTGTTCATTTTTACAGTTTAAATCTCTGGAAAGAAAAAAGAAAAAACTTAACATTGTTATCCAGACATCCTTTACCACAACACAACCAGCAAGTTTTCACTTGCACAGTAAAATATCCTCATATCTACTTGATGGATTGGCACAAAATTCTGCAGATCAAAGAAACAAGATAGAACATGTTAACCTGTGAGCTTTGGAGGAGCTGATGGGTTCATTATCAGTACTAATAAATAATACCTTGTGACAGAGCGATTGTAGCCTGTAGCCTTTCCTCCTGCTTCTGGTCTTCATGCTAAGCTAACTTTCTCCCAGCTATAGCTTCATATTTAGGAGACAAGTATGAGAGGCGAATGAGTAAAACTATTCCTTTAAAAGTTTAAATGGAATTGCATGAATGTTTACACACATGGTAAAAGCACCTCTGTGACCTTTCTGTGATCATTTCTTTTTTGTTTCAATATGGCCATGCGCCCAATTATTACACACAACCTCTGTTTCTGAGAACACAAATAGCAACTGCTAGGTGTTCTGTGCTCTGTTTTATTGAATCACACAATCCGTGTTCAGAGAGGCTCTGCTTGCTAAGACCAAGTGGTGTGAAACAGTCTGTCTGTTCAGTCACACTCTTTTTGAGATAGTCGAGAAATGGAAATCTGAAAATCTTTTTTCCCTTTTAAACTTTAATAAAGAAACACTGTCAAGATGAGGACTTCCTGTTATTTTCAGCTCTTAAATGCATGAAATGTGCAAAGAAAATAAAATCCAGGTTTTCAGGTTTTACAGGCAGTTTTTATGAATCTGTGGTCAGGGAGGAACCTCCATCATTTTGGTGTGAGGGTGACATTTACTGGTCAATAGCTGATCTTAATAAAATTCCAGTATCGACAAACCAATATATCAGCCTGGATCACATAAGCTGCAGCCTTCTGCCTGTGTTTTGGTCTGTATAGTCCACGGCTTTGTGTAAAGCCTGTAATTCATTTCGATTCAATTTTGATTTATATAGTGCCAAACCATAACAAAAGCTGTCTCAGGACACTTTCCATATAGAACAGGTCTAGAACATATTCTTGAATGTACAGAGACCCAAAAATTCCCCGATGAGCAAGCACTTGGCGATGACAGTGAGGAAAACCTTGCTTTTAACAGGCAGAACCTTCAAGCAGAACCAGGGTCTGGACGGGTGGCTATCTGCCTCGACCGGTTAGAAAAGAGAAAGAGAAAGAGTGTTATGAACGGCTGGAAGAACCAGGGACCAGAGTCAAAACACAAAAGTTTATTGAAAAAAAAAAAACAGAAAATCACCTTTGCAGGGAAAAAAACTTCTTCACAAAGAAAAATGAACCAAAAAACACCACAGCGGGATAAGTAGCAAATTAAGCCACAACGCAAAATACCACGAGGGCAGTCTCACTCAGGAGATGAAGAATCACAAAGTTTCCAGGAGCAAACTCACTAGTTGACCAGTCAAAAATACAGAAAAAACACTGGAGACACGTGGAGAGAGCGAGAGACAAGAGATCAAAAAAGTCAGGAGCTAGACTAGCGTGGCAAGAGCAAGTAGAATAGTCTGGCACAGGAGTCATGCTGTAGCTGGTTTAGGAAGCCGGTTGATTAGCCGATGAGGCGCAGGTGTGTCAGGTGTGACTCACTCTTTAGGAAATCGACCCCCCCGCCTCTCTCTCTCACGCACCGCCTGCTGACAGACAGGAGGAAAGGAAAATAGTGTTAGACTGGGAGCAAACACCAAAACGAATCATGACAAAGAGAGCGATATGTGCAGCGATAATAATAATAATAATAATATATGTACATGGTGATTTACATAAAACCAATAACTATCTATCTATCTATCTATCTATCTATCTATCTATCTATCTATCTATCTATCTATCTATCTATCTATCTATCTATCTATCTATCTGTGTGTGTGTGTGTGTGTGTGTGTGTGTGTGTGTGTGGTGTGTGTGTATATCTATATATACTGTGTGTATATCTATCTATGTAGATATATATACACAGTATATATAAAGTATATATAAGTATGTAAACAACAGTGGGATTAGCGAGGAAGTGCTAAAAGAGAGTGCTTTGAAAGTTTGAGCATTTAACTGAGATAAGCTAAGGCAGCAAAAGAACATGACCCCAAACACAGCAACCAGAATTGACACACTTACCTCAGAATGTCAGCAGCATTTCCTGTGTACACTCATGGTAAATACTGCAGCCAGACCTCACACAGCTGCTTCAGATGTGGTCAGTTGGTGTGTGTGTAGGTGATCAGGGTTTTTCCTGTGTGTTGCAGTATCACACACGTAAGGCCTAGAAAGACACACAACCTGCTACATTGAGTCCCAGTCCCCCTCAGCTGTCTCTCTTCAGCCTTAGTGGACATGGCAGCCTGCTCACAAGCATTTTCCTCCACAGGGACATTTACCCCCCACACACACACTCACACACATTCCAGACAGCACTCTCCCTGCCCCGACTCGGATCAAAGCCACGCACACAGTGAATAAACATATCAAAATGGCCAACAAAGAGCTGGTAACTGCTTTGGAAAAAAAGAAAAAAGAAAAGAAAAGAAAAAAAACAGAAAGCAGACTTGAGACCAACAAAGTGAACCTCTTGGCTATCAGATCACAGGCAGAAGGAATCTGATGGGTGCAGCGTGAAGATGTAAAGGTAAACATGCAGAGAGACGTCTGTACTGAAGGACACCAGCGATGATGTCATCTGCACTAGTAAGCACACACTGGAGTATAAAATATATGATGCAAAATATTGATGTATGGGAGCTGGCTTTGAAAAACACCCAGAAGTCAACTACAAAGAGTCCACAAGGAGCTTTTAGTGCAAAATCAGCAGGTAGATTTGATGGACAGGTTGGGGAGGAGCAGGCGGTATATAAAGAGATCTTTTATCTGAGAAAATCAAATATTTGTGACCAACAGACTTTATCTCTCTTCTGTTGAATACGTTTGTATTATAGAATTGGATTAAAGAAATATTTTTAGATTTTGAGAAACACCCACTTTCTTCTCTAGTGAGATGAGAATTTCTATCAGTTTCATGTCTGTGTGTAAAGCACAGAGCTGGAGTCAGGATGTGCTTTGCCTTGGGTTTACCTACCCATCTGTATTTTCATTGATAACATCATTAAAATAGCATACTGAATAATGATGGGAACAAATATACAAAGGAATAACATCTCATTTATTATACTGGCATTTGTTAATAATCAGAGAACTTTGTATTCCATGGAAATATTCAAGAAGCATGTTTAAAAAAAAGAATTACTCTGCTCTTGGCCTCAACACACCTTAACTAATACCCAAAATGGCTAAATCAGGTTAACTAATCATATTTATTCTGACTTTGTCGTTTTTTCTAGAGATTACAATTAAAGCCGAGTCTGCGAGCGAGCTCAGACAGTCAACTTGAGGCCACTAAACTCTCACTGCAACACAAATACAACACACCCTTTTGATTATGGTGGTGCATTTAATCCATCAGTGCTCTGCTCATTGCTCATTCTGCCACATCACCCCTAAAGGCTATGCATCATTTGCTGCTATACCTGCCACCAAACTTCAGTATTTGGAGAGACAGGTTACTTTTATACTACTCTTTATGGGATGAGGATGAAGTGAACCACAGGTGGAGCAAGTTCAGAGCTCATCAGTGCTGCAGTGAAGAACAGAATCACAGAACCATAGACCAAGCCTGAGCCATAATCTGAACCTTAACTAGGCACTGTTTCATTTTCTCTTCACACACATGACCATTCGCAAAAGTGTTGTTTGTAGTCTATTGTCTGTGACTTGTGTGTAACTTAAGTGGTTGTGCATTGAGCTCTTAGTGCTGCCAAAAGCAGGTGACCTACACATAGTTCTGTATGCATCCTGTGTACACTCTGACAGAGACCTGAAGCTACTGCTGATGTGCTGCTTTTACTATGCAGCCTTTGGAAGTTTACTCAACTAACTACTATCCTATGTAAATTACAAAATTGCTGGCTGAATGAATGAAGATGGAACACTAAATCCTTGGACTCCTGCTGGCCAGTCAGAACTGAAAATTCTAAGTTTTCATGGTATAACATGACCACTTATATGGTATAACCAGAGTTGGAGGTAATACATCACATAATGCGTTGGTAAGAAGGTTCCCCTAATATTACTATATTTAACATATCAGAATATTATATCACATATCATAATAAGGATGTCAACCCTTTGGTAACAGGAACTCGACACGTTCAATACAGCTGGTGTGAAGAAATGTAGCAGCCGCTGCACCACTGGTTAAAACTGTAAACCAGTATAAAAATGACAATTGCCAACATAAACCACCATGTTCTGAACACATGCATGACGAATAGTATTGTAAAAATTGCAAAGTACAAAGTAAAATTTGCATTTTGGGAAATAAAACAGCAAAACATGACAAACTATTCAGTCCAGCATGGCATGATGGGAAATGTGGTCTGTCGCTAAAGCTTCAGCTTTCAGCAAACTTGGTACAAAAGAGGCGTGTGTGTGTGTGTGTGAACTTATGTGTGCACATGTGGCTCCATCCAGACAGAAGCATACTCTGCTCTGCCGAGGTTGCAAAATGTAGATAAATATACCTACAAATGAAAGCTTCAGGTCACAGTTACGCTCGTGAGACACGGCTGAGGTGTGAGCCTGCACGGAGCCACCCAGACAGCTACATGAATTAAAACGAGAGCATATCTGTTATGTGAGATGTGCAAGTGGCAAAATGGTTCTGACAAAGCTTGTCAGCAAAATTCCTCTCAAAAGCAATCATAAGATAAGTTAAGATTGCCATAGAGACCAGGCTATGCTGTTAGGCTGTAGAAATAATAATAATAATAATAATAATAATAATAATAATAATAATAATAATAATAATAATAATAATAATGTTTTTTAAAGCTCTTAATGGTCTTGGTCCTAATTATTTATCTGATTTGCATTTAACATATGTGTCCTCTAGAACTCTCAGGTCTTCAGGCAGCGCCCTTTTAATTACTCCAAAAGTTTTAACCAAAACATATGGTGAGGCCTCCTTTTACCATTACGGCCCATGCTTGTGGAACAGTTTGCCTGAGGACCTGAGGAAAACAGAGAATGTAACTAAATTTTATTTATTATTTTTAACCTTTTAGTCTGGTTCTTTGAATTTTATTTATTTTATTTATCTATCTATTTATTTAATCTTTTTAGACTGATTGTTAATTGAATCTTCCATCCATCCATCCATTTTCTATGCCGCTTATCCATTTCGGGGTCGCGGGGGGGCCGGAGCCTATCTCGGCTGTCAACGGGCGAGAGGCGGGGTACACCCTGGACCGGTCGCCAGCCGATCGCAGGGCACATACACACAACCATTCACACTCACACTCACTCACTAGGGGCAATTTAGAGTTACCAATCAACCTAATGAGCATGTTTTTGGTCTGTGGGAGGAAGCCGGAGTGCCTGGAGAGAACCCACGCATGCACGGGAAGAACATGCAAACTTCACACAGAAAGGCCCGACCCGGGAATCGAACCTGCGACTTTCTTGCTGTGAGGCACGCGCACTACCTGCTGCGCCACCGTGCAGCCCTTAATTGAATCTTATTTATTTGATTATTTTTACCTTTTAGTCTCGTTTTTAACTGATTTTTTATGATTTATCTCTCTGGTGTTTCCTCACTACAAAGTGGCAAGTGTGGGATAGTGCTTCCTCAGTTTTCCTCAGTTTTCAGTCTTTTTAAATTACCTCAGTGTTTTTAAATTTGTGTGTGTGTGCGTGTGCGCGTACATATGTGTATCTATGGTGTCTTTTATTTGTTGTATTGCTTTTATGTAAAGCACTTTGGGCTGCTCCTTTGTATGAAAAGTGCTCTATAAATAAAGTTTGATTGATTGATTGATTGATTGATTGAAAATGGGAAATAGAGATATGCTCAAAATACAGACTGACATCGTCTTGTGTGCCGATCATATTTGTATTGTGAATATTTTGTTACTTTTAATCAACTCTTATTAATATGCCACATGACTTTGGTAAATCTTGTTCTGTTCCAGAAATTCGTACTGCCAAGGCTGACTCAGTGTTGTTCTCTTTCCAAATCACTTAAGGATTACATAATGTGCTTCTAAATGACTGAGTAGGTCAATTGCCAAAGACTCCCAAAGCAGCATATGTCACAATCAGAGAGCACCAGTGACAGAAAGCTGTGATGAAGGTGGACCTTCCATGACCTTTGTCGTACTGGACTTTCGTCCTTGCATCGTTAATCTAATGAAATGCTTGCACTTTGCCCACGTATAGGCACAAATACCATTTGGTTAGGTTTTGGAAAAGTTCATGGGTTACAATAAGTAAGTTACTGTAACAAACAAACACATACATACATACATACATACATACATACATACATACATACATACATACATACATGTAATGCAAGTATATTAAGTAACCTTAAATGTTGACTTTCAATATCAGAGGATGAACAGCGGTCTCCTGGATGAAAGTCCCGTGCTTGTTTCACCCATTCATCCACCCCACCTTCCTCTAAATGTGGACTTTCTTGCTCTTTATACAATGTCACCTTCCCTCATAATTACTACAGTCAGTGCCTAACAATAAAGGTAGAATGGATTGTAATAACCCGCTTGCAAAGTCGACCTATACAATTGTTTTTCTGTTGAAGAGGGGCTGGATGTACCATAAAGAGTATTACATGTTGCTTTTTAATGACATGCACTTGTGATGCCAATAACCTGGACTGCCCCCTTTCATCATTACATAAATGAATTAGGGTTAGTAGGAGAAGTAATGACTTTCAATAAAGGATCCAGAATTTCCGTGTTCAGCACTTCATTTCACAGTGAAAGTAAATCAATTTATGAGCAGAATTTATTAATGGGGAGTAATTGCACATGATTTCTCTATCTGGTTCTCAGCAAGATCTTAGCAAGATTAAATACTTGTAGATGTATAATATCTATCAGGAGGGAAACATTCACAGTGATGTTTAAGAACCAAAGCACTGCATGTGGTTGTCCAAGCCTTCAAAATTCCATCAGTCTGATCCATTGTTCTGAGCATTGTGTGGCCTTTCTTTTTAATATGCCAATGAAATCTGGTTGATTCAATTCAGACGCGGCCCCATGCCGAGCTTGTGGCAAAGACCAGGGGCTGCTTTAATAGTTTCTGACAGGGAAATCAAAGATCAAGATGGAGTGCTGTACTAAATGGTAGGTCTTTCTAATTACAGGGCAGGCGGGCTTCAGCCAGGCAGAAATAGTGGCTCGACTCATAGATGCACAGAATTTGGCTTAATAATTAATGGAGCAGAACCCGCTCCCTGCAGTGGAGGGAGACTAGCTGTTAGAAAATGCACTTCACTTATGATGAATTACCACCCAAGTTTAAAGACATATTTCCATCTGCCACACCTGAGCTCCACCTCCATCACTGAAAATGATCAGGTCTCTCAAAAACTACCGAAAGGCTTCGTTAGTGTGAAATATACGGCAAAAGAGCTTTTCACCTGCAGTGATCAATTAAAACTCACCACTGCTACCATAAATAATCAGAGCTGCAGGTCTGTTTTTTTATTGCTCCTGCTAGGACCCTTGTATCACAGCAATAGAAAGTTCAGTGGTTTAACTAGTGGTATATTTCTCTGAAATTCCTACACTGTGACAAATTGAAACAGCAGCAGCTGAAATATAGCTCATAAAATCAGCTACATTTTGCAATGGAATTAAAGGAAAACCTGTCTCTTTGGGTAAACACTCAGTGATAAAGCAGGAAATAACCAACTAATGTCAGAGCAATTTCCTCTTCTAAGCTTGTTGAAGTGCAGAGCTTGTTGTGACACAAGTGGAAATACCACATCTGTCCTTTGTGAGAAGCAGGAATCCATCATTAGACTCAAAGCATGACAAATTATGCTGTTGCTCAACCTGTGTTACTGTTTATGTCATCACCATTCTCTTGGTCTAATGCATTAACACAACATACCAGTACATATACAGTATGTAAGTAACAACGTAACAGTGCTGCAATGTTACCACATTTATTTCTCCTTCTGTTTTACAGGAACAAACACTGTGTCATTGTGTTTGAAGATACTTCACTACCCCGGCGATAGCTGTCAGCATCTATCGTCTATTGCCCTCCACTTGCATATTTGTTGTATGTTTGTGTGCTGATCCCAAACATCCTTCCACCCCTGCTGTGGAGCATCATGTTCATGTAGCTGCACTGAGTCCGACAAGAAGCAGATTTTGTATGTTTGAGTCAAACAGGGTTAACGTCTGGCCAGACAGCAGATAGGTGGCCACACACAGGTTTGTCTGACCCCTGACCTCTGAGCATTATGTCCAGAGTGAGGGCAGGGAGGCAGCTTTCTGCTGATTTGCTGGAAGTGGAGGAAACATTGACCCAGCAACTTTAGAACGGATTTTCTTCTCTGCTGAGCTGCAGCTTCCTGACTGATTACTGCGAACTGAAGTAAAGCAGACCAACATTCACTCAAACGTAAACACATATGGTTTGTATTTGTATCACATAAATGCACACATTCTGTGCTGCTAAACTGTTTTGAAGACAGCATTATCTTGAATTCTCCACAGATACAGTATTTATGTCTGGCATGCCGAAGCTGCTGAGGAGCCAGTGAAATGACAAAATACTTCAAACAGCTTCTGTCTCTCGAGTGGCTACAGCAAACAGGCCAGCCGCCTCCATGGCTGCTTATTGCATGCCATTTTAAGAGAGGCCATTACATCTTCACCCATGGGCCGCGGGGAGAGTGGGGGATGAGGAGTGATGTGGCTGTCGGCTCTATCAGGTGACCGCTTCCTGTTTGTCTCATGCTTGCAGTCTGCTGAGAACGGCGCACGATTTACTCTCTCTCAAGTCGAGGTGTCCATTTATTTCACAGAGAGATGTCAAAGGTGTGACAGATGAGAGGAGGACTGAATATTTCCTTCAGCTGTTGTCCAGTCAGCCACTACTTACACCTAGTGTTCTGTTAACAGCCTCCATGTTACCATTTTGTTGTGAATCTCTGCATCAATGAGATGCTCAAGCTTGTTGTTTAGTTACATTATTATTTTACTGCAGAAAAATAAAGGCAAGTTATTTCTTAAAGGTCATTAGTCAACTAGCTCTTGAGTATTGCCTTTTGTCACTAATACATATTGGTATTAATATCCGTAAATCAACCCTTTTTTTCTCTCCTCATTGTAGGACACAGAGAATGAAAAAAACAAAGCCAGGAGAGATGACTGACATTAATTTGCTTGAAATTTAAAGCTGCACTCATCAGTATTTTACAAATTAACATTAGATCAATGTGGCAGGTGTCTCTCCTAGTGACAAACCCTCTCAAAAATTATCACCAACTCTAGTAGTTTGCCTCAGGTCTATGCAGCTTTTTAGCCTCTTTAAGCTCTTTCGTTTGGTTTGTTGGCCTTTCAAATTATGCTCTCCTCAACTTTGTTCCCAGCAATAGGCAACTGTTTTCAGCAAAAAAGCTCTGATAAATCTTCAGCTTCACCTTCTCCATCCCTTCCCAGGAGATTTAACAACCATTCACACTTGACCTCATGAGGCAACTATGACTATTGTTTACACTTGGCCTCAGGTGACTCCAACAACAGCCAGGAGTATCAATGAACCAGATGGTATTAATGGTCATCATAACGAACTTACAGAAGTCAAATATCTGTGACCCCCAACCAGCCAGTTCGAACTGAAGAAGACTCTTGGATGAGAGGTCAAATGTTTTCAAGTATCAACAACCAATCAGTCACCCTTGATTCAACCCTCTGAGAACAATGTATGGTTATGATATTACCGCAGCCCTTTATAAAGAAGTCCCCCAGTGTGGGATCTTATCTTACTGTATCTTAAAAAGCTAGAGTATGAAAGCTTGTATGACCACTAACCAGTAATTATGTTGACTTGGAAATATGCAAAGCAGTGAATGCAATTTTTGGCTCCACCCAAAGAGATTTAAAAAAGCAGCTCTTGTTGTGTCTGTTTGTGTCAAATTAAATATTTTCCAACCATATATGTTCTGTTTATCCAAAGCCAAAGTACCTTTTTGTTTGGATTCATGCAACATCCCATAAGGTAAAGCGCAGAAAAAAGTCTAAAATACCATGAAAATATGAGCTTTCATGTGTTTTTCTTGTTTGGTCTTGACTCAGAAAATATTTAACCATGAACAGCTCACTACAAAAGACTAAAGCAGAGAGCTAAGACAGTAATCTGTGATTTCATACAGAACTAATGCACAGCTTGGGCTTGTTCCACTGACATGAACAGGAGACAGACCCTTCTTTAAAACAATGCAAAAACAACCCTTATGCTCAGAACGTTTTTATTGGGACTGTCCCTGCTATTTTTTCCAATGTATTTACTCTCCTGCTATCCTTTGATATGATGTACTGTAAAAAGATTAAAGGACAAATCCTGTCTCTTGTTGTAGCAGTGGGGAACAGAGATAACACATTCTAAAACTGTCCCACAGAAGGGGAAAAAAGAACAGAAATTCAGTTCTTTGGCTCCGTTTATCAAGCAATATCATAATTCTGGTGTCTGAACATTAAAGCTGCATCAATCAGTTTATTTTAGCCACTTGATGGCGCAATTCTATAATAAGATACAAGTCATGCATGTTTCACATATTATTGCCAAATAAAAATGCTTTGGTTAACATGTGAATCTGCGTCTGGATACCGGAAAGGAGTGGGTGTAAAACCGACATATGCACAGTCAAAAATTGGATTTTATTTGCAGAACTGGTGTCATCCAGTTATGGCTCTAATTTTCACCCATGTAGTTGTAGCTGTGGACTGAAATGTAATTGCAGGTGGTTTGGCCGATCAGATCACAGTCTGTTCTCATTGTGTATTGGGTGCATTTACACCTGTACTTTCATGTGGCCAAGCACTATCTGAATGCAATCCAGCCACCCACCCTAATGGAAGGTGTAAAGTGGGTCTATGATACAGAAAATGTGTTTTGGTTAAAAACAGAAATATAATTGTGAAAATTTCTGATCGATATATTGTGTCTTGCATTTGAAATGTTCTGGAAATAATGGTGGCTGTTTTGGAAAAGTAAAAAGGTAGATCAATGAATTGATGTCCACAAATACAGTTAGGAAATTTCATGCAAATCTGGCCAATTGTTGCAAAAATACATTGCAAAAAAAAAGTTCTGGACCAAAGTGTTCGATGGATGGACAAACAGACATATGACTCCACCCACCCATGTCATGTGACATAAAATTATTGCAGAAAAGTCATTAAAATGTTTCTAACGGGAAAGAAATCAAGATCAATCAAAACAAATTAAAAACAAACTTTGGCCTAAAAATCCATACATAAAATATCCAATTAGCCAGTTCCCACAGGCAAGGTTTTCCCCGGTGTAGCAGCCATAAGTCAGTGCAGATGAACAGTTCTGCACTGTGCTACTTCTATCATGATCCGTAACACTTTAAAACTAACCTTGTCCTCATTCTTTGTAACAAAAGTATTACCTCATACTACACACCCATCTGCATCTCCTTTGGGTTTTTTATGGACTAGCAAACATGCAGGTACAAATTACCTATAAAGATGCAGAGCAGGGATTCATGTTTTCAGCTGCAAACGGCATTCAGTAGATGTACAGTGTGTGCAGTTTGTCCTTTCTCCTGAAGAATAGTATGACTGGTAAATATCAGCAGGGGTTGCCAAATGCTAGTGAGTAAAACAACACACAGCGCACTCACCCCAGGGAGTTGTGTATTCAGGATTTTTTTTTTTTTCTCTCTCTCATTTGAAGTTACTGATCAATACCAGTGACTCAGCATCTGCTCTGGTGCCAGAAATGTCAGGTGCTAAGATTTCTGCTTTTCAGAACTCACTGTCCAGCTGGAGTTCCGTTGCAATAAAAACTCACATTTCAAATGCCTACCCTATGCCCACCAATCTGTATTTAATCTGCTCAGTGAAGGATGATATCTACAAGATGTTTCTCCTTCCCAAATGAAATGGTCTGCAGAGGATTCACCATAGCCTCACAGACAAGTAACCAGTGTGCTGAGCCTTCCAAATTCAGACAAAGGCATCCCTCAGCCACATATGAGCTGTGGAAAAGAAGATGGATCAAGAACACAACCCATATGAAGACCAGACTGAGCCTGCACCTCCTCCCCAAGAGAGATGGTCCTGCCTTACAGGGATCAAAACTGACAGCGTGTTCAGTTGGAGGTACACTTCAGTGACAATCACTAGGAAGTTACTCTCAAATGGATAACAAAGTGGAAATACCAGTGGTAAAATTGGACAAGTTCCATGATAAGTTGAGAAGAGACTGTATACTGAACCCCTAATTGCTCCCATTGTATATGTGCAGCAAAAGAAATGCCAGTTGCTTTGGATGAAAGCAGCTGCGCAGGAAGCCACAGTGCTAACCACTGAGCCTCTGTGCTGCCAGCCATCCTGCTCATGGACTGTTCTTGCTGCTTCCATCTAAAAATGTAACCAGAGCATCATATCTCATACCACTGGTCTCAGTAGCAGTTTATTGCACACAAAGTCAGACTGCTGAATAGCTGAAGGCCTCTAATGCACTGAGCACTTTTTGTAAATAGTTTGTAGGCAGGGTTACATGTGAGTGCACTGGGTGTATGGTCACGTATGTGGGTTTAAGCATTACTATTATGTGGGCTGTGATGGTTGTTGTGGGCTTTAAATGTTATTTATCTATGTACACAAAGGATGAGACAGCCAGGCACAAGCATTTCACTCAACTTGTACATGATGATAACCTTGAACTTGAGCAGTGGCTTTTTCAACCTTCACACGTGGTTGAATGACGCACCATGCAAAACACTTTTTTTAAAGCATGTTGAGACATTTAGTTTAGTTAACTGTGCACTGAATATGAAGAAGAGCTATGGTTAAGTTTTATTTTGGCCTCTCATTAGAAAGAGCTGATCAGACCTGCCAGTCATGTTTGTCATTTTAACCAGTGGAAGTGATGTTCCGCACCAGCCAACCACAGGAAGCTGCTACCTGAATGTTTTCTGTGTTGCTCTTTGCTCATGACAATTAGCTCAACAAATCCCTGTATTTTGCCATCCTAAGTGTGTGAACTCAGAGTCACTCCCTGGTGCACTCAAATCATTTTTCATATTCACAAATCTTTATTTTTACCTGCACAACACTCACACTGTAGAGCCCAGCTGCCAAAAAGGAGAGCAGTGCTGCAGGCTGACATGGACAAAACACAACAGAGTTCAGAAGGAAGGATCTATTAGTTTGACTGGATTTGTTTTTAGAATATCTCTCACTGATACCCAATTTAAATATTACAAGTTCTTTCTATAAAGAATTACAAAGATTCTCTGTTTACAGTGTATTTTGTGGTTATGTGACAGTATTGAGTGCCTCTGTTGGCTTTACCAGTACATATCAGATTTATTTTATGGTAGCATGGCTAACTAAGCTAATAAAGAAATTCAACATCAAATCACACAAACAAGAAAATCTGTGTTACCGCATTTCTGCATACTTGACATCACAGTTTTGTTCAGAGCGCTTCTGCAACAACCCTTTATTTACACCGATAATCTGATTAAATCTATATCAAGCCTATACTGCCATTATTGCAAGTGTTACATAAACATCTTAACAAGGTTATGTTAGTAATATGGGGTGAAATTGAGTGTACATAACCTGATTAACACACTGAGATTACCTGTCAATCTTTCAAATTACTGTGGCACATACACAGGGTCATAATATATGTATATAATATATGCAATAATAGAACAAATATTGAGGGGTTCATATATTCACATTATATTTCATGTCACAATGTTAAACATCGACAACACTGACAGGATTTTTTCATCATTTTGTTTTATATCTTAATGTGTTTTTTTGCAATGAACTATTGTAAATATGACAATAGTCCAATTCATTCACCTTAACAAACATGCATAAAATCATACATATACAGTTATGCGCCAGTCATGACATACATCTACTGGCCCTCCCACATAAACTGAAAGCCCCTCAGCCCCATTCCTTACCTCAGCACTCACCAGCACATACCCAACATAAGCCCTGAGACAGGTCCATATGTAATTGTAATGTTTTGCAATTATGTACTGTATGGTATGTTCAGTATTTTCCCCACTTTATTTCTACTTTGGAATGACTATTCCCCCCATGCACCGCAGTTCATGTCACCGCTTTCTTTCAGCTGAGAGAGGTTAGCGATAGAACTTTTCCAATACTCATCTGCAGCTATTTTCCAGAGTACAGCAAGGAGGCTCACTGAGCTTTATACAGAGGCCAGATCAAAATAAAATACATAAAAGATTAATAAATAAATAGCATTAAATATGCAAGGGATTGCATTGATACGGTTTGCAACAGGTATCAATCAGAACTGAAATATCCAGGAAGACCATTTTGAATGCTTATAAGTGCCATGTGAAGTAGTGCATGTTGACTGTGATTACATAAGTATTGTCATGGTAACAATAACTACCTGTGATTATCTCTAGTCAGCTAACTCCTCTGGTCGTTCTGAATATGAAAGGATATGCACCCCCACAGATGTGTTTTCAATTATTTTTCTTTGGTCACCAGACTTCATGAACCAATAGTAACCAATGTTAAAGGTGTGTGCTCTCCCACCCTACATGCAACATCCTGGGGTGTAAGTTCAAGAAAATAAATGGATGAGAACTGCAGGTAATGTGCCGCTCTGTTTGAACCAGCTGTCTGCTGTGAACCATTGTCACCTGCAGCTCTGTCCTTCTTTCAGTCTGTTGATTTGACTACACAACTCAAGCTCACAAAATGGTGCTTCATGACAAAGACACAGCAGTGCCCTAACACGATTTCTCCAGATAAAATCAGTTGGACAAGCTGTAGCTTATTTAGTGAACATTAGAAGGACATTGGACTGCATTGTGCTTCTTCTGTGCAAATGCAATGGTCCCATTGAAATCTAGCAACACTAGCAAGTCTCACAGAATATCATATCCCCCTCCACTGAAATTAAGTCAACTGCATGAATGAAGATGTAAATGAAAAAAATAGAATAAGTATTTGTTGTACTTGTTCTTACCCCTGTTCTTTGACTTTGTCCTATAGTTGTTGTTGTTGTTGTTGTTGTTGTTGGATTCTTGCTTTGATTTCCCTCCTTTCTTTGTTGTGCCCCCCATTTTTTCTAAAGCACTTAATGACACCCTGTGTGTAAATAATTTTGACATGGCAGCACCCTGACTTTTTTTTTAACCACAGCATTACAGATGGATGTTGGCTGACTGAACATTGAGGATAACAATATATCTACTGTTCACTTCTCTCTCATTGACAGAAATGGCATTAAAAGTTTGTTGCCAAATACACCGTGTACATGATTAACTATCTTTGCTGTATTAGAACACACTCGCGTAGCCATCTGCCAAGTACGATTGTGTTCAACCACCGAAACCATTTCATGAGAAAACTCATTTTCAGCCTCTTAATTATTTTTCATTACAGTGGCGCTGAGGAGTAGATTGGAATAGGACAGTAATTGCCCGGCCTGAGCGGTGAAACAATCCTGATACATCAGGCTAGATGAAGTGTGACAGGGAGACATCTCGCCACTGTGCAGCGCCCATTAGCCTGTTTCCTCCTTTTTGATCGCCTAAAAACCTCTTCAGATTGTGGTCAGTGCAAGGTCAGCATGGCGGCCTTTTAGGGAGGAAAAGTGCCGGCGGCAATCTGCGCAGGATGTTGATAACCTTCTCACCAGCATTGCAACTGTACTTAAGTGTGTCCGATTGTGAGTGGCTGTCACATTGCAGTGCACTTCGCCATTCTCCTGGAGCTGCCACTGGAACTAAAGGGGGCAGCTCCTGCAGGTTTAAGAAGGACGTGTTCAGCACAGCTTGTGAGGCTGTTGTTAGGATTATCTTTTTCCCCCCATCTGCGCTGTGATAGAAAAGCTTCTCCAAATGTACTATCGTGAGCAGTGCTGCCAATCAATACAGCGCTCTCTGTGAGAGGTAAAAAAAAGGGATCTCTGATGTCAAAATCTGGATTAATCCTTCCTGTGTTGGCCAGTTTCCTGAGACAGTAGAAATAAGAAAGCAACTTGAGTCCGTGAGCTCGACCTACAAATGTTTAGGACATGCCATGCAGAAGAAATTAAGTGTAAACCAACACCTCTGTTCTTGTCTATGACTTGACTCTTGACAATTACATGATGCTGAGCTGATCTAAAGACATCATCATTAAGTGACCTGACTGAGAGTCAGTAAAATGTGAACACAATGAGGAATCAGCTGCTTTCTGCTGAGGGACAATGATTGTGTTCTTTGTGTTAAACAAAATGGCGTGGAAAAGTTAACACGTGCAGACATAGTGTACAGTGGGTTAATAGCACAAGCAGAGAAGTCAGGCAGACATACACACATGACCAAAGTGATCCGTTCAAAGCTTATGCATAAGATAAAAATATGTTATCATTTTTTTCAAAAACCATGTCACTACTACTACTATTAGTAAGCTAGTATTTTACAGTGTTGACCAGAATTATTATGCTTGGGGAAATGTACATCTTCCTACCATTCATTCAGATCTCTCATTCATTCACAGTCTATTGCCTCTGCTTCAACTTTTGAAGCTTTGCTAAGCTTCCAGTCAAACAAGTTTGGCTCTGGACAACCATCTGGACCTTCGATGAAGGTGAGAGACGTGGGCGACCGGACTCATTGTATCTCACAGTCTGCTTGTAAAGCTGACTGAGCTGGTTATGGAGGGCTGAGAGTGTCAGTGGTCATGGTGGCCGTGGTAAGAGGGTGTCTATATTTTTTTGAAATTTTAAGAGGGGTGCATTCAAGGCAAAATGGGCTGTTCAGGCAACTATATAGCCAGACAAATATGTCAATATTGGATGATTATGTGGACCTCACATTGGGATAAGCTAGCACAACCATATCCTAAAAAGTTATCTATTAACCTCAGATTGACCATTGTAATGTTATATTGGAAAATATGTAGGCCTTTAACTAAATATCACTGAAATATATTGGTATTCAGATTGGCTAAATCAAAAATACAAACCAATACCAACCAATACCATCAAGGAGTCCCTTTTATTGAAGACTGTTCTCACTCTCTACAATTCCTGAACATTGCAACTTCAGCTAACCCCTCACCCTAAGCCACTTGACTAAATTTAGGGTTAACCTCAAAGATCATGACATACATTTATGAGAAGGTAAAGGCTGTGTTTGCATTACACAGAATGAAAAGGAAAAGGTTAATTGCAGGCCTGTGATAGGACATGAGCTCCAACTTCCTGCATGAAAATCTGAAGCCCTGTATTCCCAGACTCCACACCTTTCGAACACAATATAAAGGACATAAGTATTGGATGTAATTGCGATGTGTTTAATCGTCTAATACAAGTGTAATTCATAGAACACTAGCCTGGATGGGGTTATTTGTTTGCACCTGACCAAGAAAGAAGATAGAGAAACATTGCATAAGTTTTTCATCAGATAGCTTTCTCCACAATGAACAGCAAACAGGTATGCCTTTTATTTTAATGAAGTTTCCAGACGTGACCATAAAAGGGCTTTGACAGAAAATGTGCTGCAGCCTTGCTGAGTGGTCCAAGGCTTGTTTTGTCTTAAAGATTCTGCAGCAGCAGCTAGGTTTCACACGTGGGTGGACAATGATCATGAAAGTAAAAACAAATTGTTCAGGTGCACCTGAGTGGACAGCAAGAGATATCCCGCATGTCTTCATTCTTCACCTTAACCCAGTTGTATTAAGGTCAGCCATTGCACTATGAATCAAGGACACAGGTTTTTCCTTGGATCAACGCCGCAGCTCTGCCTGAATGCACGTTTCCTGCATCAGACAATTCAATAAAAGCTCAATAAAGATCTGTGTCGTCTGATAGTGCAGTCAGAGTCTTTATTATGAAAATGATGGGAGAAGACTGAGTACTGAGAGCTGTGGTCAGTGGAGTGGTTCACATGAGGCCGACACAGAGCAAAACATATGAAACTGATACAGTGGTCTCCAGTTTAAACCTTGCAGCCTCAAAGTAGGTTGGCCTGCAATGTATTATTCTATTCAGGCCATTATAATAAGGACAGATTAAAGGAGGATTTATGATATCCTTTCCAATAGTGGTGAGTGTGAACAGTCATGAGGCATTGCTGATTTTTATAATCTGAGTCTGTGGTCAACTGCAAAAGCTTCTCCATTCTTGAAAAAATCTTAATGCTCAATACCAAATGCAGTAACAATTCTGGTTACCACGAATTTTTGTATTTTTAAAAGAAGACAAAGACTGCTTTAAGACCAAACATAGTGAGGCTTTTGTTATTGTTAGAGGATGAAATATGATCCAGGAAGTCCAGCTTGACTAATACATCAAAAGGGTTGTCCTTGCCATTCAATATTATATTATCATGAATGTTCAACATTCATTGCAGACCACCCTTTTTTTTCCCCTCTTTTTTGGTGTCAGCGTAGTGGTCCCATTGAAATGAGGAGGTTTGCTGATGCAGTGTTCATGCCAATCTGGAGCGCTGACTTATTAAATTGACCGGATATGGTGTTTCATGATGGCATCCTGTTCATTTCATGAGAAGCTGCTCATTGGGCACATGCATAAAAATGTTTTTCAGGCTTTTGTGTGTTGGGGCCCATAGAGCATGCACATTACAGTCCTTTGGCTGACTTGCCTTACAAAAAAGAAGTTTATTCAAGTGTGCTATCAGTATACTTTTTTTAAACTAAAAATGAGAGAGTATGCTTTCAGTTTACTTTTTATGTACTTATCAGAGATATACTTAACAAAAATATACTTAAGTATACTTACCTTATCCTTAAAAGTATAAAGAGGAGTCTAAGTATATTTGGCTTATACTTGTACTTAGTCTTTTGATCAAGATATACTTAAGAAAAGTATACAGAAGAAGTATTGAAGTAGTACACAAGTATACTACTAGTACATTGATATTATTATACTGGTTAGATAAAGTGTACTTGGGAAATATACTTGAATTTTACTTAAGTATACTTATTAAAATGAACTTGAAGTATACTACTTTTTCATAAGGGTTGGCTGAAAACATGCAAAGATAAGGCTTCAAAAATCAGAAATAAGCCTGATAATGGAATGACCCTACAGACAAGAGGTGTCTGGAATGAAAACAAGCACTGGGCACAACAATTGCAGGTTTGCTTGATGTAGTGTGTCGAACTGGAGGACACTCTAGTGTCAGTGACTTGGACCCTTCATGATGTCTCAACAAAAAGACTACTGTGTCAGCAGTGTTTTGCAGTCTCACCTTCTCTGACAACTTTTACCACCTTCTTTATGTAACTGGGGTAAAAATCTGTTATTTAATCCAAGGAGAAACTCCGTTACTTAATGGTTATTTTTAGTTCATTATTAATATAACAAAGTCCGTCAGGTTCCCATGCGAGTGTGTAACTTCCTGTCATGTAGAGTTGCGGCGTCACGCACGTACCTGGGGCCACGGCTGTCCAATCACGTCGCTTGTAGTGCTTGTTACAAGCGGTCCGCTATGTCTCTCATTCAGAAGGTGAGGGGAGATCCGCAGAGCAGGTGCTACAGGTCGGTCGCTACAACCAAATGTTATCTTTGCTCGTAAATTCTTGTTTATATCATTCTGAATGTCTCTGTTACATCATTCAACCCTCTAGACACCAACCAGCGCCAGTGAGGGATAAGTTGCTCCCGTGGTGCGATGTATTTCGGAATTGGTGAGTCTGCCTGTCTGTTATTAGTGTTAGCATTAGCAATTGTCAGTGCACTTATATGGATTGGCTACGGTATACCTAGCTTTTAAATGCTAATGCTGTTTTGAATCCATAATAATGGGTATCATGAGATTAATGTGCCACTACAGCACAATAATAGAATGTTTATTTTGATTTATGAAATGAATGGAACTAATTTGGGAAGATTTGTCATGATTTATGAACTGAATTGATGTTAATGGGCTCTATTTTCGACAGACTTTGGTATTTTCGTGAGCTGCGCCGGCGCATCTCCACCTCCTTCTCATTTCAGTCCCACCCAGGCGCAACTCGGAAAGAGGGAGGGGAGAAGGCGTGGAGTGGGTTTGGCACAGCCGAGTCAAATCTTCACCAATCACAGCAGCTCCTCTCCTCACCTTTAAGAACGCCGCTGGCAAGGCGCATGGCAAGTTTCGAGGAGACTGACGTCACTCATGTCTCCTGACATCCGTTTGTATTACTTTGCACACCCGTTTGTATATACTGTTTATTTTTTCTCAGTATATATATATTGTTTTATATGATGTTCTATATTTTGTGGTGTATATATATATATATATATATATATATATATATATATATATATATATATATATATATATATATATATATATATATATATATATGCTTTTTATGTATATAGTTCTCTCTATTTTCTTTTCTAATTTTTTTCTAATTCTATTCTTGACAGGAGCACTGCAACAAAAACAATTTTCCCTCGGGGATAAATAAAGGATTTCTGATTCTGATTCTGATGTCTAAATCTGAGGTCTTTAGATGGTAAATCCTCCTCCTCCTCATCCTCCTCAAAGCAATGATGTACTCCATCTTTGTAGATAACATTAAGCATTACAATGATAACATTTGTATTTGGAATGAAATGACGTGGGTAATAGCGGACAACGATCATCACTTACGTTTTTCCATGTCTCTGTCTCTCTCTGTCTCTCCAGTGTTCTGAGATAGATGCAGTATATATGCTCTGTAGGATGTCACGGCTGTTTCTGTTGGCACAGCGACGTTAACCGATTAGTTCGCATCCCTGTTTCACCTGTGTACATTCGGTCAGGGTGAGTGACCATTACGCGTGCCGAACGCGCTTTCGATGTGGTCAGATGAGATAAATAAAAATATATAAATTTAGGTCTGACTGTATGTGCTGACTCAGATAGCTGCATTTAATCGTCGCTGTTGCTAATTATTGATCGCAGTGTGCGTTCGATGACTGACCGAGCGCTGCTGAAAACACCGTTAAAACCACGCTGTCGTCTTGTTGACGGTGTGATATATGGCGTCATCACGTTTTCAGTGGATAGCCGTTATCACCTTGCAGCCACCCATCCAGAGGAGTGTCCCCCTGAAAGACTGTAGGGATGCTAGAATTCACCGGATGAACAAGTCATGTGTCGACCCGGGGAAAGTGGCATATACGTTTGTCACCAGGCAATATGAGTCACAGATCACCAGACATCCCTGTTTCACCTGTGTACATTCAGTCAGGTTGAGTGACCATTACGCGTGCCGAACACGCTTGCGATGTGGTCAGATGAGATGCTGAACAAAATGTACAAATTTAGGTCTGACTGTATGTGCTGACTCAGATAGCTGCATTGAATCGCGGCTGTTGCTAATAATTGATCGCAGTGAAATGCCAGACACTGTGGAAACCTGCCTGTGAGGTATTGGTGACGTGAGCGCACGACTCCGCCGGTTTACGAAAATCCACGTGCGCCGCTGGCGCACAGAGTTGACCAGGTCTGAGGTGGCGAGCTTTCAGCGCACTTTTACGCCGCCGGCGCAGACCGAAATGGTCGAAAATTCTAATGCGCCGGCTCATTATGCCGACACCTCCTCCCTACTGCACCGCAGCGCCCATCCTGGCACACCCCTGTACGCCTCGGTTTACCAAAATTCCAAATGCGCCGTGCGCCTGCCTGCGCCGCTGGAAAATACCACTGCGCCGGCGGCGCACCCTGCGCCGCGCTGGCGGCGGAGTCGAAAATAGAGCCCAATGTGTTTAAACCAAATGCACTTCATTGAGAATTGAATTATTTATTAAATATTGTGTACACTGAATATAACTAGTTGATGATGTTTTATTGAGATATAGTCCTGCTTACATTCTACAGGCCAGGGTTCCTGTAAGGACACAGAATTGAATTGATGGCGAGCTAAGACATTGACTTGGAGCCGAGCAATCCCAGGTACAAGCCTCTCCTGGTCTGGTAGGAGGCTCTGGCAGCCTTGTTCCACCCTCATCTTCTTTTACACCCACATCCACGCACACACTCGCACTTTAAGGCTTCTAGCCCATGGACAATTAACAACCTGGACTCTGCATTTGCGGTGCACATGCTGGACAGATCTCCGTGTGTCTCATTCTCTATGAACCTTGTGCGTTACTTGATATCGGGAGTGGATCTACTGCCATATAAGTTAAAACTGGACTGGGTTTCGGTTGATTTTGAATGTTGTTGATGCATTTGAAATGTTAAGTGCACTTTACTACCTAGGTTAATTTGCTCTGCAGATTGTAAATATTGGGGTTTCACTGTATATATTATCACGAGCTAATATATGGTACCAACTGCATTTGAAGTACTGTTTGTTGTGTTTTATTGTACCACTAGCTCTAGGAACCGAACTTGTCTTCTGTCGACCTAGTCCCAACCGCTAGCTTGATGCTAATATCTTTAAAGCCATAATTTAGCCTGTGTACTTGTTACATTTACTAGGGGCACAGAGCACTCTTCAACTCTTAAGTTGGCAAAGAGAAAATGCAATGATATTGTTGAAGTGATGTGGAACAGTGTGTCTGTTCCTGATGTAAAGGGGAAGGAGGGTTGGATTGAAAGGGTTGTTTGGATCGGGTAGAGAACATCACTGGGCAACCAAGGAGCCTGACACTAAGAGGAGCCAAAACGATAATTTATTACAATTTTTTTAAAATGAAATTGAAATATTCTAAATATTCTAGATTCTATTCTAAATTCCACTTAAGAACAGGTAATATTGCCATAAAACTACAAATAAAAGGCAACTGTAAAATGTCTAAAGATCCTAAAAAGTACAAAAAAAAAAAAAAGTAAGCTAAATTTAAGCTAAAAAGAATTAAAAGAACAGACGACTGGAGATTTACTGCTGTCCTTCTCAAAAGATGCTGACTTTATGCTGTGTCTGCCGGGCCTGGCCAGCTGGGTTGATCTCACTGCTGTCTTGTACACCACTGGCTCCAGTGGTATTCTGCTAATTTATCCCACACACAACCACCCGTTTGTGGCCAAGAGTCTGGTTGATTGCAAAACTCACACAACTGAGTAGAGCTCTAAACAATGCCTGACTTCCATGATGTATCGCAGCATTCTGGGAAGTGTTTCTATTAATAGCTGTATGCCTCCCGCCACCAATAGCTGTTGCTTCTGTCGTTAGTCTCTCCAGTCTGCTGTGTTTTAACACCATTCATTTTGACCCCACTCCAGCCTGTTCCTTTCTTACCTGGTCATGTATGCTGCCTCTGTCTTTGTTTTCATGTTCTAGATACATCTGATCTCTCTCCATGTAACGGGCTGGTTTAGGAATCAATTGCAGTACTACCAGTCCATGGAAGCTGTTTCAATGACTCTGATCTCAGGCATGACAGAGATGGATAAGCCATAGTACAGATCCATGTCCCGTGCTGAACTATTATTTCTCAAAGTACAAGGCACAGCAAGATCAATGTTCAGAGCCTCTTGACACTGTAAGTTTGGCAAGCAAAACATTCAACAGTCACAGACAGCCAGAGATCCAGGAAGTGCAGGACAAAACACTGAGTCAGATACAGAAAGCAGAGGTGATTACCAGAGAACAGAAGATCAGGCGAAGTCAAAGGCAAGTAGGTCTGACAACAAGAGATCAGTCCGATAAAGAAAGCTGGGGAGTCTTGCATGATGCAAAGAACAATCTAGCACCAAGTTAGTGCGGTAGAGCAGCTTAAATACTGGACTTATTGGGAATGAATCTCAAGCGTGTGTTTTGTCTCGTGTTATAAATCTAGCACACCTATATCCTTTACAGTAGTGTGCTTTTGCCCTTTAAAAGCCCAAACTCATTCTCAGCAGCCTGTGGCATGTTTAGTCCAGTTTGAACCAAGATTACGAAGGAGAGTCTAAGTTCAACAAGAAAGGAAAAACCAGTTCAGCTGTTAGACAAGGAGATATCACATACTGCGGGAGGTACACACAGCAATCGCACATACACAGACACACACATTCATACACAGTTGACCTATTTTGGGAGAGTAGGCAAGGATAGTCATCATGCACTGTGGCAGTCCCAAAATCTTGCACAAATAAATTAGAAGGGAAGCTAAGCATACTGTGTGACTGCTTGCAGCAGATGTAGCAGCTCTCTACAGTGATGAGCATGTGCCACTGGATGCCAAGCTCATTCAATGCTGAATGCAAAGAGAAACCTCAGATGCATCACACAGATTAAAGGACACGGTAAAGCCCACGATGCCGCTCAACATGCTAGATTTGATTTTTGGTTTTTCAGTAATTTCAAAAAATTGTTAGTTTTCTTCTTCTTCTTCTTCTTCTTCTTCTTCTTCTTCTTCTTTATACATACAGTACAATTACCTCAATATTGACCAAAATAATCGTGATTAGGTTTTTTGCCATACTCAAACCACCCTACTACCTCCGGGGGGTTTGACACAGCAGTGGAATTTATGACCTCTAGTCTTTCCTTTGTGGGCTGCAGGTGTCTCAAGCCTCATGGAAAGGATTTACCTTCCCCACCATATCAGGCCAGTTGAACCACTGGTCCTATCCACACCAGCATGGGAAGCATCTTTGTGGAATTTTGTCCAAGCATCTTGGCACCTGGAGCTGGAAGTGCACATCATGAGTGCCTTGGTCAATCACCCTATGACACAGTATTTTACTCCTAACTGGAAGCTTTTTCCAGTGCAATTTCTGTGCTCTGCAGGACAAAGCCTAGCACTCTGATCCCTCGGGTGCTGTCTGTCTCTCCAAGTACCTCTTAACCACTTGTATGTCACGGTCACAGATTTTTGCCTCCTCTCATTCACTGCTGGCCCACTCATCTTCCTCTCTTCCAGGAGTTAGCTCAATGACTGCTGTTGTTATGCCAATTTCTGTCTTACACTTATTGTCTAGAGTCTCTGCAGGCACCAGGGACGTGGGATCCTACACAATGCATATGCTTTTACATTGGTTTTACCTGAGTTGTACTTGATGTCATAGTTCAAAAAGGTAAGCATAGCAACCTAGTGTTGTTTTACTTCACCCAAGCAAGCCATCTGTAGTAAGCATCATGGTTATCATCAGTGTACATTGTGAATCATGCCCCAGTCAGCTTCTCAGTCACTGCTCACTTAAGGAGCAGAAGTTCCAGTTTGAATGGCAGTGAGCAGTTAGCATATGCCAAAACAGGTACTTGTGTCAATTCTATTTTTAGTGCATCAACAGATATTTGGCATTAAGGGGAGCACATTTTTATTTTTGCAGAATATTTAAATTGAAATCATGAGGAAGCCACTCCATGTTTCAAATAACAGTATTGGGTTGTTTTGGAGGAAATTCTCGGTCTTAGTTGGGGGTGTGGCGATTCAACAGTAAATTAGCATGCTGGCTTCCTTTGGCTATTCACGTGCTTCTGTTCTTTTTTCAGCCAATCAGCTGCACGTTAAAAGAGAACTTCATGGCTACTTATGCAGCTTCTGGTTATGCCGACAACAATCTCACTTCTGATTCTGAACCCGAACTAGAAGATGAAACTGAAGAAATTAACAAGAGCGACTGCATTACACTGGAGAACATCCCTAATCTACAGTTGACCTTAGCTGAAAATGAAGACAATGAAGAATACGACGAAGAGTAGTAGTAGTGATGGCAGCGGTGCAGATGCAGCGGCTCCTCTCTGTCCCAATAATGTGGTGTCTACATGTTTGTCTTCGTCGATGTGTTCAAGTGATTTTATGTTTTCGTTGCGCTCGTTTCTCCCAATGCGCACATACAGCCGTGGGACTTTTTTTGACATCGGCAACACAGCAATCTGCAAATTAAACCCAGCACACGCTAAGGAGTTACTTGACCTCAGCCTACTCCCGTGGCCCATTTGGTGGCAGTCGGTGCGAGAGGAGGCAGAAGCAGGGAGAGCACGGGGGTTTCCGGGCTAGGCTAGTGGCAATCCACACAAGCCAGCTATACCATCTATCGTACTCACCAATGTACACTCCTTGGACAACAAACTGGACTATATACACCTTCTGAGATCGACCCAGCAGACCATGAGAGAGTGCTGTGTTTTCATTTTTACAGAAACATGGCTCAATAACAGCATAACGGCTAACATGCTACCGAGCAGACAGAGCCCTCATTCAAGGAGGTAAGACCCATGGCCGTCATGGGTCTGTGTATATCAGGGATGCTTGGTGTCAAGACGCTGTGGTGATTTGTAGACACTGTTCACTCCTCATGGAGTTTATGATCATCAAGTGCCAGCTTCTGTTAATGTCCTGTACATATAGCAGCATTGACAATAAAGTTGACTAGACTTGACTCATTCAGCAACAGACTGATCCATCCCACTGCACCACAGAGTGACATAATTTATTTTATTTTATTTAATATTAGAAATAAGTATCTACATTTGCTCCTTCTAACTCATTAGTATATTATCTTTCTTGTTTTTCATTTTTATTCAGGGGCTTTTTGTATGTGACGAAGCCCTCATCACATGACAAAGGTGGCACATGGTGAGAATTACACTACACATCAGGTTAGTTATCTCCAGTCTTTATTCAATCATGAGTTACCAGTGCTGCTGCTGCCATGCTGATGCGCTCTTCCTCTGTGCCTGGGGTTGGAACAAGAGCAGCTAAAGCAGCCGCCTTATATGGTGTTGAAATGGTGCTGGCCATTCCATCTTCCTCTGAGTGGAGGGGAGATTTGGGGTCAGAAGGAGTATCAAGCTGCAGGTGGTCAAATCAGGTATTAAGAGGTTTTTTTTTTTTTTTTGCTGTGATAATTTGTGTGTTTTGTATTGTGATGGTGGGTTTAATGTGGAACCTGTTTATGTATGTGTGGTGGCCAGAAATAGCAATTTTGGGTGCTAATTGGAAATTGGTTGGACTTGGGGAGGGGCTTAGTCCTTATAATGCTCTGGCCAACAAGGCACTTGAGAGAGAGGTGATGGGATGCCACACAGTGAACGGTGAATTGTGCTTCGGTGCCGCATGGGTTAGTTTTTCTTGTTTGTTTTTTTTCACTGTGAATAAAAGCATGGCTCTTCACTCCTTGCGACTCCAGCCATCTTTGTAACAAAAGAATTTCCATTTCCATTTGATAACCATTGTCCAAACTACTACAATAGTTTCTGTCCTGCGAGTTAACAGATACCAGATGTCACTGATAGCTAGACCAGTAGGGGGTTGGACTTATGTAAATGAGATGCAATGAGCAGCACTGTGTTACCTGGCTCCCCTGGTAGGTGAGAATCTTTCAGGCTGGATTTCTCACTAAACTAGTTTGAGGAGTGCCTACATCTTAAAAAAAAAGCTCATACATGCCTTATGGTCAAAGGCATTGGCCAGTCTAGTACAGCTGAGATCTTATAAGAGTCAGGGGTTACCACCACATGGCCCACAAACATCACCTCCTGTTGGATGAGCTTACACAGCTGCAGGTTCAACCCATAGCCTTTGGAACACCTCATCTAAATGCTGAAGGTGAGAGGAGAAATCAAGAGAGTAAATGTCTGCGGGATCTCAACTTACCAGTAGCCGCTGGCCAGATCAAGGGTGAAAATCCACTCCACTTGGGTCAGGCTTGTAAGAGTCTCTTTGATCCAAGGCTGGTTTTCACTTTTCTTCTGCAACAAAACTATGGACACGGTTCATTGGTCTACTGCTCTTCCTAAAGATTCTTTGTCTATGTGGCAAGGCGGTAGATTTTCTGAATAGGGTGCAGACAAAGCCACCTGGGGTATCTCGCCCCAGGAAATAGTTTTAATATAAGGGGCTCTATTTTCGACTCCGCCGCCAGCGCGGCGCAGGCTGCGCCGCCAGCGCAGTGGTATTTATAGTGGGATTTTTGTAAACCGGCGGAGTCGTGCGCTCACGTCACTAACACCTCACAGTCAGGTTTCCACAGTGTCTGACATTTCACTGCGATCAATTATTAGCAACAGCCGCGATTCAATGCAACTATCTGAGTCAGCACATACAGTCAGACCTAAATTTATATATTTTGATCAGTATCTCATCTGACCACATCGAAAGCGCGTTCGGCACGCGTAATGGTCACTCACCCTGACCGAATGTACTCAGGTGAAACAGGGATGTCTGGTGATCTGTGACTCAAACTGCCTGGTGACGAATGTGTATGCCACTTTCCCCGGGTCGGCACATGACTGTTCATCCGGCGAATTCTAGCATCCCTACAGTCTTTCAGGGGGACACCCCTCTGGATGTGTGGCTGCTAGGTGATAACGGCTATCCACTGAAAACGTGATGACGCCATATATCACACCGTCAACAAGACGGCAGCGTGGTTTTAACGGTGTTTTCAGCAGTGCTCGGTCAGTCATCGAACGCACACTGCGATCAATAATTAGCAACAGCGACGATTCAATGTAACTGTCTGAGTCAGCACATACAAGCGCGTTCAGCACGCGTAATGGTCACTCACCCTGACCGAATGTACACAGGTGAAACAGGGATGCGAACTAATCGGTTAACGTCGCTGTGCCAACAGAAACAGCCGTGACATCTTACAGAGCATATATACTGCATCTATCTCAGAGCACTGGAGAGACAGAGAGAGACAGACACATGGAAAAAATGTAAGTGATGATCGTTGCCCGCTATTACCCACGTCATTTCATTCCAAATACAAATGTTATCATTGTAATGCTTAACGTTATCTGTAACGATGGAGTACATCATTGCTTTGAGGAGGATGAAGAGGAGGCCGAGGATTTACCATCTAAGGACCTCATATTTAGACATCAGAATCAGAAATTCTTTATCTCCGAGGGGAAATTGTTTTTGTTGCAGTGCTCCTTACAAGAATAGAATTAGAACAAAATTAGAGAAGAAAGAAAAGAAAGAGAACTATATATATAAAAAGCAAATATAAAAACAAAATATTTATATTGAAAATATAAATATATAAACAAAATATACCACAAAATATAGAACACAATATAAAACAATATATACATATATATATATACTGAGAAAAATTAAACAGTATATACAAACGGTTGTGCAAAGTAATACAAAGGGATGTCAGGAGACATGAGTGACGTCAATCTCCTGGAAACTTGTCATGCACCTCACCAGCAGCGTTCTTAAAGGTGAGGCGAGGAGCTGCTGTGATTGGTGAAGATTTGACTCGGCTGTGCCAAACCCATTCCACGCCTTCTCCCCTCCCTCTTTCCGAGTTGCGCCGCTGGGTGGGACTGAAATGAGAAGGAGGTGGAGATGCACCGGTGGCGCAGCTCACGAAAATACCAAAGTCTGCGCCGCCACGCCCCATCGGCGCAGTGGACCTGACTTTGCGCCGCGCCTGCGCCGCGCCGGCGGCAGAGTCGAAAATAGAGCCCAAGGAGTCAAACACTTAAGGTCTCACAGGTTTGTGACACAATGAGTGCAAGAGACGTGATTCCATGATTAACACATTTTTATTTTTAAGCACTTAAAATGGCAGTTAACTGGTCATACTTTCTCAAAAATCAAGTGCACATGGGCTGCGTAGTTGTCTTATTGCTGGAGAAAAAAACAAAACAAATAAGCTTAAACCATATACATGAAAAGGAACTAGAACTGGGGCTTACCAGGGCAGCCAGCGGGGAAGGAACTCTACTCTAAACACCACGTGAGAAAAGAATAAGGACACCCAAAGTGCACTTCACTGCAAAGGGATACCACCACCACCAGGGGATCAGGCTGCCATGCACCAGAGGCCCACAGCTCCTGTTCAACGCAAACACAAAATCAATTAGAAAGCCAGCAATAGACAATATATATAAATGAAATAAAATAAACAAAAAAACAAATGTACATAATCAAAAAAAGAATATAAAATAAACACAACAAGCACAGACAATGTACACATAACAGAACCAGACTATGGCCAAAAGAGTAAAACCCGGCCTCCTGCCAGCGCAGCGGAAACCGGGACTGAAACAGTGAAATACGACAGAGACACGAACACGAGTAAAACAAAACAGCAGCTCTGCAGGAGTGGCGGCCGGCTTTAGCAAGGCCGCACACCGAGGCTCTGAGCCGGCTAATGAGTTGAAGCGGGGAGGAGAATTTGGAGCCGCGATGAGGGCAGCCCACACGTCATCACCATCACACAGACAGCTAGGAGCAAACAGAAACGTGGTCACTGCTTGCACCAAAACCTGTCTCAAAAGAAACAGTGGCAATAAAAGAACACAGGCCTACCTCACGGACAGAGCGACCACAATGGGCCGGTCCCAAGCAGAGGGCGAGCAACACCACCAGCCGCCCGTCAAACAACGCTGCATGCTGCGGACACACAACACGGAAGAATAAGCGGTGTGTGCTGGCGGTCGGACGAGCAAAGAGGGAAACGTGCTTACCGTCAACAATGCCAGACCCCCGCTATCAAAGCAGGTGCCCCAAGAGCAGACCAAGCATCCCACGCTGCCACCTCACCTCGACTGAGCCACGCCACTGCACAGGCTTGAGTAGTCAGATACGTAACAGGTGTGTGCCAGTGCGTATGTATACTGCTCTCACAGCGCCGCCTACTAATTAAGGTGCCAGCTGTGAGAGAGAGGAATAGTGAGCAAGAGTGAGAGAGGGCAGAAAGGACAGAGCAGGGTACTCCATTCGTCCTGCTACATTCAGCACAGTGAATAGGGTTTTCATCACTTTGTATGTTAAAGGGGAAAATGGTTGATGCGTCTCTCAGTGGGACACTGTGCTGTGCCAGGTCCATCCATCCAAAATCTTGTGTTTTGCAAACACTTTTTTTTCCATTTGAGCAGCAGAGTGTGCAGCTCCTCCTGTTGCTGTTCAGACAGATCAGGTCTGTTAGTCAAGTCACTCACCTAGCTACCATAGGCAGTGCAAGAAATCTCAAGGCCATTGGCTGCTTTCAACCAAAAAACTATGAAACTATATATCTTCCCCAGTTTATTCCTGGTGCAATGCTTCTCTAATAAACTCTACAATATAATATACTATGACCTAGGACCTCATTTAGCAGTCCTTGCAGCTCAATTCCCTCAAAGGGTAGTCCTTTTGTTGGACATTGCTTAATAAATGCTTCAGTGTCCTTCAATTAATGATGGATTAACAACCCCTGCCCCTCAAACCTCAGCAGCAGGGATGGCTAGTTTAAATCCGGTTGGGAGGTACCTGGCCTCCTACAAAACCCGGCAATATGCTCTGCTTGTCTGCATTAGTGGCAGATAGGCCCCACTATGTGACAGTGTCGCCTCTGCCAAACACCTATCTTTGTCTCGAAAGACAAATTATGATTTGTCAGGGTCCACTGTGTTGTCTGCTATGCCTCTCAGTCAAATCAAAGCAAGGATATATGACCCTATGATCACTTAATCTGACAGTTATCATTTTGAAAGACAATCTTTTTTTTTTTTTTTTTTTAAATGTTTAGCAAGTCATTTCCTTTTGTGTACAGGCAAGGGTTTCTTGAGCCAGTGTTTATTATGCGATTTATAATTCTGTCAATGCCTATTGCCAGTGTGTCAAAAAAAAAAAAAAAAAGGTTCACAGGCCAGTGCTGTTCCAGAGGGCTTGGTTTGAATGTGGCTTAAAAGTACAAAACCCCACAGCTGGGCCCGGTACACTGCAATGTTCATTACACAGTATAGTGCAAGAGTGACTACGTCATCTACAATTCTGTTTGTAGAGATTTACCAGTTCAGTGGCTAAACATACAATGCTTGTCCCAAGGATAGTGATAGAGGAGAAGCCACAGGGATAATAAAATCTCACTTGGAGATGACAAATTTGCCTTTGTATTACCTTGTGTGCATATGCAAACTTTGTATTTGAATCAGTTTTTAAACACTCAAGACCATATACATTGTCAGAACAGGTAACTTATATCCAAGTTTGCTTTGTTTATTAGTTTGACAAACATACAAATTACAAAATTTGTCACACTCACCTAAAACATAAAAAGCCCTGTCAGTTGTTCTCAAAACAGCATGTTTCTCCAGATCATCCAGGTTGTGTGCTTTCATCATAAAGATGGATTTCTTGTACAAGTGTATTTTATTACAATAAATATTCTGTCATTGTGCAGGGCTTCCATCACTCAGAAAGGTGGTGAATTCAATTTGCAAATGTAGCAAAGTGAATAAATGATTTAAAGTTTAAAACAAAAATGTGCTTTGTTGAAAGTCATCTATGTCCATTTAGATACTCCAGAATAATACACAAAGGAAATGCATTATTCCCCTGGCAAAAAATGGCCTGGTTGTTAGAGAAAAAAATGTCTTGTTAGAATGAATGGAGCTATTTTTATCAGCTTCTATCTAGAGAGGAGGGTGATGGGAGGGTGAAAAAGAACTTTTCTGCTCAAGAGCTTGGAGTATTGTCTAAGGGACAGCTGATCTGTGTGTTTTAATGCCAACAGAAGCCACTTACTCCATCATCGCAGAAATCCCAGCAGTACATCCTTCCCTTACAGGAATACAGGCCCAGGCCTGAGTTCAGCCCTATATCCCACCTGTCAAGTCTGAAAGCTGAACTTGTCCATCTTACTCCATTTGGAAAAAAAAAAAAAAAGAAGAAAAAGAAGAAGGAGAAGGTGGGGAGTTGCTCTTTTCTATCTCCACTTTTCCTTTTTTCTTCATTGTTATCACTAGGGTGAGTGGGTTGTATATTTATGAATCATTTATTGGGGAGCAAATGCATTGCACTTGGAGGAAGAGTGTCCACTTTGGCTGTAATTACTTTGGCTGGAGATACTGCATGGTTTCACATGGGCAGTCTCTGTCTGTCTTCCACTTGCCTGTACTTGATCATAAATATCATTGAAGTTTCAGTGCCCAGTTAGAAGGAGGGGGTTAGAAAAAGTCAAGTTGTATAAGTCAATAGAAACGGGGTGGATTTTGTAGTAAGGCTATTTCAGTGCTACAAATGACCCTGGTAATCATTTTTTTCCTAAAATAAAAATGTTTGATGGATAAAATTGCACTGTTTGAACAAGCAAGTTCACATGAAAAATATAACTTTTCTAATTCAAAGTCAATATCCATGGAGATATAATTGTTTGATATGATAAATCAAGGGAGAGTGTGGGGTCAGCTGTATCACCAGCCAATCAACACACTGGATCATTAATACTGCTGGTAGCTTGATGTGCCTTGAAGAGGGCATATACACACATGTACATAGGCGGTTTCAGCTATTCTGGCCAAATTAACTTCTGCTCAGGTTGACTTGTGGTGGAGTTAAAGCCGAGATATTAATCTGTGTCTTATATACATAAATACATAAGTCTTGGTGGTACTTGGTAGGGACTACAAGTGGCGATCTAAAAGCTAACACACTAGCAAGCTTGAAACATGCAAGCACTAATTTGTTACAATTAGCAAGCTACTGAAAATTAGTAATTAGTTACAATTACTACTTACTTCTTTCAAAAGTAAATTAATTACTTTACAGATTAGTGCAAGTAGTTGCTTGGAAAATGAACTTTTGCATTACTTTTAAATGTCTGTTTGAATTCTCTTATCAATGTGCAGCTATATTATTGTATTGTAGACATGTTTTGTGAGCTTGTGAGGTTGGTAAAAAATAATTATATTTGATGAACCCAAGTATCTTCAGTTGATATCAGCAACATTACATTCACTGTGATGAAAAGCAAACTTACATTGCCTGAACTGTCTTGTGCCACCTTAAGATCAGGTGACGTTACATCCTACAATGGAAAATCTAGGAAATAGGATGCGTTTGTCTGCTTTCCACTGCAGTTGTCCACCACTTTTGCTGTAGACAAAAGTAACCCGTTTAAAAGCTAAAAAGCAAACCATTTAAAATTATATTTCATTTGTCATTGTGACTAGTAGTGGAATTATAATAATGTGTTACTTTTTCATGCATTACTCCAGACTGGTTACAATAGCTCTCTGAACCTTTCCCTTGCTCCTTATCTCTATCTCTATCAGTATATAATTTTAAATGTAGTACATTTACATGGTAGTCTGGTCATATTTATTATGCCCTACAGCTATATATTGAACTGAAGTTGTTTGACAAGACAATGTAAAAATTCAACTTTACCATGATGCATGGGCATAAAAAAGGAGACCAGTTATGGTAGAAAAGCAGGTATTAGCTTAGTAATTTGTAATTTGTTTGTTTTGTTTTTGCCATCTGACGCATGTGCATTGCACATTGCACATTGTTATATCTTTTACTTATTTTTGTATTATTTACTACTGTTATATATATTTTTTTAATAGATGTGTCATGCACCAACCTCAGCAAAGCAAATTCCTCGGGCTCTATTTTCGACTCCGCCATCGGCGCGGTGCAGGCGCGGTGCAAAGTCAGGTCCGCTGCGCCGATGGGGCGTGGCGGCGCAGACTTTGGTATTTTCGTGAGCTGCGCCGCCGGCGCATCTCCACCTCCTTCTCATTTCAGTCCCACCCAGCGGCGCAACTCGAAAGGAGGGAGGGGAGAAGGCGTGGAGTGGGTTTGGCACAGAGTCAAATCTTCACCAATCACAGCAGCTCCTCGCCTCACCTTTAAGAACACCGCTGGCGAGGCGCATGGCAAGTTTCGAGGAGACTGACGTCACTCATGTCTCCTGACATATATATATACTCAATATAAATATTTTGTTTTTATATTTGCTTTCTATGTATATAGTTCTCTCTATTTATTTTCTTTTCTAATTTTATTCTACTTGTATTCTTGTAAGGAGCACTGCAACAAAAACAATTTCCCCTCGGGGATAAATAAAAGATTTCTGATTCTGATTCTGATGTCTAAATATGAGGTCCTTAGATGGTAAATCTTCCTCCTCCTCCTCATCCTCCTCAAAGCAATGATGTACTCCATCTTTGTAGATAACGTTAAGCATTACATTTGTATTTGGAATGAAATGACGTCGGTAATAGCGGACAACGATCATCACTTACGTTTTTTCCATGTGTCTGTCTCTCTCTGTCTCTCCAGTGCTCTGAGATAGATGCAGTATATATGCTCTGTAGGATGTCACGGCTGTTTCTGGTTGGCACAGCAACGTTAACCGATTAGTTCTCATCCCTGTTTCACCTGTGTACATTCAGTCAGGTTGAGTGACCATTACGCGTGCCGAACGCGCTTTCGATGTGGTCAGATGAGATAAATAAAAATATATAAATTTAGGTCTGACTGTATGCGCTGACTCAGATAGGTGCATTAAATCGTGGCTGTTGCTAATTATTGATCGCAGTGAAATTTCAGACACTGTGGAAACCTGACTGTGAGGTGTTGGTGACGTGAGCGCACGACTCCGTCGGTTTCCTAAAATCCACTTGCCCGGCGGTGCACCGCTGGCACACAGAGTTGACCAGGTCTGAGGTGGCGAGCTTTCAGCGCACTTTTACGCCGCTGCCACAGACCCAAAAAAATCCCAATGCGCCGGCTCATTATGCCGACACCTCCCCCCTATTGCACCACAACGCCCATCCTGGCGCACCTCTGTACGCCTTGGTTTACCAAAATACCAAGTGCGCCGTGCGCCTGCCTGCGCTGCTCAAAAATACCACTGCGCCGGAGGCGCAGCCTGTGCCGCGCTGGCAGCAGAGTCGAAAATAGAGCCCCTCATATGTGTAAATTCGTACTTGGCAATAAAGCTTTTTCTGATTTCTGATTTCTGCACTCTCACACTAACCCTAACCCTCGTGATGAATCAACCACAGATTTTAAGTTTAAACTTAAAATCTTAAAATTTTAAGTTTAAGTTTAAGTTTAAACTTAAAATCTGTGGTTGATTCATCACGATAGCGCGTAGTTTAAAATTTGCTCCAAAGTTTTCGGAGATGTGTCGTCCTGCTAACGTCATCAAGTATGCTGCTGTCCCAGTTGCAGAATGACGGTCCTGCGTCCTCCCGTCCTGGAGAGACTGTACTCCCAAGTCGAACTTGCTAAGTCCGAACTGCCAAATTCGTAAATCCGAACTTGGCGTACTTGGTATTGAGAAACGGCCAGTCACTAACGATGTAAATTGAGTCCATAGTGACGTAAAATGAATGTGTACATGTGACTTACCTTTTCTGATAATGTTGTGTTGCTCCTGACGTATATTTGCACTCTTTAAAATGTCCGTTTTCACTCGTTAGCATGATCGCGAGTTAGCATCTTTAAGCTAACTGAGTTGGAGTGAGTTGAGTGTATGACTGTTAACCTTCATATTACTTTCAGTTAACATGTGTATGCTACATGGTTAAAATCTAAAGCAGCATTCATGAATATTAAGTGATTGACAGTGAGATAAATGTGTTTGTTTGCTGTGAAGTGGTTGCTTAGCCTACTGTATTTACTTTAAAGCAGTACATAGTGGTAATTTCATCCTTTATTTCTGTGATGTATTTTCACAAACTGCATTATACCAGCATGTATCGCCGTACAGTTGTACAGTAAACAGCGTAAATTCCACTGATGTCTCGTGTGCTCTCTGACCAAGCCCTGCAGTGGTCAATTAGGCTAAAAACAGCATCAGAGGTCATAATCCTCAACAAATGATGATTTGTAAAATGAGTGACAGCTATAAATAGAATTTGAAAATAAGCATATATGTAATGTGAATATCCAACAGAGTAAGGGAGTGGGGTTGGGACAGGCGTCAGGACGGAAGCTCAACTTGAGTGCGGGTGTGCAGCGGCACCGCCATGTGCTCCCATGGCGACAGGAGGTGCTGTAAACCTGCTGTGTTTGCAGTAAAGCAGGAGGGTATAAAGCAGCCAGAGATATCAATAGGTGGGGTAGGATGTCTGCTGAGGAGACCTTACATTTTCCTTAGATTTGAATTATGTCAGCAGTGATAGCGTACCATAGATAAAGACAGACTTGATGCCACTTCTCTGCCCGTGTATGTGTATGTGTATGCGCTGACTCAGATAGTTGCATTAAATTGCGGCTGTTGCTAATAATCGATCGCAGTGAAATGCCAGACACTGTGGAAACCTGACTGTGAGGTGTTGGTAACATTAGTGAGTTGACCAGGTCTGAGGTGGCGAGCTTTCAGTGCACTTTTACACTGCCGGCACAGACCGAAATGGTCGAAAATCCCAATGTGCTGGCTCATTATGCCGACACCTCCCCCCTACTGCACCACAACGCCCATCCTGGCGCACCTCTGTACGCCTCGGTTCGAGTCGAAAATAGAGCCCTATGTGATAAGCACAAGCAGCTAAACACTGTAGGTTGTAAGTATTAATATATATGTCTTTTAGAGTTTACAATCATATCCCTGCAGAGTGTTAGCTAACTATGAAGATACACAGAGTTTATAAGCTGTGAGATCTGACTTGCCACATAATTGTGTATGGCATTCAGCAATATTTAGTTTGCAGTGATGTTGATAGGGAAGCATCACACCTTAAAATAAAATTGGACACAGTAAACTCACTAATGATGCATTCAGGGGACTCACTTAACTTTCCCTGGTGCAGTGTTATGAGTTGAATCCCTGAAACAGGGATTGAACCCAAACACAGTCCAAATAAGGCGGAGGTGATGCAGTTCAATGAATTCATTAACTAAAAAAATTGTAACCAAACAAAGACTTAGAGGAGGGTGAGGCTGGTGAGGGTCAAAACCAAAGCGAGGAGTCTGCAAGGCAAATAGAAGGGGGAAAAGGGAATATATCCAAAAGACAACAACCAAGGTCAGGGGAAAAAAAAACAAACATTCTGGTTGGCACCCCTCACCAGACCAAATCTTCATCCATAACCAGCATTGCCTTTTCTGGATCCAACATCACATGCAGACACCTCCCCCCTACTGCGCCGCAACGCCCATCCTGACGCACCTCTGTACGCCTCGGTTTACCAAAATACCAAGTGCGCCATGCGCCTGCCTGCGCTGCACGAAAATACCACTGCGCCGGAGGCGCAGCCTGTGCCGCGCCGGCAGCAGAGTCGAAAATAGAGCCCCTCATATGTGTAAATTCGTACTTGGCAATAAAGCTTTTTCTGATTTCTGATTTCTGCACTCTCACACACACAAATGCACAATGCATTTCTATTACTGACCCACAATGCGCCTGTGTCATTCACATTCCATTGTAATGCCTACAGTGAATAAGATTTATTTTAGATTTGATAAGATTCACTTATTAAGATTGAACTTGATGTAAAGAGGTGGCACTATAAAGTCAGTAGGAATAATATGAATTTGTTTTAAGCAACATACATTTGGAAATGTTTCAACCAAGAAATTGTAAAAGAACAGGGGTTCCTGGTAAGATAACTCAGAGTCTGAGACTCTGACAGACACACACACACACACACACACACACACACACACACACACACACACACACACACACACACACACACACACACACACACACACAGCGAGAGAGAGAGGGAGACAGTACTGTCAGTTTGTCACTGCAAAGTCCAATGGTCAAATAAAGCAAGACCAAAATTCTGCTTACATTCAATCTGAACAGAAAAATGTGACAATGACTTGTGGTAGTCCACAATCCACATGCTGTCTGGATTTGTGTTTTGTAACACCCTGCATCAGCTGCATTTTTTCAGTTGTCACTCTCACATGTTTGGTGCAACAAATGCACTTGCATGGATCTATATTGCTGTATTAAAGAGCTACAGCTGACGTGTGTAGGCTTCAAGGTTAAGTGATAGGCTGCAGCTACACATCAGGGCTACAGCATCAATGGAGATGCCTCTTGGGGACTGCAAGACCTGTGACTGGCTGCTTGTGTTTTCCCCTACATGTTTCTGACTGTCACTGTCATTGCTGACAGTGAAGACAAAATTGAGGAAGTTATGGACGATTCTCAGTAGTCTTCTTTTCTTCCAGTAACAAACATCTAACAAAGCAGTTACACTGCAAACCCTCTGCTCACCACACTCCTCTCTCTATGAATCAATGAATGTAAACACAGTGATTACACGGCGGCAGTCTTCTATTCAGTTTAACAAAACGTGCAAAATCAAAATGATGTGTAAAATGACGCGATGATTGGCTTGTTGGTCTCAGGTATCCTGAACCCAATCACTTACTTCTCGGCCTTCAAAACAAAACAAAAAGCAGATAAAGATTGTGAAGAACTAAAATGAAGTAGGAAACAACTTATCCAATGGCAACATACAGCCACCTTGTGCTTGCTGTAGATGTGTTCACCGTGCCCACCACAGGGTTAGAGAGCAATTGCAACTGCTTTTTAATGTATATATAATATGTACAAGGTTTTCGTGCTGGAATGCCTGTTGCTGGAAAAAAAGAAATGCATAGTTTCTTTGGGGCACAATATAACACAGCACCATATTCAGCAATGATCCTATGAGGACCAGTGAGTAATGTAAAATTCCAGTTTCGAATGACAGGGAACAGCGAGCTGAATAATCTCACACCGAACATTTCATGGATGACCTTTCCAGTCTTCAGCATGAACGGCAGTAATGTGAAAGGCAGATGGAAGGCAGAGTGATAGGGGATCAGGAGGGGGTGAGCAGTGCCCTGTGGCTCCTTGCTCCTGTTAGGGTGCTATAAATCTCCAATGGCTTTTTAATATATCACAAGGGATGTGCTTAATTTGATAATGATCACATCAATATATAAAAGTGAGTGCCCGTCGCTGAAATCCAGTGAGCCACAGAATTATTCAGCCAAGCTTTGTGAAGGTCTATCGTTTAGAGCTGGCCAGGTAGATGGAAATCAGAATTGGGAAGAGAAGTTAAGCTTCTCTGCTGGACTCTGCAGAGAGCGGGAGTTAATCTTGATAAATGCTGGACATCAGTATGAAAATGCCAAAAGTGTATTCAAGATAAGAGGCCATGCAAGCCACATTCTAGGCCTCAAATTCAGACACTTGTGGTGTAGAAATACACAATTTTTTGCTTCCTTTTCTCCTTTTCTGCTGACTTAAAATGTCAGTGAAGCTTTTCTTTTAAAGGTTTTATCTTTTCTCTCCACCTTAGACCTTGAAAATCTTCCCCTCCAGTGAGTATGGAAAACAAAGACATGTCCATACAGTAAAATAAGGTTGTCTGGCTTCAGAGACTTTGACAAGGTGACTCATAAAGGGGTGTTACAGATCGAGAGCAAGACACGCTGGGAGAGTCTGGAAACTCAATCCGCCTTTGCAGTGGCGCTGATGGATGTGCCGTGGTGGACCATCCGTCTGTGATGCAACCTCGTAAAGATGTCATTTACCCAAATCAAAGACAAAAAGGACTCTATTTTACCTACCAGTAGTCCAAAGGTCTTTGAGAGAGCACATCTGTTAGAAACCCACGAATGAAGCAACAAATAGAGAGATCACGGGTGAAGCGAAAATCACTCACTCACCAGGAGTTGTTTTTGAACAGCCGTTAAATGATGCCTTCCTGGGAGTTTTTTCCACCTACCCCAAAGTCTCTCATTATGTCCTGTAGAGTCTTTTATGATCCTAGGCATGTTTCCCATGATGCCCCATCTGTCTGTCCTGCTGTGACAGAGGGCCCGGCCTCCCCTCATTCCTGTCGGACAGCTCCATCACTCACCTCTGTCTGCTGCTATCTCTACATCAAAACAATGCTGTGCCAGAGTGAATTAGTATGTCCTTCACCTTCGGTGGAACCCTGTCATTACTTTACCCAGGCTCAAGAGAACAAGATATGATTTAGCACATGTTACAGGAAGTGCAACAATGGTATGTCCTCAAAAGCTGCTGCAACTAGTCACAGGCACAATGTATGGGGTTTTATAGGTATCAGGCTTCTTTTCTTGGCTCTCAAATTGTGCTGTGACTATAAGGACAATTCTGCACACAACACATGAATGTGTTTATTTAACACGAGTTTGGAAATGAGCACTGTGTTTCATAGCTGTTTTTCAGTGACTCCTTGTCTCGCATACAAACTATCTTTTGCAACAGCTGCTATAAATGGTCGTTTTCAGTGTCCTCAATCACTGAGTCTTGGTATAGCACTAAACGTCACACTGACAAAAGTATTATAAGGTGAACCAGAGTTCATGGAACTTTTAAGGTGATCCCAGTCATTGTTTGGTAAAACACAGCAGTCTTGCAAATGTTGTTCAAATGAGTACAAACTCTAAAGAACAGATTATGTTTAGTAGACACAATGTGGCGATTACATTGTCTCTCTATGAGAGGATTATGTGACAATGGAAAGAGTTGGACTTCAGTTTTTGTGCAATCTTAACTTAAAGCAGAATGCTCTTAACATGACTTTGGAAGTAAATAGCCTTGTTCAGTGGAGTTTCATTTTAAAGACACAGCATAATAAGATAGTGGCTGGAAAACAGTCATATTGTATTTATCTCTCCTGTGCATATTTGGAGCATTGACTAGAAAACAGTGAAGGTCTCTATATATCTGAAAATAGTGGCTGTCCTGTTGTTTAAGTCGCTCATAGGTTTCTATGGGGCCATTTGGAAGCTTCTGCATGGATTTACCACTGATGTGTTAAGTATAACTGGATACCACATTTAAAGGTAGTGCCCCCTTTCAGTCTTATGAAACATGGTCACTGGGAACAAATGCCAAACAGTCAGTGGTCATCTGTGTTTTTGGCCACATAGAGCATGTTCATTAAGGTCTTTCTTTAGTGAGTGGGTTAAGTGCATGCTTGTTGAAGACATCCGCAGTCAGTGATACAGCTCCTCCTCTAGGGTGATTTTCTCACAGCTGTTCTTCTTTTAGTGACTGAGTATAGAATGAAGTCCTCTTGGGCCAGTATGTGTCACATTATCCTGCAATACAGACTGTGGCCACTGCGCTAAAATCACCTTTTAGTCTTTCGTCAATTTCCTCAATGATTCATGCTATTAAGTCCAAAGAAGAAGTGAGACAAGCAAGTAGCAGCTACCATGGCTCAGTGTGCTAGGCTGAAGGAACCTTTCTGTCAGACAAATAAGCTACCAGAAAAACCCCCATATATTCCATATCACCTCTCATATGCCTTCATAGCACCAAGACACAAGAATTTACCTGTTGAAATACAAACTTTTTTTTAATTTCATGTTTATGATACTGATTGAGTATCGAATCATTAAGGAAGCTAACCCCATCCCATCTCTGCAGTTTGAAACAGGCTCTTTGACACTGCTCAGCCTTGACACTAAGTAAATAGACAGCTGTGTGCATCACATGACACAATCTGACAGTGAGGAGCATCACCAGAAGGATGTATTGAGTGCAGAGTGTTGTATTAAGAGTTAATTACTATGAGATGGATATACAAATGTCGATATTTCACTGCACACACTGTGTAAAATGTGCTATTGGCAACCACATGCTTTGCTTAATCGTGTAGATTGTAGCATAACATGGTGTCAGAGTGAAATTCACATATTGTCCCTGAACTCAACCAAGAGGAGTTAAAGGATGCATATCCATAGCACAGTTGGAAACGCTGCAGTTTCTCGTGCGAGGAGACGATTAGCAAGGAGCTAAGCAAGCTAGCATTTTCCATTGGTAACAAAAGTCAGATCGAGCAAAACACTTGTTGAGACAGCAGATAAATCCAGAATAAATGAAGAGGCGGCGCAGACTTTGGTATTTTCGTGCACTGCGCTGCCAGCGCAACTACTCCCCCTTCTCATCTCAGTCCCACCCAGCGGCGCAACTCGGAAGGAGGGAGGGGAGAAGGCATGGAGTCCAATCTTCAGCAATCACACCAGCTCCTCGCCTCACCTTTAAAAACGCCCAAATTCTCCCAGGAGGAGACTGACGTTCTGGTCCGGGAGGTCCAGGCTTGCAGTGGCCATATCTACAGCCTCGTGAAATTTATTTCAATACTGTCTGTCTGTTTAGTGTGGAAAATCATTGATTGTCAGATGTTTTTTGAACCGATGTAACCGCAAATACTCACTTAATGACAAAGCTGGGCGGTGAGGCACTCCCTCCTCTCCCGTGCGCTCTGCTGCTCTCCCAGTTGACACGGCACATGCAGTTCAGCCTCTCTTCGTCTTAAGTCCCTTAATGTGTCCTCCATGAGTTCATAGTGACATCCACGTCGTACAGCCATGTTGTGTAAAACACAACATGCCACGAAGAATGCACCGACCCTCTGAGGGCTGTATGTTAATGAACCACCTGTCCGGTCCAGACATCTAAAACGCATTTTGAGAACCCCAAATGTGCGTTCGATGACTGACTGAGCACTGCTGGAAACACCGTTAAAACCACGCTGCCATCTTGTTGAAGGTGTGATATATGGCGTCATCAACCACGTTTTCAGTGAAAAGCCATTATCACCTAGCAGCCTTCCATCCAGATGGAATCGGATCCGGTGTCCCCCTGAAAGACTGTAGGGATGCTAGAATTCGCCGGATGAACGAGTCATATGCCAACCCGGGGAAAGTGGAATATACGTTTGCCACCAGGCAATCTGAGTCACAGATCACCAGACATCCCTGTTTCACCTGTGTACGGTCAGGTTGAGTGACCATTACGCATGCCGAACGCGCTTTCGATGTGGTCAGATGAGATACGGATCAAAATATATAAATTTAGGTCTGACTGTATGTGCTGACTCAGATAGTTGCATTTAATCGTGGCTGTTGCTAATTATTGATCGCAGTGAAATGCCAGACACTGTGGAAACCTGCCTGTGAGATATTGGTGATGTGAGTGCACAACTCCGCCGGTTTACGAAAATCCACTTGCCCAGCAGTGTGACGCTGGCACACAGAGTTGACCAGGTCTGGGGTGGCCAGCTTTCAGTGCACTTTTACACTGCTGGCATGGACCGAAATGGACTGAAAATCCAAATCCGCCGGCTGATTATGCCGACACCTCCCCCTACTGTGCCGCAACGCCCATCTTGGCGTACCTCTATGCCCCTTGGTTTACCAAAATACCAAGTGCGCTGCACGAAAATACTACTGCGCTGCACAAGAATACCACTGGACGGGGTGTGTAGCCTGCGCCCCGCCAGGGGCGTGGACGAAAATAGAGCCCAAGGTGTGTACCATCACAGGTGATGGCCCCATGACTGACAGGACCAGGGAATACTCCTTGGACTTCATGGAAGAGTGGATGGTTCCTGCTCAGCTGTCCTTTTATCAAGAGTGTCGCCCACCAGCTGTCAGGCTATGGCTCAAAGCAGGACTCAGATGCAGAGACTCGTTCACAAGTTCTGACCTTATTAGCGAAGTCTTGAACAAACCTCTGGGCAGAGTGAGAAAACAACGAGGCTATGAAACTACCTGACGCGTGATCTTCCCTAGGGGATATCACACGGCTATGAAACATTAACAAAGAAACAAAAACCCAAAACAGGCTATGAAAGATTAACAAACAGAAATCGCTCCAAAAGGGAGGGTAATCTAATGAACTAGCAACTACAACAAAGAACAGAAAAACACTCCAATAGGAGGAATAACAGGATAAACAAAACAATACAAACTACAACAAAAAATCACTCGAAAATGAGGCAAGACCTATGTCTGAATAAATGAGAATACTAAACTGGTCTATTAAATGTACAACAAAAAATCACTGTAGATCAGAGGAAGACAAACAAGAACTTTGATAGCGAAAACCTGTGGCTGTGGCAAGGAACGCTGGCGTGAACGTGCAGGGACGAAACACACCGGCACAAGACAAAGGGAAACGCAGACTATTTGAACACGAGGGCAAGGGAGACAGGTGGAAACAATCAGGTAATCAGGTAGACAATCAGACTGGAGACATGAGGAAGGGCAAGTGACCTGAAACGAGAGGAGAGTTACTTTTCAAAATAAAACAGGAAATGACAAGACAAAAACCCAAGACAAGACAATACCTCACCGCGGTGTGACACCAGCCTGTAACTTCACTCATCTCTCTACTCATCAAGCCTCACCGTTCATCTTCGCCTATGTTTACACCTCATAGTCTGTGAGTAACAATTAACCAGTGCACATGCTATTTTATTTTGAGATGACTGTCAAGTAAAGTGACCACCTGTTTTGGTCACCACACTCCCAAGCATGCATCAGTTTATTTTTGCTTTTAAGGGACTTTTACTTATTTTGGGTGCAGCTTGAGTGTGTGTAAGTATGGGCCCTTTAGTGAGGGGTTTCTAATGACCAATGAGATATGTAAATGAAGGTTGTAACTTCTGAGAAAGGTTCAGAATCAAAAGGTAAATGTTTTCACTTGATGCAAAGATTTGTACAGCCGTATTCTAAAATTCATGTTAAAAAGATAAAAGCTGGCAAATTCCATTTGTTGCATGCAGGGTAGCATGGCCAGTCAGAGGTAAAAGTGCCCAGGGCCACGCCTATAGTACTGCAACCCTGTGTTACGCAGTAATAACTATCTAGTTTCAATGACAATGCACACACACACACACACACACACACACACACACACACACACACACACACACACACACACACACACACACACACACACACAGGCTTAGACAGCTGCATATAACAATCACATTAACCAGTCAAGATATCATTCTGCTTTGACGACCTTGCTTCCGAACACAAACTGTTTTAAAGCCTTTGCTGCTGAGCAAAGAGAGTGGTGTGTCCTGTGTGATACGGATCGATAGCGGGCCTCGGCGAAGTGTGCCTCCTTTATAGCCACTGAACCTGAGCTAGAAGGGTTAAAAGAACGAGGGAGGGCAAGGGCAGGCGTGGATGCAGACAGAATATTTGATGAGGAGGAGAAGCAGGGTATGGAGCTAGGATAAAGGAAACCCAAGGCTGGGCTCGAGAAGGCAGTGGAGAGTCTCTGCCCTCGCAGGATCTGGAAAGAAAGACATACCAAAATAGTCTATGAGAAAGATGGCAGCAAGAAAAGACAAAAATGTCCAAGAAAATCTTTGAAGATGGTTTAAAAGAGAGAGAGGAAGTAGGAAGTAGTAGGCTGACACAAGGTAAGGGAGGAGAAATGAAACAGGAGCTACATTAAGATTTGTGCTGCGTTTGTTGTGGAAACTAGGAAAGGCCTTTCATACAGTACTTAAAAGAGGGCGTGAGACTGTCTAGCTGAAGTCAGCAAAACAAAATGAACACAAGAAAGAGATTCAAAACAAGAAGTAAATAAAGTAAGGCACATTCGTGCTGAAGATTAATTGGATTGAAATCGACAGAATACAAGTTTTTCATGAAACGCTGCAAAAAAATAACTGTGAAACCACTGAACCAAGAGCAGCAGCGATGTATGGATAAAAATACAGCACCCAATCTAGCTTCCATGTGTTCTAAAAGCCCCGCTGAGGTCAGTTTACAAGTCTTAAATGTGTTTTCATATGGTCGACCATGATGGAAAGCCAGGCCTGTGACATTTTGGGTCACTTGTGGGTGTTTCGTCAGGAAGAGCCAAAAAACCGTGCGGCTGTGACTGGGAAATGGAAAAGCTGAATCAGTGCTTGCAGTAGAGAAGGGGGGTAATTGGCCTGCAGCTGATGCTCACGTTATGCTGTTTGCGTGCTTCTCCAGAAAAGACAATGGACATTACCAGAGGCAACATATGCCTATAAATAAGACAGGAAGCACGGAAGGTAATATTGACAAGGGAAGAGGCAGTGTAGGAGTCCATTAGTCTTATAAAAAATGAAGGCAGGCGTTAGCGGTCAGGCTGAGAAAACAACTCAGAAGTTGAACAATCAGAGAGTGTTATGCCGAAGACAATGCACGCAAAGTCAGTGACCTGGACTGAAACCCCCAAACTTCTGCTCTTTTCTTAGGAATTGTTAATGGAAAAAAGCAGCACAGATACATTCACCAAATGCTGTTGCCATACTCCATACTGTATCCAGTCTTTTTATTTGAAAAGCCCACAAGTTGGAAACACATTTCTGAAAGAGTGTTTTATTTTCCCATGGGCAACCTCTAAAGAAGTTATTTCTGGCACAAAGGTTACATTGCATTTCGCTCATTGGATATGGTGGATTGCAATTAAGGGCAGCAACTTTTGCTTTGCAATTTAGCTATCATTATAATCAATCATCTGGATGCTCCAAATTGCCAAATGAGACCTTTCGCAATGTGATCAGTGCTATTTGTCAAAGGACATGAAGGGTATGAATGTGGTGGTTGATGAGCATTTGGTCACATCTGAGTCAAAGGAATGCTGAATAGCACGCTGAATGCTCAAAAGAAGACATTTAAGTCATGCAACTCCTCCAAGTCTCAGTACAAGCCTCTTTAATTTACCCAAAATAAACAGTTCTCTACAAAATGTTTTACTGATAGCCACAGATTAAAAGAGCAGCCTCTCAGCTCAAACTAGAAATGTGTTTTTAAGAATAATTTGTGGTAGTTGAAAGCAGCAGAAAACAGCAACAGATGTGCCATACTGAATGAATTTAAGGCTGTGTTAGAAACAGCACACTGTGCTAGCATATTGAAGCATTTAAAGGATAAATTATGATTTTTCTGCCAAACATGGCAGACATAATCCACAGATGAAGATATTCACTTTATTTGACTAAAGGTCTTTGTACATAGTGTGCATCACAAATCACACTAGCATGAAAATAGTTTAAAAAGTATTTACATGCACCAATGCAAATCTAAAGAAATAATGGATTCTAGGAAATATATTTATTTGTTTTCTTACAAATATTGTATATATTTCTCTATATATTTTATGTTTATGTGTATAACCTCCTGCTGCAACAAAAGAATTTCCCAAATTGGTATCAAGTAAAAAAGTAAAGTCTAAGATTGATACTACTCTAATATCTGTCCATTAATCATAAGGGTGGAGCTAGCTGCTGGTTAGCTTAGCTTAGTCTGGCTATTTCTTGATGGAGATCTGTTGCCAGATAACCAGAGAGTCCAGGAAGTTACTGCTCACAACCAGTAAATAGTAGTGAATTTTATTATTGGCTAAAACAAGAGAAAATCAACACTGAATCAGGTTTAATACTGAATGCCACACTTAAGTAGAGTAAAATTATATTGATACATTCTGTAATTTTAAACAAAGTGCAAATATTTGATCTTACAAATTGGACACTTTGTAAAAGGTGATTAACTTTGACCATAGTTTCAAACCCCCAAACCAGGACCTTTATAGTCCCCCTCCAGTCAAAACTTAATTTTTCTCATTCTTTGAGTTGTATGTTTGAGCTTCATTGTGCAGGATGATTTTTGTGCAGAGTTCGACACTAGAAGGCGGTTCACATTCGGTGTTGACAGTATAAAATGAAAATCAGTTTTCAAGGGGAGGGGCTATGAGCATAATTTATGACATCATACATAGGGCTCTATTTTCGATGCCGATGCCCATGCCGGCGTGGCGCAGAGTCAGGTCCGCTTCGCTGATGGGGCGTGGCGGCGCAGACTTTGGTATTTTCGTGCACTGCGCTGTCGGTGCATCTCCTCCCCCTTCTCATCTCAGTTCCACCCAGCGGCGCAACTCAGAAAGAGGAAGGGGAGAAGGCGTGGAGTGGGTTTGACACAGCTGAGTCAAATCTTCACCAATCACAGCAGCTCCTCACCTCACCTTTAAAAACGCCACTGGTGAGGTGCATGGCAAATTTCAAGGATGACTGAGACCCCACAGGAAAGTGTCCGACGCCCAAACCTCTCCCAGGAGACTGACGTCCTTAGATGGTAAATCCTCGGCCTCCTCCTCCTCCTCATCCTCCTCCTCAAAGCAATGATGTACTCCATCTTTGTAGATAACGTTAAGCATTACAATGATAACATTTGTATTTGGAATGAAATGACGTGGGTAATAGCGGACAACGATTATCACTTACATTTTTTCCATGTCTCTGTCTCTCTCTGTCTCTCGAGTGCTCTGAGATAGATGCAGTATATATGCTCTGTAGGATGTCACAGCTGTTTCTGGTTGGCACAGCAACGTTAATTGATTAGTTTGCATCCCTGTTTCACCTGTGTACATCCGGTCAGGGTGAGTGACCATTACGCGTGCCGAACGTATTTGAGATGTGGTCAGATGAGATACTGATCAAAATATATAAATTTAGGTCTGACTGTATGTGCTGACTCAGATAGTTGCATTGAATCGTGGCTGTTGCTAATTATTGAGCCTGCGCCCATGGTTTGGAAGGCAATCTTGGTGATTACCACTGATGGTCTCAAGGTTTATATGGCCCAGGAGAATTGTATTAACATGACTTGAAAAAAAAATTGAATTCAGAGCAAACTTCAGAGGAGTGCAACCACATACCATGACATACCATAGATTTCTTCTTTTCAAACAGCCATGAGTTTTAAACACAAAGGAGAGAGCAGTCAGAGGCCTGCACATCTGGACGATGGTCTGTTTTCCTGGTGGTACAGGTGACTGTGGGAAGGCTGGCCCCCCGCCAACAAGACAGTGACTGGCCAGGTCTGTGCCCGTCACGAATTAATACTGGAGCAAACATCAGAGCACAAGCAACAGTGTAGCTAGCAATGCTGCCTTCATGTGCTGTTGTAAATATTGAAATTAGTACTGTGCATAAATGGTCAAATAAAATGGGAAATAATATTGTGAAAATGATTTCCTGTGTTATCTCTGTAAAAAAGATGCCATATAACAAACTCGATGGAAATTCAATATCTTGAAAGTACACAGTCTAGATATATTAAATATGTAATGTACCGTGAAGCTGGCCTAAAGATGCTGAAGTTGGTCACTCAGTTTCAGTTTATAGTCGGTCTGTTTTTGTCTTTACAAAAAAATTATCCTTCAACAATTATGGACAGGAAACTCACCTTGTTCTGAAGAGTGTTTTACAGATTTAAATATATAATTTTTCCTCAATGACCATCTTTGATTGTCACTCAAATCTAGAAAATAAAGTGGCTTCAATAGCATTTCATAAGAATGACCCGATTTTTTAAACATTTTATGGATTATGGTTCACAACTTTTTTGTTTTACAAAGTTCTAATTATGAATATTGAATGCTTTGGGGCTCTGTAGATACCTAATGATTTTGGTGACATGAAATGTATACTTTTGCACCACGATCAGGCCAAAGTTTCCACTTGTTAAAAAATTATATCTAAATCTAATAGGCTATTTTTGATTTTAATGATCTGAACATCTTTCCTCTAGTGCCACCCTCAGTCTTAGCCTTTATCACTGGTGGGGCTCAAACAATAGCAACAGTAAACCATCGGTATGTTCTTGGTTAAAACTTCCATATTGTCAAATATATTTCTGTACAATGATCAATATTCTGTTGTGGCTGTGGTTTTGGTGATCTGCTCTGACTCTGTCTGTGTGTGTTTTCCAGGGCTGGAACGCGGCAGGGGCGGGGCTGATCTTCTCTGGAGTTGAGCAGCTACCTGACACATCTGTCACTGATCTCCTATCATCAGGGGCCCGTTGCACAAAACTAGGATTAAGACATCCAGGATAAGTGACTAAGCTGCGTTCAACCAATCCAAAACATGAGCGTCCAGGCTTAATCGGTTGCACAAAGACCAAGCCAGGATGAGCAGACACAGATTCAACAAGCCAGGTGAAACCTATCCTGGATCAGTATGTGCACGCGGCTTCCTCAAATAGACCCCGCCATCGATCACAGATTCACCGATTCACCATGGCAACTAGAGCGGCGTACTTTTCCCCGTCAGAGGCAGAAATCCTCATGGAGGCTTACGAGGAGGTGAAGGACCAAATTGAAAAGAAAGGCAACACCGCCACAGTTATAAAACGAGAGAAAGCGTGGCAAAGTATTGCAGACTGCCTGAATGCGTAAGTAGCGCACAAATACTCACTCACTGCTCCGCTGAAACATCACAATTACAATCCAAATAGTTGATTAACATCTCCGAAAACGTAGTTGTACTCTGATTATGAATCAGTTGAAATTGTAAGTGAAATTGTGTAAATGTAACTCCATCAAACTGTATAACTCCTTGTTATACCATGGTCTGTGTGAATACTCGATTCTGACTGGCTGCAGGGTGTCCATTAAAAAGTGCTGTAGGACACCTATAAGAAAGTTCCGGTCAAATAGCCTGATTGTTCTAAATTATTGCGCTGGCTCAAACGCTAGTTGGTAACAGAAACTGTCTTTCTTACCTCTTACATTTGTGCTGTACACAAGCTTGCAGACTGCATTTGTCTCATTTGACTCATTTGTCTGTTTACTTGTGTACAGATTTGTCCTGCACTTGTTTCAGTGTGCAGACATGTGGGGTGTATTACATACAGACCGTTGGATGTGTATTTATTCTTGTGTTGTATAATATGCTTTGATTCTGTGCTTTCTATCTTGCAGAGTCACTGTGTGACTTCAGTTTGGAAAGGAACTGATGCTTTGATTTATCCTTATTCAATAAAGGAACATCATGTTATTCTTTGATGTGTATTTATATTTATATTGGATGTGTATTTTAGTCTATGGGAAACTGTCTATCTGATGATTGCAACACATCTAAAATCATCATTTATCTACAATGATTGAAATTAATTAAAATTGAAATGAATGATGCTTATGTTTTGTGTTAATGTTTAAATAATGACAGTGGATCTAGTTGAATGTGATAACAATGTGTAGTGGTCAGTGGAATAACTATTGGTTTCCATTTGTGATGACTGCTGACTGAGATAAGGGATGAGATTAAATAGATCCTGGAACTTAGCCTGGTCTGGAGCAGGCTAGCTCCACAGAATAAATCTCCATGGTAACTTATCCCATAACATATCCTGCTTTCCGCTATCCTGCTTTTGTGCATCCGGATCATGGATAAGTTGAGCCAGGATAACCAACATATCCCGGCTTAATCCCTCATCCTAGTTTTGTGCAACGGGCCCCTGGACTCTCCTTCTTAAGCACACTTCTCCCATACTCTGGTGCCAGATGATCCTCTTGCTCATGCTTGTGAATCTCGCCTCAGAGTCGATCTCCTGGTCCCTGCCTGTGTTCTCCAGCCGCCTTGCCCTCATGCAGCGCTGTCGTGATTCTGTGAGTTTGCTTTACCTGCCTGTGAGCCTCACCCTTGACGGAGATTTTTGTTCTTGTGTGTCTGTCGAGTTGTTCTCCAGCGCTTGTTTGCCTTTTGTTTGCCTGTGTGCGTTCTGCTTTCCATTACACGTCACATATTCTTTGAAGTTAGTTTTGCCGCTAAAGCCTACACATTCTTTATTGGCTTGTTTCCCTACTCACAACATTATAAGTCCCATCCCTGCTCAACAATATTAGCGTTACTTTGTCTTTAAACCCAAACCAGCATGCTGTCAGTGCCTGAATATCGAGCCTTTTTCAGAGATGTGAAAGAACAAGTTCCAGTCTATCCACTGGCCATGAAGAAATCCCTCTGTCATGGGATTCCAAATGTGAGCATCTTCAAGTCTTTTTATCAGAACATTCCTTATCATTGTGTCGTTGAAGATTCTCATTCATCCTGGTCATGGTAGTTTTTGGTGCTTATAAAGGCAACTGGACTTCCTTGAGCTTCTAGAAGGCGTTTCAGCCAAGTCCCTGGCATTTATCCTCATGCCATCACCCAGCCATCATCTGAGTCGTTCGTTCCCCTAGCTGTGTCTCCATCCTCCTTTTCAATGTGCATTATTAATTTAGGCATCAAAAACCAGAGTGTAAACCCAAAACATCCCCAACAATCCTTCAGGTTTGCCTGACGTTGGTGTATCAATAAAGGCTAAGTAAGAAAGTACGATGGAAAGTACAATTTCATGACATACATGAATGGCAGCTGAATGTACAGTTAGCGCCACCAAGTGTTTATCTCAATATGCTCCTGATACTCACAAAGCAGTGGATAAATTTAAATGTGTGTTTCCCTGCTGCACTAAGGTGAAGAGAAAAGAAGAGTATAGTTGGCGAAGATGGCGCCTGTGGTGGCAAACCATCAGCCTCGTCTCCCTCGTCTGCTCCGCATATTGTTCGCAGTTACCATACTGCTTTGTGTATTTTGCCAAGATGTCTCCACTTTAATCGTCTATAATCGCCAGGCTCTTTTTAACATTAAAGCTCTCAGTGAGTCGCTATTACTGTCCAAGTCCAGACTGGGAAAGCAACACACTAGTCTCCCACCTGTGCTTGCTGATATCCCTGCGTACCTGCTCCGTCTCCCCTGCGCTCCTCCTCGGAAAAAGGGCTTCAGAAGACGCGGAAAACGAGGTGGTGTGATCGTGAGATTCAAGGCCTACCTGGCGGCCTCCTCTGGAGGATCTGATCCTCGTCTCCTCCATGTCGGATGCCATCTCCCTGCGGTGAAGCGCTCGCTGCGCATGAGGGGCTGCTGGATTCGTCCTATCCTCCCCGAGCTGCTGCCTCCGCTGACGGGATTGACTCCTCTGATCGCCGGCTTCCCGACGCTGCCCAACCTGTGCCCAGCCCCGGTGAAGTTTCCTGCTACTCCCTCTATCCTGGCCGTGGAGGTTCCTCGCCGGTGCTGCCAGCTCCGGGCCCACAGAGGCAGCGTTACACCTGAGCTCCTTCAGCCGCTGAAACGCGCTGCGTCACCGGCTACTGAGGAGCTCAATCTTCGCATGGCTTTACTAAATACTAGGTCACTAGTAAACAAATCGTTTTTATTGAATGACTTCTTCACCTCACGGGATTTGGACTTTATGCTCCTGACAGAAACTTGGCTTTGGGATGGTGAGTGCACACCACTTTCTGAGCTCCTTCCTCCCGGCTGTCTATTCCTCAGCTCCCCTCGGAGCACCAGCAGAGGTGGCGGTCTGGCCTCAGTGTTCAAATCCAGTTTTCAGTGCCGTTCTATCCCATTTGTTACCTACTCCAGCTTTGAACTGCAAACTTTTGAGCTTCAACCCTCCTCTTTCTCCACTATGTTTGCGGTTGTTTATCGGCCTCCAAAATTCAATAAGGACTTCATGCGTGACTTTGCAGACTTTCTGTCAGGTGCCACTGTGAAATATGACCACTTTTTAATTTCTGGAGACTTCAATATTCATGTCTGCTGTGAATCAAGACCACTGGTCACTGATTTCTTAAACCTCATTAAATCGTTTAATCTTGTTCAATGTGTTAAAGACCCGACTCACGAGAAAGGGCACATTTTAGATTTGGTTTTATCATATGACTTACCTGTGTGTGTAACTGAAATTTGTGAATCGGCGTGTATCTCTGATCATCTGCCAGTGCTTTTCACTGTTTCAGTCCCTTGCTTTCGGGCTAAGGCTGTGTTCCCACCAAACATGATGAAAATTATTTAATCGCACCTCAAATGAAATCGCGTCGCGCCAGACGCTCCAGTTTTGACGCTGGTACAAAAACCCCTTGACGCGAGATCGCGTCGCGTGACGAGCCCGCCCAACAACAACATTTCTTCCACCATTTCATTCTCTTGTCGACCGGAATGTGGTTTTAAGATTATTTTATGCGAGAAAGTGGATGTTCTGTGGTCGATTCATCACGATAGCGCGTAGTTTAAAATTTGCTCCAAAGTTTTTCGGAGATGTGTCACCTGCTAACGGACGAGCTGAGATGGTGACGTCATCAACTACGCTGCCGTCCCAATTGCATGCAATGACAGTCCTGCGCTCTCCCTTCCTGGAGAGACTGTACTCCCAAGTCGAACTTGCTCAGTCCGAACTGCAAAGTTCGTAAGTCCGAACTTGGCGTACTTGGTATTGAGAAACGGCTCATGGCTGAAATAACCACCATCGCTGCACTGTACCTGTACTGCACAAAGTAGTGCAGCTATTGTTGAATGAACCAGACAAGTATGCTAGTAAAGCAAGCTATGTTAACTGGGGCTATGCTACGCTGAACTGTCATAAAGCTCTGGGTGAGCGGTGACGGCAACGATGAGCAGCTCCTCCATTGTTTCTGGCAATTTCATTTTGCGAGGGAACACCAGGACATCTGTACGTCAGCACGTCGATGACGATCTCAACGCTGATAGGCTGTCGTGGCGGGTCTTCACGCGAATCCGCTGCAAAAGTTCAATTATTTCAACTCGAGCGATGAAGCGATGACGCGATGGGGCGACGCAATGAGAGCGATTTTGGCGTCCATCGCGCCGCGCAATTGCGTCCATCGCGTCGCCCGGCAAAATGACGCTTCAGATCGCGTCTTTGCATTGACTTTGTATGTAATCTTGCGGCGCGATCTTGTTTCATCGCGTTTGGTGGGAACGTAGCCTAAGACCCGTGTTTCTACGCGTCGTCTCCGCACAATTAACCCTCAAACTGCTTCGCAGTTTTCAGTCATGTTTAACAACTATATCATTTCTGGTGATGTACTCAGCATTCTGGATGACAATTACGCTTTTAACCTCGAAGAACTTTTAAGCAATTTTAATTCAACTTGCGCAGATATCCTTGATTCTGTTGCACCTTTTAGATTAAGGCGCACAAAAGCATTCTCAGAACCGTGGCTTAACGATTCCACACGCGCTCTCAGGCGCTCATGCCGGCGCGCTGAGAGAAAGTGGAAAAAAGATAAGCTCCATGTCTCTAAAGAAGCTCTTTGTGAAAGCCTGTTTGTCTACCAGAGTGCTGTCAAAGCTGCTAAAATGGAATATTTTTCCAACCTTGTTTCCTGTAATAGTCACAAGCCCCAGGTTCTTTTTAATGTTTTTAACCCCCTTGTAAATCCTTGTGACAACTCTCCAACAGTCCCCTCACTCACCCTCTGTGAGAGTTTTCTCAAATTTTTTATTGAAAAAATATCTGCTCTTAGGCCATCTGCCTTCATGTCTGCAGGCCCTAGCTCTAATCTCACCATTCCTCCTTTACATGCTGTTTTTGATCAGTTTGAACCTGTATCCCTCCCTTCACTGGCCAATGTTGTTAAGCATCTGCGACCTAGGAACTGTCCCTCAGACAGCATTCCCTCTCGTCTTTTTAAAGAGGTATTCAGTACGGTGGGCTCTGTTGTTCTTTTATTTATTAACTCCTGCCTTAGCACCGGATGTGTTCCAGCTGCTCTCAAACATGCCGTTGTGCAGCCTCTTATCAAAAAGAAAAATCTGGACCCATCTGTGCTGTCCAACTTCAGGCCAATCTCTAAACTGCCATTTTTGTCCAAAATTTTAGAGAAAGTGGTTTTTATTCAGATCCAATCATTCTTGGTGGCCAATGATATCTATGAGAAGTTTCAGTCTGGCTTTAAACCATGTCATAGCACTGAGACAGCACTGCTGAGAGTTTTTAATGATCTAATGGTAACTGTTGACTCAGGAAAACCTGCTATGTTAGTGCTCCTTGATTTGACGGCTGCTTTTGATACTGTGGATCATGGGATCCTCTTAGCACGACTGGAGCAGTGGGTGGGTATTACAGGCTCTGCTCTCTCATGGTTCCAGTCCTACCTGTCTGATCAGAGTTTTTCTGTGCAGCTAGGTGAATTCACCTCATCGTCAGCCCCTCTCTCCACCAGGGTCCCTCAAGGCTCCATCCTCGGGCCAATTCTTTTCTTGCTGTATATGCTACCATTAGGGTCAATTTTCAAGAATTATAATCTTTCTTTTCATTGTTATGCCGATGATGTCCAGATATACCTGCCTTTAACATCAAAATCTAATACAGACATTACTTGATTGTTTAAACGATATTAAATCCTTGATGACCGCAAACCTTCTGAATCTAGAAGACTGAAATCATAATGTTTGGAGGTGGTCCAGCAGACTTTCCAGCTGGCTTTCTGGGCCCCCTTACACCAAACATCCGGTCATCAGTAAAAAATCTTGGTGTAATATTTGATGACAGGCTGAAATTTGATCGCCAGGTTAGTTCGGTCGTGAAAAAAAAAGCTTTTTCCATTTGAGGATCTTATCGAAAGTAAAAGGGTACCTGCCACGTAAAGACTTTGAGACTGTAATCCATGCTTTTATCAACACACGACTGGATTACTGTAACTCTCTGTATTTTGGCGTGGACCACTCTCTCTTGCACCGCCTGCAACTGGTACAAAATGCAGCTGCCCGTCTTCTCACTGGCAAACGCAAGTGTGACCACATATCCCCTGTCCTAGCTTCGCTGCACTGGCTCCCGGTTGCTTTCAGAATTGATTTTAAAATGCTATTGTTTGTTTTTAAAGCTCTCAGTGGCTTAGCTCCTGAGTACCTGACTGAGCTGCTCTGTATCCACGCCCCTGCCAGAACTTTGAGATCCTCAAATAAGCTGCTACTGGCCGCCCCAAAAATGAGGCTAAAAACTAAAGGTGACCGAGCCTTTGTGGCGGCAGCCCCTAGGCTCTGGAACAACCTGCCCTGGCACATCCGCTCCGCGGGATCGATTGAGGTTTTTAAATTCTCCTTAAAGTCACACCTCTTCTCCCTGGCTTTTAATCAAGTCTAAGTGGACTCCTGGCAAAATTTTAATTTTAATTTAATTTTAATTCTATTCTATTCTATTCTATTCTATTCTATTCTATTCTATAATTTCATCTTTTATTCTTTTATTTCATCCTATTTTACTGCATTGTTTTTATGTTTTTATTATTGTTTTATTTATTGTAATTGCTGCATTGTTTGGGTCATTTAATAAGTTATCCTTTTACTCTGTACAGCACTTTGGTCAACCCCGGTTGTTTTAAATGTGCTCTGTAAATAAAGTTTGAGTTGAGTTGAGTTGAGGAGTGACTATTGTACTGCACCAAATTTGATGGGCCATGGTTTCCTCTGAATTTGACTAAATGAAACTTCTTTATGTTAGCTTTGGCTGGACTTGTCAATTTGTGGATTTTGTCCCTGTGCATAAAGACGCACACATCTCATTCAGCAATACCACTAGCTATCCCCTAAATTAAAAATATTTATATGTACTATCAAAACTCTTCTAAAACATTCAGTGACTCTCATACTGTAGCTGATGTTGGCAGCTTACCTCTGCGTTAAGTGTAGTATATACACTTACCTTGCGTGCATGAATTAACCTAAATGTAGGAACAAATTGTATCTCATATGTCAACATTAGCATTTCAAGTGCAGTTTTTTTTTGTTTTTTTTCTCTAAGGCCACTCCAGGGCTCTGCACAAAACCAATTAAACCACACATTCAGAATTGTACTAATATATATATATATAATATATCTGCCACTGCACACTCACATTACTACATTACTACTGAAGTACCTTAACAACGTCATGCCAGCAACAGGCTGACAGCTTGCAATTTAATGTCTCCATCATCTGTACAGTTTGCTTCTGGCACATTTAGAGTATATGGTCACTGCATACATTATGTGTGTAGACTGTGCATGTTAAAAACCCCAGCAGGTGTTCCATTCTTCACACCTGCCTATTAATTATAATTTATGAAGGATTCAGCTGGAGAGCCGGAGTAGAGCAGCTTGTCAGTGTTTGCTAATAGAGACGAGAGATTTATAAAGAAATGTGAGCTTGTACTGCAAATGATAACATGTCCAGTTATCGCAGGACAAATTGAATGCAGGCTTCCCAGATGCAATCTGCTTACTTAGTGTTTGCTTTTGTGTAACTTGGCAGAATGCAAGACAGTTGCACAATTGTGTAGCTGCAGTGAAAACAAGCAGGCTGGTTTTCCACACAGGCACCACATCGACTAAACGGATGTGGGCAGTTCTGATATCATGTGAACAGTCACATTTAATTTCTTTATACTTCCTTAAAATGTTATTTTTCATTATTTCTATTTTTGGCGACCACATGCACAGCCAGATGCAAACATGAGCAATGATTGTTTATTTGTGGAGCTCAAGGAAGTGGTTAATTATGCTGTCAGCTTCTTCCTACAGAAAATTGATGAACTGTGTCTGTGTCTTGATGTAGTGCTGAGAAATAAAACCCCAGTTAATCATACACCAAGTGGCATGTTCACAATCTGTCTACCGACAGACTCACTTTTCCTGCTGATAAAAGCTGATATACTGCTTGTAGTAACGGTGATTGCATTACATTTGATGCTGTCTTATCAAAAGCTTTAGTTATCATCCTCAAAAATCCTTAAAAACTTGGCTTTAAAATCGTAAAATATTAAGTATTCATGGCTAAATAAGCACCTACAAGTATGCTTTATTAATATGGGTTTCATTCAAAGTAGCAACACGCACTGACCACTTGGAACAGCAGACAGTTGAGCAGCTTCTCAAATATTTTACTCACATGGGGACATCTTAATGAGGTCTTAGCAATAGTTTATTAAAAGGAAACACATAAGGAAACACATAAATACTCTGCTAAAGTTAGTTCAGTAACTGACTAATGATTCATGATTTTAATAGTAATGCCACACTCTTTGTTTGTATATGGGAATGTATTTTAGAAATATTTAATATGAATGTATACCCTGATTTCTACCCTTGTATAAAACAGATCCAGTATGCATTTATGTTTTGTAAGTAAAGTGTCTGATAGTTTATTAAGGAGATAACATCATGTATGGTTATGTATAATTGTGTATTTAAATGTATAATTTAGAAAGTTTCTTGCTAGCTTTTCTTGCTAGATGGCCTTTAGCGATCTTTTTTTTTTTTTTTAAGCCCAGTGACAAATCTAGTGACTTTGACCAGACCTTAGAGCCTCTCCTTTGAAGAGAGTCACCAGTATTTCTCAGTGAATATGTTCTCATGTGTGTGTGGCTCTCTGTGCTGATTGTGCACATTTAGTTGACCAATCCTCCCAAGCATCCAACTCCTTTGCTTTGTTCTGAATTATTTAACTTGAGCATTTAAGTTTTATTTTCTCTTCAACACTCTTTTATACACAGAGTTTACGACATCGTATTGTATCTGGATCCTCTGCGTTCAAGACACTTCACCATTCTACACAACAGGCTTCATGAACAGCTTTTAAAGTTAGAGGTAGACTTAGATTCAAAGTGAGGAGATGAAAGTAGCTCATGTGACTTCTAATTATATCATAGCTAATATTTTAGGAGTCAGTTAAAATTTTGTATATGAAAAAAAGCTATGTTATCACATTTATGCAAATTAGTATGTGAGAATGTGAATGTGAGTTTTTTGAGCAGGTTTTGGCTCTTTTGCATTGAAATTTGTTGACACTGTGTACGTATTGCAAAAGAAATGAGGGACATGTGAAGAAATATGGGACCTCCTATACTGCATTTTCTTGAAAGAGAAAGTGTCTGTAGCAGAAATGGATCATTCTGATTTTTAAAAAGCGTGTGAGAGAGATTTGATTCAAGTTCCATCCTTGAGGTGAATTTGGATTTATGTGATCAAAGTTAGAGAAGCATTATGGTCTTTTTTTCAGTTTTTTCAGTCTGCACTCTTGTCAATCAATCAACAATGTCATTTGACATCAGCTGTTGTTTCATTATTGCATACAATACAAACATACTCCTTATGTGTCCTGTGTCATGGCTTTTGTCTAATGATGAATGTAACGAGACTTGGTTGAAAGCTAGAATGTAATACTCGAGTCAAGAACATTTTGAATACAGGGGATATTCAGCAAAGTGTATCAGACCCAAGTGCAGAGAACAAACCATGTGTGCACATATTGCACACATAATGATATTAACATGGGAGGAGAATGGCGAGGCTGATCAGACAAAGATAACTGCTGGCCATCAGTCCTGGCCAGCAGGATTCCAGTACACTGGAACAAAATGTTAAGGAACACCCAGGACTGCTCCAGAATCAGCACCCAGGATAGTGGTCATGGCAGAAAGGTTAAAGCTTTCTCTGACGTCTTAGAATTTCATCATTTATTAAGATTAATAACATCTCAAGCCCCTCTGGCGTCCACTAAAGGCTGTAATGTTGAGAAAGCCTGGTGGTTTGCAGAAATGATAGCAAATTACTTCAACTCGACAGTGCAAATGAAGCTGTGCTACAGTACATCACCTGGTTGAAATATAAATGATGCATAATCTACAACAGGGCTGCTCATATAATCTTCTGATATTTATATTGTCTTGTTAAGGTGTCGCAATATATGTTGCTTATATGATATCATCTGTGTCAATGTACAGCAGTAAATTTTTCATAGGCAATACAAGTCACAATCAATTCCATCTTATTTGTTTCAGTACAAAGCTATACAGGCTCTATAACCAGTCTGGCCTTATGCATTTCCCTTTGATGATTTACAATTATATGAGTGTTTTATCAGAGTGGGGAACGCACATTTTATCAGCTCTGTTCAGGAAGTGATTGCTCAGCAAGACTGTGTGTAAAGAGACCAGTGCATCATGATGTGGGAGTCCATGTATTTATGGACCAGTTCAAAAGATTTTGTTACATTTCATTTGATTGTTTTTTTTTTTTTTTTGAGTATTTACAGAACAGAATGATTTCATTGATTTCATCTGCCTGATGTCACGTGGCTTCTTTTCTTTCCAACAATTCCTGAATTCCTGATGATAACTTATTTTTATTTATGGGGATGTAGGTGGCTCATGCTGCTTCTATTAATGATAATGATAATGATGAGCTATAAAGAATGTCAGGGGGCCAGCAATTTTTTTTGGATGCATCTCCTGGTGACCATAGCTGTCCATTGCAAATAATTAAATACTAATTAAAATCTGGCTTGTAGTTGTTGTTTTTTAAAAAAATAAACAGATTTGCTAAGCTCCAACAAATCTGTTGTCTCTCATCAGGAAGTATCAGTGTATAAAACATTAAGCAAACAACATCTCATTTTTAGCCAGCACAGACTGTCACTTTACAATGACTCATGTTGTTAGTAGCAGGTTATATCATCTGCCACTTATAAATGCTAATTTCATAAAGAAATTGATGGCTGGCCATATTAAAAATTCTCTGTTGCCAGATTTGTGCGCTCTGCAAGCCACTGTGTGTACTCTCTGTAACAACACTGTACAATAGGAACATCCCTCGATCACCCAACCTGTCCATTGTAAACATCTTATAAATGATGTCCTGAGATGTTTTCAGTCCTGGTTGATTTGGTGACAGTGGTTCCTGGTGGTAACAGCAAATGCAATTTAATACTGCAGGTCACAGACTTCTGGGGGCAGTAAAACAAACCCTTGTTGTATCACTAAACAAGTCAGGCAATAATCGGCCTTTTTCCATCATCCTGTGAGCAACTATGATCTGATTTTGGGCTGCACACTGCGTGTCTGAGAAGGCTTTGTTATCTTGCTGAGAAGTTAGAGGTTTGCCGCCTGCTGCCTGCAGCTCCTCATCCAACAGCTCACTGTGCTACTCCGTCTTGTTCCATTACTCCCTACAACATTTCAAATCTGCTGTCAAGAAATGCAAATGACCGTTGTGCTATTTTGTAGACACATGATCAACAACTGTGCTAAGTGCAAAGCTCGCTGACAAACACAATGAATTTCATGTGACTGCTTCATAATGAAAGTCAGCTCAACTTAATGCAGCATTTTTTCAAGGAACATCAAGGCCGTCACTCAGTTCACAATACTGTAAATATAGAAATATTGCAATACTTTCTTTAGTGCATCCTTATACTTGCTGTAGTCGTGCAAACAGTTTTGCTTTTCAATGATGCCTCACAAACAGTACACTGAGCAGTTATTAGGAACATTTCACTTTTGGCTTCTCCAAATAAAGGGGACACTTACCTAGCTTTACTGTTGTTTACTGTTACTTTACAACCCATCTGATTGTCTTGTGTGTCAATGTTCTACTGGACCTGGATTTTGAGATCAAAATTTACTTTTGGGCACACAGTGTTTTAGTAACTTGGATGAAGCAATGGCTTAAACCTGGGTTTGGCAGGTTTTTTATGTTTGTTTGTTTGTTTGTTTTATTGGTGTCATTGAGCATCATTGGTGTCATTAGGCAAATAACTTTTGAGAATATTATAATCCAATGGTATGAGGGAAAACTAGACTTTTGCACCTCCTCTTGGCTCCATTTTCAGGCTTTAGAAAATCTAGCCCGTGACGGGAGTCTTTGGGCATTCACAGGTCATTTCAGAGAGAGGGCATTTTTATTGGCTGTTGTGCAAATACAGATGGCCGTGCACATCCCTTCAGATGGTGAAAGTCTTGTCTCACATATGCAGACCTGTCTCCACACTTCATTTTAGCACTGTGCCAGTGGAGAAAGAGAAAGTGAAAGCCTGATTTAATGGTAGAATGTCCTGCATATAAGTCTGCAACTACTGCAATTAATTTCCAACACCTCCTTCACTTACAATGGTGTATAGTACAAAACACATGTGTGAACACATTCCACCCTCACACAGGCTCTGGGCTCATTATGCTTGATGCCACGTACGTATCTCATATCGAGTTGCAACAAAGCATGATGACAAACAATGGGAAATAACTTTTGAGGGGGGACAGTGGTGTGTGTGCAGTGTACTGGCCCCTCATCTGTTAGACAGCATCACAGCTGCCTCTGATGCCTGGGGCAGCTGGCCTGGGGCTGCGATGTGCTGGAGGGGTGTCTTTGAGAGGACAAGTCGTGGTGAGAGGGACCAGGGTCTTGGCGAGGCTCATGCCGTGGAGAGTGGGCCCTACAAAGCATGAAGTTTCACAGGGCAACCGACTCCTTCTGCTGCTGGTGGATTTGGTGGGAGGGGCTTAGCGGAGTGATATGAGAGAGAGACGGAAGGTTTTGAATAGGTTTGAACAGGTTTTGCCTTTCACAGCTTTAATAAATCCAAGCTAACATGTTGGTATGAGGCTGACATGATTTTGTTAAGTCTAGTCCAGCTAAAGAGTTGCAAAAATCAGAGAAGCTACTCTGGGGGGTCCTGGTTCCAGAAGTAAAATTCCCATTAATCTTTTCCATAGGCAATGTTGCATGACTCTCAGTTGAAGGACTTTTACTTGGATCGGTATGGAACTTTGCCAGCTGAATCAGAAATACAAAAGGTTAACAACTGTTCTGGAAAATATCCAGTCCAAGGTAGAAGCCCATGGGCGAAAAACCTCAAGGGACTTAATGCAATCCCAAGTTGCTGTTCAGCAGGAAACATCCATCCACAGATCTTAAAGTTATATTATGTGCAGGCAAATGATGGAGAAAACATAATTTCCTCAAAGCTGAAAGCTTTTAGCTGAAAAAAAGCTGAAAAAAATAGATGTGGTGGTCCTAACAAAAACCTATTTGAAACCCTATATGACTGATTCAGCATTGTAGTCTTTAGGCCATGCAGCAAAAAAAAAGCTATTCAGTGTCATATATAGTATATATAGTAAAGTATAACTCACTATGCCTTTTCAATAATAAAGGACAGTCTTAGATACAGGAAAAAAAAACAGCCATAAATGTTTGTGTTAGTGATTAGACAAGTGCAGGATATGAGCAGAGGTGATTAACATTGGTATGAGCAAGGCATTTCCCACAGCACATTAAAAAGAGGAGATACATTCAATTATTACAGACATTTTTATGTGTCTGTGGTCAGAGAGGCACCTCTGCTATATCAGAAGAGGAAGAGTGGCTGATATCTGATATTCACACACAAGGCCAATATATGAGTCTGGCCCTGTTATCATTATAACATCTATTCAGCATTTTTCATTGTGTTTTTTTCTTCCAGTAAATTAATGTAATGCTCCTGGACCATGGAACTGGTTTACCTCATACAGAAAGACTAATGAAGTGGCATGAAAACCACACATGACTTAACTGCAGAGAAATCCTCACATGTACTTTTTGCTAAATAGTTCCTTATCTCCAAAGACCTTATTTTACTCTTTTGTTTTGCTTTTACATTACTCTCACCTGGTGCACAGAATAGTGTTCAGCTTTTGCAACTAATCTTTTAGCTCCTGGAACAAAGACATTATCTTGATACATCCCCCATGCCATAGAACACATACCATTGTTCATGGTGCCCTTTTGTGGACCTTGAAATTTTGGCCCGAAATCAAGTGCTGCTGTGTGTGACCAGCATAATACCAGACAGCTGCTTTGCTTATTTACTCTATTTCAAACAGGTAAGCATCTAATACTTGCTGCATGGCTATAATTAATATCATAGCAGTTGAAGGTGAAGCAGTTATGCAGAGTGTCTTCTTTTTCTCCCTGCATAGCACTCAGGTCTGCCTACTCAGTGCTTTCCCCAGCTTCATCCTCCCCATCCAATCTGACAGTACTGGTAATTGTGCATTATAAGGCTTTGGCATGGGTCCTTGTTTAGTATACAGGAGCTATAGCAAGGACCTGATACTCCTTAATGCCTCTGCTATTAAGAACCAAATCACATTGCAAACACTTCATTAAACAGCCTGAGGTGCTGTCATTGTTTAATGACATATCGATGTGTTCAGTGGACAACAGCCGCAACAGCACTCTTTTTTCCTACGCTCCCTGGGGGTGTCATCTGTCACTCCATCTCCTGCTAATCGATGTCTCTAGAGAATGCTGCGGTAGCCCCACTGGTGACAAGGTGCATTAAAAATGTAGCGCTGTTATCTCTGCTGCCCTATTCATTAATTTTGCATGGTTTGGAGAGGTCCTTGAAAGCGTGTGATCCACAACGCTCACTGTCCTCTGTAAACAGGACCTGTTGTCTTGTCATCAGATATTTTGATACAAAGAACTTAAAGCTCCACTAATCATATGGACTGTGGCTGCATGGAATGTGAAAGGTGTGGTCATAGTGACAAAATCACTTCTAATTATCATCCAACTTCTCAGTTCCCATCAGCTCTACATAGCTTCCTAACTAATTATTCTTTTGAATCATGGCCTTCAAATTATGCTCTTCTCAGCCACGTCTCCAGCCTCATTTCCATACTGTGTAGCAAGAAAGATGTGCAGTACACTACCTGTACAGCACCGGACTGACAAAGTTAGACATGAGCTGGTTAAGACTATGGAGCACCTAGAAAGAAAAAGACCCAGATATTTCCTTCAGGAGTTGGAGGTCAAATGGAGCTAAAAGGAAAGTGAATGCTGGACTTGGGCCAACATTTGTCAAGGGGACACAAACATGGCTCTAAATGAGTATTAATGATGCACTGTGGCTGTTGAATGTGTGAGGAAATTGTTTGCTAACATGTTAGCCGTAATACCTTTACAGAGTGATAATATGGTAGAGTCTGTTTTTTCAAGGATGTTGAGCAGTTTTTGTACCTCTAAGCGGCAAAAAACAAAACAAAACAACCAAAAAAATTTGTTTGCAGTGATAATTAATATCAATAATGCCTATATATTTCCAGTTTCACCACAAAGTTAGAGTGGTGTAACACAACCAAAAAAGGGAACAACAAATATACATATTGCATCTCAAACTAGTGAGTGCATTTGTGCTTTATACTGCTGAACAGGCTTCAGTGTGTTAAGCTGCTTTTCCTGAGTATCTTTTGCTGTCACTGGCTATTTTGGAAGTTAAGTGTTGTGTTGCTGTGGCTTAATTAATTAAAAGCGGCTCGTAGCATTACTAGCTTCAGTTTTAAAGTAGCTCCCCCATCTGTGGATATCAAACCCTATATAGCATCATAAACATTTCTTCTAAACTTCCGCTATCTCAGCCATATAGAGTATGTTGTCAAGATGCCATTGTTTTCTGGACTAAGGTGTGCAGTAAGCTTTGGGGAATTTGCCATATCAACAAATCAACAACAGCCTCAGGCAAGTAAAATTGCAGTACCAGTTCCACACGAACTCCATTGCTTCTTTCACCATCTGTCAAAATTATGCTAGCACAGGCATGCAGGCCAGGCCATCCAGAGAAAAGATGTCTTGTCACTACCTGCACTGTAGCTGCCTGTCTCTCTGAAAGCCTGTATCATTTAACATGTTTGGGCTAAGTGTTCAAAACAACACTAATGGCCTCTTTGAGATCTGGAGAAACTTCGAAGGGGGGGTATCTGTTACACCCATCAGCAACACCGCCCATTCTCAGCCCTCAGAGGCATCATGCGTCACATTATTTTGATGCTGCATAAATCACAGCGGCTGGCTCTGACAGGGGCCACTGGGTGATCTCATGAGGGTCAAGAGGGTCACACACTAGCTTTTGAAGGCAGGTCTGTGCAAGACGTTATAATGCAATTCCTCCTCTCTTACTTCACACCATGGCTCTGGATGAACTTCCTGGAAGAGGTCAGAACTTTCTTCTTAGGTATACATAGTAGTAATAAATGCCAGAATATGTGAATTTTATTTCTGAAAACAAACCAGCTTTTTATGCTTGTCGCTGTTATTCCATATGGCGAGACTAATTTAAATGACCACCTGTCCAATTGTCATTTACAGTAAGGCTTACTTGGAGACATGTGATATGTCAGGCAGGTGAGAGCTGTCACCTGTGCTTGGCCACACTATCCCTTGTCACACCCAGAACAGCACTGCTCTCAGTCTCAGAGCTGTGCCCTGGTCACACAAAATATGGGGCAGATCATCTGTTTGAATGGCTCTTTGAGTAAAGGTCCACATGCTGCACATGGTGCCTGCACCACCTTCAGTGAAGATGAAAAACAACAAGGCTGTCCTCATATAAAATATCATGCAGGTATCACTGTGACTGTAAACAACAAGCAAAGAAAGTTTTCTTGTAGGAAATATTCATTCAGAGATGTAGGAGAAATTTCACATCCTCAGAAAAGTTCATGAAAGTTCATGCATAAAGATGGAGTTGAAATTATCATTAAGTGCAAGTGAAAATGGGTCAGGCTGGAGCAGTCAGTATAAGATATTTTTATAGAAAGCTGGAGTATAGTTAAAGACACAATTGAAGGGTAATCAGCTTAAACGTCTGTCTGGAGGTGAAATTAGTGCACTGTATATATTCACATCAAAGGCCATGTGATTATAAGTTTTATAAAATTAATGAAAAAAGCTGAAACATATTCTTTATGATAGCCTTAAATTTATCAGTGGATATAAATGTGTCCAATTTTAGGTCTGTTTGCAGATTGTTCAATGGCCAAGGTGTGCAGTAGGAAAAAGGCAGTTTTCCTTAAATCTGTCAAAACATTAAAAACCAACCACACAACCAAAAGCTGGGTAAGCTGAGATAGAAAAGGGTACAGAGATAAGCTGCAAATTTATGCAGTATCACTTTCTAGATATTGATATTTGAGTGGTATGGTAGTATGCAAATGGTCGATGATGTTCAGCCCACCAAAATACTCTCCTGCTAATCGATGTCTCTAGAGAATTTTTTTTTTTTTTTTTTTTTGTATAGGTCTGCATGCTTTCAATGGATTTACCATTGGATGTGAAATCAAGCACCTTTAAGATAGCTTTTGATAAGATAACTTTGTTTTCTGGGCATTTAAAACAGTTTGTAATAATTGAAATGTAATCTGAAGCTCTTGTACCACCTGTACTATGCAGGGAGCATACATATATATGACAGTGTCATCCACATAGGTGACACTGTCAAATTGATCAATACATTGAATGAACTGTTGATTTTTAAATGTATACAGACATTAATTGCATTTTATTTTGTTCTTTTTTCCTTATCTCTACCTGTTCAGTTCATAATTGTTGTACAACAACAGATTATTTCTCAAGGAATATTTTTTATTTATTCAACTTAATAGAAATATTAGCCGCAGAAGCAAAACAAGAAAACATAACTCAGTAAGGGTACAATAACGAAAATCCATCTCATATGTTAAGCTCTAAAATTTTATGTCTACCTCATTTTAATTGTAATCCTGGACATCTCATGCCTGGCGCTAAACAGGAAGAGTGGTACGTCATCCCACTGAGCTCTCTCACTGACTCTCTCTTCTCTGGCTTCTTTTATCTTTAAATACTCCTCTCATAACATGTCGATACTTCTGGGCCCTGTCAGCCTAGGCACCACTGCAGACCCCTCTCCCTGACTCTCTGCCTGGTCCCATAGCTCCTCTGCTGACCCTGCCTCCTTCTCTTCCTCATCCTGGCCATCTGAGCCATCAGAAAATGTGATGTCTCTATACTGTCATGTTTTCCAGCCACAGGGAAATAACAAATTGTATGTTTCACATTACTCATCAGTGAATACCTTTGAGAATATTCCTCAATAAGCACCCACAAATAAAAGGAAAAAAAAAACAAACATATTATAGCTCCTCTAGTCTTTTCAATAACTATCAGTTACATCAGGGGACTTTCTCACAACACTGCCACAATGCACGTTTAAACATTCCTTGAATCCTATCCTCACCCAAGCAAAGAGCAGAAACCTGGCAGCTTCACCTGGTCTTGTATCTGCATTGTATCTGTTTTGGCTTAACTACAGCAGCTGGCCCAATGGCTTTATACTGCAGCTTCATCTGAATGCCATGGTCCTCTCCGTCCAGCCAACATCAATGTCTATCTTGCTCCACTAGTCTTAAAAATAATGTTGAGTGAAGTTTAGGGAATAAAAACTTAAAGTTATGGAAAGATTGTGGTCATGGTTTTAAAATCAGTGTTTAATGCTGGAACAAGACAGAATGCAAATCTCAGTCTTTGTATGAAACAGTCACTGGACCAATTTCATTGTTATGTGATGTGCTTTTCTTAACTAGCCAAATGTGGAGAACGACACATAATAGCTCAATTATGCTGACCTGCGAGTGCCATTTTTCACCAAAAGGTCAATCATCAGGGCTTTTCAAGAAAACCAGCTTTGCAAAGTATTAAAGTAACATAAATCTTTATTTATCTCAACGGTTTATTTGAAAAATCTCTCTGAAAAATTCAGTCATTGCATTTTGGAGGGCCACGGTTTTTACTGAACAGCAACAATATGTAACTATGACAGCAAGACTGATGCCAAATCCCGACATTTGCCAGACTCCAATGGCCTCTAGCACTGCCTTCTTCACAGGTATTCAACTGCCAGTCAACAAGGAATCGAGGATACAAAGATATCTGTTTTTTCATTGATAGACACGTCAATAGATAAAAATGTGACGAAAATGTAATGGCACAATGACACACAAGGCCCATTGCATTAAATGGTGTTTTTCACAGTATTTAAAGACTGTAATATAAGGCTGAATGTGGCGCAAAACTAGCTGCCATGACAATAACAATGCTGAAATGTTATTTCTCTTTTTCTTCTTATTTCTGTAGGTTTACAAAGTGAAACCATGCAGCCGCAGACTGTAGATTTTATGGCTCAGTTGAAACGTTTAAAATTCACCTGGATGCACCTTTGTCTCAGTTCCGTCATTCAGAGTAACATGCATCTGTTCTAACCTACTTGCATCTTATATATGCAGTCGTATAAAATTTGCTTCACAATATGTCTCAACACATTTTTAAGGCCCAGTCACAGCAGCATGTAAAAAGCAGCAGTGAAAATCAGGGGAAAAATCAGTTTATGTGAATGAAATCGCCCCTATCAGTGGGTCCACGTGTGGGGCCAAAGCAAAACTGTGCATATATTTGCACTTAGGTCAACTTTTAACTGACTTCTGACACACAGATCCACCATATTTATCAGTGGCAAAACTTTTCCACAAAATAGACAATCTTTTTTTTTTTTTGGATGGTTATGAAACAGGGACACTATTGTCTCGTTAGAAAAGTCAGTAAAAGTTCATGCATCCTTTCTGGAGTTATTTTGAAAAGAAGGAAATCATTAACTGTGAAAAATGGGTCAAGAAGAAAAAGGAAATGACTGTACATAATGAAAAATAACTGTTGCTTAATATTTGAGAGTGCATCATTCCTTGCTTATGCATAACTTAGTGAAGGTGCCCTTTAGCAAGACACTTAACCTCCACCTGCTTTGGTGAATGTGTCTTCAGCAGGAAACTGATTGCATCCTGCACCTCCCTCATGTGAAAGTGTGTAAGTGTTTGAATGCGAAGCAGGATATTACAACAGAGGAGAAGATATGCTCAGCACATCTTCCATGGCTAAATAAAGGTGGAAGACAAAAAAGTCTGAAGGTGAATTCTAATTCAGATTATTTGCTTGCAGCATGACGGTTTTAGTTATTCATTTTTTGTCTATGGAAATTTTAAAGTCTGTCCTCAAAGATTATCTTTGACTTGAGCATGGAAAATATGCTGTTTGGATACATTCATCAGGAGTCATGACTCAAAACACCGCCTGTTTTGCTTTAATGTCAACAAAACATGTGAACATGCACTAGCTCTCAACAGGCTGAAAATGCATATAAAACTCATGGTTAGGTGATATGCTCTGGCAGCCCTTCGCATCAGAGGTTTATCAATCAATTTCAGAGTGAAAACAAATCTGCATTTCACTGTAGCCAAAAATTGCCAGTATTTGGGCATTAGTGTTGCATCAGGGATTGCACTGAAGCTTAAATAAAAAAGGAGAAAGGAGAGATCTCTTGTGGTTATTTTCTGTGTGTTGCTGCAGGTCGCCGTTCACTCTGGTTGTTAGAAACAAAGCATTTGCAAGGCTTGTAGATGGTGGCACATTTCTGATTAATGTGTTCTTCTGTTTTGCATCTATAAATTATTAGGGATGACAGTGGCTTTGGAAAGCAAGGCTCCCAACAGGTGAAGCTTACAGTATGGATTTATCCCACACCAATAAAAGTCTCATAGCTAGTATTCATGGTCCTTCTATGCATTATTATTCATGAATCTTTACGTCTCAGTGTCTTCTCCCCTGTCTGTCCCATCCTGTGCTCAGGAAACACACAGACCAAACTATGTACAAGCCTTTCAGAACATGGATTAATGCAATGGCTCAGAAACCAACATGGTCTGGTTGTTAAAACAGCAAAGGCAAAAACTTGGGTGGAGGTTCCACTAATCAAAACACTCACATCTAGACTAAGACATAAATTTGGATGAGCTGACTCATTATAGAATTTAGATAAGAAACTGGATAGGACTCAAGAATGAACAGAAACTGGAATAAGACTAAAATAATGTGAAATATATCCCAATGTTGGAAGGCAGCAGCTGGAAAATTCCAGTGGAGCATTATCTTCCCTGCCAGCTCCTAACAAAGTCCAGTTGTGCTTTTGAAATGGCACACTTAAATGTAGTGCCAGATACTTTGGAGAGTGATGGATTATCAGCAATGTACAGGCTAGAGGGTCAAGCTTCAGGGGAGGTAGTGTTAGCATGGGGGGAGGCTGCTGCTTGTCCTCAGGCTGTACAGATTTCAGCTTTCATGTGATAAACCCATGAAATAAGCAAAGGACTAATGTACTGCAGAAATATTACCAGCATAGTCTGTCACCAAGATTACGTCAAATCAGTATTTCACTGATTTGGTTTAAGAAATGAAAGTACAGACAGGCTCCATTTTTCTGCTTAATTAGTACTTTTATTTTGATACTTTCTGTAAATTTTACTGATAATACAACAATGTTCAAAAAAAAGTTGGGATGCTGTAACGGGCTTTGGCAGGCTCCGTTCGGCGTGAACAACAGCTTCAGGAAATGTTTGGCAAGCCAAACAATAAACAATCCCACGGAGTATTGAACCCAAAAAGGGCAAGACAATAGATGTAGGCAGGTACACAGGGCTGAGGAGTTTACCAGGGGGCAGACGAGGCCAACGGCAGCGTCGATACCGGGAAAGCAGTCATCAACAGCATTTGTCCTTCAATCCAAGTTTTATTTATTTTTGTGGATTAGCCCTCCCAGTGATTGCTGCCTTCTGCAGTGGCCTCTGCAGCATTAGAAATGACCATTCTTGCTTCAAAAACCATACGTAACTCCTCTAAAAATGCAAAGATTTGATTAAAAAAGTCAAGTCCTTTCAAGACATCTATTTCAAGTCTAGACAAATCTCAAGTCAGGAATAGCAAGTCAAAGTCAAGACAAGTCTAAAATTTGCACTTGGAGTCTGACTCCATCGTCGCCCACCTCTGCTGATTGATCAATATCTGGTAATCTGGCAAGATTGGATGGATTTCTGCCAGGTGATAAATATCGGCCAGTTGTCTGCAGTTCAAGTAATTTGACAGTCCAATATCCCACATCAGTCCAAAGATCTGTCACAGGTCCTGGCTGGGCAGAAAGGCAGAATAGAAAATGTAGTGTGAGTTAACATGCAAGACAGATTAAAACACACACTGTCTCTGTCTGCACAGCTTTATTATATCTAATGTTAACTAATGCCAACAAGATGAATGATATATTGAGTACTGAGTCACTTCATTGACTTTATGACTCTTGTTCACCTGTACTACTATTATTCTGAGTTTAGTATTCACCATTATCCTGTCAAATACTTTGTACATGTTTTGGAAGTCACTGACAAATAAAGTCATCTTTGCATATCAAAGCTTTCGATTTAGAATTGCTTGTATAGATGATTTTAGAAGGCAATGGCAAATGATACATTTTTCATTTTCATTATTCCCATTATAACAAGCCTGCAGAGTTTTGCTTAATACATTAGAGAAACAGCAGGCCATAGGAAGTGTTGTCGTAATGGATGCATAAAGTTTGGGGAAATTTTTAATATGCTTTTATGATTTTCAATCTCTTTCCATGTGCTCCATCAGGGATTTCATTCCCAGGTAATGGGCAGATGCTATAAACATATTTACAGTACATAACATGACAGATACATCTCAATAAAGGCGCTTTTTTTACACATTCAAGAAAGAAAAAAAATACTCTGCTATGAGTGCCGTTTGCCATACTGCAAAGTCAGGAAATTCTGATAGAGACTGCTTCAATCAATGCCACTCCAGTCAAACGTGTAGTGACGTTGATGTGAAATTTAAAGTGATGCCTTGTGGCACTTCCATTCCATCCTGTGTGCTATTTGAACTTCATGTTTTAAAGAGACATATGTTATAAAGCCTACACTGTGGTATTGTTTTTCAGAAAACGCAATCTATACAACTTTTTTCACAGTGGAGTGGTCCTGTCCAACACCTCTAAAAACACTCTTACATGCAAAATCAATAGAGTTCCCTTTTAAAGTTGGAAAAATCATCTTCTTACATTTGGTAAAATGTGTCTGCTTCATTGAATCAAATGTAAATATTCTACATGTTCTGCATTGTTTTATACACGTTCCAAACTTACACTTAAACTTTGGTTTGATGTATTTGGTGTCGGAAAATTTGGTAATTTCCATGATGGAACTTACAAGACAGTTTGTAATGACCACCTCATTGGTCACAGGTGGAGTTTTGGGGATTAATTCAATCCAACATATTACATTACTGGAATTTCCATTTAATTGTAGTGTGGCTGTCCAAAATATGAGCCATTCCCAATTTGAAATCTCCATGGGCTTTCTTCTGATGGCACTATCAGATGAAATATCATTTGGCATGATAGATATCTCTAATCTGGTATTGTCATGATTTGATTGGCTCTTTGATGCTGCCATATGGGTAAATCATCATTCTTTGTTCATTTTATCCAACTCTGTCCAACATGTATTGTTGTTTGCCATGAAAATTGCAATCTCTGGGCAGTAGAATTCTAGTCCTGTTTATGCATGAAAACCACACACAAAGAAGTTGAGCCCTTTCGAGAGGTCTCATGGTTTGAGGTTTGGCCAAAATGGAAGTCAGTTATTATTGCAGTGTTTTACAGGAATGCTTTATTTATGTGCTGAGGATTGTTCTGTGCCATGAATATGAAGCAGCCATAGGCTGATAAATGTGGGTTATATGGAGCTGGGAGGATGTAGTAATAGCTGAACTCAAGGTCAGTGGTGGCTAGCTGATTGCACCAGAATTATGCAGACACCTCTCTGATGAAACAACAATAAAAAAAAAAGCCTGAATGAAGAGGGCAAGGAGCACCTGACTTGACTTGACCTCAGCCTCGGGAGGTTCCTCGAAGGCTTCTCCGACTTGACTTTCCCTGACATGACAGGGCAAACTCTTTTATAGGGCATCAGAGAGAGAGAGAGAGAGAGAGAGAGAGAGAGAGAGAGAGAGAGAGAGAGAGAGAGAGAGAGAGAGAGAGAGAGAGAGAGAGTGGTATGGTCAATATGGCTGTACTGCTTCTCCCTTTATAAGATTCAGTTGTGTGTTGCGGGGTAACTTTAATCAGATTTTTAATTAAATTTTGTCTCATTGAAAATCTCTCCAGGAAACAGATAAGCATCTATGGAACGATAAAGAAACAAACTGCATTGTAGACCTGCATTGAATGTTTCAAGTCGACACATGGGCTGAATTATTGGATGTGCGGATATTTTGTGGATCAATATGTGCTGCTCCCCTGTGCTGTCCACAGGCTGAGGAAAGCGTAGCTGAAGGCTGTGTTTTATTGAAGGACCCTCAGGCCTCTGCTTAAATGATGATTACCATTTTAACTAGTCCTCATAGGACACAGTGTAATCAGTAGAAATGGACAGTGCTCTCAGAGAGAGAATGGATTTTCTTACTTAATGCAGACAAGCTTTGCAACATGTAGGATGTCACATCTGACTGTGACTTGTGACCGAAGACAACGTGTGAAAGAAGCTATGCACTTGTAACACCAGAGTCTCATTACTGGCATTAGACATGCATCTGATGTACTTCATGAAGACAAAGTCATTTTTCAATCTTTTATGCATGTGTGTCTGATATGCATGTCTGCCTCATCTTTGCATTGGTGTCGCCCCCATTACCTTATGATGAGTCTTGACAAGTCTTTCCCTGTGCAAATAATGCCCTGCTATTGATCCCACTGTCAGTATCAACAAAACAGTGGCTCCCTCCCTCAACTGTCCAGACAATCATTACATCATGTTTTTAAAGTAAATAAATAAACTGTCAATGTTTTTGATATTACAGTAAAATGGATATTTACAGTTACACTGTATCTTGTTAAGGTGTGACACAAATCTACTATCCATCTCTTTGTTTCCCAAAAATTATTTATTCAGATCTACACAAGAAGTGGGTTGGGCTTACAGCGGAAGCTGTTGGAAATTGTCCAGGTTGTCACAATTTACGCTAAATTGTTTGGTTTCTGCCATTCACCCTCTTCATGTATGAGTTTAACTGCTCACAAAGAATACAACCAAACATATATAGTATGTTTAGCAAATTAAATTCTTAAATCCTTTTTTTCTTTTTGTTTGTTTTTTTTGTTTTTGCTGAAATAGCTCTTAATTGGCTCCAATTCCTGAAATACAGCTGAAAAGTATTTTTCATTGAACCCTCCCTTATTGGTAATGCTCATGTGAGCCAATGTGGTATCTATGATTGACAATTAAATGAAGAGTTGTTTTTGAAGAATACACAAATATTACATGAGATGACAGACAACCTCCTTCAGTGTTCAACGTTTATATCTGCTAGTGCACTAAAGATACATTTTCTGGACAGAAAACTTGCTCAGTATGTATGTATGCTTCTAACATTATTTCTAGAATAGATCAGGAAATATTTTTGATATAAGCCTTTATGTAGTTCTTCTAATGCTGGCCGCAGCTCCACTGCAGGAACTGACGGTTGATTTGCTGAGGGGCAGCTTGATGTGCCATACAAAGAGAGGACTGGCCCAATCACTAACCCCTAACTGCCATCCGCTTAGAAGGTGAAAAAACTTGAGCTTCAAGAACATGTGCAGTGTGTTAACTAAATGACTAAAATCCCAATGTAAATGCAGAAATGACATCATCAGTTTCTCTAATGTTAGATAGAGGAATTGGAAAATAATACACATACAGGTGAGTTAATACTCACCCATTCTTTGAGACAATCAATCTCAAAGTCAGGCTGTATTGGAAGTGAGCTGTGTGACCATTTGCAAATACTAATCATGAGTGGCTTTGTTTTGCTCATGTGCAGGTTTTAATTAAATAACACAGAGATATTAATTATATCCTTCTCCCTGGCTGAATCAGATTATTGCATCTCTTTGTGCATGCGCGTCCTGAAAACACTCCTCAGACTGCAGGGTCACAGATGAACTGCCAAATCTAAACCTTGACTCATCTGAGTGTGTTTATTCTCTAAAGGCCACTTCATGTTATAGAGGATGTAATTTGTTTTGAAATCTCATTCATATTAAAAGGCAAAATGAATAACATCCAGAGTTTTGACCCTCAGTAGTGTGATAATTCCAGATAACCTGCCATAGTGTATGTCGTAAGTTATTTTGGAAGTTTATCTGAAGAAAAACAACACCCTGATGCTCTCAGGTAATGCGACAACACTGCAATGGAAAGTTCTCTCTTCGGAAATATGCCATGGGAATGTGCACAAAGCAAACAAACCACCCCATGTAGTAGATGTCTGGTGTTCATTTGAAACATTAAACCTCTGGACACTGGAGCTGACCAAAGCTGATTGGACTGATTGGAAAAGAGCATGATTTGCCTTCCCCCCTCCTTTCCAATTTTTTTTCTCAGGTCTGTTCTACAAAGACTGCAGCAGAGAGTGGGTCCTCAACTCAAGTTGTGGTGGAGTGGTGTTTCTTTTGAGGATGATTAATGAAGGCTGCTGCCCACAAAAACCAGAAGTGTTCTTCCTCATCAGACAAGTGATGCTGATTAAGCTGCTGAAGTGTTCTCTGATTACTGGCTCACCTCTTATTCCTCCATTTTTTTCCCTGGGTTTTTATGTCTTTGTGTGTGTCTAGGTATGTGTGTAGTGTCAGCACTGATGTGATGAGCTGTATTTTTGGGGGGTGGGATCAGCAGCTCAACATTCTCAGCCCCACCTGTCCATTAGTTCTGCACGACTGAGCCTGCTTCATCTTTCATCACTGTGATGTCCACACAGAGACCCGGCCAGGGTCTGATGTGGGCCACTAGCCCAGGCCAGACCTGTGCTAGACACATCCTGCTGCTAAAATCATTTGCCAGTTCTGGTTTTTATTATACACTAAATTGTGTTACCTTGACAAGATGGTGGTTCCTCCCTATACAGACCAACATTAAAAAGTATTTACAATGTGCAGTGAATTCAAAGATTCTCATTGATCTAGGTCATGGTACTTCTAAGCACTTTGCAAAGGCAACTGGACTTGCTTGTTTGCTTTGTACATTTCATTTTTGACCTGCAAAGACTAAGGATGGCAATGTTGGCCCATCCAACCAAATACTTTTGTTCACAGCAAGATATATTGTCAACTGCTGGCCAAAATACAGTTGAATTTGGTTTGGATATCCATGGACCTTGAAGGATGAAAATGCAGCATATAGGACACCTCCTGGCATCCTGACAAAAAGGATTTGATTACCTCTACAATGTGGTCTGTGACACTGCAAAACTGTAAACATGGTAAAGTGAAAGATTGTTTGTGTGGGGCTCTGAACTCGGCCCCTCGCGCCTCTTTTCCTATCACCTCCTGTGTGTCATTCAAATTATGATTGTCCAACGTATAGGCTCGTCTGCCATGTCTCCTCTCTAAGTTTAGAACTTTGTGGTTATTTAACACAGTGACCTTCTCGAAATCATGTGGCGACAATGACATCTTTGTGTACACATATCTCATGGGCAGATTGTCATGAAATTTATGGAAACACATTCGTGTTGAGGGGTAAAGCATTTGGATTGCCACCGATTATTAATCAAGCAGGGTCATACTGCATTAAAGACCTTTTCTGAGCATGTTTTTGCTTGATAGTTTTACTTTCCCATGACGCTCGTTGAGAATCTTTTAAGGGCTGACAAAAATAAAACTGCTTTTGTTTTGTAATGTCTTTGGAATGAGATTGTTTAAATTCCAGTGTTCTCCATACCGGCACAAGAAACTTTCTCCTTTTTCCCCTCACATACTCAGTTTGGACGTACCCTTTGGAGCTATTACAATACTGAACTGGTGTTTCAGGTTTGAAAGACATCAGCAGAAAGAAGGCAGCATGCAGCTGAATGTAAAATGAACCAGCACTTCATACGGCTGACAGGCCACTAGTGTGCACATGACAAACAAAAATGCTAACCAAACATATCAAATTGTGCACTTGTGTGTGGATGTTGAAAAATACTAATGATACCATGTCGGCCCCTGTTAAACATGCCTTGAGTCCCAGCTTTCACAAAGGTCAGTTTAAAATGCAGCTGAAGAGACTGTGAAGCTTAGCTGCAGCATGTACATGCATAAAGTGTCAGAATCTCCTGAGCGCTCTCCAAAGTGTTTATACTGCACACATAATTCATATTTGTTTACCCACTTATGTGGTCCTAGTGGGAAATGATGTTCACTCAAAACAGTATTAGCACGTCAAATATTGTACCATATTTTACAGGGCCAGTCCAGGACTCAGTTTGCAGAGCAAAACAAAGAGTCCCTATTGATTGTTCTCATGTTTGACCAAACAGCTGCTCTGCACCGGTGTCAATCAGTTTATTATTGTAAACACAGCCCTCCAACACATTTGCCAGGTAAATAGCAAGCTTCTCTTGAGTGCTTCACATGTGGCCTCATTAAATAGACTTTGTCCCTTGATCTTTCGTTTCAGTTTGAAGATGACAGCAAAATGTTTGGGTGTGTTTTTTTATGTAAATGAATTCTTTGTGTGATCTGTACACACATCATCTCGACTGAAGTAATTGAAACCAAAACTTAAAGCTGCATTAATCCTTTTTTTCTTCTGGCCTTTTGGGGGCAGAACTCCACAACAAACTGAAAAGCACACATTGACGTATCAAGGACTTATAAAGTTGATATGGTAGACATGTTAGCAAACTATTACTTATTCATGTTTGTGACATTGCTTTAGTTCATAATTGTTCCACTATGATCATCAGCGAATAGACTGTTGTTTGGTGCTGGACAGCTGAACACAGTGAATTTATAAGTCTTTTCTTGCTGATAACAACTGCCTGCCACTCCTGGAAACGAGGCTGATGAGACAGAAAAAAAACAGTTAAGTTGTGGGTCAGTACAGCAAATCAATGAGTTGAAAGATGATAAAAGATATGAAAAAAAAAATCTTCTACATCAACACAAACTGCACATTAACATTCAGTTTAGTAGCCATACTGTAGTCTTATGATATTGAAATGAATGAAAAATAATTAACATGTAGATGTTTGATTCCATCACCACTATTATCAGTGGTGGAAAACATATGTGGTTGAGCATAAATACACACGTGAACTTCATTAACTGTCACAGTAAATATTAGTGTTTGAAATCACATGTTCTTGACTGTGTCGTCTTGCGAGTCTGTGCAAATAATTTGCCTCCTCGATTTTTGAAATTAATTTGAAGTGCACAGGATGGGAAGAAAATGCTGTGCACACTTTTTTTGGCAGTCATAAATGCACTCACAGGACCAGACAACCCAAGCCAGGGAACCTTACAGGAAGAGTAGGCTGAGCTTCAACTCCACAACATAACTTAAAATGAAGTTTTCATCATTATTAGCTGTCAAAGAAAAGGAGGTTGTGTGCTCCTGGAAGAGCCCTGATTTAGTCATTTTTTGTTTTGTTTGGGAGCCGATGATTTTTTTTTAGCCTTTATTCATCATCTCCAGGATCAACCTGCTGGGATACAAAGCAAAAAAAAGCAGAGACATTTTTGGAACAAGCCCCAGTTATGTAAAGAGTTTTTGATGAGTGCCTCTATTGGCACCTCAGCCAAGCTGGCAGCACATACAGTAGCTGTGCTTGAGCTGGTCAGTAGTACATTGCAGTGAAGCCACTCTATGACTTTACAGATATATTGTCTCCCGAAAAATCTGTGACCAATTCCTCAGGCAGACTTGTTACAACTGCCAATGAAAGACTTACTGGCCCTGTCCCAGGATGACACTGATTTAACAAGCAGCCTCAAATGAAAAAGTGTAATACTGGATGACAAATAGAAAGGTATCAAAGAAGTAAATCTATTGGTGAAGGCCTCTGCCCTTGAGCCCAGATACACACACTGCCCAGTGAATGTATGTGGCCTGTAAATTCCCCTCACCAAAAGTAGATCTCTCTTCACAGTATTGCCTTGATGGAAGCTGTGGATGATCAGCAGATTGTCTGGTAGCAAAAGTAATGCTTACACTTTTTCAAAAACTTAGTTGCCCTTCTGGCAACTAGGCCTATGAAAGGCAATTCTGGTCTGTGGGACCTTTGGTAAAACATCTTTGTTCCACAGGAAGATAACTGAAATGCTGCTGAATGGATTTCCATATATTTATGGCTTCCACATAATGATTCCAAATGGTTTTTTTTGGTCCCTTGACCTTTCCACTGGTAACAACATCAGGTTAAAATTTTACTTACACCAATATTTTGGTCCATCATATGATCACTTAGCATTTTCAAATCTGGATCTCATCCTGAATCCCTTATTAAATCCATTTGTGTGTTATCTGACGTTAAAAGGAGCTAAAGAGATTCACTTGAGATCTGTAATTGTACAGGCTGAGAAGGCAGAAATGCCACAGTTTTAAGTGGTTGCCTAGTAAATGTTCTCAACCCACTGATACAACCTGAAAAAATGAGATGCAGCAGAAATGCTGATTAAATATTGCCTATTACTGTATATGAGAAGAATTAGTGCAGCCTACACACTTTTGCACACCTTATGTTTCAAGATCTACTGGAAAAACTGGAGATCCTGTTTATTGGTGGATTGACAAGTTTAAATTCTAAACATGATATGCTTGAAAGTTGAACTGAGAGGTAACAACCAGATTGTCTCTCTGGAGAAGACTCACCACTGATTTATTTAACTACACAAAGACTACACTGCAGGTGATAAAATTTGGTGCTTGGGTAAAAACCCTGCTAACCTGAACATTTTCCACATTGCTAAAAAAAAAAAAAGAAAAGTGTAAGGAGAGATAAAAGATTTGATAACATATTCATAAGCTTTGGAACATAGCAAATTCACAAATTTTATCAACTTGGAATACAGTTTAAAATGGATCTGTTCCTGTTGGAACCCAACCCGTCAGTGCAGAATCCCTGGGAATTACATTTATAGTGGATGCTGTAGTTGTCATTGGACAAACATTGACATTCCATGTACAGTAATCTACTAGTATTGCAGAATTGTCCAGCATCAATATTTTCTCTATTGATATGGTGGTGGACATCTTTTATGTAATTAGGACCATATGTATGCTGGAAATCATATTCTTTGTTCCGTGAATATTATGTATAATAACTGTCAGGTAAGTTGTAGAGACTGCTAAGTTTGTTCAAACTCCAATACCAGAGTAGTAAACGAGGTTTGATTGTTTAGAGTTCTACAAAAGGAAATCGACTGAGAATCATTACACCTCAGCCAGCATAATAAAAATGCGTAGCAGACAAACTGCGCGTCCAAAGAGCCTAATATTTTATGTTTCTATTTTGATGCTTCAGTTCTAAGGGCGCTACATTACATTCAGCAGCAGCAAGACAAAATTGATGAACACTGTCACTTTGGAAAAGAATAATCAACAATTGTAGAACAATTAAGGATTGAAGGATAGTACTCTAAAATGCGTCAAAGCATTCGTTGTAATGCTTGCCATAATGGAACTGAAAATTGATACAATAAAAGCTACTATACCTGACAGGGAAACAAATCTTCAACAACAAAATTCATGATTCTAAGGTCAACACATGGGTGAAGCAATAAACAAAATTCAAAACACAAAATTGGAACCTGACTAACAGACTAACACTAAACAGCATGTAATTTATAAGGCCAACAAATATGTTCTAATGGAGCCTTTATATAGAAGCGGTGCTCAATTACCTAGTGTTACATCAGTCAGACAAAGCCATCACTATGCTTGCCATATGCAGTACAGAATGTCACGTACTGAATGTCAACAGCCTCTGTGTGATAGGTTCAGGGCATTTTAATGGTGACTTACCATAACCAACTTGACATTTGGACATGTGACTTTCATGCTTTAGACTATAGAACAGAATAGCAGACTCTGCTGACTCTGCTGCCACTTGAGGCCTCTCATGGGCAACATATGACAACCCTGGTACTTGGGACTTCACAGGTAAGTGAGTGTTCATGAAGTCTACTAAAGTTACAGGGTGAGAAAGTATACATTCAGCCATAATGTGTAGGCTGAGTCAATTTAAAATATGTCAGCTTTTGTGAAGCTGAGCAATTAAAAATAAAATGTTATAAATAAGATGGAGAATAATCAAATAAAGCACAAAAGTTTCAGGCCTGTATCATGGAAGTCATAGCTACTTAAAGGCTAAAGAGAAAAGATAAGATTTTAGCTTTCTTTTAGAAATATTCAGCAAGCTGCTTCCCTGATATCAATAGGTAGTGTGTTCCAGAGCTTTGGGGTGTATTTGACTAAGCTGTACGTCTGATTTTCTTTTGGCTAAAAACCAGCCCTATAAACCAGCAGCAGATTAATGCAGTGGTCTTGAAGGCAAATAGTGAACTAGAGATTTAGTGATGTAGCTCGATCGTAGCACATGAAGGGCTTTGTACATCAGGAGGAACACCTGAAAATCATCCTGAATGTTACAGGAAGCCAGTGCAGAGCACCAAAATCTGGACTAATGTGCTCTGTCGTCTTGGTTCTGGTTAGTAGCCGAGCTGCATTGTTTGAATGAGTCGCTCAGTGTCTGTTTTTTTTATTTTTTGTGGGAGGCCGGTAAACTGTTACAGTAATCAGTACTGTGTTACAGTAAGCCTTTCTTAGCTCTTCAGTTTTTAAGTCTTGGGCATTTTAACAGTTTTTAGTGTTATGCCGGTCAAGAGAACTTTGCAGCTTGCGAGCTGCCCTGCCTTCACGGGGCGCTGCCGAGTCACCTGGGGTCTCATGTACAAAGGGTGCATACGCACAAAAACGTGGCGTACACTCTTTTTCATGGCAAAGTTCAGATGTATCAAGAGTGAAATGACCATGGAAATGTAAACCAACGAATGTTTTCAGATGATGCACACAGACTGTTATTCATCCGTTTCACTACGATGAGCGCACGTTCAGCACGAACATTAACATGGCGGTGCTGAACGTGCGCTCTCTTTTAAACAAGACCTTTTTAATGAATGATGTGATTTTAGATTACAAGTTAGACTGTATTCTTTTAAGCGAGACATGGCTTGGCACTGTCCCACCTGTTGTTCTCACCGAGGCTTCCCCACCAAATTTTAATTTTTTATTTTCTACTAGAGGGGGGAGAAAAGGAGGTGGAATTGCATCAATCTTAACTAACGCACTGACTTCTACTGCAGTGTCTTTTAACAGTTTCACATCATTTGAGCACCACGCCTTTGTTTTTAGCAGCCCTCCAATTCTGTGCATAACTGTATATAGACCACCCCATTACTCTACCTCTTTTATCAATGAATTTTCAGATCTTTTATCAATCATTCACACCACCTATAAGAGGATTTTAATAACTAGTGATTTTAATCTACATGTTGATGACACCTTGGACCCAATATCCAGAGAATTTTTAAATCTTTTAAACTGTCTCGATTTTAAGCAGCACGTCACACAGCCAACTCACAATAGGGGACACACCCTGGACTTGGTCATTACCCATGGCCTGTCCATTGGTGTGTCCTCTGTTGTCGACCTGGCTGTGTCTGACCACTACTGCGTGTTTTTTAACATCACCAATTTTAAACAGTGCGAGGCCCCGGTGAGAGCAGTGAAGAGACGCTACCTAACTTCTGAAGTGGTTGCAAATTTTTTTGAAATTTTACAGAATACTCCTGCTGAAATTTTACCTACACCCTGTGATTTTATCGTTGATAATTTTAACAGCAAACTGAAGTCCACTCTCAACTCAGTTGCTCCACTTTTAACCCAAACAAGCACAAGAAAACCTACACCCCCGTGGAGAAACTACATATAAATACACAAACTGAAAAGACAATGCAGGAGTACTGAGAGGAGATGGATGAAGTCTAAATTAACAGCTCTACGGCAACAACTCAAAATCTACAATAAAGCAGTTAAACAGGCAAGAATTTCTCATTTTTCAAAACTCATCATAGACCACAAAAACAACCCCTGGTTCCTCTTCTACACCTTTGATATTTTAGCAAGCACAAATTTTAATAAAGTTCTTAACATGCCATCTGTTGCTCTTTGTGAGAACTTTGCAGACCACTTCAGAACCAAGATCAAGGACATCAGATCCAGCCTTTTATCCCAACAAGTTTCATCTGTTAACACACTGGAATTGTTGTCCTTGCCTGAGGAAACAGTGGAGAGTTTTGCCCTGGTTGATGCGAGGACACTTGGTCGAGTATTCTCCCAAGTAAACCCAACAACCTGCCTTTTAGATCCAATTCCCACATCACTTTTAAAATCATTTTATGGATTCTTCGAGGAACAGCTTTTAAACATTATGAATTGCTGTCTTCAGAGGAGCATCTTCCCCACCGCTTTTAATACAGCTGTGGTGAAGCCCCTTCTGAAGAAGGGCACTTTAGACCCCAATGTTCCTAATAACTACCGACCTGTATCCAACTTACCATTTTTAATTAAAGTTTTAGAAAAACTGGTTTTTAACCCATAGCCAGAGTTGTTTGGGTTTGGGTTGTCGGGGCCCCTGCCCACGACTGCCACCCATATCACATAGCACCGGCCCCTTCTGATCCTTCCTGAGAGTGAGATTGACAGGCGGATTGGTACAGCGGCTGCAGTACTGCGGTCGCTGTACCGGTCTGTCGTGGTGAAGAAGGAGCTGAGCCGAAAGGCGAAGCTCTCAATTTACCGGTCAATCTACGTTCCTACCCTCACCTATGGTCATGAACTTTGGGTCATGACCGAAAGAACGAGGTCCCGGATACAAGCGGCTGAAATGAGTTTCCTCCGCAGGGTGGCAGGGTGCTCCCTTAGAGATAGGGTGAGGAGCTCTGTCACCCGGGAGGAGCTCAGAGTAGAGTCGCTGCTCCTCCACATCGAGAGGAGTCAGCTGAGGTGGCTCGGGCATCTCTATCGGATGCCCCCTGGACGCCTCCCTAGGGAGGTGTTCCAGGCATGTCCCACTGGGAGGAGGCCCCGGGGAAGACCCAGGACACGCTGGGGTGACTATGTCACTCGGCTGGCCTGAGAATGCCTCTGGAACCCCCTGGAAGAGCTGGTTTTAGGATGAACCACAGCACCAAGGCAGCACTTTTAAAGATTTTAAACGACATCAGGTGGAACTTAGATAACAAGAAACTTACAGTCTTGGTTCTACTGGATCTAAGCGCCTCCTTTGATACAGTAGACCATCGCATTTTATTATATAGACTAAGACACCTTGTTGGCCTCTCTGGTACTGTTTTTAAATGGTTCCACTCCTATCTCACAGACAGATGTTTTTATGTAAGTATGGATACTTGTTCCTCAGGAACCCATGAAATTAAGTGTGGGGTCCCCCAAGGCTCAATTTCAGGTCCAATTCTTTTTAATCTTTACATGCTTCCTCTTGGAGACGTCATCAGGAGACACGGCATCAGTTTCCATAGCTACGCTGATGATACACAGCTGTACATTGCCCTGTCTCCTGATGACACCGGGACAATAGATACCCTTTTTAACTGCATTTTAGATATCAAGTCATGGATGGTAGGGAATTTCCTACAGGACAAAACAGAGGTTTTAGTTATTAAGATTAAATTAAGATTAAGATTTACTTTATTAATCACAGCACACACATGCTACAGGGAGGAGGAGACTGTACACATGCCATGCTTTATGTGAAATTATTTTTTCCGCGTTTGACCCATCCTCGTTACTCCTCTCCGGTTATTTAAGGAGGAAACCCCGGGTGAACACGGGGAGAACATGCAAACTCCATACAGAAAGGCCCCTTTTTTCCTCGAGCAGCAGGCACTGAGCACGCCACTAGCACCCACAGTGGGATTCGAACCGGGGACCTTCTAGCTGTGAGGTAACAGTGTTACCACTTGTGCCACCGAGCTACCCAATATATATATTGGGACCTATATATATATAGGTCCTGAAGGCCAGACTGAGAAACTTTTACCAAAACTACAAGATTTTAAACCAACACAATCTTTAAAAAACCTGGGTGTGATTTTTGACTCTGAGCTGACTTTTATCCCACATATCAAAAATATCAACAAAAACAAAAATCTCAAGAACATAGCCAGAGTCCGTCCGTTTCTCTCTCAGGCCAGCACAGAGGTGCTAATGCATGCTTTTATTTCCTGTCATTTAGATTATTGTAATGCCCTGCTCTCTAGTCTTCCTAAAAAGAGTATTTCAAACCTCCAATTACTGCAAAACTCTGCTGCACGCGTGCTGACGAAGACCGGGGGCGGGCCCACATTACACTGGTTTTACAGTCGCTGCATTGGCTCCCTGTCCACTTCAGGATCGATTTTAAGGTTCTTTTACTAGCTTTTGAATGTCTTACCGGCCTTGCACCCTCTTATTTATCTGACCTGCTTTTACCATATCAACCCTCGTGGACCCTGAGCTCCTCCAGCACCGGCCTTTTATCCATACCAAAAGCCAGAACAAAAACCCACGGTGAGGCGGCATTTAGCCACTATGCTCCACACCTGTGGAACAGCCTGCCGGAGAGCCTCAGGACTGCAGAGACTGTTGATATTTTTAAAAGAAGGTTAAAAACACACCTTTTTAATCAGGCTTTTGGCTGACCTTTAAAATCTTATTACATTTTATCATGCTTTTTATTTTGCTGTTCTATATTTTGTATTATTTTACCCTATTTTATCTACTTTACTTATTATCTTATGAACTTTTCTTCTTTTAAATGTTTATTTTCTAATTCCAGTGTTTCCTGGGCGGGTCATCCACACTGAGAGATGTATCTGATCTGTTGCCGGGGGTGCTGTCCTCGTCCCCCTTTGGCCCAGCTGGTGGGGGGACTCCCTACCCTGGTGTGTGGGTCCACCGGTCTGTCAGGGTCGGGTGAGCCCAGGTGTGGGTGCCCCCTGTGCTCACAGTCCCTGATGACTCTCAGTGTGGATGACCCCAAAGGTGGCATTCTCCTCAATCATTAGTGCCCTGCCATGTCTCGTTACCCCTGCTATTGTCTGTGGTGAGAATGTCTGTGTGTGTGTGTGTGTGTGTGTGTGTATGCATGTAGTTGAGGATGGGTGTTTGTACATATGAAGGGTGGGAGGAATGGGTTTTTATTGTTGTTCTATTTTGATTTATATTGTTTCTAACTCTTGTGAGGCACTTTGTGTTGCATTTTATTATGTATGAAAAGTACTTTATAAATAAAGTTTGATTTGAATCAAGTCGCCCTGAAATAAAGATATGAATCAGTTTTTCAGTATCTTTGTGATTTATAAATGGTCATACTTTAGCTGTGTTTATAAAGTGGAGCAATGAAGTTTTTGCCACCTTGTGGATGTGGGACTTGAACTGAATCTAGGATAACATCAAGACTTGCAACCTCAGATTTAATCTAGAGAGTCCTCAAATTATTAGACAGCATTTCTCTTATTGTTTTTGAGCCAAATGCTAAGATTTCAGTTTTGTCCTCATTGAACTTTAAGAAATTATTGTTCATTCATTTATTTATTGCTAAAAGACAATTAGTACTGGGGTCTATATCTGCAGCATCATTTAGTTTAGCACAGATGTACAGTTGAGTGTCATCTGCATAACTATGGAAAAATACATTGTGCTCTCTAATGATGTCACCATGTGGCAGCACAAAAGACCGACCAACTGTTCAAGACAATTGATGAAGATATCATGGTCAATGGTATCAAGTGCTGCTCTTAGGTCTAAGTCTATTTCGTGTGAGGTTGTTGCTTATTTTAGTAAGAGCAGTTTCAGTGCAGTGCTATGCTCTAAAGCCTGATTGAAATCCCTCTGGGATGCTATTTTGATTCAGAAAGAAGTATCTTACTGGTGAATGGAAGGTTGGATATCAGCCTGTAGTTGGAAAGTGCATTGCCATCTGGGTAGGGCGTCTTCAGCAAGAGATTAGACAGCTGTTATGAAGCCATCTCAGAAGATGCCAAATGGCTTCAAATCACCTTATGACCACTGCTTTTTCCTTGCATCCTCATCTTCTCAACCTAATGTATTATGTCAAGTATAACACTAAAATTTCAAAAAAAAAAAAAAAAAACACAGTTCAAATGCATTTGTCAAGTGTCACAAGTTTCAGTCCATATATTCCCACCAGTGACATACCCTGAGACAGGCCATCAATTATTTCACTGTGTCTGGAGCTGTGCTCTGCTCAGATGTAATTCTACTTTGTTGCATATACAGGAGAATACTTAGTGCAGTAAAAGAACCATGTTCTTAGAAAGCAAACTGACATGTTGACTTCCTCTCCAGAAACTCAGAGACTGGTGCCCTTTTGATCTTACATCTGCTACAGTAATAGGGGAACACATGTTATTCGCCCTGATCTCATGTAGACCACTCTGCACAGTGCACAAGTCCATCAAGGTGCACAACAGGGAAGCACTGCAATCTACCAGGCATGATGTAAACATCAAATACAACATGTAATATGGATGAAATACATATTACTTATAAGTGAAGAAATGTGAGATAAAAGGCTGCAGTGGCACACAATAACTGTCTTATTTCTACTATGAACAACAGGTGAGGGTACAGACATGATAGACTGTGGACAGAAGGTGATATATTTTATGTCCCCAAAATAAACAGTAGATTCAGTTAGACAGCATTTGTGAGGTCAGTGACAAAATTACAAACTCAAAATTCTAAAGGATGCCCTTGATATACATAATTCATCCATATTTGAAACAATCAAAATTGTTTTGTTGATGGCTGCAGCATTATTGCTGTACTTTTAAATTTCCACCTTTTATAAAGGTACTTTTGCACCAAAGGTAGAGAGCACATCACTATGGGACTTAGTTTTGTTTGGTGTAAATGTACCTTTGAGTGTTCTACCTCTTAACAATTTTATGATATTCATATCAAAACAAGATTTATATTTATGTTTATGTACTTTAAACTAAACACTATTAGACCTTTCAGTGTATTTAAAAGCTGTACTGATCGATATTTTATATCAACATATTAGCAGTCAAATGACTCCATGTAGTGTGGATTGCTTACAGTGACAAGCCAGCAGAGAATCATTACCCAAACCTGCACAGTTCCCTCATCTCTATGGAGCTTTTTAGCCTCTTTGCCTTTTTCAGCCCACAACTACAGTCTCATCAACCTTGTTTCCCTGCAGCTGAAGCAGCTGTTTTATAAGTAAAAAGCTCTGATAAGACCAATGTACAGCACCTGCCCTCCAGCTGACACACAAAGTTAAGTGACTAGCTCGTGAACATAGCTGAGAAAAAGCCAGTTGGTGGAAATCAAAGCCCTAACAGAGAGTGAATATTGGACTTCATTCATCAGGTGGACACAATGAATAATGTTGCTCTGTGTGGTGGATGTGGCTAAAAATCATATTATGTGGTTGTCAGCTAGATATTTTCCCTTCAGTTCATAGAATTGACTCTTTTGCCAAGCAGCAAACTGAAATTAGCATGAACTAGGGTGACCAGATGTCCCGCTTCCTGCGGGACAGTCAGTCATTTCCATTGCTTTTCACAGGTACCACAAATTGTGACGATGTCACAATTTGTTACTGACAGTGTCGCTAACAATTCGCGACAACGTCACAATTTGCGGAACTTGTCAAAAGTAATGGAAACGTGTGACTGTCCTGCGCAAAGCGGGACATCTGGTCACCCTAGCATGAACTTGTTCAGCGAGTAAGTCATGTGGTGCCTCATTCTATATCGAGAAAACAAATTGTTTTTAGCTCAGCTAAAATATAGCCTTACTCACATTTGTATCCAGGACAGTTTTTAGATACTTATCTAGTTTGAAAATTGGAACATAAACATCAAGAAGCTCTTTCAGCTTTTCAGAAACACAGAAAGAACTCCTCAGTAACAGATGCCAGTGGAGCAAGGACTACCGAGGAAATGAGCATGTATTATTAGACCTATATTAGGCCTACAAAGGACATCCTTGCCATGGTGTTTCTTGTAATGACAGCACTTCCCCTGAGACTCTCTCCTGTGAAAAATACACAAAGGTGTTTTACACACCTGGGCAGGACATAAAGCATCACCGGTCTGCTAGCTGTCAGCCAAACACTGGAGAGACTCTCAAGGAAACACTACCCAGGAGATCGTCATCAGTATATTTGTGGTAACAGAAAAGACTTTCCCTCCTGAACATGTTACTATATGACCAATGTCTGCAAGGGCTCATTCTGTCCAGAGGGGCCAAAGTCCAGAGAATGGAAGTTTGCATTCATTAGAGAGCAAAGCCTGGAATCACTGAAGTAAGGTTACAATGTGTAACCATCACCATCTCTCAGTTGGTGCTGCATCAGGCATCACAAGCCCTCAAGGGAAAGTAAAGAAACCTATATTACCACTTGTACCACATGCTGCTCTGCACCACTGTGCTGTGAGTTCCATTCAGCTGCAGCTGTAACCTCCTGTCGACCTCACTCTCTCTCCACCTACTCCCCCATCACACTATATGACTGCTTGCATCCCAGTCTCACAGAATGATTCAAGGATGATGGAAAATTTTCCTGCCAAGTGTTCAGGCTCCATACAAATAGAAGGAGATCCACCTTCACTTAATATGTGGGAGGAGAGAGAGAGAGAGAGAGAGAGAGAGAGAGAGAGAGAGAGAGAGAGAGAGAAAATAAAAAAAACAGAAACCCTGGCAAAGAAATCACTTACTTTACTTTGCCTAATTAGATTGCTCTTGACAGACAGTTACACTTTTTAAAAGCAGGAATTCATATTGCACGTGTTATAAATAAATGAATATAGAAAATGAATATAATACATTTTTGAAGGTTTGAATTCTCGGGATTCAATACATTTTTTGATTTTGTCAGTGTTTTTATCAGTCTGTAACATGATGGTGGGCAGAAAGATCAAGTTCATGAATCTGCAGTTTTGATCAAATTCAAATGTGTATAGTTTGGATAGAATATGAAGTAGTACATTTTTGCATGATACACTCTTTCAACTATCCATGGACCGAACCACTAGACTGTTAATCATGATGTAACAGATGTCCTTATTACAACATTACAAATTGTATTTATTCAGTCAGAAAATTGGACAGTTTTCCATTTACACTTCATCAAGTTGAGTCTTTGAAAAAGAAACCTTGTGAAGTTTGTATTTTTTGAGATATTGGTCTCTGAAGGATTACAGCATGAGGTAAAACAGCAAGAGATCAAATCCTAATGGCTTATGTGGACAGGGGCCAATATCAAATTGCATGCATTTCTAATGTGCCAAATATGTCTCACCTTCCCTCACTGTGTGCTTCTCACATTAAGGACAGTATGATTTTCCTCAATGAAATATGAAATATGTTACGGTCTGAATTAATTTGGTGGATTTGACGGCCATTATTCTACATTTTCCATTATCAACAAATTTCATGAAAAGATCAACCATGTGTTAGTATATCTCTCAATACTTTCTGACTTCCATAATTTGCCTGTGGCACTCAGGCCCATGAAGCTACTTCTGAAGATGTAAATTCTTTAAAATAGATCCCAAAAATATATTTCCATTTTTATTTTTTTTTTAATAGTGCATTTGTTGGGGAATATTTTAAGCAGTGCATTAATACACATGATGGTGTATTGAGTCAAAATACAATGCAGTGTGGTAATGAAGGAACATCTCACCCAGTGCAGCAGTGTGGCTCATTCACATGTTTTTAATAGTTTTTGGACAACAATGGCACAGAGGAATAGACTTTGTTACGCAAAATACAGTACACTCATTGTTGGATTCGGGTCTTTTCATTTTTTCCAGACCTCTGAATCACTGCCCACATCTGCAATTTATTCCACAGTTCAGATAGGATTGATTTTACGCTCACTGGCAGGCATTTCAGCCAGTTAGAGAAACAATGACCAATCAGACCTTTGTTGACAGGATTAAGAATGGGGACGTCATTTTTCCAACATGGCTAGCTAGCTGTCTAGCTACATCCATGAAAAGTGGCAAAACTGATGCAAATGCACATGGGCCTGTTTCAGATTTTACCAAATTTCCAACATGCAATCTGAAACTTACAAAATAAGACCATTTCTCATAAATATTGACACATTTAACAGATAAAAAAAATACCATAATGCAACCCATGCTTAAGAAAGGATTGTAAAAGACACAAATTTATCTGCAGTTTGTGAGAGGCAGTCATTTTTAGTCTGTGCTTGCATATCGCTCTTTGTCAAATGCAGTCTGTCACTGCTGTTGTAATCACGACTGCAAGCATAACATTTGGCTAAGATTTGTATGATGGTCTCACTATGCATGTTAGTTGCTCCGATGGGCCTAATTCTCGCTATGTTGCCTCGTATTAAGTATCCATGCGTAGGTACAACAAGGGCCAGTAGGGTAAAAGTTGAACATGGAAATCAGGATGTAGGCTGTGACAGGTGTGTATTTTTGTGTATTTTTATTTTTAACCTTTTTTTTTTTTTTTTTCCAAAATAAATTTGGCAAACCTGGGGGTTTGCTTTCAAACTGTTTCATCATCTGACTGTTTATGATTATGGCTTACTTCCCCATTCTGAGATTCTCATTACTTGGGTGACTGCATTACCATCATAACCAATAAAACTGATGGTCCCAGGAATGAAAATAAACTCAAGTTGTAATATTCTATTTTCCTTTTGGCAGGCCTAGCTGGACATTAACCAGTCCCTGGGCAACCCTGATTGTCACCTCTAACTAATCAAGTGGGCCATTAGGAGACAAGTTAGCAGGGTGGAGTATAGGGCGCATCAATCCATTAGAAGTTAGGTCTTAAAACAATCCATTGGCATGCAAAAGGTGCACTGCTGCACTGTTGCTGAACACGAAGTCATTCTGTTTCATTTAAGCAAGTTTGATCCAAAAATGTTTTTTTCTGCCTCACATTGTGACATTAATAATTAATATGTAATACTCTTCTGATTTACTTATCAATTTTAAAGCACAAAACAGAATTCAGAATAGGCTCTCACTGCCAGTCTCTACCCCTGAGGACATGGCCAGACTGGTGGAAGGTACTGTAATGACAGAAACCAAGCAGTAATGTCCCTGAAATGATCTCATACAAAGTTGAGATGCTTCTCTCATGTTCAGAGCTGAGTGGAGCACGGTGTTCCAAGAAATCCAAAAGAAGCTTTCTGGGTTGTTGTTTTTTTTGTTTGTTTTTTTTTAATTTACTTTTTTTTTTATTATTTCCAAACAAATTGGTATTTAATGGCAGCATATTGCCTGGAGAAATACAGTACAATACATAGAGGTCCATGGGGAATTGAAATGATACCATTCAATTACATATTTTTTCACTGACACAAATCATTTTTTGTAATGATAATTACTGTATGTGTAAAGGGAAATAAAATGGAGGAGTGTTTTAAAACTAAGGATTTCTGTCATCAAGTAAAATGCTGAAATCTGGTAATGTGGTGACATCACTAAAAAGAAGTGTGATGGGGTTAGAAACACAAATGGTCAGATGATCAGAAATGTGTCAAACAAGCCTTCAGGTTAGCCATACATTCACAGTTTACAGACTGACACGTGGTTCAATTCTTGCCAACTATGGTATAGTGGACAATTTATTATTTTTTTTGGACTATCGTAATTTCTGGACTGAGCACACCTGAATATAAGCCGCACCAACTAAATTTAGAGAGAAAAAAAGATGTGTACATATATAGGCCGCAGGTGCCCACGTTGTAACATGAGATATTTACACAGAAAGATTGTACACAGAAAGATTTTTTTAATTTTTAATTACTATAAATAAATGTTTTTTTCCAAACAGTGTCTGTGACACGGCAGTAACACAGCAGTAACAGGGCAGTAGCACAGCCGTAAAACGACAGTAAAACTGCAGTAACACAGCAGTAAAACGACAGTAAAAGTGCAGTAACACGGCTGGTTAAAAAACATAACCAGCCTACCAGCCTATCAGCCGTAGCCAAACACAATCAAACTAGCGCCTTCCTCGGTGCATTATCTCTTCCACCCGTCTGTCTTGCTCTTGCGTTTCCTGCTAGTGCGCCCCCTGGAGGCCATTAGCCTGTAAAAATCTCTAGATTAGCCGCTTCATTGTTGAGGCCGCAGGGTTCAAAGCGTGTGAAAAATGTAGCGGCTTATAGTCCGGAAATTACAGCATTCATGTTGCTTGTCTGTCAGCCAGTGCTCTATCCTCATATCCTCTATTTGCTTTGGTGAATACAATGCTCTGTTAACATAAATGATGGCCAAAACAACAAAAGTGAGACCAAAGTTGTTGTATCTTTGATTGTTACTTAAATGTTTAATTTAACTTGTGCCAGAAGACAACAGTTAATAAGCCACTTGGCGTTAAGGGATGGTATGAGAAGATTTCTTTATTGTAACAGAATGGGTAGCAGACCCAAGCAGATCCAAAGTGGAATTCTGGGAGTTGCTGGGTTTAGCTGGGATAAGTCAGGGGAGCAGGGCAGTTGAAATGAAGGAATGGGACATATGCACTGGATTGCTTCAGTCCAACTGGTAAATAACTTGTTTGAAGCGTAGCAACATAAACTGGTTGTAGAATCTGCAATATGGAAGCGTGAGTTGAGTCTTTTTAGGCGTCTCGATTACAGGATAGAGTGCACCTGGAGAGACTCTGCTCCGGCATACCTGTCTCCTCTCAGGCAATCACACAGCAAACTGACACACGGGGATGGAGAGACAATATGAGAGAGAGGCTCTGAGGGAGACAGGAGGTTACAGCAGATCAGACTATGTTCTAGGGGCAAATGTAACAGTAACCCCCATCTCTATGGGAGCCACCTAGCATCCAAATAGGTTCATTTGGATGTGCAGCATGGAGCTCACAAATGATTTTGTGGGGTACCCAACCCAACAGCGCTCCCCGGATCCGTATTCCTCCCTAATCGCCAAATCCTGCAAACCACTGCCCCGTTGGCATATGTCCAGGAGACAGTGGACTGTGTAGACAGGAGGGTCATCTATCAGGGGGAGGGGCTTGAGGGGACAAGGGACTGGAGCAGACTGGTTTTATTCCAGAAACATGGAATGTTGTTTGAATTTTGAGAGAGTTTGACAGTGTTTCAGATGTACAGCAGAGGGATTGCTTTCAATTTCAAAAGGACCAATGAACTTTGGAAAGTTGGGTGTAGGAAGAGAAAAAAAGCCACCAAGAATGTTGATGCAGGAAGGCAAATGTCTGGTTCACACCAGTGTGACAGACAAAGTTGGTGGAGTGAGCCCACTGAAAAACATCAGAACACACAGAGTGAGGGACAAACGACATTACCTTTACTGAGGTTGGGCTGGTTTTGCTGGGCTTGTCGGACACAGGCTTCAACCTCCCAGGAAATGTGTCAAACACGGCAGGATGGAATCTGGCTTGGAAGTATAGTTATCAACAGTAAACTGGTAGCGAAAGGGTGTCAGGCTTGATTTTCCTAGAACCTGGATCTCAAGTGAGTGTAAAATTGGACCGAATAAAAACAAGGCCCATCTGGCTTGACAGTAGTTCAGTTTGACAGCCTGGACGTAGGAGATGTTTTTGTGATCCGTCCACACAGTGAAACGGAGTCCAGCACCTTCCAGTCAGTGACTTAACAGCCAGGAGTTCCCAGTTACCAATGTCATAATTTCTCTCTGCAGAAGACATCTTATGAGAAAAGAATGCACATGGATGGAGCCTTTGATCAGAGGCAGAATGTTTAGAAAGCACAGCACCTACCCTGGTGTCAGAAGCATCCTCCCCCACAATGAACTGGAGCTCTGGGATTGATTGATGGATGGATGGATGGATGGATGGATGGATGGATGGATGGATGGATGGATGGATGGATGGATGGATGAATTGATTGATTGATTGATTGATTGATTGATTGATTGATTGATTGATTTGTTTGTTTGTTTGTTTATTTATTTTCTGTAGCTCCAAATTGTCATACTTATACTCATTACTTCCACCAAAGAGGATGTGTTTTCAGTTTGTGTTTTTTTGCTAGTTGGTTCATCTGCCTGCCTGTCAGCGGGATTACGAGTAAACTACTGGCCCTATTTTCGTGGACCAAGGAAGAAACCATTAAATTTAGTAGCAGATTCTAATCACAGAGTGGATTCACAAATTATTTTGTTAACATTGCCAGATATGGAATTTGGTTATGATGGAAAAGATGCTATACATCTTCAAATCCAGTCGATGGTGACAAAACATAGTCAATTGTAGAAATATGCCGACTCCACATTTACAGGTACCAGTCATCCTCTGGGGTAGCCTATGCATGTAGTTGCTCAAACTTCAAACAGAAAGTCATTATGGAGCACTCACTGACACTGGTTTCATGGAAGAACCAGTAGAACTATAACATAACCACAATTGTAACACTACTAAGGTGTGGCAATGGAAAACTAAATACAAACATATTATGCACATAATTTTATACTTAAAATTATAATACAATAATACATAATACAATACAGTGAGGAATTCTGGATTTCTAAGAGTGGAACAGCGTTGGCAGAGGTCTGCAATCTCTAGTTCATTTTGCGACCACTTGCAGGCAGTACAAGCTGTCAACACAACAGTTACATATTATTACTTTCTAAATATGATATGGCTAACATGTTAATAGTTGCCCATTTACACATGCAGCAGACACAGAGCAACATTAGCATTAATTTTTCATTTCATGCTTATGTCCACCTGATGAATGGAAGTCCAACTCTTGTAAGTCTTACTTTCGAGTGTTTTCACTGAAAACCTGGAAACAGCTGCCTGCTGGGGCTGGGAAGCTGGTTGATGATAGCTTTGAGACTGAACCAAATCAGGAAAGTTGTGTCCTGTAAAAACACAACAGTGGGCTGAACGATTCTAAAAAGCTTTGTTGAACTAAGTGGAACTGCAGAGTCAGGTTCTTTTCGCATTACACATCATTTGATCCACCTTTTAAACACAAAATATTGATGAGTGCAGCTTTAAAGTTACTGAATGGGGAAAAGTATATTAAGGGTGCAAATAGACCATATTGTAGTTTTTTTTGCACAAAGCCATTAAGAGTAGGCAATGGAAGTAATAGAAAAAGACATTTTTAAGACTGATTCTCATAACATGGATAACTCAGAACCGATCTCTTAACTGAAATACAGAGCAAAGTGTAAATACTGGGGTTGTGTCTAATATATGTATGATATCATACACTGTGTTGTGCATTTTTTAAGAGGAATGTGGTCCCAACCTCTTCCTTTTCCCTCTCAACAGCAAACCACACATCAGAGCAAAACAGAAAACACATCAGTGGGGAACATTTGCAAGAAGTTGCTGCTTCCTGTATTAGGACAATGGACTTTTAAGTTAGAATTATGATAAAATTATGGCCACATTAAAATGACTGGAAAATGACTCAATGCAGCAATGAGAAAACACACATTTTAATACTTTTTTTTTTTTTTTTTTCCAGAAGTACCTCATTTGGCAAGAGCGTAGTGTGTATATTTTGTGTGTGTGTTGGTTGCCAGTAGGTGGGTGGCAGTATTCAAGTAATGACTGGGTGACAATGGCTAAAGCGCACATTTGAACATGTAATTTCATCAGTCACAGAGCTGAGTGCTCAGCTTCGGCAGACAGTCCCTCTCTCTCTCTCTCTCTCTCTCTCTCTCTCTCTCTCTCTCTCACACACACACACACACACAAACACACACACACACACACACACACACAGAGTGAAGAGACAGAGCCAGAGTCCAGTCTGCAGCCTCCCAGGAGGTCCGTGCTGCACACACCGTGTCAAACCACTGGAAAATCACACTACAGCCTGTCACTTGGCAAATGACAGATGCTGCTTCATTTACATACATGCTTTCTGACAGCCTAATTAAACCAGGGCTCTGTAATTGTCACTAATTGTCAATGTGTGACAGACCAGGCAGGAAATCCAAGGAGTATAATGATATAATAGTCAAAGTATAAGTGCCAAAAAGAAAAGACAAAATGTGAAAGAGGCCAAGGTTTCTTGGAGCCAGTGTATGACTTACCTTCATATTTCTTAAGTCTATTGTTTTTATTTTTTATGTATCTCTTTAGTAAGTAAAGGTAACTTTTGATCAATCATATCTGTCACAGTTCTTACCTTGCCATTGTTTCCTCATCTGCTCACCAGTGCCCTCAGTACTTTTCCACTCTCAGCCTCACCCACCTGATCACACACCTGAGACTCATTGCAGTCACTGCACTATATAAACTGCTCTGCCATACTCACTGGTTGCCAGATTGTCATTGTCCTCATGCAAGACTCTCCAGCTAAATCTTGGACTGATCTGTCTCTGACCACGCCTGTTCCCCAGTAACTGCCTTTTTGTCCCTGACCACGAATCTTGCCAGTTTACTAGACATTGTTTGCCTGAGTGTAGAGACTATGATTGTGGCTGTTAATCTTGTCCAGCCGATTCAAGAGCACTTAGGCCCGAAACCCACTCCATGACACATATCTACCATAAACCCTATTAAATAAGACTTTTGTTGTTTTTGTTGTTTTCAGTGGCATAATTCCTCAATAGTCAATAGTGTTTTCATATAAGGAAATACGTTGTATGCAAAATAACATTGCATTCTGTAACAGACACTTCAGATATAAATTTGACATGTGCGTATATTGCATTTGTTAAATCCTCATGTTTTTTTGTTTATTTTTATTTTACTGGGATCTTATTTTTTTAGAATACATAATTTTTAAGTCAAAGTCAAAACTGAATTTAAACACTTTCATTGCCATGAAGTATTGCAGTTCAAGCTTTATATTTTATATATACTGATACCTTCTGCTTTAGCAATTCATATAGGACCTTATCAGATTATAGGATTGCTGTAGTCTTCATTTGTACTTGGGACACTGGAATGTCAGTGATTATGATTATGGCAATTGATACCTTTTGAGAACATTATATTGTATTTCTGTTCTTATTATATTCTTTATATATTTTAGTGTAAACAGTTTGTGTGTAATGACAGTGACCTGATTAAATTTACAGCATTGGAATATCTTGCTCATGAGCTCAAAGCAGAATTATCAGTGCTCATCGTTACATTGTATCAACCACCAAGATATTCATCAGGGTTTGTGCAGGAATTCTCAGAGCTGATCAAACTTAGTATCATTAGATATGACAGATTAATCCTGAATGGAGACCTGAACATTCATGTGAAAAAAAAAAGCCTTCAAAGGCATGGAGCTTATGAATTTACTGGACAGCTTTGAACTTAAATAACATGTAAATGAAGCCTCGTCAGCATGGTAACTTCTGGATAACCAAAGGGTTAAACATCGACAGTATTAGAATGACCTGTTTTTGACCATCATTGTGTGTTTTTTGATGATCTTAACGACGACTAATTGGGAATTTCTTGTTCAAAGATGATTCCTCGATGGCAAGGCCAAAGAAAGGTTTTATAATATTATGAGATCATTTGAGTCATACAGCTGTGACTGCTCTTTAAATGACATGGTTGAACATTTCAACAATACGCATATCATCTGCTTTAAATGCTGTTGCTCTACAAAAGGTTTAAAAGAGGACGACTGACAGAATTTCTCTTTGGTTAAACAACAGCAGTGTTAATGAGAGGAGGAGAATTTGGTGAGCAGCTGAAAGAAAATGAAGGAGATCTGGGCTCACTGTTCACTGTAATATATTCAAAGAAGCCATGACTGTCTATAACAAAGCAATATGTCTGGCAAGAAAGGATTATTTTCCAAGATTATCACAGAGAATACTGGGAACCCTGCAATATTATTTTCCAAAATTGACCAGCTGCTCAGCACCTCCCCCACCCACCCACAGTTCTCTGCATCAAACTGTGAAGAACTTCACGAATAAAATACGTCAATCAGAGCAAGCATTGATGCTGATGTGAACACAGATGAGCTCAACAAAGCCTGTAAAAAAAGATGCAACGATGGGAAAATTCACCTGTATTACATTAGCTGAGCTCTGCAAGACTGTCACTGAGTCCATCTCATCCACCTCATGTGTTGACCCTGTTCAGATCAAGACTTCCCACATCAACAAAGTGACTAGAACTTTATTGTTTCACCTTAGAAACATAGTTAAATTATGACCATTTCTAAACCAAAATTTATTTCAAGTCGACTTGATTATTGTGACACTCTGTTTATATTTATATACTCTACTTATATATATATGTGTGTGTGTGTGTGTGTGTGTGTGTGTGTGTGTGCGTGTGTGTCCTGTGGGCTTTATCCTTATTCATAGTACTTTGCACCTTCAAAGCACTATGCATGTTTTGTTAATGAAATGCTAGCCCAGTAAAATTATTTTGAATTCCAAGCTGTAACACTTTGCAGAAAGTGTCTAGTCTAGTGGTCTGATGATAAAACATCCAGATATTTGATGCCAAATCAAATCCAATCAAACAAACTATATTCTCATGTCACTAAATACATACCAAAATACAATGGTTTGTAAGTTAGTTACTCTGGTGTTAGATGCATACTAGGTTGTGGTTTGTGATTGCAAAACATGGCTTTTAGTTTGCTCACTAGTTTTAGACTGCAGTTCCTACAACATTTTTGTTGTTAATAAAAAATCAACATAATGTGAAACTTTGGTGATGTCATACATAGGATGGTAAGATGTCAAGATCCAGTGTATCCAAAAGTATTAATTTAAAGACACGAGCAGTTAAACTTTAAAGTTAAACTCCACAAATGTTTGGTGGTTTTATTGGATAACTAACAAAAACATGCTATGGATAGTCAAAATAACATTTTATTCTAACATTTTTAAAGAGCTTGCTGAACTGATAATGCAGTTAACCTTCTTTCAGAAAAGTGCTTTAAGAAAGATTTTTTTCTCACGCCTCCGATCACCCTGTCTGTTGCATACTTCATGCAGAAGTCAACAGCCGCTGCAATGCTTGCCTGTGTCCTCTGTAGTCCTCTGGACACTCCCCGTACGACACATTTGAAATATAAATCTATGTGGGATATAGGATGAGATAGGCCACAGTAAGCAGTAAAAACATTAAGTTGCAGACATTCTTAGAGGTCGTGCACACTGTGACTCCTCCAAATTTGAAAAGATTGTGACTTTGGATGCTGTTCACAAACGGTAAGCAGCTGGCTATATTTTGGCAGAAAAGATGAATCCCAGCAGCTCTCTTTGTTTTAAAGACATCAAAGAATATACAAGGCATTCATCCAACAATCATAACACTATACAACAAAGTCCCCTTTGCCAAGGCAACATCTGTACACATCTGTCAGAAGTGATAATAAATAACTTAATAGCTCCTGTATTTAAGTTTTTTTTTTTTTTTTTTTTTTTTTACATTTGAGTAACTTAGGGATAGATGTCACATTAGCTGGCATAGATGACAGACAGTGAGCGCCGTGTGTAGAGAGCTGAGCAGCAGTCCCTGGCGGTGGAAGTAAGTAGCCGCAACCAAAATGTATTTAAACCACAAACACACAGGCCCCTTCAACATTTCAGCATTTACTGAAGTGTATACCAAATGTCCCTAATTTTCCAGGTCTTTCCAGAGGTAACTTTTACAACCCTGAGTCAACAAACCCAAACTAACCCTTTATGTCTAACGTCTGCACTTTGCACCAGAACATTTCTTCATTGGGACAGATGTCCTCATAAATTTCCACAGGCATTTCTGTGACTGTTTTTTTTTTTTTTTTCTCATATTCTAATGCATGAAACAATGCATGGTTATCATAATTAGACATATTATCAAGGTACAACCTTACCAGTAACATAACACACTCCCACCAAAATTGGTATTTGTTCACCTTCACCAGTCTGAAATACTGGCTTTATCCCCACCCTAGGGGTAAATAAAACTGTGTAAGAATAGAAGACAACAGAGTACCTTTATTGTCATTGCAAACTGAACAATGAAACTAAAGTGTTTGTGTTTGATATTGTTTCTGCTGAGTTCAGTTAGTGATAGTTGTTTTTGAGCCAGGTCTGTTAGACCCTGTAACACCTTCCAGATGGCAAAAGGGAGGCTCTGCAGAGGTAGTGTTGATCTGAAGATGTCTTCCAGTGAGGGCAGGGAAAGTCCAATTATTTTCTGAGCCATGTTTATGACTCTCTGGAGAATTCTGTTCACTGCTGAACAACTGGCATACCATACTGTAGTACAGTATGTCAGCACAGTCTTTATACCGCAGTGGCAGAAGGGCTAGAGCACTGGAGTTGATTGTCCTTGTCAGGTCCTCTGTAATATGAGTTCCTACAAATTTGACAGTAGAAACCGTCTCCATTTGCACTCCAGTGATGTACAGAGGAAAGGGGTCTTCACGGTATCTTCCAAATTGTAATGATGAGTTCCTTGTTTTTCATGTTCAGGGATTGATTGTTTGTTTGTTCACTACACTGCCAGTTTGCAAACTTTATCTCTGTGTGCTGTGTAATTCCTATCTGACAGCAGTCCCACCACTTTTGTGTCATCTCCAAATTGAATGGTAGTGTTTCATGGGTGCGTGGGAATGCAGCTGTATGAGTAGAGGGAGTAGAGCAGGGTCAGGCTTGGAGAGGGGTGGGGTCTGACGGCAGTTGGATAGGAAGTCCTTGATCCACACGTACATTGAGTTATTGTGATCAAGTGGATTAGTGACCAACCTGCTGGGGACAACAGTGTTGAATACAGAGCTGTAGTCTTTGAAAAGCATCCTCACATTTGTGCCCTCCTATTCAAGGTGGGTAAGTGCGGTGTAGAGAGCTGTGTAGATGGAATTCTTTGTGGATCAAGCATATGGTGCTGGTCAAGGGTGAGGAGAATGGAGGATTTGGTGTGTTTTAAAACCAGTCTTTCAAAATTCTTTGTTATGAAGGGTGTGAGAGCCTCTATTCTTTAGTTAGTCCCTGGCGCAGGGACAGGTTGAAGATGGATACAGTCTCTGAGCACTCTTTCTAGACTCTCATCAGGCCCGGCAGCTTTCTTAACACTCACCGTGCTGAGGATTTGTCTTGCCTCCTGTGTATGCAAAGGTACATCATTGGTGGTGGCTAGTAAGGGTATAGCTTCAACGTCTGATCCCTTCATCTCAAAGTGGGCAAATAAGTTATTTAGTTATTCTGCCAGTGAAGAATTGTTGTCTGCAGGTGGGTTTTTATTGCTCTTGTAGTTGGTGATGTGCTGGATGTGCCATCATTTTCTTGTATGTAGTCTTTGCAAACATTTGATACCTTTCTTCAGGTTGTGTCTGGCAGAATCTGTTGCCAGATCTGTGGTTCTTCAGAAGGTTCTGAACTTGCTTTGTCACCCACGCTTTTCTGTTCGGGAAAACACAGACGCATTTATTGATGGTGACATTTTCAAAACAGGTCCTAATATAGAAGAGCACTGTTTAGGTGTATTCCTCTAAGTGTGGCCCGGGAGTGAAACTTGGTCATGTGTAGCGGCACTTTAACTTTCAGAATAAAATGCAACCCAGTAATACTTTATGATAAAAGTCGACAACGCCACCCTTTTTTTTAAAGAGGAAAGGGTCCTCACAACGGCTAGGAGGATCGATACTAGTTAAAAGAGCAACCGTCATTAAAATACAAGCGGAGTGATCTCACACAGTTTTCATTTTAATAAATAATTAAAACCAGAATAACGACAAGCCAGTCCCATTAGCCTACTGTGGCGATGGTAAAACTGGCTCAGTCCAGTACTATACAGTCCAACAATATGCCATAATGCGCGAAGTGCAGGGGAAGCAGGAATAGCCGCGCCTGGTCTGGGCATCCGACGCGCCGCCTCCTTGTCCACGGGCCCCCGAAGGAGGAGATTTTACTCTCCTCCACTGCAGTTGCTGTGCATACGGCACTGACGGCGTTCCTCTGTCGAGCGATCTGATCTGCACAGGTGTTCTCTTTGTCCCCAGTGGCACGGCGTTTCTCTCGCTCCGTCCCCAGTGGCTACCTCTTCCGCTGCGCTGTGCTGCGTGTGTCTCCCCCCTCTTGCTTCTCCAACTCCACCTGTTATTTAAATTTTTTTTCCTGCTCCCATGCCAAACCCATTGTCCGTAGTCCTGTTCGGATTGGCTGGGAGCGCGTTTTTCCAATCACCCAGGTGCCAGTCTTTAAGCTGATTGACCTACTTGTCATCTCAGTCTAGGGGCTCAGTGGCAGAAACATCACAAAAAAGAGAACAAATCAACTCAATAAACACACGGCACAATATCAATAAAGGAACAACAACCCATGCAATAATCAAACCATGCAACACAAACAACACACAAAAAAATATAAACAACCACACAAAATAAGTACCCATAAAAAGAAATTCAAATCAAATCTAAAATTGAAAACACCACGTTTCTGCCCACTGACAGAAGCACAATCTTCAGATTGACGGCCGTCATGGTACACACTCTACTGTTTGTTTATTGCCATTAGCATGTAGCCAAGTGCTCTGGTGGGATATACATGGCTGTAACAATAAAAGTAATCTAAGAAAAACCCTACTCCCAGAGCAAATCAGGTGAGCAATGCTTGTCAATGATGGCAGTGTTTGCGCAACAGTCAACAAATACATAACAAAACAAATACATAGGCCATATCTATCTATAGTTTATATATAGTCTATAGTTTCTATCACTGCTGTGGGTTAAGTGGCCTGTTAGCTCAATAGCTGAGTGTTCTGAAATGATAAATCTAGTTTCAGGTTATCCATTTTGTTTGCAAGTGTCCTGGCATTGGTGATGAAGAGGCTGGGTAGCAGAGGTCAGTATAGGATAATTGTTGATAATTGCAATTAGGGCTGCAACCGATAACTGTCGTCTGTTAATCTTTTATTTTTATTTATTTAGGGCTGTTCAGTGAAACATATATGTCGCACAAGCAATTGGTCTGTGCAACAAATGAAATTACTGCCTACTAGCCTCTGTGCGATACAGCTTTGTAATGTGTGTGTGATACTGTCTGAAAAGGTGTTAAAATGCTTGTCTGGATGGAGATTGTTTTTGTTTTGAAATATTGTTTTAAAATTGTTAGAGTTACATATTTACTCTCATCTCTTTATAAGCTACATACACATGGTAACACAACCAACATGCCCTCCAGTAACTATAAGCTGCACACACATAGCCACACAGGCAATATGACCTTTAGTAACCTCAGAAAACACAGAAAACGAAACTTAACATTTCTCGTAACACATAATTTACATATGGGGGGGGTCTAGCTATCTTCTCTTTCAGGGTGCTGTCTCCTATGGATTGGATGGGTCGTGTGCCAAGAGGCTGGGACCAGCCTGTGGACCAAGGAGAGGGCACTGAAGTCTAAACCACGATGATCACCACCTGTTTTGACCAATCAGATAGCTGCAAACTCTGCATAATCGAAAGTCAGGCATTCTCATTCTGGCGGGTGGTTGCAGCTAACTGCTTGCAGACTGCGATTTCCCAAAAGACTGAGATCCATGTACATGTTCTCTATTTTATCAGTGTGTTAATAAATATCCTTAACTGAAGACAGAATATCTCCTGACCTCTTTCTGCAAAAATGACCACGCTCACAAAATGTGCTTTAAAACCAGACTGGCACATGTAGGTAGTGGCTGAGGTGAACTTCACAACTACATTCACTGGGTTTTTGCTCTTTCCTATGAGCGGTTGGAAGTTGAAAAAAAAAAAAGGTGTGCAGCAGCAATTTTATTATTATCACCGATTTTACTCGCTTTCATTTAATTTAATCTCTGTACATCAAACTCTTAGATCATTCTTATGGTAGTCTTGCAAGTCAAACTTAAAATATTTTAAGTCAGGTGGAATAAGGTGCCAATTCTCAAAAAAAATTCTGACAAGAATGACACTTGACAATGCTATAGCTCTTTGTGTCCTGCAGTTATGATGGCCAAAATTAATTTTTGGTATTATATTTTTATTACCTCTGCTCATGGTCACCATTCATGACAGGTAATTAAGTCCAGGCAAGTAAACTGAAGATGTATTGGTGAAAGGTGTCCGACAGGCAATATCTTTCCATCACAAGATGACAGAGTGAAAAAAATTAGTTGAGTTAGCTAGTAATACATCTGTGATTGGTTAGAAAGTGGTTTAAAATCTTGGTGAACATTTGTATCATTTGTACAAGTAGCTTTTAATAGAAGGTATACACCAGAGACAGGACAGCTATAAGTAAAAAAAAAAAAAAGTATCCTGAAGCAAAATTATTGATGATTTAGGAATGGCATTTTAAAAGCAGGTTCTGGATGCTGTCTAATAAACTGGTGCGATAAACATGGCTGAGTGACACTTAGTCACATATGGCCAGGATGACTGAATACAAAATACACATTTCAATTGATTATTGTTATACCGTTTCTAAGCAAATGTGCAGAGTATATAGAGAGCTAGCTGAAGTTGTGACAATGATGACTGCAAAGATTAGCAATATTCTAATCATTTGCTACTCTCTAGGAATCCAATTAATCTAACTTCTTAATCACCGGGATGGATACGTCTTTCCTGTCCTTTTTCCCATACTGTACAATGCAGTTTTGTTTTTTTTGCTTTTTTCATAAAGTTTAGTGTGACATTTAACCATGCATATCTTGCTTTATACTCTGAACATGTCAGGCAGAGTGTGTTTTATAATCACTAATCCTGTTATTAGTGCATTTTTTTCAAAGCCAATGAATTTTTGAACTTTTAATAGCTGCTTATTGATTTCACGGATTAGCACTGAATAGCAGCTAATAGGATTTAGCCCAGTGCTTCCAGTTTTAGCTCAGTTGAGTGTCAGGGATGGTAGCGGATATGACCATTATGCCTTAATTGAATAATACTTTAATTCATGGGTCACTCCTGGTGTGCTGCAATTGTTCTAGACTCTGGAATCTCCCTTCAATTGAGTTAATGCTGTGTATGGCCATTTTGTTGACTGGATGACTTTCTTTTTTTGGATGAACAGTGGGCCTTCCTCTCTTATTACAGTGAGAGATTGGGATTAGAGGGTACAGTAATGAAGAATGCTCAGACAAACTCATTAGTAGTATCAGACACTGTTATTATGCCAACATTGTGTTCCGAGGACTCATTAAAAGAAGAGGTGTTCAGGGACAGCGAGGGCCGGTGAAAACAAGAAAATATACTCTGTCTGGAACATCATGCAGATAATTTTTGAAATCATAATAACTTATTAAAAAGTGGCATACTCATGAACAGTAAACACAAAATTTAATCAGTGAGCTGTGTTGGCTGGGGCCTTTCTGTGTGGAGGTTGCATGTCCTCCCTGTCCCTGAGTGGGCTTCCTCCAGGTGCTTTGGTTTTCTCCTGCAGTCCAAAGACATGCAGTTTAGGTTAATTGGCAACTCTAAATTGATGGTAGGTGTGAATAGAAATGTGAATCCTTGTTTGTGTCAGCCCTGTAACTGACGGGTGATCTGTCCAACCCAACCACAACCCTCAAAGATATGAGTTAATGGGTATAGTTAACAGATGGATGTTTTAGTCATAGACATTAGTCATTAAGAGTACTTCACAGATTTAGAATTGCACTCCTAACATTTTCAGACTCCTGATGGACATTTTTAAAAAAGAGCTTGTAGTGGAACAAGGGATATCGTCCGTTTTACTTCACATATTGTTCTTCCTTGTTAAAATGTGGTGCCTACATTACCTGCAATACAACTCAACTACCAACAGTTCTCTTGGGGATTTGGGTGTGTTGTGCTAGTAATGGCTAATGTGGCCTGGAGCCTCTAGCTGCAGCAGAGGTGATAAGCGGACTACAGCGGTGTTATTATTATCATATGCATATTATTGTTATGTATACTATCATTGAATTTTTGAGAAAGTGTGCATGAAGCAATATGGACCTGCGCTATATCAAAAGTGTCCTGACACAACTGTTGTGATTTAGCGCTATGTGCATAAATTGAAATAAAAATTGAATTCTGGTAGGCTCACTACCCAGAAAGCAAAAATCCATTGAATCAACATTGAGATATGGTCATGGCTTAAAATTGAATCAACATTGATGTCAGACATTGAAAGTAACATTGAAAGCGCTCGTTATGATCAACATTGAAATAAAACGTCAAAACTGGAGCGTCTGGCGCGACGCGATTTCATTTGGAGCGCGATTAAATAATTTTCATCGCGTTTGGTGGGAACGTAGCGTTAGCCTGGCAGGGGGCAAGTAAAGCCTGGTGGCCTGCCAGGCTTATAATACACTGGGGGAAACCCTGAACCCTCAGCGTAGCCTCTGCACACGGCCACACTAGCGTTAGCTAGCATTATCTAGAATGCTAGCACTAGCTAATGCTAACGACGCTAATAAGCTACAACCTCACGGTAATAATTCACAAAGTTGACATGCTGGTGAAAATACATTGTGTTCTCATTAGGACTTACCAGTTTGTCTTCTTTTGTCACTCGAAGATAATAAAAGCCGCTAAAATCTGCCAACCGCTGCCAACTGTTGGCTGGTTTGAACTGGTTTGGTCTCAGGAGAGAGCAAGTCTCGTGGGCGGGGGCACAGGTGCACAGCTACAACATGCCATACATTGAAACCATGTCTATTTAATGTTGACATTTCAACATTGAAAACCCAGCATCTATACAATGCTGATTCAACAACATTTTTTCAAATGTTGAAATGGTAGCTCTAATTCAATATTGAATAAACATAGATTTTTCAACTTCAACCAAAAATAACCAATTTCATCAAAATTCAACGTTGAATCACTGTATTTTGCTATCTGGGCTACTTTCAACGTCTCTGGATTTTTTTCACATTTTCAAACTTGCAGTCTTTAGTCTCAACTGGCACTGACTCAAGTGACATCACTTGAGGTAGTTTGTTAGATTTCACACAGCTTCCATCCATCCATCCATCCATCCATTTTCTATGCCGCTTATCCCTTTTGGGGTTGCGGGGGGCTGGAGCCTATCTCAGCTGTCAACGGGCGGGAGGTGGGGTAACCCTGGACCGGTCGCAGGGCAACATATATACACAAACAACCATTCACGCTCACACTCACACCTAGGGGCAATTTAGAGTCACCAATTAACCTAATGAGCATGTTTTTGGTCTGTGGGAGGAAGCCGGAGTACCCGGAGAGAACCCACACATGCACGGGAAGAACATGCAAACTTCACACAGAAAGGCCCGACCCGGGAATCGAACCAGCAACCTTCTTGCTGTGAGGCACGCGCAGCTTCCTGTTGAGAGAAAAAGGCTTCATACAACTTCTTTCACATATGCAGTAGTATTCCCCATCACCTGGAAACACACTGGATTTCCAATTTCAACTTTGTACTATTGTCACAGGTTGTAAGAGCCCAACACAAAAGATGTTAAATCACAGAAACACAAACACACCACGCTAAGACATTCAAGAACCAACCTAACCCAACCAAAAGTCACCACTTATTGAAGTAAATGATACAATTAAAGTAAAGGAAAGATCAGCGGGAGAAAATGGATGGATGGATGGATGGAAAGAATAGGAGAATCGAAATGACAAAATAGCTGGAATGACAAAGCAATATGAGAAGGGAAAGAGAGGGTAGGGTGTTGAATTGCACTCAGTGTAGGGCTTTTATCATGATAAATGTATGGTGGCTGAGAGAGCTTGACACACTTAATATAAAACAAGCAAATTAAATACCTTCAAAACTCTGCTACACTTGCTCAGCATTGAGAAAAAAACACTGCAAATAAATGGAACTTTTTGAAACACATTCAACAATTTGACAAAGGCATATGCAGAGAAAGCACTGCAAATACAGAGAACACAAGTAAATACATAGATGCTGCTAAAAAGACAATGTTAAAAAGACAATGGAATTTGCACTGCTGTACCAAGATGTTGAGTCACAAATGGAATAATTGAAAAATATGTCAATAATTTGTGAAGGATGATGGGAATGGTCATTTGTTTTAACAAATGGTAAAATGGCTTTATACCTAGAATTAGCATCTCACTAACTACTAATATGTTCAACATTTGGAACTCACTCATTTGGAACTTGGAAAGTTTAATTGTGTTATTATTTAGTTCCATTTTTTCTCTATCACTTAGCATTAACATAGTGTTTCTGTAGTTACAGTGCATTTCTTTATGTCATGCATGCGTTGTCAAATTGGAGAATGTGTTTAATAATCAGCTGTTCCCTCCTGCACTGCAATAACCCCTTTCCTGCCATTCTCCTCTACTGATCTTCCACACCCACTCATGCACCTGTTTCCTAACAAGTCTTGCACTATACTGATCCGTTTCCACCCACTCTCAGCCACATTGTTTAGTTTTTATACATTTAGCTTTCCAGCCTTTGTTTTTTTTAGCCTGATTCTGCCTACCAACTGCCTAAGAAATGTTGATTTCAGTGCTTGTGTGCATTTCAGGCCACTGTATCAGAGATAGAAATGACAAAAACTGTCACATCCACATTACACAGTGATTGACCAGGTGAGTGAACGTGTGGAAGGTAAGATTTAAACTTCTCTCAAGACACTTTTTATTTCTTTTCCACACAGCTATTTTCCATGTGTTGAACTGGCTGCAACACCATGAATGGTGATAATGAATGATGCTTTCAAGGAGAGGCTATCTGTACCATTGTTCCCATGTGTCATGGGAACTACAAAGACATGCAAACGGGTTTTTGGACAGTGACGGGGGAGTGAACTGCAGCCAGGAAAATATGACATCAGGTTTTTTACTCCACCTTTCAGTGTGGACAATGAGAACAAGTAGACACTTCTGTCTCCAGATTTGGTCTGATGGTACGACCTAGATCTTTGAAGCATACTGAAACCTTAAGGGTGATCAAGGTGCCCCTCAAAAGTTACCATTTTCATAAGACAAAAGAACTACTGTTTTAGTCATTACACCCATGCTGGACTTTAGAGGGCTTTCAATGCCATTACAACACCATATAATTAGGAATTTATTAGTTCACAGGTCCCTCTGAGACACATGTACTTGCGCCCATTTCCCAGAGGGGTTAAAGCGACCTTCTACTTACAGGACGGTCAGTCCACCCAGCAGGGCAACCTGCTACCTGCTACCCTACATACTGGAAATCTATGATAAGCCTACACTATTTGGTGTCTGCCATGATGCATCAGAGGTGAAGTGACTGTGATGTTCATCTCTGGAGGGGGCTGAATTCCTGTGCCAGAGAGCAAAGTGATAATTCACTTCTGAAGCCATTTTAGCACATACTACATTACTAGGCTGAAAAGATTGCTATGTCCGTCTTTGGGTCCAATGCACCTAGACAATTACAAAAGTAAGCCATGCATATCAGTCATGCGCTGGCTTGAAATAAAGCCCAGCCATCACTTCTCACATAATGCACCCATATAACCTTGTTTGGGAAATTGGACACTGTGGCAGTTATTTATTACTCATCACCTCTAAGTCATTATAGACCAGTGTCACCTTTCATTTATAAAAAATCTCCATATTCTATTTCACTTCATATGACAATGATGAGGATAGGCAGGGTGGTCTGTGATGGCACTCATATTCCAACCAAAATTTCTGTCAATGTAATGTCAGTTTAATTCTTTTTTTCACACTTGCCATGTTAAGAAGAAGACATCCTCTATTAGTCACACACACGACATGCAGAGTTACGGAGGAAAACTGCACAGGCCATGCTTCTTATGAAATTCTTCTCCACATTTGACCTATCCAGGAAAGTCCTTCCTCCGCAACAGACCAGGAGCGGTGGGCTGCCAGCCGACCGGCGCCCAGGGATCCAGTTTCTTTTGTCACCATTGGTCAGGTGGTGAACTTCTTGCATGTTTTTAGTGGGGTTTTTTTAAGGAGGAAACCCCAGGTGAACACGGGGAGAACATGCCAACTCCACACAGAAAGGCCCAGTAATCAAGCAAGAACATCTAGCAAAATAAAGAAGCAAGCGACTGCTGCTTAAAACCATGTTCTTTTAAAGGAATGGACTGTATTAAAATATGTGACATTTGCTTGGTGTAAGAGGCTTCTGAGCTCAGCCTGAGGGCTGCACCAAACACCATTTTTGGGGCACCAGAGCATCGACAGGAATCAACAGGGAATGCTGCAAACTTTTCCAAGAGGTTTGGGGTGTTTTATGCATCAGGTGCTAGTCCACGTGTCCTGGAAGACTTCAATGTCCCAGACCAACAGGAGAAATATCAGTCAAAGGGTCCCTTTTAGTTAGAAGAGTAATCTTTTTGTTTTGTGACTCCATTCACAGAAACTGTAAATTTATCATAAAACACACTTCATTCAAGTTGACAGAAACAAAATACAATTCACCAAAATGTTCTTTTTTTTTCTCCCACTGTTCCACCAATCATCACAACTCTGGGTAGCAGTGAGAAAGAGGGCAGACAGCAAAGAAGCAGCAGGGGAGAACAATGTGTAGAGCCAGAATATTTCCACATCTAACTCAGAAATTATTTTCAGTGGACATTAAGAGAGGAGAGATTTAAATATGTCAGACGTCTTCAACAGAGTTTTCCAGTAAAAGAACAGTACTGGGAAACAGGAACTGTTATGTGTGTTTAGAATCCTGAGGGGTTTGGTTTAACGTGGTCCTATCTATGCACTTTCAATGACATAACAGCTTGCAACTTTTATTTATCATGGATACCTTATAAACCTACATAAATTATCACAACACTAGGCTCCAAATCCAAGACAATGCCTAACAAACCGCTGGGAAACAGAAGTGCAGAAACAGCATACTAATATATAGGTTAAAGATTTTAAGATTTACTGTATATAGATTTATATTTATATAGCACAAGCATGCAAGCAAAATGTGTTTTGTATTTTACCTTTACTGATATTCCACATTTAGCAAAAAAAAAGAAAATAATAATACCAAAACCCCAAAATTGAAAACCAAATGCCTACCTAATGAACGAATATCTGAAGAGTCAGATATAAGGGTCTGGCCCACATGGAATACTTGAGGTTTTCTCTGAAAGAAAGTTTCTGGGCCCTAATTCAATCATGCAGGCACAATGACAATTTTTGTGGCCATAGATTGGTCTTATGCCTCTGAAACAGCTGTGCCAATCACAGTGAAGAATGACATCAACCGCTCAACAAATGTTCCTGTCTGGAAGGTGCAGAGGGGCATGTTCATCATCACAAATCAGCAGCCAGAGGCAGATTTTTGATGTAATTTGTGCAATGATGATAGGGATAAATTACAATATGTCATTTGAGTATTATTATCATTATTATTGTTGTTTATTTGGTATACTGGCATGGGGTACAAATCCAAATGATTATGTAATCAACAATCAGTATTCATTTGTGCATTATTTCCTTTAATGGATTTCAAATGTCAACTGTCTAGTGTCTACAAAACTCTTTAAACTGTTCATAGACCCCTGTCCCTGTTGATCATTGCCTGAGTTTCTCTGTCTATGCGAAGTGCATTCATTGTGAAAATGGGAAAGCCATTATCCAGCCAGCATCATTGGAAATGGAGTTGCAAATGTAAACATTAGCAATCAAATAGGTAGCTGAGATCAATGCCAAATAACCATAGCCATCTAACGGTATCTGCAAATGAATAGCCTGATTAAGTGCATCAAGCTACACTCAATAATAAATAATAAACTGTTAACCACATGTATGTGATAAACAAGCAATCCAATATCCACTCCATTTCAACCACTGTTTTTTTTTTCTTTTTTTGCATGATGTCTGAAAAACTGACAGATGTCACACTGAGAACTAAAAGAAAATGTTTGCTGCTTCTAATGCTGCTACCACTACTACTCCTACTAATCCTACTACTACCACTATGCTTCTGTAAAGCACTTTGAATTGCCTCGTGTATGAATTGTGCTATACAAATAAATTTGCCTTGCCTTGCCTTGCCTTACTAAGTCAGAGGGGGTGTCACCCTGTCCACGTGAAGCGAGCAGAATCAGGGCAGAATCAGGGAGCTCCAGAACAAGTCAGCAGGGTCAGTCCAGTTTTGTAATTATCAATCTGAAATGTTTATTTTTTAGTTTTGACCATATTTTTCATTTTGTTGTGTGTGTTCTTTTTCTGACTGATCAGTCAGTCAGTCAATCCATTGCTAGTGTGAACTGACTTCCAAGTTCCCCTCATGATTTGCTTCTGGTCTCCCTAAAGCCTCCAGAGTTCCAGCGGATGAAGCAGAGGTTAGGAGACTGAGCATCCCGTTGCCCGGGTTTCCCTTCCAGCTCATCGAGGCCAAACAGATGGCTCCAGAGGAGGCTGTTTGCAAGACAACATCACACAGTCACATGGCAAAAGAAATTGGCTGTGACAAAACCTGAAAATAAATACACTGACCTCAACTGGTGGAAGGACATTGCCTTGGTTACATGTGTGTGATTTGGCCTGGCTGTTGGCAGTCTTGCTCTGGCGCTCATTTACACAGCTGGATGACTCTAGAGGACACCAGGACCGGCATGTTGGTCAGCCAATGCTTGTGACCCACGGCCCTGCCTTTGTTCCCCACAGACTCAGCTGCAATGTGCTGCTCATGTACTGCCACTCGCTATACTTCTAGGCAGTGTAGGCAGCAGTCCAAGAGATGTCAGTGGAGCGGATCCCGTCAAACATACTGTAAATGTAGGTGTAAACAATGGTAAGGCCAGATACAGTGGTGCAATGCTGCTGTGATTTTTTATTTGTATTTACACAAGCTAGGTCTGCTGAGCAGAAAGTTCTGCTTTTTTCCACCCTTTTCTCACTTTGTAGTACACAATTACACTAGGGAGCTGCCTGCTGTAGCCACTGCTTTATAGTTTCCCTACTTTGCAGTTTTCACCGGAGCAGTTGGAGGCTTATTGCCTTGTCATAAGCGAGAGCTCTGTCACTTCCCAGATTGTGATCCTGGGGAACCAAACCAGTGATCGTTTGATCAGACAATACCTAAGCTCTGAGCTTCTGTTGTTTAAGGAAATTAAAATTGATGCATTATACAAGAATTTTCCTATAAGCTCTTTCTGGCTGACAAACATTACTCTAGCGCATGCAAATAACACTTGGGGAACACAGTCTGCCGTTAGAGACTGTTCTAAGGTAAACTTTTCCAATCAGAGGCAGACAGGTGAAACAATGAGCTCTGCCAGCTGACAGAAACGTGGCACTGAGATGTTAGTGTGGCTGTCATAAACATTTTTGTGTATTAATTGCGTTTTTGCGATACACAAGTTAATTAAAACCACCCCAGATGAGGCTGTGGGGTCCACTCCCCTTTCCTCTCATTGTGTCACATTTAATTTCATTTCACTAAACATTTAAATAGGTGCTGCGCTTGTTGTCTTTGCAGCTTTGGATCACTGTCATTCTGCCAAACGAGCACAACAAATGTACTCTCCTCCCAGTCCCGTCCAGCCCAAGCTGTGTTTCACATCGACACAAACTCAATTATTGTCAGTAATTACAAGTATCTTGGGGTGTTTGAGTGGAGGCTGAATTACAAAAGCTGCAAAACATGGATTAAATTGCTTGAGCTCTTGATGGGAGGAGAGAGGGCCGTTAAACTGTCTCTCAGATTCAATTGGCCTAATTTCTCTAAAGCTAGTGATGTGGCCAGTAGTTTGCAGTTTATTGGAAGTATCTTTGTGGTCAGTTTGAACAAATATGTCTTAGCCTCTTCACCCATGGGACACAAGAAAAGCCAGTGTGGGTGAGATCAGCTGCCTGCTGAAGGCACATGTGCATATAGGAATCCAAATGTCCACCCTTTGGTCTTACAGACTGAACCTTCACAAACTAAAGTGCTGGGTGGTGGGCCAAGAGGGGATGAAATGAGTTATATGACACAAGACTTCAAACATCTCTCATTTCCATGGACATGAATGTGAGCTCTTGATCTTGAAGCCAATTTCAAATCATTTTTCTGAACAGTTCTTTCTGTTATTGACAGTGACAATGAATGCAATACATGTGCAAGGTTTGTACTTGATCTGAAGGCAGCAGCACTCATGTTGATACATGTGCAGCCTCCCATATAAGAAATGCCGTGTCAGGGCGCAGTGCCATTTACACATGGCCACCCACTTTGCTTACCCTCATTAAATCACATACAAATGACACTATACTATGAAATAACCACACACACCTCTACACACATCAGACTGGTCGGCTATAACTCTGTTGTTTTTATGGGAGATCCTATCCAATCCTGTGAGTTACTGCCCCCTCTCCAACTTTCTTTTCAGCAAAAGTGGTTTTGTGTTTTACTCTTGGAATGCATTACAGAGCAGACGATGCTGTTATGGTGTTATGGATGGTAACATTTATGACAATAACATAATTTCCAGGAGAAACATCTTTCCATTTGTTGTTGTCACGCGTCACTGTGATTGACTGAGATTAAAGTATAATTATTAATCACCACACCATCTGATTTAGACTGCTGCGCATAGTACATAAACCAAAATAGCTGCTGACCTTGGAGTCTTCATGTTTGATATTCATTTTTTCAGTGACTCTGCTGAGAGGGAACTTTGTGCCTCTTGATCTTCTTTCTTTCTTTGAATGGACAGGACCTTATGTTTGCATTCACTCATAACAAGTTAACTGACATTTTATTACAATTACCTTTCCACTTAATACAATCCATATAATAATAATAATAATAATAATAATAATAATAATAATAATAATAATAATAAATGAAACATATTACATGATGCTGTTAACTGTGAAGTACACAGTGCTGTGTGTGAGGGCTAGAGTCTTGATGAAGCTAAATTAATAAACGGATTCATGATCATGTATATATCCTCTCCTGTGAAAGGCTGGTCTTCACAACTGGAGATTTAAAAATCTTCAAACTCATTGAAACACTATGTAAATGAAGATAAAAGTGTTAGAATACACCTGTGGGTAAAAACCAGGCTTTAAAGTGTAAGACTTTCATTGCATATTGGAATTTCACTTTCTGCAGAAATATTTGCTTATCTGAATATATCAGCTTAACAGCTTTCTATCGCTACAACTTCAAAAGACAATGGAGGAAATGTTTAAAAAGCTCTGTGTGGAAAACAGGTTACAATTAGGTCAGTGAGCTGGAATTGCACAGATGTGAAATAAAAAACCCTGAGGGTGTGTTTTCTTTTGAGACTGCAGCACTGTACCACTTCTAAAACAGAGCCCTCTCTGTTCGGAAATTGGAATACTTAATACAATAAAACAGGATAATAATGGTTTATAGTCTAACTCAAAGGGAAGATTTAACTCTTCTAATAGCCCCTTTTGGTTTGTGAACAAAGTTAATTTGATGGAAAAAAAAAAAAAAAAACTGAACATGCTTCAAAAGATTTACTATAATGCACTTTCAGTCAAATATGAAATCAAGCAGAACAAAGAAGTGCTGCAATAAGTGTGCCCTTGAGTGTATCGTACTAGCATTACAAACCATTCATTCTGAGGTGGTCAGGGTGTGCCTGCCACATACTGTCAGCTGCCCCTGGCCTATGAGGCTTATCATCACATCTGCCTGTCAAACCAAAACTTGCATAAATCACTTCCTCAGAGGCTAAAAGACCTCTGCCTCTTTTACAAGCTCCTTCTTCGCTACTTCACAGCAGCTCCCCTTCTGCAGCAGGAAGCAACTTCTAGAAGAAGAGCCTTTTAATGTGAAAGACATGCAGGCTGTCCCAAGAGAGCACAGCTATCTGATTTAAATTCACCCCGCAGGGTTATTATCACATGTTAAGCAGCCCAGGAACTCTATACACACAGTATGCAGATATACAGTATGCCAGCACACATATTCATGTAGATACATATTGTACATGTAATACATTGTTCCTCAAAATCAAACTCAGACTGACTGTACTGGTAGAACCTGATTAAGTTCAGTATCATTAAACCAGTTTCTATATATGAAGTACTGTATATTAAATCTGAACAACCTAACACTTATCGTGGTCAGTTTTTTATTTTTTTATTGAAACTATTGTAAAGACATTTGAGTAGAAATTGTTGAGTTCAACAAAATAATCTTGGTGGTTAATTCAGCATGGGACTCATCTGCATGGTCCTTTTGAAGGATGTAATTTGTTTTGCTGCTGAATGGTATTGTGTCACACTGAGAAGTGATATTTATTCTTCTCTCATTAGCGACAATTTAAAAAAAAAAAAAGTATTTTGTTGTAGCAGACATTATTTCTGTAGATTGACTTACAGCAATGCACAACTGTGTCCATCACATCCACAACTGGTGTCATTTCCTTGGCCATTTTTCATGTATGTGGCTAGGTAGCTTGCTATCTATGAAGGAGGATGACGTCCAGATTCTTATTTCAGCCCACAAAGCTCTGATTGGTCGACTATATCTCCAAATGGCAGAAATAGCTGTTCATAGTAGTTAGTATCCTTAAATCCATTTCAATGCATTTAATTCTATATTCTCAAATTTCACTTTTCTCAAACTGCTGTGTACTGTGTCTGCTTGCAGTATCTCATGACTATCTTGCTTGCTACAGAAGCATGTCCTACTGTACACAGATTCCAGAGGCAACAGCAATGTTGTGAACAAACTGCAGCAGTGGCAAGAGCTACACAGAGGCCTGACCCACTTTTAGAGCTGACTAGAAGTAAAATGTTTGCTCCTCAGCTGGGTAGGAAGGAGGGGTGCTGGACGAAGGAACAAACATCTTCTGTAGCTCACCAACATCACCTCAGGTCAGAACCACATACACCCACACACACACACACACACACACACACACACACACATGCACACACGCATCTCAGCACAGCATGGAAAACGTCAGGATGTCAGGTAGTCTGACAGACACACCACCAGGCGAGGCAGGGCGTTCTTTGAAAGGCCATCACTGTCATAGCCCTTCTCACCATTACTGAGCTGATCACTTAGCTTGTCCAGTGCCCAGCAGTCCCCTGTCCTGTTCATCACATTTACATGTTTTTTTTCTCTCCATCTTTTTTTCCCCTTTCTTTTCTTTACTCTTCTTTTCAGCTGGGCGTTAAAGAGCTTTGTCCACAAAATAAGAATTGTGATAATTAATGGCACAACATGTTTCTCATTTAAAATCTAATCTAAAAGAGGTGGACACAAATTATCCAGTCTAATTGAAAAGCTAAAAGCAATAAAACAGCTCTCCGCAACCTTAATGTGATTCTTGAATGGGTGGGGAATGAAGTAAGGGGCTTAGAGTTGGGTAATATCAATGGTGGTAATGTGGCTTCAGTAACCTTCCTCTTAGTGCTGCTTGCCTACACAGAGCTCCTAAATCACCATCTGTGGACGCATTGTCGGAGAGCAAAATTACAAGTGAGTATTGTGCTGTAGTGTACAGCAGTGTAGAATAATTATCAGTGTTTCTAATAAGGACGATTTATAAAACGCGACAACGTTACAGTTTTTGAAGAAAATTGATGTGTGCTTACTGCTGAAAATTTGCAGCTGAAACGTTTGAAATAACTGAAATGCGGAAAGTTGAAGTGGCAGTTGAAATATTAATACTGAAAAACAGCTGAAATAATTAAAGTTTGTGATCAGTTGAATTGTTAGTTAAAGACTAAGAGATATAAGCAGTTGAAATGTCAGTTGAACAGTAAAAGAAAAGCAGTTAGTTGAACAGTAAGTACTGAAAGCAGCTGAATTGTTAGTTTAAGAGTAATAGATAAAAGTAGTGGAACTGTTATGTCTTGACTACTACGGTAACTTATCATAAACATATGACTTGGACTACGATGTCACGTTAACTTTTTATTCTGCAACCGCAGATCAGGTTCAGCGTGCATAGCAACAGTAACCAACATGACAGTCCCGGAGATTACCCATAACCCCTTTCGGGTTCCTCCTACATAAGATCAAAATACATAACATCTCCTCCCCTCTTACAATCAATGCCGAACAAGGTAAACAACCAAGAGATTTACTCAATATTATTCCTCACATCCTGTATAAAGCAAGATTTGTAACAGTTTTTAAACAATTAACTACTTGCTATTATTACATCAAGCTTAACTTTTTTCCTCTTCCTTTTCCTTTTAAAAGAACAATAACTATGAATAAGCTATGAGGAATTCCCTGGCATGAGTCTGTAGTGTTTCATCTACAAAGTCAGGCGGATGGGAGGTTGCCGCTCTGTTGCAGGATATCTGCGGTCTGAGGGAACATTGGTGTCCTGTAGTGGTGAATTTGTTACAGGTGCTGATGCACAGTCTGTCTGTCCCTTCTACAGGCACATCTGCAGCAGGAGCCTTGGTCTCGGGCGTGGCTGGGTTCTACACTAGTGCTGGTAGGTGCACTGGTGTGGGTGGACCTGAAGATTCCCCCAGAGACAGCTCTGCAGGCACAGAAGGAGTATGGAGGAGTTGATCAGCATGTCTCCTCCAGACACTATCAGTAGTTTGAACTGTGTAGGACACAGGTCCAGTTTGGGCAATAACAGTGGCAGGGACCCACTTAGGTTCACCACGGTAGTTTCTCACCAGCACAGATTCTCCTGAAGTGAAAACTCTGTCTTTGGCCTGTCCATACCTCTGCGCATAATCTGTTTCTCTTGTTGACAACGAAAAATGTCTTTTACAGCTGAGGGCTTTAAGAGGTCAAAGGTGGTATGCAGGTCTCTCTTTAGCATTAGGCTAAAAGATGTTAGGAGAGGTCATTAGGAGATGTCTTTGTGGTGGCATGGGGACTGTGGTAGTTTAGCAGGAAATTGTGCAGTCTCTGGTGTAGTGTTCCTTGCCATTGTGATGTTTTAAGTGCATGTTTCAGGGTCTGTACAAACCTCTCAGCAAGGCCGTTTGTTGCAGGGTGATAGGGTGCTGGCTTGTAGAAATGCAGTCATCTCTTGTGAGACAAGTTGCGGTCCATTGTCAGAGACAAGCTGTGCTGGGGATCCAAAGCGACTAAACATTTCTCCTAGCTTCTCAATGGTCTTTTCAGTGGTGGTTGATCTCATGATCGCCACCTCGGGCCATTTACTATGTGCATCAACAGCTGCAAGGAACATCCTGTCTTCAAATGGTCCTGCAAAATCAATGTGCACATGATGCCACGGCTCCTGTGGGTATTCCCAGGGGTGAAGGGGAACCAGTGGCAGGTTGTTTCTGACTTTGTGGCAAGATGAACAACTTTTGGCCATGTCAATCTGTTTGTCCATGCCTGGCCATCAAAAGTAGCTTCTTGCTATTTCCTTCATCCATACTATTCCACTGTGTCCTGAATGAAGTTGCTGCAACACTTTTGTGCGAAGTGACTGTGGAATAACCACTCTCCTACCCCACAGCAAACACCCAGACTGGACTGACATCTCCAATCTCCTCCTGAGGTAGGGCTTCAGATTAGGGTTAGCAGGCTGACCCTTGATGATGATGTCCATGACTGCAGACAACTCGGGGTCATTGCGAGACTCCCTTTTGACCTGTGCAGCTGAAACGGGTGCTTTTCCCACCTCCCTGAAGTAGAAAATGTCCACTGTGTTTGACTCTGGCTTTGTGACCAGGAGTGGCAGTCTGGATAAACCATCCACATTGCAGTGAGCATCAGACTTTGATACTTAATGTCATATGAATGTACTGGTGGTTGGTAGTCGGTTAGAAGCATAAACTTCCTTCCATATAGGTACTGATGGAATTTTCTGACTCCAAAAACAATGCTCAATGCCTCTCGCTCAAGCTGGGCATAATTAGACTCTGCCTTGTTCAGTGTCCTTGATGCAAAAGCAATTGGCTTTCCCCCACCACTTGGCAGTATGTGGGAGATAACTGCCCCCACCCCATAGGGAGAGGCATAGCAGGCGAGTTGAAGAGGAAGTGCAGGATTGAACTGTGTCAGGACCTCTGATATAGTCAGCACATCTTTTGCCTTTTTGAAAGCGTCCTGACAGCTGGTTGTCCACTTCCATGTTTTATCTTGGCGTAGCAGTTCATGCAGTGGTTGTAGCAACGATGCCAAGTTGGGGATGAAACGGCCGTGACAGTACAACAACCCTAAAAGGGATCGTAATTGGCTGACGTTCTGGAGGGGGAAGCACATCAACAATAGCTGCAATTTTTGATGGTGCAGTGTGTATTCCTTTTGCATGGATCACATGTCCAAGATATTCCAGTGATGGTTGGAAGAACTCACATTTTCCCTCATGGACTCTCAAGCCATATTCTTTCAGTCTTTGGAGAGTAGCATCCAAATTGCGCAGATGCTCTTCATCATTTGCTCCAGTGCATAGGATATCATCCAGAGCACTGCACTTCAGGCAGCCTCTTAGGATTTGATCCATAGCTTACTGAAACAGTGCGGGGGCTGAAGTGATGCCAAAAGGCAGTCTGCAATACCTGAAAAGTCCCTTGTGTGTGTTGATCGTCAGCAGCTCCTGTGACTTTTCGTCCACATGCATTTGTAGATAAGTCTGACTGAGATCAATTTTGCTGAATTTTTGTCCCCCACTCAGTCCAGCAAATAAGTCGTCGATCAGGGGTAGTGGATATTGCTCTGGTGCTAGCACAGGGTTCAGGGTTACCTTGAAGTCTCCACAGGTCCAGATTCCCCTGTTCTTCCTGGGTACCGGAACGATGGGTGTGGCCCACTCACTGATCGTCACAGGCTCCAAGACTCCAGTCTTGACCAGAGTGTCGAGGTTAGCTTCCACTTTGGGTCTGATAGCATATGGCACTGGCCTGTCTTTCATGAACACAGAAGTGCTATCAGGTTTAACACAAAGCTTCACTGTAATGTTTTTCATGTTGCCTAATTCGTCACGGAAAACCTCTTCATGTTTTTCCAATATTACCTGCAAATGACTGGTTACTTGCAGGCGTTGCAATTGTGATGGACTCACCCCCATCCTTGTTGTGTTTGTGAAATCTGAATCTTTCTGCAATCACCAAAGGCTTGGATGAAAAATGTCCTGTCAGTGTGTCCACAGTTTCCTTGTATGTTGCTGCCTGGCTTTTCTGGTTGTAGCAGGCTGTGTAGCAAGTTAAAAGTTTTTGGGCTTAAAAAAGCCCACACTTAAAAAAGTGGGCACTATCTTGTCATCAGTTATTCCATTAGCCACAACGAAGTAGTCAAAACATTCAGTGTAAGAGCTCCATTGCTCTATGCTCTCATCGAAAGGTCCGATTGAGCCGATAACTCCAGCCATTTTAAGCTCCTGGTTATGTGGCGCTGTTTCTCCTCATAGCAGGCTCCTTTTGGTAATCTTGTTCAAAGTTCACAGCGCTACTCACAACATTACTTATTAAAAACTGTCTGCTGTCCTCTGCTCCTTTCCTTTTAGCTGTATGCACCAGAATAGCCGTTGTAGCCACACATGGCGGACACTCAGTCTAGCGGCTCCGTCTATCACCTGAGTCCAAGCAAAGCACCGGCAGAAAGGCAGAGATGAAAACAAACAAACTTCTTTGTTCATCATGGACAACATGCGCTGGTTCAGACGTCCTTGTCGCCACTTTTGTTATGTCTTGACTACTATGGTAACTTATCATAAACATGTGACTCGGACTACAACATCATGTTAACTTTTTATTCTGCAACTGAAGATCAGGTTCAGCGTGCATAGCAACAGTAACCAGCAACCAACCCATAACCCCTTTCGGGTTCCTCCTACAGAGGCCACATAAGATCAAAATAGATAACAGGAACTGTAAATTGAAGAATTGTAATTTCAATTGTAAATTCAAGAATACGAAATAAAAACCACTTTAAGTGGCAGCTTTGAGGAGTTAGAGGTGTAAACAGATAGATAAAGAGACAAAAGCAGTTGAAATGTCAGGTTAAGAGTAAATGAGGAAAGCAGGTGAAATGTCAGTTTCTGTGTAACAACTGAAAGCAGTTGTATTTACAGTTGAGGACTGAGAAATAAAAGCAGCTGAAATGTCAGTTTTGTACGTTTAAAAACTGGTTTGAATTTGTTGAATTGGAGGTTGAAAGCTTGTATGTGGACTTAAAGTTGGGATTACTTTGTCAAAAGACCATTTATGACAACTGAGCAAACTTTTGTGACTGTTTTGTTAAACTAGTTTAATAGGGATTGCATTTTGTTCGGTAGACTTCTTTCTGTTCCTAAGGCAATGGAGGCAAAGATGACAGGGGGAAAAAAAATCTCAGTGATGATTGCCTTTGATTCTGGAGTGTCATCCAAAACTAAATTAACACAAAAAAAATTGTACTTGCTCCCAGGCTGAAGATTTTTGAAACCAGCTTTTCCAAAACAATAAATGGCGAAACAACATGTTAACAGAACATAACTGAGCATGGATAGCGGTTAAACTGATTTTTAATAGAATGTGGCTTTGTTTGAACAGAGCTTCAGGCTTTTTAATCATTGCCAAATCTCCAGGCATTCACACAAGATTTTCATGAAAAAAAAAAAAAAAAACAGAAGAAGAAGGGGGCACATTTTGATCTCTTGGAGAGGCCTGGAAGCTGGGACACAAGAAGCTGACCCTCACCATTCTGCACCTCCATAATTCCATTGAGACCCAGTAAATGTGTTTCTCTCAGCCAGCCTGTTCTCAGACATGTTCAGAGAGTGGATAGAAAGAGAAATCTACAGGCTAATTATCCCTGACCTGGGAGGATTTGGAGGACCTGCCAGGCATCATCTGATTGGTCCTCTCACCGGTTGTCAAGACCAGGATTAGTGAGGATGGCGAGGGAGGTGGACAAACCCCTGCGGTGAGCCAGTCAGACCTCCACCCCATCCGACAAGAGTACCAATAGGCCTCTTTATCAGGGTGCAGATGGAAATGCCTGCAGAGAGGGCTGAGTGTGGTATGTGGCTACCTATTATGCTTGTCTTTTGTTGAGAGATGGCACTGGTGGGGAGAGTGAAGGGGGATTTCATCTTTTTCTAAGGCAGCCTTGCAAGCCTCAGAGTAAAGTGTGATCTAACTCCAGCTGAGTGTTTGATACAAGAGGCGTTCAAAGGTTCAAAATACTACCTGTGACTTATCTAGACCACATCCAGTTTTGGATCTGAATGGACCTGATAGCAACTGGAGCTGAGCCTGAGTAGACACAAAGAAGAAGGGATTGTGTTTTGAAAGGATTCATGTTGCATTTCAGATCTCCAACTTGAATATTTTTTCTTTCTTCTTATTTTTGTTTAAAGATAGGAATCTAAAGCTCTCCATACCAATATGTAGATGAAGATGTCTTTAGAGTGCCTCAAAATTTTCATTCTGAGAGGTTAAAGGTCATGATGTACTCCAGAATTGATACAGAAGCAGACAGTAGATGTGCACACAGCTCTGTTTATACTGCATTGGATGCCTGAAATGTGGCCTGAAATTGTTGGATGCACATGAAATTTATGGTAAACAGACTGTCACAGCCATGCAGACATGGATGGACATATACTTGTTAAGTACTCCTTTTGTTGATGTACATAACTGCTAAGTTTACGCTTGTACTCGTGATACATTGTTGGAAAGCGAAGATTCTTGTCATTCAGTTAATGCAAACCATTTGAAGATACCATCATAACAGCAAGTACAAACAGTACAGTAACAACAAACAAATGATTATAAAATTCAGCTAACTCGATTTTTGGTCAATACTGTACATGTGAACCTATGTGACCTGTATGTGTTTACAAACTTTGAGGTTTACACGGACATCTGCGCTTACCCTTGAGGACAGATGACAAAATTTATGTCGCACAGAAGATTACTACTCTGAGGACATAGAAAGTATAATTTGTGTTTAAGGAGGATGAGTCCTGGATAATGACCCAGGTGCATTTGAGGGGCTAGACTAGAAATGTACCGTTCCAGGACTACAAATTGATTTTGAGATTCATTCAAACTACACATGCTATTAAGAATAATTGCAGTCTATTACAACTTGTCTTATTTTCAATGGGTTTGGGTGTCATTCCAAGTTATATCATTGCTAAAAAAAATGTCAGACTGGGCAACAGCATAAGCGATCAGGCAATCAGACAAGAGAAAACAAAAATGAACCAACTCCTAACACTCCGATAGTATACCTTTTGGCTGTCAGAGTAAGTACCCTGCCTGTCTATGTCCACAACTGTCCATTTAGTTTGTACTCATGCCATACATTGCCAGAAAGTAACATTCTTGTGAGTCAGTGGATACAAACCATTTCAGGATACGATCACAACAGCAGGTACAATCAATGCCAACAACAAACAAAACTGAGGCAACTCACTGATGAAGTCTCATAGTAACTGATGCATTATAGTGGTTTTGTTACATTGTAGACGTCTTACATATAAAGATATAAAGCAGAAATATAAGTATAGACTCCCTAAATATAAACATAGTAGGCCTAAATCTAAAAATAGAGATTTAATAAATGGCCGACATACCATTAGAAAACACAACATATTCATTTTATGTGGTATTGGTATCAATTTTGATTGAACTTGGATTCAGGGAAGGCTTCATGGTGTGGTCCCATTGTGTTCTCCAGCTAAAGACCCAGACCCAGACATTTCAGGTGAGTTCACTATCAGTTTTACCTCCACAAGTGGTTTAAAAATAAATAAATAAATAAAATACTACTACTACTAATAATAATAATAATAATAATAAGAAGAAGAAGAAGAATCTGATTTGTTTTTAACAATGATAACTGATGATCTGAATCATGGACAAAAGAACCAGTTGGTGTCTTAACTCTTAATACTGCACTCTCTGATCCTTCCTACCACAATTGTTCTACAGTGCCACTCCTCTCCATAGGTATCAAACAAAAATACTGTAGTGTGTAAAGTGTAAAGCTATTCCACAGTCCAGCATATTTTATTTGCTTCCTTAATTCTAAATTTTGATTGCTTAATTTTAGTGCAGGCATACTGTAGCCAAGGTACATTGCTCAGCATAAATGAGTACACCCACTTTGAAAAGTAAGATTTTAATCAATATCTCATTGAACACAAGAACAATTTCCAAAATTTTGACAAGACTGAGTTTTATAGAACATTTGTTCAAACTCATAACATGAGAGGATGCTACCATCACTCTGTGCACTTGGTCGTTGTGCACTTTTCCAGCATGACAATGATCCAAAACACACCTCTAAGGCCACTGTTGCATTTCTGAGGAAGAGCAGGGTGAAAGTGATTCAGTGGCTAAGTATGTCTCCTGATCTGAACCCAATCGAACACCTATGGGGAATTCTGAGGAGACAAGTTGAGCGTCACTCTCCATCCAGCATCCAGGCTCTAAAAGAGGTCGTTCTTGAAGAATGGAAAAAGATAGATGTTGCAATATGTCACCAACTAGTTCATTCTATGCCTAGAAGACTTACAAAATACAAAATACAAAATACTAGATGTAGTAGTTTTTGTTGTGGGGTGCATTAATTTTTGCATCAATTAATTTGAGTAAAACTGAAGATTTTGTGATCTAAGTTATATTATTAACCTTCTTTCATGTTATGAGTTTGAGCAAATGTTCTATAAAACTCAGTCTTGTCAAAATTTTGGAAATTGTTCTTGTGTTCAATGAGATATTGATTAAAATCTTACTTTTCAAAGGGGGTGTACTCATTTATGCTGAGCACTGTATGTATTATGCAGCAGTTATAGATACAATTTAAAAAAATATTGAAAATTAATATCAGATCAGCAGATATGTAATTGTAGTTGAAGGACTACAATTACAAAAAAAAAAAAAAAAAAAAAAAAAAAAAAAAAAGACCTTCTCCACCCTGTGACCTTCCAAAGTGGAAAGCTTTTAACAGACACTTAAATCAGAGGTTCTTGTTTTGGTGTCCAATGACGCTTTGGTCATTTGGGCTTGTGCCTGGCAGGCCCATATTGTAATCCATCCATGATCTGAATGAACAATGAACAAGTTTCTTTGTTGTAGTGGTGCCGCCATATTCCTAGATCTCAGAAATAATGGATCAACGACAAAAAAGCCGGCCAAAGCTGGAGTTTAGAGTTGTCCTTTTAGGTGAAATGAAAATGTGCGTTGTATTCATACAAACCTGAGAAAATTTTAAATGGACCTTTAGGGCGGTTTGGATCAGGTCAACTTCTTAGCTTTTGACCCTGCATAATACACATTGATATTGGCTAGTCCCCATTAATAGATGTCCCAGTCTACAGAGCTCCTCAGAGCCCCAGCAGGGTAATGAGCGAGGTCCTCAGAGTAGCAGGTTAATGTGTTTTTATTGCCGTGGTGAAGCTAATAGAGTTGTGATGACTACACACCTGCCACAGGCAGACATGGGGGAAAGGAAAAAACGCCACCGTGAAGTCTCCCACAAGGCTCAGGGCTGTCTGTGGGCAAGAGTGCAGCTGACAGATAAAGTATTTGACAGTGACACATTGCTATGGGATGACAACAAAAATGACTAGAATTTTGAAACACACATTGTCTCTTCCCAGTCCTCCCTCTCTCACCCTTCCATGCTAATTTCTTTACGTCGTTTCTGTTCTTGCTTGAATTTTATATAAATAAGTGGAGGAGAGGAAATTACATGGAGACACAGACATTAAGGGTCTGTCTGTGTGAATTATTCCGTCCTTATTTCCTCTCACAGACATAATATGGCTGATTTTATTTTACGGATGACTACTTTTCACTCATCCACCCTCCATAAATTCTCCAATTATTGATCATTACATTACCCTAAAATGCTCTTCATTAAGGTTAGATCCTATTGTTAAAAATAATAAGAGCACTGGCAACAAAGTAATACCACAAAAGACCCACATTATGGCTTCATTCTATTCCAGACAGTCACAGTGAGGGTTAGGAAGGTTACTTTCACAGTGTCATCTGCTACACAACACTGAACACCTGCTTCAAATGACACTTAGCAATGGAATGGACTGGAGAAGAAAAGCTCCAGTGTAATCTCATTTCTTTCTGCTTCTATTGGATCACTTTTGTTCCAAAATCCATATATGCAGTTAAAGCATTTAATTCTAATTTGCAGGACTTATTGTGCAGCTTATTAACACGCTCCACAACCAGAATCAACCATTAGCCTATTTCAAGGTGGCTCACTGACCATTTTTTCAATTAAATTACTAAGTATGCTCATACTGTTAATACAGAGCAAAAAAGCTAGCTACAGTATCTGCTCAGACAGCAGCGACATACCCACCTCCCCAAAAACAACAAATACACATATTCACTGTTATTATCATGCCTAGGTTACAAGAATAAATTCAGATATTTATGATGCAATGTTGGGTATAAAGACAGCTTTTCTATAATGATCAGTATGTAACCAGAATTTTAGAAAAGAAGAAGAAGAAGAAGAAATGCACTTTATTAATCACACATGCACAAACATGCATACAGCATGCTTCGTGAAATTATTTCTCCGCTTTTGACCCATCTATCGTCCGTCCTTCCTCCATGGCAGACTAGGAGCGGTGGGCTGCCAGCCAACGGTGGTGGTGGTGGGGGTATATTTTTTTATGCAGGATACCCCAGGTGAACACGGGGGGAACATGCAAACTCCACACAGAAAGGCCCCTTTCCTTGAATAGCAGGCACCAAAGGCATGGTGGAGGACACGCCCCCAGCGCCCACAGCAGGTATCGAACTAGGACCTTCTAGCTGTGAGGCGACATTGTTGCCACCGTGCAACCTACTAAAAGGCTAATATAATAATAATAATAATAATAATAATAATAATAATAGTCTAAAGCCCAGGCCCCAAGTGGCACAGCAAGGTTTTCTCTGCACAGCCTTGGTAACACAAGGCTGGTGAGTGTGCTAGCCAACCTCGAATATGTAATGTAGCTGAGAGACTGTCCATTGTTCCAACTGCCCATTATTCTGAAACCCCAACAGTCCAAAAATTGTCCCATTGGGCCAAAAGTGCATACGTCCAACAGCCCCTTATTCCATTAACACCCAGTGCTCTGAAAATACAGCCTCTCCATTGTTTTTTGTTTTTTGTTTTTTTTTTCATTCATGCATTCCATGAGGACCTGTACTACTCTATTGATAAGTGTTCATTACTTGGGTTAGGGTTCTATGGTTGTATAGAACCCTAACCCAATGCACATACCACATAAGTAAACAACCACATGATGCAATACCAAATGCATAGCATTCTGTAGAGCATTCCATGTTATAGTCATAATACCTTTTGAGAACAATACAGTGGAAACTGAAGGTGAAAATCAAGGAGGCTAAGGAGAAATACAGGAGGAAGCTGGAGTGGAAACTCCAGCAGAACAACTTGAGAGAGGTCTGGAGTGGTATGAGGACCATCACTGGTTTCAGAACAACCAACAACAGAGGAGCTGAAGGCAGCATTGACAGGGCCAATTGAATCTGTTTTTTAATAGATTTGACACTTCAGGCCTGGCTCATCCCCCCTCCGACTCCTCTTCTGCCTGTCCTGGATGACCGCTGTCAACTACTCCCCACCCCCCCATCCTCCTGTGTGAGCCCTCTTCACACCTCCTCAGACTACCAGACTAACTGTACTCTCCAACCTGAGGACTACACCCCTCTCCCACCTGTCACCTCCACAGTGTGCTTCACTGCTGAGCAGGTGAGAAGACAGCTGATGAGACTCCACTCAAACAAAGCTCCAGGCCCTGATGGTGTCGGCCCCAGGGTGCTCAAAGCCTGTGCCCCCTAGCTGTGTGGAGTTCTTCAACATGTCTTCAACATGAGCCTAAGTCTCCAGAGGGTCCCCATGCTGTGGAAGACGTTCTGCCTCGTTCCTGTGCCAAAGACACCAAAGCCCGGGGCCTCCATGGACTACCGACCTGTGGCACTGACCTCCTACGTCATGAAGACCCTGGAGAGACTCGTCCTGGAGCAGCTCCAGCCCATGGTCAAGCCACTCTTGGACCCCCTCCAGTTCACCTATCAGCCCTGACTTGGAGTTGAGGACACCATCATCTACCTGCTCAACCGTGTCTATGCCCACCTGGACAAGCCGGCGAGCACTGTGAGTGTTATGTTCTTTGACTTCTCCAGTGCATTTAACACCATTCGCCCAGCTCTGGGTGACAAGCTGACAGAAACGCAGGTGGACGCCCCCCTAGTGTCCTGGATTGTGGACTACCTGACTGGCAGACCACAGTGCGTGTGCCTGCAACACTGTGTGTCAGGTCAGCAACACTGGGACCCTGCAGGGATTCTCTCGCCCTTCCTCTTCACCCTCTACACACTTCAACTATTGCACAGAGACCTGCCATCTTCAGAAGTTTTCTGATGACTCTGCAATAGTTGGGTGTATCAGTAAGGGTGATGAGGATGAGTACAAGGCTGCTGTGGACAACTTTGTCACGTGGTGCGAACAGAACCATCTGCAACTAAACGTGGCAGCTTCAGTTTATATAATTGTTTAGTTATCTGTATATATATATATTGTTTCGTTATCTGTATATATAATATGTGTGTATATATATATACACACATTTTTTTTTTCTTTCTCTTGTATTTGCACATACATGTTTATCTCTTCTTGCATGTTTAGAAGAAGAAGAAGCAGAAGAAGAAGAATCGGAGGGACAATCCCCTTTATTTGTCACATAACAACTACATCACACACACACACCATGCAGATTTGGTGAAATTTGTCCTCCGCCTTTATCCCATCCTGGTCACCTTCCTCCACGGCAGACCAGGAGCGGTGGGCTGCCAACCGAGCGGCTCCCGGGGACCCAATCTCTTTCGTTACCACTGGTCAGGTGGTGATCTTCTTGCATGTTTTTAGTGGGGGTATTAGAACATGCAACCTCCACACAGAAAGGCCCCTTTCCTCAAGCAGCAGGCACTGAAGGCATGATGGAGGAGGTCACGCCCCTGGCGCCCACAGCGAGACCTTCTAGCTGTGAGGCGACAGCGTTACCACCTTTCCACCGTGCCACCCTTTATCTCTTCTTTCTCTCCTATACCTCTTCTATCTCTTCTTCGTCTTCTCTTCTATTTCCTCTATTGGGAAATCCGTCGGTACTACATTTCGGTACTGGAATGCACCTTTTTTTTTTTTTTTACCCTGTACGCACCTTGACGTTATGCGTCGGCGAGAGCGGAGGATGTGGTGACGCAGTTATGTCAGTGGTTGCTTTATCTTCAGAGGCGAACCATGGCGGACCGCAAGCGCTCCAAAGTCTGGCTTCATTTTACCAAGCTGGATGCCAACAACGCGCGGTGCAACATTTGTGATGCAAAGTGCAAAGCCAGCAAAGGAAACACGTCCAACTTGAGGAAGCACTTGGTTAAACACCAAATATTCCTCAAGGCGGAGGAGTGCACGATTTTTGACAGTTTAAAAACACAGGCTAATGTTACCACAGCTACTAGCCCGGCGCCAGCAACAAACGTTACCACCAGCAAGCCTGCTGCAGCCAGCGGCTCGACACTTGCAGCCAGCTTCGAGGAAGGAGAACAACCGGCCCCTTTCTAAAAGGTAGACGACGATGACGATGACAACGCAGCTTCAATTAGCTCAGAACAGGCTCGACTCTTGCCAGAAAAAGTCGACATGCTCGTGTTCCTTAATAAGAACTGTTAAAGATGTGTGTATAGTATCCTATGGTTCTTGATTAAGTGTTTGTTTACTGTAGAGGTGCCAAGTTCTGCTAACGTTAAACATTTCATACAGTTATTTATTTTGAAAGTTGTTTGTTATTGCACAGGCAGCAGGTGCAAATGTTAAATATTTTATACGGTTATTTATTTTGAAAGAAACCCGCCTAGTACAGGCAGCAGGTGCAAATCTTAAACACTTCATACAGTTATTTATTTTGAAAGTTGTTTGTTACTGTACAGACAGCAGGTGCAAATGTGAAACATTTCATACATTTTATTTATTTTGAATCTATTTATTTTTAAGTTATTTACTTTATCCCCACACACATTTTTCTTAAGTTCTATGTTGGAGTTATTTCACTTATGTTATTGAAGAATAAATGTTCAAAATTCCGAAGTTTTGACTATTTTTTAAATATACAACATAACTTTAATTACCAAACACATATCCCCCCCCAAAAAAGTATCGAAAACAGGTACCGAAAAATACTGGTATCGATTCGCAGGTACCGAGTATCGGTATCGTATCAATTCAGATGTGAAAGGTACCCATCCCTATCTGATTCTGATTCTGATGTTACTTAACATCATAACAGATTATGAAGTATTACAGCAGCTTTTATGCATTATGCATTCCATATAATTCAGTATGCATGTATCAATAATATATTCTAAATGTTTTTATTTATTTATTTTACAAAGTGATGCAAAGTATTGCATTTCTGAGTGTGTCCACTTGCCCTCTTCCTGCATTGTGTTCATAGTGAAGTCCTATGTTTAGTCTAGTTTCTATCTAGTGGAAACAAAAGCATAGCAGGTTTTACATGCTAAACAGAGTCAGAGAGGAGAAAATAATGCCAGGAAGTATTATTAAACAAACAAACAAACAAAAAAAAAAAAACAAACAAACGTGGGCCTTACAAGAGCAGCAGCGTTTTGGGTTAGACTTTTCATTAACTCCAGCAGTGTGCAGGTGCCCGTGTAAAATAGAAGTTAGCTGTCAGATTAGTTCTAATTCCGTTTCAGCCCTGCCAAATAAGCACTGTATGACAAATCACTCAACAGTTGCATGACAAGGTTAGTTTGACATAGTACCAAAGCAATGTGAGTTTTCAGTGAAAAAAGTTTCTCTTGCCAAAATGTAATCAGTTTGGAATTTATTTAATCCCCAATTCATAGGGCGAATAGTAATATGTCTTTTCCTTAATCATTGTGTCTCCAGCAGAGTTCAATAGCATGCTACATTCCTCCTCCTGACATCTCAGCCTGTGTGCACAGAAAAGCCTTTCATTCCTTGTCACATCACTTTGACAACAGTGTAAAATACATGGAACATCTAAGCACAGCCCAGCAGTCCTACAGAGTGTTGGTTCAGCCCCAACAATAATCCACCTCAGATCCTCCTAATTCTGTTAAAACAACAGATCAGGGCAGCCACGTCTGACGGGAAGATTTCAAAGGCTTATCTTCCACCTTTCCAGTGATACATATTCTTCTCTATTCTGGGTTGTTTGATTATGTATGTCTGTGTGTGAAGACTCATGTATAGAGTCTGCAAGTTCTGCGTACATTCTGTTCAGTTTGCAGTGGTGATCCATAATGTTTTTCTTCTTGTTTTTATTTTGGCAATGTCTCTAAGCATAACTTTCTCTGAGGGACACTCTTCTTTGTTCAGTCATCGTGGCAGTTGATGATAACTCATGCAATGTTTTCTTTCAAAACGTCTTCTCAAGGATTTTGTGGAACACAAATGATGTTGACAGTTTTTACATCAACCTGACAAACTGACATATCACTTTCGAATGTTTTATGACTAATGTGTGTGCAAACAGCATTGTTTCTGACCATCTAGCAAATGTAACCTTCACTTACCTTTTAACTCTGTTTTGGTCTCCACATCTCCTGAGAAGAATATCTGGTTTATTGGCTGCTTAATGCTCCACTATCCTCACCAGCAAGTTTCTAACTTTGTCTGCTGTTTGATGTTTGGTAGATGTTATCCAAAACAGCAAAGATGAGGGTCATAAAACCAAAACAATTAGCTGGAAGGGGCTTCAAGCTCCATATAGCTGGGAGGAACTGCAAAGATGGTGATAGTTTTCTGTGGGTTCATTACTGAGTGATCCCTTTCAAACTGCACATGTTAATTTGATCTGTTGTTAATATTTGCCACAGGGCTTTCAGCCTCTTACCTGCTACCATGTCATCTGTTCACCTGCTCAGCCAGTACTTTTCCACTCTCACTCTCCTGGACAGCCATGCATACCTATCCACTCCTCATTCTCAATCAGCCCCACATATAAGATGCTCTCCCACAGTCATTCAGATTGTTTCTTTGCATCAAGCAAGTCTCTCCAGTGTTCATTATCGGACCCGCCTGCCTTTGACTTTGCCTCAGCCTTTTGTCTCTGACCACAAGTTTTGCCGTGCATTTCCTGGATCTTTGTTTGCCTGTGATTGTTGTTGGCTTCACCAAACATTTCAAGAGACTTTTTTTGTTGTTGCTGCTTATCTGTTTCTGTCAAGTCTGAGATTAAAGTTGGTCCAAGCTATATCTGTGTTACTGCATTTGGGTACTAAACACCCCTTTTGCAAATATTAAATATATATGTATTTGATTAGTGTAGCTTTAATGTTTTCCCGTACCAGCTTTGTTTGTGAGGCCACAGATATGATGAGATACTGAATGACTAGATGTGGGATTATTGTTTAGTACATGTCTTTCTTTCTAGAAATTGGTTCTTGTTTGTTCACAATGGAAAATGTGGGTTACCCAGAAGAACCTTGGCAATGTGTTGAGAGACATGATGCAACTGGGTTTTTACAACGCTAATTTTTAGAATTTTTAAGCCTCATAAATAAAAGTCCTGCCTGTACAGAAATGTGTGGTTTTTGTTACTTGGATGAATGGACCTTGTTTAGAACAAGAAATTCAAAAGCTGTTATGAACAGCTGAGATGTCAATCTAAAATAATACCATAATAGGTTTTTTCCTTTGTCTGAAAATGTTACAGATTATTACAGTAAAGGTCAGAGGTCATGGTTGGTGTTTGGATTTTATACATTTCATACAGGAGGTAAATATAAGTAGAGCTTATTTTTCAGTTTTAACCTAATCTACCCTTCAAACGGATACTGCTAGATGTTGTGGATCAGTCATGTTTTTTGTGTGTGTGTGTTTTTTTTTTTTTTTGAATGAACAGTTACACCTGCCTGTGCAGTTCATAGTTTGATTCAAAGCTCCTGGCTCATCTCATTTGGCGGAGGCCTTTCCACTGTCTGTACTCAGTCATGGAGGATCATGGATCTTCTCCATGCTGTTTCCATCATGCCTTGCCTTCATAAGCTTGGCCTCAGTGCTGAATAGCATCCCATTGAATATACTGTGGTCAGACGGAAAAGCTGGCTATTTATCTGTTTGCCCTGAAATCCAGCACTGTTCAGAACCCCTCCTCTCCTCTGAAAGTGGGATTATTTTTCCTAAGGGACTGCTAAATCTCTAAACCCCAATTACTGTGTGACCATTTGATTTATGGGTTTATTTTTAATGACACATTAAAATGCAATTAGCATCTATATCCAGAACAAACTGTGTGCATCCAATGAAGGACTTTTAAATAAAAAAAATGACATGGATTCCCTCTCACTACATCAACAGACTCTTTGGCACACTAGTCTCACAGTATTTTAGCACTTCTTTAGATGGAACAGCTCTTTTAATGGGAGTCTATTAAAGCCATATATAGAGTACAGCGGAGTGAAGAAGTTCTTAAAATGAGAGTACCTTCAAAATGCAAGAAAAAAAAAAGAAAAACAAATTTTATTTACTCTGCCAGCATCCCTGAATTTCTTTGTTTTTCTCTTGCCTTGTTTTCCTTAGTAAAACATCCAAAACCTGTAAATAGAAAACTGACCACAGACACCTTCACACTCTGTGTACACTTTTAGGTTGAAGTGGAGAAATTGTTAGTAAATGACAGCTCACTGATTATTCAGAAACATATAGCATTGTATTATGACCCAGTCAGATGTAGTGATGTAGATGGATGTAGCGGCTTCTCCAACCACTGACCTCAGGAACTGTCAGTGGATTTAATACACCTGAAAACACTTTCAGTCAATACTGCGACTCACCTACACAGCACAGCAGAAGATAGCTTTGGACACGTCAAACAGGCAGAAATAGCAGCGAGATCAGCAGCTTGCATTCTTGCATGCTGATTGAGCTGTCAGTATTGTATTCTCATAAAAAAAATGGATTGCTTTACACAGGCCAGCAGAAAGACTATCTTTGATGATCTTCCTCCTCTCTGGTTAAATAGCAGTTTTATGGGCCTCTTGGTACTACTTTCATATTCAGGCTGGTTAACTAACTTAAACTGACTTGAGTCCCAAGCTTTCAGGGGCCAACTTGTGCCCTGGCTCAGAGGTTCCCAACTTGGGGTCCGCTTCCCCCACTGGGGGCGCTAGAGATCACAGGGGGTGCACACAAATTTATCTGCACCAAGGTTGTGAGGTTACCAAAATTGTATTTGTGCACATTAAATTTATAAAATCCCAATAACACACCCAATTGAATAAGAACAAAAAACCTACAACTGTTGTTTATTTTTGCAAATAAAGGTTGTATTTGATCAATTTATTCTTTTAGTGTGTGTATGCAGGTAGGAGTTGAGGTTGGGGGGCCTGGCCTGTCTTGGACAAGGGGGGCTTCAAGGTAAAAAGGTTGAGAACCACTGCCCTAGCTAAATCCCTGTTAGCTGTTTACATCAGCCAATGTGGCAAAATCAAGGATTTCAGTAGTATATCATGTAATCATTGAAAAGAGTTTGTCTTCTGTGCTTCTCATCAAAACATTGCTCTAGAGTCAACAGTGGTCAAAAACTCAATAGCGAAGCATTGTTTGCTATGGTATTTATTCATTGTCTTTTACATTGTGTTTTGTGCCCACTCACATCTACATTTATAATGGTGACCTGTAAGACCATAATGAATTTACTCTGATGGAATTACTGCAATTAATGGATTCAGTCGCAGGCTGAAGTAAATCCATTCAACCTCCTTTGTATCAAGACCAGCTTCTGTCAAAATTGAAACACGAGTTTGTGCTGTTGACCAATGGCAAATCATTAAGACTGTGCTTCCAAAAAGATGGAAATCCAAAATGGAAGATGCCATGAGAGCTTATCAACAGATCCGCTGTTTGCAGACAGTTATGTGACAGGAGTAAAGAGTTCACAACAAATGAGAAAACAGAAGCGTGGAGGGCTATTGTGACTTACAAGAGCTAGCACGTTCTTGGCTTCCTGGCACATTATTTTTAACATATTTTAATTCCCTTATTCACCAGCAACAGTGGTTCACCAACTATCCTTGCAAGTAGTCACTTCATCACCAACCCTCTAGCACTGCCAATTTCATGAAGACATGCAAATTAATTTCACTGTGCCACTTTATGGTGTGACCAGGCACTACTTAAAGATTTTTTTTTCTTGGTGCTTTAATGGCTTTATAATATCATTGACAATGGAGATATGACAACAAGTATGGGTGGAGAGAGAGTTAGTGACATGCACCAAAGGTCCCACAACCACATCCAAAAGCTCAAGCTCTTGATTCGGGTTGATAGAAGTTGGGTTCAGTCTTTGTGTTGAACTTCAACAAACAGTTTAGTTTACAAGTCCACAGCTTTATCCGTAGCATTATAAAACACTGATGTTGGTAAAGAATGGGTAATGACCAATCATGGCAGGACAGCAATGATATGTACACAAGGATACAAGTTACCTGAAGGGAGACGACAGCATTTATATGCAGCTGGTCAGAAATAGGGATGCACAGAGACCTCGTTGAACAGATCGGGTACATCACCAAACATCATTGATCCATATTGAATACAGCTGTCTGTTCCACTTTGTTCACTTGCAGTGGCAAGGTAATGTGTAAAGCAACACATTAAAAGATAGGGTGCCATTCTCTGCTTGTGCTTCATAATAAATGAATTTGAATGTGAAGGCAATGGTAGGCCACAGAGGTAGCTGGTTAAAACGACAAATATATCCTGTGTCTGTGCTCTTGCACAGTCTGAACACCCTCTGAAGGATGATATCTCGATCTATAGTGATGGTGAAAGGTAAAAATGACGCTGAGTCATCCTTTGATCAAGGCATAGCAAGCCATGTTCTCTTTCAGTCTTCTTTTCTACATGCTTACACTGTTCATCAATACTAGTCCGAGCCATGACCTTATGATATAAACCTCCTGTTGATTTCAGTTGGTTGTTTTTATCTGTGTAAGGTATCTCCTGTCTAATATCAAAGCACCAAACTAAATCTTATAGCTCTACATGGTAAAAGAAACATGTTAGCCTTTTGCTCTCTCCAAATAAAAATTCACCTAAGAATGATCTTGCTTCCAAAAGACCTTTCAACTTGCATGAGGACATTTTTACATCTTTCTAAATAGAAGTTACAGTTTTAATCAATGGTTTGCACTTTGTATGTCTAAATTATAGGAAAATACTGGATAGTAGTGTTTGATCTCTCATTTACAGGCTGTGTTGAGGAATTGAGTTACCAAATGCCTTCATTGATTTGTTTCACCCCTCTGAACTGCAGAGAGCACATGTGGCCACATCGATATCAGGTGAACACATATCATAAAAATGAAGTGTATCATTCCAAAATGACATACATCATCTACCATTAGAAAAGAAATTACTCTTGCAAAATAGTATTATGCATCACAACCAAAGTTTTGACTCGGTTTATAATTTAACTCATCTTTCAAGGACTAAATTGTGTGTGGTCAAACTCTTACTGAGCTGGATTAAATTGTAAACTGTGCAATATTTTAGGACATAAAAGTCTGTAAATACTATTCCCGGTACACCCTTTTGTATATACTTTGTGTTAACTGCATGCACTTTGTCTTTCAATATTCTATTCTGTTATTCATGCTGCTGTGAAATTCGGAATTTTCCCTTGAGGGACGAATAAAGGAATATTGAATTGAATTGAATTGAATTGAATTGAATTGAATTGAATTGAATTGAACTGAATTGAATTGAATTGAATTGAATTGAACACTGGTAGCTCCAAAGTATGACAAATATATGTGTACGTCTGAAATATTTTGTTCTGACATATTAACATTAATTGTAAAATATGTATTGGTTGACAATGACCTGCTTAAATTGTACTTGAGTCTAATTTAGTACTATGATCAGCCCTCCTTAATTTACCATTTCAATCTGAACCAGATCAAGCAAGCAGATTCAATAATGTTCTGTTGTGGGAATGTTTGTTTAGGATATATCAGAGTTTGTTATACCTGTAAGGACTGAGACATGTTCCAATAAAGACAATTTGTTAGGTTAGGTTAAGCACCTTGCTCTCAATGAAGGAAATGTGCTCAGTAGCTTAACATGTTGTTAGCTGGTTGATGGTAGAATAGAATAGATAATAAAAAAAATAAAAAATAAAAAATGATAAAAATAAAATCAATGATATATATGTACATTATACACAAAAAAGTACAGATATTAAAAAAAAAAAGTACGTCTGTCACTGGTACAACAGTGATGTCATCTCAGAATAGTCATACAGTACATGTCATTTTGGGAGTCACACCTATTCAGTCAATTAGGTATAAGGATGTGTTGCAGCTATCAACCATCACCACATCAGTATTTATGTAATTTATGCATGCATCCCACTCTACTATAAAGTACAAGGCTGGTAGCTACCATGACTAAAGTGCACACTGAGGGATCCCCCACCCCCCCACCCCCCAAAAAAAAGCTGCAATGACAAAAACAGATTTCCCTCACAGTCCCTTGAAATTTGTGGTTTTAGTGGAGTCTACCTTCACAGTTAAGCTCACAAACTGCCTTCCTTTTTCCACATATCAAATGATTTTTATGTAAATGGGAAAATTACAGTGCTTATGTTAAACAAATCAAAACCAACAAGGAGAAATGACCTGCCTGAATGTGTGCACAGATCAAAAGGATCCTCTATTTGGCTGAGTTAGTGTGTGGTGACAGTTCGAGTGAGTGGACTGACCCGCTGCAAAACAGCAGTGTCAGCAGAAATGACATGAATACAATTGATCTTGGCTCCACTGTTGGAGCGACCTTGTATATAAAGTCTGACAAAGGGTCAACAGCTTCTTCCAGCGAGGGGCGTTTCTGCCCTCAGCTCCAGACGTTAAAAAAAAAAAAGGAAATGCCACGTTAGATTGGAGATGACACAGCTTTCATTGCAGGATTTTCTTCGGAGAAGGATGCTCTTCATGCAAGTCCCAAATCCCCTTGGGCTACCATTAAGCAATTAACACAGGTGGAACATATGGATGCTGCAGACTAATGTAATAGCTTATGTAAATGTGCAAAATAAAATTTCGAGGATTAATTGCAGCCTGAACACGTGCCATGAGAGATGTCACCATTATCCCATGTACAGATGGAGACCAGGATCTTTTCATCAAGCATGTCTGTTTACCGCCCATTTTAAAAACTTGGCTTCTTCACATACTAGATCACAATTCAGCAAGTATGAGTAGAGCTGATATTAATCTAAAGATAATGTTATTAACAATAATAACAACAATAATCATAATTAATAAAAGAATCAGCTGAACAGCTGCTGCTGGCAGTCCCCAAAACAAGGCTGAAGCTCAGAGGAAACAGAGTGTTTGGTGCTGTTGCTCCCAAGCTCTGGAATGAGTTGCCTTTTAACATTAGACAGACCTCATCGCTTCCTGTTTTTAAATCTCTTTTAAAAACACACTTTTATTCCTTGGCTTTTAATACACTTTAACTCATTCCCCTCCGTTTGGCGTCCTCTAAGAAAGCACTTACCATGAGCTTGTTTGTCTGTTTTTATGCTTGTAACTTTTAACTCAATTATTGTTTTTTCCCAATGTACAGCACTTTGGCTACCCCTGTGGTTTTTTTTAAATGTGCAATATAAATAAAGTTGATTGATTGATTGATTGATTGATTGATTGATTGATTGATAAATTATTTCATTAGGATTTAATGTTAATAAAACTTAATTTTCAAGGTTCAGTTTACAAGGTTACGTATTGCTTTACAAAACTAAAGGTAATAAAACAGGTAAAATAAGTACCAGTATGGCAGATCACTAGATAGCATATTTAGGAAAATGGGAAGAAGAGGAGACTCTACTTCCTGCCTTGACAATGACACAGCAGGGGTTGATATAGATTAATATGTGAATACCCCTCTCTCCCCAATATCATATTAGTGGAAAATGCCACTGTATAAGACATGCCTCAGGCAGCATATAAGGAGTGAACATTGAGGCACTCCACAGCATAGACGTAGCTGATTTGGAGTCAATTGGAACAACTTGGCACCACATTGTTGCTTGGATATGCCTCCTTTGTACATTAAAAGTGTTACGATCCTGGCTTCTTGTCTCTCCCTGTGTGTCTCCTCTCCCTTATCCCTGTGTGTGTGTCTGTCTGTCTACCCCTGGATCCATGGCTGGGCAGCCCCTCACCTGCTGCCAGCTCCTCCCACTGCTACTCACCTGCAGTCACTCTCCCTCATCAGGGAGAGTATTAAAGACGTGGACTTCCAGCTCCTCGTCGCCGGATTATTCCATTGAGCTCCTCGTCTTTGTTGGTAGTATGGTTCGTAAGTACATGTCTTTAGTCTCTCTCTCTAGATCAGAATTACGTTTGTTTGTTGTCCACATTTTCTCCAGTCTCTAAGTGAGCTGTGTTTTTCTTTGTTTCAGTGCCTGCCTGCCGCTTCCACGCGTGCCTCGTGTCATACCCGCTTCGTCGGTGCTCCTTTTGTTTTCCACTCCTTTTGAGTGCGTCTTTTGTTTGGTATTGTCCGCTCGTTGAGCGTGTTTTCTGTTTACTTTTTTATTAATAAATTTGTTTTGTTTTCACACAACCTCTGTATTCGGGTCTGCATCTCTGGGTCCTATTACATAGGCTATACAGCCCCCTAACAGAATAATCCGGCCAGTATGGACCCAGCAGATCCCGTACGGAAAGCAGTGACCATGCAAGGCACTCTGCTGGGCCAGCATGAGCAGCTGCTACAGGCGTTGTGTGAATCCTCTCAGCATATGGCGGCACAGGTTGCCGATCTGTCTCGCCATATGTCCAGCCTATCTAGCTTCCTTTCCTCTCCGTCGCAGCCTACGGCTAGGCCGTCTGAACCTGCTCTTCCCGACTCTTTGGCTGTTAATCCCGAACCGTTCGACGGCGCCCGGGAGAAGTGCAGAGGGTTTCTGTTACAATGCAACATTGTTTTCCGCCAGCGTCCCCAAGCTTTTCCGTCCGATCGCGCTCGTGTTCACTACGCGTTCGGGTTGCTACGGGGCAAGGCGTTAACCTGGGCGGAGGCACTGAACTCCTCCGTGGACATTAGCTCTCTAGCGTACTCTGATTTTGAGAGGAGGCTGAGACTGGTCTTCGACCATCCCGACCACGCGGGTAATGCCTCCAGCCGGTTGCTCCAGCTTACCCAGGGCTCCCAAGCCGCTGCCGATTACGCCGTAGATTTCCTCACCATAGCTGCCGATTCTGGGTGGAATGACACTGCGCTACAGGGTGTGTTCCTTAATGGTCTCTCCGAGTGCTTGCAGGAGGAGCTCGCCACCCAGGAGAAACCCGCAGATCTTCATGCACTCATCGACAGAGCAGTCCAGTTGGACAACCGGAGGAGGGAACGATCTCGGCGCCGCTCTTCCCGTCATTCGGCTCCTCCGCCATTCCGTCGGCAGGGATCAGCGGCCGTTTCCCGGGAGCCCCTGTCTGACCAGCTTCTCGTCTCTCCGCCTCCGCCCACCGACAGGGAGAAACCCATGCAGTTGGGCAGAGCCCGGCTTTCCGCAGCCGAACGTCAGCGCAGGGTTGCCGCGGGTGAGTGTGTGTATTGTGGACGAACTGGTCATTTCCTCACTGCGTGTCCCAGTCGGCCAAAAGACAGGGCTCGTCAGTAGATTTGGGGGTACTGACGAGCCCAATCACCAAGAACTCTGAACTCCCCAAGGCTCGCAAACTCCAGGCCCAAGCCTCTCTGGGGGTGGGGGAGGAGACTTTCTCTTGTCTGGCACTTATAGACTCTGGTGCTGAGGAGAACCTTTTGGACGAACGCTTGGCAGCTGACCTGGGCTACGTCCTGGAGGAGCTGGAGGAGCCCATCAAGGCCTACGCCCTCAATGGCAAGATCATGGCCCAGGTAACGCACCGTACTGCACCCATCCGACTCACCATTTCCGGTAATCACCAGGAGGAAATTTCACTCTTTGTTGTTCGTTCTCCACACTCACCTCTCGTTCTTGGGCACCCCTGGCTTCAGAAACACAACCCGCAAATCGATTGGAGCCAGGGAAAGATTTTGGGCTGGAGTGTTTTTTGCCATGCTAATTGTCTCCGTTCAGCCATTCCTCCCACAGGGGGAGACAAAGGAGCCCCTACCATGCCTCCTGAACCTCTGGATCTCTCTCTGGTTCCGGCGGTCTACCACCACCTCGGAGAGGTATTCAGTAAGGAGAAGGTGCTATCTCTCCCGCCTCACCGTCCCTACGACTGTGCCATTGACCTCCTTCCTGGCGCCCCTCTCCCCTCCAGCAGACTTTTCAATGTTTCACGCCATGAGAGGGAGGCCATGGAGAAATACATTCAGGAGTCACTAGCAGCCGGGATAATTAGACCTTCCACTTCCCCACTTGGGGCAGGATTTTTTTTTGTCTCCAAGAAAGACAAGTCCCTCCGTCCCTGCATTGACTATAGGGGATTGAACGAGATCACTGTTCGCAACAAGTATCCCTTACCTCTCATTAACTCCGCATTTGACTCTCTCCAACAGGCCTCGGTCTTTACCAAGCTGGACCTGCGCAACGCTTATCATCTGGTACGGATTAGGGAGGGGGACGAATGGAAGACCGCGTTCAACACACCTCTGGGACATTTTGAGTATCTGGTCATGCCATTCGGTCTCACTAACGCTCCTGCCGTATTCCAGGCTCTTATTAATGATGTGCTCCGCGACTTCCTTAATCGGTTCGTTTTCGTCTACCTTGACGACATTCTGATTTTTTCCCAGTCTCCAGAGGAACACGAGTCACACGTCCAGCAGGTCCTATCCCGGCTATTGGAGAACCGCTTGTTTGTTAAGGCGGAGAAGTGTGAGTTCAGTACTAACACTGTTTCTTTCCTCGGCTTCGTTATCCAGGAGGGCAACCTGAAGGCGGATCCCAAAAAAATCAGGGCCGTCGCCGAATGGCCAGTCCCGGAGACCCGGAAGGAGTTACAGCGCTTCCTTGGCTTCGCTAACTTTTATCGTAGGTTTGTCCGGGACTATAGTAAAATAGCCGTACCCTTGACTAAGTTAACTTCTTCCAAAGTGAAGTTTTACTGGTCAGTGGAGGCTGACAAGGCATTCCGGAGACTTAAGACACTCTTCACTTCCACCCCAGTTTTGATCCAACCTGACCCCTCCAGACCATTCGTGGTCGAGGTTGATGCTTCCGACACTGGGGTGGGGGCTGTACTTTCTCAGTATGCCCAGTCTGACGATCGTCTGCACCCATGTGCTTTCTTCTCATGTCGCCTATCTCCTGCAGAACGCAATTATGATGTCGGCAACCGGGAGCTTCTAGCGGTCAAGCTAGCCCTGGAGGAGTGGAGACACTGGTTAGAGGGGGCAGAACAACCATTCGTGGTCTGGACCGACCACAAAAACCTCGCATATATCAAGTCTGCTAAGCGTCTTAACTCCCGTCAGGCCCGTTGGGCACTGTTCTTTAGCCGGTTTAACTTCACTCTCACTTACAGACCCGGCTCCCGCAACACTAAACCAGACGCTCTTTCCAGACAGTTTTCAGTTTTCCAGGGAGCCTGTAAGCATTCTTCCCCAGGAACGCATCATTGCTGCCCTCTCCTGGGAAATCGAAGGGGTGGTCAGGGATGCACAGCGCCAGAATCCCGACCCAGGTAATGGCCCTCCCAATAAACTGTTTGTCCCTGACTCTGTCCGCTCCCAGGTGCTTCAGTGGACTCATGCTCATCGCCTCTCCTGCCATCCTGGTGCCAACCGCACTATCTCCCTGCTGCGTCGGCATTTTTGGTGGCCATCTTTGGAGGCTGACGCTCGGGAGTTTGTTGCAGCCTGTTCCACCTGTGCCCGCGGCAAGGCGTCTCACAAGGCACCAGCTGGCCTTCTCCGTCCTCTTCCCGTTCCTGGCAGACCATGGTCTCACATTGCCGTGGACTTCGTCACCGGGCTGCCTCCCTCCCGAGGTAACACCACCATTCTCACTATTGTTGACCGCTTCTCCAAGGCTACTCACTTCGTCGCTCTCCCTAAGCTTCCTTCCGCCCTAGAGACTGCCAACCTGCTGGTCAGCAATGTTTTTCGCCTTCACGGCATCCCCTTGGACATCGTTTCTGACCGGGGCCCCCAGTTTTCCTCTCAGGTGTGGAAGGCGTTCGCCAAGGCTCTGGGGGCCACGGTCAGCCTGACTTCCGGTTTCCACCCGGAATCCAACGGCCAGACCGAGAGAGCCAACCAGGACCTGGAAACAGCTCTGAGATGCATCTGTGCCGAGAATCCTACGGACTGGAGCTCCCTTCTCCCCTGGGTGGAGTACACCCGCAACTCGCTCACCTCCTCGGTTTTCTCCTTTTGAGGTCTCCCTGGGCTATCAGCCACCTCTGTTTTCCACACAGGAGTCTGAGATTGCTGTTCCCTCCGTTGCTGAGCACCTCAGGAGGGTTAAGGAGATTTGGCAGGCTGCCACCAGAGCTCTTGAGCGCAACCAGGAGGTCAAACAACGTGCCGCAGACCGCCACAGGACCCCTGCTCCTGCTTATAAGCCAGGTCAGTCTGTTTGGCTATCCACAAGAAACATCCCACTAAAGACTGAATCACGGAAAATGTCCCCCAGGTTCATCGGTCCGTTTCCCATCACCAAGGTTATCAACCCTCAAGCCGTCACCTTGAAGCTCCCCGACTCCATGAGGATTCATCCCACCTTCCATGTCTCTCAGCTTAAGCCGATCTCCTCTAGCCCTTTGTGCCCTCCAGCCGAGCCCCCTCCTCCCCCCCAACTCATCGACGGGGATCCTGTCTTCTCTGTCCGCCGCCTGCTGGACGTAAGACGTCGTGGCAGGGGTTTCCAGTACCTAGTCGACTGGGAGGGTTACGGTCCGGAGGAACGCTCCTGGGTACCCCGGTCTTTCATCCTAGACCAATCCCTCATCGATGACTTCCATCGGACACACCCAGATCGTCCTGCTAGGCCGCCAGGAGGCAACCTTTGAGGGGGGGGTACTGTTACGATCCTGGCTTCTTGTCTCTCCCTGTGTGTCTCCTCTCCCTTATCCCTGTGTGTGTGTCTGTCTGTCTACCCCTGGATCCATGGCTGGGCAGCCCCTCACCTGCTGCCAGCTCCTCCCACTGCTACTCACCTGCAGTCACTCTCCCTCATCAGGGAGAGTATTAAAGACGTGGACTTCCAGCTCCTCGTCGCCGGATTATTCCATTGAGCTCCTCGTCTTTGTTGGTAGTATGGTTCGTAAGTACATGTCTTTAGTCTCTCTCTCTAGATCAGAATTACGTTTGTTTGTTGTCCACATTTTCTCCAGTCTCTAAGTGAGCTGTGTTTTTCTTTGTTTCAGTGCCTGCCTGCCGCTTCCACGCGTGCCTCGTGTCATACCCGCTTCGTCGGTGCTCCTTTTGTTTTCCACTCCTTTTGAGTGCGTCTTTTGTTTGGTATTGTCCGCTCGTTGAGCATGTTTTCTGTTTACCTTTTTATTAATAAATTTGTTTTGTTTTCACACAACCTCTGTATTCGGGTCTGCATCTCTGGGTCCTATTACATAGGCTATACAGCCCCCTAACAAAAAGAATACAAACCCAGACTCCTACTAACACATAAGTGCGGTGTTACTCTTTCATTAACACAAAATACCAGTAAACCATTCTAAATCTGTATGATTCATACCCAGCCAGTCATTAGGATGGCCAGTTTAGATGTTATGGTTAAATGCATAATTAAGCTACATTGAGATTTCCCAGTCAGTATGTGAGAATTGTTTGTTGGTCATTTACTGAAATACTTTTACCTGATTTCTATGTTGTTTGTCTCCCATCAGCCTTTAACTGCAAAGCCATATGGGTAGTAATATCGTGAGTATTTGGTTAGAGACTCCTTCTATCAATCATACAAATTACCCCTCACCTTGCAATATTTATGATAATGCAGCCAATGACACAGTGTTAATTGCATCCATTCCTCACCTCTTCTGATGGTCTGTCATGCAGATCAGGAAGAAGCCAGTTTCCTCTTGCTGCTGCTCACTCTCAATCCATCATCATCTATCCTTTGTGTGTGATGAATGCTACATTTATGGGGCATTATTTCTGTTGTTTGTACCCCCTCTGCCATTCCACTTCAGCGGTTAACATGAAATTTGAATTCTGTTTGGTAAACAGATACAAACAGCAAATGTTCAAATGTAACTATTTTTTCATCAGCCAGATCTGTTTTGGGGGCAATGCAGTCCTGCCTGGAAAATCCTTATACTCATCAGTTAATTTGTATCTGTAACAATGCATATTAGAGAGAGAGAGAGAGAGAGAGAGGGAGAGAGAGAGAGGAGAGAGAGAGAGAGAGAGAGAGAGAGAGAGAGAGAGAGAGAGAGAGAGAGAGCAGATGCCGAAGTATCATTACGATTAAGCTACTAAAGGCACTTTGGGAAGATTGAGATCATAAGTAGCCGTAACATATTTTTAGTCATGATCACTGATCATTTAGGATTCAGACCTCTGGGGACATTTCAGAGAATTTTTAATTTCAAAGAAATTGCAAACTTTCTGAATGAGTGGGAATACAACTGAAGCATTTTTCCACTTTTTTAAATTTGCAATTTGCCTAATTCTTGCCCTGGAGCACTGGTGTTGAAAGTAACACTTGAACATACTAACTTTCCATATCCTGTCTTCACACCGCACTACAGTACAGTATAGAAACATGATACTACTTCCTGCATTGGCATAGAGTGTTTGCTGAGTGGAGATTGTGACTGAAAAGTAGTTTATATGAAAGTAAAGCTCATGCAAGCGGACTGAGAAACAAATGACAGATATCCTAGACCATTATTTAATTAAGATAAAGTGGAAAACAAATTTACCTTTTTCAACTTGCAAGGCTTTTGAGGTTTTCACGGCCATCAAAGCCTTATTCTCAAAGAGCACTGCAACACAGATGGCTGTGCACTTTTTGTGAGAGATAGCAAGTGGAAAAATCGCTGGTTTTCAAATGGTCAGACTGAGGTGAAACTTGCTGGACGATAGCCACTAATATAGTTATTTCATGCTTTAAAATCACTCCACATTGGATATTGAAAGTAAAAAACTGAAATGAATTATTGGCTCTCTTGCAGTAATGTTGCCTGAGTCTCTATTGGCATAACACAGAAGAGTGCAAAACTTCTGCTTACTGAGTCGATCACAGCTGAGTGATCTGATCGAACTCTGCAGGATGTAGAAAAGTTTGTGATATTATGCAGAGTGTCCTTTATGTGTAGGAAAGTGTCCCTGTGCTGGCTGCTGCCCTTTTTTTTCTTCCATATATCCAATTTCTCTGCAGATGTGCACTGCAGCTGACAGCTGCGTCAGCGGTTTAAAGAGAATAAGCAATTGCAGGCAAGCATTTCATGTTAACAATTACAGTTGAATAGTGATCTGAAGGTTAATTTGCTAATCAGTGAATCTGCGGTAATGATAGCTGCAATAAATTATGACAACGGGAGATATTTATCATTGAATCAAAAGAAAAGGATGTTTCCCAGCTGAAAGTTGATGGGATATCAAAATGAATTCTTTGTAACTGACCATAAAACATGGAAAAGGATAGTGATAAAATACAATATAAAATACCAAATTTCATTGTTTTTAACTATTATTTATTTGCCATATCGATATTGTGCCTCTGTCTTTCATGTGTCTTTTATAGTGAAGCATTTGGTCCAATCTAGAAAAAGGGTTACGGAAAAAAAAAAAAAAACAAATTCCTAAAACGTTGCTTTGGATGCTGTCTAAAACATTAATAAAATGTGATAACTTGCCAGTCCTTTTCGACAAGTGATAGTGATAGTATCATGATTGGGTATGAGAGGGACATCCTTGAAAGGCTTAGACCAGTGGTCCCCAACCTTTTTTGCGCCAAGGACCGGTTTAATGTCAGACAATATTTTCACGGACCGGCCATTGATGTGTGGCGGATAAATACATCAAAATAAAATGATACGACCGTCTGCCCCTCGGCTCTCTTTATGCATCGATGCTCTGCCCCCTAATGCTCTCTAGCCGCTATGGTAACATTTAAACATGCCTTCTAAATATGATACAGATATACCACAAAAATTAGTAAAAAAGTGCATGAAAAATCTAACTCACCTTCACACAATTGGGTCTCAATGTCTTCTGCTTTTTCCTCAATGCGCCGAGTAACGGTGCTAGCCAACAGAGGCACCTGTGCTCTCTTTTTAACCGCATCCTCTCCAAGAAGTTCACGACAAATGTCTTTAGTGGCGGGCAGGATCGATTCTTCACCAACAGTGAATGGCTGCTTAGCCTTAGCAATACGGTTAGCCACCAAGTATGATGCTCTAAGTGCACTCGCATTTGTTGATTGTTTTTTTTTTATTTTTGGCCCTTAACATTTCTGTCCTTCCTGTTCCCGCTTTTTTCTTTCAAAAGATTCCGAAGGCTTGTCTTTTAATGCAGGGTGCTTGGTCTGCAAGTGGCGAAGCAGTTTTGAAGGCTTCATTGCCTCATTAGTGAGTCAATCGCCACATATAATGCAGAGCAGGCTTGGTGCGTGGGAATCACCTGTTGCAATAAATCCATATTTTAAGTAGGACTCCTGGTACTGTCTGTTAAATGCAGCTTTCTTTCTCTTTGAAGTCGTAGGCTCATCCTCTGCCTCCTCACTGGGCCTTTTTCCCTTCGCAAAGAAACTTTCTAACGTTGTCTGTTTTTTGCTCATTTTGCTAGCTTGACTGTAAAATTTCAGCGGCAATGTGTCACATGACCGAGATGTACCGGAAAGAAACCTAATTTTTCAAAATAAAGCATCGTTCAGAGTCAGATAATAAATGAAACGGAAATAATGTAAGTTACTTATTCTTTCTGTGCGGCCCGGTACCGAATGACCCACGGACCGGGACCGGTCCACGGCCCGGGGGTTGGGGACCACTGGCTGAGACAATCACGTGATTGTGAAACACATTACACCAACATTGAACATGGAGAGCCATCTGTGTCAACTTGAACACATCTGATTATTTCCACATTTACATGCGGGATTTCAAGGTGTTTCCTGACTCATTATTAGCTTCTTGGTAGGTAGCTTGGTAGGTGTTTTTATTTTGTTAACCAATCGGATATATACTGTTCATTATACAGTAGTTGGATTACACTATATGCAGCTATGCTAGAATAATTCTTTACATAAGAGCCACAGGAAGTCAAAATGGGAAAAATAAAAAAAAAAGAATTCACATTAACATAATGTACAAATGCATGACTTTCAAAGACAAACCACTCAGAACAGTGAACTATTCAGTTCATTCTCTCTCTCCACATCCTCCATTAATAAACAAACATATATACAATCAACAATACTCATGATTAAATTATGCTTACTTTTTTCCAAATGTATCCACAGTTAACATTCTTAAAGTCAAAACAAAATTGGCAACAAGGAGCATCCTTGTCTGAATCAACCCTGACTCCTTATCTTGTTTCTTTTTCCAGGGACATAACCAAGGATACATGTTTCTTGTAATTCTGAAAATTAGAAGATCTATGAGTCATTAAACGCTCTTCTGGGATGTATATAATCTTTGTAAACTTAATCAATCCTTAAGAAGACAGAATTTCATATTCACCCTGTGGTTGGGCGAACATCAGCAGGTGCACATTTAGTTTGTCAAACTCTGAGTTGTGCTTTATAGTTGACAAGGAGTGTTCCAGGACCATATTTCAATCATTTATTTCAAGGCACCAGTACCACTTCCCTGCAACTGTTGAAAAAGAAAGCATTGAATCACATCACAAGACTTCTATTGTTACTCACAATTACATGGCTACATTTCTACCATAGGTAGGATTATACTATAGCTCTTGTGACATCACTTGGGTTCTATTATAGCACTGAATTCCATCACTACAGTTCTATTGTAGCTCTCAATTATATCACTAGGGTTCTACAATACCTCTCAATTTCATCACTACAGTTCTGTGCCTCTATTCACATTACTAGAGTTCTATTGTAGTTCACAATGACATCAGTACTATTCTACTGTGGCTCTCAGGAACATGACTAGTGTTGTACTGTAGCTGTCTGTGACATCGCTGGCGTTCAACTCTATCTCTCAGTTACATCACCTGGATTCCACTGTAGCTCTCAATTATGTTACTAGAGTGCCACAATAACTTTCACTGTCATCACTAGAGTTCTTTTGTTGCTATAAGTGACATCATTTGAGTTCTACTTTGGCCTTTAATGACATCACTAGGGTTGTATTGTAGCTCTATTGACTTCAGTAGAGTTCTACTGTGGCTAATACTTACATCATTTCACTTCTACTGCAGTCTTGAATGACATCACTGGTTCTGCTGTAGCTCTCAGTGACAAGACTGCAGTTCTATTCTCTATCACTAATGTTCTACTGTAACTCATAGTGTAGTCAGCACTGTTCGACTACAGATCTCATTAACATCACTGCTCTTCTATTGTAGCTCACAATTACATCAGTAGATTTCTACTGTAATTCCCAGTGAGATCTCTGGAATTCTAAATCTCAATGTTGTCACGAGAGTTATTACTGTAGCACTCAGTGATATTGTTGAAGTACTTCTGTAGCTACCAATGTGATCACTAGTTGTAAAGTAGCTCACAATTTTATAGCTCTACAATAGCTTTTAATAATATGAGCTCTACTGTAGCTCATAGTGTAATCTAAAGTAGCTCTCCATGGCATGACTAGACTTAAGACACTATAAGTGTTCTATCTACTGGAGTTCAAAATGACTGCTGTCACTAGACAGTCACTATAGCTCTCAGTAACATCACTCCAATTCTCCTATAGCTCTCAATGACATCACTGTAAGTCTACTGATGTTCTCAGTGGTTTAGCTGCTTTAGCTCACAAATCATCACTAGAGTTCTGCATTATCTGACGATGTCATCACTAGTGCCTACCTTCCCATGGAAATATTCCAAAACCCTGACCTCCACATCCTTACTTCCTGCTTTGCTACATGAAAGACACACTAATTCTTGCATTGATATTGCATGTTGGCAGTTACTTGTCCAGAATTGTGCAATTTGAATATAATTCCCAGAGAAACTGGACCAGCTGAAATGTCTTACTTAGCCTGCATCTTCCTGAGCCAAATCAAACCAGGCTCTCTGTTTATCTGGCCTTACAACTGATGATGACCCTTTAGCACCACATACTGCACTTTATGTGCAAACATACTCTGAAACCTCGTTTACATTCAATATACCACATCAAGGTCATTAGGAGACATGTAGGCTATATATCATAGCTGGTGACTGTGAGCACTTATTCAAAGGGGGAGCGAGGCACTCAAGAGCAGCTGGGTTTTCCAGCATGAGCCTACTCAGCTGCTCTTTTACTATACTGGCTCACCTCTGAGCAACAGCTCTGCTCTCAATGTCTCAAATAAACATTTGGTCTATCTGAAGGACATGGCAAAGTGAACACTTCGGGCCCAATGTGTGATCCAAATTTGGAGACTGGGGAGCGCTTTTTTCTTTTTTTCTACAGTCTTTTCCATTAGACCCATGGGGTGAACACCATGCTAGGATCAATACAGGCCCCATTATGGACCCCTATTGGGTCTGGCTTCTGAACATCGACCGCTCGCCCCAGTCAGTGAAGAGACCCTACAGGCCTCACCAGCTGCTGTGGCACTCGTACATCCAGCTCCATTGAGCTGCAGCTCCTAAAGGTGCATCATATGCATTACTAACCTTTCATGCATTCTGGCTGAGCACTATTATTATTACAGTGATTACTGGATACTGTGCGAGGCGCATTTATCAGCTGTGTTTATCGAAATCAAGCTTCCTGTGAGAGGACAGCCAAGCAGCTGTTTGCCAGTAGGACTGGACTATTATACATTCAGTGTAAGAGTTGCAATGAATTGTGGCTGATTTCAGAGGCGTTTGAATGTTATCTGCAAATGTGTTTGTGCAAAATAAAGCAGGGAAGGGACAGATGTTAACAATTGCTGTTCGTTTTCTGAAAACCTGCAAATGTGCACTGTCTAATCACTCCTAAAGGGATGGCATATCACACACGTTATATATCAGTTTGTAAGTAATCTCCAGGCAGCGCTTCCACGACAGTGGCTGCATAAATACTCATCTATTGTTTTGTTTGCCCATCTCCACTCACCCAAGCCTGTGGGATCCTGCATCTATTCATTCGCCATGAATAATGTGGCACATCTCATGTCAGATGGAAAGATAATAGTGTCACAATGCTGGCCCCACATCTCCTGCTCAGCACAATTTACAATAGGCCATTCTGTGATTTCCCAGCCACTTCATGCCTCACATTGCTGCCCAGTGAAAGGGTTTGCAGAGAGGCATGTCCTGACCTTACACAGGCATACAACCACACAAATCACTCTTATTGACCTCTGACTGCTGGGATGCTACTGATCAGTCTTGATTAGACTCTGCTGACAAGATGCTAGATACTGCATTGCCTCAAGAGAGAATCACTGGCTGTTTAGTGCATCCAATTGCAATGACTGCTTTTGATGAACCAGTTGTTCAATTTTTTATGCAATGAAAACAATGAATTGAATATGGCAGCAATCATTCTGGACTTTGCATTTGGCTCTCATTGTTTTTTTGAGTGTTTCATACATAAATGTGGAACAACCTTGTGACCATTGTTACTCTCAGGTTAAAAAAAAAACTTCCAAGCCCCTGGAGTCTTGAGCATCCAAAGATCAGTCTTGATCACATTTGACACTTAACTTGTCAAACCCTGCACCTTATATATAAGATGCATACATTCAATATAATAGTTTTGCCTTTGTGCATCCACATCTATGAGGAGAAATAAATAATGTTTTCACTTCTCTCTTCAAAAGACAAAGATTTTCACTGTACCATACTGTTATTGTATCTTCAGGAGATTATTACAATTGTTTATCAGTACCAGCAACTTTGCAATTACGTCACCTGGTCTGAATTGTTCATGTATTTATTATGTTGTAATTCATTATTACCTCTAAACTACTGCTAAATACTAAAATTGTGACTTTCTGTCTGTTCCAGGCAACCTAGCCTGTACCACAGAAACCTGACAGAGCTATTGCAGATGAAGAGGGTTTTTACAGAACTCATTCAGTCCACTTTAAGTTTAAATCAAACAAAACACACAGCACTTGTAATTAGAGTGAATATCAACACATAAACTATTCAGTCTTTCCAAATGTCACAGCGTTATTACCATCCAAGTGAATCTGTTGAACTTTTCCAAAAATCACTCTGTGGTATTACAAAATTCAGTCAGTTTGATCACCAACCACCCTGTGGAGTTGAAGATGGGAGACTGATACTGTATACAGTATAGTATACAGTATTTGGACCTACAGTGTTGATAATACAGCAAAAGTATCACCCTATCAAACGGACATCACACGGATCAAATCTTTCATATGCTTTTGTTTTTGCTGCTGTAACTGCATTTCATATAGTTTACATGGCTACCTGCATGGGCACTGACCTACCTCTGGCCTAAGGGCAAAATAAGTTGCCAGGCTCCCATGAACCCCCCATTTCTCCCAGTCTGTGTAGAATGGGTACAGTTTTCCTATGATGGGATGCTACCTGGTCCCAGATTTGCTTTATGGTAAATTTGCCACATATTAGCATAAAACTAAACCAATGAGAATCTAGAACTTGATATAAACCTGTTATTATTTGTCATACCTCATATTGAATCTCACATATGATTCTAATGTATATTGCATTCTTGATCACTAATTTGCACTGTATGAAGTACAAACTCTATCTGCTGTTGTACTTCCTTTGGCTGCTGTGATGATTTGTTTGCCCTGGGTTGGATCAATAAAGTACATCTGACCGTATCTCATTTTACCTTTTCTTATTTTAAATCATCCATTGTTTTTATCTTTACTGAAGAGCTAATTTCAAATGCCAAAATACTACTTCTAATAAAAAACATAATAACAATCCACACAGTGTATTAAAGTCTACATTATATCCATTTAAATACTATATGAAATACTACATTCTATTTCTTTGTTTTTTATGTTTTTTGTTTTTTTTTCCTGGTATCTTATGTACATATGTATACACACACACACACACACACACACGCACACACACACAAGTTACTATTACTGTGTGTGTGTGTGCGTGTGTGTGTGTGTCTGAATATGCTAAGATGAGAGGAAGAAAAAAATAAAATGAAATAAAACAATGAGGTAAAAATAGCATGACAATAACACAAACAAGATGCTAATCATGTAATTAAAACATGACAGGATAAAAACACTTTACTTATTTCCACTGTGGTTCTGGCTATAATTATTATTGAATCTACATACCTTAATAAGATTTCCATGTAGTACATTAGTTTATGTGATACATTTTTCTTTTTTCTTTTTCTAATGAGTCTCTCCAGAGTTGAAAACAGAGCTGAACACTCTCAGCAAGAAGCAAACTAATGGCAGCAGCACTATCACTCATTCTGCTCCACTGTGTCTTTGAAGAAACCATTGTATCTGCCAAATCCATCAACCTTTCCTACAGAGGCATTTGCCAGCCTGTGAAACTGATCATCTACCTTGGGGATTGCAGACCATAGCACAAGGAGCCATATTTCCTTAAATACTTAATGCAGGAAGGTGCCACGGGCCTGGACAGAAAAAGGACCCCATGAATCCAAAGCAGCCAGGCCACTCTCAATCACACCAATGCATCCTTAGACACTCAATACAGACATACACAATATGGAACACAAATCTGATTGTAGCTGCAACACTTAATTGAGATGAAATTTTGTCAAAAGGGCAAGAAACCACAGTCGCAGCTAAATTTTCAACTTACTATATATGTGAATTATGAGTATATTGGACAATTCTGCACCTCATGATTTATGTCCATTGACAATGCTCACTGTCAATGCAGGAGATAGTTTGTCCTTTATGTAGAGAGGTGGAAGATAAGGGTAGCATCAGACGTTCATGCATGATACAAGAGTTTGCATTGTTGTCTGTGGATTATCCATTCACCACCATTATATTGAGATCGCATTGGACAGAGATGTTGCCGCATTTAAAAAAAAATGCTTTTTCAACACTGAAAGAAGCACAAATGAATTAATTTCAAAACAAGTACTGTTTTAAGAAGAAAATAGCAATAGCAAATTATTATATTACATTTAGATACGTGATATAATATTACACAATTACCATACCACATTTCATTCACGGGGGCAATTCGATCCATTTTATATAAACAGTAGCAAAAGACCATCCATATATAAAATATCAATATCATAATTAAAAAGAGAACAGACAATATGAAAAGAAAATACAACACAGGTAGAGTAGGATAAAAACATGGTGGAAAAGCCTTGACTGTGTGTTTATCCCACACAGTCACAGAGAATACACTATACCATGCAAGTTTTAGTTGTATGCAGCATTACAGCTAAATGCTGCTTCACCACATTTAGTTTGTACTCGGGGTTGTACAAATGACACAGGTCTAGAGATCGAAGAGCTCTACTTGTTAAGATCCTAGCTTCCTGTCTCTCCGCTTGTGTCTCCTCTCCCTTTTTCCCCTATGTGTGTGTCTGTCTGTCACCCCTGTTCCCGCGGCTGGGCATCCCTGTACCTGCAGCTGGCTCCGCCTCCAGGTGTTCACCTGGAGCACATGTCTTCATTGTTTGGAGTATTTAAAGAGCTGACAGTCTTCTCCCAGTTGCCGGATTATTCTCTCATCCTCCCATGAGTGTGTTCGGTCTACTGGTTGTAAGTACTACGTCTCTTGTTCCATCTCATTTCAGAGCAAGTGTTTTGTGTTCTTCCGTCTACGTTCCAGCCACTTATTGTGTGCTGTGTTTTTTGTTCTTTCAGTGTCTCCTGCCGCTTCCACGTGTGCCTCATACCCGCTTCGTGGGAGCTCCTTGAGTTTTCCTCCACTCAGTTTGAGTGCGCCTTTTGTTAATCGTTTTCCACTCCTTTTGAGTGCGTCTTTTGTTTGTTTCCATATCCGCTCGGTGAGCGTGTTTTGTGCTCTCGTTTTGTTAATAAATTAGTTCTTGATTAATTTAAGTCCTGTCTCCGGGTCTGCATTACTGGGTCCAGTTAGTTATTGGCTTACCAGCCTAACACTACTTGGTTTGTATTCTTTACGTATATCAGAGACATGTTCTGGGCTTCAACCATTCATAGACTTAAAGACTACTAGGAACACTTTAATATCTATTCTGTAACTAATTGGAAGCCAGTGTAAAGAACTGGAATTGTGACGGACTCTGGAAGCAGGACTCAGATGCAGAGGCGGTAATCACAGTTTATTAGAAAAAGTAACAACAAAAGAAGTAAACAACTGAGGGAGCCGATATAACAGGAAACGGAAAGGGCAGTCTCTGCTGGGGGACACTCGACAGCTTAGGCAGGATGAAACTTAGGTGCTGGAGAGAACTCGACAGTCACAGGTATGGAAACAAAAGCACCGCTGGGGGAAAAAAAAGCACAAAGGCATACAAAAGAACCACAAGTGCTGGAGAACCACTCAACAGACACTTTAGAACAAAAATCTCCATAATGGGTTAGCTCACAGGCAGAAAACAAAACTCACAAAATCACACAGCGTGCACGAAGGCAAGATGGCTGGAGAACACAAGGCAGGAACCAGGAGATCGGCGCTGAGGCGAGAAACACAAGCATGAGCAACGTGACCATCTGGCACCAGAGTGTGGGAGAAGCATGCTTAAGAAGGAGAGTCCTGATTAGCGGAGATTAGTGACAGGTGTGTCAGGTAACTGCTCAACCCCAGCAAAGATCAGCCCTGCCCCTGCCTTGTTCCAGCCCTGAAAAAGACACATAGCAGGGTCAGAGCAGATCACCAAACCACGGCCACAACAGGAGTAATATGCTCTGTTCTCTTGGCCCTGGATGAAACTATCGCAGAGGCATTCTGAATGAACTGTGGCTGTTTAATGGTCTTTTTGAGAAGACCTGTCAAGACTCCATTACAGTAGTCCACCCTGCTGGAAAGAAAAACATGGATGAGACATTTTTAAGTTGAAAGAAGGCTGTTCTAGTGCTTTGATGAGGCTGGTGGAAGTGCAATCTATTCTATCTGTTCTATTACATGATTTTGAACTTGATTGGTTTTTAGAACCTGAGAGATGAGCTGTTTACAAATACTAATTATCTTCTCCCTTTCTCAAACACAATAATCTGTTTTGTCTTCATTTAATTTAAATTTTTGGTTTATCTGCTCAAAACAATAACACATTGAATCTATTGGACTGAAGTCATCTGATGAGAGAGCTAGATATATCTGAGTATCGTCTGCATAACTATGCAGTCTGTCTTGTTGTTCTATCAAAATTGGCCCAAAGGCATCATGTAGAGATTCAACAGAAGAGGTCCGAGAACTGATTCTTGGGGGATTGTCATAGACACGCAATCAAACTCATACCTGCCAATTGTGACAAAGTAACTCCGGCCCTGTTTTCTATGATCTACAGTGTCAAATGGCACACTGAGATCTAGTCAGCAGCGGCTGGCCCATAGGGGGCGCTAGGGCTCCGCCCCACCAGCTGTGGAGGGGAAAAACATCTTTTGCAGGTTTTTTTAATCAATGTCACTTTTACTTAATAGTGTCTGTGTGTGTGTGTCTCTACATGCAATTTAAATCATTTAAACAACATTTCCACCAACTGACATTCATTGAATAGTGAATTTCCACTGACAGACAGCGTATCATTCTCTCATGGGGCGCTTGGCAAAGCGCCCCTGACTTGCAGCTAAATAGCCAATCCGGTTATGCTTGCTGGGGAAAAATGATGAATAATTGGCCTATCAACATCGCCAATGTCGCCCCAACTACTACGTAAAATGCGTGAAGGTTTATGATTGCTAGAGCTATGTGACGAGCCAGCAAAAAAATACGGCGATGAGGAAGAGATATGATGGCGATGGTGGTAACAACTGGAGTTCAAGAGCAGCTTCCACCAAATTCTGTGAAATCATTATTAATGTACCCTTTTGCGAGATGGACAACGGAGGAAAAACTTCTTGTTAAGGAGCTGGGACCCTACAAGCCTGAAATCGACATTTCCCAGCAAACCAAGGAGAAAGATAAACTGTACAAATGGAGTTTTTGTTGGAGCCGGTTCAACCGTAAGTCGTGGCTGGCAGGTTGTGGTGCAGCCTGTGCACTTTTCTGTTTCCCCTGTATCCTCTTCAGAAGTGACAAATGTGATTCGACTTGGACAAAGACTGGACTAACTGACTTAAAGCACCTCTCCAAATGGATCAAGAAGCATGAGAGATCCAAAGCTCACGTAAAGCTAGCTGTGTTCAGAAAGATTAGCATAGCAACGCAGCTAGATGATGGGCACCGCATTGCTGTAAGAAGGCACAATGAAGAGGTAGATAAATACCATAATATTTTATCTATTTCATAGCAAAGTCTATTATAGCTGTAAATTGTTACTTTTTCTGTGAAACTGTGAAATTAAATGATTATTGTTAAACTGTCGTCATTTTCTGGCTGTTCATTTGAATGCTTATGCTAGATTAGGCAGGGAAATCTGTTGGCACACCAGCCTCAACGAGAATTTCCCAATTGTCTTAGCACTAAAAAAAGCAAGTAAATTCATTACATTTCTCTGTAGAAAGAAGGTTTTTGGGGAAAAGTAGCAAAAGGTGAAATGGTGAGCCTTCATGTATCACCAAAGGATCTAAAAATCTGAGAGGCGAAGTGAAGCCTCCACTAGCCTTTTTCAAGAGCACTGCCACAAAACATATATTGAAGCCAGACACTGATTTATTGACTTATCCTGGGGACACAGCAAGCACAACCCAACATGTTAGTCAGCCTTTAAGTTTATTTTTGTTGTATCGTTGACTGTGTCCACACAAATCTGCAGTGTGCTAGATAATGTTAGCCAACGTTGGCCTGCCAAGTTACATGATGATTCATGTCAAATGCTTACAGGAAATTTGAAATGGCTTTGGGATGTTGACAAAAAAAGTTATGCCAAATGCTGCTCAAAACGTTTTGTCTGATAACGAAGCTGCTGATGAAGTTTGTGTGCTTGATGAGTTGAGTCAAAGCTGCAGGCAAGCAGTGGAAGGGTGGGTGGAGATGGAGACTCAGGACTCAGGATGGCTGCTTAGCCAAGTAATATCACTGTATGATCTCTGAATGCATGTGTGGTATCTTTCCTGTCTGAAGCCCAAGATGTAACTAATCCTGTTGCCACATTGAGAATTTTTCTTCTTTTGAGAAAGATAGGAAAGGGGAAAGAGAGTGGCAATGACATACAGCAAAGGTATCTGGTTGAAATTGAACCCCGACCGCTGCAGTAAGGATGCAGCCATAGTACATGGGGTACATGCTCTACCAGGTGAGCTAATGTAAATGCGAACAGTGCATCCCGCTGTTTGGAGACATGCAGATCCATCCAGCCGCTGTGTGATGACTTCAGGTATTTATCTAATCCAAAGCTAAGAATCGTACCAGCCTAACAGGTGTGAGCAAGATGCAGGAAATCAGTACTGATGTTCCAGTAAAACCTATATCACTATTGTACGGTGGCTGACAAGGGCAAACGCGCCGCGGTAAATGGTAAAACGCTGCAAACACAGGAATGATGCAAAGCCAAAAACACACAAACACATAAAACAAATGCAACAGAAAAACGCTGCAAGAGAAAAATGCTGCAATCACAGAAACGAAGCAGAAGCAAAAACTTACAAACACACAAAACAAATGCGAAAGAAAAATGCTGCAAATATCAAAACACACACAACCCCAAAACAACTGCAAGAAATAAACGCTGCAAATTCACTCCACAAAACGGAAGTGTGCCAGGCCACTAGGGGGACTCAACCAGTCCTTTAGAACCAGACCATAGAGATATAAAGTGTAGACGCTGCATCAACCGCTACTGCCTATTGGCGCTGACGAGCTGTGGGGCCGCCGTCTTGGACCGGTCACCCACTCCACTCAGTGCTGTTTGGCAGGCGCAAAGAAGTGTCAGCTATTTTTAATGGAAAAGTGGCTTTGTGGTGTGAGAATTGTCTGGTATCACACGCCAAAAGTATAAACACTGATTTTCACATACAGAACCTTTAAGTGGGTTGTGTAGCCTAGAGCTGCAACCTGTAAAACAGGACTGAAAAACAATTGATGGTTGCTTCACTGAAACCAAATGGTGCGTAATTTACAGAGCAAAATGCCTACAGTATTGATTCCTCATTTAGATTCAATAAAACGGTTCTCCAGGTATGATTTTCAGAGAAGATTAAAAAAAAACATGACTTCATCTTGAATAATAATATTCATTGTGGTTTCCCCCCCAGGAAAGATTTCATACAGTATATGTGCTTGATCAGTATGGTGATTGCCAATTTCCTCTCAGAAGATTGTATCTGATGATGTAATCACTGCTTATTATGTACTCAGTAATCTTAAAACCAGAGCCACAGTTGAGATTCCCTTACAAATGTCACTCAGGCTTCTTAATTACCTCTGTCATAATGGTTTATCCTGAATTGTGGATCAAAAGCGGCTTCAAAGGAATACAAGTAGATTGTGTCGAAAATATTATGTTTACCTTCCAAATGATGAAACCAGAAAGGGAATTAAGCTGAAAGACGATGTTTGATTTTCAGATTATTTTTGTTTATTATTTTAGCCTGACACATACAGCCAGAGTATCATGCAATATTTAAGGGAAAATAAAGGCAAAGTTCTGCTGTTTGCCAAATCAGAAAGCACCTAATCATCTTAAATACCGCACACAGTGAATTTGGACAGTTCTGATGGTCGATAGGTGGGCTGTGGAGAGTGAGGCAGTGATGTGTGGGATTTGAGGGCCCTTACTGAGATAAATACAGCACAATTAGAAAAGTGTTATGATAATGATGCATTTGTTTTTGTTGTTGTTTTTGAAATTATTCAGTAAACATGAGCTTAAAGGGCTGACTCAAGCCTTAAATTTGCTTCTTTACATCTTACTGTGTCAGGAGCCTTTGGATCCTGCCTGTTAAAATAAAATCAAAAGTTCTGTTGCAAGGGACTGAAAGATGTATTTGCACAGGGCCATGCAAAGTGGGTTTTTTTGTTTGTTTTTTTTTACTTTAGATTATAATGCTGGATTAAGTTTCACTTTAATGTTTTTGTTGATTGGAGTGGAGCTAATTTGTGATATGATGTAACGTGGTTTCATCTGTTGCTGTGTAACTCAGGACTAAGGCTGTCAGATAAATGTAGTGGAGAAAAAGGTAAAATTGTTTACCTCTGAAAGGTAGTAGGGTAGAAGTATAAAGTAGCTGAAAGTGGAAATACCCTGGTAAGTATAGGACTGGAGTAAAAGTAGTGCTTCATTATGTTCCACCACTTGTGTGTATAATGCTGTTGCCATGTTGATCACGTCGTTTTTGTTATTGTGTATATAGTACCTCAAACGAAATTCATATGAAATTCCTCCCTGCTATTTGGACTTGAGCTAGCTCTGTGTTGTAACATGACATGCATGCACACGTCAGTGATCAGGGCATAGCACATGAAAGGGTTAGTTAAAACACCAAAATTACAATAGCCCAAAAAAGAAAAAAACATTCAGGGAGCAGCAAACCAGCAATTCCCATGTTGCGCAAAGTAAAATGTTTTTGTCAAAGGTGTCTGGTGGGTTTGGAGCAAGTGATATTACAGCTGCAGTTCCCATCAGAAAGGGCTTTCTGACAGCAAGATAAAGTGGTAAAAATATTCTAAATATAGCATAGACAGCTACACTTAAACTGATATATATTTTTACATGGGCCTTTTTTTAGGTGGCTATATACATTTTTGTGTTGACCTCATCCACAGCAGGACATTGTTCATCTTACATCCCAGTACTCCTGCCTTGGGGCATGTCGACCACCATTTACTGCAGGTCATACACTGGGTAAGTACTTTTTACAACCCCACTTCAAAAAATCCAGACTCACCCTTTAAGTTGACACAGGGCCTTGCACGATGTGCACGATCAATGTCCTGCAGGCAGCACTGTCCAGAAACTCGGGGGCTCTGTTTTTGTACATTTTGAAACATACAAGAAAAACATAAGGCATTATATTTGCAACTTGGCCTGATTAACAACAACGCTTTGGAATTCAACACTATCTACAACTTAATGAGAATGGGTTGATGATTGATGCTTTCTTCCTACAGGCAAATCAATGGCTAAACTTTTGATAAAGCACCAACTCCTTTTTTAGGATAAAGGGCCCCTTTCCCTGGAAATGACCCCTAATTTTCATCAAGACAAGAGCATCAGATGAGGCGTGAAAAGTCTGCTTTGTTGCATCTGTAAATACCACATTATATTTCCCCAAAGGATACATCTGAACCATGAAAAGCAAAGCCTTTGTTTTCTAAATGGGTCATGATCTGTTTTCCCAGTGGAGTCCAACAGGTAAACCATTAGTCAGGCCCGCACATTCCTCCTAATCAATTTACACAGTTTAAAACCATTCATCTCCATATCCTCCTTTGACTTCTATATTAGATGCAAAATGCCAGATACTGTAATAATAGTGAAGCACGGCTCAGGATTATTGCAGAATTGCCAAATACAAATATTCTTTTCTCTGTTATCTTCCTCTGGCAGTCTGCCAGGTTCTGCTGTTGTTCGGAGCAGTACATCGGCATATTGGAGAGATTTAGATGAACACATTTCGTACTCTGATACATAAAGATCCAACATGTGATACATTAGAGGGTGGTGATTAACTACCAATTGTAATATAACCATGTGAGGGTTAATTTGCCATCTAAATGTAAAGAAGAGCATGGCATATTTTGGGAAAAGGAGTTGTTTGCTGTTTTATTGGGCATCAGAGAAGATTGATTAAAAAAAATAAATAAATAAAAGGCAGTTTAGGGATTCATCCAAAATTCCTCTTGGCCACATGTTGGGGCTTCAGTGGTCATGGAGATACCACATGGGAACAACAAGCGCTGCGACTGGTCAGGTGAGGCTGCTTGCATTATCTCCAACAAGCTGCTGATGCAGGGAGCCATAGCTGACAGTGACGACCCCTGCTCTCTGTCACAGTGGATTCAATACCTTAAATATGGCGGCTGCACCGAATAGTCTTATATTTGGTGGTGGAACAAGGTGAACCATCCTATCTGTAAGACAAAGTCAATTAGATATCACAAATACAGTTACTGTGGGGGAATATAATCAAAACCCGACAGAGTCCAGTCGTGTACAGTGCATCTGTCTGGTCGCAGTGCTGCTATAAATGGGTTAAATCCAACACTGGCATACAAATCAAACCTATCATAGGTGCTCATAACAGGACTTCCTTTAAGCCCTTCTATCAACCATAAATTTTGGGTTAATATCTCTTAATGTATCAGTATGACTGATTTATTGGTCAAGCTCTATCAAGTGCTCAAAAGATATTCCGTGAGTCATTAAAATGCATATTGGAAAATTTCCTACTGGAGAATGAAGGATTTTTAGGGATGGCAATGGGGGAAGATGGACCTCCTGGTTATCATGCCATACCACACTGCACTTCCAAGCATATGATCACATGATATGATGTCTAAAAAGGGAGTTGTACATATTGTAATATTTAACACAAAAACACAAGCAAAATTCAGTATGAATTTAGTAGAATACTTGAATAATGAGTGGATGAGTCTGTCAATGGAAAATGAATCCATGATCATTTTGGTAGTGGGTTAATTGTTAATTTGCTGATCTCAAGCTCACACTAGATGATTTTCTCTTTTTGTTGGACTACATTGGGTTTTCCCAAAACGGGATACAAATCCAACTGTAGTGACACAATTTGTCCTGTTACCATAGCTTCCTTGTTGCCTAGCTTCGTTTCCATAGTCGCCTGCATGCGAATCTTGTCTTTGTTTTGTTTTCCATAGTATAGTGTGCTAGGTTTGGTTTTTGTTGTTAGTCGTGTGTTTTTCTTCCTACCCGCTCGCCACAGTGTAGTGAATGTTTTTGTTTTCTTGGGCTGATTTTGTGTTGGTTTGCTTATCGGATTGTTATAGTGTTTTTGGTTTATTTTGTGATTGTCAAATAAATCGTTTGTTAAATGGCTCCCTTGGTTCTCTTGCTGTTTATCTGCCTCTTGGGTCTTACAAAAAAATTATTGATTTATCAATCATAACAGTGACACTGATGTTCGGGTAGTGTTATTAGCAGTGTAATTTGCATCTTCTGATACGTTCAACCTGAAGGGTTACCACAGGGTTACCACAAAATCAAATCTTGCAGCAGATGAAAACCGTGTGGAGCGGTGAGGAGACTGTAATGTTCCTAAATTACTACATGGGATAAACAAACTCCTAACATTTGCATAACTGTAACATTCTAGTACTCTTTTGCAGATATTCTCAAAATGTAGTTAAAATCTGAACAAAATTTTAATGCATTGATCAAACAGTCTCACCACAAAGCTATTGTGGACCATTCATCCATACCACATGATTTTCAAGAGCAAAAAGAGTCTGCTCAATGCCATGGAATTGAACATCTGATGTTGCTTTTCTTTATTGATGTATTAGTTGCCAGACTAGTTTTCACTGGAATTACTTTCTACCAAAGAAAGAGTCGCTTTGAAAACTGTTGAAAATCAGTTCTGTTGATAATCCAGCATAACACAGAGCCTGTTTCTGTAAAGAGATGTGGTTGTTCATTATTTAAAGAGTTTTCTATGACATGAACAACTAAAATGATTTCCTAACAGTCACAAAGTGAGTTATGTTTGGTCACAGATTAAGTGTACCTTATTTAGCCACTGACTATTAAGCTGAGGCCTTAAGACAAAGGACACCAAAGCACTATTTCCCTGCATGTTCAGACTCTCACTGCAGTACTCTGCAGATGATCCAACCATTTAAGCAGGATCAGACTGTGCAGCTCAAGTTACTGGGAAGTGAGGAGTAGCCACAGAGAAACACAAAGAAGGAAGCCAAATTCATGTGAAAACCAAACTCGTGTTTCACAGAGAAAGTCTTGCAGGATGCTTGGAGACAGCATGTTGAGCCACTACTGGACTTACCAAAATAAATACTAAAACTGCTGAAAGATGTGATCAGGAGAAATCCATTCAAGCTCCTTCAAAGAAATGGAATTTCTGAAAGATTAAAGTACAAAACTGGGAAGTTTGGAGGACTGTTTGGAGAGTTCTGGCTGTCTTATCATGTATGCATGTACAAACAAGCATGTCCACACAGTTTCACAAGCACATACACACACAAACCTCAATGACAGCTGCAAGTGTAGTCCAGGAGAAGATGAATAATAGAAAATGCACCATATAACAAATAGGATTTATCTGTGAACAACCTTTTTTTCTGTGGCATTAGACAGGGTGAAATAAAGGTCATGAAACAATACAGACAATACAAACATGCTCTATATATTTTATGTTGAGGAATAATCAGGAGATGAAATTCATGTAGATCCATGACTGCTCTTCCTGCATGCCTGGTTCATCCTCCCAGCAGCCAGCCCAGTATTCCTACTAATTATGCCCATATTGGATGATTCTGCACCTCATGATTTACATCAAGTGCCAGTGTTCAGTGCCAGCGTAGGAAGTAGTGTGGTCTTTATATAGTGAGGCAGAAAGTATGGTGTGGAGGTCAGTGTGGTGCAAATGGGTGTGTAGTGTCAGACTTTCAGGCAGGAGATCAGAATTCATGTCCCATTACAGACCTAATTTCAGCCTTTTTTGTAAACTACTGCCTTCCTCTTACCATAAACAAGTGTTTTAGTTGCCTTACCCTAACCGTGTCTTAAAAGTACCACGTCGAGTTTTTGTTTTTTTTTTCTCTTCAAACAAAGTTATGTTAACATAGTGCCACCAACATGTATTGGGTATATCCCTCAGATCTAACAGACTTGTTGAATACATTCCCTTCCTCGGAAAACATTTAAATCCTGCATTGTTTACATGTCTATCTTTTTCATCTTCCCTCTCTTTTTTCCATACTTTTTGTCCACTTTATTGCTGCCAACTGTCAGTCAGTGGAATCGTGAAATCAGTTGCAGGAATGTTCATTACCGGGCCCACAATACAAACGAAATGGGGATTCATTCATCCATAGGGCTACTACTGCTAAAAAAACTACACAAGGTACCTTTAATCATACTTTGCAATAAACATGATCTTTTACTTACCTTTATGACATTACAGCTGGCATGCATAGATATTGTAAAAAACAAGAATTTTTAAAAAGTTTCTTTTTATCCATTATCACCATGCCTGCCTGGCAACACGGCTGGAGTAGCACACCTGCAGTGCAGCGCTAACAGTGCTGGAGTCTTTAACTAGCTGCACCCTACAGCCTTGAGGAGCTGCATGGCCAAATGAGAAGGTGACCAAAAAATAAGTCAGACAGTTCACCAAATGCATTGTACATAGTTTGATTTCTAACACTGAACACAATTAGCAAAAATCTAGAAATCCAAAATACAGTTGATGTCTGTTTTTCAGTGATTTCATTGTCTTTACGTTTTGCTACCCATCTGGAGGCTGAAGGCACAGTTTAAATGGTGTTCTTTTCTTATTTTCTGCAGAGTGTTCCCTGTGTTTGTTTTATACAAACATATATATTCTACCAGGAAGTTTAATGTCTGGATGCAGTCCTTTAATTGGTAACACATTGTAATATGACTCCCTTCAAATATTTTCTATGTTATAACTACTGACTTTAATAATGGTTAATTAATAATTTACAAAAATGTTACAAACAGTTTGCAAACCATTACTTGGAGCAAAATTTGGGTGCCAGGTTGTAAAAAATCCTCTAATTCTAACTAATTGGACTATATGACCACTTACCTTACAGGTAAGAGCTATAGAAGATCAGTACCAAAATGTATTTATTAATAAATTATTTTGTTGTTTGTTTCTTCATTGATGATCAACATAACACTGATACACAGAAAGGATAATCACAGACCCAGATTTACCGCAACCTGGGCCCTGCTCTCTAACCATGGCTTAACTAATTCAGACTAACATGCTGTTCAGGATAACATGCATGAAGTTATCTTGAATAAAGGCAACAGTAGAGAGTCATAACTATAATCAGCACTCATATGATTACACTTACATGAGGTAGGCATGTTCCGCAGCTTCTCAGCATGCCTAGAGCACCAGACATGCATGCTGTAACTTTTTTTTTCAGTCATGTGGATTTTAAGATGGAAGTTTGACAAATATGCTCAAACTAAAACTAGACTAAAATATTAACAACTTTTTTTTTTAATATTTAATGATGCCTGAAGAAACATTCCTGTCAAGTGCTTGCCTCAACTGAAAAGTAAACTAAAATGTAAAATGACTAAATATGACCAAAACTCACATGATCTAAAGATTCTGAATCTAAATTGTAGCTGATAAAAGGAACACCACCCAAGGTATGAAAAATCATTAAAAAAAAAAAAAAAACACAGCAAAGGAGGCTCAAAGCTTCTTTAGAGATTGTATTATATTTCCAAAAATATATGTACAGTCTATTACAAAGGTTATAAAGCAAAAAGAATTGTCTATGTAACAAGAAATTGTCTAATTAAATGATTTTACAGTTCTGCTCTTGGGGAAAATACTTTTGACCAGTGAATATTTTCAATACTTTCATCACAGAAAAATAAATAATAAATTGACAATTTGTATTACTGTACAACAAACTAAAAGGCAAATCAAAACAACGTCCAAGTAAAGATGGAAATCCTATCAGCTGTCTTTGGTCCTAAATGAAAAATTATGTACAACTGAAATCTTGTGGGTGACAATAATTCATCTGCAAGATAGAAAAATATAGTGCATTTTCAATGTATTCAGAGCTCTCTACTGAGTAATATGTGTAAAAAACAATATAAATAAAATGTACAAGTTTTACAATTAGAACATATACAAAGATTCCCTCAAATCTCGACTCTTTCTGACACAATCAACAGTGCTGCACTCTTTGGAATTATCCACCACCTCGCCAAAGCGGTGAAACTAATTTCCAACTGCTGAACCACAAGATGTGAAAAATAACTTCATACTCTATCTGCTATTCCTGATTCCTCTATAGCCTACAGATTTCTGTTTTTTTCTTCTTTTTTTTTTTAAACATTTTTTATTCCTTTTGTGTTTTGCTGAAACAGTCACAGCAAAACATTTTTTTATTTGTCCAGATTTGAGCAACCTGAAGTTTAAAATGTGGATGAAACAAGTGGACACAGAGAGTAAAGTGACTTTTGTTGGTGAAGGTTACAGGTGAATTGGACAGTGAATTGATTGTTTCCTGGCCTTAATCTCAATTCGGCTCAAACTGCTGTTTCCCCAGTGCAGGAAAAAGGGGACAGAGGCATTCTACCCTGGGGTGTGAGAGGTCTCCGGGGGCCTGGTTTTAAAATCAGAGCAGGGAGTGGGGCTGAGAGAGTGCTGCCTGTGAACTGGGGAGTTTTGTGCTGACTGAATGAATTCATGCCGGTATTCAATTCAAAGGTCTTGCCAAGGCCCAATTGCTGAGCTCTGCTGTGTGGATGAAGGGAGGGTGTGTGTGACGTGGGGTTGGAGCGGGTCAGGGATAATTCCTGGTGTCTCCTCACAAAGGTGAATCTGATAGTGAAAATGGATCTAAGTGTACATCCAGACTAAGCAGGATGATTCTGAAAAAACAGAGAATGACATGCATCCACATTAGCTTTCTCATGTCAAGTAGCTGAACAACAGCTACAATTAATCTTTTAAACTTGGCACAGACAGAGCCGGGCTAGTATACTGAGTCTGAACAAGTTAAACCTCTTTGTTTCTGCAATCATTTATAAAGTGTTTAATAGAGCCAAAGTCAACAGTTAGTAGTCCTCATTTGCTTTTTCTGCTTCTGTTGTCAGACAATGGAACAAGCGGCTCATCAATATTACCTCTTCATAAGGCAGACAGTCGTTTCTAGACAACTGTTTCAATGAAATCTAGAAAAAATTTGTTGAATAAAGTAACAGAAAATGTATAATTGACTAACTGTTGAAGTCACTTCACTTCTCACATACGAATATTTGCTGATAGTTAACTGAACATCTCTGGATGAGATACTGGATGCGATGACAACTGGGCTTTGGGAAAATGTGATGGGCAGTTTTCACTATTTTTTGACAATTTATAGACCAACAGATTGAGAAAATAATTGGAAGTAACAGTAACTGAGTAATACCTAATCATGAAAATACTTCGCTGTACCTCAAATTACTGAAGTTGTCAGGAAGAGTAAATATAAATATTGATCCGTGATGAGAACAACATGTAATGTGTGATCCGCTATATTGCATACACTGAGTGATTATAGAGTTATGCCCAAATGATACTTCATGCAGACCTTAAGGACACATGGATGCGCGAACTGTCTGCATGCCCCCAAAATTTATGAGTTCAGACTATATGTGCAGGTGTATGTGCTGACAAATGTACATCTGTCTTTGCAGCCGTGCATCTCTGCTGTCCACATCCAATCTAGGACTATAGCTACCCCTGTGGAGGTGACAGACTTTAGTCAATAGTGTCCAGGTAGGTTTACATCTTCCTTGCGTCCCTGGCCTTTCAGATTTATCCACCCTGGAGACCATTTTCTAAAGGCTCCATACTAGCTCAGTCTGAACAGAGGGCCAAAACAGAGGGAAAAAGATGTGTTCTCAGATGAAGCTGGCTTAATGTGGATCCCAAGAAAATGGAGAGAATGAAGAAAGCCACTGATGGCTTTACTGCCTGTCAATGAGCTCAAGGTTCATTCTTGACGTGCTTATGCTTTTTTATAAATTTGAGATGGAAAAAGTTAAAAGAGATGACTGTAGCTTTGAAAATATAGATTTATCTCTCAGGTAACAGCAGCAGTAAAGGAAGTTATAATGGTTTTCCCCTGTGAGCACCACTCCTCTTTACATGACAGCTGAATAACTGCATTTTTTAGCAAAGAAGACTGCCCTAAAACACACTCAACACGGAAACTCTCTCGTTTTCTTGTATTTAAGGTGGAGACAGATGGCACCAAATGGGTTGATTGGCTTTTAGCACATCTTCTGCAAAACCGCCTCGTTTCTGTTCTCCATACAAAGCTGTATGGAAGAAAAGAGGAGCAATCTTAAGAGACACTTTAATGCATGTTCCGTCACATCTACGCCTGTGAGGGATGAGCAGTAGAGACGCATGAATAAACAAGGGAGCTGTATGGCTGCCTACAGAGCTGGGATGGTGGGATTTAACAGCACGTTCTGCATCTGACTCAGGATCCATCGTTTGGTCCTGCATTTTCAGACCCAAACCCTGAGGGGCTTTTTGATTTCTGGGCGGCGTGTTTGTGTCAGAAGATGATGTCAGCTCGACTAACTGACACCTTTGTAGTTTCGAATGGTGCCTCTTTTATATCTGCAGCCACTCAATTCAACATCTCCATGCCATTCCATCGAATGTTCAGCATGTTATAGTGGCAAAACACGACATGATTATTTCATTTGATGACTTGGCATGCCAGTTTTCTGAGCATTTTCCAAACCCCTTTTAGATCAAAGAGGTACATTCCTTCCTTTTCCGGCGTTGACTGAATCTTTCCAAAGGGTTTGTCTCAGCGCAGTACACACATGCGATAAAACCTAGCACCTTAAAAATCTCAGGTGAGGACCATTTCTACCTGGTAATTATTGCTCTGTTTAGTCCATCTCTTCTTCACTGACTGTGTCACTCGTGACATTAAACCATGTTCGTGCACTTGCTTTCACCAGTTCAAGTTCCAGATAAAAACACATCACACTACAAGGAAAACAAAAAATGGGAGCTTGTCCACACTTAACATGAACCGCATAAAGCATTGCCATTGAAGTGCCTAAAAGTGGCAATACTTAATTAAACACATTTTAAGGCAGTATTTTGTCTACACCTTTCTTGGATCCACCCTTAAAAACTGTATTTGCAGAGCAATGCACCAAAACAGACACTGTGTGCAACATTTTAGGCAAAATGATGGCAAAACAATTTGCGGTGGCTTGAATTTCAGTACAATCTTTCAACAGTGCTGCAACAAATCTACTCACTAACCAAGTAACTGTTCTCCATTTCCTGTAGTGAACACAAGACAAGGGATATTGCTACTCTGATATAAAAGTCTGGTGATTTGAAGAACAATTCACCTCCTGCATCTACTCAGTGTTGCACTCTTCAGAAAAATCCTTAAAAAAATTTTGAAAGGTTGAAACCACATCAAATACCCACTCCTGTAGGCTGCAAACAAGCATGTGAGGATACCATTTTCACTTCAACAGCACATGAAGGAAAACATGAGTCACTGCAAACAGTTCAAACAGTCCAGCATGTGTCAGCACAAGAAGTACCTTTGAATCTGCACCTAAAAAGTTCCCTCCATGTTTGGATAAAAGAGTTTACCCTGTTGTCAAGTCCAAATAGACGAGAGAGAAAGAAAAAAACCTGCTGTGTGGGCCACAATATGTCATTGAGGCAGATGGAAAGAAAATTAACCATTTAGAAAAAGAAACAAGTGAAACCACAGCAAGTAGACAGCAAGTTTTTTGTTCTTTTTAAAGGAAATCCATAGCCATGGTGTGCACCTAAATCATTCATTAAGTTAAAGAAAGCATTAAACTCCTTCCTTATGCGCCATTTGATATGTGGTTGAGTTTGTAAGCGCTTCTGAAAAAAAAAAAAAAAAAAAAAAAAGGAAATCGTCTTGTCCAGGTAGTTTCTTTTTTGTTGCAGTTTTTTGCCCTTTTCCTCTCTTTAGTGCCCTTTGAAGAGGCGGACCACAATCCTTCACTGAGGAACAAAGGAATGATTTCACTCCAGACACAGCCGGAAGAGTCAGACATAACAGATGTCCGTTTACTTTGACGATTATCCCAGTTACGCCCCAGGCACTGTTCCAGATAAGTTCTGTTTTTGTTTTCGACCTGTCCGATGCGGCCAGTCGCAGTCCGTCACACCTGGACACCCGTGCCGTGGAGATGCAGCATCTGGGCTCTCATAGTCTGTATGCTGCTCATGATCTTTTTCTGATGGCCCACCAGCGTGATCCCCAAGCTCATCACGTCCCTGCAAGACAGGACAACACATCAATCAACGCACTGGACCACAGTAAGGGGCAAAACAAGTGAGATTTACAGCCTCAGCATTTTCATTATTGTAAGTAAGGGGTAAAAAAAAAGGCAACACCGCAGGCTTGTTTATGAATCTCAATAATAAATTGTAACATCAATTTCAAGGATAATGCAGCAAAAAAGAAAGATCTGATCTTGTTGTTTGTTGCTTGGCAAGTGCATTTATTTAAACCATTGAGGATTTTATGGAGATGTGGAGACTGATGATCACATCTGATGGTCATTGGAAAGTCTGTGTAACAACTCAAGGGCAAGCTCATATTCAGATGCTCTTAACTAATAAGACTGCAGTAAACAGACTTCACACAAATTAATATACTTAAGATTGAAACACACATGATGGGAATGTTTGATTTGGAATTGTGGGTGACTGACTGCTGACCACAGAACAACAAACAAACTTCATCCTGAGAGATTTTAAGTCGGTTGTAAAGCTAATGTGTATAGTAGCCTTCAACAAACTTTACTTATGATATGAAAAAAAAGGCAAAAAATAATGAGATGAGTGCAAAGTGGGCTGAGGAAGGTTTGGACATTCTGCGAAGCAAACAGGAAGCAACTGGTACTGCTGTGGGCTTAACTTGGTCAGGTTTTTAAAGGGAGAATGTTGGTCCAGATCTACCTGGCCTACTTGAGTCTCTGACTGGGTCAGAAGTTTCAAGATTTCTTCTTTTTGATGTTCTTGTAAGATAATAGCAGCAAATTAAAGACTGGGTAAAAAAAAAAAAAAAAAAAAACAGGAGGTAGGATGGGTAGGTTGCAGAATTACTGTACTTTACGTAGTGTAGTACAACAGTCATGTCATTTTTATTTATTTATTTTTAACAAAAACTGTTCTCATTACTCTATTCCAATAATTTTGATGTTCGATTTTCAGCTAAGATCAACAAAACACAACACTTTGTGTAGATGTTTACATTACAAGGCAACAAGGATGGGGAGGAATTATTTTCTGCTCAATGATAAAGTGTAGTAATATATTAGGGAAGACATAAAGGTCTATCTCAAATATAAATGTGTTTCAAATAAAGGCCTGGTTCTCTCTGCAGTTTGGGTAAGTAAAGGTCAAGGCCACCATCTGATGTATGGTAAGTTACCAAAACTCTGAACTTTCCAAAACTCTACATCCTCAACAACATTTGTCCAAGGGACAGAATTTTTCTAAGCAGAGAATGTGGGGGTTGGACTTTCAAATTAAAAAAACATCATTGTTTAATATTTTTACTTTCTTACAAAATGAATGTTATTTTGATGAGCCTATCAGTGTGAATAGAAAATGTGGAAAATCCATAATGATAACTAGATACTTAACTAGACAATCCTTTGCAAAGGAGGCAGTCAGTGCTCAATACAAAACCCACAGTTCAACTACCAATGAATAAGTACTTATCTCAACTAAAAATTCCTCTTCGGGATCCCAGGAAAACAAAAATACTCAGTTCGAGACTCAATACAACAGTTGGCCAAAATAAATCCAAGTAACAGTTTCCCTGGGAGCTAAGCGGTTTGATGGTGGGTCAACAGAGTACAGACGACAGAGTTGGAGAGTAATTCTGTAGAATGGGTGAACTATGAATTACAGACTTTTTGGCTCATTGCCAAGTGTTTTGCAAGCTAATCGATCACTCTCATGATGGACTGGGCTTCATCCACTGGCGAGTAGTGCTGGATGCACAAAATTTTCTGCACTTACTAAATATTCTGCGGGCCAGATGTGGCCCGTGGACAGCCAGCTAATCAATAAGTTATGTGCTGGGTTCAGTTTTGACTTGCCGTTCAGTATGTATGTGGACAGATGTCTGGACTTTGAGAGGCCCTTCTCTACATGAACATAAAATGCAACCAAGTTGATTTGTTTACTCAGGTTTGGATAGAAAGAAGTGAAGTGTAGGTGAGATCACAGTCTAAATGTTGCTGGTATTAATGTTCTCTACTGATGCTTGACCACTTGAGGGCTTTGTATCTACTTACTCGATTGACATCCTGGCCACAGATTCCAGAGAACTGTAGCCAGCTGCTGTGAAGTTGTCTCTGTATCGCTCCATCTTGATGGCTTCCAGCCATTCTCCCACTGAGCGGAAAGCAGTGAAGTCTGGTGTGCTCTGATCTAACAGTGGACTAATTGGTCTGCGGGATGAGCACAGAACGATGTTTATGTGTTATGTGAAAAGGAAACGTTCTACTGAAAACACAATCAGGCAGGAGACGAGACAAAGTGACGACCAAAGGCATCCAGTGGTGCAGTAAATTGCGAGAAGGGGAAAAAAAATGTTGATTGGAGGGTTCAATCAATAAGAAATTTAAAAAACGATGCAGCACATCAGCTTTCTACTTCTGAAAATATTTTTGTCAATATCATTTCAATCTGAATACGTTCACCCCATACAGTCTCCATATAATAAAGTGCTTTTTAACCAGTTATAACCTCTGAGTTTCAATCTCACCTCGGGAAAGTATGTTCTGACTGCAAATAGAATTCATCTGACAAACGTCAGAGTGAAGTCTGGAGTTCCCACTGCACTTTAAAGTACCAGGAACTCATTATAGAGATTGATTTAAAAGCCCTGCTATTGACCATAAAGCCAAGGAAGCTGCTTTGGGGTATCGATCCTGCGGGATTTATCTTTCATCTGTGAACTACAGAGGCTATATCATCCACTGGACACTTTGGATCATCCACTAATGTGGTAAAATAAAAGTTAAAATTCTTTATTGTATGAAACCACATTTTAAAATGATTAATTTGTGGGTTTTCTTTCCTCACCTTGTACATGTTCCCACTGGGGTTTTCAAAGTGTTAGGGTTGCGGATCATCTTATCAAGGATGCCAACTATCTGATCGAATTTGGGACGTTCGGCTCTGTCTTTCTGCCAGCAGTCCAGCATTAGCTGATGCAGGCCTGGTGGACAGTCCATTGGAGCTGGAAGACGGTAGCCCTCCTCTATTGCCTTTATGACCTGGAAAATACAAAAAAAAGATGTCAACAGTGTCAACAGTGTCAGTATTGAGTAAAACCCTTACCCCAAACCCTTTGGTATCAGCCCGTAGTATCCACCTGACCCCAACCCATGACCCTAACCCTTTAGTATCAGCTTTAAGAGTCACCCTAAGCCTAACCCTGATGAAATGAATTTACTACTCTTCATGCACGTTTCAGGCTTTAATCACCAAGTTTGTAAGCAGATGTGTCCGAGATTTTAGGATTAGATGATGCCAGTTGAGTTGCAGTGAATGGGATGAGGACTCAAAGCAGAACGACAAAAGTTGATGAAAGTAGGTACACCGATGAGCTTTGAGCAGTAATTGTGGTGTGACAGGTTTCTCATTCCCTATCTACTACTCATCATCAAACTTCAGTGTGAAATCTTTAACAGAAAGCCTGTGTTTGAAGTGTGGGGTCCAGCAATTTGGGAATGTGACCCAAGGACAAAAAGTCAAGATATGCTGCATCAATTCTGAACATTCTTTTTTAAAAGAAAGAGAGAACCCCATTAAGAAAACTTAATCATGTTGTCCTTCTTTTCTGTCATCTATGGCAACATTTAATTCACCGGAAATCTTGGGATGCAGTGATACCCAGTAGACAGCTTTAGAGTGGAATCCAGAATGGTAAGCACAAGTGGTCACACATTCGGAAAAGCTTTAAATAAATCCCAAGTTTATCCTAACCATTTAGACCACTTAGTTGGAAGAGAATGTGAATGTAAACGGACCCCAAGTGTCCCCTACAACAGTTAATTGCACAGGGTAAACAGTAGGCATTTTAGTAGCTCTGCAAGATCTAGCTGATGATGGAGTACACTGGCATCTTAACTTTAAGGTTTGCTTTAATTTTCACTTTCAAATAAATGGTTAAGGTAATATGTTTGAATTGTGGACTTGAAGCCTGATTGTTGGCTTGGGATCCTGTCCTATGTGCCCTATTGTAAATCTTTGCCTAACTTGTCACCATGTCCCAAAATCTCAGCATTGAAACAAAATGTTATATGAATTAATTGATGATAATGGCCAAAACAAAGGGTGTGAGATCTAGAATGTAATTCTGCAAATAAATGAACTTTCCTTTGATGGTCATGTTAAACATGTTGTGTAATTCATTACCAAAATAAGACATTATTTCTATTTACTGATGCTGAAAAGGTTATGCATGCTTTTATTTGCCTCAGCTTGATCATCGTTGCTCTCCACTTGTCAGGCTCAGTTGGAAAACTATCCTAAGCCTTAAGTGAGTGCTAAAGGCTACAGCTAAGCGTGAAACAATTCTTGAGGAGATGGGTTCATATTAGATCCATCCTTGTCTCTCTTTACTGGCTGACTGCAAGTTTCACCATTTCCAGATTTTACTGATAACCTTTAAGGCACTACGAGGTATAGCTTCTGCTAACATTGAAAGTATGTAATACGTTACATGCCACAGTGCCGACAAAGTTGTTTCCCTGAGATTAATTTCCCTCATTTGTCTAAACAAAAGATCTTTCTGCAGAGGCTTTAAACCTCATGCACTGTCACTCCACATTGTGCATGCAGTTTAGCACAGAGTTCATTAAAAGTCACTGTTCTGAGAACAATAGGTGCAGGGCCCACTTTGATTTGAGCCCCTAGCTCCCATTCCTTTATTGTATGGATAAAGAGCTGTGTATGTTTCTGCATATGTTCATCAGCTATTCCTGTCAGGACTGCTCAGACAAGAATGAGTCATGGAGGGAAGAGGTGTCAAAACACTGAAACTGTTGGGAAAAATGCAAACAATGTTCTCCCTCCATCCCTGGAGATATTTGCTGACATCTTGACAAAGCGCAAAAATTTCTGACATTGATTTCTGTCAAGTAGCAGGGCATCAAAACATTACATACGCCATTGTAATGCCCAGCCATCTTGTTTAGCATTTCTAACATCTGATTGTTCAATCAGCAGACCTCTGCTTTGCAGCGCCAGAGAATCTTAATCATGTTTAGCCCCAGGGGGGCTAAACCCCGGGTGCCATATAGGAACTGTAAGGCCAGAGCTCACTTGCTTTGTGCCATCAATCAAAATGTGGCAAGTGTCCGGCAATAAGGAGGCGCTTCAAGTGGTCTGGCACAGTTGGACTCCCTCAGTGGGAGTTGACAGGAAAGCAGACAACAGCACTCAGGGAACGGCAGGTGAGTCAATCATTTTAACAATTTGCGACATTTAAAAAAAAAAAGAAAGAAAGAAAAATGTTCACAAAAAATGTGAAAAATGTGTTCTTTGCGGAAGAAAGCAGTGGACAATGTCAAAAGTCAGGTCTTCCAATTTATTTGATGGTAAAGCAGGATTGGTGTAAAAATGATAATCTTGGTTATGTATCATGTTTACCTAATCTGCCTTTTATCCTTCTGTACCTTAAAGATACATTTAATTACAGCACCTATGCACAAGAACCCCAAATGTCCAAAATCACCTTCCAGCTCCAGAACATTAACTTTCATGACATCAGCTGTCAGGTGAGAGACAATTCTGGATTTAAAAGCACCGTGATTATTCATGTTGTGTGGATTTTGGCATTTTTCTGAGTTTTGGAAAAAAAAAGAAAAAAAAAAAAGGACATTGACAATCAAAGTAGCAGAAGCCAAGATATCCCAATTTCGAGACAAAAGCATGGTGATATTTTAAAAAACACTGCATCCTATATTTCCCGTAATACACCCAACAGCAATCGCTGACTGGTTGATGCCCTTATCTTTGTGTAGTTGTGTAGTTTCTCAGTCCAAGCTAAAATAACCCAGATGACATCAATATGATATCATCAGGGTTATTTTCTTGAGTGCCCCTTTAAAATCACAGCATATCTGAGCATCCTTGACTTCCATGTCAAAAACAAAATGAGTGCAATGCAACATTCAAAATATGCATGAGTTGCTTGCTGTGTAATTGGTTCAACACTGCTGCTCACAATGGCTTACATTACCATAAGTCATTATAAATGTTTAAAGACATTTGAATCAAAAGTATTCTGCATGACAAGTGCTTTCCACTGCTGTTATTTATATTAATACCAGCATCAAATCCATGTTCTCAGGATTTCATTTTTTACGCTCGTCCCATTTCAAGATCGTTTCTCCTTCAAATGGATTCAAATGGCATGATTACAGCACGACTTCTTGAACTAATTAAGCCCAAGGTTACTGTTCCTGCTCAGCTGCTCTCATGAGGGTCCTGCTAGAAAGCCTCAAAGAAGAACCACAAACTGAGATTTTTATCTGTCATTTTCTATGCTTTAGTGGGAAGAGTTCATTAGGGATAATTAGAGATGAATCTGGGGAAAATCGTACAATCTCATAATTCATGCTGCTTTTTACATGGTAGTTACTAGGATCAGACTAGAAGTAATACGTATCCTCAACTATAGTTATTTGTGAATAATAAATGGTTTATGGTTTAGGAACTCATCACAAAAATGTCAGGAAAAATGTCATTTTACTTTTTCATTACAACTTTCACTACAACTATCAGAGTCCAGGTCAACTGTTAGCAGGCAGCAAAGTGAAGATGTCAATTTGAAGTCTTTATGTTAATCCAAACCCAACCCTAGCCCTGCCTTTAAACAAACATGTACTATACGTTTCACAAGGATTTCCAAATCACTCCCCAAGGTCTGGGATGAGAAATTACATGTGCAAGGATCTATTAAACCTTCAGTAAAACTGAAATATGAATGATGCCTTTTTACAAGTGATTATGATCCTTGGTTATAACACAGTCCAATCTTGACAAGCTTATTGTTATAGTAACTTCATGACTTTATATCAGATAGTAACTCACATCTTGATTGGACATATCCCAGTAAGGTCGCTCCCCATAGGACATGACCTCCCACATGACAATGCCATAACTCCACACGTCACTTGCAGATGTGAATTTACGATACTGTATGGCTTCTGGTGCGGTCCATCGGACGGGTATTTTGCCACCCTGTTCAATAAAATGCAGGACAGTGGCTCGAGTTAAGATCAAACTCGTTATATTGTGCATCTTCACAAAACATCAATTAAGACATCAATTAGCAAAAAAAAAAAACAAAAAAAAAAACTTTGCCAAAAAAACATGAGCAGAAATACTGGCACCACTTTCTAACAAGGCACCCTTTAAACAACAAGCTTGTTTAATATGCCGTTGGCAGGTTTTGCTGCACTGCTGCAAAGCTTTTACATCAAAGTTTAGTTATTAACAGCTTATTTACTTCTAAAACAACATACTTCCTGGATTAATAGAAGTAGGAAACTCATGACTGTATGAATTCAACTGTTTTTTAGATTATCTTCATTAGAAGTGTATGACATATTGCTCTGTCATGTTGTATAACATTATATTTGGCTTCATACTGTATGTATTTCTTTGATGAATCAATTGCAAATTTGTAATAATAATAAATCAACATTTTCTATTGAGGATTTACTAACATATTTGTTAATACACTCGTGATAACCAACCAAAGAGATTTACAAACCTGGCAACCCAAAACTTGTGCTTGTTAATGGATTATAATTGCTCTATAAAGCATTAGTATATGATTAACCACAAATAAACTATTAGCGACAACTTATGAGCCCTTTATAAAGGGGGTGCCTTGTCAGAAAGCCGTACTGAAATAAAGCTTGTTCTGCATATTAAAAATGGTGCAGGCTACTCGTGCGTGCACCCATATTTCTGCTCTATTTTCAGGCTCTGGCTGGGACTTGATTAGAGAATTCAGGCAGGGATCTGGGTAAAGAGAGCAAGAGCTTTAATTGACTCACAGTTGTTGTGTAGACAGCCTCAGGATCGTCGTCTATCACCCTTGACAGGCCGAAGTCAGACACTTTACATACGAGATTGCTGTTGACAAGGATGTTTCGTGCAGCCAGATCTCGATGGACGTATCCCATATCAGAGAGATATCTCATGCCTGCCGCGATGCCCCGCAGCATCCCCACCAACTGGATGACTGTGAACTGACCATCGTGTTTCTGCACGGCACAGAGAAACACAGGCAGGTCAGCCATCTTCACTGACCATGAGGGAAATGTAGGTCACAGCACTGCAGCAGCTCTAGCACAAGATTTATGATATTTATGTGATGCACAGATCCTACTGCAGACTGCCTGCTGTCTGGGACACTTTCCAGCCAATGCAAAGAAAAGTTAGGAGAGATGCTGCTTTGAGCCTCCTGTGCTTTCGAAGGTGATACTCACCCTGAGGAAAGCATCTAATGAGCCATTCTCCATGTACTCAATGACAATCATCACCGGTTTTCCTGGAGACAAAAAGAAAAGGATGGACAAAAATAAGGTGATTAATTGAAACCTGAATTTTGTTTGCTATTATAATGCTTCACAGTAAACTATGTCGAAAACTGCTTCCAAGTTATTTTTAGCTATGTGTTTCATTGGCTTTTAATTAAAAGTTACCATCTGTTCCTTTTATTACAGCGTCTAAATGAGAAAATGTTAAACAGGCAGTGTAGCTAATTTAATCAGATATAATGTCACTCTAACTACAGGACTTTTACCTTTCAAAGCTAAATATACTGTGATGAAATGGATTTTTAACCTGCCTCATGACATTCACAGTTCATATTTCCAGTTCACCTTCAAGTGTGATTACCTCTCGTCACGACCCCCTCCAGATGAACCACATTAGGATGGTCGAACTGTCCCATAATGCTAGCTTCACACAGGAAGTCCCGCCTCTGCTTCTCCGTGTAGCCCACTTTTAATGTCTTGATGGCGACTGACACGTCCCTCTTTCCAGGCAGTTTGAGCCGGCCGCTGCACACCTCCCCAAACTCTCCTGTGTGGGATTCATTAGTGAGGGGTGGGTTTAAAAAAAAAAAATTAAAAATCAAGCACTTCACAATGACAAATTTATTAGTGTATTTTGAGACAAAGCAGCTGCGCAGTGGTGGAATACAAATTGGAGTGTGACATCTTGTTATACTCAGGGGAGTGTAACCAAGACCTATAATAAGACATGCTGGAGATGCATAGATACTGTCATTGACCGCCTCTGTAAAACCCATGTGGCAGCAATTTTCAGCTGTGGGAATCTCTGTGACTGCTTCTACCAGACGAAGCTCACACATTAATTGCAATGAACTTTTTCCCCTCTTTGCAATTGCACTATCAATATACAATGCATAAAACTGTGTCCCTATTCAAGGTGTAAATATTTGGCTGTCAGTGTGATATATGAGAGCACACTCTAACTAAACAGCAAGAGCTAAGAGACAGAGGATGGGCTCACCTGCTCCAATAACCCGCTCAATTTTAATGCAGGACGCGTCCAGCTCCTTGGCAAATTGATGGACAGCCCTGTTTGGGTCCTCATAGGTTTCAGGGTCAATGTAGGTTTTGGTGCCTGGAAATTTAACTGTAGAAAGGTAAGAGGATTACTGTTATGATTAAATATGCACACTGCGCACCAGCCGGCGCTTGACAGGCAAACGATTACTAAGACCAGTGATTCAGAGGGAAGTGCTGAACAGTCAGCGGCCGGTGTCAAAGGGTTTTCACACAGAAAAATTCCTCACAAATGGGAGGCAAAGATTTGAGTAACCCACGCGTGGTGCTTTTATGAGGCTGACAGTTACCTTTCGCCTGCCTGCGTCTGAGGCTATCTCACTGAAGAATATCTGTCTCTTGTTGCTTCACACACTTCTCTTGCTTGGTGGTTTTATGATACACAATATCATTCTAGGGATGGGGTGGGGGAGGGGTTGTTCCCCTAAATTTTAAGCAGATGTTTTTTTTAAGGAACGAAAAATGGCAAAGATAATAATTTAAATTTTGCAAGCAGTTAAAAACCTACATGTGAAATTTGACCACTTCTAAATACTTCACGTTGAAATCTTAATTCAGCTTTAGGATAGGACTGGTGTTTGATCATTTCTGTTCAGGCTTGATTGCTGTCTGAACACTGCTGTTTACATTATCATCTTAGGTTTCTGATTTTTTGCTCCAAAAGTAGTGACCAAATGAATGTGAGCAACTTGAGTAAAGCTGAATTTTTTTACTGAATTTATGAATGAAATATATGAAATAAACAGTATATAGTCAAATCACATTAATTCAGATGGCTTTCAAATTTAAATATTTAATTAATTTATTTATAATTTATTTAATTCTGAAGTTATTACTGAAAGATCTAAAAGTTGCTCACAAAGTTGAAATTCTTACACCCAGTATTTTTGGTTGGCAGTCCCTCTGGTATTTAGCAGTTTTGTTGTTCACACACTTTTCAAACATGCATTATAATTTAAAAACAGCAATGTTCAATATTCTTAGAAAGAAAATTGAACATCAATCGAAGGTAAGGTAGAAAGGAAAGTGCTTTTTCAGTGCAGATACAAACACACCGTTTTCTATCATGAAATATCATTTCTCTATAATTCAAACTAAATGAGGTTTTTTGAGGAAGGCAGGAAACAAATTCTTTTGTTCGACTGATGCTTTTGGGAATTTCTTAAAAATAAAGTCCAAGCAATTTCAAGTAACACTTAAGTGGGAAGAGTTCATGAATATCCATGAAGTGAGAGTGGAAGCAGTTTGTAGAAAATAAGGAAAACAAACAAGGTTAGAGAAAGGACAGAGATGGGGTAGGGGGTTACTATTTTGCCCAGTGCTCCAAATAATCAGCAAATTACAATATTATGCAGTATTAAGTGAACAGTCCACTCACGGGGCGATAACACTGTGCATTTTAAATTCCACTGATAACAATAAAAGCTGTCAACTTTAAAATTTAATGTGATAGTACAGCCATAATACACTAGATAAATGCTGGACCCAAACAACAGAATAGCGAGCTCATCCAGCTGGAGATTCTCTGCATGGAGGGAAGGCATGGTGGCCAATCCAACATTGTAAATACAACAAATGCATTGTGCTCCAGCGAGGGGACGCCGGCAGCTGAGATTTCCCTCCACTTGCTCCCATAATTGCTTCGTCCATCCGAGATGTCAGTGGATCTGATAGGAGATGTCTTATCACGACTTCCTCGCCGAGACATGGCAGACAAATTGGGTCTACATGTTGAATTCTCGCGCTATCTAGCCTCTGTCGCCCTGGCAGCCTTTCGTCATTTGATATTGCACGGCAGATCCTTCCATTAAAGGCGACACTAGCCTTGTTTGTGTTTTTTCCCCACTTTTCTTTTTTCTTTGTCAGCGGGTGGGTCCTGTGAGCTGCTGAGGTGGATCTGTCAGATACTTAGCAGCAGCCAACCTGTGCTCACCACCACTGTCTCTGCTTTAATCCTACACTTTGTGGCACCTCTGACCCTTTGTTTCCAAATCAGCAGTTTGCCTACAGCACAGATCATTACGGCTCCACTTGGGGAAGCCGTCTGCTGCTGTATCTCCAGGGGCATCATTAGGGGTGGTGTATCAGTGTATATATATATATATATATATATATATAAACAACCCTTGTACTGATAGAAGGAGCCCCAGAATCAGCCTCTATGAGTGAACAAACTGTGTGCACACCAAAAACTCTGATGCTCTCTAGAACCTTCTGAGCTTTAACATTTTTAAAGAACACTCCTTCCTTATGGGTCAGCTTGTTCTCCCTCCCTAGCAGCTGCCAGATTCATGCATTTGTAGCATCCTAACTTCTTCATCTCCACGCACGAGTCGAGCCAATCAGCAGCAGATGTTAGGCGGATTGTTTCCGGCATTGACTCATAGCAAATGAACTGGGATCAAACAGTTATGGCTGTGGGTGCTAATGGGTTTTAAGGCAGCTGTCCTATTCAGCACAGTAATTGAGATGTGTCTATCTGTGTGTGTGTGTGTGTGTGTGTGTGTGTGTGTGTGTACATATATATATACTATACGTGTGTGCATTTGGGCTGATGAATGCAGGCACTCACACTGGAAGTAGAGCTCCTCGTCTCCCTCCTGATCGGCTTTGCTGTACCCGCAGTGCCTGCACGGGGAGAGGAAGAGAGTGGCAGAATCAACTGATTGTGCGAAAGAAATAAATTCCCTAAAGTACAAGAATTTTAATGCCGCAACTAATGCCGTGCATGACAAATCTCTTAAGAAACCCAGCTGAGCAGCGGGAGCTGTGAACCCAGCAGCCTATAGCCTGGGAACATATCTAATCATGTAACATATCAGATAATACATGCACTGCAAAGGACTGTTCAACATGTCTTGTAATATTAATTTGTAATATTAACGTGTTGAAGGTTCCCTCAAGCAGGTGATTTGCTGCACAAAGTTGGTCTTTGAGCACAAACTGAAAAAAAAGGATGACGTGGGAAAGTGAAATAAGCCACAAGTGATGGACATGCACTTACTGTAGAGGACGTTAGACGTGTGCAGCTTGTCTCCACCGTTCATGCGGCATACTTCACATCTTAAAACACTGCTTTTACTTTCAAGCCAAGCCAGTGCTGTCACTACGTCTTATCACTTTTTTTTTGCAATGGCTGGCTATTTTGGCCTCAGGAAAAAGCTAGTCAGTGGATCTTCAGTTAACATGTGATGACATGACACATGATTGGTCGCTACTCAGCAATGCTATCAAACAGTTTATTATCACCATTTGAAATCATTTGGATTGTTTGCCTGTGCGTTCACAGGCTTTGAACACATTATGGTTCTCTGTAAATAACTGAGCAGATGAGAGTTTTTCTGGCTAAAAAAATCGAAATGATAATTTAAATCTAAATTAAGAGGTAATTAGCATTGTAAGAATTAAAATGGTGCCAGGAAAGTCTATATGATAAACCACCATTAAAGCAAGCTCTGATGGAATGGCATCCATGCAGATGAAACCACAGATGAGGGGATGATGATAATCACAATGGGAAGGGCTCTTTGCAATTGTGGGAAAAAAAAAAAAAAAAAAAAAAAATGTTTGCCATACTTCATCCCGCCCTCAGGATCTCACACACACAGGAATGCAGAGCCAAAGCTTTCTCACTCTGGGGTACTTGTCTCATAATGGCTCTGAAAAAATAGCTTAAAAATTGTGTTGGGGCTGGGGAAAAAAAAAAAAAAAGATGCATCACAACCCATTAGCACAGCATGCCACGAGATGATGGGTGCACGTGTGTGTGCGTGTGACAACTCCACAGACGTGGAGGCCTGTGAGTGACAGAAAGACTAATTGACAAGCGCAGACTCACAGGAGCGGAGAGTCAATGGGGCCCGCGAGAGCGTACCTTCTCCCGATGATGAAGCCGAACACCATGAACACCAGGATGATGGTCCCCGCCACGGCCACCACCGCGATGATGATGACGGGGTTCTGCTCGCTGGAGACAATCGCAGCTGATGAGACAGACACACACATAAACACACGGACAGACATTCAGAAACACAGAAATGCTCAGTGTGAACTTCAGCACATCAAAGACTACAATCTGCAGGACATAATTGAGCCCAATGAGAGGCGTGGAGATTGATAACCCCCCTCCTCTCCTTCCCTCTGAGAGAGTGGAGGAGGGACGCTTCTATTTTTGAGCTGTCCTTATACACACGGCTCTACTGTTTCAGAAAGTGGGCTTAATAGTCCCAGACGGCAATGGCGATGCCCTTCATCTCCAACAAAGACACATTCAGGTTGGATTGTTTCCCATTCAGAACTCTCACAGTGCTCGAACTGTTTGCGTTGACAAACTGCCGATTGCTCCGAAGAATGTCTCGCCGTAGCATCGTATAAAGTCAACGCGAGTGGTGTACGAGGGGGAAAATTCATGCATTTTAAATCAGTGGATCTGCACTGTATAAATGAAAGAGAACAATTTTTTTTGTGGCCTGTCTGAGGAGGAGGGGCTGAAAAATAAAGCTGCATCAGCCGTTTCTTTGTCAAGCTTCAATATCTCACCAATTGTCTATTTTGGGAGGAATTAAGAGTACTCAACTGTCATATTACACACTTGTCAGAAGGCTAGTGGTTCACTGTGCTGGTCGAGAACACTTTGACCAGACTGCAACCTTCTAACCTTGTTACAGGACGCACTCTGCATGTGGTATGAGTAATTAATGTGACCTCTTTTGCAGTAGTGTTGGATATAACATGTGTGGGGTGTGTTTGGGTGGGAAGGTTCGATGTTGGGGGTTTTCACAAGTTAGATGAGAGCTTTAATCTCAAAAACACACAATAATAAAAAATAACGGCTATAATTTACATATACACTAATTAACCAAATATGTGATTTGTGTTATTTCTGCACAACAGAAGACTAAAAATGACAATTTGTGGTTTTAGGGGGAGTTACATGCTGGAACTATTTTTTGGCGAACAAAAGCCGGGCGCGCTGACTGTGTGCAGCTTCCCAGAGTTCTCAGCTGTTTCCAGAAACACTCCCTTGCTTGCTCATTCACTACTTTATAATAGACACTAAATAGTTGAATGTGTATTAGTCAGTAAATTGAGATCTTGGACACTTATAAATCATAATTACTTTGCCTCATCACTGACACCTTTATTACTTCAATTAAATTCACATCCTGTCAAATCAAATGGTGGAGAGTAAATATGGTGCACTGTATACTAAATATGGAGAGATCTCAGACAAAGCCTTGGTGTGACAGTGAGGTTACCAGGTTTGGTAACATCGTGCCTGCAGGCAAAAAACAAAAAAGAGAACACACTGAATTTTGCATTTCTGATTGTGGACATACTTAAGAAACAAGATAAAGCATATTAATTAATCGGCTTTAGAGTTGTTGGTATGCCTAGTTTTCACTGTGGAGAGAGCCAGGCTAGCTGATTCTTCATGTGAAGCTAAGCTAACCATGTCCTGACTATAACACACAGGCATGAGGTTGATCAGAATGTTCTCATCTCACTCCGGGAAAGAAAGCTAGTAAGCGTATTCCCCAAAGTGTTGATATTCCTTTGATGTAGCATATGCCATGTTCTTACCACAATATTTCATAAGGACAGCCTTTTTAGAAAGCTAAGCCAGCAGGGTCAGTGAGGGTAGTTTTGGCTTCGTTTATAGAAGTCTGAAAGGAGAGAATCATTTTGCCTAAGCTCATGTGTGCCCATGTTTAGAACATCTTATAATGTTCAACATCATGACCCATAACATGAGCACCTCACAGCAGCATCCCTCACCAAAACTCAAAGTAACACAATGTGACACTTAGGGCAGAGCTGATACACCTGATTAGATTTAAATGAGTTTATCCTCATGACGCTACAGCAGCTTGTCCTTGTGCTTAGTGATTTTTCCCATGACGTGTTGTCAGCATAAAGTCAAAGTAATTTCTGTTTGCTTTGCTCGAAAGTAAATCATTTCCCCGAGCTCTTACTGCAGAAGCTGGAAACATTAACGAGTTGTGCATAAATTAGGAGGTAAAAGCCTGTGTGCTAATACAGTGTACTGCTGTGGTCAAACTCTCTCTGTTAGGTGCTTGCTTTTGATGAATTTGGAGAGATACTAATGCTCTCTGTGGTCTTTTCATTCAAAGAGGTGAAACATCAAATGAAAAGCATCAGGAAAGACTATCTGGTAATGATACATCATTTCTTCATTCCAGTCTTTCAATGTTATTAGATCTGTAAACAACCAGTTCATCAGAGCTTTCACACTTTCCACAGATTTCACTTGAAGCTGACTTTTGCTATTAGGATATTATATGCAAAATAATGTATTAGCAAAAGCTAATACAGGAAGTTTCTAGAAATTGCCTACGCTTTTTCCTTTTCTGTGTTCAGTCGTTTTCTACTTCCATTTCTACTTATGTTCCACTTGTACATATAAGTTTAGCTGCCTGCAAAATATAAAAACATTACTAAATATAGCATCATGTTTGAAGATGTACCACAAAAAAGACAAAAACAGAAAAGTCTAACCTGAGCATAAGATGTTTAATTGTGGGATGTGAGGTTTTAACTCATGCTGCATGATTTTTATTTAGATATTGGAAGCTGAAGTCCAGATGAATATACAGTTGGTCTCAAGTGACCTAATAGCATAACAGTTGTGTGTGAAATAGGAAATGGGTCCATATGAGTATAGTTTATAGGTTTTTCATGAAAAAAAAAAAACAAAAAAACATTTTTTTCTTTATTTGGTAGTGCAGCTAAAGAGAGACCACCAGGTGAGCTACCGGGGCCCTAACTCCAACTTGTCAACCATTTGCTGTCAAGTCCTTCAGCTGTCAGGCTTCAATAGCTGCTTATGTTGTATAAATAACACATGTGGAGCATCAAGTTTTATCCTGCATCACATTACAATTCTCGTGAAAACTGATGAAAACTTTTTGAGGACAAACCACACTGAACTTTAAACTATCTTCAAATATTACTGCAGGCATTCCTGTGCTGTTTGGATCTACACAGAGCCTTTTTTTTTTTTTTTGTTCATACCTGAATAATGTATTCCATTACTGCTCACATTTGGATGCTGTTTGTACCTGCACAGAGCCTATTTTGTGTTCATACCTGAGTAATATATTGATTTTAGTTTACATCCCTTCTATACATAAAACACATAATGCACAGCTAAAGCAGTAGTCATTGAAAAAGTGTGTGTTCTTGCATTGGTCGCCTGTATATAAATCCTACCTGTGGCCTCTTCCTTGGTGGTTATCTCTAATCTGGGGCCGTAGGTGCCGTATCCTGCCTCTGTGAAGGCCCTGATCTGGAACACGTAGGCCGTGCTGGGCTTCAGGTTGTTCACTGTGGCTGATGTGGACTTGGACCTCACCGTGGAGTAGATCCGGTCCTTCTGATCCTGTACAAGTTAAAATCATCTTTTATTCAAAAGACTGACCTTTTCACCAATTTGGAAAAAAAAACGAATATCCAGCTGCTGTGAAAGTCTGAGCCCCATTGAAGTTTATTATCTTAACGTCTGCTTTGAAAATACTGCAGATATAATTCAGAGGGTGTAATTACCTGCCCTTTGCAAATGGAATGAACGAGATTTAGAATGTCTAATTCAAAGAGATACACAGTGTGGCAATTTAAGATGAAATCATTTAAATTTAGTAGTCATTTTAACATTATATATATGTGTGTGTGTGTGTGTGTGTGTGTGTGTGTGTGTGTGTGTGTGTGTGTGTGTGTGTGTGAAAAGTTGTAAAATGATATATGGCTTATTATTAGTCGTAAACCTGTTGTCTTGATAAATTCAGTATAAAGTGCGTTTCTGCAGCATTAAGTTCATCATACTCACCACTCTGCTGCTCTGGGTTTCTGTCTCTAAGAAATACTGTTTTTATTGACAGTTTAATTCCAATCGCTTCTACTGCGGTATAGCTTAATCACTGTAAGCCACAGTCAACAGACCTTCCTCCACAGATGTTTCTTATTTAAAGCCTTCCAGTGGTTCAAAGGGCAAAACCCCAACTTTTTTATGTTGAAAAAGATGGAAATGGAACTGATTTGTTGGGGAAATCAGTATGTCTGTAAAGACTACAAACTCTGCTGCTAATCTGATTATAAAATGTGCTTTATGCTGAAAGCACCTTATAAGGTCTTAAACTACAGTATGTTTTATTTTGTCCAGCCTTTATTTGAATACTAGCTTTCATTCAAGAATTTAAGAATGAAAATCACTTCATCAGTTATGCTTTATACTGCACACATGCTATGGAACATGGTTCTGTTAACTTTAGGCAGCCTGCAACACTGAAAACATGAATGCCTATGAAAAGTTCTCCATCAAGGAATCCATTTGGATGCACAGGCTGCATGCATTGTGTACTTTGTTGTTGATCTGTAAATGTTTTGCTTGGCAAAAGCCCAAATGGAATGCCAGGGTGTGTTAGGGGTGTAGTTGTTGTTTCCAATTTTCCACTTTTACAGCTGGGCAGACCACAGCCACAGTACGTGACATAGGAGACTGATTCGTCCGTGTTTGCGAGCGGCTGTGGCCAGCAGGACTGGCATCAGAGCTCTGCTACCCTGTCTTTGATTTGCTGGGTTAAATTCGCTCCATTAAACCTCGCTGTAAAAAGCTGATGTGTTCAGACTTGAAACACAGTGAGGCAGCGGTATAATCTATGTGGAAGGGGAAAGGAGATAACAGTAACAGATTGCTAATTCTGGCAGTGCAGCAGCCACGGATTGTGTGTGTGCTAACATGTGCGTGGGGGCGGCTGTGAAGGACTACAGCCTGATTAAAATCTTATGAGCATCTCATTCATTATTGCAATTATGAGACAAAGAAGGTACTTGCAGAATCTTGTGAATTCCTCTCACAGCAGCATGCAGATAGAATACAAAATGAAGAGCTGACAAAAGTGAATGTGATGTGAGAGATGGAGGGGAAGCGCTTTCAGAAAGAGACAAGGACACAAACAAATCCACAGCAACTCACTTTTTCATAGTATTTGATCTCATATTCAGTGATGACGCCGTTGGGTTGGTGCGGCTCCTGCCAGGAGAGCTGGATGCTGCGCTGCTGTACTTTCTCCTTGATGACCTCGCTGACCTGGGATGGAGCTGTTTAGACAAGAACATGTCAATAAGCAGAGGGCAAACCCTCTCTGCACGCACACGCATACAGCAGCCACTAATCAGGCGCTCCGACACTCAGCGGCCCTCGCAAGCCGCCGAATATTCACAGGGATGCTTCTAAATGTTTACACCTCATGATCGAAGTTCCAATTACAGTGCAAACAGCGGAAGATAGCATTACCCCAGCCAGTGGAAAACTGCAACATGTAGATTATGAATGACAATTCAGTTCAATTAATTCCAACATTTCCAGCGGAACAAGCAGACACTTACTCTCCCTGATGACAGAAGTATTCAGGAAGCTCTTAGAGGGAGAGGGGTGTACCTGTAACCTTCTGAACACCAGTCTTATGCACACCAATTATCTATGGCTCTTTGCATGACTCATTATAAGTGTCTGGCTGCCTGGATTAAGTGCTACCACATTTAGATTTGCTAAACAGTGCATATACACACTCTGTTATATTTTCAGTTGTCAGTACCTAAAGGTGAGTGATGGAACTGAACTTAACAACCTTGTTCAGATGCTTAAGCCCGAGTCTGTGCCGTGTAATGTTTCAGCATGCGCTCGATCGTTTAACTACTGCGAGTGCTGTGGCTGCAAAAACACCTTCTTTAGCTTCTGTACTACTACTATTACCCCTGCTATCATTGATGTAGCACCAACTACAGCTACTGCTCATGTCCTGCACTCTGAATCTATGTGAAACAGCTGACATGTGTAGATGTGCAGCAGAGCACAGAACATTAATTACCACCAGATCCTGACTAAAGCTACGGTCACTGTACCACGTGTCTCAATCCGCACAATAATTCTGTCAATGCAAAGATGGAGTCATGGCTCGAGCTGGTGTGTGATGCTGCAGGTGTTTAAACTCAAAGGGAAGAATCTGACACACAGCGCTGACAATAAACACAAAGAGTTTCTACAAAACCCCAGATATATTCAGTGCTGCTGTGTTCACTGTTGCTGGTGACATGAACTCAAATGAGATGCAGGAAGTTTTCTGTAAATATTGAGGGCAACAAATCAGCGTCCTTCCAGCTCTTTGGGGGAGTCTGATGTCGTGTCAATCACAAATACTGAGTGGGACAAATTTCCATGTTTCATCATTTGTGGGGAGATGCTACTACACCTACTTTTATAATTACATGCAAATCAAAACCCTAATATCAAATGTAATTTAAGGAGAGGACAAAGGTACTTGGCTAAAGCTGTACCAACAGATTTTTTGGATATAAACACAACATTAACATATCTCCACCTTATTCCACTGATATGGAGAACCTGTTAGCAAGCAGTTGCCTATGTACACATCCTCCTGACACACAGCAACATTAGTATTCTTTCAGATTCCAGCGTCTGCCCACCTGACAAAGATAAATATTCACCTTTTGCTTTTTTCTTGTCTCCAACCAAATCCTGAGAATCCTGTTTACCAGAAAGTTTCTAACTTTGTCAGGTGTTTGTGGCTGGGCAGGTAGCACACGGCAAGTTCAGTGAAAACAGCTCCTGCTTTTGCTGCAGAGCAGTAAGACTGAGCCAAAATGGGAAAGTTGAGGGCCTTACACAAAGCAATGAGCTGAGAGATGCTCAAATGCTACACGTAGAACTGACAGAATTAGAGATATTTCTCTGAGTTTCTTACTCCAACCAACCAATAAACTACTTCACAATAAACCACCATTTCATCCATCCTGAATCAGTTAGTGCTGCTTTAATGTCATATTTTCTAAAAACATGAAAACTCTATCTCATGCAAACCAACTCTGAGTACAGTCAGCGGCCCGTTTTTTCTTGTTTTGTGATATTACGACTGCACTAACATACTTTTTCATTTAAATAAATGTAATTTTTAGGACTTACAGTAGAGGCAGACGGAGAAGTTGGAGGATTTTATGGAGTGTTTAATACCTCTACTAATTTTGCAGCTGTGCCTTTTGCTTCTGTACAACTTCCATTACCTTTACATCACTGTCATCATCGTCTTGATTATAATCACCATCATTTTTACAGCACTATTCGTTAAGACGCTGGTGAGAAAGAAAGAGGGCAAGCTTTTTGGGCCACTAAACCTTATCCCAAGGAGATGATACTTTCAAACAATAAGCTTACTGCACTCTAAACAGCACAGCAATCCTTTCTGTCAACACAGTGTGAAATCTTGATGACTCATGCTGCTCTTGGGGCAAAACATATTAATTAACATGTCTTAGCAAGTTTGAAAAGCCGTCCTGGGGACGATGCAAACTCTGAGGTAAAAGCCACTTGTCGGGAGCCGTACTTTGATTTCTCTTTCCTGGGTCTTTCATGGATTAAAAGTGCTTTCAAATGAAATGAAAGCTGATGAATGATAAATTTACACCAAAGAAAATGTGAATTCTTTAAAGACACAGAATCTTCTGTGTTGACGTGAATTTAGTTGATTGCCTCATTTGGAGCAATTTACAAATGACGAACAGAACAATAAGCTTACATTTCTCTATTGGCATACCATCTGGCAGTGTTTTATATTCCAAAATCTGCAGATTGCACAGTCCTAACCAGTCAGGAGATAGAGATATCATTTATCTTTTGGTACTGACCAGCAAGAGACAAAACCCCTTACCCTGTACTAGCAGAAGCTGCTGAAGTGCTGAAGTGTCGGTGCCATGTTCAGTGACCCAGAGGGAGTGGACCTCTGTAGCCTTAATGCAGCCTGACCCCGGATTGTTTTAAGATGACCTGCCACTAATGACTCCGGCTGGATTAAAACCTCATTAGGCCTCATCGGCATTCCTGACAGTAATGCTCACGACAGCAGACACCCAAGACCTTGTCAAAAACCTGCTGTTGTGACATGTCCCCTCATAATCCACCCAAAACACAGGAACAATGTATCCTTTCTCCGCACAGTCAGCCGGTCAAAGGGACGATTGAGTTTTCACTCTCGAGTCACAACAAGCAGTTAGTGCAGCTTAACTTCATCCAATTTGGCTGCTTACTCTGCCCCCATCCAGACGGCGTCCTTGAAATATGGACCTCTCTCTTTCCGATCCTAAATCTGGTTCGGGTTTATGGGCACTAAATGGTGCTTCTTGTCTGTGTTTACTGCTTTAATCTGACATTTGCTTTCATCCCCTGCTGATGGATTTTTCCACCCTGCATGTGCATAGAGGAACTACTTCAGGATATACGTATATTTACACTGTTATGAGCTCTTGGACTTTGGCAAATGGATATATTTAGTTTCATACTGGCCCAGTGGTCTGTTTCTAAGCTTTTGACCTGAAGTGGGGGAGGCTGTTTATCTTTTATAATTCTTAAAGCTGGGGTTGGTAACGTTGGAGAAACCAGAAAGAGTAAGCTAGATTTTGAAAGTATCCAACTGAAAAATCCCTCCTCCTCCCTTCATGCCTCCCTCAAAAGCTACTCCCCCAAAATACATGAACTCACAGCGGGCAGCTACTCAAGAAAGAGCGTTGGGGAGAGGAGTAGTGATGAGAAGACATGTTCTTTTAATAAATACATAAACAACCAGTGCCATTAAATACCACAATCATATAAAAAACAAGAGAACTAGCCGTCCTGAACGTACCCTTCAATCTTTCAGTCTGAATCAGCAACCCAGCCTGGGTCATAGTTCACCACTGTGCATGTGTGCTCTGTGCCACAGGGTTAGTTGCCGGCACACACATGTCATGCTAGCATGTTAGCATTGGGAGATTTGGCTACATTTCTCTACCAGCCTTGTGTGACGAGCTCACTATAGCTTTAGCAACAAATCCGCCCCGCTTTGTGGAAGACTGCAGTCACAGGCAGAGTGCATGCTGCAACAGCCACAGATAGTAGATTGTTGTTGTTTGTCAGAGCATTTGATTATTGACTGATTATGGTTATTGATTGCTGTCGGGCTGTGTATTATATAGCATATATATCTTTTGTTGTTTGGGTGAGATGGTCTGGGATTTTTACTTTGCTTTTCTACTTTTCTTCTGAAAATCCATTAATAAGAAAGAAAAGGACCCGCATGCTGTTTTTCAGAAAGAAGTACACAAACAAACACATTGATCACCCCAACTCTGCTGGTGAGGCAATCCAAATCCAACTTTATGCTTTCATCTCTATTGCTTCCTATCATAGCCAAACATACTGTAGTCTGGTTCCTATCGCCAAGCAGTATGCTTATTCTTTTTATTTTCTGCCTTTAACATTGGCCTTTTACTTGCTCAAATCGTAGTCTCAAATGTCACACATATGCATATGAGTTTGGTATGCTTGCGCATAGTAATCATTTCTAAAAAACCACATTCTTGTCAGAGATACATGACTTCCAAGCGGCAGCAGAGATATTGCCTGAGCCACAGAGGCAGGGTGCAGCGTGAGGAGCTACTTTCCCACACAGCTTCTTCTCCCTCCAGAGTGTGACACAAGCTCAGGCACCAGATCTGCCCCATTTACCCTCCTTTGGCCCACGGCTGTAGTAGCAATGACTCAGCCCGACCGCGCCCCATCTTCCACTCCCTTACTCCACCACGGGTGACACAGAGCCGGTGCCCTGTGTTTCCACAGAGATCACGAGATCAGTGCAGACCCAGCATTGCAGGCTACAAGGTGATCATTGTCACAACGTTCTTTTCAGAATGTAAAAGTAATTTTTCATTTCTCAGGGCTGTGAATGAAGACCAGAGTTCAGCATTAATTCTGCGAAAAACCTACTCCTCTTCCTCCCCCGCAGATCACTCAGGCAGCACTGTGTGACAGCCATTAATGACTGACTTGATATCATGGAGACCAGAAGAAGTCAGGCACTCTCAGACTTTTAACATACCTGCAGGGCTTAGCATGGCGGAAAATTGTATAATTGTTATGCCGCTCTTAAAAAGACTTTTCAGGAAGGCATTTGTGCATTCATTTTGCAATATTAGGAAATGTGTTAGTGACCCTGAACACCTTCTCCTGTAAAGATAACTGATCCAGAAGCCAGTCTCCAACGTGCTCTGCATTTGAATATCTTATGAATACATTAGACAGTGTGTTTTAATATCCTCTTCTTTCACTCAGCCTGCTGATTTCAACTCAGAGGCGAAAAGCCGAGCGGAGGTAGTTCATTACATAAGCGTCTTTCTCTGCCTCCATGCTCGCCTCATGGACCGTACCAATGCTATAAACACATATATTAATTACTGCTGTTTTCAGCATGAGCTTCTGTATCTTAATGCTTATGGCACCATTTTCGTTGAAGGTTTTGAATTTGAACAGGACACTACAACGTCTCCTTGAGAAAATAATTTCAAAAAATGTCACACTACTGACACTATGCGCCAGAAAAAAACTAATTTTGACACATTCATAAAAGTCCTTTTATCATCTTAAGGACGTAGAGTTTTGTTTTTTCCTCAAGAATCTATGTTAACATATTTAAAATCCTGGCTCTGCTCTCCATAATATCAAGTATTTCACACATTGACAGCGATTGATGCATTTAACATGCTGTATTGGTCTATTCAGCTTCCCCTTTCATCACTGCCAAGCCGAATATTTACAGTTCAGGGAAGCCTGGTTGTTAGACAGAACCCTTTTTAACGCATCATCTCCAGCAGCCTGTGAAACAAAAGTGTGGCGACAGTTTGGTTCCGGTCTGGGCTGACACTAACGAGGGATGACATAATCAAGATTACTTCGACTTGATGTTGTGACTCCATAACAGAGCAGAAAGTGACTGCTGTTAAATGTTGGCATCTTGGGAGCAATGCATGTTCAAGTAATGGTTTTTGCATGATACCCTAAAGGTGGTGATTGTTGTGGACAAAAATAGTTCTAGTTGAGGAGATTGCAAGTCAAGAAGTTAAAAGTGAATTCCAGCTATTTAGTAGGACACTTTCATAAAGTTAGAAGATTTGCAAGAGACAGATTTAAAAAAGAATGGTCAAAATTGGAGCAGTAGAGGCTGAGATTTAGCTCCAAACTGCTGCATCCACCATTTCCCAGAATGCAACCATTTGCATCATTTTGTCAGTGTTTGTGAACCAGGCTTTACAAAGACTTGACAAAGCTCCACAGCCACAGAAGACTAGTAAACTGACTTTTAGGAGTAAAATTGGTGGGATTCCTCTCTAAGGTCAAGGCAGGGCAGTTTGGTTAACTTTTGTTCATGGTTAAATGAAAAACCACTTTGGCTGAAAATAAAGACTTCACTCGGCCTCAGAAAAATTGCTTGCATGAGTTGAGAATTGTACGTGGGTCGCTGGCTTCCAAGGCAAATGTATCGGAGCAGTCGGCCCCCCTCTGACCTCCACACACTCACTTTCCACCACTCTGTTTCAGTGTCAAACTGCTGCCTGCTCCCAGTCGTCTCCTCTCCATGTAATCCTCTCCTGGTGGGGAACGTTTGTCTTTCCCTGCATGGAATATGCAATTTGCATTTTAAGACCACCAAATTTCATGTGACCCCAGCTGGTTTTTAGAGCTGGAAAGCCTGTGTATGTTTGTGTGTGGGTGTTTACTTGCCTGTGTGAACCCAGTTAAAACGTGCGTGTGTGTGGGTGGATGTTATCTGCCCCCAGCTTCTCCTCACCTGACAGTGGAGCTGGTCAGACTGAAGCTAGCTTGCAGCTTTGCTCTAAAAGCCCTTCATCCACGCAGTGGGTAACATATCTAAAGCATCCTTGAATTAAAAGCAGATTTCCCTTTAGTAACTGTGTGCATTGGGAGCACGCTCAGTGAGTCAATGATGGAGGACAATAACAGACCCGGGCTCTGATGAATGTGGAGGGAACTGTCAGAATTGGTGTGACAAGTTTCTTGCTTTTGGGCTACAGAGGCAGTGCCTTGCCAGTGGCATGGAGACTGCACGGCATTGCGTTTCACCAGCCGCTGCCATGCCGTGCCATGTCAACTCTGCTTAGACCCGAGCAGGGACAAAAAGGGACAAATGAGACAGTCAGTAGCACTTTTCATTTTGTGAGCTGATCATAAGAATTTCAAGTCCTTGTCCAAAGACATCATATCGTCATCATCAAATGACAAAGTTCAATGCTTAAAGTGTTACTATAATGACAAATTATCACATGAGTATGTTTAGTTTCTTTAAGCTCACTATTTTAGTTTTCTGGCCCACATACTCCGTTCTCATCAAGCCCTTTCCACGGGCAGCAGGCAGCTGCTTTCAGAGACGAAGGTCAGAGACCAATAATTTAACTGTGCCCCCTCACGTCTGAAACCAAACCTACACTCTTATAGGTATCTGAATTATCCAGTCTGATCAACTAAATTACTTTACAAGCTCTCCATTATGAGGATCATGTGGATCTTGGCCAGACATAGTTACACCTGCAGCTTGTCCTCCCATCAAAGGCTAACGGTATCATTTTGGAACATTTGGATTTTGAGCCTGATGATTCCTATTCACTGTGAACACTTCAGGTAGAGTTGCATGAAATATCCTTGAACCAAGAGTATTTGAAAATAGAGTTTTAAAGAGCCCGGCAGAGGACAGAGTGTTCGCTGCATAACAATGCCGGTCGAGGCAGGGACACCTTTAGTGACCATGCGGGGAGGTCAAAGGCGGCTCCGTTTGAAAGCAATTAGCTAGGCCTGATTTGAAGGAGACCTAGGCTGGGTCTTTCATGTTCTATAGGACTGACAACTCCAGAGGTGGTGGGATGATTATTAATACATATCTGATGCTTTCACCACTGACAGCTCAACACAGCCATCAAAATTCCCCTCATTATTTCCTAGTTCAAGGACCCCACTATCATATATTCACATCAATTCTCTGGATCAACAGAGAGGTATCAAATCCAATTCTCTTTGCCTCAGAGCTTTTTTCCTTAAGTGTAACCATCAGCAGAGAGGTCTGATAGAGAGACATGCTCATCAAATGATGGTGGGATGTGTTTGGCCATAAAGGAAGCGCATTAGATGTCAATGAGAATTTCTTCAGCTAATAGAATCCCTCCTTGGATTCTCCCTGCGCTCAAGCAGGTAAATGTTTTTTGGTGTGTGATTCGCTGAGTGCATCAGCAACACCTAACAGCTTAAGTATAGCCCTGTGCGCTACTGTGAAGCCAGGAATCAGAATCACAGTGGAAGGTCAGTGGGGGAAATTGCATTCATGCTACACTGACATGCACACACAAGGCGCACTGTGCTTGATTGCCCCTCCAATGCCTCCTGACAGGGAGTTCATTTTAACCCGCAGTGGTGCTCCATGGCATGCGTCTCGTATAATATCAAAATGCCATTCAGTAGTGTAACAGATGCAGAAATCACTGGTCAGCTTTGTTACATAATTGTTAAGCCAGCAGGGACCCCGCTTATTGAAGAAGCACTCAGCTTTCTTGTGTCAGTGTCCAAATTAGGGAGCAGGGCTGGCAGCCTATCATCAGCGGCTCTTTGCACACTCCCTGATTTCTTCAAGTCAGCTAGAATGGGGTCTGCAATCGCCATATTTATTTTCCCCCATGTAGAGCAAGAATAGAGACATCTCGACTCCATCGTACCATCACCAAGATTTGCATAATCATATACTAGAAATGGTGAAATGATGGGCCTGCTCACAATGGGCACCAAAATCCACCTTGGGGTGATCCTTTCGCAAATAGACAGGTTTACTTGAATGCAACCAAAACACCGACAGGACACAATGCTGACAGTTTACAGGTTTTCACAGAAAGCTCTGTGAGATGTGTATCAAATTCAATTGACAAACTGTTAATAGAGAGAAAACCATGCGGGAAATGCATTCAAGGAAAAGTAAAGCGTTCTTGAATAATTTGCAACATTGGCCATGATTTCTATAACCTGAGACATTAAAAGGATGAGGACAGCACAGCAAATTCTCTAAAATGGGGTTCTCTGGAGGCAAGGACAGAATATACTTCTAGATATCGAAATTAACGAGGAGCGGCTGAAGCAGAATCAGATACAGAACCCTCCCACTTTGTCTCCAAGGGCTAATCTAATCAGACTCACTCAGATCCGAATCCAAATTCTGCAGTGGACAGGGACACCTGACCACATATAGTAAAGCCAGTGTGATACTCTTCTAGAGCTTGCTGCTAATTGCAAATGTATGCATGATTTTTTCACAGTTTCCCAGAGATAACATCAAATATGTGCAGCGGAGTGGAAATCTGATCACGAGCAGTCAGTTGGGACATATTTCAATAATGCCAGGTGTGAACTGTAATTTCCTCCTGAGTCTCACAGAAATCACGTCATATTTTTAGAAGGTCATAATGATTAACTGGACAGATGGGAAACAGCAATATGACTCAAAGGACAATGACATGGAACATAAACTAAATGTGTATTACAGCTTGACTGTGCCAAAACTGTGTAGTTACCACACACATAAAACTGAGCCTCTTGATTTAAAACCCTTAACTGTTCACATAAGGAACTCAGGGACCAGTTGTGTATAATGAATGTCCCAGAATACCAAATAAGAACATTTGTTGACTTATTCTGGCAATCATAATTATAATGACAATACGCAGCAGGCCAGCATGTGTGTGCTGGATGTAATGTGATGTGAGGTGGCATGGTGAGATGGAGCTAAACGCTTTGAGATGCAGGCTTGTGTCAGGGAGGTCGCTGGAAATAAATGACAGGGTCAAAACAAGAGGAAAAGCTCTGAGAGTTTGTAAATAAACCTTGGTTTTGTTCACAGACTGTTTTCCATCTGAACCCACTTAATCAGAGTAAATCCCCGAGAACTGCCTGGCTGCATGATGTATGGCCTGATATCCTCATTCTTAATTGCTGAATTTCCTGAAATCTGCAGAATTCATTGGCCAGAAAGCACAATGAAGTCATAAAAATATGCCATGCTTGTCCATATACTTTTTTTTTTTTGGTGAGCTGTGCTATAATGATGCTATCTAACTCCAGCTCAGCACATGGACTGTCAGAGAGAATACGCTGTGAAACAAACAGGCACAGGCCAGATGAGAAATGAAAGCACTGGTACTTGTTATAATGTACACGCTTGGCTTTGCTTATCCACTGTCTTGCTGACCTTTCTGCTACAAGCAGCTGCAAGGCATGTCTTTTCAAATACATGACCAGGCTAAGCAGAGATATGCTTTTGCATACACAGTGGCTTTATCATTTATCTTAATAAAACAAAGACTGTGGAGTGAAAAGGCACAGGGCCGATTAGGGCGAGAGCCGGCGCGGTGACTGTGAATATTTACAGGAGCTGCTAAGCAGCCAAACGGCTTTCCACCTCTTTGCTTCCCTTAAATGTCAAAGCGCAGCCTGAAGGCCCTGGTGCTCCAATCTGAAACCCTGATTGGACATCTGAGCTCTGCGGGGATTGATAAGTGAGATAATTCACAGAATGCACTGTGCTGTGGACTGATGGCGTACACCGGGTCAGAATCCTGAGGCACTGCCATTATTTTGAGGTTTCAACCCCTATAGTCACACTTATCTGTGACTTCACACAGAGGCAGCTGCTCTCATTCCCTTATCAATGAATAAATCTAATGTTTGGCATCTGGCATGAGAAATATTAAAATTTCAAATTAAGCCAACCACCACCATTTTGCAGAATGTGTGGACATATGATCGCTGTGGGCTGGCATCATAAACACTCATTTATTATAAAAATACCTCTGTCATCAGGAAGATGATCATATTAATCAGCGCTCATATGCTCTTTAATCACAGTCTTGGACAGCCTCCATCTCAGGGAAATCATATCCATGGCCCCTCCAGCCGCCTCTGTAATTTTGTACGGAGCAGTCTAGTCCAACACACTGCTGATTGCCAACAGATCTAGGCCAGGCCTGCAGCTCTCCAAGACATCATTCAGTTAAATCAGATCAGAGCCCGAGACAAGGCTGACAAGCACTGTAACTGACCCCACTCATACTGCTGTGGACAGTAAGGTGCAGAATGTACTCCCCTGGTGCTGTAGTCGGGTTACTGAGCACCTTGAATCTGTCAACAAGTTCGGTACTCTGCCAGATGGAAGTGACAGCGACAAATTCTAAGTTTGGTTACTTCAGCACTGGGCCAGTGTTTTGATCTTTCATTTTGCAAGAACACAGAAAACAATCTGCCACACAGCAAGTGGGACAAATATGAAAGAGTGTAAACACACCTCGTTCTAGGGGGCTCATCTTCAACTCCAAAGTGAAAGTAAACCAGTCAGATAAAAAAACAAAAACCTGTTAACCTGTTAAAATCTTCAACCCCACTGACCGCTCAGAACATGCTGTGTGGTCAAATAGGTCAAGCCTACAAACCAGTATTGCAAATTCTGCCAAATATTCCAAATGTCATATGTCAAAATTAGGGATGCATCGATAGCACTTTTTTCCAGTATGAGTAGTGTATGAGTACTTGCATTTCAGTACTCACCGATACCGATACTGATTATTTACGCCATTACACATTAAGTTACTGCTTTGAATTTTTTTTTTAATTTTTCCACATATCATCTGTACAACATTCCTCAGTAGGTTTCCTTGTACATGGGTGACAGTGAAACTTCAGATCATATACTGTGTGAATACTGAGTCTGACAAAAGTCTTTAAACAAGGCACTGCCACACATATCACCAAAGAACCTGAGTGCAAAATTGTCACTTTCTGTGTCTGTGTTTTTAACAGCTTTGCCACATATTTCACTTCAAAACTTACACAACATATTCATTCAAGAGCCAACATAAACCTGAGGCTGAGTATGTACCCTACCCCTAACCCCTAACCCTTTAATTGGGCTGACACTGCTGCTCCAAATGTCCGTGGTGAAGCTTAAAGTTTTAACATCATGCAACAGGTTGTAAACCACGCGCTGCCAAAAAGTGGTATCGGTGTCGTGGTATCTGTGGCAATTTTATGAGTACGAGTACATCCCTAGTCAAAATAATGTCTGATGGAATGGTGCAACCAAGGTTGGATTACTAACCAGAAATAGTGGCTCCAACTGCCCGTTTCCACTGTGTGTGTCAACCATACATTATCTGGAGTCACTTTCTTGTAGAAAGACCAAAATATACAGCAGTTGTGTTAAAACCATGTTTTAAGATATTTATTTTTAGATGACACTGTGTCAAAATAGTGCATAATGCTTAATAAATTGTGAAACAAGTGGCATGAAAGTGAAGGGATCAAGCAGTATTTCAGCATAAGTGAAGCCTCTCAGCCTTTACAAAATAGAGGATGCTATTGATGGCGGATATGATCCTGTCAGATAGTGTGGGATAAGATTATTTTAATAGCCTTAAAGACAGCTGAGTCAATTTTAGATGATGGAAAATTAGGAGAAAGGAAAATGTCTAATGAAGCAGTGACTCCTGATGCCCTCATGATTCTGACGTCCCTATTTGAAAAATACCTCCTGCTGAAAGGTATTAATGCTTATGTCACGCCCACACACAGGCATACACTCCAAGACATGCCTGCTTCAAAGCTCCACCAAGCAGCACCTAATTCTGCCTGAGAAAACGCAAACTGGATGGTGATAATGACTTGACACAGGAAGTACAGAACTCATTTGACTGCACACTCGGTGTGAGTTAGCCGACTGCATCTGCAGAAAATGGAGCAGTGCATAGTTGGAGTAAATGCACCTGGTGATAAGGGATAAGAGTGGAACGCCCAGCCGACTCAGCAGCAGCAGCCCTGTAATCAAGGGGACGACCTGATGCTGGCAGCCGCGCTCGTGATGAGTAACCCCCAGGCCAGACACTCCAGACAGGCCTCCAGCCAGACAGCATGTGGGAGAAAAAAAAAAAAAAAGATTGCACAAAAGCCTACACACTGGCTGACTGTAGTTTTGGGGATTGGCTTTTTTGTGTCTGTCATCAGCAGTGAGCTCTTCTATCACTCATCTGTCTGCTATGAGCTCACTTGATGTCTTCTTTATGCGCAGACAAAAAGCAAATGACAGGATGTGAAGGGAACCAGACGGCAGCACACAAACGCTTATGACTGGGTGTGTCGTTCCACATAAACACACAGCAAGTGTATTTGTCCTGGAGGAACACTTCACAGTGACGATGGCTCGTGTATCGCTGCGTAGAAAGTGTCGATCCTTTAAATGACTGACCTCCTGAGCCACATCTTTTCTTCTTTATGTTCGCTTAACTTATGGCAGCAGCAAACTGATTATGATTAATGACGGCTAAGCACAGACGGAGACGAGCAGTGACTCTATCTCTGTGGGGTTTATGGATATTATGGGATTCAAAAAAAACATCATGCTTTTGAAACGATTTCAGAGTTTGTTTGCCACAACTCAGTGCTTGTAACAATCTGTTTATATCAAATTCATAACTATGATTTATTATCAACTGTCATGTAAAAGCTGTTTGCAGAGTTAAAAAGCAGCAGAGTCTAACAGGAGCTGATTATTCTCAGACTCGGGACAACACAGTCTGCCCTCTAAGCCTGCGAACAGTTTTCAACTGAAACTGCGCTGAGTGATCGGCTGCTTGTAGACAAAGCCAGCTCTCAGGTTGCCCGGCTGAACTCGGCACAGACCAGCCCCCAGCTCCCTCTGCCCTACAAAGCCACATCCACTGTCCTTTGTCCCACCTACGCACCCCTCCGGTCAACATGGCTTCCAGGGTGAGTGACTGGCCATAATCGCTGGGCACAGAGTCAGATTCACTGCATGGAGAGATGCCTGGTAATGCTGTGACACCTGCTAGATAAACAAGAGGGCTCCCACAAATGCAGGGCCCAAATCCTCTTTCCCATTCTTTTCTGAGAGGAAGAGGATCATAACAACGCCAGGGTTTAGGAATAACAAATATAACCTTTGACAGAGGACAGGCAGAGAGGAGGGCGCGCTGAGCTGGGAGACGCTGCCGTTTGCCACTGTTTAAGTTAAAGGTACAATCTGCCCTAAAGCAGTGCAATGCTGTAAAAACAGCTTTCAGAAGGCTTTGCGATACTTCATTAATAACTGGGCAAAGCGGGCAACTGTCCCCAAAAGCCCCAAATGCCCAGTCAATTGTTATTTATTCATTCAACCTTTTTTTTTTAACTTAAGATAAGATAAGATAAGATAAGATAAGATAAGATAAGATAAGATAAGATAAGATAAGATAAGATAGACTTTATTTATCCCACAATGGGGGAAATTCACGTGTTACAGCAGCAAGTGCAATTTGGAAATACATTGAGGCAGAGGCCTCATTTAAAATATAGGCAACTAAAAAAAGAGGAATTTTTCACCACTAACATACTATCAGCTAAGACAGGTCATTATTTTGTTTGTTGAAAATCAGATATCTCATTCATTTGACAAAACACGTCTAGTCATTTTCCAACATAAAACTAGTCAAATGTGCATACAAGCGCTCCAAAACGTTTCACAGATCTAACACGTTTTCTCTTAGCAGCTGAAATTTTACATCAGTGTTCAACAGTCACACGAGGAAGAATCCAATCATAGAAGTGACAGAGGTACCACGTTCTCCAACCACAGACGCAGACTGGAATCCCTTGCAGCCACCACACTATTTCAGTCAGGGTCGTGACTCTTACTTCTTCTCCCACTGTTGCTCTTTCCACCTGTGCATAAAACCCACAGCTGACAGCAACGAGTTCACACCACTTCTCAGTGGGCTGTCAAAAGTCTGCGAAATGTTGGAAGTCAATTACTCATGGCAGATTGAGGAAAACCTCCCAAAAATGCATTACAATATTCATCGTAGAATACACTGAGTGACGGACATCACGGCTTGATGGTACAGGAGTGTACAAGCTTGTGTTTGAATTCAGAAATCTCAGCAGAACGGTTTGTTTAAAAACACCTGCAGTTTCTCTGATTGTTTCAGCTGTTTTCTCTGAAAACAGTGCGTTCATGGCAGTTTGTGTGAGTGCTGTGTGAACAAAGCTTCATTCTTCAGCAGCCTGTGCCATGGCTCACTATCATTATAATGATGTCATTATTGCGAGATAATTAGCCTTGAAAATGTATCTTGGGAAACAATCTCATAGCTTGTACTTTCTCCATCGAGCAAAGTGTCTTTGTTTTGCTGCCAACTGTATATTGGACTTGATAATGGCTCTTTTCTTCTTTGGCTGGTTACAGAAATTTACCTCACAATATCCACCGTGATAACTTTGCCTTAGTGTGGGTAATACGAATAACAGACACTCTAATGAGATGTCAGAGATCATCAGTGAAGCTGGGGAGAAAATAGCAGCGATATTGAGAAGGGCTTCAAAACGCTACTATGAAGAGAGCAGCATAATGCGCCCAGTGCGCTCAAGGTGGCACCTCGTGGCATTAAGCAATCCAAAAAGGTAGTTTATGTAACAGCTCTATTAGCTGTATAATGTTTTCTCATTTTGCCTGTTTCATGGCTTTGTGGTGAGCTTATGGAGAGCTGCTTAAAACGACAGAAGCAGGGAGCAGTCATATAAAACTGCAGGCTGAGCAGACGAATCGCTCTCCCTGCTGGGTAAGAAAGAAGCCTGTGGAAAGAACTGTACCTCCTTGAAGTCCACAGACTGATTAAAGTTTGGAGATTGGCCAGACAAAAAGAAAAAGCCTAAATCTGTTCTTAACTACGTTTTTCGCTTCTGCTCGGAATCATATTTCTGTTTTCTTTAAGAGGGGAAAGGAAGCAGGTACAGCACAAAGAGAAACTGTGAAAGTGGTTCTTAACAGAGAAGAAATAAAAAAAGGGATTTGTTAATCTTTCCCCACTGAAAATACCATGGTCTGGTCAAATATATTCTCAGCCTCCACATGGAAACAATCAGCAGTCAATGCCTTGAACACACTGTGTTGTCTCCCTGCCTAACCCAACTGACATTAGTCACACAGGGACAATTAAAAAAGCTGCCCCCGCCCGTCCTTTGTGAATCTGTCTGAATCGCCTTAATCCCTCACTATTAAACTCAAGAATAGTTGGTGGGACCATTCATATCTATATAGGCGGCTGCTCTGTGCTGCAGCGCAGAGCTGTGTAGATTCAGCCTCAGAAAGCAGCAGCAGGGGGTCGGGGAGCTGGCTGTTTGTGATGCAGATTCCCCACTAGAAGGGGACCACCAGTGGTGTGGAGCACAAACACGCACATACACACTCATACAGTAAGTTGGTTTGCCAGTAGATCAGGCTGAGCCTGGCCTTGTAGTAGAAATTACATATCAGCCAGTCAGTATTGTCCCCTGGTGATGTGATGGAAGGAGGTTTAGGATTTTACTCTGCAGGCTGCAGAGGTGTCAAACGGTCTCAGCTGGCTTTAACAAGCTGATGAAAGAATTCAGCTCATATTGGCGCTAATTATTACTCTGTATCAAACCTCAATGTTCTTTTGGTACACACTTAAATATGTCTGCAGTATCAAGCACTGTCATCAAGTACAGAAATTTGACAACAAATGTTTGGTTAGATCTGGTTTATAATTCTTTTTTTTTTTAAACCAGGTAATAATAATAATAACAATGATAACTGCTAATTTTGGACTACTTCATTTTGGCAAAATCCTTGCGCAGATGCAGGTTGCATTTGAGAAGCTTTTCTTGTTAAATGAAGTAAGTAAAAGTATGAAAACTCAGGTGTTAGATTAGCAATAATACCAAATTCGTTCAAATACTACTTAGCCCTTCAGTGTTAAGGCCTGATCACTCCAGAAAGTGCAACAGCAAAGTTCATCCATGCGAAATAGGTGGTGCTAGAAGCTTTGTGACATAGTGACCACTAACAGAGCGAGTTATTGAGCTACCTCTAACATGAGCCAGCCAGAATACTGGCACGAATCAATAACAATAGCTCTTCAACAAAGAAACAGAAACAAACAGAAAAACAGCGTAGGACATGAATAAGACACTGCTTGGATTATTTAAAAACTTGATGTGGAAAGTATTAAATACTGAAAAATACTAATTATTGGCCAAAAATATGAGTTACAAGCAAAAAAAAATAGTTTGTATTGGTAGAAGACTGCAAAATCCGACATTTGTCCAATCATCAAACACACACTCACACAGACATGTGACAGATATGTACGTATACAGTATGCACATACAGAATGTAGCATCAACTCAGCTGATTATTGCTGTTGTTATGACCTAATTTAAATTGTCCCATAATAATTCCATCAAAGATTAAGCCCCAAAATACTGTGGTAGCTACAGTATTTTGCTGTCATCTGACAAAAGCAGAAATCTGTGAAAAATTTTCATGAGATACTTCTTAGTCTGAGTTAACATGGACGAAGTCTCTTCCAGACGGTTTCTCTCCTAACAATGTCCCAACAAGATAACAGCACCATGTGAAATTGGACCAAAGCAGCTTAAAGTTGCGTACCAAAGTAAGCGACAGAGGGCTCGCAAATTGAGAGATGAAGCCCGACATCCTGATTAAGGCCGGCAAGGTGTCACATCATTGTCAGCCTTTGTGTATTGGCTGCAGGATTTGCCATTACTGTAATTGGTGATTTCTGTTTAATAGGCGACGAGGGAGACGAGGCTTAAGACTTAGTGGGAGGGCTTGGGTGAGAGTTTGCTTTCAGGGTGCTGAGCCTCTCCCAAAACCCATCCCAATTACCCGGGGAACAATGACAAACAGCGGCTTTTGCCTCTTTGTGTCAGACGTCCGGTGTGTTTACTTAGCGTATCTCCAATCCACTGTCACCAGTTAATTGGAGAGTGGTGAGTTATTTCTAATGCAAATGTCAGACATGTTCACACATTTTAAAGCAAGCAAACGTCAGTTAGCATGAGGTGACAAAATAACAAAAAGCATGGTGGCAGTCTGGCGGAGAAGCCTTCCCCTCCTGTAGCACACCATGCTTTCAGTGTGTGTGGGGCACCCGTCTGCAGCAGCTGACAGATGCTGCACACTTTAGACTTCCAGACTGAATTCATCTTGTGTTATCAACTGTGATTTAATTTCAGCCAGAAAACTGAGGATGTTATCAGTAACATCTCAGATTAACAAGCCCATACAGCTGAAATACATCCAGTCAGTGCATTAAGTCACTGAATCTTACAAGCTAGATGTAATTTAATTTTGCATAGTAGACAAAATCAAATAACGTCATGACATTAATAAGTGATTATCTCTCTTCCTGAGAACTAGAGGAGTGTTTTTACAAAAAGCCAAACCTGTTAAAAACAGGGTATCTGCAGGCCTTTAATTTTGTCTCTCATCTAGATGTCTACTGCCAAAGTATACTGGTCTTAACACATTGTGACATACTTTTTGGCAGCACTCGGCGGCAAGTCACCAGTGTGATAGGGAGATGATTTGGGAGGAATTTACAAATTTAATTAGCTCGGTCTCTAAGGATACAAGCTCTTCCAACTTTCATTTAGATGTAATCTTTCTTTGGAGAATACATTTGAGCACACAGTTCTCACAGAATAGCTCGTCTCAGTGTCAGTACTTCACAACATGCAGCACACACTGGCTGCTTAGTTCCAGAGAGTGTAATAACAGCAAAACAATAAAAATAACACCCACCCACCAAAATGCAGCATATTTTGGGGTGCAATTGAATTTTGGGGTTTTGGTTTAGTGCTTTGTTTTTTGTAAAACAGAAGATGATGATTCCTGACACCTGCAGCTTGTTAATATGATGAACGCGTGAAAGAGCATTATGGGGGGGTTCAGCCCCTAACAGAAGCATTTAGAGGATATTGTGGCCGAGGGTTTAGGCCTGTTTGACAGTTTGTGTTTCCAGAGACATTCAGTTATTTACAGGGAAAGCGAAATGCTTCCAAATGACAGATTAACAAGACACAACAATTGCTCCACTGCCAAAGCTGTACAATTTACTATATGTTTTAGTGTTGCAATGATTAACAGTCATCCAGTTCCAGTGATCTAAAGCAAAACTTCTACACCAGACTTCAAAAATGTCAAAAGAAATGAAGGCTTTCTTTCTGGATTTTGAACCAACATTCAATTACACAGAAAGAAATCCATCATAATACCCTTATACTGCATTCACATGGATTCAGGTAGATCGTAGACAGCAAACCAGATATCATTTTAGTGGATGAGAGCATGATGGTGAAATAAGGTAAGACCCACAGAGAACACTGGCAATGGCAACAGTAGATGACACTGCCGCCCAAAGTTAAAACATCTGAACTTGCTGCTGTCCTCCGGTGGAATATACAATGGGATGTTGCTTAGCTGCCTTTCATAAAAAGACAACACGGCCAATCTGGACAAGAAGAAGGTAATAATTACCAGAACTCCATAATTCATCTCAGAATACGTATGTAAATAATGCAGCATCACCATAGCAACATGTCATCATACGTGTTTCATTTTGCCGTCCCGACATTCCGTCAGACTGTTTGTTTGTTTCTTCTGTGCTGTCCAGGAGGTGTTGTCCATCTGCCGTCGACTGCCTGCCTGAGTCCATGTGAATACTGCACTTATCTCACACACAGTGCAGCATACTAGTATTGTGTGAGGTTGTAACAAAGCAATCTGGGAAATGTAGGAAGTCTGACTCAGGTAAAAGAAGACTGAAGGAAAAAAGAGTGCACCAAATGACTCACAAAAAAACTCAGAACTTCAGAAACCGCAGAGATGTGAAATTGGAAATGTCCAAGGATATTTTCTTTAGTAATAAATGAAAATATTCTTTTTCTCGACACCTACCTGCCTATAAGCAGTTTCTCTGAAGCCCACTGATCTGTTTCCAGCTAAAATGTGTTTCTGTGTTCTGTACTCTTGCATTTTGTCAACAATCTCTGAAATCACAAGGTTAAATGGCCAATCATTTCCTCCCAGCAGGACTCACGGTGCTTCAGTCAGACCCAAACTTTAATTCTTTGTCCCAGCTGTCCAGGGCTGCAGTAGAACGAGCGGAGAGGACAGACGGGTGAAGGAGATCATCTGATACAAAGGGACTGGGAGACTTTGCAAAAGCTCTTGGCCGTGTTACCTTGTCACAGCACCCCTCATGCCCTCACTAACTTCCTCCAGCCCAGATGTGAAGCCCATCTGCTCCACAGCCAATACCAACGTCCTTTTGGATCCTCGGCTGCCATAATCTTTTTACTGTAGTTTTATACCAAATAATTAAAAGCAGCCAAGCAGATGGCTATCATACACTCCCTCTGCTTTGATAGCGAAAAGGTTTTGGTACTGTGCTAGTTTAAAGCGGCAGAAACATAGCTAAGGAAGCTAGCAGGTGTGCAGGACTTGGTCGGGCCCTGAAAGAATTCGAGGCGACAGCTTTCAAGGGTCAAAAGGTTGTCCATAATTGCCAGCGGCCTGTTTGAGTGGAGACAAATGGACTCTGAATTTTTTTCCTCTTCCTTTCTCCAAAGCCAAAGTGGTCTACCACAAACTCATTATGATTTCCAAGTGTGATGATCTGAATAAAAGGGGAGGGGGGGTGAGGCAGGGGGTTGAAGACATAATTAGTTTTCCTCACTGCAGGAGACAGTATGCTGATGAGACAATGAAAGACAGAAAAAAGCCGAGCTGTCAATCTCCCCCGATTCTTTCATCTCACAAAGCACCAGTGAGTAATGCTCACAGACCCCAAAAAAATCCCCACACACCCTGCAACCGCAGTACACGACTGTGTTACGCAATGCAAACCTCTGCCAATTCTACACCCATAAAACCATTTTATAGACCTCGGGAAGGAAGAAAAAACAAACGCTTTGAAAGAGGATGTTTTCTAGCAAACACAATCCACGTCATGCTAGAAAGTGCTAGAAGTGAATGAGTGTTAAACACCACAAATCGATCTTAAATATACCTAACATCGGAGTTGCAGTCAAACAATTTGGAGACTGACTTCTGATAAGTCTAACCCTCAAGAATGCTTTGAAAGCCAGCTCATCAGCACAGCGTAAAGGTCTTTGCAAAATGTTCAGAATAAGACACATCAATCTAGTGCATCTTACAGCACTTAAAGGACTCACCTTTAAAAGCAGTTTTTAAGTGACCATATGACCAATCGCATGCACAATGCTTTGTGCTGGAGTAGCCAATCAGATACAAAGATGTAACCTTCATCTGCCCCATTGCTCATTCTTCCATTTTCTGTGATACACATATTATTCTTTAAAATCCAATATGATCTGAATTACTAGAATGAATCTTATTTGTATGAATTCTTTAATACATCCAGTCACAAATGACACATGGTAAGATAAAACTGTCCTATTCTTATACATATACAGATAATATATTGTATGTGAAGAAGTAAGGCTGGATTATCAATTGAGGAACATGGGCACAGGTGGCCCAAAGGTTCAGGGATCACTATGTGTCACTCAGATTTGGTTCTCCTGAGAAAAATGACTGTACTGGGGTGCACAAGCTAGTCATGAGTTCAAACGCCTAATTTGAATGTATTTTCTAATTTCACACCAACGCACCAGGTGAAATAGTTCCAATGTAGGCATAAATTACAGTTTAAACATTACACGTAGCCCTTAGTAGGTGTAAAGTGTTTGCATAGCGCATTGTTTTGAAACATGGGATACTTTTTAGGATGAGGAGGAGCAAATTATGCGTGTTTTCCATCAGCGACATGTTCTCCATGACAGAACACAAACTGCTCCTGTAACAGTACACTAACTAACATCAAGACGATTAGCAAAGCTGGTACCTTGACTAAATCTGACATTAGACATTATAGTGTTGGCTAGCAAACATCTAATGTTATTTGCTGATTTTGTTTTCATACAGGCAGGCTGAGGCTGATGTGGCCTGTGATGTTTTCCTTTGTGTGATAGCTGAAATGTTCTCTCTCTGCCAAACATGTGGACACACTCTGGGCTCCAAACAATCCCTCTGCACCACCAGACAAAATACTATCGCCTACAGGAAACAACGATCAAAGTTTAGCTATAGACTGGGGATTGCTGCTGCTGCTGCTGCTGCTGCTGCTGTGTGTGTGTGTGTGTGTGTGTGTGTGTGTGTGTGTGTGTGTGTGTGTGTGTGTGTGTGTGTGTGTGTGTGTGTGCGTGTGTGTGTGCGTGTGTGTGTGTTTTGTCCAGTAGGGGGAATTCGCTGCTACTGGGCACCTACAGCATGCAACCTCGCTTGGCTTTTATTACCCTTGGAAGTCCTTTTAACTCCTTCGGCAGGAAATGAAACACTCGAATGCCTCTATTGCAAAGTGTCGGAGCCATTTGCAGCCAGGGCCGTGACATTCCTGAGCATGTGTTCCATATAAAGAGAGGCTCTGGGAGTCACAGGTGCATGCTGACAGGGTGTGTGTGGTATGTGTGTGTGTGTGTGCCCGTTTGATTGAATGTATATGAGAGTGGAGAGGGAGTGCAAGTGAGTGAGTGAGTAGATAAAGAGAGAGAAGGAAAGAAAGTATTTTGGTGTTTACTGAGGCCTTACAGTCACCCGTGGGCAGTAAACAGAGAGCGGCTGCATTCCGGAGCCAAAGCCAGCTGCCTTCACTGACCGGTCAACGCTTGAAAACACACAGGGCAACTTTCAATGTGGAAGCTGAAGTTCACTTTTCAGTTCAGAACTTTTCAGGGAGGAAAAGACGGATGTTGACTGCTGTTTTTCTTGTCATTTACTGTTGGCTGTAGCACTGCAACTAATCCGTGTTTTCATGAATTTGAACTGACCTGTTGATTACTTTCCTGATTATTTGATTAATAAATGGTTAAAATAGTCAAAAACATGATCCTTCAGCCCATGGTGATGTCTTCAAATGGCTTCTTTTGTGTGGCCAACAGTGCAAGACGGTCAATTTACAATCATATAAACTAGAGAAAAGCAGCAAATCAACACATTTGAAGGGCTTAAGACAGTGACTTTCACATTTCTGTTTAAAAGATTACCTACATTCCTGTTATATTATCTAACTTGAAGTTTAATGCTACATGCTGCTTTCAGGTACACAGCAATTATCTATCAAAAATTTGCTAACACTAACTAGTTAACATAGCTGACATCAGCCATCACAAACTAGAAATGAAACTTTGATACAAGCAGTTTAAAATATCAGCATTTTGCTGATACAACGAGGACTTTCTTGCCCAACTTGAGAACACTGACTACTTCATGGTGCTGCAAAATATGTATATTCTCATTGCAGCTCTTTTGTTCTCAGGTCACACTGTTATTTGTCCCACACTTCATCCACTGCACCAGACTGACTACCTTAATTAGTGGCACTCACTGAGAGACATTAATAAGTGTCCAACAAACCTGAGATGGAATATATTAGAGTTCCATTTTCGTCGACAGTGACATTTCTCATCAACTACCCCTCAGGTCTGTAATTTCACTGAGCGAATACTCTCTGCTCATGATCTGTCACCCTGTGATGGTGGCAAAGAGAGGGCTCAGGCACTGGTACCTTAATCTGCTTATGTTCTCTTACACATATGTGGGAAATACAATCCAAACTCAGACAGAAACAGGTATGTGTCTGAAAGGCTCAGTCGTTCACAAGCAAGGATGGAGCGAGGTTCTCCACTTTGTGAAAAAACACCACCATCAATCAGAGAATTTGGTAAAATCTCTGTATGTAAGGGGGAAGGCCAAAAACCAACCTTGAATGCCCGTGTTCTTCCATCCCTCAGACGACAATGCATTAAAAACCAGCATAAATGCATAACATTTATTACTACAGGAACACTTCCAAAAAAAAAACTGTGCTGCATCTACAATGCAAGTAAGACTGCCATGCAAAGTGAAGCCATATGTTAACATCCAGATAACCCACTGACTTCTCTGAGATGGACTGACACAAAGAGGAAAAGTGTTCTGTGGGCTGACGAGTCCACATTTCAAATTCTTCTTGGAAATCATGGACATCCTGTCCTCTGGGCCAAAGAGGAAAAAGATCATTCAGATTGTTACCAGGGCAGAGTTGAAAAGCCAGCATTCAACTCATGTTAAAAGGTACATACAGGCTTTGGAGCAAAATGTGCTGCTATCCAGGTGATGTCTTTTTCTGGGATGTCTCTGCTTATTCCAGAAAGACAATGTCAAGCCACATTCTGCAGCATGGCTTCGTAGAAAAAGAGTGCGGGTACTAGACTGACTGTTGAACAACTAAAATCCTGTATAAAGAAAGAATGGGAAGGACCTGCACCTTCAAAAGAACCAGAATGGTATACATGCCCTGTCCCAACCTTCTTGGACATGTTGCAGGCATCAAATTCAGAATGAGGGGCCATCTACAAAAAGCAATAAAGTCTATCAGTTTGCACATTAATATACTGTCTTTATACTGTAGTCAATTGAATATAGGTTGAAAGGCTTTGCAAATCATTGCATTTTGTTCTGTTTATATATATATATATAGGCTGCACGGTGCAGCAGGTAGTGCGCGTGCCTCACAGCAAGAAGGTTGCCGTGTTTGCATGTTCTTCCCGTGCATGCGTGGGTTCTCTCTGGGTACTCCGGCTTCCTCCCACAGACCAAAAACATGCTCATTAGGTTAATTGATGACCGTCCGTAGGTATGAGTGTGAGTGTGAATGTTTGTTTGTCCTTACATGTGGCCCTGCAATCGGCTGGCGACCGGTTCAGGGTGTACCCCGCCTCTCGCCCATTGTAGCTGGGATAGGCTCCAGCCCCCCGCAACCCCGAAAGGGATAGGCGGTATAGATAATGGATAGATGGATGAATATATATATTATACACACACACACACACACACACACACACACACACACACATACACATACACATACACACACAGTATATATATAAGTTTGAATGCTGTGCTATATATATATATATATATATATATATATATATATATGTATATATATGTATATACAGTACATTGGTCAGTTCATCCAAATTGCACACACAAAAAACACATTTTATTAAAAGGTTTTATTTGTCTTGAAATATGAATGCAATTTGTTTGTGCTGCTCACTGATATCAAAAATTCCATCTTAAAAAATGTATATTTTTCCAGACACAGTGTCCCTGTGTTAAGGTGTGCTGGCAGCCGTTTCCATAGGGACAATTCTTCAGTAGGAAGTAGTTGCAATAAATACCAGGGTTGAATACTGGGAGATCCTGGTATTTCTCTTTTGTCTGAATTTCCTAGAAACAGCAAAAAAATTTGTAGCTAAAGGCTAAATTTTGACATTTAAATGCCATCCATCTATTATAACAGACAGTGGTAATTTTTAGAGGAACGGTTGTTCACTTAAAATGTATTACCACATATTATAATGACTAATCTATAGTTAATATTCCATGGTTGTGTGTTCCTCCTAGCATTCTGAATGAAAAGCCTGTGCTTCCACAGAGGAGTTTATGTTGCTTCCTTGTAAAAACAGATATGGTGATAGAGGGATTGTGATAATCTGACCCTTGGCGACACTTTGATCATCTCATCCAGGGTGACTTGCAGCGAAAGAGTGGATGAACAGTTCATGTCTTGCTTTAAGACACTTCAACAGACTGCTCCGTGAGTTGAACTTGCAACCTTTTCCTCAGCGGACTGTCACTCTAACCACTCGGCCAGCCTGTCGCCAACATGTAAACATGCAGCGGAGTCTAGTCAAACATTTCAGTGTCTGAGCTTCCTGCTTTATGCCTGCAGAGAAATCCTTATTTGTTTACAGAAGGGTTTATGATATCGCAAAATACACACACAAATTTAATATCCCCGAAACGATAAGTGCAAAAAATGCTCTGGGAAACTTGTTCAGTGGCCAACTTCTGCAGAAAATGAGTTGTCAAATGTCTCGGCTGATAAATGAGAGCAGCTGACGTCTGTGAGAGAAAAAGCAGTGATTCCAGAAAGGTGAGGGTTTGACTGAAAAGCTGAGTTGCTATGTGGAAGGTAAACAGCAGACTGAATGCCAGAAAAAAACGTTGCCTCAATCTTTTCTGCTGCCTTGCAGAGGTCTGAATAATTAAAACCGTGTCTGTGTCTGCTCCGGGGGAACACAGCCTATAGGATGAAGCGGAATGTGAATCAGCGCTCCCTTTTCAACTTTCACATATTCCCAGCTGAGCCCAAAACATCAGAATGCTGCAACTTTTCAGACAGTTTAAAGAATGAAATAATATCGCTCTCTGCAAATGTTTCAAATTAAAAACACTGCATCCAAACACAAACAAACAAGCTTAGCAACAGAGTTTCTGTGGAAATAAACAAAAATAATCCACAGAAAATAAGGAAGGGTCAGAGAAGGAAATTAATAAAGAAATACCAGAGTTACAATTCTAATAATGAGAGCAAAACTAATATAAGAAGCAAATCTATTGCGGTACGACAAAGTGAAATTGAACAAAATTACACAGATTTATCTGATTCTTTGATGTGATTTCAGTGTCAGTTTCAACTCTCCCTCTCCTTTAAACATTAAATTTAAGTGAATATATTGGTTTCCCAAGCAGTAAAACCACCTGATATTCAGCGGCTGGAACAAAGGAACAAAGAACGAAGGATATTTCTGTGCATGTTAGAGTCTGAACGGCATGTCTTCAATCTCAAGACAATTTTTGCTGATGTCTTGGTTTTCTTTTGGTCCACACACTACATGCTGACTCCCCTCTTCTCTGATTCAATGGGGTATTTCGTTGCATGTTGCAGGCTCCAGTGCAGAGCTGCAGCAGACATCTACATCTCTGCAATCCCAGTGAAGCTCTTGAAGGATTCAACATTTAACTGTTCAGATGTAAAAAAAGACGTTTTTACAGATGTTTGTTTTGTGATTAATTCTTTTGAACTCGACTGGCTTCGCCTTCCCTCAAAGGCCAGATACACATGTGGTTCTGTTTATACGACATCGTAACATCCTTGTATGTACAGAGCGACATGTGGAGACGTAGACAAAATTTATGTCATGCCAACCCTTACATACCTAGTAGCTATGGGGACACAGAAGGTTTCAAAAAAAAAACAGCTAAAAATAACTGGATCTGGTCTGGGAGCCTTACTAGAGTTATGGCAAGGGTTTGACCAGCACGCTCAATACTGGCCTTTTATTACATTCAGCCAACTGAAAGCAGAAATATCAACAAGCTTCTTCTGAATGCTGTTTCCTCAGCTTAACCTGTCTGTGACTCTGTTCACCATTTGTAGCGGTGGATTGGCACACATTTGGTGATCTAATAAGTATTTATGACAGCAGGATGGTGTGTGTGGGATTGAGTCAAAATAAACTGTGTTCATGGTACTGACGGAACATTTTAGACAACAATGACAGAGGAAGACTATCTCTAAGGCTTTGGATACACACATCATACTTGTTAGTAGGATGCATTTATTGTTGACTTGGGTCTTTCATACAATTTGTTGATGAGAAGAACATTACAGATGCTAATGTTAACACAAAATAACTACCTGCCGCTTTATCTCTTTAAAGCTGTAGCCTGCTGGTGAAGGCCTATTCTTGACTACCACCCTGCATGGATGTGTCTGCCTGTGTCCTTTCCAAGGCAGTGGAACAGCCCGTTGCTCTGACAGGCTTCTTGCACCGAGAGAAAAGACCGTCCAATGGCTGCAATAGGGACCAAGTGAAGGGGAAAGAGGCAACGCTAGCTTCTATGAGGGAGGGCTCATTCAAGCACGGCAGATTCGGGGGGATTTAAGGAGCTCGTCTGCCAGCAATAAAAGGCTGAAACAGGATACTTGGTGAGATTAATTACCTAGATAGGCCACGATAATGCCATTTAAATGGGAAAGTAATTAAAGTGCACCTTCCATGAAAATTATTCATTGCTGACGGATTGGGTGACAGACAAATCAGGAGGCATTTACAGAAAAGCTACAGGTTAAGTGCTCCGAGCTGCTGCTCTGAGACCACCACAGTTTTATTGCAGCTGTTGGATCTTACTGCTTTGCCCAGCTCTCATCAAATTACTGCGAGCATGTGGAGTGGGGGGGTGGTGAAAAGAATGGGCTCCCAGGTAACGTAAAACGTGGGACAAATGCTACAAAGGAGGATCTGCTTAACTAGAAAATTACACTGGCTGGCACTGGTCAGTGGGGACTGCTCAGAATCAATCAATCCTTCTGTTTAAGGCCACCATGGCAGGTTAGAGCACAAAAAAGGATAAATCAATGCCTTTATTGTTCCCCAAGTGTCACTTTCACAAATGCCCTGAACAATATCCATTTAGTGATGATAAAGTGTCAATAAAGTGGCTATATAGATTACCACTGAGGAACTGGGATATCAATTTGCACCCATGAACATTTAATATTTTAATCATCATTTGATCTCTTTTGTAGAGGTAAATAATAATCAGATCATGCAGCTCTGTGATATTCCTCTCTGAACTCCACACACTAAACTGCTGGAGGACAGTGAAGCAGACTTTGACTGAAGCAGCCAAACAAAACGGGAATATTTGCTTCTCACGCAATGCAAGGGCACAGAGGCTTTGCAGATCAAAGTCAAATGCTTAGCTTACATTCTTATGTGCCTCAATGCTTTTTTTTTCTTTTGCACTGCGATACTGTACTGAAGGGAATAGCCTGTTGTTCTCTTTGAATGTTTAAGTACGTTTGTACTTGAGGGGGGCTATAACATCAGAATACATTCACACAGAGATGCACAACAAATGAAGCTATGGATGGCTAAAAATAAACATAATGGTTTGCTGATTTTGAAATTCCTCAGATGTAAGTTGTGAAACTTGTATGTTGCACAAAGTCTCATTTAAAATTCAATATTATGACTATCTTGACATGTATTTTTGGAATGACAGCCATGGAATTTTTGGCATTCAGAAGCAATCTAATCTAAAACTCCTTTCAGGCATTGAACTTGTTATGTAACTGTGATGGCAATTTATGTTTTATGTCTAAACAGGCACCCAAGTAATTTTAGAAAAGCCACAGTGGCAACCTTACAATGTGGGCGGTACCATTTCGGTGGGGGTGGCTGGATGGTGGTGGTGCATGCATTTTTTGGATGGAGCAGTTGCTATGAGTGTCTAACATTGCCATGGATGGGTTTACATTGGAGTTAGCTGAATGGCAGTGCGTCTCAAACAGATGCTAAAGGATGTCTCTGGGAATGACAAAAAGCCAACAACAGACAGATACAGGCAGCTATGTTACATATTCCATGTGTCAACAGGGCTTTACACAAAGACAGATGTAAAATTTGAAACAATGTCTTCATCTTATCAAATATTTTGGAATGACAGCCATGGCATTCTTGGCATTCTGAGGCATTTCTAGTCAAATCACCACAGTCCAAATAATGTGTCTAAGTCACACCCCCTGTTTTCTGCTCTGACTCACCAATGGAGCCTGTGAATACTTTAGAGCACAGCTCAACTATTGTAAAAGTTGCTATCTGAGTGTAACAGGCTTTGTGCTGCTGGCTAATACAAGCAGTCAACATTAAAATCAATTTTCACAGGTTCTTCTTTTCACTTGTTATATTGTCTATACCTCTTGCTGATCACACCTAAACCCCATTTGGATGGTCTCAAGCTGAATGTGTACACACAGCACACACACACAAACATACACACATACGCACAGGTCCTGTAGCGTTTCCCATAACTAATTTCAAATCCTATTTCTGTGCCCTTCTCCACAGATTTGATTTTTCTGGCTCAGAGATGTGAACATCCGCTTGAATAAATATTAATGGTTATTCTATGAGCATTGCCCACTCACAAGTGTGCTGGAAGAACAAAATGCCTTGTTTACAAGTACGCTTGAGGAAAACTAAGGCACAAAGGGCCTCGGAGGGCCTCCAAGGGTGGCTCTGTGGCGCTGTAGACCCACAATGGAGTGCTGATTGAAACACACTCTTAACTTCCAGTGTGGAGCGATGTCAAAGATGGAAAAAATCCTCAACATGACGAATTTCTATTCAACAGCTGCAAGAACAGAGCTGGAGAAATCAAGCTTACGAACTTGCAGCCTCTACTTAAACTCATTTAAGACAGAGCTGAGAGGTAATTAGGTTTCTGGGAACAATAAGCACTCAGCACCTTGTGTAGCTCCAGCCTCACTCCAGACATTTCCTTTGGTGTAATTAGGGGAGGTGTGAATTCCTCATCAGATGGATCACCATCTGCATTCACATACTGCATGTTCACTCCCCGAGTCCCCAGCTACGAGCCTATGTTCATCCTGATTATCATGCAGGAGGTGGAGATGGGGAGGGATGGAGGAGACGGCTTCTCTTTTTTAAGGTTCTTTCAGTGCTACAGGGCTCCGGCACCTTGCCATGCAAAGGTTAATCAATTCTGAATGATGAGCCATAAAAGCTTTAATAATGCAGTCATTCTCTAATGAGTGGTCCTGCATGCTTGCTCAGGAAGGACCGATTGTTTTAGGAAGCTCCGATGTTCTAATTACAAAGCGCTCAAGCATCCCCTAACAGCCCAGAGAGCGCTGGACACAGTGAGGGTCCAGTGAGCAGGACAATGAGCGGTGCAGCATGGATCTACTATCTGCTCAAGATGGGAAACAAGAGAGACCCATCACAAGGTCATCAATATCAAACTAATTCTGACTATTAACTTGATTTTGGAGAGTTTTGACTGTAGTTCCACAGTTCTCAGATCTCAAAAACTGGCTCAGAAACCAGTTTGGCTTTCAAACAAATTATTACAACTTCATAAGGGGGATGTCAGGGTGGATAGATGGATCAACAACACAGTGATCAGACATCCTTGTTCACCCAGGACCCAGTTTCAAGTTGGGTGTCCCAATTCCCAACAAATATCTTTAAAACACTAACACTCTCACCATTATTAAAATAATAATTACCAACTTAAATTTGTTTTTCAGTGCTCACAGAGACATTTCTAATGTTCTGTCCCACTCATGATTACCTAACCCAATACAAAAACATAACCAATATGTGCATCTGAATTCAACACTGATTTGTCTGTATGTGTGATCAGTGTGCCACTAGCCAGTGAGTCATAGGCAAGCATCTTTCTGTCACAACCTGTCAGTATGCTAACACTTAGCTCTCATGCAAGTCAGTTTTTTCATAAGATCTCCAGGATCTTCACTCTTTCATTTATATAGTATTTGGCAATGAAAATGCTGTGTCCGTGGTGTTTACAAGCATGCTTGGTGGGTGTGATAAGGGCTAAAATAATTGTTCCCCATCCTGATGAAAACACCCTTTATGTTGTCACTGAATTTCCCTATTTAGGTGACATGATGGCATCAAGAATCATCTCCATGACAGATGAACAAACTTCATTTCAAGTTGGTGGGATGCAGTTTAAAAGCTCCAGAAAATGCTCATAAGTGGACCTTGAGTCATTATTTCTTCACATCCAATTAAGTGGGCAATTACAAATTATGGTTTGGAGTACTTGATGTCAGTGTGGTATAATCCTGCACAATAGATAGAAATCGATTATAATCCACATTTCATGAAACGACCATAATAAAGCTGTGGAGCTATTTTTCTGTGTATTTGATGTGTTCTTTTCAATGCTATCTTCTGCAATTTCAGTCTTATTGTATTCTGCCCCAGCTCTGTCCTACCCATTGAACAGATGGAGTAGGTTGCTTTGCCTTGAAGAGCTGCTGAAGGAATTTGATTAGTCTGGGTTTCAAATAGGGATTTTTTGTCTTGCATCATGGTCTAAATAATGTTTCAGTGACCAGTCCATCCCAATAAACACTTGGGTCATCTTTGTTTTGTTTTTTGAAATTGAAGTTTGGCACAAAATTTTGGATATCAAAACTTAATGGAATTGGTAAACAAAATTATCAGTGACTTTATCCATCTTGGCCAAAAACACCAACTTCACTGTTACAGCACTTGAAATGGTGCCACTTACTTGGGATCATAAACATCACCCCATCTGGGCCAAAAGCTCCACTCTGTTTCACAATAGCTCATGGCTAAATATTCCATTGGGTTAACTGACTAATTGTCTGTTGTCAAAATGCCACGTCTAATTATGACCGACTCTAAAAGAGCAATGTGTTAATTGTTTTTTTCTGGCTTTTTCCTGCAAGTTGTCCTCTTCCCGCCATCCTTGTGTCCTTGGCCTGGCAAACCCTCTGCACATTCCAGCACGTGTCACTGTCACAATCTCAGCATCGCGGAATACATCATCCACAACATTAAATCCCACACACATCTATTCAACTTCATGCCTCTTCCTTCTTCCTGTCTCTCTCAGAGATCCAAATATCTAGCAAACTGAGATATTTACTGTGTAATCGTAACTGTTTTTGGTAGCAAACAACAGCATCTAGAGAAGTATGTTTTGAAAAATGAAAGGGTCAGCAGCTTCACAACAAATGATGACATGAATCCGAATGACTAAACCAATATGATGTTAAAGCAGCAAGACGTGACTGGCCATCACATCGCAGACAGCAGGTGTAGTTAGCCAGAGACAGCGGTTATATATCCAGCAACAGCTTCAGTGCTCTCCTTACAGCCTTCTTTTTAATCACCATAGTCAGAACACTCTTTTGGGCCAACTGTGTTTCATGGATGCTCAAGCATGAAAGAGGAATCTTGTTGGGTGGATCCATAGAAATAATGAATAAAAAAGGCTTTAGAGTTTGTCACGACAAAATACAGCATTTTAATTACGGTAGATTCCCCTGAGACTGAGCTGCAAATACAGTACTGGCTCTTTAGGTACCACTGGGAGTCTGCATCATCGCTAAGCTAATAATGTTTGCCACTGTAGTGCTGATATACACAATAAATTAATCTAGGTAATATGCATACTGGATATATAATGGATTATATCAAACTATGTTCATTAATGCTAATGGAGAATCATTACAGTGGTTTGCATATGAGAGGTTTTAAAATTAAACTGCGACTTGGCATTTTCCTAATACTCTCTTCAGCTGAACTGTGCACAGACTGACGTGAGACAAACATTTTCAGACTTCAGTTTGAAAGTAAATAGTTAAAAATGTGGGAAATGTGGTTGTTCACTTTCTTTCTGAGAGTCAGACAAGAAGATCAATACAAACCTCATGTCTGTGGATTAAATGCATTAAGTACAGCACTGAAGACACAGTTAGCCTTGCTTAGCAGCTAGCACTAAAGATCACTACTTAGAACATTGTACCCTGTATGAATAATCAATTTTCATTTAGTTATGTAAAAATAACAATTTTCTCTTTTTACATGCTGAAATAATTTCTTGACCAAAAAGAAGTTTAGCGTCTTCTGCTAATGTTGTAGTACCAGTTGTCAGACACTGTCAGTAAAGACAAATTGTCGTTTTTTTTTAACTTATGTCTGTGTATGGATTAAACTAATGAGATACCGTGCATTAATTATGCGTGTGTTTCTGACATGGGATCTTGTGTACACGATATGCTTGATGTTGAAGCAGTTAAGCCATGACAACATCACTACTAGGCAACAGCAACATGTCGGCATCTAGAAGCCACTGAGGCTAACAACTTAGTAAGCATGAAGGCAGAATTAGCAAGCACTTGAGGTATTGGTAGGTGCATTTTGAACACTGAAAATAGCCAAATTGCCTCTAATCTTCATGCTAAGCTAGGCTAATCACCTCTTGGCATCAGCTCTGTCCTTATCAGAGTGATCATTGATATTGAGCTTCTCATCTAACAACAAGAGAAAAAGAGGAAGTGTATTTCCCAAAATGTTGAACTATTTGATTAAATTTGCAAACACCCAGAGAAGTTCAAAAGGTGCTGAAAACTTCTTTTTTCCTTTAATGGCAATTCAACCGAAAAGCACTTGTACCCCACACAAAAACATTACACATCATTTTCCCAAATGTAGATCAACATTATCAATAAACTCATGTAAGAGTCCTTACCTGCTTGACCAGTAGCGATGCTAACTGCCGCAAACAGCCTCTGTGTGCGGCTCAGGTCTGACACCCCATTGACAGCCTCCACCTCAAAAGTGTAGTTGGCATGGGCGAGCAGGTCCATGATGGTCACGTAAGAGTCCACTAATCCTGACTGTGCAGGAGAATATCCCACATTCGGCCCGCATGGAACACACTCCTCAGGTTCCCAGCTGCAACGCCGGCATATAACCCTGTAGGTGACGTCATTGCGGCCACCCGTGTCAGCTGGCGGGCTCCACTCCAGGCTAACGGTGGTCTGGTTGATGTTGTAGACCAGGTTCTGTGGCGCTGAGGGAGGTCCTGTCAGAGGTGGACACGGAGGAAGCCAGAATTAAACAACGAGGTGCCAAGGAAAGTGACAGCCAAGAGTGTGTATTGACTCGATCTGTGGTTTCACTGTTCTCTGAGAAAAGAAAAAAAAACACTATGGACATGCTCCAGCCCTAGAGCCAAACACTCACACTCAATTGTAATAAGAGAGATCCAGAAAAAAGAAAAGGTACACTGAAAGGAAGTCAGCTCTGGCAGGCACCAAGGTCAGTCTTAGAAGACTGTGAAATCAAGCAGTGGAGCCCAGAGTTTCAAAGGGAGAATAATTTCATAGTCAGAGTTCATGCAACACACTTTTTATGTTGCTGTTTTTCTGAATTATAATTACCGGGACAGTGCACCTATCTAGCCCACTCACTTCCATTTCCCCCATCCTCCATTACCATCCTTTATGCTGTATAAGTAAACTGATTATGAGATTTTACAATGGAAAGAGTTTTTCAGTTTAACATCAGGTCCACTTAAATTGTGTAGTTATGACATTGAAAAACATTTTAGAACTCACAATCATGATAACTAAAAACTGACAAAAAGTGTCCAACTGATCATTTACTTAACTCAAAAAAGTTGTTAGCTCATTAGCATCCCTGCGTGCATTGTATTTGACTTAAAATTCTTTAGAAAGTCTTTGTTCTTTTATTCTTAGTCATTTTATTTTATTTGACAAAGCACTTCAACCACAGATTTCATAACTATGCATTAGCATTCATCCTGACTACATTTAGCTGATAGCAGTACAGCAAAGGGTAAGGATTTGGGAGGGTGGCGAATTAGGGATCTGACTTTAAACTGCTTTACCTATAAAAAGAATAGGAAAAAAAAAAAAAAATATTAGCTGACTTTAGTTTCTAAAGTTTCTAACTTAAATTCTAAATGTCAAAACGGCTATCAAGGCAGCAAACTATTTCCTGTCTACACATTCAGTAGACACAACACAAATATGGCGTTATGTAAACTTGCCACCTGATAATCACTTTCCTGCAAGATCTGTTTTGACCTCCACCCACTCTCGTTTGTTTGGTGCTGAGCAGATCAAGTACAGTGGCACCAAAGATGCTAAAGATACTGAAATATGCTAAAAACATTATTACAATTGTCTTTATGTTTACAATGAGTGACCCATTTCACCTCTTTAACATGTGGTAATCTAATCCATTACTAATGTTAAAATAATGATGCAGTGTTTAGGAAACCTGTCTGTTCATATGTTCATTTTGTAAGAACTCTTTTACAATGTACTCTTGAATGCAAACATAGCTGGTGATTCATCCAGATGGACTAAGGGCTTTGTTTACATAACGACTGTTAACAGCATTAAATTTGCAGCTGCTATGAGGATGACTGAGACCTGGCTACATGGTGGGATAAACGCTTAGCAGGGAATCAGAAGCCACAGCCAGCCACTCTCTAAGTTCTCCTGTTCTCCAAAGATATACAACTATACCAGCTGGAGACAGTGGCTTTACTGGGTTTCCATGGAAAGGTATATCATGTAGACAGCAGGACACTTAAAGTTGATGTCCTCTAAAAAAAGACTCAAAGACTGCCTCACCCACAGAATTTATGAACAACATTTAAACCTGGATTATCACCGCCCTGTAACTGCCATATACAATTTCACTTGACATACAATAACAAGTAGCTCCCTGTCATCAAAAGTGCACAGGACCACAGACCGTTTGCTAGTAAATGTTCACGTAATGGCAAAGAGATTAGCTGATCTCGTAAAACAATGAATAACAAATTGCTGCTTTCATCTTTCAAATTCCAGGCTGTTGGCTTTTATGGCCCAGATGTTGATATAAATAAACTCCCCCTAACGCAGTAAAGATTATATGACTTGTATTCTTTGTTTATGAATACTTTAAGTCTTCATTTTGTTCTCTGGGAGGTTTAAACTGTTCTGTTTTCTCAGGAAATATTCTTTGAGGGAATCTTGGAGAGGGACCTCTCAACTCATTAAATTTGTCACATTAACTAACAAAATAGGTCATGCATATGCATAGACCCAAAACTGCTATCACAATATTCAGACTCATTAATACAGTACTTAGTTGTTTTTCCCTGTTCCACCCATTAGAACCGAGGGCTCAACAGAGACATCCATATTCATGATTATCGGGTAAGATAAGAGACAGACTGTGCACTGGGAAGATGAAAGAGACACCTGTGGCAGGTGAAGTGGAGACGAGTGACTGCTGATAGCGCCACTCGACTTCAGCCTTGGCACTGACACTCGACCTGCACTCTCAATCTTCTTTGCCAACAAAGGGAAGGTGTGCTGCAGCTCATACGCACTGACAACCAAACACACACTCGTACACACACGCATCTCACACCTCCCAGCCTGAACCTCCGGGATCTTTTATTCTAGCATTTCCATGGCCACGGTAAGCAATGATAACATCTCATTTTGCTCGTGCCACTCTCATTTGGATCTCAGGTGCCACAGATCAAAGCGGTGATTTCTCGGCAACAAGAGGCGAGAGGAAATTAGATTAGACTGGCCCTGGATCTGTGTGACCTTTGTCTTTTGTCCTGTTTTACAGATTCACTACCCTGCAAGCTTTGCCTTTCTTCCTCAAGAGACCTCAGTATGCTTCAAACAAAGTGCTTGTCGGATCGTCAAACGACTACAATCTGAAACTCCCTGCCTGGTAGCAGACTTTAGGCTGGGTTTGACAAGTTTTGTAACTTTTTGTAACAGACAATCCAGTGTGTGCAGAGCTGTTAAAGTAGGGAGGGTTTGAACTTCTCCCTCAAGCTTTCTTTATCATATCACGTTTCAATGCCACATGTGCAATGCCATGAACGCTTTTGAGGAGAGACTGTCTGAAAGTGTATGATTTGTCACATCAAGACTACAAAGACATGGGAAAGACACAGAGTTCTTGGAGAGTTCTTGGAGAGAGATTCAGTAAAAGCAGTGGGAGAAGGCTACGGAGCCTTTTGCCCAGTCTCCCAGTGTGGCCACATATAAAAGGTATACTCTTTTCCTTTTAGACATGGTGACACATCATATATGTAACCCAGTTTGTTTGAAGCATACTGAACCTGTCTTGTCTTTCTTCTTCTTGTGCCTTGGCGTCACTTTGTTTCACCGATTATGCTCTGTCTGGACTCAGGAATATGAAACTCTTCTGCCCCCACTTCACCTACAGCACAGATTTGCGCCACAGCCTGAGCCCTCCGCTGTCTGTCTGCTCATCCTTATAGCTCAAGGGCTTGTCGCTCTCCCTCTTCTTTTTACTCTTTTTTTCTGTCTCTCACTCCCCCACTCTGTCTTATCTTTTCGTGTTCTCTCCTCTCACCCCTCCTCCCAGTCAAGTTTCATTTCACGGATTAGCCTGCCAGAGCCCCCACAGCCTGAAATGTCTCAATCACTTGCTAGCTTCCTTCCAGCACTGCCACTGTGACCGAGCATGGGTAAGCGTGTGTGTGTGAGGGTATTTTTGTTGCTGTGCATAAATATGGAATATGTGCATGCACAGTTTATGTTCCCCGCTACATCATTTGCATGCTAACATGAAACAGATTTTATAGTAGAACCTGTGATTTTGTGGAATAAACAAAGAACTCCCATGGGTGTAGGGGTGAGAAAACATCCTTCAGCCACACAGAGCTTTCACTAAATCTAATATACCATATAGAAAACATAGCAAAGTAACTGGTCGTTTTTAGGTCATGTTTGTAAGTCCATCTCCACTTTGTACAGAGTTGTAAGACCTGAGTAAATCCAAGCTTAGGAGAGAAGAATCCGGTGCTTATCGGCCTTGAGAGGTGCTCGGGGCTGCCTTAACCCTCCATAGCCTATTAGCTGACTGTGCTCTAATTGGGGAGATGTGGGGAGAGGGGCGGCAAGGGTGAGTGGTATTCAAATCACCCATGAGGTAATCCTCACTCTACAAATGTGTGTTGTGACCCTGTGACCTAGCCTCTAATGATGTGGCTACAGCAGAAGCTGTATGAGAGAAGCCATGCAGAAGAGAAGGGTTCGAATAAGAGTTTTTCTGCTGACGGGCCTCCCACTGCTACCTCAGTACCACACTGAATTCAATATTTTGTCATGTCTTGTTATGTCTTTGAAACAATGAGTCTTAAAACAATTGGCGAAGCCATTGTGAGTGGTCAAATTGATCATGATGTCTCTATACAAACTATTATGTGTCCTTATACAGTATGTGGGGGTAATTGTGATTTCTTGTGAGTGAACTGCCTGCAGTCCTATTTACATGGCCACTTCTAATCAAAATGACAAAAACACGCAGCAATTTACATGTGCATGACCAAGATGGGGACGAAGTGGCTTTATGTTATGATTTCAATTATTTTAACCTAGTAAATAATAGCATGGCTTCAGATTTGGTCTTTGGTTTTTTGCTTTCCCAGCATACATGTTGATCTTAAAGGACTGTTTTGGTTTATTCCAACTTGGGCCTTGTTTACAACTGGGGTTTTGTACTTTAGAATGTCTATTGATTATGTCAACATTGTACTTGCAAACGCAAAGGATAATCAGGTATATGTAATGGATGAATGGATGAACCACCGACTGGGCAAAGCAATCAACTGTGCAGAGGCAACACACCTTTAGGGGTCCCCAAGGGCTCCTGATCACTTGAGCAGCAAGTACTTTGTGTTAATTTGATAAAATGAAAATTTGTTAGGTTCACTAAAGCAAAATATAAACTGAAATGGAGAAGGCATTCTTTCTGCATTTATACCTATACCATTCTTGCTACTATAACCTATACCATACATCTGTCTTATGTCCAAATTAGATTTAGCATCTTGAAGATTTTAATTGATAAAATGCTTTTTATAGTGTATATTCTAACATTATTCGCTTTCAATCAAATTATAACCAAAAAGGGGCGCCAACAGCACATTTTTGCTCAAGGGCCTCCTTGTTGGTTCATTCATCCCTGGCCAAAGTAAATAATTGCTGAAATCTGGGAGCATGGAAACATTGTTACAACAGGGGAAGAGACTGGAGCAGGCACAGTATCAGACAGGTTGTAAACATGGCAACAGCTTAGCCAAATGTATTATTATACTATGAAAAAAAAGTAATAGTATAACATGTTAAGTTATTGATCTTTGCCCTAGTTCTGATATCTGGTAGAAGCACTAGCCCCAACATTCTGCAAGCCTGTCACAGTCCCCTAGCAACTCCAGGCAGGGTGGACCCTCTGACGGACATCAACTTGTTGAGGTGGCACATTTTTAAGGGGAGCGGCTGGGACTGGGAGGAGGAGACCACTGCTCACAACTGCCCTTTTCAGCCCCTAGCTTGCGCCAGAACTACTCGCAGCTGTTGCATGATTGATTCCCACTCCTGAATCTGTCAACAACTCAACTCTGTGCCTTGCCTCTGGAGAAAATGCCTTCCCGTGGCCATCCACATGTATCTCATTTTCTCACAACTTTGCATATGAATGTCATGGACAAACATTCAACAAACAAAAGCATTTCTTCCTTCCGCCCCCTCTCAGCACATACCACATGGGAAACAATGTATTTGGAGCTATGTTTTTGGAACTTCTTCCCTCATCTTTATTCAGCGTGGATTTGGCTTTTCATGTCCCCACATTACATCTTCATCTCATTTTCTCTCAAATCCTCATAGACACATTCTTAATCTCTGTGTGCCAGAGATCCATCTCACTGTTTTGCTAAGGCCTATGATATGGTAGCTTTACAAACCCCTATTAAAAAAAATCTGTCAATCAAGCTATTTGTTCAGGCAGTGCAAATTCATTTTCAATTACTATTCACTCCTGGTCTGGATAAGGCTTGAAAAAAGGAAATCACAGTGACTATTGGTCACACTGACTTAATCCAGCGATGAATGAGGAAATGCACGTACGGAAAGCTGTGCAAAAATTGTGCTGGGTGACTGCGGAGGAGGGTGAGGCTATTCATACAAGTTAAAAATACATATTTACATATAATGGTATGGGGTCATCAAGTGTAGACCTGAAGTTAATGAAAATGAATAATGAAAAGTGTGCATTAGGCAACTTCAGTAATTACTGTGCTACTTGGCCAAGGTGATTACCCAGAAGGGAACAGCCAGAGGACACTGCAAAGAAGTGGGAACTTTCTCCTGTTCTTACCACTGCATGAGTCCTGCCCTTGATCAGAGAGAGATGTTAGAGTGAAGCGTTAATATCCGATTAGGATGGTTGGAGTAGTGAGTAATGGACCTGTCTTTTAGAACAAGATCTGTGAGGTTGCTACACGGAGAGATCTGTGTTTTGTAGCCGTTGGCCAGCCTCAAATTTACTTAGCTTGAGTTATGTCCTTTTTTGTGTTAGATAGTGATGGGAATAAACCAGTGCGCCATCATGTCATCAAGCACCAAAGTCGCGCCCCCTTTAGGGGAAAGAATCGTGCTTTCACATAACATGAGAAACGACTGTGAGTAAAGATTAGCTGAATATTTTGTCATTAGTTAAAAATCTGTTGTGGCAAGAAAACCAAAAAAAGGCAAAAAAAAAAAAAAAAAAGGCAAAAAGCTGTTGTGTACGAAGTTGATTTGATCCAATATGTATAGATGGCCAGATAAACAATATCTGGCCACTGTGTGGTGTCAGTGATTCACTTGGACAGGGGATGATTGAAGGGCCATGATGGCTGACCAATCAACCTACATTTATTAGGCTGTAGGCAAAAATTAGCTTTGGGCCTCTGTTGACCCCCAGCCAGCACCAGCAGGGTTAAAATGTTTTTCAAAGATGCATTACTTGTTGTTGTCACACAGCACTTTGCTTTTTTAAGAGCTGTGTAGCTTCTTCAATTCTGTTGAATACTGTCTCGTGGTACAAAAGTGTCCATCAACATTACTAAAGTGTGATTTTGGTCTCAACATATCTCAACTATAAATCTCATTTTAAGAATAATGACATATTTCTGGAGTAGATACCACAATATGCTGAAAACATTACTGGAATAAGGATATAGATGGAAGCGTATATACTTGTCTCCTAAGCCAGAAGGTAAATTCTATTACTTTTTTTTAGAACCCACAGTAACCACTTTAGCATTGGGACAAAAGAAATATGGCTGACTCTATGGAGAGTTCACTAGCTAATGTACTGAGGGAGCACTCTGAGACAAGCCCAAACGCTGACAACATTTATTCCAAACTTTCCAAGCATGGAGAACAAAAACAGCCAGCCTAATGCAAAATAGAGGCCTGATATTGCAATGCCAAATAATGCTTGTGGGAAACTGTAGCTCATTAAAGCCAGAGTAGCTTAAGTGTTTTAGAAGCATTTTTGTTATATTTGTGGAAATTCTTGTTACATTCCGACAGCAATAAATAAATCAAATGGTATGAGAAACAAAGAAAAATATCTGGTATCTGTGGCTCTTGCAGACATGTAATAAACCTTCCCAGACAGGCCTGCATGCGTGTCTACCTGCTCACGCTCTGCCCATGCACTCATTGCATGTCTTCCACAAAGCCAGGCAGATGTATTGCTTAAACTATCACGAGCTACGCGTGAACAGAGTGGATAGAATTTTTCAGTTGTATACTTTCAAAATCTGGCTTATCTGGAAAATCTCTATCTGAAAAACCTCTTCACATGCTCTGTATTACTTTGTACTCATGCCATTCATCATTGGAAAGCTAAGATTCTCATGATTTGATTGATTCAAACCCTTTCAAGATACAATCACAATAACAGCTACAATCAATAGCAACAACAAATAAACAAACACTTACCAAATCGATGCAACTGACTAATGAAGTCTTATAGTAATGCACAGTGTAATGACTGATAACACTAACAAAAACGCTCTGGTCACATCAGCAAAGGTCCAGACGATCCAATCCAGTAAAATATTTAGTCCAAAATACTATAATAACTCACCAGAAGCTGTCTTATCGTTTCAAATTAGCTGGCCACATTCTACTCTTCCGCATTTTCCCCATTCTAACTTCAGTAAGTATGTACATGTAGGTGACATGTTGGTCTCAGAAGGGCTGCTGCAGTCTGACCTTTCTACTGACACCTCACTTGACCAATTAGGATCTTCTATGTCATGTCCACAGCTGACAATAACCAGCAAGAGTCCACATTGAAAGGAAGGGCCTCGTTCAATTGCGCTGATGACCAGTTCTTCTTATAGCCAATGAAATTCCAAAAACAAAGATATGCAGCTTCAGTGAGTAATTTGGGGAAACAGGTATATTACAGAGGGTTGAAAAGATAAATTTAGTACCATAACATACCACAAATATTAATTGTGTTACATTTCAAAACAGAAAGCCATGCATGTTCAAGAACAGCTTTACTTTGGATATGTCTCGGACGTCTTGAATAGGCATTTCAAGCTAATTATACAGGAATGTGAGGGGGTATGTATGCTGCCTCTACTTCTTTCTATACTCACTTTTTAATTAAAATATTTTTTTCCCCTGGTAACATATTTTCCCTTATGTAAGTAGAAACATACTTTTTCCAGAAAAATGAAATGAAAGGTTTGTAGAAAAGGTGCAACTTAAACACACCTGTGCACTGACAATATGTAGAACTAAATAGTTTGGGTAGGCAGACACAGATATGTTGCTCAACAAGCGGCTTTACAGACACCCAGAAATGACGAAGAATCATTTTTCATTTGATATTTACAATATTAAATCCAACTACTATCTGTATAATCATCTCTTTGATTCTTTGATTTAATGCATAGATAAGCCAATGCAGCACTAAAACATTCTACTATTTGCATAATATCTTACCAGCAGTCTCTCTCTCTCTCTGTCTGTGTCTCTCTCTCTCTCTCTCTCTCTCTCTCTCACACACACACACACACACACACGCACATATTAGAGATTCTGACTTGGCCTACTTTGGGTGTTCGGGGAAAAAGCAGCACTGCTCAGGGTGTGAAACAGGCATGCTGATTTTCCCGCATATGCATGTCTGTTTTTGTTGTTTTTAATCAACAGAAAATGGTACAAAATAAATAACCACAAAATATATGTTAATTTATCCACTCTCCTCCTGACGAGTTATGTCAATAGAAAAAAGAATGACAGAGGTGTGTGTCTAGCAGCCAAAAGCCTGTGGGCCTTTCCAGGAGTCTTGTGATACATTATCAGTAAAATGAAGGCACACAGATAAGGTGCGGAGATTACGTTTAGGGGTGCTGTTTACCTCCAGAGATAAATTAGAGTGCTAACATTGCCCCGCTGGGGTGAGCCACTCCCCGCACACAGTAGCTAAAATCAATGGGGAAAAAAAAGCAGCAGCAGCATCCAGCAGCACCTTGAAATAACCACGTTTGAGAATGGATTTGGAAGCAAATCAGCTCTACCTTTCAGTCTGAATTCCCGGGCCTGTGTAAATAAGCCATCAATGGCTGTCACAGAACTATTACACTGGCCAGGACAAATGAAGACGCAGGGTGCTGCCTGGGCTGCCGCTGCTGACTGTAATTGCAATCTTTCAGACGGGAAATGGCAAATTGCTCCTCTCATCATTAGCAACCAGCTAAGACAGAAAACAGACATGTAAGCCTGCAAACATAATTATAATGACATACTGGGAGGCAGAGGAACTGCTATGGAACACATCTGGGCTTTCATGAGACCGCTGCAGACTGGCTGAGCAGGTCTGGCATAGGCTGCGCAATGTGTTTTTTCCCTCGCATGTGTGGCTGTTTAAATTCAGATCCCGGCAAGAGATCTGTGCCATGTTTACCTAGCAACAGCATGGCAAACTTACTTGTGCAGGCCACAGACGGAGGGTCAGAGAGCGCTCGGTAGTAGCCATCCTCGCAGTCGCAGCGCCAGGAGCCCTCACGGTCGTTGAAGCTGTGTGCCGGACAACGAGAGCACTGAAGGTCCTGGGAGGAAGACTTGTAGAAACCACGACCGCATGCTGAAGGAGGAAGAAAATAACAGAATGAGGCCAAGGCAAAGAGAGGAGGACAAAGACACAATAAAAAGTTTCTAACCCTGTTTACACAGACAGTGTCATGTAGGGATCACACATGATTTATCAGTTAGCCATAAATCTCTGCATTATGAAGTCAAGTGGAATATGGTGCTCATTTTCACAAGATGTCATATTCAATTTTTGAGGAAAACAAAAAAAATGACCGAATAGGGCAGTCTTGACCCCTTAAAATGACTGTTTCTGCTTGCAGCCCCTTTTCACTGATGTCACATGTCTATGAGTTGTGAAAAACCTTTCTACTCAGATGATTCATTTGAATAACTGAATAACCTTTTGAAACTATTTTGTTTAGGCAAACTTCCTCTCTGGCAACAAGAAAAGCATCGAAATCTGATGTATTGTGAGGTTTGGTATATTTTGTTGATTGCAAAGATGGAATTTCATTTTTCAAACTTACTACCTGAAAATGGATCATTTTTCCTGAACTGAACAAAACTCATACTAGTGAGGGCCTACAGCTCATTTTTACCCCTGGGCCCCCAGTGGGTAAATAGGTATGGTTTAAAGGAAAATCCAAATGATACCCATCCTTCACTAAAAACTCAATAGATACCAGAAATTCTCACAGCATTTTTTTATTTAGTAAACCCCAGATAAGCCAGGTTCACACAGGATTATACTCACTGATGATCTCAGCAGCCATTACGAATCACTGAATGTCTCCAGGTGATATTAGTCCTGTGCAAACACAGTCTGAAAGAGTCTTCGCTTCACACCTGAAGTCCCATTATGAAGAGGGCATGACAGAACAAACCATTGTGTTCACATCTTGCAGCAGCCAGTATTTGAATGAGCCTGTCCCCCTGGGCTTCATCACGCAGGCTGAGCCATGAAACGGCATCGCAAACCTCATGTTGAAGCATTAGCCCAGGGATAAACTACAACCTCTCACTTTGGAAAGAAAATAACAAGGCTATTTTTATTCTGGTGAATCCTCAGGTCAGTAAAGAGGTCTGGCTTGTTTATAACAAGTCCTCTCTCTGAGACGAAACATTTTTCAGTAGAGCAGAGAGATAAGCGTACATATCAAGCACAAGCACATGGATCATTTCAACATTGTACCTTTGACCAAGACAGCAAACAAACCTCAGACTGATAGGACTTATCAAGAAATACCCATCACTGCCTGTGAGGTGAGACAGCAATTTAAGAATTACTCTCAAACCCAAATCATTCACTCACCCACCCACCATTTTTTAAGTTACATAATGATTGTCATTTCCCACAAAAAGCTATGAAAGCAAGTAATGACAAAGGCAGAACTTAAATGGCAAACAAAACACAGTGATTCATAGCAACCTCACTGTGAATCACATGCATTTGTCATATTAATGTTTAAATACCAGTAAGGAGTAAAATGTCTATTCTGAGCCTGGCTATTTTCGCCTCCAAGTGGACTAATCCACAGTGACCGGCTGTGTGTGCCAGAGCTAAGCCTGGTGAAAAACTGCAATCTACGTGTGCCACATGATTTCTTAAACAATCTGCAAGATATCCATACTTCTGTGAACAGCTCTGCATACAGACTATCGAATTACAACAAAAATGCATTTTTCATGAGCCAGTGGGGGAAATCAGCTGTGGTTTTCATACTGCCCCACCCCCACCCCCCACCCCCCGCCCCCCCCACCCATTGCAGATCTCAGTTCTGCTAGTTCTTCGTGTCCTTTTTCCAGGGGAATATATTGGCCACCACCTCCTGTGACAGCTCCAGAATAAGAAGGATAGAGGCATCTGAGTTTTCTTGTTCTAACACTTCCAGCGTTGAAGAGGAGGTTGGGGCTCAGGGTATCCCTATTCCAGCTACAATGAATTCCCTGTCATTCTCCATTTATTGCACTGCCACAGCCTCAAAACAAGACTTTTTTTTCAAAAGGGAAAAATACCCGATTTTATCTCTAATCTTTCTTTACCTTTTCAAGCCAGTAATTGAAAACAGACCCCTGAGCAGGCTGTGAGCAGTGGGTCTTGAATGCTGACCAGGCAAAATGTACACTCTACAAAGTGCTTACTCATCATATTTAGCTGCTTCTTGCTGTATATACAGGTCTGATGAACGATAGCATTTGACAAACAGCAAAGGAGGCCATGTCTAGTATCTGATACGCAGTGTAAACACTCCCCCATGGATGTTGATAATGACACTGAAGGGCTTTCTCCAGCAGGTTAAAGATTGGCAAGAAAGACTGTCTAAGACCACGCTTTCTCCCACCATGCCAGGCTGTTTAAACATTCTGATAAGCCAGCGTGTCTGTTTGCCTTTGGGTTTCTGAGAGCTCATCTGCTGGGTGGCCGGTGTGCAGAGGGGCAAAGCCCGGCAGGGACTGAGGCTATCTCCCATCGTGACCACCACTCCAGCAAACAAGAGGATCCACAGCCCAGATTAAGATGAGCGCAAGGCTGAGAAGGGGGGGGCTTCTGAGAGTACATACAGCTTTACTGGAAAACTTCAACTCATCACAACATATTTCTGTTGGTTAGGGTTCAGCATTTTCACCCTTTCAGACTAATTATATACTTATAAAAATAATAGTAATGATTTAAATTCAATACCCCACTGAGGGTACCGGCTAATACTCCTTACTCATCCAACATGTTCTTTTTTACCTAGTTGTAAAAACTATAAACCTACCTGTGTCAAAGTAAGACTAAAGTAATGCAGGGCTGTAGCTACACATCAGCTCTATAAAGAGTGACCTGCTGAACAACAAAGCTCTCCACATTTTTTTTTTAAACTCTCACTTAACAAGAATCACTTGTCTTGTCAACACAATATAAAGTAGTTCCTCATTTTCTGAGCTGTTGAGACCTATTATTGCATAAATTCACATCAAAATGCATTTGTTGCAAACCACCTGCAGGAAACGGCTTGGTATCAGCAGTAGCTTTATACATCAATGTTACCTCATGGCAGCAAATGGACAGAAAACTATTTAGTGTGACCAATACCTAATCAGCTTAAAATGGTCAGTATCGGCGTCCATGCTAATGAAACTGTTGCCTTGTTTACAACCTGTCGCCTTACTTCCCGGGTTTCTTGCCCCAGTGGACTTCACTGCCACGGTGTTGTAATGATCCTCGATATAAAAAATTACTTTGATGAGCTCAATGTTTCAGAGAAGACAGAAATGATGGCCCAAACTACACAAATAAGACCCGCTTTAATAAACGCTACTTACTCAAGCCAACAAGCTTAACAGTTCTTTTTCTAGCTTTTTTCAGCAAAAAGCCCACGTGTTTATCAGTGCGTCTGACTGGGTTTGGCACCTGGAAATGTTTACAGAAGCAACAAGGCGGCAAATGAGGCCTCAAAAATCGAATGCCTGCATGACACAGGCAAGTAAGTGTTTCTGCAGCTCTCCCCACCACTGGCAGTGCATTGAGTGACAAGTACAAACACAGCCATCCCAGCCCGGCATTCCTGACCCAGCAGCAGCAGTACAGTGCACACTGACTCGCTGCTGGCGAGTTTCCGTTCCTGGCACCAGATGCGGAAGAGAAACTGTTCTTCTGAGATGCCGAGTTTGGATGATAGTGAGTGAGAGCTTCTTTGTCAACTGTCCCTGCCGCAACAGTTCGCTTCTGAGTGGAAATATCTACAAAGCAATTACACCACCCCTGCTCATCAAGTAGCTTCTTAACTGACAAAGTGACTGACACCTTACTAGGAAACGCTGACACACAAACATGTTCAAACATCATACGAAACTTCAGACTCTTCATTACTTGCACTGACTTTTTTCAAGAGGATTTACAGTCCAACGTGTAATTACATTAGTGAGGCTGAAGGGTATGAGAGTGATTCTTTGAAAAAGCGCCATTTATGTAAGTCTGGGCTGTTTCTGGCACAGATAAAGGCCGACTAATGGTTTGTGCTTGTAGACACGGGCCTGTTAAAAAAGCTCAGCGGCAGACACAACAGTCGGCTTATTTACGACACTGAGAAATTAGTTAGTCCTTAGAGAAGCGGGTTGAGGTTAAACAGAGAGAAAAAAAAATACAAGTCTTACATTCCAGCCAGCTCCTCGGCAGGCTACAGAGCCAGCATCTGTAATTTCCCTTCCAGTGGTCAAGCACTTTCATTCAGTGATGTGTGTGGGGACAAGCTGCAGTCAGCAATTTTCCACAGAGAGAGGAAGAGGAGCCTGAGAAAGGAGAGGTCCTCAGAGTGGTGGGATAAAGATAATCAAACGCTCCTGCGACTATAGCGTCTCAATCACAGCGCACACTGGCCCGGAGAATAAAACAAAGTCTCCTTATCTTATGCAGACACACATACACAAAAAAAGGGAGAAAACGGACTTCTGTATTTTTGTAAGATCTCGGTTTATTTCTTTTTCGTCTGAGCTGAGCTTCTTAACATTCTTGAATTACATCCAATTTCTCTCACGCACTGGCAGTGTCATGACACTCTGGGTGAGGGACAGAGAGGGAGGTGGGAGGGGGCCAATGACTCCTTATGCGACAGCCTGACATATCCCTTCCTGGCCAAAATAGAAAAGAATCATTTCCCTTGTCTGAGGGTGATGCCATGGTGTTTTTGCTCCCCAGTTAATCTTGTGCCTTTGCTGACAGATCCAAATTTGCCCTTTTTTGTTTTCTGCATAGTTTACTGTGTTCTGGGGCTGGTTGGTAAAGTATGTGCCGACCTAGATGCATCCATGGCACAAAGAATCAAACTGGACTGTAATGTAATGTATCAGTCATGAGTGCCTGGTCGGATCTGAGACCCCAGTAGAAGTACAGATCACAATTTTGTGGATCTGCGTGGCTCTGTGGATGCAGAAAGTATATTTTGAGGTTTATGGAAAAAGTATCTAATAAATTGTTGTTTTTTTTATTCCTTCCTTCCCAGCTTCCTTTCAAACCACAAATCCAATCAGGACTGCTATCCTTATTACGACCAAAAGCCACAATGTGATACCATTTTAATATTGTCTTTGCTGACAGATGGAATTCCAAATTTGCCCTTTCTCGTTTCTGTGTAGTTTTCTAGTTCATGAACTCGGACTGGTTATTGAATGTCTATACTTTTAAAGGTATCAAATGAAATGTGTACATAGGATCAACTATCCAGAACTGTCAAGGAATCTGAAGAAACCCGGCCAGAAGTGCTCATCGGCTTTATCATCCAATTCTGAGTAGGTCTGGTTTGGTTTATACTTCATTTGCTGTCTGCAATGGTGGATGTGTGTACAGTTATATAGTCACATACTTTGAGCAGAATGCAAATATCTGCAAAGACATGGATGTGGACTCTCGTGGACCCTAGTAGCTCTGCAGATGCAGTTGCGGAAAGATACATAATTTGAACTGTAGGTGTTACAAAGGAAGGTATCAGAAAAGCACTATTTTGGTGTTGGCACTGAGACTAAAGTACTGTATTGGTGCCAGTACCAAAAAATTGTAACAGTACTCTCTCTTGCAAAAACTGGAAGCTGAGCTTCCTTGCAGCCCACGAATCCAATCAGGGTTACAATCCATATTACTACTGAGCACAGAGGACTCTAGCTGGTCCAAGCAGGGCAGCTGAAATATTGAGTTTCTCCCCGTCTGCCTCAACATTGCGGCGGGCGGTTCTCAAAGTGAGCTGCAGTTTGAGAATGTGGAAGATTCCCTCTGTTTTTTGCAGACTACCAGGGCCAGAGTGAGAATGACTGGTGTGGGCTTTTCTGTCTCCACGGTCCTAGCGTGATGATTCCTGTCAGGGCTCGGCCTAGCCCTTTCTCCGGCTGCCCTCCCGTCCGGCCTGATTATGTGTTAAATCCGCCTGTGTGTCGGGATGGATGTGGAAAGAATGCGCGCTGAATGGAGCCGAGCGGGGCTGTGGAGACCTGGAGAGAGCAGCCTGGAGATAGCACCCCATTAGAGTGATAAAAGAGGCAGAGGGAGGAGAACAGCCGACAGGACCAACATGCAGACCCTGCCGCTGATGAATGCCAGGTGGAACGGGTCAAGCGTGATAAAGGAAACAGTTTATTTTCTTATTTCAAAAAACAGCATTTTTCTCTGTAAAACGTTCACCACTGCCATTCCATTAGGGAAATGTCTTTATAAATATCATGTTTAAACACAGGTCTGGTATGATGGGGGGCCTGTCGCCCCTAGTTCAGGAAAGTATGTTTCCTCCAAGTGTTTTTGAGTTTGTCTGCATGATTCTGACATCCAGAGCTGAGCTGGCCTCTGTGCATACCTCTGAGCAGGGCTGCATCTATTGAAATGTTCCTCTATCTATATTTTTTCTATATTCCCATGCAGAGGGATTACAGACTTTTGGCATTTGAATGCCCAACTTTGTCACACAAACATGTTATTCTAGCTGAGCAATTTCCATTTGCTGAGAGGGCCATGGGATGTTGTCAAAAGCTGCGGACAAAGGCTGGTTGGTGAACCTTGACTTCAGAATATTTTATCCCAGATGTATTTCTACAAATCTTTTTTTTTTTTTTTTTTTAATTCAACAAAAAAAGTCAAACTTCTCAGATGCGAGGCTGGATTACCAACCATGCAGAGCACGGAACTGCCCCAGGCCCTCAGAACTGCCGGGGACTCTAAAGCTCCAGCTTTACTGTACGTCAGCTAGTTTGTGCTAATTTGGAAACATTCACCACTAAATGGCAATAGTGACGGGGGTCTTCAGGGCCTGACTTGAACTCTGTGAGAATATGTTGTATATTCAGAAATGAATGTGTTTAATCACATTTTCACACACTGAACTGCAGCCGGGTAGTTTTTTCTAACATGGGTATGCTAGACACATTGCCTAGAGAGTGAGGGAATGAGGGTTAAGAGGGGCCCGGCAGCAGATTTTCTTTTGCTCCTTGGCAGGTTGATCTGCCAATGCTCAAATATTAAATGTAGTTTAAACTCAAGCAGGCTCACAAGAAATTTGCCTAAATAAAATAGAACCTACATTTGGTGAAATTTAGACTTAAAATGAGGAACTGCCTGTTTAAAGAATAAGTAAACAAGAGTAAACCTGAATTGAATCTGACCAGAACTTCAATGCCAGCGTTCTTCATTTGACAAGTTTCCTATACCCTGTGCGCACGCATATTCCAGTTGGTGCCAAAAGAAATATTCCTGATGCCCTATGCTACCTGTGAAAAAACAAAGGACTTCTCTCCCTCAAACTCGTCTGATTGCTTCTATTACACTGCAATCCGTTCTTAATACTGCCATAAACACTCTCTGTCAGCTATTTCAAAATACCCTGTGTCTAGCTGGATGTTCAGACAACCATGAAATGCTATTTAAAAACCCAACTCCTGCTTTATGTTTTTTGGTTTCACTTTCAGGGCATACGATTAGGACCATGACCGTGCGTTCCGACTATAGAGAAGGATGTCAATAGCTCACACAGAGCCTATTTCTTATGCATTAATGTAGCCTGGGGCCTATGTGTGTTGCTCTGATTAGATGTGACTTATGTTCTTTGCCTCAATAAATTGTAGGCCTTGGTGTGGACATTCATCAGGCTCTGTTTACTGGCATTTTATGCATACTGAACTACGGCTGCATCTCTTTTATGGACCAAAGCCTGTGGTGTTTTCCTCTGCAAAGTAAGAGGCAGTATATCTTGTGAGTAATTTCAGAGCAACACAGGCAGGCAGACCTGGGAAAAAATCTGAGCTGAATGTATTTCTTCTACTTGAAAAGCCAAAGGACAGCTCAATTGATCTCATCTTGTGGGTGATGTGTGGACTTTTGTAGCTGCAAAGGTTTTAGAAGAATCAAGTGTGCCTTGAAGGATGATATGAGTTATTTATTAAGCTTACTACAGTGCTTGCGAACATTTTGTTTATGGCTTCGCATCATCTAAATTGTATTTTAAGTACTCTAAAATTATGCTTGAGAATTTTTCTAGTTTATGTTTCTACTTTTTTTTCATACTCAGGCATGTTTTGTTTTTTAGTCTGATCACAGGAGCAACAAAGGAAGCAGCAGGTGTTTGTCGATTTCTTCCTTTTCCTCCGAGCACGTTGCACTGCTCTAAATCTTTTTTCTTTCAATAAAGAAAAAAGATGCTCAGCAGCTGGGTTTTTTGCCGGCAGACATGTTAATCTCCCACCTATGAGAGGCGAGGCGCCTATCCAGCTCTGGGAAACAGTGGCAGATCACACAAAGAAAAGGAAAAGAACTAAGACTGTGCTGAAAATCTCTTCATGGGACGGAGATAGAGTTTCAAAGTCAAACCCCTTCCAAACAAGCTCATTTAGAACACCAACACCTTCCGTGGGCAGGGAAGCCTACAATACAGGACATGGCTACAATAAGGTCAAAAAAGAAGTCAGATTAAAATGAGCCACTGAAACACAAGTTTAAACGGTTAAAGAATCTGATATTGGGCCGGATCTTCCCTTCACCCCACACATACTTGGAATGGCTCTGTCTGGCTGCTGCTGCACTCCACACATACAGACAACCGACCCATTCATCCGAGGTACCTGTGCTTAGCGGGAGATAAGTAGCTTTCCATGAGAAACAAAGAGAAGATTAGCATTCCCTTACACTGTGTTGGAGGGCATGCAGCTTTGCCCTCTAAGCAGAGTAAACCCAAAGGAAGTGGTTGCTCTGTTGTTCACAGCAAAGATCAAAGCCAGACACTGATTAAGTTATATTAAACTTTGAGCTAATGCTCCTGCTATGGTGCTACAGCCAGTCCACCAAGTTTGATGTAAAAGTGGAACAATTTGGAATTAAACAGCAAACTAATGAACACTTTATCAGGTCTTGATCAAGATTACCATCTCTTGTGGTAATCTATATTTATATCAATTTACATAAAGAATTTGTATTTGGCTTAGATTTGCCTCACTATAAAGCAAGTAATTTTTGCCTTTTAGACATTAGAATTCAGGCATTAAAACAGGATTTTCGAGAAGAACCAGGACCAGAACTTAGTACCAGTGATTTTTTTTTTTTTATGTACAAATGCTCGTTGCATTACTAATGACATTTACCTTCATTTTACGGGAACGGAGGCAGAAATCTCAGAAACAGACACCTCAGATCTAAATGAAAAAGTGATTTGTTGACCAGAAAAAAAAATACAATAATGCCAATCTTATCTGATCTTGTGTGTGTTTGCATGTGTGTGTTGGTTTGTTTGTTCACTCAGTAAAACATAAAGGAGGAAATAATATGATGTCAGTGAAGAAAACCGCTTCAGCTTCATTGCAGTCTCTGCTGACAGCAAACGTTACAAGCAACAAACTTCAACACCTATTTGCTCTTTCAACTCTCCTGCTGATTTATTCCATGGATCTGGAGGTGGTAAATGTAAGAACATTTTAAGATTAAACCCATTACATCAGTAAATTTATAGCCTCTCACTCTGCTTGAGCAGCAGCTGTATCTCAAGCCTGTGCGCAGTCCTCCTAAGAGGTCTCTGCTTCTTTAAGCTATCATGTGGAGTGAGCTTTTTGAAATGGATTCTCAGTGACATGGAAAATGTCCCTACCTAATCGTCTTTTGTTTAGTTCATTTAACCCACATGGAAATAGAAGAGAGGGCCCTTAAGGCCAGCCAGGCGGCTACCTTTAATGAATGAGGTGGTCAGCTCTAAAAAGGGTGCTGTACTAAAAGACAGCGCAGACGAGGGGAGGACTCTGCATTCTGGGAATGAAAGCACAGGGTCCAAAGGTCTGGCCGATCCAAAGCCCCCTGCAGCCCAAGCGAGATCAGCACTGGAAATGTCCCCAGTCAGCAACTGAGCATTATCTCTGAATTGTGCCAATGCCTACCAACCCTCCTGACCTAGTCCCAGCCCATCCCAATCCACCAGCAACCCCTCCCACCATGCTGGTCCCAGAGCTGTGACAGAAAGGAATGGAACAATGTGAAACTAGCCTCTCGTCACTGCTGTGGCCAGGCCGCCGTGGCCTCCCCTGACACAAAGACACTGGCTCAGCCTCAGATCCCACAAGTGCTTGTGCAAATCTGGATCGCTATTAGATAGTCAAGTAATCTAAACTCATGCAAAAAACAGGAACAACAAGTTGTTTTTTATGTAATCCCCATCATCTGAACCTATGCAAATACTGTAGATAGATGCAGAGAATGAGTCATTTTCATTATGGTCTGGGAACGTATAAGAGGCATTTTTGGCGTTTTTATTGATGATTATTTAAATGGTCCACAAAATCTCTGGCAGATGATTAAATAATATTCATAATCATTAGAAGAACCCTAAAGTTTTTTTATTCCCACTCTGGTTATGCAAACATCGGATACCTCCTGTTTTGCCAAGATGTCTTCATTTTAACATAACTCTCTGGAGGAAATAGAATTTCCTGCAACAGAACCATCCTCAGCACATTTCAAGTTCTGCTTCCTCCGCTCTGGATGTAAGTGGGAAAAGGTGTGAAGTTATGTAATAAGTTATTGATTCTCCTCTTCAAGTAAGATTGAAGTACAGAGCCAATGGTCTGAAGCATCCCAGAGGGGCAGCTCCACTGACAACAGGGTCCTCCCTGCTGCCTCTTCAGGTGGCGAGACCCCGGGCCCAGTCACATATCACTTTCACCCTCGAGCCGCAGCGACACAACGCGGAACACCAAAGACATTGTCTTCTGACATAGAGTTCGCCTGTCTGATCACATCCTGCTCAAGCAGTCAGCAGGCAAGCAATTACAAAAAAGACATCTGTGCCACAGTTTGGATAGCTAAAAAGGGCAAAAGCTTAGAATTGCAAGTGGTATGGAAGCGGGGATCGATGGAGATGCCTGAACCTGTTAGTGCAAGTGGAGATGAGGGCCATTGCACTGCAGGGAGGGCTCTTTTGTCATGCAGGGAGAGGGGGCCGGAGAGGTGACTCTTCTGGCGATCAGGGGTCAACTGCTGTGGTCATCCATCTTCCTTCTTGACAGTGTCCTGTCAGCCAGGCCGCTCATGTTACTAAACATAACAGGCAGGCCTCCACTGTGGCACTGCGCTGGTCTGCAGCCATGTGTAAATGAAGTTAATATTCACTGACCTCATGCATGGCCAAATGTGAACCCCAGTGTCACCTTGGAAATAATGCTATCTGACGCAGAGTCGTGGAGGTCTCCCTTTTTGGGGGGTTAAAAAAGTCTCCTACCAGCACGGCTGACCATATGCCTTTGTTTGTGTGAGAATGAGGGCTGTTTACTTGGATTCTGTCTATTCATGTGATGCAACACAGGGTCTAAAATTTGGACTGGCAGGTCAAATTCCAAGACCTGGATACTAATAAGTCATCACTCCCCTATTTTTTCTTGTCAACTTCAAATAGCATTATAAAGCTGCTTAGTGCAATTTGCATCTAGAATCACATCCCTTCGTTCATCATTCAGTCAAACCAGAAATCACAAATTGAGTGCATACTCCTGGAATCAGCACCAATTACTCTGCCCAGAATTATCACCATCTCTGCTGTGCATCAGGGCTAAACGACAACAATAACCTGCTTTGTAGTCATGTAAGAAACGTGTTCAGATCTGGCAACAAAAATCAGCAATTTTAAGATCAACAGTATTTCAGTTGATTATTGTTTGACAGGACTAAGTGAAAGGGAATCGTATATCCTTGTATCACTCTCCTCTATCCATTCATAGACAGACGTTTGAAAAAACTAAGCTAGTCTGAAAATAATATATGACATGCCTATCTATGTAGTGACTATGCCATAAGCCTGTGTATAAAGAAAATATAAACAGCCTAGGGTTCAAAAGTTAGGAGTAACGAACCATAAGGTTACTAGAATTCGGAAAATATCCTATGGGATTTGTTTTTGTTGCTGATAGTCTAGTGTTTTCTGAACGAGGTTTGTGCTCCTACAACAGTTGAGAGCACTGAGCTTTTCCATCAGCTGTTTGATATTCATGTATGCATGAGTCAGTGGCTGTAGCTTATCAGCAGAGGTGAGAGACAAACCCATTACCAGTGACCAGACATTGGAGACCTAACATCCTTCTTTAAAATCCCTTCTCTGTGCTGAGATCATGTGTTTTAGATCCATCTTTACCGCACGGTTACATCTATGAATGTGGAACTCAGTTGGAGCAAATAATTGCCTTTGTTTCAGCATCATTGGTGCTGCCCATATGTATGTAACTTAGAGACAAATATTTACCAAATAAATAGACGTTGTGAATGAGCCTTCCGGTAAAAAATTTTTTTGTGTGTAAAATGAGGTATTCGTATATAATTTGACGTGTTGACAGGGCAGCCGGATTCCACAGAAAGCGCTGCTGGCACCAGCTCAAGCAAGTGTATCCCTGGGATACAACTTCTTGCTTTTACTTCCGATTGGGAAGTGTGTATTTAAACGGGGACACTGTGTATGGAAGAAAAACAAATATTCTTTATTGCAGCTTGCCAAAACACGGTTTCAAACACTTCGCCTTGTCTTCAGAACTACATGTAACTGTGGTTTAGTCTCTACTAATGAGCAGGAATTAGAGCAAAAGAACTGTACAGGAATACAGTCTTTCTGGCCATGAAGAGTCTACATCTGTTCTGAGCAGAGTCCTTTCAACTGAAATCTAACACCCTATTCATTGTCTTTTTTTGTGATTTGAACAACCATTGTTCTCTCTGCTGCAAGAACTATGAAATACAGTAACTCTTAGAATGTGCTGAACATCCAAATCAGAGATATGTAATACATTATAAAATTACTGCAAGTTGGTACACTAATAATCCTGGAAATCCAACAAAAATTCAAATAGAAATGTCTTTAGAACTGAAAAGAGTTGTTTAAATAATCAATGAATTGTCCAACAGAACATTAATCTACAATCATTTCGATCTCGAATTAATTGTTGAATTAATTCTTAAGCAAAAATGGACAGAGTGCCTCGGCGGTCAAATAGTTCCAGCACATGCTGCTTGACACAACGCAGAGACAAACAGCAAAGCCTCACATTTGAGAAGCTGGAAACAGAAAATATCTGTCATTTTATTCATGACTAATCTAAACGTTTTAGCTTCTCCAAATCTCATGTCTCAAAGTCCCCCTATAAGTGATCAATTTTAGGACGCTGCCAGCAGAGAATACCACATCTGTGAGTCTAACTGCGACCTGCCAGGCCAAGACAACAAGGAGGAAAAGCCCTGGGCTGTGGAAGAATGCTACTATTCACAGGAAGTAGACACTGGCAGTGACAGGACGAGCTCCCATCCATCAACAATTTATTTCAATCTTGAGTGATTTAAGTCCATTTAGGTCTCCTGTGGATTCGGCGCACACCTATCATTTGCATAATTAAGCTGTGGAGCAGTTGTAAAAGACAGCCATTTGGTGTATTAAATTCACACCTTATCAATCAGAGGAGCATCAAGATGTATGAGGACCTCCTGACTCATGACTTCCTGGCCTCATTTGAAATGCTAAGTGCAGTTTTTCTCCAGGCCTGGAGCTGGGCAGGGCTGCAAGGGGCCGCCTGGTGGCCTCCATACACGTTAGCTGTCGTGGTCAGACCCCAACTGCTCAGCCGCTTCCCTCAGGGGCTCAATCATCAATCAGTCTCCAACTAACTTCTGTCCAACTCCCTGACAGTCAAGATGGATGGTGCCAGCGTCTACAGGATGTTGCATCCTCTCATTAATTCTCTTGTTAGCATGCGAGATACGACCTGATTTATACGTTTTCCACCAGATAGAGGCCTGTAACTTTTTTGGTCGAGGGTCAACAATCGTTTCTCAGGCAGTGGTTACTTAGTACCACAATGATGTGATGTGTCAAAATCGGACAACATACATTCCCGCGATTGAGCGAAACAAAGAAGCCAATGTCCTCCCACAAGGGCCCTCTCTCTGTCTAAACGACTCTGTGGCTCCATTGCAACCAGTAGCCAGCGCTAAACAAGACCAGCGGATGAATGGGCGCTATTTTCACAACACGCACTTCTTCGCAAAATGAAGCCCGCGCAGGCTGCGGGGACACTTCAACTGGCCTTTTTCAACACCCATTACACTGAGACTACTGAACGCAGCGGGCGGAGAAGAAGAGTGACATTTACTGCCACAGATTGCCACACAAAGAGTTAAAGAGAGACAGAGGGAGGGGGGCGTAGGGGTGAAAGACAAGGGGTCCCTCTTTGCTGACGGTGATGAATGAGTGGATCACAACACATTTCGGAGGAGGCCTTTGCATCCACAGAGGGGGCTTCTCAAATGACATAACTGACAGCTCGACTCGCTTAGCTCCACCTGCGCCCGCCCTGCGGCTGAATATTTTACTAGCCGGCCATGTTATAATCATAGCAGACTGCACATACTAAAATAGGCCAGTTAAGAACTGTCTTAAGGCATCAGCATGCTTCAGAACAAGTGCCTGTCAGATCAGTCACTGGCATGTGAAACACTCTGGCCCCACACCCCACACGTTTCATGTTGGGAGATATAAATTACAGAAAAAAATGTTTGAACTGTTGGATGAAAATGCTCTTTTTTTGGTGGATATTCAAAAATGTCAAAATCCTGGCTGTGTCACTGATCCCTAAAGGCCTCACATGTCTCCAGACAAAGCTCATGCTGGACCGTCCATCAGCATCTAAAACCACCTTTCCACTGGTGGAAGCAGGAAGTTTGCAACAACCTCCCTAGCTTTTAAAAACTGACAATACTAACCATTTACTGCAGCGATTGGCCACGTGTAACGAGGGTTTCAACATATGTCTCAAGATTCTTTTTTATTTTCATACAACTACTTCCATCACTTTCCGTGTGTACAAATGACACAATAAGACACAAGTGAGACACAAGGAGAGACTTCAAGGAAAGACTCTTCAAAAGTGTACACTAGCCATTTGTGCAATTCTTTGCATCTCCCCCTCTCTATGAAGGCAGGCTCTCACCCCATCTCACAGTCTGGCCATTAAAACAGGTATAAACACTTTTACCTTTAAACGTGTTCAGACCACACTTCATACAAAGTAGTTTGCTTGTGGAACCTTTTATACTAAAAGAGCAGCATCGCCACAAGGCGCCATTATAAAGATGTACTCTGACACCACTAAGACAAGCTAGTCTGAGGTACAAATGCCAGGATTTCACATTTTTAACGGTCACAGCCACTTGGACTTATTGCTCTGCTGTTCAGCTGATACTTTGAATAGCTTTTAGATTGTGCTGGGGGAAACTACTGAATGGACAATTTAATGTCAGTGGAGCTGCTGGAAGAAGTGCTGATGGTGCACCGTGATTCTCATTTTATTTAGATTAACTACCCCTTAATACAAAGGCTTCTCATGCCTCAGTGGAGATAAAGCTCATAAAGGTGCAGTGTCAAGACTGGAATTTGATCCACATACACATTAAGGAGCCTTCTTCTTCAGACTTTAAACAACCTGAGGGTAGGTTCACTACGCTGCTGCCTATATCTAGGTAGTTGTTTGAGTTGACACATGAACAGATTAATTAATAGAGATATGCAACAGTCTTCTGTTCTGAGAGCTTTGCACCAAGACATCATAAGAAGACACTGCAAAATTACTTTGACAAGCCAGCCAGAGCTATTGGTTGTTATGCTGCATCGCTCTCCCCGTGGAAATAAATTGTGGGCTTTCTTTCCACCAAAGGGCACAACTGGATCTTACATCTATGCATATTAAAACAACAAGAACAATAAAACAGAGCTCTGTGGGGTTGAATCAGCAATAGCCCGCTAACATTAGAAACACAGCCCGACTTGTGTTGCTCTAAATTACATGGCCTAATATATTTCATTAACACACCTCCCTCGGTGGGGTCCCTAATGGATGACAGCATGGCATAAAAGCGTGTCTGCCAGGGACACTAATTTGTTCTTAGATGCATTCCATTCAATTATTAACATTACTGGCTGCTGCTCCTCATAAGCTGCTTAGATTGAGGTTGCCCACTTTGTTTGAAAAAAAAAAAAAAAAAAAAAGCTAGGCTGACAAGGCAGGCCACTTAAGTTCTGTGACCTAAGTCACCCCCTTTTAATCCATAGTGATTTTTATCTTTCAAGTCAGGCGGCCACTGAAAACAGCCCTCTGAGCATTTAGACACAGAAAGCATGTTACTGTTAATTGTAGCAGCACGATCCGGCACCACAACAATGTAAAACTGAGCCACGGCGAGGCTGTATTTGCCCTTCCTGTTAGGCTCCTTCATAAATATCCCGAGGCCTAAATGCCACAGTACGACGGCTATTTGTTTTCCCTCTCTGTCAGGGTCATTTGGCCAGGGCAGAAAGATACTGAAAGACTGGCTGGACTTCCTCTAAACCTGTGTATTCTGCTAGTGATTGTCTTGGCTCGCTGCCAGTAAGACAGAGAGGAGTATTCGAGCTGAGGAGTTAAACTCTAGTTATTATTTAATCCCAGTGTCAACAGAATCATAGCTATAAATTAAGAGCCTCATAATCAATTAACACGGATTCCAATTATTACACTGGGGATGTTTGGCCTGGGTACTTTATCCATCTTTACTGCTGTCAAATCAGCTCCTTTAATCCCATTTGCCAACACAGCTATTCAGCCAGCAATGCCTAAATTGTCACTTACCTGCTTTGCATTAATCAAATCACAAACACTCCCCAGTTTATTGCTTTTTTTTTTGGCACACCTTTAGTTGTGTGAAATCCAGGATGCCCCTGACTGATTTCTAAAACTTAATTGAACAAGTAAAAAAAACTCTGGGAATGCTAATGAGTCAATTAAAAGACAACTAAAATTATGTTTCACTCGATCATAACAAAGAAAAGGAACAGGCACTCACGTTCACATGCATCTCCTTTCTGATGAAATCCAGCTTTGCATATACATTTCCCAATGGGCACCAGCCATTCCCCTTCAGCGCTGCAGTGCATCTTGGGAGAGTTGTCGGCCTCCTCCTCGGCATCGCTCACGCACATGCCCTCGACCTCCACCAGCGAGGAGAACTCTGATCCTGTCACGGTGTCTGGGAACGTGGCCAGGTTCTCAATGATAGACCAACACTTCTTGTAATAAACTTTGACAGAGACCAGGGCGATACACGCCCCTACATCCTGGAAGGCCAGGTAGAAGCCACGCCTGGACAGGGGGCCAATTATGCGTACTTCTGTATTCAGTTTCATCTTCCTCTCGCCCAGGTCGCCCTGGGTGAAGCTTTCATCTGCGGCGATCGTGTCAATTTTCACGTACTGGTTCTCCCTTAAGCTCCTGCCCACCTCGGAATCTGTTTCCTGGTAATACAAGTTGAACGTCTCCTTGCAAGTGCCCACCACACCGGGTAGGCTGTTACAATCCCTCAAAGTGAACTTCAGTTCCACAAAAATTCTCTGGGCATTGCCCTTCTCTATCCAGTTAGTCCGAAGCCAGTTATTCTGATTGGGCTCCATGACTTGGCAAACCTGGTATGTGCGAATGGGTGTATAGTTCTCATCCAAGCCGCTGATCTCTTCCCACTGAAAGAAGACGACATAGATTTGCAAATGAATACATCCATTAGAGAATGTCACCATGCTGAATTTAGATGTGAAAGCCATCAAACTGAAAAGACGTCTAATGATTGGCAATCAAACTGGAGGTGATTACTCTGTAATGAATATGACAAAGGTATATGAAATATAGTCGGTTTAGACAGTATTCATTAAGATAAACTGCAGTGAATGAAAGGAGATTAGCAGTTGCATTTTTTTTATCGCACAAACACATCTTTAAAGAATGATTGTGCTCGGTTTATCTGCTTCTGCTCACATTATTTATTTAAAAAGTTTCCCCAAGCCTGCTTTTAATCAGACTAGCAGGTTGGAAGTGGTTTGCTTAAGGCCTTTGTGCTCAGAATGTCAAAAGCTCAGAGAGTTTAGCAGCAGAAACAACCCCTTGCATTCTTTATTTTTTATTCTGGGAAGACTTTTGTGAGCAGGGAATTTTAGGCTACCCAGCCTTATTTATGTTTTATGCTTCCGATACATATTATTATTCCTATCACAGATGTGGGACATCAGAGAAAGCTCGGGGAAAAATATAGATATGGAGTACATCCTTGTGCCAGCGATGCAGAGATTCTGCAGACTTACCCCATTGGGAGGATAGGAGATCCACTCCAGTTCCGTCTGCTGTGCCTTGGAGTCCAGTAGAATCACTAGTGACAGGAAACCAAGACGCAGGTGGTTAAATCTCACCGGGGCACCGGGGCTGGGTATTACTGATAGGCCACACATCGATATCTATTGCGCATATAACCGTGACCTAATTTCTAGCAGCAGCTAAAGCAAAAACATTCAATAAGAATACACACTGCAGCGGACAGGTCCTCGTGTCTGCGGGGAACTTTCTGGGAAACAAATGAAGACACTGACAGTGTGCAGAAAGAAGAATTAAGAGTCTAGAAACAGAGACACGTGAGAATGTGCCGGGAGTCATTACGCATAAGGTTTAACAACATTAACTGAATTAAATGTGGGCTTATTTAACGCATCAGTTTATTTAAACTCAATTTTGAAGTGGAAGTTGTTGCGTTAAGGTCAAAGCAGCGGCTGCTTCTATTCCGACGCACACACAGTTCATGCGCTTCAACTCGGGATTATTTTCTGATCGAAACGGCCCCTAAACTACATTGGACCGTCTGACTGGCGGCTTGTTTGCAGGTTTAATCTGAGAAGGAGATTTGTCAACCCATCAGCCTGTTTCATGTTCAGGAAGCGTGCGAGAGTGCAAAGCGGCACCGCGGCGGCTTTCAGAAAAATGAAGTTGTTTTAATCATATTTAATGTCAGCGGACAGCTCCACCGTTGAAGGGGCATCAGCCAGGACGCACCGTCGCACAGAAACATTCTCCAGTTATATTTTACATCAGTCTGATATGGAGCCCTGTGAAATTAAACACCGAGGATTTACCATTCATATAAGACACCGGGCTACCTCCACAACGCGCTCGGTTATTTCACTGTAGTTTCTGTGGCTAAAATTCAATACCTGCCCTGTGATTTTCTGTTTTTACGCATAACATACTGTGACTCACTGAAACGGAATCCGTTCAATTAAAAGTGCCAAATTTGAGCCCTTTGGAGTTATTTAAATCCCCTCTTATTTTGGCGTTTTATAGCCTTGATTCTTGCCAACTTGGGCGTCTGAAGCAGATTACGGCACCGCATCAATCTACTGTATTCTCCTTCTAAGAAACAAGACTAGACAGAGGCCACTTTGGAGGAAATAACCTTCCGAAACTGCGTCCAGATAGACGGCTCACTCACTTCCAGCGAGGCGAGCGTGCTGGGACGATCGATCCGCTGATATTACCTAGTTTATCGTGACACATTATTAATCTTTAACGAGCAGGCTAGTTATGATGACAGCGCATCGGCGCTGGAGTGAAATAAAAACAGGAGCCCCGGCGTCTAATCCGTGCTCTACGGCGTTTAACTGCCGTGCGTAAAAACACCGAGAGGTCGCTCGCAAACAGCCCGGGAGCACAGCGCTGTCATCCCCGCACACCGGCCTCATCTGACCGCGCTGGCTACAGAAATCATCCACCTTCTGAGTGGGATTTGAAGAGGAAATAGAGACAATGGAGGAAGACGTCTGTTGAATTTGGACACATCTCTATAAATTCTGGAGGACACCTTCCAAATGCGATGGGATGGAAGACTCCAAACTTTAAGAACTTACCTTCCTTCGCATTCTGTGCTTCCCCGCTGTCTACATAACAGCATAAATGAAGGCAAAATGTAATCCACAGACACGGGATGGACCTGGAGAGCATGGTGCAGCCGCGGATTTCAATCTAGACCGTAACTCGCTTTGCCACCGTCTCGCGTGCTTCCCATTGACGACACTAAAGCGTTTCTATGTACAACAATCCGCTGGTCCCCACTCAAATAGCGTCGGCTGCCGCTGGGAGGAGACTGTGGCTCCGGCGATGTCAGTCAGGTGGACAGGCGGAGGAATTGTCCAATCGGAACGCCCAAAAGGCAACGTCTCGAAAAGCGAGGACCAATAGGCGTGTGGAAGAGGGCGGGTTTTTGAGGGGATGCACGGCGGAGGAAATGTTGTCACAACTTGGTTCAGATATTTTTGCTTTTCGTCAGGGAAAGGACAAGAGATGCTTCAGTACAATTGGTGGCCCGAAACACACACACACACGCGCGCACACACACACACACACACACACACACACACACACACACACGCACGCACGCACGCACGCACGCACGCACTATGACAAGAGGGTCCACAGTGTGAAAAGTTTGTTAAACTTTTTTAAACGCCCGTCTGCTCGTTGTCAGTTTTGACACCCTCAGTTATTTATCTGTTTTCACCACATTCACTCAAACATGCTCTTCCCACCTATCCAGCAGTTACAGCTGTGTATGTTTCCTGACAGGACATCGCGTCACAAACCTCACAGCCTCCTGCTTCGCGAAGGGTGAATTTGAGTTTGGAATTATATTAAATACAGACTTGAGGCTCATTTTCTTCCTGGGAGATAAATAGTAGAGCGGCCCGACTATGTTGGTGGCCTGGAGGAGGAGGAGGAGGAGGAGGAGGAGGAGGAGGTGGGTGCTGTTGGCAGGGGCCAACCTGTCACAGAGGCAAAGTAGGCAGCTGTCGATGAGGGCCTCCGCGTGCACAAAGCTTTTTAATCTTAGTTTGTCAGATTTCAGATATATATATATATATGTGTGTGTGTGTGTGTGTGTGTGTGTGTGTGTGTGTGTGTGTGTGTGTGTGGTGGCTTTCTCTGTAAAAATGTTTAAGTCATCACATTCAACTGACAATTGAAAATGAACTACAGCTCTCGTCTAGTTCCTGACAGACTTTGACTTGTAACTGGCACACTCTGTAAACCTAAGCTCTGCTCTTTAAAGCAGGGATTGTTGTAGTAAACCACATAGTCTCATAATCATTGTGTGACTTTGGGATGTCTGTGATACTGCTCATCTATTTGATACAGTGTGATGGCTAAACAGCCAGCGGGTAGTACAATAAACACTGGATAAAGCCTGTATTTTATGTGTGACATCGTCTGGATTGTGGTGGGGAAGTATTCACTATGCTTTACTTAAATTGCTAGAACATTAATGTAAAAACACATTATTTAAGTGAAAAGTGTGGTATTCAAAATTAGATTGTTAATACAGATGCACCAGTAGGGTCTGACCCCTCCAAAGGGTCACCAGATAAATCCGAGGGGCCAAGAGATGATGAATTTGTGGGGAAAGAAGAAAAAATTCAGCTTTAATTTTCTCTCTAATTTCTGCTGTAACTCAGCCGTTTCCACTTAACAGATCATCTGCAGAGAGTGTGTTTGGATGTTAACAGAGTACGAGTGTGTGTATGAGGAGACTGACACCCTAAACACTCATCTCTCCAAAGACTACAATAAGCCGTTAGTTACCCCACAGCAATCAGCCATCCGGTAGGTGTAGTTTCTTCACCAGCGGTACAAAAGAGGTGGAGGGAAAAGTCAAAAAGTTGGGCTTTACAATTTCTACAACATACAACACCATCTATTCTTAGATACTGGATTCCGACGAGGGGAAAACACACACACACACACACACACACACACACACACACACACACTGAAAAGTCAGGGGTTGCAACAGAGGAGGGATCCCTCTTTGAGGATGGAAGAAGGTGTAATAGGTGTCACATGTATGAGCCGACAAACTTGAAATACAATGTGGAGAAACAGAATGACAATATTAAGAAAATAAAGCACAAAGATACGATTAGGATTAGCCAGTTAAAGAGCTTGAGACGCGCCGTAAAATCCTTTCCATTCAGCTCCTGGATTCGAATTTCTGTGGAAGGTCACTTTAAGCAAGGGATGGTTCCACTGAGATGGTCCACTGACACGACACGACCTGAATCATTATGGCTCTGCTGCTTGAGAGATTCCATCATAAAGGACCGTTGGGGGTCTTAAATAACAAACAAAGATTAAAAAAAAAACAAAAAAAAAACACAATTAAAAAGTCTAAAGTTAATTTCCCACTTTCTTGGATGACTTGGCATATCACTTAAAAATTAAAGCATAAAACAGAGCTCATTATCCCTTTATACATACAGCATTTGTTGCAGGTCACTAATTAATCTCCATTACCTCCCAACAAGCGAAACAGCTGTAATTATGGCCAACAAATATTGATTAATAAACTGTGTACATAAAAATGGACAGAAGCAGACAAGGACTCACTTCAAGGTTTATTTACCTCTGCTTTTTCTGTTTTTGTTTGTTTGTTTGGCCTGTTTGTTATGCAAATTGCAGCTAATCCTTTTTGCCCTTGATACACAGTGAAGTCCTGCATGGAAGTGTATAACTAATGATTGTTGAATTAATCTGGATTAATGTTACCTTTGTCATAAACTGTCTGTATGACACCATCACTGCACTAGTCTCTGTGAGAGACAGGGTTTGGTTAAACTGCACACACACACACACACACACACACACACACACACACACACACACACACACACACACACACACACACACTCATTTTAGGTTTTCAGTCAACAATATTTGAATATTCATTAGTGTGTGTTCTTCTGTCTCAGCTGGGTTTACCTCCTCTGTGACAGCACAGGAAGATTTCCTCCTCTTTGGAACATGTTTCTCAAAAGTCAAGGACACGATGAAGCCCAGCAGACATCTCAGTGGCTCCACATGCTTTTAAGATCATTCCGGTTTATTACAATGCAGGTCTTATTTTTATTGTTTGGGCCCTCTTTTCTATCAGCAAGATAACATTATAACAGGGCCGTGGTTATGCTGGTGTCTGATATCAGCAATGTGTCTGAACATCAGAGGATTTTAAGAAGCTGATAACGAGTACACGTTCCACAATTACAAATAAGGTACATGCTGTGACTTTCTTTTCTTATTCTTATTCTGGTATTCTTTAGAGTCAGTATCTTTAAAGACAATGTTTTGTTTGTATGACCTGGCTATAGTGCTGCATTGAACCAAAGGAACAACATTACCACCACAAAATCTGACGGATCAAGAAACATGAGCAGTCAGACATCAGGCATTTGTGAGCAAAGCAACACTTTATCCAGATGATCTAAACCGCTGTATTACCCAGACTACGAATGAGTGCACCTGAAATGCCGCGTTGATCCCTCGTTGCGCAGGAAAACTGTGTTTGCAGGTGTCGTGGGTCAAAGTTGAAAAAGTCAAACAGACTGTAACCTGTGATGGATTTTCATAACATACAGTTTGAGTAATAGTGTAACTGTTTGACTTCATTTTTACAGTGTTTGTCCTTCCCTCTTCATTGCTCTTGCTTCCATTGTGAGAGGCACAGGCTCTACTTCCTCTCTGGAATATATATTTTAAGTTAAAGACACAATGAAGTCCAGTAGACAGCTTAGCACTCGTGCATGTATCTATGCAGTTTGACATTTTGTCAGTCTCTTAACACCCTGACTATTGTACCAGTAGCTGGAACAGCTTGACTAATGTGTGATATCTCACTGAATTGGAAGCTGTCTGTTTCACCTCATTGTACCTAACCTAAACATGCTCACTGTTGCCATGGCGTCCACTAATTAAAGCTTTCCTGTTATCCTCATATGGAAGTGACACTAAGCATTAGAGGTATTATGTTGAGCACTGACAGTAATGAAGCTGCTACCATCTCATCTTGCCTTGTTGTTGCCAAACTGATTGGCTAACAGAGAGAAGTGTAAGTGTCAAAAGGTCACTGGCAGGCGGCGAGAGCTGTGAAACTTTGTGTGTCAGCGTGCACAAGCTTTCTGCCAGCCGAGACTATTCCAGTTAATTTTGGTTCAATAGCAGCTCAGTCATAACAGGCAACAATGACGAGGGAGTGGCTGGAAGAAGATGCAGCTGTCGCAACAAGAAGCGCGGCGCTGAAGTGTTTGTGCAAACTGTGGACTGACACACACCTAATGGACCCAGCTGTGTAGATATCAGCGGCAAGAGACACCACTTCATTTCTGACCATCTGTTTGTGAATGTGACCCTCCCAGTCTTGAGATATCGATCCATTTTTATCAGTTTTACAATCAAATATGTACAATGAATTCTAAACATACATTTCCCCACAGCCATGTTTTTTTTTGTTTTGTTTTGTTTGACTCATCAGTGCTTTTCAGTACAACTTAGACTAACCCAGAAGACTTAAAAAAAACAACGCAAAAAAAGTCTACTGTATAAGCACATTTTATAAAAATGATGAAACATAAACATACAAGTATTTGTCTCAATTTCACACATTAAGTCATTAACCAGCAGTGATATGTCTGAGGACCACGCATCACAGGGCTGCCACCTGCGAGTGTGTATGCAGTTTGAACAACAACACATGATAACCTGGTCACCTACTATTGAGACAACTGGGTGAGCACAGATCCAGTCCACCCTCCAGCCTCCATGCAGCAGGCAGGGTCATTTTACTGTAAACTAGAAACATTCAGATCAGCACAGGACACAAACAGGAAAAAGAACGCACGCTGTATCAGACAATAGAGTGTCAGTCAAGTGTGGCAGCATTCAGATTTCAGTTGAGATTAGTTTACATCAAATCTCTTTCAAGTCTTGGGGGGCTGAATGAATACAAAGCAGGAGCTGCTTGGAAAATGAGAAAAATACAGTGAAACACCGCTATTACTGTATGCTCTGCAACATAATAAAGGTCAACTGGGCTGTCAGGACTAGAACCACTGAGAACCACTGAGTCCAAATTCCCCAAAATACCAAATCAAAAGTCTTAAGATTTTTTTAATTCTTTACATTCTCAATGTTTTATTTTTTCAGCTTCTGTTCAACTATAATTAATATCAATGATATTCTTCTTTATTTCCCAACATGAAGGTCTAAATGCTTCAAAAACCTTTTCCTCACTACTAGGAATATAATTCTTGTAGATAAATACTGAACAGTCTTAAGGTTTTGTTGGCCTAAAAGGAATTAAAATGAAATCCACACATTCCCAGGTTGCTAAATAAAAAAAACACTGACATGCCGGGGACTTTAGCTTTGTTTTCCCTGCTTCCAATAAGAAGTGACACTGAATAAAAGGTATAAAATGCATCACATGCTTTAGCAAATATCATATTTAGTAGCATCCTGAACAGGACTGGAGCTACCCTTGGGGACACTGAGCTCATGTCGGGAATTTTCTCTGAAAATCTGCTCGTTTTAATGACCTGAGGAGCAGGTTATACTCTAATCCTGCATGTTGATTTTATTTTGTGGCTTTTAAAGAATGGATTCTTCATATTTTACATCCAATAGCTCTAAAAGGAGACAAAGTAAAAAATGTAATTATGATGCAAATGATTTCATAATGAGAATTTTATTATCTGTCTGAAAAAGGGCTTTGAACCAGCATTTAGCCCATCACATTCTGAGAATTAATTGTCGGAAAATGATGAGCATGGAAGTTCATTTTTGAAAGTGGTACTTAAACCAAAAAAATCTGAATATTAAGGTACATTTACAACTTTTTCTGGAGGAAATTCTTCTCATGTTCTTTGTTGCTGGATCAAAATTACAAATGATGACACAAACTCCATCAAACTCAGTGCCAGTGTCTTGTCAAAGTACAGAAAAGAGACTCAAACGGTCAAATAAATACATCTTTTTTGGTCACTAGTCAAACGTAGTGGGGTGGGGGGTGTTAGACCCATGACCTCAGTATTTCTGTAGCTCTGTGAACACTGTATCAGAGTGTCCCCCCTCAGTGAACCATAGCTGTGGGTCACCTGTCTGAAGGCCACAAAGCAAAGCAAACAAAGCCACCATAAAATATGTCACCAGCTCTGGTGTTAGTGGGAAGCTTTGGTGTCCTGTGATGGTCTTTAAATTCTCAAAAGAAGGCATAAGCATACGCTGAATATGAAGTAAAAGTACACACAGACATTTACAGTTTGTATTCCATTCCAGAGAAATCTGTTAAACATTCATCCAGTGTCCTCATCAGCAGGCAGCACTTAACTCCTCTCCCAGTGTTTCCTCCCTGCAGGCTCGAATTACACTTCTTAGACAGTCCCACAGACTGCTGAGATGTGTAAAGAAGTTGGAAATACTTATGTACACAATCTTGTTCCCATGCTCCTCTCAGGCTGTGTCGGTAAGTAGCGAACAAGCCGTCCACAGCCGGCGGGGCTGTGCGCAGGCTGATCCTGGCATCCAGCAGGCAGGGTGGGGGCAGTCTGAAGTCTGCCTGTCAGGCCCTGGAGGAAAACACCACCCAGAGCTTTAATAGCGGCCATGAGAAGCAGCCCAGAGGCCCTGTCAAATGGCGGTTTGGTTGTGCAAGCAGGCAATTTGCTTCTTTTTATAGATTGGTAATATGGAATGGCTGTCCCAGAGGAAATCTCAAGTGTTGAAAACTCAACTGGTATTGTTGTGGGGCAGCTCAAAGCCATTTGCACCTGACACCGTTTTGTTGATATAATCACATTACTGCTGGAGTCTGTCTGCGACTGCACTGAAGTTTTAAAATGCAAAGCGCCAGAGAAAGAGTAATCATTCCACACAAAATTTCCCCTGTGTTTAAACTCACATGTGCCTTGGGTCGCAATTATGAAAATTGGTTCATCAGGAGACAAGGAAGTACAGCAGAAATCCACATTTCTTTGTGATCCAATTAGGAGATTCAAAGAGAGAAGTATGCCGTTGTATTGTTTAAGCACATTTCTGTCTGGGATGTTGCTCCACTTTTTAGTTATGTAGGCACGGCAGAGGAGTGGTGTGTTACGTCTCAGTTAATGGGTCACAGGATGTGTGATATCGCAACTTCAGAGTGAACAAGATTTTATAAGTTTTTTTTTGCTTTTTGCCGCAGTACAGAAAAAAGATTTTTCTGGGGGGGAGACAGAATGGAAAGAGAGATATAAACAGGACTAATGGAGCCTCAAATGACTCAAACATTCTCCCTATTCATAAAACACAACTGTGGTAATCGATGTATCCACATTAAAGACAACCAAATGTAAAGACAATCCTTTTAATTCCAGTTTGATATTTCCATGCAAATGAAAATTAATTAAAGCGCTAATTAATCGGCCTCGTTCACACAAGGCGCCGCCTTTATTGCCCAGTTTCAAATTATTCCTGGATCACGGCTCCTCATTCACTTTAAACTAATACAACGGCTTTACACAAAAATCATTTTCGGTTAGTGAAATGTCACAATGCTGCAGTGTGCTGCTCTGCTGACTGCTTCATTTCCTGCGGCACCGCTCTTGTTAGTGCCATTGTGGGATTGCTGAAATCATTGTTGACAAATGAAGATAGCCAGACGTCTACACTTATGGGAAACATGTGGTCAGTTTCACTTGGCATCATCCGTGCTCGGGGACGCGACTGGCTCCTCCACCGTCGTCGTGTTGTTTGTTTATTCAGGAGTGATTAAAATGGCTTCCCCTCGTTTGCCCAGAATCCCACAGTGGCGACGTCTGAAAACCTCCCGGTGAAACGTGAGAAGCTGAAGGAGCCAGAATAAGTTTGAATGCAAGATTGTCAGTGATGGTACATCAGCTACATGAAGGCAGGTTTCTGTGCAATTATGCGGCCTAGCAGACAGAAACCTACAAAACACAATGCACAAATAATAATCCACACACAAACGCCAAGCCATTTGAAAGACAGTTTACAAATACACACATCACAATATGAGGACATAATAAAATATTGCATACAGATTTTAACTTCAACTTCACAGATCTGATCATTTTCGCTTTGGAAAACGTCCTATTTCTACAATGGTCGAAAAATATTTGTGATATTCTTCTGGATTTAGTTACAGATTGGTTATTTTGGAGTTCCGTAACGCTGGAGATGTCAAAGCCCAACTGGACACACAGTTTAGTTGCACAGCTGCTCATTCAGTCGTAAATCTCTTTTTATGAAGTGAAATAGGATTAACAAGGCTCCACGGGGCTCATATCGCCCTGCTCAGGT